>NC_071393.1:94973009-96241480 GCF_022682495.2 Desmodus rotundus
GCCTGGGAAATAGGATGAAGTTGGGGCTCCAACTGTAGCACTGCATTGCCTTTCAAGAAGCATCTAAAAAAAAGGCAAAATATAGCATTTGTTAAATTTATATGGGGGGGCAAAGTAGGTTTACAGTTGTTCATATGGAAAATAATAAAATAATAAATAATAATACAAGAATAAACTCTATTTTGCATACTCATAACTGTAAACCTACTTTTACCCTATCCTGCATGGGGACAGGGGTTTCTTTTTTCACTTTTCTGTATGTTTAAAGTATTTTTAAAATTAAATGTTATTCAATAAACTCTGATTGCAGAAAATCTATACACAAAGTGAAGCATTTTTAACTTTATCTTAATATGAGGAACTAGTGAAAGGACAGTTGACAAAGTCACTTCCTCTTATACAAGAAAGTTGGTCAAAATGTAATGGCTCACGAAAAACAGACATAGCAGTTATAACTGTGTGGTTGATTTATTGTAAGTTGTTTCTTTTTCTCCCCCTATTTTCATTACTACTAAGTTCCATGTAATAAGAACAATACTGGAATCTTTCAAGAGTTCATCAAGTTCTATTGACATTCTCCTTTAAGAGTTTTGCAATAACTGATTATGGGGAAATACAAATCCCTAGGCACAAGAGACAAGGATAGCCTTCACCATTTTTCAACATTTTCACAAAGATTTTTTGTGGAATTTTTGTAAAAGTCATGTTTATTGAGAGAAAATTTACATATGGTAAAAGTTCTTGTAAAGTGTACAGTTTGTTGAGTTTTGGCAAATGTACACAGCTGGGAACCATCACCACAATCAAAATATCGAACATTTCCATCACCCCAAAAAGTTCCCTCATGCCCCTCTGTAGTCCATCTCCCCATCCTAGCCCTTGGCAAACACTGATTGGATTTTTATGCCCATAGTATTGCCTTTTCCTGGATGACAAACTAACGGAATCATACAATATACAGGTTGGGCAAAAGTAGGTTTACAGTTGTATATGAAATACAGGCTGTCCTTGTATGTATTATTATTTATTAATCACTATATTATTTTCTATACAAGCAACCTACTTTTATTTTATTTTTAATAAATCATTGTATTAACCAAAAGTAGGTAAACCTACTTTTGACCCCCCCCACACCATATAGCCTTCTGAGTTTTATTTTTCACTTAGCACAGTGCATTTGGGATTTGCCCACGGTGTATGTTGCATACATCAGTGTCTTCTTCCTTTGTACTGCTGAGTAGTATTCTAACCACAATTTGTGTATTCATTTTCTAGTTGAGGGACATCTGGGATGTTTCCGGCCTTTGGTCATTATAAGCAAAGTCTCTATAACATTCGTACACAGGCTTTTGTGCAGACACATGCCTTCATTTTTCTTGGGTAATACCTAGGAAGGGGGCTTGTTTGGTCTTGTGATGACTATGCTTATAAGAAACTGTCAAACTCTTCCTCAAAGTGGCTATACCCTATGGCACTCCCACCAGTGAAGCAACATGAGAGTTCAGTTGCTCCACTTGGTATTGTCAGGTTTTGATTTATTTGGTTGTTTGGGGTTTTTTTTAAGCCATTATAATTGGCATAATATGGTATTAAGCCATATAAATATGGCTTTAATATGGTATAATGGTATCTCATTGTAGTTTAAGTAAGCTTTCATAAAGTCTTAAACAAGAAACTGTATCAAAGGTTGGCTTATTACTAAACCATCTTTCCTGCACTGAAAACAATGAGGAAAGATTCTCTCAGCTTCTGAGCTCTAAAACTGTTGTACTCTGTGAAGCCAAAAGAAAAAAAAAAGGTATCACAAAACAAAACAAGTGAGGGTATATAATTGACTATACAGACATGGTCATGGTAGTTTAATAGTAGCTTCGCACTAGTGGTAATAGGTTAAAAGGACAGAGGATAAGAAAAGACCATAGAAATACCATTATATGCATGGGTCTTCAGGACATTGCCTTTTGTATCATATGGGGCACTCAGAGTTCAAAATAAACTGGCCAACTTACGTTAGAAAGAGGAATTCAGTAGTAGTTAGTGTTATTATCCAAAAGCATATGTAAGGGATAGATCTAAGGAAGAAACTAAAAAAAGTAAGCAAAATAAAAGTGTGGCCAGTAATGAAACCATAAATTAGGGTAAGAAGTGGTTGCGGCTTTGGGAGAGTCTCTGCTGGATTGTGGAGTTGACCCTCTATTTTACTTATGTAGGTTGGATTTTATCTTTCTACAGAACATGTGCAAAGTGATAAAAAACATTTAATGCAGAAGCTTTACTAATATATCAACTAATGCATATATTTAAGGAAAAGCAAATTTTGGAATATTAGTAAATCCCATGTATAAAAGCAATCAATAGAAAACAATCTTCATACCTGGAGATGAGAACACAATGAATCTGTGTGTAAGGAACTGCAATACTATAAAATAGAGTCTAAAGGATGATATGTAGGAATTTCCAAAACCAGAGGAAAGTTGAAACAAGCACGTTTGAAGGTTAAAGTCTATAAGAAATAGCTGCAGATGAAAGTTTGAGGAAGAATTGCTTAGGCCCACCTCAGTCCTCAGAACTAAGAAACTTTAATAACTAGACTGGAAGCTGATTTGGAATGTCATCTAGACCAGCAATTTTCCACTGCTGTGCCCCAAGGATTTTTGAAACATGCAATACCTGACTATTAAGTCAAGGGCACTGGCCTCTTTTACCTTAGATTGTCAAATAAAAAAAAATGACAACAGCCAACACGACAATAACTGTCCAGTGTGAATGAATCAAAATTATACCTATTTTTGTCAGATTGGCAAAATACATAATATTTTTAGTGTGCCGCAGAATTTTAGTAATAAGTTTATGTGTGCTAAGATTTTTTAAAAAAACTTGAAAGTCACTGATCTTGACCAAACACATCGACACCACTAACTGGAGTGAGTCAGAAAATATCTTCCAAAATAATTTACTCCTGTCACTGCTTTGAATTGTCAGGAAAAGATTTATGACTTGAATGAGTACGCCATGAATGAAGTTTGTTCCAGATGATAAGCACGGATAGAGTGAGACATGTCACTGTCTGGAACTGGAACAGGAGAGATGTTTGTGGCATATGTTTTGTTTGTGAAAAGGCTGTGCCTTTGGAATGTTATTATTCACTTATAGTTCTAGGGAAACTTTATATCCACGGCCTAAGAAAACTCACTCAATATTTTTCTTTCCAGTCTAGTCAAATTCCTTAGAATGGGAAGTTATGGCACTAATTTTTTCAAGAACTGTGCAGATGCCTCTGAGAAACTTTTGTTAAGGTCCTTTTTAAAAAAAAATCTATAACTTTAGAGAGACCAGGAAAGGCAATTTTTGTATAGGATAGGACTAGAATTAAAACCCCAGGCACAACGATATTAGCAGATCCTAGCCCATTTTGGGAATACTGGGGGGAAAATCCTGACCTTTAATTTTCAATTAACTACCTCCCTTCCATTCCAAGTACAACCCCAACTACATCTTCATCATTCCGTCCTTTCGCATATTTTATTATCATGGCTATAATTGTTTGAAGGACTTCTCAGATCTTTCCTCACATTGTATACCATTCATTTTGTGAATATATGTTGTCCCAGTTCTTAATTATATAGCTTATAACAATGCACATATTTGAATAGAATGATTGTTAATTATCATCATCAATAACATTCAGATGTCTATATATATTCACACAAATAGACATTTACAAAAGAAATTCCACACACATATTCCCTTTCCTCCATCAGCCAAAAATAATCTTAACACAAGGTAATTATTTTACATGATGAATTTTTGGTCACCCATTTTTATGCCTAAACCCCATCTCAAATCCTGAAACCTCAAAAGCAGGTCTACATACCTTGTCAGTACTTGATAAATGATGATCAACTGTTGTTACTTCATTGGTCTTCATAATCCTTATTAAGATGACGATTATTTATTTAGATGATTAATGTCCTTAATCTGGTTTTGTCCTGAACTTTAGAGTCTCTGCAGGAATCACCTTAAACGTTACTAAAAACAGGATTCATTCAGGGTAGAAGCTCAGAGAACTTAGAATTCTTTGTTTTAAACATCAGTTACCTCATATAAGACCTTCAAGTGAAGAGTTATTGGAATATACTTTCCTCTTTTTTTTTTCCCTCCTGTCCTCCCCGGTTTACAACAGACAGAGCTTTGTTAAAACCACAGAGCAAAGTTTTGCAAGAGAATGGCCTTGAAATTGAATGCTGCCCAGTTGAAGACTTAGGCAATCAAAATGGAATAAATGAAACCATGTCTGCTAGACTTCACATGTTGCTTCTTATAAGGAAAGCTATCACCTTTTCAAGAGAAAATTATTCTTTAAGTGACCCTGTACCCTGTCTATATGAAAGGATTCTCAATTACTATAATATTCAGTGTGGGACTGTAACTAAGACATAACCGTATTATCTGCAAATGCTGCTTTAGTCACTAAAATGCAGCTTCTGAAAATAAGTGCTACTACATGGTGACTACTATAGTGTTTCTCATTTCTCTCAAACATGGTAAAATCACTGAAGGTGTGTAAACCCTTTAAAACTTTACTGTAAAGGTCTATATACTTGAGCTGCAAGAGCAAATGAATTAAACAGCTGCAATAAGGCTCTGAGACCAAAGCCTGTTTCTCAAAAATGTGTCAAATGTGTTAATCTCCTCCCCCACCCAATCTCTCCCTCTCTCTTTTTTTTTTTTTGCAAGAGGTCTCATTACTCTGGCCACAGATGACTTGCTTGGGTTTCAAAGTTTTCTTTTTTTTTCAATTTTATTTCTGATATGAAATTGAAGTGACAAATAGCAACATGTGGGCCGTTCTGATAGACGGAAAATTCTCCTTAGGCTACACATGGCTCATGATAACGGTGCAATATGCTGTCATTAGAACGGCTCGTCTAACTTTCTCAAAACGTTTTATAAACATGGTGTGTCGCCTCAAAGCCAGTCTAGCAAGAGTGACTTTTCCACATTTTTCTCCATTCTTACACACATAAGATCATTTTGAATGTGTAAACTTGAAGAAAGGTTTACAATCTTTTTTCGGTATTTGTGGGTAAATTGTCAGGCTTCTTATGAATGTCACAAGCCAGTGGCTAACAGTTCAGTAATATGGTTTCCTAACCACACAAAGCTATGTTCAACGAGTCCGTGGTCTCGTGATCTAACAGTCTTACTGTGTTACTTGGAGGATTATTTTATGATAATTAGTGCAAAAGCCTCAGGCAAAGCATGGCTCTAGGGCAATATAAGATGCCAATTTTCTTCGGTCTTTTTTTTTCTATAGAAGTTTCTTGGATTCTTGGCTACTTAGGCTAATGACTTTAGATCAGGGGTTCCCAACCCTCCCTCCCTGCTACCCCCCACCCCACCTCTCGTCCTCGGCCATAGACTGGTACTTGGCTTGTTAGGAAGCTGGCCGCACAACAGGAGGTGAGTGACAGGCCAGCTTATTACCACCTGAGCTCTACCTCCTGTCCCTGGTGCCAAAGAGGTTGGGGGCTTCTGCTTTAGATGACCTTGGGGTTGATTGAATTATTCTACAAATTAAGATTTTTTTTAAAAAAAGTAGCTTGCTGGAAACTCATTACTGAATAAGCTGTTACCAACACAAATCGTTCCTCATACAGCACTTGGACCTGTGAGGAGTTACATGAAATTGTCTTCTCTTAGTCTATTTTGTTTCATAATTAATCAGTGAGAAGTCATTGTTCACCTATGCAACAGGATGAAAAAGATGGCCTAATTTTGACCTGAAAAGTAAAGAATCTCTTGCATTTGTGGCCATGTCCATATGGTACAATGAAAAGTGGAGATTTTGGTGTGTACTCAGTTCTAGCTTTTTTGAGAAATGGGAGAAAACTAGTCTGGATTTTGTGGTCAAAATATTTGGTTTGGGTAGGACTTGTTGGGTTTGACTCTCTACATTAAAAAAAAAAAGTCATTGCTCAAAAAAAATGTGGCAATGTGTTCCATGTTGCTGACAGTTCCTGTCAGAAAAAGAAAGCAAGAGAAGCAGCTATTACAGTCCTCAGCAACGCAGGCAAGCATATCCCTCTCACATGCATTACAGAGCAAATGTAATCAGTCAACTTTCAGGGAAGAGTAATCTATCACATACTATGATTTCCATATTGTTTGTTTACACGTTGAGAAGAAACTTCATTTGCAACTTAATTTTAAAATCCATTAATATAGAGGAGCTGGAATTCAACTCTTGTAGAAACTAACTATGATTCTTTAGCTAAAAGTTTTGTGGCTTAGCTTTAGATTTATGGTTCAGATGATTCCCAGGCTGCTGGCTTGGTTCAGAAAACCAAGCACCCTGTACAACTCTGAATTAGAAGTCTCAAACAAAACAAAACAAAACAAAACAAAACAACCCAAACCACCCAAACCTACTTTTCTTAATTACACTGTATTTTATAAGAAGATTACTCCTTCTAAAATTAGCTCTCTGATGGCAAAGCAGCTGGACGAAAAGTGAAAAAGTCAAGGACTCATCTTGCTGTTTCAGATGATAGTTTTAAAACAAATAAAATAGAAAATGGAAAACATTTATTCAAAACAAAGAACTATAGACAGTAATCAAATAGATTTAAAAAATTAGAACTTCTAGAAATGAAAAACATAGTAAGTGAAATCAATAACATAATGGCAAAAAATTCTTTGTTTTTAGTTTCCATATGTTTTACAGTTGTATTAAGATACAGAAAACTATGGTACATTAAAGTATACTTAACTCTGATGTGTATTGGTTTTTATTCCCTGCTAGATGTTAGCAATCTAAAAATAGAAATACTGTTCACTTTTTAATGAGGTTTGGTATATAATCTCAAAGGAGTTTTCAGAATGAGAACGGAACTTTGTCTTGAGCAAAGTTTGCCCTTGGCCAAGAGAGACTGTCAGACCCTGTATTTTTGATCCAGTCTGACAATCTTTTTTTTTTTAAGTTTTTAACATACTGTAAAAACAAGTTTTGGCAAATATATAGAGTGGTAAAATTACCATTACAATCAAGATACGGAATACAGTCCCCCAAGTTCCCCTGTGGTACTGCTTTTGGTAAACCATCATCCCACCTTTAACCCTAGGCAACCACCAATCTGTTATCTGTTCCTAAAGTCCTGACTTTTCTAGAATGTCACATAAATGTAATCAGGCAATATGTAGTCTTTTGAGTTGGGCTTCTTTCACTAAGCAAAATGCTATTGAGATTCATCCATGTTCTTGTATGGATCAAGAGTTTATTCCTTCTTTGTTTCTGAATAGTATTCTATCTTATGGATGTACTATAGTTTATCCATTTCCCAGTCAATGGACATATGGGCTGTTTCCAACTTTTGGTTATTACAAATAAAGCTACTGTACACATTTGTGTTCAGGTTTTTGAGTGAACATAAGTTTTAACTTCACTCGGATAAATACCAAAGAGTGAGGTTGTTATATCTGTGGCAATTCTGTTTATAAAAACTGCCAAACTCTTTTCTAGAGTGGCTGTACTATTGTGCATTGGCTACCAGCAATGCATGAGAAAGTACGAGAGAATTCATATTCTTGTCAGCTCTTGGTATTGTCCAATTGTTTTATTTCAGCCATTCTAACAGGTATATGGTGGTATCTCTTTATGGTTTTAGTTTATATCTCCCTAATGACTGGTGATATTGAACAACTCTCCATTGTGTATTTGCCATCCATGCCTCTTCTTTGGTGAGGTATACTGTCTTTGCAAGTCTTCTTTCCCATTGTGTTTTGAATTCAGTTTCTGTGCTTTTCATTTCTAAAGTTCTAATACTTTAATCTACCAAGCTATTTTCTATAGTTTCTTGTTTTGAATAGGTGTTTTTCACTTTGTATTTTATTTTTTAATTAAATGTAGTTATTTTACCTTCTGTGTCTGATAATTCAAATATCTGAAGTCTTTATGACAGTTTTCTTTTGTTCCTATTGGATATTGTTTCTACTGATTTTCACCCATTGTAACTTATTTTTTGGGCGCTTAGGCTTTATTACTGTGAGCTGCTCATTTTCCTTGGAAAAGAACTTGTGGATTATTGTGGTATATTTCTCTAGAGAAGATTTGCTTGTGTTCAGTATACCTGGGGCTGTTTAATTGAAAGTAATGGCTTGAGGCTTTATTTCGGGGGCCTGTTTTGGCTCTAGATTATGATAAGGCTACATTCTTTCAGGGACAGAATTTTTTTGCCCTCACTTCTGCTTAGCATCACAGGAACTCTCCCTGCAGTTGTCTGAGGGTGAATGGGTATGTGGGCTTTTCATACCCACCTAAAGGGTCCAGACTTATTGGGAGGAAGATCACCTATAGGATTCTTCAAGTCTTAGGCTTTTTCTTCCATTGCACCTCCCACACCCCCAAGGAAGCCAAAGCTGAAGTTCACCAGTTTGAACAAAATGACCTCAAGGCCATAGGACTGAGCAACTGCAAGGGCGTCATTTAGGTAAATAGACTGTAAATGGTGCCTCCTGGTGTTATCACCTGGACAAGGTTGTCCATTCACCTGTCTGGGTTCCTACTTCTTGTTGAGCTGATAACTCCTCACTTTCAAGTCCATGCCTGAATCCTTTTAAAAAGTTTAGGATTTTTAAAAAAATTTAACCTTGTTAAAAAAATTGTTTCCAGTGGGAAGGGCAGTCTAAATGCCCAGCCTGCTGTATGCCTGAGAATAGAACTCTCAAAACTCCACTTTTTATATCCTGCAATTTATAAAATATCTGATAGAGTAATTTTTTAAAATAATAATCACTTTTTTTCTGGCACTAAAGCTTGAATTAGGAATTGTTCAGGGGAATTCTAAAGAGTCCCTGCACTTAATTATTCCCTCTGAATTTTACCAAAACATGTATTGGATTTACATTGAAATACCAATGCAGTTCAAAGGTTTAACTGTGATCACAACTTTTTTAATATTTCTCAGAAAATGAGTACATTAAGCCAGAATGATGTGTTTCAGTTGCATAGAAAGTGTTTCATCCCCATAGTTACATTAAACATAACAAAGGAAATGTCTTTTGGTGGTTGATAAGTTAAAAGGAAGTGAGTCTTGTTGTACTACAACATTAAGAATGTTTTTGAACTTTTGTTTAAGAATGAAAGGTTTCAGATCCTTCTGTATCACATCTTGCTCAAACATATGTAAATGCAGTTATGGAAAACTCACATGTGTAGTCAATGCTAAGACTCGGTGTATTGATGTCACACAGAAAAAAAACATGATGTAGAGATCCTTTTGTGTGGTTTATTTCGTTCCGCCTGTTATTTATAGTATTTACTCTGAAATATAATTCAGTAATGTTATAGCAATTAAAGGGAAGGGAAATCAGTCTTAGTGCAATATTATGTTAGCCCTACTCCCCAAATGGAAAAGAAAAATTATAACACATACCAAGTCAGCCTGGGAAACCATAGAGTCCATTTGTGCCTGGCATGTAGTAAATAGTCAATAAATGTTGAGTCAATTAATTAATGGACAATATATAATAGGCTATTTTGAGGAAAGCATGCAGTGGTTAAAACATTGTTTTGATCAAATTATGGGAAAAGCATTAAAGAAAGAAGATGCCTGAGACTCAATCCCCATTCTAGGGCTTCCCTAGAGTGATAGACTTGGGTAATCCGCAAGCACCTTGGGCCCCAATTTCATCATCACTTACCCTACTCTTGGGTCAAACTGCCTTGACACTCCCTGTATGTGCTTCATGATTTCCCAATTCAATGTCCTTGTCTTTACAGTTATCGAAAATGCCATCCCCCTCACTACACGAGTAAACCTACCTAGCCATGGCATCCTATTTCTTACTAATCCTCCCAATACAAATACTCGACTACCAACCTTTTTACCCCCCCTCAGGTAGAAATTACCTTTCCCTCTAAGCTCACAGAACATTTTTTCTCTTTTAACTCAATGGCATCATTTATAGTTTATATTATGAGCTTTTATGTAGATATATGTACTACACTGCTTTTCTGCTAGGATGGAAGTTCATGAAGGTAGGGCTTATACTTGCTATATTTTTGTAGTTAACCCTCCCCATGATACCTAGAAAAGTACATTAACAATGATGTGTTTAGTACATATCTGCTGAATCTGAACATAGGAGGTAATAATGCTTTTCTTGCTGACGAGAGAGGTATGTGACAGATGATGGCTTGAGGTCATTTCCAGCTTTTAAACCAATGATTGTAGAACACTGATGGGGAATGATGGATATAAATATGTAAAAAAAATTGTATAAGTTATTTATCCATTAATGGAAAAGGAAAAGAGACTACTTGGATGGATCAGAGCCCATGTAAAAGCAGAGATGAAGAGGAAAATTGATGATGCAAGAGTGGAAAGTGATAGGAGTAGTACAGATTAGTCTATTCTAGTCATTTAAAAAGTTTTTTTCCTCCCTGCATTTTTTAGACTACACGTACCTGACTCCAGCTGGTACACAAGGCAGAGCGTGAATTGCAGTTTTAGAATGTAGTTAATCTCACAGACATCATGTTGAATTAAGTAAATCAGACAGTCCATTCTGTATGATTCCATTAATATGAAGTTCAAAAACAGAATTACAGTTCTTGAATTTTAAACTAATTCTGGTGATAGAAGTTAAAATAGTAGTTACCCTTAGAGAATGGTGACCGGTATGGGGCACAAGGGATGTTTAGAGGTGCTGGTAATTCTCTGTGTCTTGATCTGGGAGGTGGTTACATGGTGTATGCACCTGTACAAATGTTTTCAGTTATATACTTAAGAGTTGTGCACTTTATTGTATGTAAGTGGTACCTCAGTTTTTTTTAAATGCCATGAGCAAATCTGGTTGCCGCATGTTACAACTGATGAGCAGGTCAAGCATAGATCTGAGTTACGCAGCGTGTTTCCTGGAAAAATGTGCCGCACACTTGTAAAATTCCAGAGTTTTCCCTTCAAACCTGTTACCAGATGGTGCAATGCATCAAAATACGGTTAGAACTAGAAGACTTTGTGATGTGTGATAAGATGAAAACAACCAGTGACCATGTGGTTTACTCACTTTGACTCTCACTGTGACTTTCTGGAACGGTCAGGATCAGTAAATTGTCGTGCATTAAGAATGGAGTAAGTACTGCATGAGGAGACTTGCTAGCTGTGAAACCTTGAGTAAGTGACAGGCTTTCTGGGCAGCAGGTGCTTCCTGCTAAGTGGAAAATATTTTATCTGTTCAAAGATTGTGATCTCTCAAGACTCCTTCCAGCTCTTAAAATCTTTTTGGCTTATGGAAGTTGAAACTATAAGGAAAAACTCTGGTTAAAGCTTTTATACTATTGGAATTAAAATGGGAAAATGAGCCACTTTAAAAATCTTTAATAATAGGCAACCAAAAAAAAATGTAGGTGGAATTTGGGTCATGCCAAGTGGTAAGAGATCCAGGCAGAAAACATCTTTTCAGATACAGCCAGCTGCCTGAAACCATTTGCTTCTGTTCCCTGCAGATTTCCCTAGCCTTTAGCAAGGGGTTTACCTAAGAGTGTGTGTGTGTGTGTGTGAGAGAGAGAGAGAGAGAGAGAGAGAGAGAGAGAGAGAGGCAGGAAAGAAGAAAGGAAGGGAGAGAAAGAAGGGGGTGGAGAGAGAGAGGGCGGGAGAGGGAGAGGGAGAGAAAAGGAAGGAAGGAAGAGATGAGAGAACATTTTTAGAGTTCAGTCAAAGAAAGTATTGCATGGTAAGTTTTTCCTCTTTGAGTTCGTATTTGCAAAGAATAAATCCATTGCAGAAAATAGTATTTCATAAAATGTATGGGCAGAGAAGAAGCACTAGTCTAATTTTAGCTTAAATAAAATCTTATGACTAGGAGGAACTGTAGGCATCGTCTCTTCTTTCAATATTAGTGTGAGCGTCATATCTATTTTTCTAAAGAGGCAACTGAGGCCCCGAGAGGCTAAGTGACTTGCCCAGTGGCACAGAGCTGGGAGGAGCACAAAGTAGAAACAAAAAGCCAGTTCTCAGCCTTCCAGCCTATTGTGGCTTCCGCTACACCAGGCTGCCCCCTGTGGTTCCTTTTAGATGACTGGAACTCCAGGTAAGAGACAGGGAAGACTTTCACCACCCCTTGTTTTAAAAGCAGTTGAGAAAGTGGGAAGCTAATGAAACTGGAAGTCAAAAGACCTGACACCTTCCACTTATAACTGGCTATGTGACTCTGGAAAGTCATTTAAGTTCTCTGAGCCTCAATGTTCTCACTGAAAAAGCACCTCACAGTGTCACCGAGGCAGAGATCAGTTGATGTAATCTACAGGAAAGTTCTGTAAAAGTTGTGAGCCAAAATGTGATTATTAAAATGGGAAATTAAGGAGTTAGTAATTGCAAAGCAATAATAGCTGGTAACAGTGCTCTGGGTGAGTACATGTTGACAGCAGGGCTGCTACTAGCATGTATAAGAATCAGCAGTCCTGGAGCAGACATGTCCTGTGTTTATTGTAACAGTCTAGTGCTGTCACTTTTCATCAATCTCCAAGGAACCTCTCCTCGTGTGTAGATGCTGGTTGTAAAAAGAACCTTTGTATGAGGACACACGCCTCTAACCTCCTCCACGCTTTGCATTATCAATCTTTTAAACTTTTGGACCCAAAATGGTAAATATGCCATCTTATTGTTATTTTAATTTGTAATTTCCTGATTATTAGTCAGGCTTGACATCTTTTTATCTTTTCCTTGGATGTACAAATTGATAAAGCTTTGTGGAAGGCTGCTAGACAGTGAAATTTTAAGTGCACATATCCTTCAGACCAGAAATCCCACTTTTCAATAGCTCCCTTAGGGAAATCATGCTCACACACATGTCCATGGAAGCACGTACAAGGCTTTTCACTGTAGCGCTGTCTGAAATAGCAGATAACTAAAAACAACCTAAATAACCATCAACAGGAAGAGCGGTCAGATACATTGTGGGATATCCAAACCATGAAAAACTATGTAACCATTGGAAAAGAATAAGTGGATCTTCAACATGAGAAAAAAGCAAGTTGCGGAATAATATGTACAATAAAACATCCCTTACTTAGAAAATGAAAATAGAACTACATATTTCTATGTGCATTCATATGCATGTAAGTGATAAGCAAATGTCTTTAGAATCACAGAAAAACTGAAAATAGGTTACTTACGAGGAGGAGACCAAGTGTGAGTACAGAAACTTTTGTATTGTTTTAATCTTTAAAACAAGAATGTATTTGTGTATTACTTGCCTAATTGATAAAAAATATAGTTTAAAAACTATGCTGAACACTGAACTATAAAATTTAAAAGAAAGAACACTATTATTTCATTATTTGGTTTATTAAAATTTCTTGGATTTTCCAGATTTGCAAGATAAGGATGAATCCAACTAAAGCTGAATTAATATGATACCTGTTATTCAAGCAAAGAGTATAAAGTACTATCAAAAATCAAAATCATCTACTATATGGATATTTGATGTTATATAGAAATGGTCTGATTTTTCTTTCACTTTTTGTCCAGATATCAAAGAGACACAGATTGAGTTTTACCTTTCATGTCACTGGTTTTAATTTACTTAAACAATTGTGTCCCTCATTAATATTTTAAATTGAGCGGAGTCCATGTGAGTGAGAAATGGGCTCTCCTTTTTGGCGTTGCCTTTTTCCTCTGATCACAAAAGTATCATACTTCATTATTAAAGAAACATGGAGAACATTGGAAGTTAGGGGAAAAAATGTAGTCCCATCATCAAAAAGAAATGTTTTAACTCTTTAGGTGCTTCCCCTTTGTATACGTGTTCGTGGAATGGAGTTAATACTGTGCATAGTATTTTATGTCCTTTTTTTCAATTAACATTTTATTGTAAGCATTTCTGCGTGTTATCACAGATTCTTCAAAAATGTTTACTATGGCACAATAACATTCCAAAGTATGGATATGCTATAATTTATCCATCTATTCTCCTATTATAGGATATGTAGCTTGTTTTCATGTTTTTCACTCTCATACTTAACTCTGAAAAACATTTTGGCATAATTCTTTGCTTTCATCTTTGATTATGTCCCTGGGATATATGCCCAGAAATGTTATTACAGGTTTGTGCTGGTTATTTGCCACTGCCAACCCCACCCCTTCTCTACTTTTCTTCGTCCTGTTTTTATAGATTGCATTTCCAGGATCCCTTGCCCTTTGGGATTTGATGGGTGGCCTGAGAGGCGATTAGAGGGCCCAAAGAAAGAGAAGTCTGGGCCTTTCTGCTCTGAGACACTGGCTGCATGCTCCTCCACATCTCCCACCCAGCCTCCTTTCTTGGTGGCTCCTCCTCCACCAGCCCAGCTTTTACTGGATTCCACGAGATTATTTTCAACCTCTGTCCATTTACCTTACTGCTCTTCTCTAGGTGCCTCAGCATCCCTTGTTTACCCCCTTAACCTTGCCTACCTATCCATAAGTAGTTCTTTTATTAAAGTCTCTTCATTTGAACCATTCTGCATGAAATCTCTTTCCTTTTGGGATCCTGACAGACATGAACTTTCAAGTGCTTTCGTTCTTGGTAGACACTGCCAAGTTGCACTGCAGAAAGGTTACATCCATTTACACTCCCATTAGTAGTGTGTGAAAGCCTGATGAGATGAGCCCTTGAAGTTGCCATAGATTTTTTAGTGCATCAGTCTCCTGTTTGTTATCTGGTGCCTTCCTCTCTGCTGTTGCTCATAGGCAGGGAATTCTGCTACAGGCCATCTAAGGAAAACTGATGCACGACAAAGATGAAAATATTGGGATAAGTCATTGTGTGTCACTTAGAAACTTGAACTTCACCATGTAAGAAGAGACCCTTCATTGTATTATGAAAATGACTCCTTCGACTGCCACCTGTGAATGAGGAAGAACATTCTGCTCGGCACACAGATAGTATATGGTGTGGCTTGGGGATGTCAGCGCACATGCAGACGACAGTTAACACTAGGCCAGGAAACCAGTGGGATTCTGTGCTGCCGCCTATAAGGTCTAAGTACCCGTTTTGTGGAAGAATTCCTACTTGGTCTTCCTAGTTCTGGCTTTCATAGGAGAGAAGTTTGCAGATATATGGATTTCGAGAAGAAGAATCCACAAAGACATCTTCTTTCCTTCTCAAATAAGAGGCAACTACACTACTGGCATTTTACACATGGTTGCTAGAAAGTGGCTGAGATTTTGGCCAAGCTGACTCATGACACAGGTGGAAATGAGCTTTTCAATTTCCTTGTAAAATAATGAGACACCTAGTGGGCACAACATGAACTTGTCTTTATGGGAGATGGTGAGTCACTTTCTAGGTAAATGATATTCAATAACTGCCTCAACGCTTAACTCTACAACAATATCCTTATTACAGAAATACCTGGATCCAGGAATCAGACCAACTATTAACTCATATTTTATAATCAAGATATATTATTGTCATATATTTTGTAGTACTCACTAGTTCTCAAAAATCTTTTAAATATAACATTTCTTCCCATAACAGATTAATAGTCACTACTACCAGGCTGTGGGCTCCCTGAGGGCAGAGACCACACCGGTTTCCTCCCAACACTAGCTCAGTCTCTATTGCATAAGAAGCAGGTACTTGGTAACTGCTTGATGAACTGAACTCATCTGAATGACCGCCCCAAGAAGTGGGGACAGTTTCTAAATTTTTTTCTAGGTGAGGAAACAAAAGATCAGAGATTCAAGATAGTGTCCTGCAGTTTATTAAGTAGAAGTGCCAGCCATGAATCACATCCTGTACTCCCTGACTTTTGCCCATGCCTGAACAGACCACGAGGGAAAGCCCCCTTGCTTACATAAACACTCACTGGCCCTCCCCCCTGGCTTCAGTTAGCAGGGATCCTTTTGGAAGGGCTTAGTATTTAAATCAGGGGTGGTCAATCCATAGCCCAAGTGAGGCCCCAGCGGGAGGCCTTCCTCAGAGAATTTTCCACATTAGATTACCTGGTATGAACCTCCTTTTTCATCTCATTATGGGGCTTATGCCTTTCTACCTTCACATGTCACATGTTTAATCAACTACCTGAAGTATAGATGGAGTAATTTGCTTTTGTTACCAAGGCTTAGCCAAGGGACTTGTAAATCCCAAGGTGTCCCTGCCAGGCTTTGTCTTTGGAAAGCATCTTAGGAAAAGTTCTCACCACATGACGTGTAAGAGGATAATCTCCCTGGGAGATTATCTGGGCCAGGGTTTCTCAAACCAGGGTTCATGGATCCTGGGGAGTTCTACTGGAGTCTAGGAAGTATCTATGAGTGTTCTTAATTTTAGATATTCTTCTATGATCATCTAAAGTTAACATAAACATATGCCGGACCACCTGGCTAGCCACCACATAAGTGAATCTTAGATTTGCTGTCCCACATAAAGTGTTTATCTTGGTATCCAGTAATCAACTAACATAATATCATATAACTTTAAAAAATACAACCAAAGTGACCTTTGATAGGGGATTGGATAAAGAAGATGTTATCTATACTATGGAATACTACTCAGGCATAAGAAAGGATGAAACCCTGCCATTTAGGACAACATAAGTGGGCCTTGAGGATATTATGCTAAATGAAATAAGTCAGTCAAAAAAAATCTAAGAACCATATGATTTCACCCATATGTGGAATATAAAAAGGAAACTCATAGACACAGACAACAGTATGGTGGTTACCAGAGGGAAGGCAGTAACGGGTAGTAAAGGGTAAAGGGGACCAAATCTATGATGAAGGAAGATGACTTGACTTTGAGTGATAGGCACACAACGAAATATACAGATCATGTATCATAGAAATGGTCACTTGAAATCTATATGATCTTATTAACCAATGAACCAATGTCACCCCAATAAACTTAATCAAAAAAATAAGTGAACATTACCCACTCAACACTACTTAATTTGCAGCCTTGCAAAATAACAATATTATTTAGTACAACACTTTGCATGTTTCAAAATTGCTTTACTATCATTACTGAGCTCACTTGAAGATTTTTGTTAAGACAACCTGAAAATAAAAATCAAGATACCATGTAATAGGTGCCATAGCTTAAAAGTCTTCCAAAGAGATTTTATTTTTGTCTATTCTAGTGAGACTGGAGGGAAGAACATAAACAGTTAGGAGGCACTTGCAGAAGTTCGGGTGGGAGATCAGAGGGCTCAAACTAAGGCAGTGTTAATAATGGTCGTAGGGTATCGAAGAGGAGGCTTTAGGAGATATTTAAGTAGGAAGACTCGGTAGTGCTGGGTGATAATTCAGTAAAGGGAATTAGAGAGAGGGAGGAACCGAGAAAAAAAGCCAAGGTTTTCAATGGGTGACTGATGTTGTTCTTAGGCCTTATTATTAGTTATTCCCCCATACTTCCAGTTTCATGAACCACAAAGAGGTATTTTTTGCAGCCCACATGTACCAGGTCCCAAAGCAGGAGGCAGAATCTCACGGACAGAAGTGAGGAAGTTCAGACCACATCGATGGAGCAGGACCACACAAGTAGTTAGGAATAATTTTTCCTCTCAATTATTTTGCTACCTCTCTGGGGGCATACTCTGCTGGTCTCAGCTCCCAAGCCCCTACCAGAAATCTGCACCATCCCACCATTCCAACAGTGGCTGCTGAAGTCTGCATCAGTACCCTCTAGGGCAGAGGTGGCAAACACAAGGCCCGCGGGCCGAATCCCACCCTCCACCTTGTTTTATCTGGCGGCAGCACCGAGCTCCTTGCCCCTAGTTAAGGAGTAGTTACATTTACACAGTCCTAAAATTACATTCGGCCCTTTGAAGGCAACAGTGAGGCTGATGTGGCCCCCGGTGAAAATGAGTTTGACACCCCTGCTCTAGGGCCTCACTTACCTCTCACTTGATGGTTAGACTTCTCCTAACTAGAGCACCATTTCACTTCTGCCTTGGTCAGAGAAAAAGGCTGACAACTCTGAGGAAAACTGACACCTTCCCAGGCGCGCCATGCCCACTTCTCACCATAGAATATATACGCCCTCATACTAAAAGCACAGCCAAAGTCCTCTTTGAAGGGGCCTTCAGGGGGAATCAGCTCAGCAGCTTGTTAATGATCACATCCTCTTAATTCTGTGCCACCTAAGTCAGTGAAGGAAGGGGCAGTGTGCAAGTGGCAGGGAGAGCTATGCCATTTCAACCTGACCTGTTGTTTTAAGCCCTCCTCTTCACAGGAGTCCATCACATCAAGCCCTGAATGTCGATGGTTTTTAAAGTGTGACCGTCAGCAATGATGTGTGCAACCAGGGTTAGACACAAGCTAAAATGCCACCCTTTGTTTTCCATTAACAATGTACATTAGAGTGCAGACAAGTGTAATTGAACAACGATAAAATAATTTTAAAAAATAAATAAAATAAAAATGTACATTAGAATGAAAGTGGGTGAAATTTTTGTGATTACAGGCAATTTTGAATTCTCTTTATGTTAAAATTGTTGACACACACAAATTTGAAATATAATTCAAATACCATAAAATCATCTTTTTAAAGTGTACAATTCAGTGGGTTTTAGTATATTCACAAGGTCGATGATTCACAACCTCCACCACTATTTAAGGCCAGAACATTGTCATCACCCCCCGAAGTCCCGATGCCCATTAGCAGTCTACCCATTCCCCTCTCGCCCCAGGCCCTGGCAACTACTAATCTACTTTCTGTCTCTTTGGATTTGCCTATTCTGGACATTTTATATAAATGGAATCCTATGACATGTGGCCTTTTGTGTCTGGCTTATTTCATGTAGCATGTTTCAGCACCTCATTTCTTTTTTATGGCTGAATATTTCTTCTGTTCATCAGCTGATGGGCTGCTGGTTTGTTTTCACTTTCTGGTCATTATGAATAATGCTGCCATGAGAAACTTTTAAGTCTAAGTTGTAAAAGTTTGGGTCTGTAAATCTTCAGATGTGTTTTTAGAGTCTGTGACTTTACAAATTTGAGAAATACTGACCAAACCCCATGTGATGCTATTGCTTCATAAATACAGAAATTGATTAGGTCATACTCGCAGAGCTAATGGAAGCTTCTATGGCTAGACTCAGAGCACAGGCTTACTGCCGTATCTGTAAGAGGTGGACATCGTGGTTTAGGACCCTCCAAGTCATCTGTTCCATTCTCAAGTGGTGAGAGCCACCGCTAGCAGTGTGGTTAACACTTAACTACTCACGCCGGTGTACGGTGTATGTGGATCCAGCCCAGATGCCAGGCAGCTTTTAATTCTCCAAACCTGGCCTGAATACTGATAATATGTCCTCAGGCTAAAAGCCAGCAAAAAGCATCACCTGGTCAAACATCCCCCGGTCAGCCGCTTTTCCTCGAATAGCCTCCCAGGGGAGCTCTCTAGATAAACAGACCTTGTTGACCCAGTTTGAAGGCCTGGAAAATTATCATGTGAGTCACTGGGACAACAGAGCCAAGTACCAGACCTTTGAGAACCTATAAGCACAGACTTGCAGTGTCATTTGTGTCCCAATAGGGTGGGACCAGGAATCCCAGGGAGGCCTGCCACTTTCCACCCAGCTGCTCCTGCAGGTGGTTTCCAAGCTCTCTCTCTGTGGTGCCCCAGCGGCCCATTTCTGTTTTCCTCTCAGGGGCTTTGCCTACAGCAGTTCAGAGAGTGACAGCTCAGTTGGAGGAAACCAAAACAAACCTGGATACTCAAAGGAAGACATTTAGTGTTGTTTGGAGCAAGGCCACAGGCTCTCAATGGGAAGGAAATGCTGAAGCAGCTACAACAGTTTCAAATTAAACACCAAGAATCCAGAAGCAGTATTTTAAAATAATACTCACATGATTGAGGCCGAGCCTTGCAAAAGAGTACCTCATGTTACTTAAGGAGTGTTTTATAATGTTCTGAGAATGCTACTTCCTAAATTACACAAACAGCTAGAGAAGGGAAGCAATGCCCGTGAAACTTGTTACATTTAGACGGGGTGAGCAGTTTGTAGCCTAGATGGTATGATGGCAGAAAGAGTGCCAAAAGCTTTACCAGTCCTCAGACACCTCTCCTACGGGGATAAAGGATTTCTGGGGAAGAGTGAGTACCGAAGCGTGGGGGAAAAAAGAATAGGTGTTGACAGGAACAAGTGAGGTGAGAGTCATCCACGGCGCTCTTTTCTTTTTTTTTAAGCTTCACTTTATCGTAACACTAATTCTAGGGTCTTCATCATTAGGAGAATGTAGTTTTAATACATAATTTGATCGAGGATTGTTTAAATTCATGTTTGATGTGTCTTTTAAGAGCGTGAGCTACTATTAAGTTTGTCCCACTGCAGGAATGGCACGTGAAGCCTCTCTCCTTCGTGATTTGTTTTGTTTTGTTTTCCTTCATGGTTTTGAAGGATAAACTTTTGTGCCTGGAAGAACTAGAAGAAGACAATTTGATCACCAAGTTTTTAGTGACTACTACCCTCTCTTCCGCTCACTACACTTCTTACTCTCTTCCTTTCTGCTTCTCTCTGCTGTGACAGATCTGGCAAAAGTGCAGCAGATTTGCAGAAACACGCTGTTCACGGCCTACACGGTACTCTCGTGGCAGAGTGCTTCGGCGCGGCTATCTCCAGCGCTGAGCAGTGTTGCTGTCAGCCTTCTCATTCCAACCCTGCTGTCAGCCCTGTGTGCTGGGTGTGCACAGAACCAGCAGGCCAGTCCCAGGCATGCCCTCTGGATGCTCGGGGACTAGAGAAAATATTCAGATTAGACAATAATGATGAAAAAAGAACAGACCGTGTAAAGGTAAGTATTTCATCTAACTACATCTTCCCGATGCCTGAGAGTCACATGCCAGCAGCACTGTCCGTTAGAACTTTCCGTGATGAAGAAAATGTTCTACATCCGTGCCGTCCAATATGGTAGCAACACATGGCTATTGAGCACTTGCTACGTGACTAGTGAGGAACTGAAGTTTTCATTTAATTTTATTTTAATTAATTTAATTGAAGCAGTCACATGTGAGTAATGACTACGGTAGAGATACCAGCATGTGGTGGTTTTTATTTATTTATTTATTTGCTGCAAAAAGCTTTATTGCTTCTGTTTGGTCCATAGCATGGGAGAGGGCTCCAGGGTGGTTCAAAGGCTGCCTAGTGGCTGCAGGAAGAGGCCCAGGCACAATCTGACACCAGGGGATGCAGAAGGGACCCTCAGAGCCCTCTGGACTCCGAAGAGTCCAAGTCATTTTCGAAAAGATACTTGCCCAGGCCAGTCTGCAGAAGTTGTCAAGTGGTTGCCCATCTTCTTGCTGAAGTGGTTCTCCAGAAAGTTGCAGAGATGGGGTCCACGTGAGCAGAACTCAGGGCATGCAGATCCAAAAGGGTGTGGTTCAAGTTCTTCTCCATGACCATAGCAGCTTCCATTCAGTTCTGGGTTTTACCCCACTCATCTCGGGACAGCTTCTGCAAGTCCCAGAAAAGGGTGCCGCCACTGTGCTGGTTTTGCATCTTCAAGAGATACTGGGTGTCCTTAAGCTTCTCCTTGGCCAACTTGAGGAAGAAGTGGCCCACACCCTGGAGGGCCACATAGACACAGTCGAAATAGCCCAGAGAGAGGTAGGTGTAAGAGGCCTGAAGGTGTGGGTTGACCAGGTGGTTGACCGCAGCTTCCACTGGAGTGGAAAAATTCTAAGGAATCTGGGAGTTCATGATTGCCAGGCAATTGGAGTTAAGCTCAAAAAATGGTGTTGGCTGGTCTTGGAGGCAGAGGATGGCTGAGGTGGTTCCAAAGGTTACAACTGGAAAGAGTTAGAAGGTGGTGGGAGGCTGAAAGAAGGGGCATCCCTGGGTCGATTTAGTTCAAACACTGTTTAAGCAAGAGACAGATCTGCAGGACTGTTGAGCACAGTGCCGACAGACATACTAGTGTTTTAAAAGCCGAGAAAAGTAGACCAGACATTAGTGACATTAGTGTTTGAGTCCTGGGTTCAAATCCTAGCTCTTCTGTGTTACTAGGTTGTAACCCAAGGAGAGACACTTAAACTCACTGTCTCTTTTTACATAGCTGTAAGTTGGGCTAATAATGTCATGGTGTTATTATGATAGGTAAGGTGGATGGGGCCTTGGGGGAGAGGAAGGAGTCATTTATCAGAGTCCTGAATCAACAAAACTGACCACAAATATCTGGGGAGGGCAGAGGAGGTCCAGGGGATGCATAACCTTTTCACAAAGCAGGGAACACCACCTGTGCTGCCGAATTGTTGCAGCTGCATTCAAATCTCACATTGACAGTTCCTTTTACTTTTTCAATGTTTTCATTCGAATCTTCCACTTTTATTCTGAAAAGCAGCCAAGGCAAAGACTATTAATTTGATTTTGCAGACGAGAAAACTGAGACCCGAAGAAAAGAAATTAATTGCTCCAAAATATTACACTGGGGAGTTAACAGAGGAGAGAACAGCGACCCTGGTGGGTCGGGGACCAAGGCTTACTCTGTCCCAGGCTGCGGGAAAGTCCTCAAAACCTGCATGTAGTGCAAAAAAGCCTCTTCTCAATTCTGTCACCTCTCCAACCAGCAGTTAGTGTGATACCTGTCCTGGCATTGACCTATTCACAAAACTGGGTAACAAAACTGTTCTCTGAAAGGTGGCAACTGTAATCTTTGCCATCAGAGAATCCCATACTTGTCTCCCACATGACTGTGAAGAAATGCTTTTGTTCTTTTGCTATCTCATCCTTTCTTTGGCTGAGTCTGTAAATGCTTGCTACTCAGGTGGTGAGAGTGTTTCAGCAGCTCTGGGCTTTACTCTAACCTTTGCACATCCATTTGCCTGCGTCTTCATGCCTATAATTATTGAATTGCTTTCTTTTAATGCTTGTGAATAAGAGCTCTGTCATCTGAGAAAGGATCAGGGAAAACAGAACCATAAAACTAAAACATAGGAAAACCATTTTCCATCTTGTAGTGCCCAACCCCGCCCCCTATTGACTGAAGCATGACAGTTTGAAACCACAGAAATTCTTTACAGCTTTAATGAGGAGTAATTGATGTATCATAAATTGCACTATTTAAGCGTACGATTTGATGAATTTTAACATGCGTATATGCCTTTGAAACCACTATAGTCAAGATAATGAACATTTCCATCATAGACAGCTTTTCCATTTTAGGGTCGAACAGGGCGAGTGCTCCCAGTTGAAAACTATGTAGTGGTACTGGCACCTGCAGGGCCATCTTTATTTCGATCTCTATTTTCATTGGAGAGGCAGCTCTCCATTTGACCTCTCCGTGGCTTTTCCTCCTTTCCCACAGTTACAACATTCCTCAGTCCGTTCACGGCCAACTCCTTTCCCGGTGCTCTGTTTTTCATCCCCTCCCCTCTTTCCAGACACTTCCTCTATAGAGCAAGCCTCCCCTTTCCCTGCTGAATCGTCCACTTCTTATCTACAGGCTCTTTTCAATCTTAAAAATAAATAAAAACAAAAACAAACAAAAAATTAAATGCCTTTCCTGTCTCCCCATTCCTTTCTTCAGTCACTCATTGCCCTATCTTCTCATGGCCAAACTTCTAGAAATAGTTGTCCAAACTCATTCTCTCCACTTCCTCACTTCCTCTCTTAAGCCATTCTCCTGCCCCCACCAGGCAGACGCTGTTCTTGACCAGGTCACTTACTAACAACCTCCCTGTTGTGACATCCAGTGAGCCCATCTCAGTCCTTATTGTACTGGGACACAGTTGACCCCTCTATCCTTTACAAAGTAGCTTGGTTGTTTTCACAAAAGTAATGGATGGTCTTTTTTAAAAAAGAGTCAAACAATAAATAAAAACATTAGAAAGTTCCTCCTAGACTCACCCTCTCTCACTGCTGTAAGACACTTCAGCTGCTAGACAGCCCCCTTGTGCAGCTGCCCAATGCACAGAGCAGCCTCAGGAAGTCCCAGAAATTAGTCACTGTAGACTTCTGATTTGGGGAATGCCCCTTAGTTGCTCTATTATAGATGCCATAGAAGCCAAGAAATTGTTATAAACAAACACACAAGCGGAGAAGGGCCTGCATTCAGTAACTCTTCGACTCCTGTCCTGAGAGTTGCTTTACCTCATGTCCTGGAGATGGCCTGGTGGCTTGTTCCACATGACCAGTCCCTGTTGGCCTCTGCAGGCAGGAAGGCTGCCTGGTCATTCCTTTCCTGATAACCACCCGTTGTTTTCCCCTTCCTAAGGCTCATAATTGGGAGAATGATAGGAATGAAGCATATTGGCTGACCCAGTGGCTTTATTGTTTTTTTAAAAAATTATTATTTAATTTTTAGAGAGAGAGAGAAACATTGATTTGCTGTTCTACTCACTCATGCATTCATTGGCTGCTTCTTGTATGTGCTCTAACCGGAAATTGAACCCAACTGAGCTACCTGGCAAGGAAGGGCCTGACCCAGTGGCTTTAAAGGCATATAGGTTTTTAGACACATACACACAAAAAGTGTTCCCATGACCAATGTTTTTACCCAAGTTAAAGTACAAAACAGGCAATAAAAATCACCCCTAAAACCTCCCCATCCCAGAGCAAGAGCCATAGCAATTTTGGTGAGCATCCTTCAGACATCTCTATGCAGTATATACACATACACGGGGCCATAATTTACCTGTTCTGTCATGGCTTTTTTTCACTCACAATATGCAATGGATGGATATCCAAGTCACTAACTATGGACTAACACCATGATTGTTAATGTTTGCCAATGGATGATTTACTCCATCAGTCTCCTACTGTTGGGTATTTAGTTTGTTTGCATTTTTTTTTTTTTTACTATAAACTACACAGTGATAAACATCTTGTGTTCAGCTTTTTGCATTTTTGCAACTTCCTCCTCAGGCTAATTTCTAGAGTGGCCTAGCTCAATACAGTGGAGTGTACATTTTACATTTTCATACAATTAGGCTAACTTCCTTTCAGAAATGTTATACCAATTTATTCTCCTGGGACAGCTTGGCCCCATTATCACCAACATTGGGCTTTATCAATTTCTGGTTTTACATGTGCTTTTGTAGACTGATTCAGTTTGTTTGATCAATTTGGATATTTTTTATTTCACTAAGTTCATCTCATTTACATTATGATTTTAATTATTATGTTTAGTTTTAGTTCTGTAATCTTATTTTGTTTTGTTTTTATGCTTCCTTGGCATATCTTCATTTTTTTTTCTTTCAGTAGATTCTCTGTGTTTTCTTTGGATTTTTTTTCATTCTGATAATTTTGAGGGTATTTTGCCTGCTTTTAGTTCTGTAAGTGGACATGTGTACCTTCCATTAATATACCTTCTTAAGTAGTACAGTATTTACTGCTTTCTGATAATAGCTAATCTTTGTTTGACGTTTACTTTGGCCTCCTAACAACCCTATAGTGTGAGTGTTCTCTCCTTCCTCCAACTAGCCCGTATCCCCAGGCCTGGCTCATCTCGCCTGAGTGCCATGTGTGCCCTTAAAATTCCTCTGGAAAGAAAAATCACACCCCAGTTGGGTCTGAGCCCAAAGAGCTCCCCCTGCCCAATTGGGCAATGATGATGTCTGTGTAAAACCATTCAATGTCCCTCCCCCCATTGACAGTATCCCAAAGGCATGATTTCCTAACCAATCCGAGCTGCTCTGGTGTAGGCCACACTTTTGCATAGGTAATCCCATTGCCCCCTCAGAGCGAGCCCGCAAAAAGGGCTCTGACCTCTCACAGTCAAGGCGAGAAAACTGAGGTCTGAAAAAAGAGTGTGTGTGACTTGTCTTTGTGATTGGTACTCCATGGGAGCACTTGGCTGGTGTCCTTTGACTGATAGTCACATTAAAAAAAAAAAAAGAATAAAACAGTCAAAAGTGAGAAAATCCAAAACACCAAATTGAAATTCTTTAGGCTTTTGTCCAAGAATGTACTTTTAACTGGGTGCTAGTTATGTCATCTTTTTATTGAAAGAAGTTATATTTATGGAAAGTTGTTTGTAGTATATAAAAGTCTATGCATCTCTCTAGATTAGCATTTTCTAAAAGGGGTTGTTTGGATTTTATGCAGGATATTAATGTGTTAAATAAAAAATGGGTATGGTCAACTAATGAGGGAAAACGCTGTGTTGAAGTTGCTCTGAGAAATTGCTCTAAGAGTTGTTTTTTAAAAAAATTATAGTCTATTGATTATGCTATTACAGTTGTCCTGATTTTTCCCCCTTTGCCCCCTCCACACAGCGCCCCCTACTCCATCAGGCAATCCCCCCACCACTGTTCATGTCCGTGGATCATGTGTATAAGTTCTTTGGCTACTCCTTTTCCTATACTATACATTATATCCCCTTGACTATTCTATAACTACCTATTTGTACTTCTTAATCCCCTTACTTCCTCACCCATTCTCTCCCTCCCCTCTCCCATCTGGCAACCATCTGGTAACTAACTCCTTTTCTCTTGCTGCTTTTAAGAGTATCTCTTTTTCTTTAACCTTCGGCCTTTTAATTATGATGTGTCTTGGAGCGGGCCTCTTTGCATCCATCATAATTGGGACTCTCTGTACTTCCTGGTCTTGCATGTCTATTTCCTTCACCAAATTAGGGAAATTTTCTTTCACTATTTTTTCAGAGTGCCAATTTCTTGCTGTTTCTCCTCTCCTTCTGGCATCCCTGTGATATGAATGTTGGACCTCTTGAAGTTGTCCCAGAGGCTGCTTTTACTATCCTCATTTTTTTAAAATTCTTTTTTCTTCTTGTTGTTCTGATTGGTTGTTTTTTCTTCCTTATATTCCAAATCATTGATTTGATTCTCGGCTTCATCCACTCTACTCTTGTTTCCCTGTAAATTGTTCATTTCAATTAGTGTATCCTTCATTTCTGACTGATCTTTTTTATGCTGCTGAGGTCCTCAATAAGTTCCTTGAGCATCCTTACAACCAGTGTATTGAACTTTGCATCTGATAGATTGCTTATCTCCATTTTGTTTAGTTCTTTTTCTGGAGTTTTGATCTGTTCTTTCATTTGGGCCATGTTTCTTTGTCTCCTCATTTTGGCAGCCTCCCTATGTTTGTTTCTGTGTATTATGTAGAGCTTCTTTGACTCCATATGTTGGTAGCATGGCCTATAGGGTCTGGTAGCACAGCCTCCCCTTCACCCAAGCTGGATACTCGAGGTGCACCCTTTGTGTGGGCTGAGTACACCCTCCTCGTGCAGTTGAGCCTTGGTTGCTGTTGGCAGATCAATAGGAAGGCTTTACCCAGGCCAGTCAGCTGTAAGGATTGGCTGTGACCATTGACCACCAACCTCCACCCTCCATGGAGGATCAACTGTGCAGGGGCAGGGTGGTGGTGCTCTGATGTGGTCTGTAGCTGTCCACTGGGTGCACAGTCTCTGGGGTTTCCAGGATGGTTCAGGCCAAGGTCAGCCCCCACCTGTGTTTTGCCCGGGGCACCCTGCCTGAGCTATAAAGCAATCTGAGATGGCTGCTACTTGTGTTGAACTTGGAGATTCTCAGGTGAAGCTAAGCTGTGAATCTAATATGGCTGCCACTAGGGCTCACCAAAGCCAGCTATTGCTTGCTTGTTTGATAGGATTTAGGGGCCAAGAGCAGTCATTCTTATGGAAAAGCAGCTTGGGTAGGCCAGTGAGTTGGGTAGGGCAGAGCCTCTGGGGATCTCTAAGGTCAAACAGTGTTAGCCAGGTTAATGGAGTCTCAGATATGGTACCAGCTTACTGGCTCTGTCAGGGGAGGATTTAACAAAGGGACAATGGCCTCTGCTCACTTTGATGCTAAACACTTTGGTTTCTCCCTGTATGCCACTGCTCACTTTCAAGGTGCTATCCCAGTGCTGGAGCTCAGACGGAGTGAATCTGAGTAGGTGAGTCCATGTGTGGGTTCTTTAAGAAGTTCTTTAACATCTTGGGGCTCCAGAAGTTTTTTCCACTGACTCAATCCCCACAGGTATTTGCAGCCAGAAGTTGTGGGGACTTATTTTTCCTATCACTGGAATCCTGGGCTGGGGGGGCCTGGTGTGGGGCTAGGACTCCTCACTCCTGATATATCCCTCCCAAATTTTATCCACGTGGGTGTTGGACAAGCCTGTTCCTTGTCAGCACCCCTCTTACCAGTCCGAATGGATGTGGCTTCTTTAATTCCATAGTTGTCAGACTTCTATTCAGCTCAATTTATGACGTTCCTGAGTGATGGTTGTTCTATATTTTAGTTGTAATTTTGATGTGGTTGTGCAAAGAGGCAAACCATGTCTGCCTACACTGCCACCTTGACTGGAAGTGACCAGAGTTGCTTTTAATAGGCTAATGTGCACCATGAATCTATAAGAAGATATCATATGCAAACTTATTTGGCCTCTATTAATATCTAATAGGATACTAATGTTTTGTGGAACATGATTTGGGAAACAATGATAGGTGAGAAATGGTTCCATCAACTCCCCCCAACCCCCCCCCCCAATTATTAATGGAAGAAAGTAAGTTCAGGTCTGCTACGTATAAAGCAAGTTTTTGAGAGAAATAGAAAACATTTCATTTATTAGCTTTCAAAATTAAGAACAAAGATCATAAAACTCCATTTGAGTGAGAAGGTGAACCAGGGTTTATTGATACCTACTGCATGTTGGATGTTTCATATACTCTATCTCAGGGAACCCAGACAAGCTTAGGGTAGGCTTCATTTCCCCACTTTACAGGTGATAAAACTGAAACTTAGAATGGATAGTAATTTGCTCAAGGTCCACAGCACTTGGAAGAGAGGAACTAGGACTTGAACACCTGTCTGTGTGATCTCAGGCCTATGCTCTTTCCTGTAAATCACTTTTCAAATGGATTATTTTAAAATGTTTGTCAGTTCAAGGACAGCCCACTGCTAATGGGAGACCCTCATCATCTCGTGCAGGGCAGCCTGGGTTCTGGTGTCTGGCAGTGAATTAAACAGCCACCGTGTCAAGCAAAAAGGCAAAGACCATGCCACCAAGAAGCACCCCCAGCAGGCAACATCTAATGTGCTCACCATGTTTGACCAGTCACAGATTCAGGAGTTTAAAGAGGCCTCCAACATGATTGATCAGAACAGAGGAGGTTTCATTGACAAGGAAGATTTGCATGATATGCTTGCTTCTCTAGGGAAGAATCCAATGGATTCTTGATGCCATGATGAAGGAGACTCCAGGGCCCATAAATTTCACCTCATGCTGTTTGGTGAGAAGTTAAGTGGCACAGATCTAGGAGATGTCATTAGAGATGCTTTTGCTTGCTTTGATGACGAAGCAACTGGCACCATGCAGAAAGATTACCTGAGAGAGCTGCTGAGAATGGTGCGAGGTAGGCTTACAGACAAGAGACGGGATGAGCTGTATACAGAAGCACCTATGAACAAAAACAGAAAGCTCAATGACATTGAGTTCACAAGCATCCTTAAACATGGGACTAAAGATAAAGATGATTGAAAGAACTTTAGCTAAAACCTTCCAATTACTTTGTCTTACTCTGTTTTATTTCCCCAATACATTCCCCACCCTCAAACACCTGTTGCATACAACTTAGTTTCTTTCACAGCTTTGCCTCTTTGTTGTGATATGTTTGTTCTGGACTTTGGGGATGAGGTTGTAAATTGTGTTGAAAAAGAAATTGCAAATAAAAATCAACAAATGTGAAAAAATAAGAATAGTTTTCAATATTAGAAAGTTAAGGGAAAGAAATAGAAGGAAGATAAGAAAAGGAGAGAATAAAGAGACAGAAAAAGAGTGAATAAAGGGAACAGCAGAAAGAGGAACCAAGAAAGAATGCCTTGGATGGTTTGCTTTAAGATAGAGACATGGAGTATACAAAGAAAAAGACACAGAAAGAGATATATTTTAAAAAATTCAAACACAATTCCTAGAGTTTTATACACAGAGATACACAGAAGCTGATGTTTGCACAGCGATATTCATCCCTATTTTTAAAATGTAGGCCTCTGAGGAGTTGTGAGAAATATTCAAAGTGATGAAAAGCAAGGATGTACGATCAAGATTGCTCTACCCAGCAAAGCTTTCGTTTAGAATCAAGGGTCATATAGTTTCCCAGACAAGAAAAAACTAAAGGAGTTCATCACCACCAAATCAGTATTACACGAAATAGTAAAGGGTCTTCTTTAAGAAGGAGGGAAAAAAAGATTAAAAATATGAACAATAAAATGACAATAAATGCATACCTATCAACAACTGAATCTAAAAAACAAAATAAATGAACAAGCAGAACAGAAACAGACTCATAGATACAGAGAACGTTTTGATGGTTGCCAGTGGGAGGGGCATTGGAGGGATAGATGAAAAGGTGGAGGGATTAAGAAATACTAATTGGAGCCCTGGCCACGTAGCTAAATTGGTTAGAGCACTGTCCCCATAAGCCAAGGTTGGGATTTGATCTCTGGTCAGGGCACATCCAAGAAGCAACCAATGAGTGCATAAATAAGTGGAATAACAAACTGATGTTTCTCTCTCTCCCTCTTTCTCTCTAAAATATCAATAATAAAAAAAAAGAAGTACAAATTGTTTGTTACAGAATAGTCATGGGGATGTAAAGTACAGCATTGGGAATATAGTCAACAATATTCTAATAACGAAGTATGATAACAAGATTTATCAGGATGATCGCTTGATAGTTATATAATGTCTAATCACTAGGGTATACACTGGAAACTAATATAACATTGTATTTATGTCAACTCTAATTAAAAATAAATGATTTTTTTAAAACTGAAAAAATATGTAGGCCTTTCAGTTAGTATTCGCAAAAGTAAACATAGCTAAAAACCATCAGTTAAAATATTTTTCTTCCTATCTCAATTTGGGAAGTACAGATGTTCTTCAAATCATATATTCCTGAATTTTGGTTAGAAAAATCTCTACTGTTATTCTTGGAAAATAGAGAATGTCACATTCCATCGGAGAAAATGGTTCCAGAAAATCATTCCAGCCCTGACTGATACGGTTCAGTTGGTGGGGCAACATCCTGCAAAGTGAAATGTTGCTGGTTCAATTCCCTGTCAGGTCACATGCCTGGGTTGCAGGTTCAATCCCAGGTTGGGAAGCGTACTATCTATGTTTTTTTCTCACATCTGTTTCTCTCCCTGCCTTTCTCCCTCTTTACCCTTCTCTCTAAAAATAAATAAAATGTTTTCTTTTTTAAAAAGAAAGAAAATTATTCTTATCTTGAGGGTTCTTATGATATCACTAATAAAGACTTTTAAAGACTGGCGGAGTGTGGGACCAACAGGGCAGGCAGTCTGACCACTAGCAGACCCTGTGGCCCCACATTTGCACAGATAAACCGAGAGGGCCGGACTCAGAGTGGCGGAGGACGGGGCAGGCAGAGCGGCGGGTAGCACCCCGCGACCCCACATTCGCACACAGATAAACCAGACAAACGGCGGGGAGCAAAGCAGACCGAGTAACCCAGGGCTCCAGCGCAGAGAAATAAAGCCTCAAACCTCTGATTGAAAACGCCTATGGGGGTTGGGGCGGCAGCAGGAGAGACTCCCAGCCTCACAGGAGAGGTCGTTGGAGAGACCCACAGGGGCCTAGGGCGTGCACAAGCCCACTCACTCGGGAATCAGCAACAGAGGGACCCAGTTTGATTGTGGGTATTGGAGTGAAAGACTGAAATCTGGTGGAGAGTGGAGGGGGGCGCCATTGCCCCCTCTCGGCCCCTCCCCCACGTACAGCGTCACAGCCCAGCGACCAGCGTTACCCCGCCCCCTTGAACACCTAAGGCTCTGCCCCTTTAAGTAACAGCTGCGCCAAGACAAAAAAAAAAAAAAATGGCCCAAATGACAGAACACTTCAAAGCTCCAGAAAAAATACAACTAAGCGAGGAAGAGATAGACAACCTATCGGATGCACAGTTCAAAACATTGGTTATCAAGATGCTCACAGAATTGGTTGAATTTGTTCGAAAAAGAAAAAATGAAGCCTATGTTAAGAGAAACAAAGGAAAATGTACAGGGAACCAATAGTGATGCGAAGGAAACTGGGACTCAGATCAACGGTGTGGACCAGAAGGAAGAAAGAAACATCCAACCAGAAAAGAATGAAGAAACAAGAATTCGGAAAAATGAGGAGAGGCTTAGGAACCTCCAGGACATCTCGAAACGTTCCAACATCCGAATTATAGGGGTACCAGAGGGAGAAGAGGAAGAACAAAAAATTGAAAACTTATTTGAACAAATAATGAAGGAGAACTTCCCTCATCTGGCCAAGGAAATAGACTTCCAGGAAGTCCAGGAAGCTCAGAGAGTCCCAAAGAAGCTGGACCCAAGGAGTAACACACCAAGGCACATCATAATTCCATTACCCAAGATTAAACGCAAGGACCTACATCCAAGATTACTGTATCCAGCAAAGCTATCATTTAGAATGGAAAGGAAGATAAAGTGCTTCTCAGATAAGGTCAAGTTAAAGAAGTTCATCATCACCAAGTCCTTATTATATGAAATGTTAAAGGGAGTTACCTAAGAAAAAGAAGATAAAAAATATGAACAGTAAAAATGACAGCAAACTCACAGTTATTAACGACCACACCTAAAACAAAAACAAGAGCAAACTAGGCAAACTGCTAGAACAGGAACAGAACCATAGAGATGGAGATCACATGGAGGATTGTCAATAGGGGAGTGTGGGGGAGAGGGGGGTAAAGGTACAGAGAATAAGTAGCATAGATGATAGGTGGAAAATAGACAGGGGGAGGGTAAGAATAGTGTAGGAAATGTAGAAGCCAAAGAACTTATAAGTATGACCCATGGACATGAACTATAGGGGGGAATTTGGGAGGGAGGGGGTGGGCAGCATGGAGTGGAATGGGGGGGAAATGGGACAACTGTAATAGCATAATCAATAAATATATTTAAAAAAAGACTTTTAAAGCCAGGTGCTATCGTTTAGATTATAAATCATGATATCTCATTTGACATTTGCTCTGCGTATTAGATGGAATTAAGAACCAACTCTGGCCTGGGAGTGGAAAGAAATTTATTTCCTAAAATATTGGGATTGTACCTAGGTAATGTACCTTGTGCCACACCCAGAATGATATTTAAAATTTAGTTTTTTGAAATGAGACTGTTGATTTTTGTTGTTATTTGTCCTTTATAATGAAAGGTCTTTGGAGATAGAGTGAAGATAGTAGATACCTAGTGATTTGGCTAAAGACATGTTAAAAAAATTTGATAGAAAATAGTTTTGTTAAAATGAAGAATTAATGAAAACTATATCTTCTCATTTGTTTATGTACTTGTAACTTTTACAGCAAACTCACAGTTATTAACAACCAAACATACAACAAAAACAAAAACAAACTAAGCAAACAACTAGAACAGGAAAGAGTCACAGAAATGGAGATCACATGGAGGGTTATCAGCGGGGGAGTGGGAGGGGAAGAGAGGGGGGAAGGGTACAGGGAATAAGTAGCATAAATGGTAGGTAGAAAATAGACAGGGGGAGGTTAAGAATAGCATAGGAAATGTAGAAGCCAAAGAGCGTATATGTATGACCCATGGACGTGAACTAAAGGAGGGGAATGTGGGTGGGAGGGGGTGTGCAGGGTGGAGGGGAATAAAGGGGGGAAAATGGGACAAATGTAATAGCATAATCAATAAAATATATTTTAAAAATGTATTTGTAACTTTTTAGGTACCATGCGGTGATTTTACAAGCTTGTGCATCTGTCACAATATTTGCCTCTTTTCTTTTTAAATTTTAATTCCTGATATGTTTTCAGCTAGTTATTCGTTTAAAACTATTTGGAGGTTTGCCAATATGTTTACCAGTTCTCTTGCTCACCATTGCTTTTGGCACCCACTCCTTCCTTCAGAGTTCAGTTTCCTTCTTCCTGAGTATATCCTTTAATAGTTCTTTGGGCAAGAACCTATAAAAAGTAAATTCTCAATCTTTGTATATCTGTCTGGAAATACCTTGAGTGAAAGAGTAGAAGAGTCTGATATTCTAGGTCAGTGACTTTCAACCTTTTTCATCTTACAATGGCACACATAAACTAATTACTAAAATTCTGTGGCACACAAAAAAACATATTACATTTTTGCTGATCTGAAGAAAATAGGTATAATTTTGATTCATTCACACCAGATGGCTATTATTGTGCTGGCTGTTGTCATTTCTTATTTGACAATCTAAAGGAAAACAGGTCAGGGCCCCTGACTAAATATATAGGCACAGATTAGTACAATGGACTTCAAAGTTTTAAAATAAGTCCCATTTTTCTTAAAGCTGTTTTCAGTTCCATATTTCAGTTTTGTTTTGAAGCAGTAAAAGTCGAGCTCTTTCATTCATTTATGTTGTTGTAAAAGGTAGAGTGTGTTGTTTTAAATTAAATCAACAGTTCAGTACTAAAGGAGTCTTTTCATGCCTCTCTATTAGCGGTTGCTTTTTTCTCCCCCGAGGATGGAAGGCACTGAGAATTGAAGAATACACTTCTTGTCTGTGATTTACAGACTTGATTAGAAGGCCCTGTGAATTATCCTTGCCTTGAATAAACCTCAATGATTCATTGCTTGTTGGGGAATTAGAAACTATTGATTCATGTTCTGTCCTAGGAGGAGTTGCTTCTCTCTGCTAAGGGTGCATTCTAGGGCTGGGTTTGGGTTCCCACTCTGCTAACAGGCAGACTGTTGCCCACTTTTTAATCTAGGGTGCAGGGAAGTCTTCCTCAGTTTTGGTAGGTTAAGTTTTGATGCAGAGCTACAAGTATCTCCACATCTTTCTCTCAGATGTTACCCAATTAGACCGAACTTCCCAGAGATGTGAGAGATTTCTCTGTGATGAGAGAGTATGTTTGAGACCTGCACTGTCCAATAAGGAAGTCACTCGCCACGCATGACCCCTGAGCACTTGAAATGTGGTCAGTTCAAACTGAGATACATTGCAAATGTAAAATACACTGTATGAAAAGAAAGTAAAACATCATTGATAATTGTTATATTGAGTATGTGTTGAAATGACAGTATTTTGAATATAGATTGGGTTAAATGAATTATGTTATTAATGTCACCTGTTTCTTCTTACTTTTAAAAAAATGTGGCAAACTAGAAATTTCAAAATTACTTCTGTGGTTGGCGTTATATTCCTACTGAACAGCGCAGCTATAGAGTCCTACGCACAGAGAAGCCCGTAACTGCTCTAATAAGAACTTTTTTCAGCTTGTCATTTTTCTCTGTACTTTCATCCACCATTTTTTTTTCACAATGTCATGATTTTGGTACGAGTTAATGCCGTACCACGGAATGCACACAAATGTAAGGGCTTTTGTATCTCACGTGGGTGAGGTTTTAAGGGTAGCAGAAAAGGTGAAAATTGAATATTGTCAAAATTACCCTTGGAAATCCCTTAGGAAGGCCTCAAGCTGTCCCTGACATGCCACCTTCCATTCAGTCCAGCCCAGACCATTTTTTCTCTAGTCAATCACTGTTTCTTCAGTGAGACCAGTTGACGTAGTTGGTTTGTGTTTGGTGCCATGTTGGAGCAAGATGCAATTCTTAAACCCATAATCACCCTGAGCAAGAGAGCTGCCTGCCTGGGAGAGGCGGCAGGGAACTGGGGTCCCTGTGGGAGCAGCAGATGGACACTTCTTACTCACTTGCCATGGAGGGGGGACATGCCTCATTTATCTATTTTGCTCTCACCCCCCATCAATCTCTCTGTTTCTTTCACATGGTTTGCTAAGTTCTCATAGCTGAATGTGCATACTTTGGCATGTAAAGATCTCTCTCTTCTCCAGTTCTAGTGTTCTGTGTATCTATGATTCTAAAGGTTCATAAAAAGCCAAAATGAGGTTGTAGCACAATGTCAATGTAATGAATACCACTAAAATGGTTACTCTTAAAATGGTTAAAGTGGTAAATTTTATGTTATGTGTATGTTATGTTATGTTATTTACCACAATCAAAGAAAAAAGTCATAATGAAGTGTAATTACATTTGGTGGGTAGGGTAAAAATGTGGGACTTTGGAGTCAGACAGAATTGGTGAGTGGAGATGTCACAGGTTGGGTTCTGTAGAAAGCAGACTCTGAGACTGAGCTTAGCATTTAGGGCATTTATTTTTTAAAATACTCTTGGCACCAAAACCTATGGGAGGGATAGGTGGAGAGCAGGAGTAGGTGCAGGGGAAGTTGAGCTGTGCTGCAGGCTTGCAAACAGTCTCCGTGGGCCTCACAGGGAACTCTGGAGTGAAAACCTCGCTGGAGAACTGCGGAGCAGTAAACCGGAGTGGCCAGGCCTTCACACCCCAACTTCAGTGATGTAGGCTATCCTGAGAAGGGTATAACCGTGGGCAATGTGGCTCTCTGCAGCCAAGGCAGCTCCTGAAAGGCTGACAGCTAAAGGCTATCTCCAAGTAACACTACCACAGCTGGGGCACCGAGTCCTTCCCTGAAGGGAGATTCGCACAGTGCATTCAAGATGTCACCACAGAATATTTTTTCTTTATCACCCAGCATTCATTTCACCCTTCAAAACTGCATGCTGAATTCTTTCTGAGGAATTAACTTCTTTTATATCATGGGACTTCTTTATGGGATAGTAAATTACATGGCCTGCCCTCCTTCTTAAGTTAAAGATCAACTGAAGTCTCTTTCCATGGACTTTGAACAAAATGAAAAGATGAAAAAAAAAGGTTCACACGTTCTGCACTGCAGAATGGAGTCATCCTTGTTGCCCTGGTTCCCGCTCTGTTTTCTCCAGCTCTGTATTCATTCTATGAGCAGTTCAATATCCCTCTAGTTAACGTCTTTTTTTGTTAAAATGTTTGTTTATTGATTTAGAGAGAGAGAGGAAGGAAGAGGGAGACATCAGTTTGTTGTTTCACGTATCAATGCATTCAGTGATGGCTTCTTGTATGTGCCCCGACTGAGGAGCGAACCTGCAACTCGCCACATCAAGACAACACTCTAACCAACTGAGCTACCCGGCCAGGGCCAATGTCCTTCTTTTTTTTTTTTTTTTATGAACTTAGCCAATTTCTTTTGTTTGCAACCAAATAACCCCAATGGATATTGACTCTACCCCACTGAAGTGTTTGTTCTTGAGTGAGTCTCTCTGAGTCTTAGTTTTCTCATCTGCAAATTTAGTACAATAAAGTCTACCTTGCAGGGTAGAGCCAGCGTAAGAGATAGTATATTGGATCAGAATTGTAATTAATAGCCTAAGGGGTTACAAAGCTAATGAGGGCAGCCTGTGGTTCTCCAGTTTACACTGTGAGTTTCTCTACTAGAATGCCAAATGTCATATCTGGTAAATATGGGAACAATGAGGATTTCTTGTTTGCCAAATTTCTTTTTTGGACTGAGTTTCATGTTGCCTCCTCTATAGTGCTCTTCTCTAAAGGGCTGAGGGGTGACACCATTCATGATACTGCAGCATAAGTTAATGGGATGAGGGAAGGAGACAGTAATCTCTCTTTCAAGGAATGTTGGACCAAAGGATAATTGGATGGAAAGTTTAAAACATAAAATATCTCCAAGGGAGTTTATAGTAAAATCCTTTTAAAAAAGTTAATATTGGAGAAGATGACTAATAACTGCCATGGGATTTAGTTGTATTAAATAACATTTGTTTTGGAGGGTATTTTTCAAATATAGAGACACTATGATTCAGTCCAGGTTCTATGTGATTCAGTGTGTGTACAATAACTCGGAATTTTAATTGGGTTCTATTGTGCTTTATCACAACAAGAGGGGAGGGCTAAACATGAAAAGACTCTTTAGTAAAGTTCTTCAGATGCTGGAGCTTTTAGACACTCCTCTTGCCCCTCGCAATCAGTTCTCGCTGCCAATATCAGAACACAATGTCTTTTTAGTTGAATTATTTATGCCGTTGTCTTTCTTAGACTACAAATGAAAAAAGCAGAATGAAACATTAAATGATTACTGCTGAAATATTTACAGATGGGAGGATATAATGTTTGGGATTTGTTTCAAAAAACGTGGGTGGGGAGCAGGAAGCTGGTGATGTGGATAGAACAGGGTCGGCCACAGCTACGATCCTGGGGATGGCTGGGTAATAGTACCTGGGGTTCATTATTATATTCCTTATACTTTGTATATGTTTAAAATTTGCCACAATAAAAGATTTTTAAAAATCTTATGATTACAACTGGTTCAAATATGTATGCATAAAGCAGAGATTGGAAGAGAAAACAAAAATAAAGAGTTATGTTAGCTATTAGAGTAATTGAATTATGGGCAAATTATTTTAAAAATTGCATTTAATGTTATTTTAATTTTACATTTCAATAAATGAAAACCCAGAGGAAAGAAACACACACACACGGAAGTCTTTGAAGGTAAGGAACAGTGATATGTTGGAGCTGGCTTGTATTAGATAGAAAGGGCAGATTGTTAAAGTTTTAGGAATTTTGCGTCCTGGTTAACATTACGTGAGTATGGAAATTGACCATGTTGGGAATATTTATACCTTGGAAATCAGCAAACACTACAAATCAGTACTTTCAGGAACCAGTTGTTAAACATTTACCACTCACTGGTAAGGTCTGTGTCATGTACTTTTCCTGCCTAGAATTATCTGAAGATGCTGAACTTATGGGTAGGACCTTATTAATTCTTATCATTCTACACATATTTAATGAAATCCTACCATGGGCAAGAACCTGTGCTATACACTTTGGGGATTCAAACTATTATTTAAAGAAAAGGTGGATATCCTTGGCTGGTGTGGCTCAGTGGATTGAATGCTGGGCTGAAAACCAAAGGGTCACTGGTTTGATTCCCAGTCAGGGCATGTGCCTGGGTTGCAGGCCAGGCCCCCAGTATGGGGCACACGAGAGGCAACCACACATTGATGTTTCTTTCCTTCACTTTCTCCTTCCCTTCCCCTCACCCTATAAATAAATAAATAATATCTTGAAAAAAATAAAGAAGAGGTGGATATTCTAAACTTTGTGAGATTATATATATATATGTGTGTGTGTGTCTATATATATATATATACACACATATATATATATAGGATTACAAAGAAAATATGGCAAAAAGTGCAATGCTCAGTCAGCTGCAAGCACTGTAGCTAGCTGACGGCCTCCAACTGTTGGTGCCTTTAGCATCCACCTTAGTTTTCTAGGTGTACACTTTAATGGGTAGATTTTACAGTATGTGAATTATACGTCAATAAAACTTATTTTTTAAAAAGGAAATACAACAAAGATGCCAGTCACTACTTTTATTGTTAAATGTTTTTCTGGGAGGCCTAACTAATGAAATAGAACAAGACAAATAAATAAAAGGTATAACTTTTGAAAGAATGTACAGGACCTTTTCAAAGAAAACATAAAATTTTACTCAAATATATAAAACTTGAATAATAGACATAGGTTCATGAAAGGTAAAACTCAGTATCAAAAATAAGTCATTTCCTCCCAAGTTAATCTATAATTGCACTGTGATTTCAAACAAAAATCCCAATAAAGTCTTTGGAATTTCTCAAATTGTTTCTAAAATTCATCTGGAAAACACAAATGTCAGATAAGCAATGACAACTTTGAAAGAAAGGAAAGAATTGTAAGAAGCAACTGGCACATGGGTGGGAAAAATATCAACAGCACAAAAGAGAAAGCCCTAAAGCAGGTCCATGGACTATGCAGTTTGACTGTGGGGATCTGAGGTATTAAGATGGTATTCCAAACCAGTGGGGCAAGACAGCTTACTCAGTAATGATGTAGAGACAAGTGGGTATGCAGATGAGAAAAAAAAATAATGCTAAAAACTTTCTATATGGGAAAGATTCCATTTAAAAAGTTAAAATACAAATAAACTGGGGGAATATTTATAGCATATTTTATTGACAAAGATTTAATATCCCCATTCTATAAATAGCTTTTATGAATTATAGGCAAACAAATACCCTGGAAAGCAAATGGACAAGGGATTTGAAGAGGCAATCCACCCCCACACAAAAGAAATGGAAATGGCCAATAAACATTTAAAATTTTAAAAATTTCACTTGTGAAAGAGAACCCCTAATTACAATAAAAGTTAAATATTATTTTTACATATTAGCAAAGATGAAAATGATGGACAATACTCCATATTTTTAAGAATAGAGAGAATCAGGAACCCTCGCAAATTCTTATTAAGCATAGAAGTTGGCACAACCATTGGGAAGGCAGTTCTTCTCGAAATGTATTCAAAGGAAACGTGCAAAAGGATGTCCACCACAGCTTGTTTGTGAACCCAGAGCTCCGAGAAGATTCTAGCTTTTTTCCAACAGCAGACTGGTTAAATAAACTATGCTTCATAGGGACAATGGAGCTCTGAAACAGGTTAAGCGAGATCTATATTAACACTGAAAGTTGTCAGAGGAAAAATTAGGTTTTCACTTGGGTAAAAATAAAACACACATTTTTATTTGTATGTTAGAGTCTAAAAGACTATCCACCAAACCGTTAATACTACAATATTTGAGGAAAGAAGGGGAGGGTATCAGTTATTGTGTTTCAGTTGCAAGTAGTAAAAATGAGACATAAATATCCTAAATAGTAAGTGGACTACATTGGCCAAGTGACCGCAAGGCTCAGAGGTGAAGTGTGCTTTGGTGAAGGGCTGGGGGCGTGGGTCTAACCCAGTCATCCAGCTGCCAGCTTTTCCTCTGTCTTGCCCCTTGCCTTTAAAGGTAAAAGCTTCTTGAGGACATTATGTTAAGTGAAATAAGCCAGACACAAAAGGACAAATACTGTAATGATTCCACTTATATGAGGTATCTGGAGTGGTCAAGCTTGTAGAGAAAGGAAGCAGATTGCTGGTTGCCAAGGGCTCGGGGAAGAGGGGAAGAGGAGTTGTGGTTTAATGGTTATAGAGTTTCTTTATACACGATGAAAAGAATTCTGGAGATTAGTGCATAATGATGTGGATGTACACTCAAAATGGTTAAGATGACAAGTTTTATACATATTTTGCCACAATTTTTAAAAAACATTAAAAAAGTAAAATCCTCATCCCAAGGCTGGCTCCCCCTGGTGGTAGGAGGGTTGCAGGTGCTTTTGGGCCTGTGGACTTCACTGAGGCCCCGGGGGCTGTGTGGTGTCCCCATCACTTGTCACACCGCTGGGGGCTTCTCTCTAATTGGAGCACAATAGTAGGGTCATGTGCCTGTTTCTGACTTACACATTATGCTGGCATCACATTCTAGGGCCTCTCTGTGAATTTTGGGAGCAATTTTGGTGGTAATAGTGATTGGGCCTTCACATACTATGGGCCAGAGGTAATTCGATTTCTGACAATATACAGGATAGTCAAACACATTACAGAATTCATTAATGTAGACTTATAAAACCTGTTTATAATAATCTGAACCTAGGCCCTAATTCAATTTTATATATAAATGTGAACTACTTTTGCATGATCTTAATATAACTGAACATAAAGATATGAAAATTATGAGTAAATTGAGATAAAATAGTATTTTGTTTCACTTGGAACTTTACCAGGAGTTGTTCACTGTTTCAGAAAATCATGTTTCCAACAGCCAACACCACTTGTGGTATTTGAGTCACCAGTTCAGCCCTGCATATTGCAATTCTCACCGAATAACGCAATTCACATGGCATACCGTCCCTCTGAAATCAGGATGTATCCTTTGGTCAAGGACCGGCTTAGATTCTGTGAAATACGGTACTGAATATTAGTGTGCACTTGTGAATATTAGTGTTGCATTCATTTTTCACCTGGATTCTTGTAGCAGCCTCCCGACTCGTCTCCCTGCTTTCCCTACAATCTATCCCCAGTATAGCAGTCAGATTTTCCTTTTAAAATGTAGGCCAGATCATGCCACACTCTTTTGCTCCAAGCCTTCTAATGCTGCACTATGTTACTCTGAGTGCAAGCATTACAGCGTTCTCTGAGGGCTCGGCGAGATCCGGCTCCGTCACCTCGCAGACCAGTGTGCTGCTGCTTTTTCTTTGCTGCTCACTCCAGCCCACCTTGCCGGACACTTACAGCCCAAAGCTCGCCAGACAAGCTTCCACTTTAAGACCTTCGCACTGGCTATTCCCCTTGCCCAGATACTTTCCCCTAAATATCTGCATGATTCAGTCCCAAATCTCCCTCAAAGCTTTGCTCAAACGTTGCCTTCTAGCGAGGCCTGCCTCGACCACTCTCTTTGAAGCTGCAACCCACTACCCACTTCCCTACTGTTCTGAACTCTGGTTCGCCCTTACCCTGTTGTACTTCCCCCTTCCCCAATAACACTTATCACCCTCTAGTGTAATATATAGTTTACTGATATATTATACTGATTGTTCGTTTTCTCTATCTCACCGCTCTGTTAGTATGTAAGCTCCATGAGGCAGGGATTTCTGTCTGTAGCCCAGCGAAACTTAGAACAGTGCCCAACACATAGTGGTCAAAACTATTTGCTGAAAGGTGATTCTACCGAGCATCGAAGTACTTCATTATGACTTCTATAATGATTGTGCCCAAGCACAAATCATTTTGTAAATTATCTTCCTATTATTTCTCCATAGATTATAGTTACAGCATTATATCATGAGAAACTGTACATTATAGTATATAATCTAATGACTCTAAAAGTCAGGATAGTAAAGCAGTGTTGTGAAGTGTTTATTTCAATAGCAGAGGTTGGAGGTTAGGGTTGAAAATCACTGGTTTAGACCATTCCAGAACCTCCTCCTGAAGCTGTGGGTAGAGATTATCCCACCCAAGCTGCCTGGTGGCTTCCTGGATGGGAGGGGCAAGGTGGATATCGGGGAGGCAACCATAGTGTTGGTGACAACAAGGAAATAAGCTTCACTTTGCAATTTTACTGTCCTCTTGTACTGTTCATATTATTTGAATATTTTACCATGAGTATTCATTCCGTTTGTAATAAGCAAAACAGATAAGGATTTTTTTAAATTATACTGCAAAATATAGAAAACAGGTAAGCAAAATAAAAAATCACCTGTAATCCTACTCCCCAGAGATAACCATTGCTAACATTTTATTTTATAGCCTTTTGTTTTCAGACATGGGTGTAGATATAGAGATTTCCCAGTGATGGCTCATGATAATAGCAGTCATATGATTGGAGGCGTCCTTTGTCAAGGTTATTTTGGCAGCCACCTGCATGTTGGATTGAGGGTAGAACTGGGCTGTAACCTAACAATGGTGAAGGAGGATTTAGACTGGACCAGCGGGAATGGAAAGGGTCACTGCTCAGAGATATGGTAAAGGAAACATGCAGTGGCTTAATAATGTGTGCGAAAGCAGCAATGTGTGTTTTTTTTAATCTGTGTATTCCAATCTTGCATTCACGAATATTGGAGGGAGGGGGGTACCGGGCAGAAGGGAATAAAGGGGAGAAAAAATGGGACAACTGTAATAGCATAATCAATAAAATATATTTAAAATATTGCTATGAGCAATGAAAAAAAGAATATTGGAGATGAGGGAGGACCTTTTTCTGCTGTTGTGCACTCTGTGTCTCTTGCTTTTGTGCTCTTGAAAAAAAATAAACTGCACATTTAAAGTGTGAAATTTGACAGGTTTTATGTATACACTCGTGAAACGTCACAACAAACAAAACAACAAACCTATCCGTCACCCCTGCAAGTGTCCTCATGCCTTTTCACTCCTCTCTCCTTCTTCCGTTTTGCCTCTAGACAACTGATGTGCTTCCTGTCGCTGTAGGTCAGTTTGTATTTTTGTAGAATTTTATACAAATATACAGTATGTATTCTTTTCTGGTGGCTTTCACTCTGCATAATTGTTTTGAGATTCATGTACTTTGCTGTGTGTATCAGTATTTCATTCCCTTTTATTGTTGAGTAGTACTCCATTGTGTGGATATATCAAAATTTGCTTATCTATTTACTTGTTGATGGACCTTTAAACTATTTCCAGATTGGGGTTTTTTTTTTGCTATTATGAATAATTCTGCTACAAACATTCATATACAGGTTTTTGTAGGGATATATGCTTCCATGTCTTTCAGACAGATACTAGGAGTGGATTGACTGGGTCATACAGTAATTATTCCTCTATTATAACCTTTGGTTCTGCATCTGAAAATGTTACCTTTATCTTCTTTTTGCTAACCCTGACCAATTTAGTATTGTGGTATCTTTATCTTTTAATTATTAAAAGGCCTACTTTTTTCATGAGTAAACACCCAAGGAAATAAAATTGTGGTCTGCTAGGTTTTTCTTCTCTTTTAATTAAGCATGCACATGGGAAACTGCAAGGACTTGATGGGGTTGCACAATGGCAAAGCCAATCCACTCCTATAGGAGGACTAGTAAACACACAACCACACCTAGAGGTGCAGGATAGGAGTGTGGGGAAAAAAGAGGGCTGGTAATCAGTACTTATCCAAAGCAATGACTTGGTAATGGTGAAATTTCAGAGGCCAAAGTGGGTGTCATTTCTGGGCTCGGAATGAATGAAAATGAACATGCTAACTTTGTTCTAGAAAGTAAGCCAGTCCACAGAAATCCTGGGAGGTTTCAGGAAAGAGGCAAACAGCCCCAGAATGACAGGGATCCTGCGAAGACAGTCTTGCCCCATTATCTACTCTTTTATACTGACCTTCTGTTTCCTGTTTTAAAAACTAAGATCCAGTTTCTTTTAGTTTTGTGTTTGCATCAAGATACACATAACATAAAATTGACCATTTTAACCATTTTAAGTGGTTTAGTGTCATAAAATTCATTCATATTGTGTGTAACTATCATCACTACCCATCTGCAGAATGTTTTCATCATTCCAAATGGAAACTTTGTACCCATTAAACAATAGCTCTACATTCCCTTTATACTTTCTGTCTCTAAGAATTTACTCACCCTAGGTACCTTCTATAAGGGGAATCATATAGTACCTGCCCTTTTGTGCCAGGTTTATTTCACTTAGCAGAATGTTTTCAAGACACCCATGTTGTAGCATGTATTAGAATTTCTTTTTTTCCTTTTTTTAAAATTGTATTTTGTTTATGCTATTACAGTTGTCCTGATTTTCCCCCTTTCCCCTCCTCTACCCAGCACCCCCCACTCCTTCAGGCCCTCCCCCACTCACGTTTATATCCATGAGTCATGTGTGTAAGTTCTTAGGCTACTCACTTTCCTACACTGTACTTTACATCCCCACGGCTATTCTGTACCTACCTGTTTATGCTTCTTCATCCCCTCACCTCTCCCCCAGTCTCCCACGCCCACCCTCCCATCTTTTTATCTTTAACCTTTGGCATTTTAATTATGATGTGTCTTGGAGTGGGCCTTTTTGTGTCTATCTTGTTTGGGACTCTGTGCTTCCCGGGCTTGCAAGTCTATTTTCTTCACCAATTTAGGGAAGTTTTCTTTCACTATTTTTTCAAATAGATTTCCAATTTCTTGCTCTTTCTCTTCTCCTTCTGGAACCCTATGAAGTGAAAGTTGGATTGCTTAAAGTTGTCCCACAGGCTGCTTACACTATTTTTTATTTTAGAATCCTCTTTTTTGAGAATCCTCCTTTTTTTTTTGGATTCTCTTTTCTTCTTGTTGTTCTGATTGGTTGTTTTTTCTTCCTTATGTTCCAAATCATTGATTTGATTCTCGGCTTCATCCACTCCACTCTTGTTTCCCTGTACATTGTTCTTTATTTCAATTACTATATCCTTTATTTCTGACTGGATCATTTTAATGCTGCTGAGGTCCTCACTAGTTCCTTGAACATCCTTACAACCAGTGTTTTGAACTCTGCATCTGATAGATTGCTTATCTCCATTTTGTTTAGTTCTTTTTCTGGAGTTTTGATCTGTTCTTTCATTTGGGCCATGTCTCTTTGTCTCCTCATTTTGGCAGCCTCCTTATGTTTGTTTCTGTGTATTAGGTAGAGCTGCTTTGACTCCATATGTTGGTAGCATGGCCTATAGTGTCTGGTAGCACAGCCTCCCCTATCACCCAAGCTGGGTACTCGAGGTGCACCCTTTGTGTGGGCTGAGTACACCCTCCTTGTGCAGTTGAGCCTTGGTTGCTGTTGGCAGATCAATGGGAAGGCTTTACCCAGGCCAGTCAGCTGTAAGGATTGGCTGTGACCATTGACCACCAACCTCCACCCTCCATGGAGGATCAGCTGTACAGGGGCAGGGTGGTGGTGCTCTGATGTGGTCTGTAGCTGTCCACTGGGTGCACAGGCTCTGGGGTTTCCAGGATGGTTCAGGCCAAGGTCAGCCCCCACCTGTGTTTTGCCCAGGGCACCCTGCCTGAGTTATAAAGCAGTCTGAGATGGCTGCTACTTGTGCTGGGCTTAGAGATTCCCAGGCAAAGCCAAGCTGTGAATCTAGGCTGCTAGTTCTGGGCCTGGGGTTCACTGAGTCCAGCTGCTGGTTGGTTGAGAGGATTTAGGAAGTTGTAAAGCATGACCTAAGCCCAGCCATTCACATGGGAAAGCAGCCTGGGTGGGCCCATAAGTTAGATGGGGCAGTCTCTAGAGATCTATAAGACAGGTCAAACAGTGCTAGCCAGGTTGGTGGAATCTTGGTTTTGGCACCAGTCTGCTGGATCTGTGGAGGGAGGGCCCAAAAAAGGGACAATGGCCTCTATGCATTTTGATGCCAGACACCTCAGCCTCACCTTGCATGCCACTGGATGCCCTCAAGCCACCACCCTGGCTCCAGAATCCAGATGGAATAAGTCTGAGTAAGAGAATCCGTGTGTGGGTTCTATAAGAGGAACTGCTTGGGGCTCCAGAAATTTCCTCCACCGACTTAATCCCCACTGGTTTTTGCAACCAGAAGTTGTAGGGACTTATCTTCCTGGTACTGGAACCCTGGGCTGAGGGTCCTGGTGTGGGGCTGGGACTCCTCACTACTGATACATCTCTCCCAAATTTTTGTCCACCACATGTGGATGTGGGACCAGCCTGTTCTGGATCTGCGCCTCCTACTAGTCTGGATGGGTGTGGTTTCTTTAATTCTGTAGTTGTCAGACTCCCACTCAACTCAATTTCTGTTGGTTCTGAGCAATGGTTGCCCTATATTTGAGTTGTAATTTTGTTGTGGTTGTGCAAGAGGCGAGCTGTGTCTGCCTGCACTGCCATCTTGACTAGAAGTCTCTGTATCAGAATTTCATTCCTTTTTAAGGCTGACTGATACTCCATTGTACGTATATACCACATTTTTTTATCCACTCATCTGTGATAGAACTTGTATTGTTTCTGCCTCTTGGCTATTTATTTTATTTCTTAAAAAAGGTATTTTTAATGACTAGTAATTAGCACAATGTGAATCTTTTTGGAACTTAATATGTTCGCTTTAAGGTTTATCTGAAAACAAAAGTCCTTAAAAATAGTCAAAATTTAGAAAGAAAAAAGTGAATGGAATTGCCATATTGATTTTTATTTATCAAATACATATGATTCATTCATATTATGTACCAGGCACTAGTCTAAGCACTATGCAAATATTTATTAATTTAGTACTGTTACCTGGTAAACAGTCCGTTGGAGCATCAAGGAGTCTCCCCAGTCAGCCAAGATTGTGGCAAGGGGAGGTTCTTAGGCTGAGCAAGCAGAAAGCGAGTGAGATAATTCGATAGGAAAATGCTCTCTCCGCTTCCTAGTACCTGATTGGGGGTAGGACCTGGGGGGGGAAGGCTGGCAAATGCACCATAGACGTCAAAATGGTGCAGGGGTGGTGCTTGACAAAAAAGGCCTGTCAGTCTAGCCTGGGGAAATAAGGGATTGGTTGGGAGGTGGACCCACCCAAAGTGTGTGAAAGTTTGGGAAGTTGATGGGTCATTTTGAGAAAACATGTGGCCCATCCCACACCTAAGTGAATATAATCTCCAGGAACAAAGAGGCTGTCTTGTGGTTCACTTGTTTGCCCCATGCACCTGCATGGTGCATTCGCCTGTTTTCTCCATGGGCCACGTGGCTTTAGCATCCATGTTGCCCATGGCCTCCAGGAGGGAGCCTCTCTCTCTCTCGTCCACCTAGTGATGCACTAGCCCATGTATTCTTGCCTAGGAGACCATGACCATGTAGGCTCCAGGAGGCAGCCTGAAATGAATGGCAGCTGGGAACAAACTAAGCTACCTGGATGGAGTCACTGACCTCTTAGCAGCCACCTGCAGGCTACAGAAGACATTACTTTAAATTGGAGCAGGAATTCCGGACACTGGCTTGTGTCTTGGCCTTGCTGAGGAGATGGGCTTTGAGACAGGGGTCTGCCATTCCCCCAGATTGCACTGCACCTGAATAAAACCTATTTCTTTTCACACCAGTGTCTGCCTCACAAATTTGGCTTTTGTGGTGACAGACAGCTGAAAATTCATTGTTTTCGTTCAGTTACAGGACCGCATATGAGACATCAGTAGAGGAGTGGGCAAAAGTAGGCTCACAGTTGTTTGTATGGGAAAAGACATGCAGGTTATGATTATTACAATAGCTTTATTAACTCAAAAGAATGTCACAATGCAACTATAAACCTACTTTTGCCCACCCTGTGTCTAATAATTAAAGGCGTGTGATGTTAACACAAGAATAGAAAACTTGACCAATGGGACTGTTTCAGGGTCAGGCCCTTCGGAAGCTGAAACCAGATGAATTGGAAGTGTAAGAGACTGATTTGAGGAAAATGCCTGTGAAGGATGAAAGGAAGAAGTAGGGCCCTCAGACCACAATTTAGGTTCAATATCTATGCAAGAAGAGAGGGAAGGTAGGAGGGTTGGTTAGAAAGAGTCTAAGGCCTGAATGCAATGAGAAAATCTCATCCAGGCCAATGGAGAGTTCCAAACCATTGGAACTCTCCATTGAAGAGCCCTAAAGACTGCCCATTAGAAGAGCCCTATTTTGGACAGTACTGGTCCAGATCTACTACCCTCACTGTGCTCAGGCATTGTTGGGAATAGTCCAGACGGAGCACAGCTTCAGTGTAAACATTGCAGTGGATCTTGGAGATGTGGTAGCTGGAGACTCTCAGCCAATTATATTTCTCACAATAGGCTTTTTCTGGAAGGCACGTCTGAGCAGTGTATTCTGGTGCAGCAGTGGTGCCCCTGAGCGGTCTGGAAAAGGGAGATTACCCTGACATTCTGAAGGTATCTTATTATAGATGCTCAAACACAACAGACAGGCTCAGTTGTGGTAAAAAGATTGACCTTTGTCCAGGAAGATACTGGCCTAGGACACAACTACCAGCCACGACTCACCTTTAGTTAGGAAGTTTAATTTCAGACCATCCTATGTGACTTTAGGTCTCTGAGTGTGTAAGGCTTGACCTGCAGGCCTCCCCTGGGCTTGTCAGCTTTAGTATGTGGCTCCTTTTTTGTCCACATGAGGGAATTTCTAAGGGCGTTGTGGCGGGGGTGGGGGGACAGTCTGTAGTTCTCAATTTATTTGACCATGCATTCTTTCTTTTGGGGAACACTATTGACCATTTCAGAATGCACATTGAAAAACAATGACTTAAGGGGAAAAGTTTATAATTATTCTTCTGGCATTAATGGCCTTGCTCGACATTTCCTTATCTAATTTTCTTCATTTCCCAAAATGTGTTTCCTTCCTTGCTTCTTCCTTTAGGGGTCAATGCTAGCTCCTCCTCCTCCAGGGAGTTCTAATTCTCTGTCTCTGAACTGTGGCACTTATCACCAGAACTCTTATTTACTTCTTTAGAACTGTCTAATTTTTGATATTCTTCTTGGGCCCATCTTGTGTACCCACCTGAGTAGTGCTAGGACGGTGTCTTATATATAATTGGTAAGGCAGATGTTCGGCTGCTTGAATAATATTGTGTTTCTTTTCTAATGTGGATAATGTTCACCCCTGCAAAAGGCAGTATCTAGGCCTTAGATAAACCTTCTTTTGCTTTATACTGTCACAGAAAACACTGAAAATGATACTGTATTAGTTGTCTATCACTGCTGTAACAAAGTACCACAAACTTGGTGATGTGGGTCTCATCACAGTTAAAATCAAGGGTGGTGTCTTTTCTGGGGGCCTTAGGGAAAAATCCATTTCCTTGCCTTTTCCATCTTCTAGAAGACTTTGCATTCTTAGGCTCCTGGTCCCCTTCCACCACCTTCAAAACCACAAGTGCTCGTTGAGAGTGTTGAAGAATGAAATTCAACCAAGTATGTTAGAAGATCTAATTGGCTCTTTTAAAGCAATTCATGAATCAGGCAACATCTCATCTAGTAACCCGAAGGGAGCTCTAAGGGGTTGTTCAAAATGAAAGACTCCTATGGGCAGAAGGGGTGTTATCAACGAAAGAAGAAAAAAGGATTATTTTACGGCCTCCTCACATTTTTATTTTTTTAAGATTGTTATTTATTTTTAGAGAAAAGGAAGGGAAGGGAGAAAGGAGAGGGAGAAATGTGAGAGATACACCCATTGGTTGCCTCTCACACACCCCCAACCAGGGACCTGGCCTGCAACCCAGGCTTGTGCTGTGACTGGGAATCGAACAAGACAGACCTCTGGGTTCACGGGCTGGCACAGCCTCCTCTGAGCCACGCCAGCCAGGGCTCATGTTCTTTTGGGAGAAGGAAACGGCACTGGTTTTATCATGAAGATTACCTACCTCACTAGTATTGATCAGGATATTTCAGACTGATTGGTTTAAAATACTACTCCTGGGAGAGGCAGAAACTGAAATTAGGTTAGTTACTAAGTTTTGGGTTGGTGAGATCACTCCATTTTGGCCTGTTTGTTTCTTTTTTTTTTTTTAACAGAGCTGTTAACCTTAAAATAAAAGGCCAAAGTGAGAGGCAGCGAGCCTTTATTTGAGATCCAAAAGAACAGCTATCGGGGAAGGGTTGATTCAGAAACCCAAGTAGGGTTTTGATTGGAGGTGAAGGCAAGGAATATTTTTGAGAAAGGGAAGGGGGATAATTATATGAATAGAAGGAATTCCTATAGTGCAGAAATACTAACATAGTGATGCTAATTCTAAAGAGTATCTTTAATTTTCAGTCCTTGTTTATGTCTGCTATCCTGTTAGTTTTGCAAAGAGTTGTTTTAGCACAATGTTGCTTTAAGCCCAGTCCAAAGGTTATTTTACCCAGTTTGCACAGCCCAAAGGTTTGAGGAGTAAGGTGTGCAAGGTAGTTCCTCTGGGACGGCAGCTCTGACTCCATTTTGAAGGAGCTCCGTTTATTATTTTTTACAAGGCCTTCGCACACCACATCACTCTGCCCTCCTCTGCCTTCCTTTTCCACTTTAAGAACTCTTGTAACAACATTAGGCCCACCTGGAGATTCAGGATAATTTCCCTCTTTTAAAATCAATTGATTTGCAACCTTAATTCCCCTTTGTTTTGCCACCAATGTGACAATGTCACAGTTCCCAAAGATTGGGAAGTGGACATCTTTGGGGAGACATCATTCCGCTTACTACAGGTACCCTTGCTCAGAAGTCTAAATTGAAGGTCTGCATATAGGTGATGCGGGGTGGCAATAAATGGGAAAAGCTTTTTGGAATAACAACACTCTTTAAATATAGAGAGGCCCTGCTGCGTGATCTTAGTATGCACATTTCTGCTAAAATGGAAATTGCTATTTTTGTTGTGTGTTAAATAAAATAATTATGTAAACGAGTTTAGCTTAGAGCAGCAATTTTCGACCTTTTTCATCTCAAGGCACACATAAACTAATTACTAAAATTATGTAGCATGCCAAAAAATATATACATTATACCAATCTGACAAAAAAAGTACGTATAATTTTGATTCACTCGCACCCCACAACTATTGTTGTGTTGGCTGTAGTCATTTTTAAATTTGACAATCTAAGGGAAAAGAGGTCAGTGCTTTTGACTAAATAGTCAGGTATATGTTTTAAAAATTCTTGCAGCACACCGATTGAAAATCGCTGGCTTAGAAGATGAAAAATGCGGTTCAAGAAGTTCTTGATAAATCTTGATGAGGAGGGTGGGTGAAATTCTCTGAATGTCATCTGTAAATAAAAAGGAGGGAGTGAAAAAGCGCCTGCCCTTGAAAGAAGTTGGAGGTTGAAAAATCTAGCAAAAGGAACCAAGTTTTATCCACGCTTTTCAAGCACGGTTTGAGGAAGAGGGCTCATGTTAAAAGGAGAAGTGAAGAGACTGCTTAGGAGACAACCAGGCGACAGAAAATAAAGGATTAAGGAGGTGAATCTCTAAGGGCTTTAGACAAAGGTTAAATTTTATAAAACTCCCTTTCTACTTAGTTCAAGGCCATATATAAGATAGTTGTTTGACAATCACATAGTGAATAAGTAAAAGCTTAGAGGATACAGGTTCCACCGAGATTTGAACTCGGATCGCTGGATTCAGAGTCCAGAGTGCTAACCATTACACCATGGAACCACCACGTGCAAAAGGCTGCCTGTAGTCCACTAATTACTTCACTCACAACCAAGAACCCACCAGTGAGAAGCAGGATTAGTCAATTCCGGCAGGGGGCTGCAGGAAACGAGGGAGAGACCTCTAAGAGTGTAGTGAGCGGCCGCTAACAGTTTGATCAGCTGGAAGTCCAGGGCTGTTTCTTCCTTGAGCCTCTAGGAGGGGGTGAGAATTTGGAAACCCACGCCGTACTCCCTGAAGCCGCTCTTCCTAGGCTCAGGAGCTGGGGCGCCACCTCCCCGGAAGTACTTCCCCTTCGAAGCCGCAGCCCGCCGGAAGTGGCGTAGGGCAGGGAGGGGTTCTTCACCCGGTCCGGCAGCTGAAGCTCCGCGCTCGGGTTACCCCTGCAGCGACGCCCCCTGGTCCCACCGACATCGCTGCTGCTCCCGCCCCTTCACTCCTCGGCCGCGCAATGGGCACCCGGGACGACGAGTACGACTACCTCTTCAAAGGTGAGGCCATGGGCTCTCCCGCTCTCCGCCGAGTCCCGTTCGGGGGCCCGGGACACTCCCCGGGGCCCTCGTCGGGCTACCCCCGTACTGAAATGGGTCTCAGTCTCTCCCTCTCTGTGTGGCTCGTCCTGCGGTCCTCCAGCTCGGCCCCTCTTCCTCCCTTCACAAAGGCGGGGAGTCCTCGCCGCACACCGGTCTCTTAGAGAGCTCCTTGTAGGCCCTTGTAGCCCCTCACCAAGTGTGCTTACGGCGGACAGCCTCCTCCCAAATCATCTTCCTTTCCCGGGTTTCAGGGCCCCTTCGGAAGGGTCGCCCCTCCCACCATCGAGCTTTCGGATTTAGCGCCCCCTCCCCCTCAGTATGCACCCTGCCAGGGCTCGCTCCCCTTCCTGCACCCCTGTGACCCGCCCTTCGCCTCGCTCCTCACCTGGCCCGGAGCACACTGCCTCTACTAGTCTTTCGTGTCTGCCCCCTTTCCCCTCGGGCGAGCCGCTCCTCTGCCTCCCCTCAGTCCCTCCCTCCCCTCGGACACACAGCTCTCATAGCCATCTTCCATCGCGGGGCCAGGCCCTCGTTAAAATCTGAGCGGGCCAGCAGCCCGCCCCCGCCCCACAGTTACCGCTGCTGGTAACCTCGCACTGTCCCCGGGATTGGTAGCGCTTTCTCTACTTTCTCTCCCCGAATAGTTTTGAGCTCTCCCAGGTCTTCTGTGCGACCCCAAGGGTGGAGGGGGGGGATGTTGGGCAAGAGGGATTGTCCGCCCCCCACGCACGCACTTGTCGCAGTGACCCGGCAGACTGATGTGATTTCCCACCTAGCTTTTTATCTCCTACTGTCCCTACGCAGAGGCCACCAGCCCGGGATAACTCTTGACTCAGCTCGCGAGAAGGGGTTGCGGATGGGTGTTGGCTGTTATCCTTGCCAGACCTGAAGGCCCAGTTCCAGAGCAGGAAAGGCTGTGCGCTGCACAAATACTAGCTCGCTTTATCGCTATGGACTGGTTGCTTCCTGCCGCAGCACTGGGAGGATCCAACCTTTGGGTGTTTTTAGAACAGGAAGAGAGGAGTCCTAGTTGGCTGCATACCTTTCCCTAAAGGTGGGGGGCGGGGAGAAGTTATGTGCTCTTTGGGCAAATTAAATATTAGACTGAATGCCCTGGGACAAAACATCCTGGAAGGTGGGGAGTGGATAGAAAGAATTGCTTATTGGTTAGTCCGGAGAGAATCCACAGAGATAAAGGGTACAGTTTTCAATGAGGAGAGAGTACAAGTAAATGCTTTTTTGTTCAGTGAATGTGTTCTCACTCTGATGCCCTTTTCATTGCTCCTGAATTAGGAGGGCAGCCATCAGTGATATGTTGAACAAAGATCACTACCAGGGAGGAAGAAGCCATTGCTATTAAAGCTTTACAGCGGAGGGTGGAGTTTTTGAAAAAAAGTGTTAAGCGTAGTGACAGTTTCTGACTCTGCCATTGGGTGCTAAGAATGATTGACCAAATGAAGCAGGTAACATTTTGCTTTACTAATACTTTGCAAATCTGGGCATACCTGCTGATGATACACCCTTATCACCACTTACTCTTCTGGGTCAGAATGTTCTATTACATGTGCAGAATACCTTCATTATACACCCCCAACCCCAGTGGGGAAATTCATTTACAAGAAGAGGGTACTTAATGCATTTTACATGTTTTCTGGTCATCTGAGGTCAGGTGAGGTCACTTAAAGTGAGACCTTGGAGACTGGGGTTTAACTATTAAAGGGAATTTTTTTTTTTTTTAAATAAGGTGCGGTGGCAGAGGGCAGCTACCTACCTTTTGAAATAATTTAGAACAAGGTAGTGATTTTCAACCCTTTTCATCTCATGGCACACAAACTATTAAAATTCTGCAGCACACCAAAAATACGTTTTCTGCTGATCTGACAAAAAAATATATATAATTTTGATTTGTTCACACTGGACAGCTGTTGTGTTGGCAGTTGTCGTTTTTAAGTTGACAATCTAAGGGAAAAGAGGTCAGTGCTCCTGACTAAATAGTCAGGTATTGCTTGTTTTAAAAACTACTGCAACACACAGGTTGAAAATCGCTGAGATAGACTGTCAGTATTTCTCCTATTGGTTTGGAACTTAAATGTTGGTTATAGAAGCTATTTTTTTTTTTCACTAAGAATATTTTCCTTGATTGGCATGAGGAACGTTAACTTTGAGATAGAACATCCTACTAACTATGATTGAGAGCACAGGGCTTTGTAATCACTCAGGTCTGATTCAGATTCTGTCTCGGGTCTTAAATTTGTTTTGTGACCTTGAGAAAGTTAACTTTTTGAATTCTAGTCCCCTCATTATAAAAAAATCATATGTACCTTGCAGGACTGTTGTGAAAATTAAATGGGACTGGTTATAAAATTTTAGTTTCTGAAGACTCAATAAATGGTAATGTGAAAGAAGTTATTATGGTGTTGTCAGTTTTATTTATTTATTTATTTATTTATTGACTGACTGACTGATTTGAGAGAGAGAGAGAGAGAGAGAAGGAATGGGTGGGGGGAGACATCAATTTGTTCCACTTATGCTTTCATTGGTTACTGTTGTACAACAGACCCAGACTGGGGGATCGAACCTGCAACCTTGTGGGATGGTGCTCTAACCAACTGACCTACCCTGCCAGGGTTTGTCAGGGTTTTTTAACCATAAATCTTTATGAATATAAGAACATTTCAGTATTAGTAAGGAAACTAGGAACTTCTAAAGTACTTTGTTTCCATGGATTATGGTTTCATTTTGTTTTACATTTTGCTGTTTAAGGTAGGGTGTTTAAAAAATTCTGCTGAGGATTTCCACTTTTTTAAAGCTCTTACAGGATATGAGTCATTTTTTTTTTTTTTTTTTTACTTCAGTGCTGGTTATTTAGCCAAATTCTTACCTATACAATTACACTAATTGAAAATGAAGTAACAATAATTTCATTTTAAAATGGTCTTATTCTATAGATGAGATGAGCTGCAGCTGCCTACTTGGAAGAAGGCTTACCTCACAGTCTTTAATAGTTGAGGGAATTGGAAATTAGTTCGTAACTCTAACCAGTTAAAAATGAAGAGATATTTTGATTAGTATAGGATGGAGTGGTCCAAATGGGAATACAGTGTGGGCAGAACTGGACATTTATTCTAAATTGTGTAATTGTTCTTGAACAATAATTTTCAGTTAAATTTAGCATTGAGATTTTTGGTGAGGGATTAACTTTATTTTTAACAAGTTTACTTTTTGCCCTGGCTGGCGTGGCTCAGTTGGTTGGAGTGTTGTCCAGTGTACCAAAGGGTTGTGGGTTCAAGCTCTGTTCGGGGCACATTCGTAGGTTGCCTGCCGGTTTGGTCCTGGTCAGAGTGCATAGGAGAAGCAATCAGTTGATGTTTCTCTCTCACATCAATATTTCTCTCCCCCTCTTCCCAGTCTCTAAAATCAATGAGCATGTTCTTGGGTGATAATTAAAACAAGACCTTGACTTTTTATTTTAAACACTTTAATTCTACAAGTATTTACCCACACACCGTGGTTAAGGCCCTGTGGAACACAATCAATCACGGTTCCTATGTACAAGTACTTTGGTAGACACCAACCCATCAGTCACATTTTCTGAAAATACCTGGATACTTAGTCTATACCATTTTCTTTTTAATCTCATTGAAGGTCAGTAGTAATAAACTATCAGCTGATTGTCCATAGAAATGATACATGAATTTTGCTGTCTTGCATCTTGGCAGTTTTTCTTCCACAGCTTTTGCTTGAGCAACTCAGATTCTGCTGAGTCTGGAAAAACATATCTAGACTTCAGCCTTATTTTGAATGCATTTTATTTTAAATAGTCTTTTGGTGAGATACTATGAATATACAGGGTGTGGCAAAAGTAGGTTTACAGTTCAAATGGAGAATAATACAATTAATAAATAATAATACAGTAACTAATAAATAATAATACAGGCATGAACTGTGTTTGGCTTACTCACAACTGTAAATCTACTTTGCTCCATCCTGTAGTTGAAAGAGTAGAAAGGTCTCCATGTTTGTTTATAAAAACCAGTATGAAGATGATCAGTTATTCCTTCAGGTATAACTCACAGGTCTGATGTGCTATGATTGATTGTTTTGTTGACTTAAGTTTTCATCTAGTATTTTAGTTTGCAAGGGAGTGTATAAAACTAAATGTGGTTGAATAGGTGCAAATTTTAACTAAGTGACAGATAATATGTATATTCTGTTTTAATGGCATTTAGCAGCCAAATATTTAATATACATTGAACCAAGTTTAGTATTAGGGGTTAGAGATGATACTTAAAATTCAGCAGATAAGGTTAGTGGTAATAAAAACTATCAGGTTATTTCAGAAATGCTGTAGCTGTTTCATATATAGATACTGTTATTTATGTTTATATATTTTATATAGACAGCTGTAATTAGAAAATGTTTCAAGTACTTTTAGCCTAACATACTAGTTCTGGAAAACAGAAAAGTCACTGCAAATTCCTTTCTTGAACTGTAGCATGTGATCATATAGTTTGTCATATTTTAAAAATATAATTAAGTATTATCATCTTAATGAGAAACTGATTAGAAATTAAGTTTGAGCCCATGAATTTTTTTTTTAATTATATAGCCAGTAAATTATCTTTTGTTGCTTAGGTAATTTATTCTAGTTTATCTTTTCAGTGAGCCTAAATGTTTACTTCTTGGTTTGGTTTCTCATTTGGTAATTGAATAGAAGGAGCTTTCCTTATTGTGTCATTTCTCAGCATCATCTTGGCAACACTATTCTTTTTTTTTTAATCCTCACCCGAGGGATGTTTTATTGATTTGAGGGAGAGAGAGAGAGAAAGAGAGAGAGGGAGAGAAACATAGATCAGCTGTCTCCCAGATTGGGGATCGAACCTTTAACCTTTTGGTACCCAGAATGATCAATTGAGCTACCTGGGCAGGCTGCAGCACTATTCTTAAAGAACTGTTTTCTTCAGTTGTAATTTAAGAACTTTTTAACAAGTTGCTAGTCTTAGTTCTAGCAATCTTGTCTATGTCTAGTTGAAAAACTATACTGTATAAAGCGTTCATGAGTCTTGAATTATTTTCAGCTAAAAATGCTATTTTTTTATAATGTTAAAATTAATTGGTTACATTCAGGAGAAAAAACATGTCCTCACCAGTTTCCTGAAAGATTTGAGGATGAGGAGACAGTGGAGATAATTATTAAAGTCAAAGTTAAAAGGCAAAAAACCAAAGGGCTAGAGTCTCTGTGGGAGGGAGAAGGTGTTCTTTTATTTTCTAAAGGTGTTGTCATTCTAGATGTCTTGCTCTTTGGCTCCTGAACTACTGATTGATATCTGAGTGTCTATGAAATAGAAGTGGTCAACTTCTTGGTTTTTTTCTTGCCTATTCCCATTTCAAGTGGGGCTTTTATACCTCAGTGCTAGTGAGGGGCCAGAAATGATTCAAAGGATATTTCCTCAGCAGAACATTTGATCTCTCACACTAAGAGGCAATAGTAAGTATCCTTTTAAGAGGGTTCGATTCTATAACTGAAACTGGGATTTGACCTCACGTCCAGAGTGGTGGACCTTGGAAACTGAGATGTCAATCAACCTTTCTATAAAGTTGGAAGTATATGACAAGGTCTGTCTGGAAAAAGCCCAGCCATTGTTAATAAATGGAAATGATTTGTGAAACATCGATATAACCTGGCGGCCAAGGAAGAGTGGACTGGAATGCACACGTGTGAACATTCCAGTACAAGTTCACTGTACTTGTTGGTGGGGGGTGGTAGATACTATTGATGAGCATGTGTACTGTGTGGCCATCACATTAAAAATGAGCAAGTAAAGCAACGAATCTGCATCAGATTTTGTGTTATGCTTGAACATTCCCGTGTGGAAAATATTTGGGTGATTCAGAAGGCCACAGCTATGGGCAGCTGGTGATTGGCAGCTTCACCACGACAACACAACTCATGCGTCATGTCCCATGCAGAGGTTTTTGATGAAACATAAAATCACCCAGGTGACTCAGCCCCCCCTCCCACCCCCCCCCAAGACAGACTTGGCGCGTGTGACTTCTGGCTTTTCCCAAAACTTAAATCACCTTCAAAAGAGAAGAGATTTCAGACCATTGATGAGATTCAGGAAAATACAATGGGGCAGCTGGTGGTGATTGGGAGAGCTGTGTGAGGTTCCCAAGGTGCCTGCTTTGAAGGGGCCTTAGGCATCATTATCCTATTTACAATGTTTCTTGTGTCTTGAATCTTCTTCAATAAATGTCTCTATTTTTCATATTACATGGCTGGATACCTTCTGGACAGACCTTGTGTTGTTTTTGAAGGTTACTTTTATAACCTTAATATATTCTTCCTTAGTATCCAAATAAAAACATTTATTATAATATCTGTGTTTGCCATGATACCTTTGCTACCTCTAATTGACTATATAGCTAGAAATAACTACTCATTGTACTGCATGGAATCACTGCTCTCTGGATGATTTCTTGCTGAATCAGCCGATAGAGGAAACCAGAAAGAAACACATTTGATAATATCCTGCCTCCAAGACTGTCTAGGGGCCAGCTTATATCCGCTCTTGTGGCAAGGAAGGAATGCATAATGGAATCCCTTTGCCCTCTAAGCAGAATGCAGTGAACTCAGTTTTTACCTCCCTCCCCACTCCCCTCCAAATCTCAATTTCTTTAGTAAGGCATGGTCTTATTCTTAGATGTTATTCTTACCTGTTTGATTTTCTAGTACTGGTGTCTGTATCAGTGAGCTGGGAAGAAGTAAGAAGCATTAGTAGTTCACAGTAGGAATAAATATAATATTTTCTGAAATATCTAGAAAATTTTTACAAAGGAAAAAAGTGTTACAAAGCTTAGATCCCATAAAGTGGTGAACTCATTTTGTTCTCTAAATTTAGATAGACATGATTTAAAATAAGTTAACTGCCTATTTCCTGAATGTTTTTGAAATTCTTAAGGGTGCCTTAATACTGCCTTGGGTGAAAAAGAATCCTCATGTGTTTAGTTAGTAAATAAGCTGCCTTCTAATAGTAATTATAGGAAATAAATTCATCTAATCAAAACCTGTCTTTTAAGGCCCTGGCTGGGTAGCTCAGTTGGTTAGAGTGTCGCCCCTGATGGGCCAAGGTTGTGGGTTTGCTCTCCAGTCCAGGCACAAACAAGAAGCAACCAGTGAGTGCATAAATAAGCAGAACAACAAATCCATGTCTGTCTGTGTGTCTCTGTCTCTCTGTCTCTCCCTTTCTCCCCTTTCCCTCTTCCTGTCTCCTTTCCTCCCTCCCTCACTCCCCTTTCTCTCTCTAAAACAAAGAATTTTTAAAAAAATTCATGAAGTGGTAAGTGAAAGTGTGTGTTTGCTGTTGGCTTAGAATTATTAGCTTTCTAGGGCCCCTGTTAAACTTAGTGGATGGAGTGTTTGTTTTTGGAGGGGCTTCTAGTTTCCTGCCAATCTGATAAATGCAACTATTAAAGGGTCATTGTAGTTTCTGTGGTCTGGGTGGCAAAGTTTATAAACCTGCTGCCTCGTATGTTAAATGTGTTTAATTCTGCTTAGGTGTGAGTCCTAACGTCAGACCCAGTCTCCGATGAAACTAAGTAGAACATAGTATTCACTTTTTCTCTCTCTACCACCCACTAACATCCTTTGTTGCTTTCATGTCATACAAGTTAATATCACAAATTGTTCATTTGGTTTAGGATTTATCTTTCAAGTTACTGCCTTCTAAGACAGCAATTTTCCACATTTTTCATCTCATAGCACACATAAACTAATTACTAAAATTCTGCAATGCACCAAAAAATGTTGTTTTTGCTGATCCGACCAAAAAAAACCCCGTATAATTTTGATTCAGTCACACCAGAAGGCTACTGTTGTGTTGTCATTTTTTAATTTGACAGTCTAAGGGAAAAGAGGTTAGTGCCCCTGACTAAATAATCAGGTATTGCATGTTTTAAAAATTCTTGTGGCGCACTGCTTGAAAACCAGTGTTCTAAGGTAGTGTGTTTGTCTTATTCATCTGATATAAAGTTCTTTGTCTTTTCAGTTGTCCTTATCGGAGATTCTGGTGTTGGAAAGAGTAATCTCCTGTCTCGATTTACTCGAAATGAGTTTAATCTTGAAAGCAAGAGCACCATTGGAGTAGAGTTTGCAACAAGAAGCATCCAGGTTGATGGGAAAACAATAAAGGCACAGATATGGGACACAGCTGGGCAAGAGCGATATCGAGCTATAACATCAGCGTAAGTCTCAACAGTTTTTAAGTTCTGTGACACAGGCTGCCATCAAGTGAATTAGCAGACTTTCGGTATTGGAAAAGTTACTGGTTTTTTGCCCCCTTTTCAAAAATCCAGTATTAGGATTTTGAAATTTACTTATAAATGTGTTTTTAAATATATATAATCCATATATTTATATATAATCCATATATTTAGTTCATCCTGGTGTTCCCTTCCATTTTGTGGTTGTCTCCTAATAGTTACATGCATTTCTGTTTTCAGATACTATCGTGGAGCTGTAGGTGCCTTATTGGTTTACGACATTGCTAAACATCTCACCTATGAAAATGTAGAGCGATGGCTGAAAGAACTGAGAGATCATGCGGATAGTAACATTGTTATCATGCTTGTGGGCAATAAGAGTGATTTGCGTCATCTCAGGGCAGTTCCTACAGATGAAGCAAGAGCTTTTGCAGGTTGGTGATATGGATGTCATCTTATTCCGGTGATTCTGTATTTCTTACTGTTATATCCTGCAGTTTTGATAATCCTTCCAATGAGGGTAATCAGTTATAGTAATTTCAGAAAGATAAACATGAATGAATAATGAATGCTCAGCAAGGATTGTTTTGAAAGTGTGTGATGGCTGCAGGGCTCTTTTGCTTAACTTTGAGTTATTAAAACACTGTAGTGTTTTGAGTTTTTGTTGCCAAAAATTGAATATAAGTACTGTCTTCTTTTCTGTCCCTGGAAAGGGTAGGTGAAATCTATTCTGTGCTTCTGTTTCTTTTTCCATTATGTCTGTGATTTACCAAGGCTGTTCTATATGTGGGTCTGAAAAGCAGTAGCCCAGGGAGTGTCAAAGACCAGTAGGCATTTAGCTGCTGAGGAGTTAGAATTTTTTTAGCTTTATAGAGGGTCCACCTATCTATCTCTTGACACTGCTCAGGAGGGGCATCCTACCAGAGGGCAACATTGTATATTCTTGGCTAGTGAAGGTTGTGACCATTTTTGTGCCGTTTTCTATAACAGTTCTTTAGTTTTCCAGGCAAGAAAGAAGCTTTGTTTCAGATAATATAGTTACAGAGTTCTAAGTGAACCACATATACCCATTCTTACTCATATTGTAGCTGTGTGGTTGAAGGACAGTAAGGGGTGGAAGAAGCTGCATATTTGATAAGTTTAGTACATTTTGAGTAGTGTGTTCATTCTGGTCGTAGTATTTAGATATAAGTATTTTAATGAATCAAATGAAAGATTTTTGGTTATTTCTAATCTATTAAAGTATAAGCAGAATGGTACCCTTACTGCTCAAGAAGTTGGGGAGGTTAGGGTTAAGAAAGGTCTTTTACTTTTTCCTTTGAAGTCTTGAGTATATTATATCCCTTGTATTAAAATTTGACAAAAGTGAAGTTTTTTTGTCTCCCTACAGAAAAGAATGGTTTATCATTCATTGAGACATCAGCTCTAGACTCTACAAATGTAGAAGCTGCTTTTCAGACAATTCTGACAGGTAAGACTTGCATGTTCAGACTATACCAGTGGGAAATAAAACTTTTAGGGAGGTTATTTATTTATTTATTTTTAGAGAGAGAGAGAGAAACGTCGATTTGTTTTTCCACGTATTTATGCATTCACTGGTTGATTCTTGTACGTGTCCTGACCAGGGATGGACCCACAACCTTGGTGTATCAGGACGATGCTCTAACCACCTGAGCTACCTGGCCAGGACCTAGGGAGGTAATTTAAACAAATTAATTGGGAAAACAAACTATCTAAACTCTCTAGCACATTATCTAAGAATGACTATCATTTGAGAGCTACTATAGCAAGAGCTATAAAATTAGTTACAACCATTGCTTGTTGAGCTTTAATCATCTTAATTCATCTGGTTTGCAGTGGGAAATACACTTTAAAATTGTTTGTTCACTTCTATTATTACCTCAGTCCATGTAGTCTGTAATTCATGTAATTCATGGTGACAAGCACAAAGTAATGTTTAAATGTACTTTTCTAAGATAAATATTGAAATCCCAGCTATTGGAAATATATAAATGTCTTATTGAAATGAGTAGGGTGAGTACATTCTAGGTTCTGATGTGTTAAAGAAGCAGCTAGGGAAAAATATGTTCTTAAGAATTAAAGAAAACCCCAAAAAGTAAATTTCTCCCATGATATATTGTAGAAGAAGCAGGGTGTTACCTGTGGAGAAAAGCAGCCAGTGCTTGCATAGAGAAAAGCTTATCTTCAGTATAGTGGGAAAGGAGCAAAGTTACGGCTGTTGTGGAAGGTGTATGAGCATACCAGGTCAGCCTCAGGGATAAGAAGGCGTTTTATTTGTGTTGACTCATATTTACCCAGACTTTATTAGAATAACCAGTTTTAATCTTAATCCTCTCGTACTTTGATAAGTTGTTTTAAGTACTTTAAAATTCATGTTACTTTTAAGAACTTGTTAGTCTTAATACATAGTATAGTCTTGTTCTAAAAAGTCTGTATGGAGAAATGGTTAAATAAATGATTTTCCAATTATAATATATCATGATTTTAATTTATTCTTTGTGTACTTGTATTAGAGGTAAACAGATTTTAACTTCTAAATGTTGTCCTATTTTACTGTAAAAAATGTAGGGAATTAAGCCTAGGATTTAAGAGCATGGATTTGGAAGCCTGACTTGGGTTCTAGTCCTGGCTCTTCCACCTATTAGCTCTGTAATCTTAGGTAAGTTACTTAATCTTTTTAGGCCTTAATTTTTTTCCCTGTTAAATTTAAATATGCATTGGGGACTTCTGTTATTTTCCTTTTGGAGAGGGTGTGTACTTGTAATAAAAACCTGCGATATGATTTGACTCAACCCTTACGTTGTGACTGCAGAGTTTTTGTCTCTGTGGCCCGCAGAACTGCCTGTCACTGAGACATCTACACTAAACTCCACAACAGTGCATGAGCTCGTGCATGCAAAGTACTTAGCTGTCCCTTGTACATGGTGAACGTTTGATAAATTAGTAGCTAAATAACAGTTCTGGCAGGAAAAAGATTAATTAAAAAGAAACTAAATATTGGTAATTCACATACCTATTTTATTAGAATTTTTAGAATTCTTTTCTGTTATCAGGAAAATAGTAACTGAAAAAACTGGTGCTGGGGTTGGATTAATAGTCTCTGGAACATCATAGCTAGCTTTCACTTAGAATCTTCTGTCAAGTTTCATTGCAGAGTGTTTGAAGCAAGATTTGGTTAAATAAGCAGCATGTCTGCAAATCCTACTCCCCCCCCCCCCCCTTTATAACTACTTGTTTGGATTCTGTTGAGTCAATATGTAGACTACTAAATTTAGATCCAGGAGTGGTAGGCTTTTACTTTTTATCACTTTGCTCCCACTCCCTCTGTAACTGAGGTCACTTAACTTCCCTGGTCCTCCAATACATAGTATCTTAGAATGAGCAAAAGTCATCTTGAAGGTCCGAGTCTCTCTCTCTCTCTCTCTTTTTTTTTTTTTAAAGATTTTATTTATTTATTTTCAGAGAGAGGGGAAGGGAGGGGGAAAGAGAGGGAGAGGAACATATATGGTGTTGTCTCTTGTGTGCTCCCTACTGGGACCTGTCCTGCAACCCAGGCACGTGCCCTGACTGGGAGTCAAACCCTTTGGTTTGGAGGCCCGCGTGCAGTCCACTGAGCCACACCAGCCAGAGTTCATCTTGAAGGTCTGAGTCTCCTAAGGCCTCTAAAAATGTCACTTGCAAACCTTTTAAGTGAATCCTTGTTGTTGGGGTATTTTTCATGTTCTATCAATCTCTGCTTTAATTCTAGCCCATTTATTCCGATATTAAGTGAAGGTGAGACCAAGTCTTCCACCTGCTGTTAATTATTGTATGCATCATTCGTAACATTGACTTTATGATCTACTAAATAGACCTTATGAACTAAAAAATAAACAGTGGTATGTACTTAAAAGTGAGCTGTTTTGTTCTTAAAGAAGAAAAACATCTGGTTCTTTTTCTTAAAATTCTCTCTAGATTAAACTTTTGTTACTGCTTGAATAATGTTGCTTATAAACAAGGAAGACTTTATCTTCACTCAGTACCATTTTCCTCTCCATATTCCCCATTTCCGCAGCTGCCTGCATAAATGTTAGTGCTGGTCTGTGGGATCGGAGATCACTGCACATGGCAGCAGACATCCGTGCTGTTTTGCAAGTGTTAGGGTGCTTGTTTAAACTTTTTTTCACACCAGTGGAAGTATTAATACATTAAAAACACAGGAAAGAGAAAAATAATCTCATTAGGCTTAATTCACCCTAAATGTTAACAGTTTTAAGGGAGCATTTACAGCTTTTACATTATATTTTGATGTTGCTGTAAGAAGAAATAGCTTTTGAATTTTTAAGATGCAAAGTTATGTATTGAGAATTTTATCTTACATTATTACCCCAAAGTTAATTGTGTTGCTTATTTTAGAATAGAGCCACGGCATTATTGACATTCATGAATTTGACGGTAATTCCATGACCTAATTTTGCTGATGGTATTTTTTAGGGGTAATCAGCCAGTGTATGAGTGAGCCTGATAAGATTGCCTAGCAATCTGCTTTTCAGTGCAGTTTTGTTTTCTTTTCATCCTCAAGTTCATTAAGGAATGTTATTAATCTGTTGTTTCCATGGTCTGTTACTTTTTTCTCTTTGAATTTTGACAGTTACAGCCTTGAAAAGTTACAATAACAGTACAAAGAATTTGCAAATATCCTTAACCCATATTTCCCAAATGCTGATACTTTACCATATCTGCTTTATTATTTTTTCTACTTCTCCCTAAATATATACGTATTTTTTCTCTAAATATATACATGTTATACCATTTCAAATGGTAAACATGGTGCCCCTTATATCTTAGCACTTTTTATTGTGTGTTTCCTAACAATAGGGACATTCTCTTTCATAACCATAGTACATTTCTCAAAATCAGAGGGTAACTCTAAACATCAGTCCAACTACAGACCTTACTCAGATTGTGTCAGTTGTTCCAATTATTAGCAATTTAAGACTGGAATCAAATCACACACTGTATTCAGCTGTTGTATCTCTTTAGTTTCCACTAATCTGGAACAGTTTGCCAATCTTATTTATTGAAATTTTTTGAAGGATAAAGGTCAGTCGTTATGTAATGTACTTCATTTTGGGTTTTTGTCTACTGTTTCCTCATAATTACATTCAGGTTATGCATTTTCAGCAGGGACATCACAAAAAGTGTGCTCAGTGTACCGTGTCAGGACGCCCCTGATTCTGGCTTGTTTACTCAGTACTGGTGATGGTAACTTTGGTAGGTTGGTTAGGGAGTATCTGCCAGTTTCTCCATGTAATTAATAAGTCCAAGCCGTCTTTTTAGTATGCAGACTAGATCCTTTTGTAGTTGAAAGAATTTTGATTCATTTAGCGTATTGACTTAAAAATGGAGTGAGAGTTTTCAGGTATTACAGTTAGTCTCCCCTTATCTGTGGCTTTACTTTCCTCAGTTTTAGTTTTCCACAGTCAACTGTGGACCAGAAATATTACATTCCAGAAGTAAATAAGTCATAAGTTTTAAATTGTGCACCATTGTGGGTAGTGTGATGAAATCTCGTGCCCTTCCACTCCATCCTGCCCGGGACGTCAGCCGCCTCTTTGCCCTGCATTTCCTGCTACTTACACTGGCCTGCCTGTTCCTCACTCTTGGTTATGAGATGACTATACAGCAGTGATTGTGTTCAAGTAACCCTAACCACACTTTAGGCATCCACTGGGGTTTTTTTGACTGTATCCTCGGCAGAATCTCTTAATTAGGTGTAGTAGCTTCATTCTTGGCATGTGGCAACTTTTAAATACTTGGTCAGTATATCAAATTGGAGCATTTTTTTTTACTTTTGAGAAACTTACGTGGTGAGCAATGGGCTTGAAGAAGACCTAAAAATTTTTGACCGAGGCTGTCGTAGTGGAATAACTCAAGCCTCTGCTATTTTCACAATTTTTGGAGGAACTGAAGAATTTTAGCTCTTTTTGTTTCCCAATTCGAACAGTGCATTTAATTTCCTTAGAATTTACTTTGCAACTTGATCCATATTTCCATTAAAGTAGAAATAGGTATATGTCCTTTTAAATTTAACTTCACCTGGTTATATTTAAAGCTATCTTATATTCACGTTTTATTTCATATTTAGATCTATAAGAGATTCTTATTTAAGAATGATAAAGTAGTATTCCTTTTCTTTCTGACCTTACCTGTTCTTTGGATGTCTTAAAAAGGGACTGCACAGGAATTGGTATATCATATACATTTAGTTCTAAAGGAAAACATGCCCTTGAAAAAGGAAAATATTTGCATCTGGTTTTAGCAAGTTACTAGTGCTGTTCCGTTCCCCCTACTTCAATAACCTTTTCTAATCAGGTACCAGCTAGGAAGGTACCTGCATCCTATTTTCTTACCAAAGTTTCTTTTTTTTTTTTAGGGACATACCTAGCCACAATGAAGTAAATTAGTTGTGTAGCCTGTTGGTGCCCATTGTACCCGAAAGAAAAATTTTCTCCTAATTGTCTGACCAATACTCTCCCATTTATTTATTGCCTTCTTTATTATTTTTATTAGCAGACATCTTTTTAGTGACTGCAGCAAATGTAGCAATAATCCATTTCTACAGAACTGTTTGCAGTACTTGTAGGCAGTTATACAACACTACTCAAATTTCTTGCTTTGTAATGAGATCTCTTTAATTATTTAACTTTCTATGTTCTCAGAGATTCTTCCTTTTCCTCCCTTTCAGTATTTGCTTTTCATGTAAGACCTGTAAAATATTTTTTTGTTTTGGTTCCCCTAACTTAATGTTTAATACAACTTGTAGAGATGTTGAAATTTGTAGAGGGTCACATTTAATCATTTGCACTTGAAAAGGAAGAGCTAGCCTTCTAGTTTGAAATTAGAGAGAAAACATAAAGAATAAAGGATGAATGGTGTAGTTTTACAGTAAGTTAATGATTGTATTTACGCCTTAGCCACTAGCCTGATTGAATGACTGTCTTTCATACCCTTAACGCACTCCAGCCCCATCCCTTTTCAATGAAAGTCTAAATGAAGACTCCATACCTTTTGTTGGTCTTATTTTTAAAAATTCTGGTCAGTAGTCTTTATTGTAATCTCTTTTTTTCTCCTGATGGGTTTTAAGCTTTGAACCACTGTCAACCTTCTCAAATACAAATTTTAGCACCACTCCTCCCCACACCCCGCCCCCCAAATTAAAAAGGGCACACTAGCTGTCAGTATTTCTGTTATTTTACATGTTCAGTTTACATATACAGCTTGCTGTTCACTTTAGGGAAATTAGTTTTTATTTTGGAGAAAGTGTGTTAGATCAGCTTGTACATTCCTTTTTCTTTAACTTTTCATTATGGAAAGTTTTAACATACTAAAGATAGGATAGTATCATGAACTCCTGGTAGCTGTCAACTGTCAGCTCATGGCTAACCTTTCCTCTACCTCATCCCTCCACCAGTATTTTGAATCAACTCGTGGGTTTTACATAATTTCATTTGTAAACACTTCATGATGTATATCTGAAAAAGTAAGACTTAAACCCATAACAACAAAACCACTTAAAAATTGGCAGTAATTTCTAATTGTCATTTATTATTCAAACAATATTAAAATTTTTTTCACTTCAAATTAGAATCCAGATGATGTTCATATTGCAGTTGGTTGGCATGTTCTTGGATCATTTTGAAAACATGATTTCACTTTCTCTTTTACCCTATAACTTTGTATTTTTTAAAATTTCAAGTGAACACCCTAGAGCCTTCATCTAGAATCGTCATCAACTTGTCACATTTAGAGTATATACACACATTAAGAGTATGTGTGTATATACTTTCCTCCCCCCTTCGTTGAATCTTTGGAAGATAAATTGTAGACATTGTAGCACTTCACTACTAAATACTTAAGCATTTTCTCTCCTAAGTACAAGGCATGCTACATACACCATACACCATATACCATACCCAAGAAATTCATGTTTATGCTGTATTATATAATGTGTAGTTCACATTCAGTTTTTTCCACATGTACTGATAATGTCCTTTTATAGGATTGGTTTTTACATTTTAAATCTAGAGTCTGGTCAGTTGCGTTGATGGAATTGTTTCATATGTGTGGCATCAAATAGAGTAGCCACTGGTAGCAGGTTGTTATTGAGTACTTGAAATATAGCTAGTGAACTGAGAAATTGGATTTTAAATTTTATTTAGTTAATTTAAATAAGTTTAAATAAATTTAATCAATTTAGTAGGTGGCTACTGTATTCGATAGTACAGATGTAGAATATTTATCCCCATTTTTCAAATGTAATTTATGACAACTTTTTTGAAGAGTCTTGGCGGGTTGTCTTGTAGAATGTCCCTCAGTCTGAACTTATCTAATTGTTTCCTTATGGTAAACTCCTTTTAAACATTTTTGGCAGAAATACATAGGTGTCCTTTGTGGGAATACATTATATCCTTCATAGTACACCATAATAGGAGACATATGTCAATTTGTCCCATTTTTAGAATTTACTTACCTTTTGAGGATATTTGAGGTGGGGGTAGTAGTGCTGAGAGAGCAAAGGTAAATGAGATACATAATCTAGTCAGAGGGAACTACTCTTACGTAATGCAGTATAAGACCAAATAATATGTGTTTGAGATACTTGCTGTAGAGAATTTAGTAACATTTACTCACGTAGTTAGTTACTTATCAAACCTTTACTACCTGCTGTATGCTGGAGATATATAGCAACGAATAAGGTAGACACAGTTTCGTTTAACATTAAGTGGAAGGAGTGGACACTAAACAATTAGTTTTGATAAGCCATATAAAATCTTACGTTGCCTGTTTTGAATAATTACTTAATTACAGTTTAACTTCAGTTCGGGAGGCACTGATAAACATTCCCTTCTTTTCCAAGAGTCCTTTGGGTTTTTGGCATGCTTATGAACTTGGGCTTTTCCCTCTGCAGCCAAGAAAAATACCTTACTATGCCTGATGGTGCAGATTTATTTTTATTTTTCAATGGTACAATGTCAGTGTATGTAGGGTTATATTTTTTTGTAAGGGTCCAAGGAAAATACTGTCATGGTTTAATTTAGATCTAAGCCCATAAACTATGAAATCTCTTTAAACAAAGATTTATTAATTGACTGGCAAAACTATCTCTATGAAATGGAAAGCCTTTGTTTCTCAAGGGAATTTATTGAAATAATGGGTTGACTCTAATCACTGGCTGTTTGAAAATAAAACTTTAAATTTATAATTCTGTGTTGACTTTATTTGTAGTTTTTCCTGCAGATGTATCTTCTACCGCTATCTTTTATGTCCACTATTGATGGGCCTATTTAACACTGGGTGTTGCTGTTTCTTTTTTTTTTTTTCACTCAGAGATATACCGCATTGTTTCCCAGAAGCAAATGTCAGACAGACGTGAAAATGACATGTCTCCAAGCAACAATGTGGTTCCTATTCATGTTCCACCAACCACTGAAAATAAGCCAAAGGTGCAGTGCTGTCAGAACATATAAGGCGTTTCTCTTCTCCCCTAGAAGGCTGTGTATAGTCCATTTCCCAGGTCTGAGATTTAAATATATTTGTAATTCTTGTGGTCACTTTTGTGTTTTATTACTTCCTTATACTTAACGAATGTTCCATGTTTTAAGTCTTTTGATTTCAGCTTTATAAAAATCATCCGTTTGTCCCGAATGACTGCAGCTTTTTTCATGCTATGGCTTCACTAGCCTTAGTTTAATAAACTGAATGTTTGGAATCGTCAATTATTGTTTACTTTTCATCATGGAAACCTGTCACTGTAGGACATAATAGAACTTGATCACTTCAAGCTCAGACCTGTTGGTCTTGATCAAATCAAGTTAAGAAGACTCTAGAAATAAGCTATTATTTTGCCACGGAGCAGCTTATATAATTCATACACTCTTCTCTCAGTGCAGTATATATTCCCACAAATCTAAGAATTGCCCTGTAAACATAGCAGGATTTTGAGAGCTTGAAAATTTTCCATTATTCTGGAGGTCACTTTCTAAAATGCCTTAATAGGGTTATGTGGTTCAGTAATTTTTGGCTTTAATTTTTGTGAGCATCAAAGGTGATTTGAGAGGGCACTTTTTTGCTGGACAAGAATTACCTTAATAAACACAGAATACTGCATTGTGGTTTCAGTTGTGGTATGGATAGGGGTCACATGCTAGTGCTGCCTGGCGGGCTGGGAACTGGAGAGACTGGTGGAGTTCCTTCTGAGGTGCCTCTATTGTAATGATCAGGCAGCCTCGGTTTAATGATGTCATTTAATTTATCTAATTTCCCAGCAGTAGATTGGTATGTGGCATTTTATTGCTAAAGCAAAATAACTGGTTTAATGCTCTTAGTATCAAATTGTGAGGTATTAATTTTGTCTCAAAACCTTCCATTAATTGAAATGTAACCCAGTTTTGTCACCATATTCACCAGCAGGCATGGATAATTATTTTAACGATGCTGATGTTTGACTTTTGCAGTGCATTATGGAATATAGTTCAGTTAAGTATCTGGTTTCAGTACGTCAAAAGAATACAGTGAGAGGTTAATTTCTGCTCAAATGGTATCACTTAAAGGCATGTATTCTTTTAGTACTTAAGATGAAATAGTACTTTGAGTTTAAATAGAATGCATTTAGGCCATTATACAGACTTTCCACTACATTATTAAAATAAGTGGAACAACTAGTTTCTCATTCAGAAATGTGCACACTAATATTTAGTTTTACTTTCTTGTGGATAATATTAAGCATTTACTCTGCAGTGTTCTGAAAGTTGTGTCAACTGAAGTGATACTATTCAGGGTGGTGGAATGTCCCCAAAATGTATATGTGTGTGGGACTGCGTAGATTACTATGTTTCATAGTTAATCTCCTGTCTTTGCGATGCTCATGACGTGTGGGACACACTGAAGGCATTGCTGTGGCCGGTCGTTTGGTTTTCTCATGCATTTTAGTGTATTGGTATGAAGATGATTATCTATTTGTAAATCACTACTTTGTATTTTATGCATGCTCTGTAACTTTTTATTTTAGTTACTGATTTGGAATATATTCACATTCTAATAAACAGTTATAGGGGGACTGTCCTTTATGTTGTCAGATTACATTTTCCCTTTGCTTTGGACATAGCCATGGAATATTTGATTTTGATGAATGAGAACATGTAGGTCCTTTCATTACAGAGTAAACACTGAGTTGGAGGCACCGTTGTGCTAATTCAGCTTTGCTTTTAGACAGGTAGTTCAATTATGCTTTTCTTGGAAAAGTATTACCCAAAACATAAGGGAAGCAATTACTGTCTGTATTTTCATACATACATAACCGTGCCACCAGCCCTGGGAGGAGGCTCCATCACCACTTATTTTACTGAAAATTGGCAGTAAGTTTTTTACAAAATTGTTTAAGAGAAGGAGAAACTCGATAGTGAGTTGCAAATGATAAAGTACTGGTAACTGAATTTTTATCAAGTATAGACTTAATGTTGCCTTGGGCATGGTTGGATCTTGGGAGCAGTCCAAGAAACCGGAAGTAGTAGAAAATGGGCTTTGATTGCATTTCAACAAGTGCCTTCATTCTAAATAATATCTCAGGAGACAAACTGTCTCAAGTAAGAAACACTAAATTTTAAAGTATGACAGTTTAGGGCTCAAGGCAGTTTAGTAGAAGCATTTTGCTGTTTGACCCTGCTTTTCAATTAATTTTGATTTTGTTTTAATCTATCTGTTATATTTTCCTGAAAAGTCAGTTAGCCATCTCGACTTGGTAAACTTACATGTGAATGTTCTCAAGTGCTATCTGTGATAGTTCTCTAAAAGTAGTTATTAACTCTGTAGGTATAAGTTTTCTAATTTAGCCATTATGCTAAATTAGGGTATGCTAAATTCTAAGGAGTTCTAGCCTGTGGCTTAATCCAGAGGTCTTTTAAATTCTGAACGGTCCTGCAGAAAAGTTAAACTTCCTAAGGGTTTGGATTGCCCATAAAGCTAGTCATATTTATTTTATCATTGGGAAAATTAACCTCTTAATTTTTATCTTTATCGACTTGTATTTACAAAATACAAATGCTCTTAGTGGTTTGAGCTATTGTGATAGTCTCTTCCATCTACCTTAAAGAGACAAAAGTACTACTTAGACAACTTGGCCAGTACCAGAAGCAGAGTAATTCAAGGGCTGGGTGGATAATTAAAAACTTTTTCCAACCTGTTAGGTTTCAATTTATAGAGCTCTTTTGAAAGAGGAGAAATTGGAAATTGCTTTGATGTTTCACAAACATCATAAGCATGAAAAAATTTTCAAAACAAAATACCTTATTTTGTATAAGGACTGTGCATAATATCCACTCCCTGTGTGGAAAAAAAAAAAGAGAACAAAGACCATGAAAGCACCCTCTCCCACATCAATTAAAGTTCTAGTATAACATACTAGTGCCGAAGGCAAGAGGGCTGTCTTTTTCCTCCTGGTTGGGGCTTTGCTGGAGCCATACCCTTTTCCTGGGATTTGACGGGTCACCTTTTCTACTGCCTATACAATGTGCCAAATAAACTGGAGTTGACATTCTAAAGTTTTAAAGAATGGCTGTGTTTTCCCAAACTGTATGAGGCTGATGGAAACAATAAAACAACACAAAATGTTATTATCATTACAACTTCTGTAAGGGAGAACCATTAGTCTGAGAGATAATTTAATTGAAGTATTCATTTCCCTGAAAATTAAGTTGGAAGGTAAAGACTGTTTGAAAGGAATTTGGTCCTAGGTGGACAGTAGAAAATATGCAAATTCTGAGTTAAAAGAAAGTGGCAGGTATAATAGAGCACTGGACTGGGTGACAAAGACGGGGATTCCAGTCACTTCTGGAATCGTTTTACCTTTGAGCCTCACCTTCCAGTTAATGAGGGGATAGGATTACACCATTTCTGGGGTGCATCCCAGCTCCAATTCAGTAATTCTATGAATGAACTCTCTTCAGGTACTAGAGCCAAATTATTATTCGTTCTAACTCAAATTTAAATGTCATAGCTAAGTAAAAATCAAGTGTATACTTTGCATGATTATTTTGGTTTTATCACAACTTGATTAGAATGTTATCTTTATTTCCATATTAACTCCAGTAAATAGGATGAAAGCTTTCAGAACAGTTGCAGAATATCAGTATCACGATACGAAATGCATCAAAGTACCATGTGCACCAAGGGGGAGGAGCACTTGACGGGCTGCTGTATCAGCTGTAAATTGAGAACTGCTTGTTTTTTTTTGCTTTTGCTATTAAAGTTGCTGGCTTTTAATATATACTTCAAAATATATTCATGTCTGGGAGAGAACTTTTAAAAACATACTGTGTTTAATTTTTTTTATTATATCTAATTGGAATTTACAAGAAGGTCGATCAATCCATAGAGCTAGTTATCTAGTAGAACCATTGATTGAATCCAAGAATATAGGTTTATTTGTATACACACGATATTAATGGCATTATTTGGCTATTAGTGTGGTAATCTAATTAGTAGTAGTCTTAAACATTTGAATTCAGTTATTTAACATTATTAAGCACAGAATTGATAGATCCTGGCACAGCTGTCCTGTATAAAGGCTGTTAACCACTCTGTTTCCGGTACCAGTGATCGTAGTGAAAATTAGGAGCCAACAGGATTCCTTTCCTATGTTTTAGTCAGTGGAACTTAACACCACTTCATACGCAAAATCTTAGACCTTATTATCCCCACCCCAATGAGTGAGGGTACTTCTGCTTTTAGCACTCATTCCCCTACTGAAAACTGCTAGTCTCTCAGCATACCATCTTCTCAGATCTCTCTAGGGAGGTGGTATGGTTCCTTATCTTTAAGAAATTGCTGGCTATTGCACTAGCCTCTGTGCCAAAGCATTTCATCATATGGGCCTAAGAATATATTATAGAAGGTCATGCCTGAAGCAGGACGGTCTGGGAAGCCCCAGATGCGACACTGTTTCTACAGGCTCTCTTTGATACGAAAGCAATTATGGAAAAGGATGTTAGGGTCCTCAGTCACTGGTCTTGGTTTACCTTTAAGTGGATGCCTAAATAACAGACTGTGTAAGATCTCAGGTGCCCATGTTTTCTTTTACACAAGGCTCTGGAGGACCATCATCTGCTGGGCCAGACAATGGCTTGGGCGGCAAAAACTGAATGAGGAGGGAATGTTACAATTCCAGCTACAGACCAGAGATTCTACCTTATGTGGGTTTGGATTAGACCACCACTGCTCAGAGTCTTTCTAGCTTTGTAAGTCAGGCAAGAAAATGTATAATTGGTACTCCACTAAACTACCTGGACCCTCCATTTATATAATTATTATATAAAATTATAAATAGTAGTATAATGAATCCCTATGTATTCATCCATCTTGGAAAAAGAGAAAGATTTTCTATCTCCTCTTTTGCCACGTACTGATTAAAAGGGCCTGTGTTCCCTCTGATTAGATGAATGGCTAATAGAATGTATCATTCTTGAATCTTCTGTGTTGAATACACGACCTGCAGCCTTTGTTTATCATTTGTGGTGTTGGATAGTATTCTGAGCCTCGCAAGACATAAGCTGTTATTCTCAGTAAATACCCTTTTTAGACTTGTAACTCATGATAATGTTTTATCTTTCACTAAGATGCCAAGCTCCAGCCCTTGAGAGTTGTCTGTTAGGAGGAGGGTCTTTTCCCAACGAGTCTTACTCTCTAACTTACTCTTGGTTAAACATTTTTACTAAATAGGAGTAACTCTTCAGTATCTCATAAGCCTTGCAAACTGGTAAGTTGAAATGTTTGATAAGTAAGTACAAACCTTTGAAAGTCTGAAGGAGAAATTTTAAACCCTTGAATACATTTGGTAAGCTATTTTTTAGAATCTGTATTTTATAACAACATTTAGAATTAGAAACAAAATTAAAATTAGAATCTGTTGCTTCTTTACTACTTAGGTCACAAGGTTATGTTTTAAAAGGTCCTTCAACAGATGCACCCAGAGCACTGTACTGGGCTGTAACTTCTGCTAGTGGAAAGCTGTTCATTGCTCTTCGGCAAATTAGGTGGCCCTTATACTTGCCTTCATTCCATTCCATAGAACTGCCTTTGTATCTGTGGAGCTGAGCACAAGCTGTAATAGTTACTTTTGAGTTCAGGTCTTTGTGAAAGCAGAGAGATTCTCTATTTGAGTATACTGATGTTTATATTTCAGTAACTTTCTGACATTAATTAAGAATATGTAGCTTCCATTCACTACTTCAAAGGAAGAGAGTCTCTTGTTATAAATTTGATAGAACTTTTCCACTTTATTTTCAAGCATCGATGAGATAATTTCTATTTTCCCAGCTGTCTAAAGTGACCACACAAAATGTAGGTTAGTTCTACCTGTAAACCTAAGGTGTAGATTATAGACACACTTTTGGTTTGCAACACAACACAACAGTAGGCATTCCTATAAATAGTTTGAGAAATTAATTTTATTTTGTACAAGGTATGATCCCTCTGCACAGTGAACAAATATAAATCTGGATTGTTTAAAAAAGTATTGCCATTTCATAGTCTCACTTATGCTGTTACACGACGATTGTGTTTTCTTTACTCATTTGAAGTGTATGCAGATCACTTTGAGTGAAAACCTAGTTTCCGTAAACTAACTGAACAGATCTTTCCAAGCGGTCAATAAAACGCACAGTGCACATGTTTAGGTTGACCATGAACTTACTTGTGACGGTGCTAGACAGAAGTTCCTAATAGCTGCTCTGTAAGATTGAAATGTCTTTTACCAGTAACTCTTGGATAATGTGAAGACAGCAGTTGTCACCATGGATTAATCACACCCGTGGTCTTTCCCTGTTCCTGTATTGCCTGATTTAGTTTGCAGTACATTTCTTTAAAAACGAGAATGCTAGAGCTGAAGGGTTTTAGGGTTCCCTTACCCGTCTTTGCTTCTCCATTATTTTTTACATACAGGGGTACAAAGAGCCTCGAGAGGGCAAGTAACAGTCAAATCTCTTGACCCCGTGCTTTAGCAATTCCACCATGCCACCTCTTGCTGAAATTTGCGCAGAAGATAGTTGGCAAAAAAGAGGGGACACTTGGAACTTGGGCGATGGTGCTTGTTTGCAGCTTGCCAGGCAGCAGTTACTTACATGCAGGGTGAGGGAAGAAGATAAAACCTGGGATTGAGATGGATGGAGTTTCTCCTTGCTGCTCTGACTTCGCCGTGATTCTCGGTCCTTGCTTCACAAAGATAATGGAGTACTTGCTGCCTTGAAATACCGAGGTAAGTCTCTTATCTATACTTCTTTCTACATATGTATGAGAAATATTTACTTGGGTCTACAAATTTTCTAGTATTTATATTTAATAAGGCTTTTTTTGAAAGTAAATTTGCTGTTGCTGATCATTTGCTCCCATGCACACATGCAGCATTCATGTTAAGTGTCAGATATTTTCCCCTAACGACATTTGCTTAAGCCTTGAGTGAAGTGGGGGAGGGGGCGTATACTCATCTTTTTTCTTGCTGTAGCTGGTTATTGCCCAAACTAATGTGTTCCATGGCAGACTTCCAATTTGTATCAAGGGTTTCAGAACTCCCACACTTCCTGTAGCTGTTACTCCAGCTTTGCAGTCATGTAGTTCCTTTTTTGTATACCTTTTGGAAGTATTTTCACTAGCTGAACTGTTATCAGAGAATACAGTGGTACAGGGAGGGCCATTAGTTTTCTCACTTTGCCCTTTCCGTCTTTAATTCTTGTGAGAAGGTCCTCTTCAGGGCTTGGGAGTTGGCTCCATTTTGACTCATCTGAGCCCCAGTTTACCTACATACATTAGTAATGATGGGTATGGACACATTTGAATACTGGGAGCTGGAGCGTTAGCTCGTAATTCGGTTTGGGCCATCTCAGCAGGTGGGCTGAGGTAGAAGGTAGAAGTACTTCACATCTGTGATGCTGTTTACTGAAAGTTTTTACATCATGTTGCAGCACTCCGACAACATTCCATTCTTTCTTTGATCATTTCAATTTCGTTCCATCGAAAAGCATAATATACTTTAAGCAATTTAAACTTGACATATCCTCTTTTGTCTAGTTTGCACTACACTTTTAGGTTTCATAGTACATCAAGCTGAAGACAAACAAAGAAATGCTTGGAAGCACACACTCTTCTGAGTCAGTCGAGGAATGCCGACCAAATAAATTTGAGAGGCCACATAGCCATTTTTAGGGATACTTAATCCTTGTCAGCCTGTGACTGCTTGCTTAAAGCATCATCTCAGAGTTTTATTTCCCATGGAACGACTTGGGTGTTGGGTGGATGACAAGGCCAACGGTGACTTGCGATGTTCTGGAACATTGGGTTGGCAGGAGTTGGTAAAAAGCCGATCTAGAAATACTGTCATAGACTGAAAGAGGCTGTTGAGCTTTGAAAACTCGTTTTCTTCTTCTACCAGCAGGGGCTGGTAGAGGAGGGAAAATTAATTTCTATTTATTTAAGTCTTATTTTTAAAAATTGAAGTTGTTATAAACTCTGTAATTGAAATAAACTCTGTAATCTTGGCCATTGTAATTCGATGGACCAGATATGTACACGTACTTTAGGATTGATATTAACATAGTTTGTGTCTATGTACTAATTGTCTTAGGTAATCAAACAGGTGTTGATGGTAACAGCAACTAGAAGTACATACACATTTCCGGTATTTTAAATTAATCTTCTCTCCTCCCCACTCCCCTTTCCCCCCTAGGAAGGTTTGTAAAACCTATTTTACATGCTTTTTAAGCATCATGTTTCAGATGATTAAATATATAAATAAATATATTTAGCTATATTTAGCTGATGTTGAGTAGCTGTATCCTAAATGTTTTGAAATATCATATAATCCAGGGCATCTGAGGTTGGGGTTGGGTGGGTGGTAGGATTTGCCTTTGTGAACAGACCTTTGGAACAATACCCCAGTCCCACTTGGAAGCTCTTCTTTAGTTTCAGGTGAAAGTAATGACTAGCACGCAGCTGGAGTCAGTCTGTACCATTATTTCAAGTCAAGGGATTGTCTTCTTTCAGAGAGTCAGAGAATGTTCAGCAGAGCACATTGCAAGAGAGAAGCTTATCCCTCTTAAGACTGCTTGTCCTGGAAGGGCTCACTGGCGGGGCTCTGCCTTACGGGGAGGAGGTCATAATGACCAGGAATATGGCTGTTCCTAGGTAGGTCGTATGGATTCTGGATATAGCTGGAGTTAGGTCCACGGCCTTCTTGGACCACACTGACTGTGGGCTCTAAGGAATATAGTGAAAAATGAGTTCAGAGAACAGATTAGCTTTGGTTGCCTTGTCGGGGGGAAGAGTTCTAGTTAACTGGGTGGGGAGAGGAGCCAGGGATTTATAAATCCGTGATAAATACATGAGGGTTAAGACTGAGGCTTGCTCAAGAGGTGAGAAATATCAGTGAGCATGCTGTCAGAACCCCAGGCTGTGGTCAGAACCGAGAGATTTAGAATATCCTAGAAGTAGGGAGTCTTACACATGAGCCTAGGGACAGGGGTTAAACGAGAAGGTAGAAGGTGGTGATTTAGAAAGTTAACAAATGTTCCAGTTGTTTTCTTTTTTAAACTGGGGTTTGTGTCAACAACCAGCTGAAGTGTGTGTGTGTGTGTGTGTGTGTGTGTGTGTGTGTGTTGCCCACACCCTATACCGAGTATTTCTGCTTCATACTAGTCCTGTTTTTTTTTTTTTTTTTTAAAGCAGAGTTGGCACAAGAATTTGATTTCCTGCATAAGAGAGGAGGGCAGTCCTGGGAAAGGCAGTGCATCTTGGATTCCTTAGAAAGCAGCAAAAGAAAAGTTGTGTTTTCGAGACAGGGTGAGTGGAGAGGGATTGTTTTTTACTTCAGATGCTGCACTATTGCCCTGATTTCACTAAGGTACTTATTTGAGACACCTACCAACTTCATATATATTTTTATTAGATGTTGACAAGGATGGCACATCTGTGTACGGAGACCCCCTGTGCACAGGCGACTTCATTTCTGCATAGCTGTTTTCTGGAAGCTTGCAGGTGAGGATGGGTGGGTCCTTAATTGTGGCGTAAGGGTTCTCACTGCTATTCAAGGAACAAGTGCTAGAACTGCACACAGATTCTTTCATGTAATCTGTAAGGCAAGAGAGATTTCTTAGGACAAGCAAGGACATATGACTTAATTTAAATACCAGAGACAGACTGCAGTCAAGTTCATGTGCCTTTGAGATCCTGGACCTATAAAAGCCTGTGATAGTCCAAGATTTACTTATTAAATATGTTGGGAGTTTTCCTGGGTAGGCAAAAAAAAAAAAACCCTTTTTAGATGATGGGAAGATTTTTGTTTTTAGTACTCACTTATAGTACCAGAAAGAGATGAATTCAAGATATTCATAATGTACTTTTACATCTTTTATTATATGTTTTTACATAATTTTGCAAGGACAGGTGATAGTGCATTGTATAGGATGAAGGCCCAGAGAGATGAAGTGACTTGGCCAAGGTCACAGTTCATACATGGCAGTGCCAAGACTTCAGCCGGTGCCTAGGGATTCCTTGGCCTGTACATTTCCTGTAATGCCATTCTGAAATTTTTCTGATGATTAAGCAGCTTAGGTGTAGAAGGAGTAGAGCGTGTGTGTGTGTGTTTTGGCACAGGTGTCAGCAATTTGGCACCCTTTCATTGGCCAGCTAGCTGCATCCCAGCTCTCTGAGAAGCTGGTGGTCAGAGGTGGGGCAGACAGAAGTGTAATAGAGGTGTCAAAAGCGCCTGGGTCTCAAGCTTGCCTTTGGAAAGTTCCTGTTTTCTAGCAAGCCTGCGAGTATCCTCCGGGGTCATTTTCCTCAGTTCTTGTGAATGCTAAAAGAAAGCTACTTTGGTAGTAACTTTCTCCGATACTAGAACTAGTGCTTCCTCCCCTGCCACCTCTCAGGCATGCGTCATCCCTAAGACTTCAGGGAATGTTGGGGTAAAGACATGCAAACTAGTTCCAGACATGAAGCCAGGTAACTAGCTCCACCAGAGGAAAATAGTTTTCTTTGTGACTGGGAGTCACAGGAGGAAAGGGGAGCCCTTCCCTCAACCTCTGCTGCCTCTTGTAGATTGTCCCAAGTGAGTCAGGACTTTATTACTCTTACTGTCCCTGATCCGGCAGCTGCAGGCCTCCTGGGCCTGGGGCTCTGCCAGCCAGGGTGGGCAGGAAACAAGCACTGAGTTGGAGGGGCTTGATAGTCAAGAGTGATCTAAGTGGCCTGTCAGCTCTAAATTCCTCTAAGTGCTAGCAGATGGTGATACTCGGATCTTTCTCTAGAACTAGCACGTTACATTCGTGCTGCTATTTATCTAGGCTTTCAACCTTCGACGTGTGAAATTCATGGAAACGTAAAAAAGTGAAAGTGAAAATGTAACTCAAGGGAGGACTGGATAGATGTATCTTGGTCCAGTGAGAGCAGAACAGAACACTCCATATGTGGCTGAAGGAGCTGAGATGTGTGTGTTAACAAGTTGTTTTTTACCCCTAACAGGTGGTTGGGAGGGGATTTACTTTTCTGTTGGTGTAGAGTTACTGATGTCTGTTTTAGCAGGTGACATTTCCTCAATCTTGTGCAAAAGTACAATGGCCCTTTAGTTCCTTCAAGTGTTCATAACACCCTGTGGTGTAGGTAGAGCAATAATATTATTCTCCCCGCGCCCCTCTCCCCCCCGCCTGAATTGCTTATGAGGAAATTGAGGCTTGGCGTGGGGTGGTGACTTCCCCAGCCATACTGCAAATCAGTAGCAAAGCAAGCTCTAGAACCAGGCTCAGAGCACTCTTTCACTATGGCTTAGCCCACAATGGAGAGGAATAGTGGCTTGGTTTTGTCTTAGATTATGGCCTCTCTAGCATATTACCCTAGACAGAAGGAGGAGAAAACATTCTTGCTAGACAGTGAATGAGTGGTCCCAGGAAGGACCAAAGGGAGGCTGGATCTGCCCAGCTGCTGGTGAGGCTCAATGGGGAAAGGTGGCTGCAGGTCCTGGGCTACGCATGTTTGCCTCGAGTGAATACTTTGTTTGGACAAGGGGTGGGGCTAAGTCCAGGAACCCTGGTAGCATGGGTCATTGGTTCCACTTTGGGTGATCAGAACTCACCAGCCAGGCAGTAAGGCCATATGACTCAGTGGATTGGTTGTAAGCTGAGGACTGGAATTGTTTAAAGAGAAGGAAGGGCTCTCTCCTGATAGAAGTCCTAACACTACTCCCCTCCTGCCCTCCCAGATGCATTCTTTTACTTTGATTGGCAGCTGCTTCAGTTCTGTATTCTCCAGAACTTAAGGCATAGCTTTATTTGTGTGGCACTTAAAACTAGCCTTTCAGGTTAGTCATTTGAAACTTGTTACATCTGTGAAAGAGACTGGGCAGGAAGAACTAATACTACTACTTTAGAAATGAGGAAACTGAAGCTCATAAAGTTTTCTTAATGTTAGTATGTAATTAGGACTCAACCCCTGTTTTCTCTGATAACCAGTCAAGGTGTTTTTTCCTCACATCCGTTTCCTGGGGCTCCTCTGGAACCCCTAAATGCAAAGTGTATCTGCAGCAGCTTCACCTTACCTTCGGCAGGAACACCTTTTATCTGTGAGAAAGGACGGCCAAGCTGCACGCTTTTTTGTGGCTACCCATGACTGACTCAGTCATGGCAGTGGGAGAGCCTTGGAGCTTGAGCTCCATGCCTGAAAGAGCCTCAGGCAGGAATAGTGCTCCTCTATTCATTTCACCAGAAAAGTTAGGGCTGCTTCCAAATTTGGGGGCATACATTGTTTGCTCTGCAGCAGGGGACACACCTGAAAGCGAAGTTGGGGTTGTGGGGGAGGGGATTTGTGTCAGAGAGAAGCTGTATCTTCCATAAAGGGGCACTCAGTAAAGACAAGGGTGGAGAAGTGTGTGTGTTTGTGTAGGGGAGGGTGTTGAGTTATGAATAATAATCTGGGTTTCTATTGGGGAACTGGAAGGGGATGGGAGAAGGCTAGGCAAGCTAGGAAACTGCTTCTGGAAGCTTTCTCCAGCTGATTCATCTACCTGCCTGCCCAGAGGGAGGGCGTGATGAGGGGAAGAGTAGCCAGCTGCTCTAAGATACTTCCTCATCCTTTTAGAGCTCCCCCCTCCCCCCCTCCCCCCCTCCCCACTTGCCCCCCCCAGGCCAGTCTCTGTACTTCAGGGCATTTTGCAAAGGGGAAGCACCAACCAAGGCTACCCAAGCTCTGGGGAGTCACTCCTCCAAGACCTGTAATTAGCAATTAGCATCAGTACTAAAGGTTTAGCACTATAATGCCCTGGTATTTGCTCTCATCTCCTTCCTACCTCCCCCAAATCACAGGTAGCCATATAGTATGGGAGGCAGAAGGGGCCTCTGAAATGAGCTAATGTAAACATTTGATGAAAGGAAGCAGCAATTCCGGAGGGGGAGGTGACTTTTCCACTTGTGAGTGGGATCTGAATTGACCAGGGCTTTCGGGTTCAAGTGTCTAGTTAAGGCCAATATTATACTGCTGGGAAAAACCCAGGCACTGGTCTTAGCTGACTGCTCTTATCAGAAGGCCACACTCTTCCCGGGCCTAAGTTAGCATCCTTCTCTTGACTGAGAAACCAGGATATGCAGAGAGGAAAGGGATGATCTCAGTCAGAAGGACAACCACATTAGCTGAAAAAAGTTTTGCCATGTCAGTGGGTTCCTAACTACCTTGGAACCCAGGGAAACTACAAGAAGAGACTCTGTTAAATTACCAAGGGGCATAAGATACGGAAAGTGGCAGCAACAGGGGAAATCAGGATTTCGGGATCATAAAGGTGATGGAGAGTACTGGGGAAGATCTCTCCCACAGCAGTTTGAAATGCCCAGCAGACAAGGAGTGGAACATGAAGTGGAACATGAAGTGTTTGCAGTTTGTTGCAGAATTGTTGTGCTGAGGGTGAGAAGCGGAAGGGACAAGGTGTTTGAGAGGTGACATGAGGTTAGCACAGCAGTGTGTGGTCTCACGTGACCTCCAGAATGCCAGGGCATGGGGGTCTTCAGTAGAGATTAACAGGAAAGAGGGAGTATTGACTGAATTCATGACTTTCAGAATGTCAAACTGGAAAGGGCCCCAGAGACGGAGTTTGTACAACGCTGCCCTCCTAGTAGAGGGATGCACCCAGACCCAGAAAACAGCGCTGTGGCCGAGTCAGCACCGCACAGCAAGGCAAGATCTAGGGCTGGAGCCCCGGTCTTAACTCCCACGCCAGGGCTCTTTCCCTCTGAGTTAGAGAACACTTAGACTCTTCATTCTTAATGGTTTGGCCAATAGGCTTAGAAAATAATTTCATTCCCGGTACAGACTAGTTTATTAAGTATCTGTTTGGGAGTTCAGCCAGTTAGTATGGGTTTATTCCATGTCTGATAAGTACTTCTGTAAAGTTTTAAATCGTGACATTCCATTTTCCTGTCTTCGAATTCTCTTGTTCACATGTGTTGGTCCCCAGTAACTGCTGGTACATTTGCCTACCCAGCCTTCTTTTCTCTGTAATTTAAAGGGCGACTGTAGCCAGAGTAGTGAATCAGTATCTGCTCTCAGGCTCAAATGTGAGCATGACCTCACAGAACAGGAATGAGTGACACTGAGGCAGAGACCATGCTCTTCTTAGGGTTTTCACATTCGGTTGCAAGTCTGAAAGTCGCTATTCTAATCACACTGCGCAGGACAACAAAGTGCATAGGAAAGTTGTGTTCTCATTTATTGAGGTGCCTGGGCCTGTCTGAGCTTATTCACAATTGGGTCATGCATATTCTCAGAGCTGAAAAGGCCCTTAGCAATATTTCTGTCCAATCTTTATGCCCTTTTGAGAATGAAACTGAGGTCCCCGGTCACAGTGCTAAAGCAGCAGAGCTGTCTTTTCTGTATTAAGCCTTACTTGCTGTAATGGCGCTTGTGTTCATTGGGATAGTTTAAGTCAAAACTCACAGGAAATTGGCAGAATGATGCTCCCAGGGGAGTAGTGTCCTTGGCCAGAAGCCGAGGGATGACCTCCTGTCCTCAGATCATTCTCTTGAGCAGTGTGCCTCCTAACATGTGCTCACTGAGACTTGCTCTTCCTGTTCCTTTGCTCAGAACACCGTTCTCACCAGCAGCACCCATCCCTAGCTTACGTCATTTCTAACAGCCACCACACCAAGGGCTGCAGATGACTAGCTCTCCTTGGTGTGCAAATGGTTGTGTCTGTGTCTCAGGTTGAGTCTGGAAGACCAGAACAGTAATCTGGAAATTCTGGGTCCGTCTAAACCAGTGTTTACTAAGTGGTAGTTGGGTGATAAGCTGCATAAGGATACCCTGAGGTACTGTGTGTAAATGCAGATTCTAGGGCCCCACTCTAGGTCTGTTGCATCAGAATCTTGGGGAGGTGGGATGTGAACATCTGTGGTTTTAGCAAGCTTTCCAGCTGATTCTGGTGCACTGCTAGATTTAGGATATCCATTGGGACCTCTGCTGTCAGTCATCTCTTACTCCTTGTGGTTGAGACTCTTGAATAGACCTCAGAGACAAAAGGACAGCCCATTTACATTAGTACAGTCCTTCATAATATGCAAAACCACTTCCTAGCTATGATTTTATTGAATACTCTTGACAGCCTTGTTAGACAATAGGACAGGTGTAATTATCCCAAACTTGCAGATGAAACTAGGCCTTGGAGAGCTCACAGTCTAAGGTTTCAGTTAATAAGTGACAGTAATGAGTGTCATAGTTCCAAAGCTGCCTGTTTCATACATTCTGTCATTTAGACCAAGGGCCTAAGCTCAGGGGCAGGACCTGACCTTTCATCTTGGCTTCACCAGTAGACTTCCTTGAAGGATGATGCCACTTAGCGTTCCCGTGTGTTGGGACTGGCCCTGGCGTCCCTGCTCTCAGGGGTAGAGATCTCTTGGGGGTGGAGCGCCATACGATATTAGGGTATCATTTCCATTCCTTGTGCCCCAGAAAGCCAGCGGGTGCAGGGTGGCATTTCTTAGAGTGAAATGACAGGAGGCCTCGGGGGCAGGTAGATTGACTTTATTTCAGATTTTTAATCAGTTAAACTCCTACTAATTGGTTGGATAATGACGTTCTACATTTCCGAAGACATTTAGTTGGCATCTACAAAAAACCCACAGCGCTTGCTAAGCAGGTGCAACTGAAATCAAAAGATGAATTCATTATTATGGTTGCCCCTCCCGGGCAGAGCTACCCAGCAGCCCCAGGTCCCGTAGTCTTAACTTTTGGGAGTTTGGGGGAAGAGGTGCACAGTTTCTGGTAGAATTTCTGGCCATTTCAGATCTGTGTTCTTTTATCTTGCTAAGCCCTTTCTAAGGGGATGTCAGGATTGGATACTCTACCTTTGAAGCCTTTGTCCATAATGTATGTGTTTTGACGTCTATCCATTCCACAAGCTCCTGCAGACAGAATATAAGGAAAAAAAAATACGGGGATGAGTGAGTTTTACTTGGACTACATGTCTTGGCTTCAATTTTTTTTCTTTTTTGCCTTTTTCTCTTTCTCCCCTACCCAGAAAATAAATGATTCTTTAGTGCTAGAAAATTATTCTGGGTTCACTGTACTCTAAACCTTTATGACCATATAGGAAATTCTTAAAAGGCTCTTAAGCATTTGTGGTGAGCTACAGCGCCCCCTGGCATTTTCAGCATTCCTTCTCTTTAACCTTCACTCTGAGGGGAATGTTTTCCAGGTGATCAAAGGCAGTTCTGATGCCACCTGCAGTCACTATGGGTGAAGTTCCAGGCTCCAAAAGTACAGGATAAAGAATGAGTCAGAACTATTTGTTAGCTTGGGTTAACAAGCTAACAAATGATTGCATGACATTCCAAATCCTAGTTCCGCTTTGGATTTTAGAACAAGGTTGAAGACTCTTTCTCACCTCTCAGCTCCGGTCCTGCCTGTTCTCTCCTGGATCAGGAGCTTGACTGAGGGGCCCCGGAGAGGGAGGTGGACAGGCGGCTGAGGTTCAGAGTAATCATCTGTATGGGACGTACAGTCGTCCCCGCCCACAGTCAGCGTTCTTAGTGTTTCATCTCTCGGGTGGACCACTTGGACCTAATTCAGAGCTGTCTTTGAAAAGTATTGCCAGTGTTTTTCAGTCCCAAGGATTTCTTTTCTCCCTTTTAGCTGCCCCAGTTTATCCTAGGCTCCCACAGTGCATTGTCCTGAGCTCCCGCCATAGGACACACAGCCTCATGGACCAAGCTCAGGTTCTTTGCTGCTCTTGATCCCAGAAAAGAAATTGTGTGGCATTTCTAGTTTAGAGCAGTAATGACACTGGCTCAGAGTCAAAGCCATTCATCCCACCCCCCCTCCCCCGCTTTTAACTGAGGACCAGGCAAGGCATGTAGCACAAGTGCTTACTAAAGTACAGATTTGCTCTTCTTGACTCCCAGTTTCCGATAGTGAAAACCAACCTGTTGCTATTTACATACCTCCCCATACCTCCTCCATATAGAGTTCCCAAGTGAATTTAATCTGTTTCTGTCTGTCTGCTTTCCGGTGAGTGATAGGGCAGAACCAGGTCTCAGGTTTTCTCAACTTTGCTATTCCTCTAGTGGCTTATAGGTACCTGTGCCCTTCAGAAACATGATTGCAGCAATCTGTATCCCTGGCATTAGTTCACTTTATATAAGACAAGGGCTTCCTTTGCCCTCCCCGAGGGACAGAGGCTTGACTGTTAACTTTTCCCCTTTCCATAGAACAGGAAATAGAGGCCCAGAGAGGGGCAGTGACTCATCTGAGAAGTTGAGTTGCAGCCAGATCTCCCCAAGTATTCTGTCCCATTGGCTACCAGCCAGCTTGAGTGTAAGCCAGAAAATGACTGTGGTGGCTCTGGCTACACTGGCTGAAGAGGGAGATCTCAGAGCAGGGAGAAAACTGGACTGAACCCAGAGGATGCTCCGGTGTGGAATGATAAACAGGGTGGTGGTGGCAGAGTGCGTGCACACACGTGTGTGTGTATTTGTGTGTGTCTCAGGGGGGTGTTGTATTTGGTAGGGTTATTGAATGCCCTGGACACTTCCCAGGGGCCCTATAGCCAAGATCACGGTCTCCTGGGTACAGGCCCAGGGTCTTTGCAGCCCATGGCTACTTAATCGGCAGACGAACTAAGAATGTTCACTCTTACTGTTACTGGACCCAGAGACCTGCAGAGTTTCTAGAACTACTTCCTGTGAGCTCCAGAAACCAGCTAGAGCCTGAGCTCAGGCCCAGGTTGTCCAGTGTGCGAACGTCCTGCCCTAAGGAGGCCACTTGTAGGGGGGCCACGTTCTCCGTTCATTCATAACACTCACTCCCATGATACCTCCTGTAACTTCTACCCGCAATCTCCCACTTTGGGACCGACTGACTGCATTTTGTCCAGGACACCAAATTTGAACTTAATACATGAGCACAGAGAATGTTGGTTGACGCATCCTGTCCCAGCTTCCCCAGATCCCTACTTGACAGCCCTACCCTAGGACCTGGGAAAGCTTAGCCTAGACCACTGGTGGGGGTTGGGGACACTGGGTTTTGGGGCCAGAGAGCCAACTGGTGGCCATCCACACCCAGAGGGCCCAAAGAACCCCAAAGGTGTTGCCATCCTCAGGTCTTTTCTCGATGGTTTGGGTTGTATTCTGTGGACTGTAGGGAGTACAATTATGATGTGTCCCCTTTACCTAACACCAGTCATAGTATGTCCGCATCCACTGACCATGGTGGGAGGAGAAGGGATGATGGGACCCAGACAGGTTTCATTCATTAGGGGTTTGGGCTTGTAGACTCATCATGTTGGGAGGGAGGGGTGTTCTATCGGGAGAGTTCTGTGACCGTGGGGGTGGATAAGCAAGGGGCAGGAATGCGAGTCAGGGCCGGTGCGCATCTGCACTGGTATGAGAGCCTTGGGGGCCCCGGGGCTAGAGGGTAGGGCTGGGGGTCTAACCTGGTGAGTGTGGCTCAGCGGGGCGGCTGAGGTGTCTAAGTTCAATGTAGAAGTCCTCGGGCGGGTACCTGGCCTCCAGGGCACTGATCTGGAAATGGGAGTCTAGTGAGAGGAATGACAGGGAGGAGCCATTATTCCCAGGGCCCTGGCATGGTGGGGGGTGGGGGTGGGGTGAGGGTCAGGGTAGGGTGGACTGGAAGGGATTAGGGCCCCTATCTATAGCATCCGAAGGGGCTGGGGCCAGCAGGGCCATGGGGACTTGCTAGAGGTGAGGCTATTGGCCTTGCTTCCCCACACCACCTGCCCCCAACTCCACTCCTTACAGGAGTTGGTGCCCACCAGAGTGGTGGGAAGAAACCCCTGAAAGGGGTACCTTGTTAGGGCCTAGGTCAGACAGGGGTTCCTTTTCTAGAAGGTGAATGCATCTTTTGCCTCCATCTGGAATCCCCATACACTAGTTGTCTCTCTTGTCCCTGGGCCACAGCCACCCTCTCCCTTTCCCCTAATAGAGGAATGAGGAGGGTCCTGGGCTTCATTTGCTTATAAATCTGAAACAGGAACAGGCACTTGGGCTTCCTCCCCATATCCTTCCTCCCTGGGGGAAACCATCCATCTGCTGACCCTCTGTATTAGCGCTGTGACGTGGCCCTTCTCAGTGTAGAGAAGGGGAACCGAGGGGGCATGATTGCAGGGACCGCACTCAAACCACTACTGACCTAACACGTTCACATAGCTGTATGGGGTCCAGCCTGCTGTATCTCTGTCAAGGGACTTGTTACTGAGCTGTGTGGAGAGTAGGAGAGTCAGTTAATACCTCGTGCCCCAGAGGTGCCCCTGCCCAGACTCCACTCTGCCCAGCCGTGTGCACCCACCTCTGATGATCCTGACCCACCTAGGTTCTGGATTGTTGAGGGAAAGGGAGAGCTAGGTGTTCTGTGGCTCGCCACCACGGTGTGGCTGATGCCAGCAGGAGCAAACATGCCCCCATCTAAGCTGTCTGGCTGAAGCTGTAGGGTTCCTGGGGCCAAGGAGGCAGGGGAAGGCCCTCCCCAGGGCCCAGAACTGGCCTGAGCCAAGCTGGGCCTGATGGGACAGGCCCTGCAGCAGCTCACCTGCAGCATGGGGCCACTCCTGCGCAGAGGGAATTGCTGGGGCTGCCTGCAATGTCACTGTCACCTCTGCCACCTGACCTGTGCGCAGTGTGTCTCCCTTTTAGATGACCAATGAAAGCTTTAGAGTAGGGTGTCCTTATGGTGCAGCCTCTCCTCGTCCTACATTCTCACAGCCTCCTGAGGCAAGGATGGTGGTCCTCATTTCACAGGTGGGGGCCAGAGTCCTGCTGGTGGGCCTGCTCTGGGTTACACACGAATCTGTGGCAGAGCTGGGTCTACACTCAGCTCTCAGCTGCCTGCCTTTGCCACGTGTCCTTTGCTACAACTGCCAGGCTGAGGAGTCTTGGACCACACCGAGCCACGTGGGCCCCTGGGGTGTGGTGAGCCAGAGAGTTACCAAGTGGGCTGCTCTGCAGTAACTCCAGCACTTTACTGAAGGAGGGTGGCCGACGCTTTCCTATCACAGTGAGACCATGGCATGGCCACGAAGGACCTCTGCCTCGCACCCCTGGCATCCTCTGTCTCTAACCCGCTGGAGTCATGATAACCTGGCCCTACTTAATCAGGGGCCCTCTGCTGGGAACTCGGTTGCTTTCCCCCAGCCTCCAGCTCCTCAGACAAGCCTGAAGTGGGAGCGGGGATCTGAGCTGAGGAGATACAGTGGGAACGGGATCAGAGCCATAGGGGCTGGCGGCCACAGACCGTGTGTCTGGGCCGTAGGTCCTCCTGTGTGCCGCACTCCCATTTGGAAAATCGGAGGTGAGTGGCCTTTGGGTGCTGACTTGACAGTGGTTGCCCTTGGAGTTGTACAGTACCTGTGTTGTCATTAGAGGGCTCACGCTGCGTTGCCAGCAGTTCTGTGGCAGCAGGCGTGGTCTGCGGGCTGATGGGCAGTTTCTGTGGGGCGGGCAGGGAGACACGTTTCCCCAGGCTCTGGGGCGGAGGCCTGGGACATGGAAACTTTTCTCTGTCCGTATTCCTGGCCCGGGATGGATGTCACAGGAAGCCAGGGGTGCTGTTGTGTGTACACGAGTGCTTAGGTGGGCGTCAGGAGGTATGTGCAATGTCAGCCTGTCAGACCTCGTGTTCCTTGAGGCCGATCTTCCTCATTTCTGAACCTCCCACTCTGCCAAGTATGGTCCTGGCACAGCAGCAGGGCTCACTACCTGGGTGTTCTGAGACATCCTGCCCATGGGCCTGTGAGAGGACGTCTTGCCACCAGCCCCGGTTGTGCTCGGAGCAGTGAGGAAGGCCGGTGGGACTGTCAGCGAGAGCACTGCTACGGCTGATGCTTGGGTTCCACGCCCCTCGCTTTGGCTCCGATCACAACACGTGGTTGTAGGTGTATACTGATGACCTCAGCTGGTTCCTCTATCGGGACTGTTGCATACGTGGTATCAGTAACCTACCGCAGTGATTGCCAGTACATGGTGTAGTGTTTCCATTACGTGTGTTAACATGTGGCAAAGGTGACTGCGTGGTGTACATGGTTAGTGACAGGAAGGCTACACGTGATTCCATGGTCACATGACTTGGTGCCAGTGGCTACACACAGGGTGTGGGGACGTGTATTATATTGAGTGGTGCTGTGAGTTGGTTGTGTGTGATGCCTGTTGGCTACGTGGTGCTCATTGACACCAGGTAACCCGCAGGCTCCCTGTTACGTACTTCACAGAATGTTTGTGTCCCACGGAGCACAGCTGTGTTTCATGCATTGGCAGTTGGTTCCACATGGACTCTCCAGGTGGCAGGGGGTGAGGGGGCAGTCCCTTCCTGGGCAGAGGTAAGGACAGTGGATGGGGGCTGGGGAGTCAGGGGCCCGGTACCTTGGTGGGGCTGTTCCTGTCCAGAGTGCTGGCCTGGCTGGTGGCAGGCCCCCCGCACGCCAGTGCGTGGTAGCTGGAATTGGAAAAGCACTGGGCATAGCTGCTACTTTGAGACAAATCTGGGAAGAGAACAAGGTGCCACATACCATCATACTCCTGCCCCTGGCATGAGATGCCCCAGTACTAATGCTTGGGCCGGGCAGCCTTGACAGTGCTCTGCAAAGGGACAGACAGTCCCCCACGCTTCTTGGTGCCACTGCCCTATAGAAATGTGTGGAGCCAGATCGCCCCTCCCCTCATGGTGGCCCTCTCCGCAGCATGCAGGATGTTTAGTCTTGCCAGTGCGGAGGGTGGCACCAGCAGCTGGAGCACGGATGAGGGAATGTTGGCTCTGACAGCCTCCGCTGCCCCTGAGTCACTGCTTAGGGCTGTGCTCTGCCTCCCCAGAAGGTTAGATCCCAGTAGCGAGGCCCCAGTCCTGCCCCCCTGCCCTGTGGATTCCAGGGCCTCTCGACAGGGCTGGGGAATTCCGGTGGAATGGCATGGGGAAACCTGGCCAGCCTTGCTCGTTACAGTCACGGAAGAAAGTCCCTAAAACTTCTCTGTGGGCTTGGGTTTTCATCAGAGGAGGCGTGTTTCTGTTGAAACTCCAGGGTCGGGGTGAGTGAGGGATTTCAGGCCGGGGGCTCTGAAGGTAAGGCCTGCACCTGTGCCGCCTCTGTGGCACCTGGCATGGAGCTGGGTACACAGTAGGCAACATGTCGCAGGAATGGACTAATGTGATGTTGGTTTTGTGAGTACGAGGTGTAGGAGGAGGCTTTGGGTCAACCATGAGCTATGGAGTCCGCTGGAGTGAGCTGTCAACCCATGCTCACCCAGACAGGCCCGGCTCCTGCAGTCCAGGGCTTGGGCCATTTCAGAGCATTTCGGCCTCTTCTGTTGAGCTAAATATGAAGCAGAAAGCCCTCCTTATTTCTGGGTCAGCAGTCCAGGGTTCAGGGGAGGGGAAGGACGAGAGGAAGGATCTGGCCCACCAGTCCCACCCTCACTGCGCTCAGACTCCCGGACTAAATGCCCTTTGGAGTTGCCACTATGTTTGTGGACAGGCTGGGTTCCAGCAGGCCTGGCCAACTGTCCCCCAAGTCAGGCACCGTCCCCTTCCACTCTGCTGGTACGGCCCTCCTAACTTTCAGGACTGCAAAGGGAGGTTCCTCTGAGACCTTCACCCGAGGAAGCAAAATTGGGACAGGATATGGGCACTAGGCCCCGAGTCCAGTTTCCTGAGGTGTCACAGGCATCAGGCTGGGGAGAGGTTCCCCCGGAGAGCTTAGAAAAGTTACCACTTAGTATCAGGTGCTCTTGTGGCTGAAGGCTGGGAAGATCCAGGGGAACGGAAGGAGGCTCCTAACCACAGGCACTCAGTGCTGGGGGCCCAGGAAATGACACCCCCTGGAACTCCATCTACCTTTCCCAAGTAAGGCTCCTGCTCTCCACCCCCATCACCTCTCTAGGGCAGTCTGCGCACCCAGCCGCCACCCTTGCAGGTGTGACCACCCACCTTCGGCAGGGAACTTGGGCGTCCCTAGGGAAACGGTGTGGCTCTTCCTGGGTTGAGTGTGTGAGGGGGGGTGCTGGGGGCGTAGCCCTTACCTGAGAGGGAGTAGTCAGTGCTGGTGATCCTCATGGCTGGCGTGTAGGAGACGCGGGGAGCCAGGTCACGGCCTTTCTCTTTCTGTCGGCGCCTGCGCCAGGCGAACAGGCCCAGCAGCACCACGAGGAGGAACAACAGGAGGATGATGCCTGTGACAGCGCCCACCGAGTGCCGCTCTGCACCCAGCGCTGGGCTGATCTTGGTGTAGGGGTTCAGCTCCTCCATCATGAGGGCAGCTGTGGGCGGAGGGAGGGCCTAAGCGGGGGGCGGCCTGCTTGTTCTCCAGGTCTCCTCTGCGGGACCTGGACTCCCCTGACGTCAGGAGACCTGGGTTCTGGGCTTGGCCCTGTTCTTCGATTTCCGTGATCCCGGCCCTCACTGTGCCTGTTCCTGGACCTGCCTAAAGTGGGCGGCACCCTAGGGAACTCCTGAGGGGCAAATGTGATCATGGGTGGGAAACAGTGTTTACTGAGTATTTGACTGCTTCAGAAATAAGTTTTAACCTTGCCAGCGACCCTATGAAATAAGGACTACTTAATTCTTTTTCTTTCACATATGAAGAAACTGAGCCACTGAAAGGTTGGGTCACTTGCCCAAGATCAGACAACCAGCCAGTAATTGGTAAGTTCAGTTTTCTCAGGAGTTGGGAAAAATTGGACTCAGCCCTTCTCCCTGCTTACCAGCTGTGTTTCTTAGATGTGACTTAGAGTCCTCAGTTGGCTCATTTGTAACATGGGGTCAGTCCCCAGGGGACCGTGAGCGCCATATGACAGACGGGCAGTGAAAGCCGCAAGCGCTGTTCCCATGTGCCCACGATCACTGCCCACGGAGCCCCTCTTGATGCGTGTGGGGCCTTCCCCCGTCAGCATGCAGTGTGCGTGGCTCTGGCCTGTTCTGCAATGGGGCTAGCTGAGCCCCTTCTCACCCCCATGTCCTAGTACCAAGAGCAGCATAATCCCTTGCCCCTTTGCAGCACTTTAAAAGGGTTTTCATGCATATAACACCATTTTTTAGGTGCTCACGGCATCTCCCCTCGGCCCTCACAACTGCCCTGTTGGAGTGTCTTCTGACTAGACCTGGAACCCAGGTTGTACCCCTTGGGGCTCCTTGGCTCCACCAGAACCTCGTGCCGTGGCAGCAGACAAGGATCACTGTACTCTCTCCACTTCTCATATGGAATAACAGGCCCAGCAAAAAGAGATGACCTGCCCAAGGTCACCTAGCAGGTTGGCAGAATTTGGCAGATCTTCAGACGGTCCGGTGACCTTTCCACGGCGCTGGCTTGTGGTTACCCTTGCTTGCTTGGCCCACGGGAGGCCGGGACTGAGGCTGCCAGCTCCATCTGCCTCCCCACCTCCTGCAGCCCGCCCTGCTCCTGCTCTCCTCCCGAACGTGAATAAAGTCACAGTGCCCGTGTACAATCCAGTGGTTCCCGTTGGACTGTCCCTAGAGCCTGCCTCATGGGGCCCTTCCCACAGCCCCTTGCCCCAGGACTCTGCCATCTGAGTGTTACCTTGGTCACACCTGATTCCTTTGAATCCAGAGCTGCAATAACAAGTGCCGGTGACGTGGTCACAGGTGGCATTGTTCATGCACTCACATAGCTGCTGACACCCATAGCCAAAGGTTCCCGGGGCGCATCCTGTGTGACACAGAAGCACTGGGGTAGATGGTGCGGCGCAGTCACACTCCCCTCCCCCACCCTGCCTGTGGACGGCAGCACCTCACCGAGTGAGACCTACTTCTCTGGCTCCCGTGGTGCTTTGGTTTGGCACTTGGGGCTAGACAGCACCTCTAGTCTGAGTTGGGGGACACCCACCCCTATTTTATCTTCATGTATGTATTTATACAGCATCGTCCATGTGCCAGACCCTGAGCGGGGTGCTATATGGGCTTCAAAGAAGAATCAAACAAGGTCTCCCTCCCTCCTCTCCCTCAGGCCTCTGCGCTGCCTCAACGGTATAAACTTCAAACACCACTGCAGGTGGGACCTTCACCCTTTCCCTTGGGAGTGGCTCCAGAAGTCGAGGGAGCAGGGCAGAGTGGGTGGATTCTTGAAGGGGAAGGCTTCCCCCATAGGAGGCTGAGGCCTGGCCCCTTGGGCTGGGACAGCTTACTCTGCTCGCAGTGTCGCCCGGCGAAGCCTGTGCGGCAGGTGCACTTGCCGCTGATGTGGTCACAGCTGGCTCCGTTCTGACACTGGCACACACGCCCACAGTCCTTCCCGTAAAACGCTGCTGGGCAGCCTGGAGAAGCAGGGTGGGGAGACTGCGGGGGTGCAGCTTGGACCGAACCTGCCTTCCACCACCTCCCTCTGAGTGTGAGGTGAGAACCGGGGAGCCCATGCACCCAGGGCATTCCCACTCTGAACCCTCACACCAAGGGGGTGGTGAGTCCCTTGGGCAAAGGTGCCTTGGCACCAGAAGCCAGGCTGTCTTTTGGTGGTGTAGTAACAGGCCACTCTTTGCTCTGGGCCCCACTGTCCAAGGTTGGGCGGGGAGGGTCTGGTCTTGATTGCTGGGGAAACTTAAGAGCCCTGACCTTGCAGGACTTTGGGCTCATCAACCCCTGAATCCAGGCAAGCTCAATCCTAGAGGTGGGGGGTGGGGCTCCTGGCCCTGGGGCCCCGCCCCCTTCCCCATGCAGCCCTAGACAATGCCCAAGGCAGCCAGTAGGCTGCAGCATGGGATTCTGAATAGCTGGGACGCCAGGAGGCGGAGCTTACGCTGCGTGCAGAAGAGTCCGGTCCAGCCAGGGGTGCAGTGGCAGGCCCCGTCCTCGGCGCTGCAGCGCGCCCCATTGTGGCAGCTGCATGTGTGGAAGCACGCGGGGCCCCAGAACCCGGGTGGGCAAGCTGGGGGTGGGTAGGTGGGACGTGGAAGGTGAGCGCAAAGCAGAGAGGAGCAGACAGGGAGGAAGAGGAGGGGAGGGTGCATGTCAGAGCCAGGGTGCCGAGTGGCATTTCCTGGCTCTCGGGGTTTACCATATTGTACCCAGAATCTCAGTCACCCAGGGTCCCCATTAAGCCCAGATTCTTTGCCCTCTCTCCCAGCTCTGAGGGCTCCTGAGCCTTCCCTCTCAGGGGCCCGACTGATGTGGGACGTGCAGACGCGCGTGGTAAACTGTGAACGCTGCAGTTTACTGTGTGAACACCGTGCGCTGACGTCCCCATGAGGATGAGAACTTTCCCCGGGCAGGGACTCTGCTCTTCTGCCTGAGGCCGGCACCTGTGCCTTCTCCATCAGAATGGCAATCCCCTCGGGCCAGACCATCTAACTGGGGCCTCCCTCAGGGGTACCTGCTGGGTCTCACCCATCAGCCAAGGAGCCACACAGGGCAGAGTCTGGGTCTTCGCCCTTAGATTGGGGGTCCCTGTTGCCTCCGTATTAGGTTTGCATACACCTTACAGGAACAGCCCCTATAATACCCTGTCTAGGCTTATGGTACCCGGGGCAACATTCACAGGGGCCACCCAGAGGACCCCCCTGTCCCTCTAAGGTGACTGCCCTTACCTCACTTCCTACTCCCAAATTCCAGCATGTCAGCCCCAGCCCTCTCTTCCTCCCCATCCAAACGTAGGGGCTACTCCTTGCTCAGTTGCTGATGGAGGATTCATTTTCAGTATTAATAATATTAATGGTATTATCAACAATATCAATACCTTTGATACTGGCAGTTAATAATGCAGTGATCAATCCTAACAATTCATCATGTTAGCTAGAGAGCTAAGTGGGACTCAGGCAGACATTCCCATCTGCAGAAGGAGATTTCAGCCTTGGGAAGTAGAGGAACCAGGGGCAAGGGGAGCGGGGTGTTTTGCGGCCTGAACCTGGGATGCAGGGTGGCGGGGGGCGGCAATCCCAGGAGGCAGCAGCTTACCCTGTGAGCAGTCCTTGCCGATCCATCCAGGGAAGCACTGGCAGGAGCCATCGATGGGGCTGCAGGTTCCATTGTTGGCGCAGGAACAGAGCTGGGCACAGTCCTGCCCAAAGTGCCCTCCAGCACACACTGTGGGCACGGGACAGCCTGGCATCAGCCCTCCACCAGCACCCAGATCCCCACCCACAGCTGCATCCATCCCCAGAAGTTCCTGGGCCGCAGCCATGACCACCCTGGGATCAAGGATTTGCTTAGGAACTGCCCATCATCTCCCATTTGCACACAAATGAGTCCCCTCTTGTGCCCACAGCTGCATTCTTCTGAGGCTCTGTAAGTGGCCCACTCTGACAGGGACAGATTGAGGCCCATGGGTTAGAATCACTTGGCTGAGGTCTCACAGATACAAGTGCAGAGGCTGGGAATCCCACCGCTGCACTCAGTCCAGTGCTCTCTGCACTGCTCCGGGCCTCTGCTTTCCATTACCACGCTCTTACTGGCATCACTGACCCACAGCCATCAAGGAAGAGAATTGTTTGTAGCTGGGAGGAGAGGGACAAATGCAGGTGGCAGGTCTGTCTGCCGTTGATTGGAAGACTGGCCCTGAAAGTCTGTCCCTCCAAATCTGACCTGCTCCTCAAGCCTCAGCTCAACCTCATCCTCAAGAGGGCCCCCCACCACCCCTGGGTCCACAGGGATCGCTCTTTCGTTGAGCTTCCGTGGTGTTCCCGCTTTGAGTCACTTGTAGGATGTTGGTCTCAGCCCCTCCTGGTGGAGTTACTCCTTGGTCTGTGGAGGAAGGGCTGGTTTCCTCAATTAGGCTGCAAGCAACTTTAGGACTAGGGCTGGGTGTTAATTGAGCACCTACATTTCATTTCCCCTACAATTCATCCTCACCTTTCTTGTACAGCTTCAGCTCTCTAAGGCACAGTTCTCTTCATGACACTCCTGTGCCCTGCCTGACATCCTCAGTGGATCCCCATTGCCCCAGAATAAAATCTAGATCCTAGAGATGAGCACTTAATCTACTTTATCCAACCACACGAGTCACTGGTCCACACACCACACCTCTGTTCACTCCAGCCACTCCCTCGCCCTCGGGTCCAGCTGGAGAAATCCTACCCTGCCTACAGGGCTCCTCGGAAATGCCACTTCCCGCATGATCGTTCTGTAGTCCTTCAATATTAATTCTGTTCTTCCTCAGTGGAGTCACGAGTTTTAGCTGGGCCTATGGCCACCTGGAATAAAGACTTTATCTCTTGGGCTTCTGCATAGCTTGGTATGGCCTTGTGACTACATTCTGGCCAATGGTCAGTGGAAATGCACATCATTTTGCCTGTTCTCCTTGATGAGGGATAATATGGATTATGGACAAGAATTGTGGGTGAGATGGCTGGAGCTTAAGCAGCTATCTTTCATCAGACGTGGAAGCCACGTGCTGAGGATGGCTGAACAACAAGATAGAAAGAGCCGGGGTCCCTGGCATCTTTGTAAGCTACCCTACCATTCCCAGTGGCCTAATTCTGGATCTTCTCCCTGTTTTGTTTTTTTGTTTAATGTGTGAGGGATGTAATGTTAGTCATTTTCAAACCAGATATTTTGAGTTTTTATGTCACTTGTAGCTGAATTTGATCCTACCTGATTCACCCCTCTTCTCCGTCCTGTGGGCTATTTGTCCCTGTTTGAGCTTCTAGAACACTGTCGGTTTCTTCCCTGGTCTTCTGTTACTGTGGCTTGTGACCTGTTTCAGGCCAGGCCTGGGTTCCACCCATGTATGTGTCCCCCAAATGCCTGGAGAAACAACAGGCCCTCAAGGCACGGTGCTGAATGGGTGGGAATACCCTGGCCACCCCTTTCCCCCAACCTGGCTTCTAAGTTCTGTTGGGAAAGGCTGAGCTCAGAATTTCCCCCTCCAGACTACGGGCTTTGTGAGGGCAGGGACCTGGCTCTCCTGTTCTGTTGGGTCTGAGAGCCCAGCGCAGTGCCTGGCATACAGCAAACACTCAGGAAATGTTGCAAAGTGGCCAAAATAGGCCCCAGGAGCAGCGACCTTCCAGCGGGTCCTGCTGGAAACTCTTGTCGCTTTGAGTCCCTCTCAGTTCAGCGTGCTCTCCTCACAGCCCAGTTCCGGCCGGGAAGGCTTCCTCCAGGAAGGCTTGCTTGCACTCCTGTCATGCGGGAGGAACTCCTCGAATCCCTGAGGCCTCAGGTGGTTGAGCCACAGGGAGGATCATGGGGAGGTCTTGATTCTTGGAGAGAAGCGCCTTCCCCAGGGCCCAGGTCTCTCCAACCCTGGGCTGCACTCTCCTTTATGCAGCACTGCCTGGCACTCACACTGCCAGCCCTTCCCCAGGCAGACTGTGGGGACCTGGTGCCGGATCTGTGTCCACTCTGTGTCTCTCCTGGACATGACTGGTGGTCGGGACAAATAACGGGTGGCAGGGTACACCGAGCTTGCCTGTTGAAAACCTTGGGTTTGGGCCATAGTTTCCTTTATGTATTCGAAGAACACTTCCGCTGCATTTGTGAGCACCAGCCACCACTCAGAGTGCTTCATAAGTTCATGTTCAATTAACCTGGTAATACTCTCATTGTATATTTTCATTATTACTCCGTTATTAATTCCACTTCAGATGAGGAAACAGGCACTGAGAGGTTAAGTAACTTGCCCAAGGTCACACAGCTGGAAAGGTCTGCCATTTACGGTCTAAGTACCTTTGTGAAAACTGTATCACTCCTTTCCCTCATCTTTGAAATGGGGGTGATAAGCCTCAACCACATGCACATCTCTCAACCACTGTGCGAGATTCTCGCACAGATAACCTTCAGGCTGCAGGTTAATAGCTCTGGGAGGCAGGTTGGCTGGGGCCCTGTGCTCCTGGCAAACCCCCAGCTCCTTCCAGGGCAGGCCCGCTGCCAGGGGGATGACGCACATCCCCCATTTGAAGCGCAGGCTCTGGCTTCAGCTTCCTGGAAAGCATGCAGCCCGGCCTCCTCTGGGAGGTGCTCGATTTGGGGAACCCACCCCCCAGTCTCAACCAGAGCCTCTCCATCCACTCCCATCTCAAAACCAACTCTGCGCTTCTCTATCGAGGCAGTCTCATCTTTGAAGTCTCTCTCACACTCAAGGCTGACAAATCCACCCACAGAGCTGTTAATGTGATCAGTCTCATACAGTAATTGGTCGACTTCTTAGCTGAATCAAGAGTGAGGCAAAGAGAGAGGTGGTGGAGAGATGGGGGCTGGTGAAAAGAAAACAGCTGGTTATATTTAATCTATTTTTAATGATTCTGCATAAGCAATGTCTGTAATTTGTAACTCGCTGGAATGCTGGTCATTAGAAAGTGTCAGTTCAATTTTTTACAAGGTGTGAGACTTAACCAGGGCAGTTGCCATTAATAGCAAACACTATTAGATCTATATGTGGAAAGTACTCATTAGGCCAGCGGGCGATAAATCAGACATCACAGGATCTGAGAGTTACTCCTTGGGCTGCTTAGGTCTTAATTTAGACCTGGCCTATCTGTATTGATGGCCAGGTCTCTGATGTTTAATAAGTAAACCTCGACGTGTCAGTTTATGATTAAACTGTCCTAGGAGGGCTGCAAGCAAATGAAACTGTCACAGATGTTTCTCTGGGGCCCAAACTTCTCGTGACCTCAAAGCATCACGGAGTAAACTTTTCACTCATACATATTAACGGCCCATGCACTTAAAAAATAGCCCAGCTCACTGGTGATTATTTATCAAAAGGATCAGGTCTCTGAGAGGTACCGAGCTCTCAGTCGAAGTATTTAAGCAGAGGCCAGATGAGCTTCTCGCACAGATAACCTTGACGTTGCTTTTAGCTCTAAGTTTACCTTCGTCTAAGATCCCTTCCCACCTTCTGCAGCCTGTGTCCAAAGCTGTTCCGAAGGCCCCAACTGCCTTTGCAGCGCCTTTCCCACCCCTGCTCCTCCATCCTCCAGCTGTTCCCGACTGCTTGCTGGACAGTCGCATGTCCCCGGCCCTGTGCTTTGCCCAGGCTGTTTGCTCTACTCGAATGCCATTTTTCCTTCTTTTCCTTTCAAGAGGAGGCCCAGTGAAGTCCTGCACCCCACGGAGCCATTCTCCCACATGCACACGTCCTGGCCTGGCTCAGCAACAAGCAGTGGTCTGTGCTGTTGTTAAATATTCAGGTTTTTCGTAACTGGTGTTAAACCACTAGGACCTTGGAATTAGCCACAGGTGGGCATAGTGAGCCATGGAAATTTACAGATGTTACAAATCAGGGCTTTGTTACAAAGCAGGGCTCTCCCCCACGGAAAGCCAGGTTAGCAGCCCACTGAAGCAAATAAGCTTTCTCTTTTCAACTCCTGTTCAGTGGTAGAGGTTGGCTGGAGTTGGTGTAGGATTCTGCTGCTGAGACAGGAAAGCTGGCAGTGCGGGGTTAGTGATGTTGGCCTGAGTGCGAGGGGAGAAGGGCTGGAAAGTTGCAATTCCAGCTGAAGCCAGAGCCCACGCCTCTGAGCTCCCACAGCTGTCTCTCTCTTTACCACTTGGCCCTCACTTAAGCCATGTGGACCCCACCTGCACTTATTTCACTTTTCATCCATTTAGCATGGGCTTTGGAGTCAGACTTTGTTTCTTGCTCGGCCACTTGCTAGCTGTGACACCGTGGAGAAATGATTTAACCTCTCTGAGCCTCTGCCTTTAACTGTATGATGGTTTTGTCTCATGCCTCATGGTGCCCAGGTCTTACGAAGGCAAGCCCAAGGCCTGAAGGAGCAAGCAGCTGCCTCCACAGAGTGTGATGAGACTCCCCAAACCCTTTCTTCCCTGCCACCCGCTCCCAGGACTCCTCACCCCCCGGCTCCGTCTTCCCCCGAGACAGTACCTTGGTTGCAGAGAGCTCCAGAGAATCCGGGGAGGCACTCACAGGTGCCGCTGACGTGGTGGCAGGGCCCACTGCTGTGCACGCAGAGGGGGCATGGCTGGGCGCAGCCGTGGCCATAGAACCCAGGGGGGCAGACTGAGGGTGAAGGGGAGATGTGGTCAGCAGCCCAAGGGGCCCCAGCCAGCCTGGCCACCCCTCTGGTCCCACATAGTGATGAAGGGGGGCTCCTCAAAAATATGGGGAGAGCCACACCCACCCCACTCCTTTGAGGGCCCCTTTCTCCAAAGAGGAGCAGGGAGGAGGTCCCTGAATTTGGGGACAAAAAAGCTAGGGAGAGAGGGGTGTCGAGGGAGGGATTTGATGGGGGCTAGCTCTGAGAGGCCAGCCTCTCTCAGGTCGGGACTAGTTCCAACTGGGAACGGGTCGGGAGGATGAGCTGCCTGAGGTCTGGGTGGGGGTGGAGGGGCTCAGCCTTACTTCTCTGGCATAAGGGTCCTCGGAAGCCAGGGGCGCACTCGCAGCTCCCATCCTCCGGGGAGCAGGAGCCGCCGTTCTCGCAGTTGCAGGAGACGGAGCAGTTGGGGCCCCAGCGACCGGGTGGACACGTGCTGTCACAGCGGATGCCTGTGGGCCAGAGGCAGACTCAGGTCAGAGGTGAGAGGGGTGAGGGCAAAAGGAAGAATGATCGGAGTGGGGCACCACGAGGCACGACGAGGTGGAGGCAAAACCGTGCACTGGGAATGTGGAAGGAAAACCCAGCAAGACTTGGCCTGTCAGGGAGGGCTTCCAGGAACAGGAGATGCTGAAACTGAGTCCTAAGGGCTAAAGGGAATCTGACCAGGTGAAAGAAACCCTGCGCGCAGAGAACGGGAGGCAGGAGGGAAATTCATGCCTTGAACGAAAAAACATTGCCGGGGCTGCGCCGTAAAGTATAAACTGAGACAGGGCAAGAGGTCGAGATTGTGGGAATGAGGGACCAGATCATGGAGGGCCCCCTTCATCTCTGACCTGTTAGCTGTCATCCGAGGTTAGGCCTGGGAGAGACCCACTGTGCGGCACGTGAATGCTGTCACCGGGGGGCTGCACAAGTTAGGAGTGAGCTGTGCGTACACAGCCCAGGAGCCACTGGTTCTCACTGGGTCCCAGGCAGCCGGCTCCCGGCAGGGGCCCGGAGAGTGGGTGGGGCCTTTCCAGATTCTCTTGACCACAGTCCTCAGCACACTACGTATTTTATGTCATATGGGCACATATACGCACAATAGAAACCGAGTCTTTGAAAAATGACACTTACTGTGTATGATGCACTCTGATATTTTCTCTGCACTGTGATATATTCTATTCTTAAAAAAAAAAAAGCTAGCTGTGACCCAACAAATGGATTTAATGACCCTCAGTTTGCCAGAGGGGGCCTAGGGGAACGGATGGAATTTCTCAATAAGAGAGAGGCGCGAAGTGAGGCCTACACACCCTTGCAGAGCTGAGAGAGGAAGTAAGTGTTGGTGGTGGTTACTTCCAAAGGCTAAGAAGGAACCTTAAAAGGCTGGAGGCCCCAGCTCTGGGGCAGGTTTGCTCCCAAGCGGAAAGGCTTCCCGTCTCACGTGTATTAATTAGGTAAATGGACCAGGTGGGCCCTGGAGATCTGTGTGGCTTTGGAAGGTGAATATCAGAAGCTCAGAGAGGAGCAGAATTAGTATAAAACTCATATCGGCCTTGTTATAAAGACAGGGGTTTTGAGAGAAAGAAAAAGGGAGGGAGATACTCAGGCCCAGTGAACAGAGCCAGTCCCAGCCGTGGTGGGAGAACAGTGCCCAATTAAGAGGTGGGCTGGGATTGTACAAGCCCATCTGGGCTGGTGGGAAAGGTGGGGGGCAGGGGGGAGGACAGCCGGAGAGAACAGAGAGGAAGGGGAGCCGACAGGCTTCTCTCTCTCCAGCGCCTCATTCTAGCCTAGCACCCTGCCCCGCTCCCTCCCTGTGATGACTCCTTTTCCCAGCAGGACTCAGGTATGTAGCTGGGGTGGGGCGAGGAGGGGGGCTTCTCCCCAGGGGGTGGGATCTTTCCTCAGGGAGAATGTGGCAGTCCCACTTCACCCCTTGATGTTGGTCTCTCCCAGTGGAGTGTCAGGTGCACAGGAGGTGCGCCCTGGACTAGCACCATCGACTGACTGGAGGGGAGCCCAGGGAAGGGGAAACCATGAAGCTGTGCAAAACCAGAAGCCGTGGTCTGCCCAAGAATTCTTTTGCCTGTGGTTGTTGAAAACCCAGGATTCGGACTGCAGGCCGAGGGATGCTGTTGTTCCTGGTGGGGCGCCCCGAACTAAGGTGGACTCCACCAAACTCCTGCGTCACATGCAGACCCAGCTCTTTGCTGGAACTATATGCAGATGTTGCTATGATTAATAAGACACACTGCTTGCAAAACACCCTGGATTTATGGCAGCGTTTTGCTATTGTTTTCCCCCAAGTGGTAGATATTAGAAGTACAGCCACTCCCATATGTGGGATCCTCAGAATGTTTTCATGCCAGAAAGGGGTCTTCTTTCTTGGAGATTAGAACCACAGGGACAAGGCGACTATGCTCAGATCGCAGGTGGCTGCAAGATTTATTCTAGTCTAGGCCTGGTTCTGTGGGAGTAGGGCTCATGTTTGAGCTTCTTTTATGTCCTAAGAGCTACTTGGAACTTCGGACAGTGGGACCTAAGTGGGGAGGAGGGCCCGGGCTCGCCCTGCGAGGAGCGCCCAGTTCTGGAAGGGGACTTACTAATGTGGTCAAAGGGGCTGACCTTGGCCTGGTGGGAGGCTCTCCAACCATAGCTTCTGAAGATGCATAGCTTCACCAGCTACCTTCTCTAGGCCCTGTTTTCCCGTAGTTGAAGGCAGATAATAATTTCCCTTAGAGGCCCCTCCCCTTGTAGCCCTTAGAGACTCTCCCTGCTTTATATCTCAGGACCCTCCACGCATCTGTGTTGCTGTGCCACGCATCCACATAGTGTGACCTCTAGTTCATGCCACAAGGCCAGCAGCCCTCATCCTTCAAGATCTGCTTAGGGCCCGCCTTCTCCAGGAAGCCTTCCTGATGCCTGCCCAGGGATTCAAGCATCTAACTGACAGTCCCCAGCTTTGTCCCCACCTATTATCTGAACATTTCATACATATGAGTCCTGTACCTCTGCCAGCAGCTTGAAGACAGGGACTGTGGTTTCCTGACACTTTTGCCCCTCCTTTTTCGGTGCTTATAATGGGCAGGGATGCCATCTTGGTCATGTTGCATCTCTGGAGCCCAGCACAGTGCCTGGCACACAATAGGTGCTCAGGGACCATGGCTGTTTGTGAGTGTTGCCCTTCACTGCTGAGCCCGACACCGTGCTGGGCGCACGGTAGCTGCCAGATGAAGACTTGGTAACCGCTTGAGTCAGGAAATGCTAATCCAGTGAATAAATGGCCTCCCCTGAGAATGCAATCCTGTCTTCCCTCCCTTGTCGCAAATGTCCTGAGAACTTGGGCATCTCCCTTATCTGTAGTGTGAACACACTGGAGTAGATCGTCTCCAAGGCCTCCTTCACTTTGAGAGGAAAAACCATTTATGGTTACAGGCCAGCTCATTTCAATTTATCTCAATAAACATGTAGTACGCACCTTCTGTGTGCAGGGCAAGATGAATTAGACATGATGCCAGTCATCAGGAAGCCTGTGGCTTACGGGGACAAGGGGGAAAGACGTGCACCTGCTCTGGGCCCAGAAAAACCGGTGTCGCGCCGAGACACAAGCAATGCGCCGGGAGCTGAGGAGTCAGGGGAGGGTGGGGAGGGCTCACTGGGCAGGAGGCTGGGGCCTGAACCCCATCCCCTCCCTACCTCTTCTTGGGGTCCTTCTGCACGATAAACCTCAGGACATCAATTGCTCCTTTGAAATGACTTCAGGACCATGTTTGGGGAAATTAGCTTTAGAATAGCTGAGGCTTTGCTGAAAGGTTGTCCATCAAAGACAGAATTTCTAAAGTACCAGATGTCATTAAAATCTTATCGGCTCACTTGAAATGAAGGCAATGAAAAATTAAAGTGGAGTTCTACTTGGCTCCAGCTAAGAGTCTGGGGTGCCAGTGGGCCGAAGGGAGGGCAAGGGGAGCCAGGCCGAGGATGCCACAGAGCAAGCGATGTCCCTGGCCCTGAGCTGCTTAGCAACTTTCTGCTTTTGGAGAACACAGGCTGCTCAGTGGCCGGTGTGAATTATTTATCTGAGGACATCTACTGCCAGCAATGCCTGTCTTTCTTCCTCCTTAGCACTGGCTGGCGGCTGATTCACACAGTATGCCATTGTTGAGCACTTCCTGTATTCAAGGTTTACATTTACCAGGCACGTAATCTATGTACTAGGCACTGTTAGCATGTACCAGTGTTAACTCATTTAAACTTCAAAAAGACCCTGTGGTTCTATGGATTATAATTATCTGCATTGTAAGGATGGGGAGTCCAGGCCCTGAAAGGTTAAGGACCTGCCCAGCATCACAAACCTGGGCGGTCTGGCTCCAGCCCTGCCTTCTGTGCTGTCCGTATCTCAGCATGCTGCAGGCAGTGGACACGCGGTGAACGAGGCAGGGGAGGTCCCTGCCCCCACAGAGCTGATGCCCCAGGTGGGGAGGCAGATAAACACATAGTTACTAATCTGGGCTCAGTGACGGTTGTGGTACGTACCGCAAAAAGTAATGTGTAGGGTGTTGTGGAATTAATAAAAGGGACTCTTAACATAGTCTCAACTAGGTTGAGGAAGGCGAGAGAGCCTGGCCAAAGGAAATAAAGTTGAAATCTGGTAGGTGAGAAGGCAGTAGGTAGCAGATGAAGAGATAGGGAACGGGTACCCAGGCAGAGGAAATGCATGTAGTAAGGCCTGGGGACAGGAAGGTGGCTGGCCCTGGGGGCAGGAATGTAGCAAGTGATGGGAGGGGGCAAAGGAGAGGTGGAAGAGTTGGGCTGGGCCAGATCACGTGGGCCCCGGGCCATCGTAAGGATTTTGGATTTTGTGTGAATGCCGTGGGGAGCTGCTGCGGCATTCTGAGCAGGGACTGAGGTGAAAGGACGTGGGCTTTGAAAAGTTCATTTTGGCCACCGTGTGCAGAATGGGTGCAGCTGGGCAAGAGGGGAGGCCCAGATGCTGAATAGGAGGCCCGGCAGTGCCGGCTGGGAGATGCCGCCGCCCGCCGCCGCCCGCTGGACCGGCTTGGTGGCAGTGGGAGGGAGAGAAGTGGGGGACCTCCCCTGTGTTCAGAAGGTGGGCCGACAGGACAGGTAGAGCCCAGGATGGAGCCTGGGCCAAGGAGAAAGTTCCTTGTCCCTCTCTCCATCGCATCTTCTGCAAATGCCCATACCCACCAGGTGTCAGCCATTGTCTGAATCTTTACTGGGGTGCCCTACCCTGTGGAAGACAGCCTGCAAGTAAGTGTTCAGTAAGTATTGGTTTGGTCGAACTGAATGGAACGGAGAACTGAAGCCCAGGGGAGAAAGGGAGAAGCGCACACTTGGGGAACAAGGCAGAGTGATGGGGAGAGCGGTCAAGAGCAGAAGGGGACACCAGGAACCCAGCGTCACAGGACCTGGGGGGTGGGGAGGCAGAAGGGCGTTACCTGTCCACCCAGCCAGGCAGCAGCAGTGGCCTGTGACGGGATGGCAGCCGTCAGCGTGGCTGCAGTCACAGCGCTCGCTGCAGTTCGGCCCAAATGTGCCATCCTGTGGACGGGGGCAGGGGGAGAGACACGATCAGATACGGACCCCCAGAGCTTCATGCACTTCTGTTGGATTTTGAGGACAAACCTGAGCCACTGCCCCACAAGGACACAGTGACTTGGGCTGGGGCACAGTGGGAGCGCTTTTTATAATGGGATCAGCACAGCCATGGAGCCCTCCAAATAATTCCCTGGCTACATTACCAAGAGCACGGGGTTTGGAAGGAGGGGGTGATGACCCTGCCCTGCTCCTCCCTGGTCAAACTCAGAGGGCGGGGGTGACCATTAGCCAGAAGTGCAAATGCAAATGCGCTTTGCAAGTTGCAGCACGTGGATCCCATGTGAGGAATGATGATGCATCCTTTGTTACTGTGGGAGAAGGTGGAGCTCATTCAACATCACCACATGAGTTGTTTAACTTACTCGTCTCTTAGACTGAGGTCCAGCCATTACGTCCAGGTGGTTATTGCTGGTAGCGCGTGATTCAGTCCACCCACACCCTGACCATAAATTTACAGACGCTGGAACCAGAAGGACGCTTAGACATGGCCTTTCAAGGAATGGAATTCTGATGGGCTGTCCTCTAGCACTGTGTCTGAAGGGTTCTGAAGCTGCATTTGGGCTCAGGTAAATATGCCAAGTCAGCTCTCGGCCCCCTTACCGAGCTGCAAGGGGAAAGGGATGCCACCTCGCCACAGCACCGTAGCTGCCAACTGTTTGCCATTTTATAGAGAGGGCTGAGGCCTGAAGCAGGAAAGTGGCCACAGAGAGGTTAGAACTGGGGCTGAGACCTGATCCAAGGCTTCCACACGTGCTCTTCTCTGTACACCTCTGTGGGCAAAATAACCACAGGGCAAGGGGATGAGTGGACGCGGGGCCCAAAGGTCCTACCCAGCCCAGGCCACTCACCGGGCAGGGCAGCTCGCAGGTGTCCCCCAGCCAGCCGGGGGTGCAGGAGCAGGAGCCGTCTGCGGGGCTGCAGGCCGCCCCGTTGGCGCAGGTGCAGCTTGAGTTGCAGTTGAGGCCCCACGTCCCGCTGGGACACGGCAGGGTGCAGTCGAGGCCCTGCCACCCTGAGGGGAGGGCAGGAGCCTGTCAGCTCTCCGTTCGGGCCCAGCACAGCTTTCTGCTCACTCCCCCCAAGGCCCAGCTTCTCTGGTCACTGGGTTAGGACCCACGTGCCACTCAGAGTCACTCAGAAATACACACGGCTGTTAAGGGGCTAGAATGTGGGTCTCCTGCCCCCCGGTTCCCACTGTTTTTGGTGTGGGCTGATGACCCTACCTGGGCCAGGGAACCACCTGCTACAGGGGACCACCTGGGACAGGGGACCAGCTGAGGCGGGGAGGGCTATCTCGGTCTAGGGTGGAGTCAGCAGCTAATCTCAGGGCCCTTTGTTTTGGGGACAGCCTCATTTCCCACTGAGGCCGGTACTGGCCTGTTTGCCCTCAGATCCAGTTCTCCCCTTCCCCTGCTCTGTTCGGTGTCACAGGTGGCCGACTGCGACCCCTGATGTCCCAAGCTCCCCCTTGCTGGCTCCCAGATGGGCTGGCCAATGGGAGACCTGGCCCACAGACTGGAGGGTGGGAGCAGGACAGACACCAGGTATCTCTTCCTCTCTCTGCCTTGGGCAGGGCCTCAGTGCTGGCTGTGTCTCCTTGGCACGGGCTCCAGCACTGTTGTGCTGTCCCTCTGTCCAGGTCCCAGCTCCCACCAGGTGGCCCTCACTCCCAGGATTGGTAGCAGCTCCTCCCACAGCTGCGACCTCTGAGTTGCTCACCCTGCCCTATAACCTCCTTCAGCTATCTCACACCATGGTGACAAATCCCCTTTATTACATCCCTGCTGTTGAAGTTCCCCGCAGGCACGTGCAGGTTTCCTTGGCTGGAACCTGACACACAGGCACACAGGTCCCCTGCCCCCTGACTGGTGGCCCCCCAGGGCAGGGCGTGCATCTGAGGGGGGATGGGCTGGGAAAGACGTGCATCACCTTCCTTGCAGGTGCAGGAGCCATCCACTGGGGAGCAGGTACCGCCGTTGTTACAGCTACAAACGGATGAACAGTTGGGGCCATAGGTCCCCGCTGCACAGGGAACTGCACAGACTTCCCCCTGGAAAAGGAGGAGGTGAATTTCCCTGAGCTGAGCGGCTGTGACAGGCAGAATGACCCCCACCTTCTCCTTACCCAAGACATCCGTGTTCGAACCCCTGGAATCTGTGAATGTTACTTTCCACGGCAAAAGGGACTTTGCAGACATGATTAAGGACCTTCAGATGAGAAGCTCAGATTACACAGGTGGGCCCAATCTAATCACACGAGTCTTTAGAAGTAAAGATAACCAAAAAGGTAGCTTTGAGATGTCCTCCACCTGCCTGAGTTGACTTTGAGGAATGCAGCGGCTTCTAGGAGCTGGGATCAACCCTCATTCTACAGCCAGCAAACAAAGAGGGACCGCAGTCCTACGACCCTAGTAACTGAATCCTGTCCACAACCTGAAAGAGCAGGAAACAGATTCTCCCCTAGGACCTCCAGAAAGGAACACAGCCTGCCAACACCTTGACTTCAGTCCTAGGAGACGCATAGTAGACTTCTGACCTACAGAAATGTAAGATAATAAATGTTTTGCTTTAAGCCACTAAATTTGTTATAGCAGTAATAGGAAACCAATACAGCAATCCTCATCAGTTGAGGGAGGGTCAGGCTTCCAGACCACAGCTTCAGGATGGGCAAAGTCCCTGGGGAACTTGACCCCTGAGTCTGTATTAGGTCACAGCAGCATAGAATTTAACCCTTTGCCTCTCGATCTTATTTGTCAGCAGCAACCCCATGACACAGAAAATAATTTCCTATCCCTTTTACCTGAACCTCAGGGAAGTTAATGTAAGTAATAATAGCTAGTGCTCATTAAGTGCTTTCTCAATATCAGGCACCATGCACACATCACCTCATTCAATCCTCCAAGACCCTCCGGAGAGAGAAACCATTGCCTCGGCATTATTCCTATTTAATAGAACAATTGTATGGGGAAGTGCGGTAACTCAGCCCATGTCATAGAACTAACATGGTTGGGCTCTATTTGAGCCCAGGCTGGCTGCGTTACCATTCTGTTACCAGGTGTCCTAAACTGGCTGACCTGGAAAGCATTCTCTGCGACGGAGGTTAGCGAGTTCTTGAGAGTGCCCGCTGTGAGGGGTGAGGGAACAGGACTGGGCCGAGTGAGAAACTGAGCTGAGGTGCAGCTGCGACAAGAGCCTCAGCTGACCTTCGAAGAAGCTCTAGAACTGGGATGGCCCTTGGAGTTGTCCCGCCAGGGGGAGGGAGGGAGGGCCTAAATACCCCACCAGCCATTGTCCACTGCCCACTGGGGGAAGGGAGGGAGAGCCTAAATACCCCACCAACCATTGGACATCCACTGCCCACTGGGGAAAGGGGCGCGACTTCAGGTGAATCTCTGGCTGAGGGCCATTTCTGGAGAGGGACTCAGCCTGGAGCCTGAGTTCCCTGCAGCTGGGAGGAAGGGGTGCCTCCACCCTAAATTGTGATCTGGGCGGCGCACAGCACCCATCACAGCAGGCCTTCTTTGGTGGGCTGTTAGCTCCAGTAGGGAGTTTGGCGTGAGGGCAAGTTATAGAGCAGGTGGCCCAGGGTGGGCACTTCAGAGGCCTTGAGGTGGGGTGGGTGGAGCGTTCAGTTGATCAGAGAAGAGTGGGGTCCAGGCAGTCTGACGAGGTGGGAAGAGTGTGGACAAGAGTGCGGAGGAGTATGAGGACAGGGAATGCCCGAGGGGTGTCTGGAGGGAGGTGTTTTGTGTAGGAAGGGGTAGGGACATATTTAAAGGGGGAGTTGGGAGCTTTGCATGCCAGGTAAGGGCTTTGTTCTCTGAGTCCTCCTGGTAGCTGGATGTTGAGTTCCCACTGTCTTCCCCTAGGGAGTGTCTCCATCCAGCCTCCTGGGTCTTACACCCAGGCTTCCTGAGGGAATGCTGACTCGTACTGGACCAGGAGAGCAGAGCTTGTCACCCACTAGCTGTGTGACATTGGAGAGGTTCCCGCCACTCTCTGAGCCTCAGTTCCAGCATCTTGAGATGACAGACTCGAAGTAGAGGAGCTCACCTCTCAACTCTAAGGGTCCTGCAGCTGGCCTCACGCCCACTTAGGCCACAGAGAGACCCAAGATTACGGGCCCTTGGTGGAGGGAGGCTCCGCCCCAGCCCTTTCTCCTCCTGTCTCACCTGTGCTGGCTGGGTCAGGGAGGAGAGACTGGGAAGCGCAGAGTTCTGCAGCAGAAGGCTCCCCAGTTCCTACTCTTTGCCCTGCCAGTCCCTGGCAGGCCCTGACCAGCCGGAGTCTGCCAGCGCTCCCATTACCTAGACAACTTTAATATCTCCCAGACTATAAATAGCCCCTAAGAATCTATTTAAGCTCTGAGCGCCTTGGCCTGGGTGCAAACTGCATCCATGGTTCATGATTTTCTCTGCATGAGTTTACGTTGAGAGCGGTTTCTCTCCCAGAGCCCTCATTTGTGGCCCCAGGCCTGGTCCTCGGGGTGGGGTGGGGGGCCTGTGTGCCCAGCTGAGGGTCTGCTGGAGGGGCTCCAAGAGGACTCTCCACCCTGACCCTGTGCCAGGGGGCAAGATGCAGAGCACCCCCCCCTTGAAATACCTGCTCCCCAGAATGCTGCACCTGGGCCCCGTTTTCTGCCAGCACAGCGCATGCAAGGACATGGCCGGTCAGCCTTGGGAGGCCACCAGGTGGGAGGACTTCCTGCTTCCCGGAGAAAGAAGTGGGGACTCAGAGAGGGGCAGTGACTCATCCAGGGTCCCACGGTGTATTAGGGTGAACGAGAAAAAACCAGACGTTCCTTCCAGACAGGGGGCCGAGCCCAATGGGTAGAGAGCGGACTCTGGTGCCATCGTACTGTGTCACCTTGTGCAACTGCCTAAACCACTCGGGGACTCAGTTCCTCCATCTGTAAAATGGGAATAATAACATCCCTACTTGGATTGTTAAGATTAAATTAGTTACCATATATGAAGCAGATAGAGCCGTGCCTGGCAGTCAGAAAGCACTATAGCTCTTATTACTGCAAAGAAATGGTATCTCTTATGAGAAGAATACACAAAATAATCCAAGGTTTCATTAGAAGGCAGCTCAGGAGGAGGGATCCAACTCTCACTAAATGAACAAATTATTGGGCCCTTTGCAGGAGAGGAGGTTTACCTTCCTGCCGCCTCCTCCAGGCTGGCTCCCTGGTTTCTCTCCTCATAAATGAACAGGCTGGAACTTTGACCACCACACACCAAGGGCATGGAGTTGGGGAACAGTATTGGGGCTACCATGTGTCAGGAGCTTTTCCAAACACTTTCTGTTTGCTCCAAATAGCAAAAAAAGTCCAGGTGGGGTAGGGGGATGCGGGCTTCCAGGCAGAAATGTGAGCCCAGCACAGCCAACTCTGAGCCCGCCCGTTTCCCCCTTGCTGTCCTGACCCTGACTTGGTTCGAACCCCTCAACGAGCACAAGAACTAAGTTAAACTTTTTGTCAAATTCCCCACCTTCTGGCCTCTGATCTGAGGGTTAGGCCTGGTGTGTAACTGATTGTTGATTGGTCGTATCTGGTAATCGCCATGTCAGACAAGCCAATAATCAGCCTAACTTCTCAGGTTTAAACTAACCCCTCTGCCCACCTCAGGGCGTCTCCCAGCCTGGGTCTGGTAATTCCCAGGGTGTCGATGCCAACCCTCCACCATACAGGCCCCTGCTCACCCACACACTCCCCAGTTTGGGGTGCCACTAGCAGGCCTTAGTCATGACATGGCTTCCAGCCTACAGGGGGCGTTGTTATGTCTGCACATGCTTAGGTGATCAGCATACACACCTGGAGGCTCAGTGTGTTTATCTCCGGGGGGAACTGTTTATACATCTGTGTAGATCTGGGTATAAATGTGTGATTCCTTCCTCGTCCTTCCCTCCTGGTGTGTTCCCTCCCCAGCCTCCCAGCCCTGCCCTGGTGGGGACTGGGTACACAGAGAGCCACCGTGGTCCTAGTGCACGGGGGTCCTGGCTGGCTGACGGGCCTGCCTTGGTCCTGGGCTGTGAGCTCAGGGAGGCAGGGATCTGATTTCATCCGCATCTGGAGTCTCCAAGCTTGGAACCCCGCTGGCACTAAAGGGCCCTCGATAAGTGTTGGTTAATTGAAATGAAATGTTTGTGTGTACACGCTGGCTTCTACTGTGGTCAGAACCAGAAGGACTGGGCACTTTCCATATGCTTTCTCTCTCAAGCCAGGTAATTCAACAAATGTTTGCTGAGTGGGGGCCAACTCAGAGCCAGCCCTGATAGTGGGCTCCAGGGGTACCCCGGAGCCTGAGGCTTGTCTCTGTCTTCAGCAGCTCCCAAGGCAACGCCCACGGCTGTATGCATGCCTGCCTCCCGATGTGTTTATCTGTCCACTTATTTGCTGTGCCCCCAGGTCGACTGGAAGCTTCATGAGAACAGGAGTCTCACCTGTCTGGGTTGCCCAGTGACTCTGGCTCAGAACCTGGCACCGAGGGGAGGTGCTCTGTAAAGAGTGTTGAACAGATGAGTGAGGGGCCTGGTGGGCTCCCAGCACACACAGGAAACAGAACATTACCTGGTGTAAGGATGGGTCCCCTGCTACCACACTACCACAGCTGCTCACTGCCCCCTCCTGCCCAAACCGTGCCAACCAGGCTGAAGGTCAGAGGTACAGCCAGAAAATTACCTGGTGGCCTCTAGGTATCCACTCAGAGAGGCAGAACCCTCTGAGCTGAGCAGGATGTCAGAGGTGATCGAATCCACCCCCTCAGGAGAAGGAGACGGAAAGAGTGGGTGGAGCTGGCACTTGCAGGCCAGTGCTCCTCAGAGGGCTGGCTTCGGGGACTGTGTCCCATCTGCCCCCTCACCCCCAGCCCAGTGCCTGGCCCACACCAGCCCTGAATTCACACCGCTGATCCTTTCACACCCCTGGAAAAAGGGCAAGATGAGAGCCCAGGACTGTGAGCCAGTCAGAGGCCTCACATGCTTCACATAGCTTAGCTCCCCTGCCTACTGCCTCGGCCAGGAGTACACCCGACGGCCCTTTACGGAAGCTGTTCCCCAAGAGTTCTCTCCAGAATTCCTATACAACCTACAGCTGGAAAACAGCCTTGTCTTCTGTTAGACTCGTGTCCATGGTAGGTAATAGGCCTTGGTTTCCTTATCGATTATATGTGGCTGTTGAAATCAATCAGTCTCTCCAGCTTTCACCACCAAGAACCCTTGTTAGTACCCTCCCTCTACAAAGCCCTCTCAATCTGAGAGACACTGATGTCACTCTGTGGTGTCTGAGGCCAGTCACGTTTTGGACAGGTGCGATCTGGCCAGTAACCACGTGACTCTGATGGCAGCATCCTGTCCACCAACCATGATGTCACCTACAACCAATCAGAGCTTCTGATCAGTGCACGCTAACCTGGGATATCACACAGTTAATTCTAATTAAAAGCAAGAACAGAACAAAACAAAACAACCTTGGTGTTTTAGTTAGCTTCATCACAGGTAATAGAAGTTTGCCCACAGGCTTTGTAAAATGTTCAAAACCAGCCCCAGCCCCAATATTTGTTTTAAATCGAACATCCAAATCTGTTGGGCACAAGGGAGCATCCTAATTATGAGTTTAAAGCCCTGGAACCCAAGTGCCCATGTTTACAGCCCAGCTCTGCCTCTTCCTAACTGTGTAACCCTGGCAACCTGCTGCAGGCTTTGCAAGTGTCTACCTGGGAACCACGGGCAGGGTCATCTCTAAGGGCCCTTCAGCTTTGACTCTCCGAGCATCTTCTTGCCTGCAGAGGGGTCTCAACCCAAAGGAGTGAGGAATGGTGGGGATGCAGGCCTAGGGGTAAGAGCCCTCCTGGGCCTTTAAGAATCAGCTGGGTGGCCACCTACTCTGCCAATGTACACCTGGGACTGGCTACACACCCACTTCCAATGGTGGGGGAACAGCCCATGATGCCAGAGCTAGAAAGGACGGTGGGAATCACTTGGTCTATCAGCCTTGTTTTACAGGTGAGAACACTGAGGCCCAGAGAGGGAAAGCACCTTGCCCAGGTCACACCGCCAATGCTAGGCAGAGACGGGTTTGGAACTCGAATCTCTGGGAACTCATTTCAAGCCCAGAATGTGGTGAAACTCTGGGAGAGCCCATGCTGCCCTGTCTGCATTAGCAGCACATTCACCACCAAAGCACACAACATCCAGACGACGCGGCTTTGACCTTGCGGAAGGGCCACCTGGCAAGGCCCAAATGCTCCGGCCTTCTCTCAATCCCATCTCACATACACAGCGAGTGCACACCTCTGGCCCAGGAAAGGGAGCCCTCCACTTCCCGCTGAGGTCCCCTGTGCCACTGGGGGAAGGCCCGCCAGTCCTGTTCAGTGTCTTCATCCTGTGAATGGAGGGTGGACGTGAACTCTTCCTCCCATCCAAAGACCTGTTAATTATAGATGCAGCATTGGCTATTAACATCTTGAACTTGATTTGAAAGAGCTACTGGTGGAATGGAACCCCCGGTGCCGCTCCTGCTAAAGAGATGCAAATCTCCCTCCACCTTCCACCAGCCTCCTTGCACAATGGCACAGGGCTGGACCCCGCTGGATGATGAGTTATATGTTCTATTAAATTTGTTTCAAATGCTGTTTATTGAATTTTCTCCCCTGCAATATGCTGCTTTGTAGTTTGGCCCTGTTTGGGGAAATTAATCACCAGCTGGGTTTCCTGTGTTGATCGTCCATTTTCCTTGCAATGGGCAGGAGGTTAATGAGTATTTTTTGGAGTGGAAGAAGGAGGACGATGGAAAGTGGCTGACCCTCCCTCACACAAAAGTGGGAGGCAATTGTGCAAGTTCGTCCCTGGGTCCCCTTAAATATGTTCTGTGGGTGGGAGGCAGTATAAATGGAGTGGGGCTGGGTTTTTCTAGATCCAGGCCAAGGGGGTGGGTGTTCTCCTGCCAGCCTGTGGGAGCTCAGCAGAGAGGACTCTGCGACAGGGACCGGGGAAGTGGCCCTGGCCCACACGTCTTCTTGTTGGAGGAGGAGGGGTGGTTCAGGCGAGAAAGGGCCCGGGACCTGGGGTCAGAGTACATGGGTTTAAGTAAAGCAAATGCCCTGGCACGAGGTGACTTGGCATCATTTGTTGTTCCATTCAGTCTGTAAACATTTGTAGGGCATCCACTATAGGCCAAGTGCCACAACAGGCCCTGGGTCTCCCTAACCAGGGCTCTAGACCAGACGCGGCCTCAGGTCCCTGTCAGCTCCCATACTCCTCAGATCTCTCCCTGCGCTCCCACTTCCAGAGCGTGTTTCCCTGTCACTGCCCCTTTGTGGCACTTACCACAATGGTACTGAATTTTAAAAAGTCAGCTCTCATCCACTAGACTGTAAGTTCCAGGAGGGTGAGGACTGGGTCTGTTTCATTCAACCCTGCAGCCGAGGCCTAGCACAGGGGCTCCCCACGCACAGTTGCTGCTCAGTGCACAGGTGATATATTAATTCGGTCGTTCAGGGAGTGTTTGTCAAGCACCAGTGTGTGCCCGACATTGTGCAAAGCCAGGCGATACATGGTGAGCAGAACAGAGCTTGTCCCTACCCTCGTGGAGTTTACCGTCTAGTGGTGGGAGGGGCAGTGGCACGTGAGGGGCGCAGGCTAGTCCCCCCCACTTCTGGACGTTCTGCAGGCAGCCTTCAGGGGCCTCCCTGAGCTCTCTGGGTGCTCCTGTTCTCCTCTGTCCCGTTGTTCCTGGAGATTCGGGGCCACCAGCGCAGGTGGGTTTTGGGTGTCCAGTGTCACATCAATGCCAGCAGCGCACGTGTGGAATGTGCTTCACATTTTACACAGCCCCTTGCCGGGCAAGTGTCTGCTCCGCCACACCGAGTGCTGGGCCTGGGCTGCTGCACGCCTCCTGCCCGCCCTTCTCAGTCACCCCCACTCCCAGCTTCACATGCTTAGGCAGGGGAACTCCCAGGAGGGAGCCTCATTTGTGATTTTCCAGGGAGAAAGAGTGACACGTGATCCACAAGAGAACAGCTTGGATGGAACACCAGCTGCGCAGGCCTCTCAATGCAGAGCAAACCTCGCTGGACCTAATTAGTGTGTCACCGGTAAGGCAGCCACTGACAGCGGAAGCATGTTTCGGAAAAGCAACTGCATACGGCATGAGGAGCAGAGGGCCAGGGAGATGAGCGGGAGAGGGACAGAGGCCACTTGTCACAGCTATCCCCATTTCTTCCTCCCTGTGCTGAGGGGAGTTGCCCAGGGCCCTGGTGTCTGAGGCATTCTGTCTGGCTCCCATAGGGGATGGGTGGAGAGGGCTGATGGCTAGGCCTAGGAGCCCTAGCTCTGTCCAGAATGAATGGGTTTTCGGGGACCCGAGGCTGCTCTGTACGGTTGTGCAGGCAGGGCCCTGCACCACTCTGGAGGTGCCACTCGTGAGATGGTGGGCCTAGTTTGATGTGTGTTAGTGGGCTTGGTATCAGTGGCATGACAGCTGTGGGGTAAGTTCAGCATCTGTGCGTTGGGGCATTTGGGCCGATCCTGGCCATAGAGCCTCAACGGTGTTTTGATCACGATGGCTTTGAGTGTGGTGTGCATGGTACAGACGTGTGGGTGCATACCTTGGTAGTTGGCTGTGTGGGGGGGGGGGGGGGATGGGGAGGGTGCATGCATTTGCACTACAGAACCCAGATCCTCCGGGGTGGTGGCTGGGTGGTGTGGGCCCTGGGCGGTGGCAGCAGAGCCAGTCTGACTACAGTGACACTGTCCCAAATGGGAACCCGACTGTGGGGAACAGGATCCTACCCAGGCCAGTGGGTCCAAGCAAAATGGGGCACATGCACAGGTTAGGGACGCTGCTAAACTTCCTGTCGACGAGTATTTATGATCACACTTTGTGCAGGAGACTGCGCCTGGCAGGAGGGGCTGGGGTCCAGAGGGTGGTGGATGGGGAAAGGGTAAGGACGCAGGGGCGGACCGGGTAGACCTGTCCCCCAGCCGCTTTCTGATTAGTAGAGAAACAGAAACATCCACCGTATGCCCCCAGAGTGGGCACACCAGCATCAGGGCAGGGGACAGCAGGGGGACAGGAGACGGGAGGTCAGAACGACCCAGCCAGGAAGATCAGGAATGCCAAGCTTCAGACTTTGCCCTCAGGACACAGGTGGTCCTGGCGAGCAGGCAAGGGGTTGGCCTATTTTAGGAAACTCCTCCTCCAGAGGCAGGCGTCTGGGCCACGACTTTCTGTGTGAGAGGTCGAGAGCCCAGATTCAGGCAAATCCAATCGCATGTTGATTGTGGAACCATGAAAAAAAAAAATCATAGACCGAATGCAAAGAAAGCTCCAAAGCTGCAACCTGAGAGGCTCTGCTAGGGAACAAGAAAGGAATAAGGGTCGGGCCGGTGGCCTCCACTGTCCTCAGGGTCCACCCTCCCGCCCCCCAATTCCTGTAAAATGTCTAAGTCTTAATAAAGCTGGCTTCCTCGGGGTTCTTAGGCTGTGATGCCACCGTCTCCCCACACAGGGCACAGAGGGCAGGGGCAGCACCATTTTCCAAGCCACGCCCCTGCTCAAGGCTGCAAGAGCTCCCCCTCGCCTGCTGCATCCAGCACGAGTCCCCACCCTGGCGTGTGGGACCAGGCTTCCACTGTTTCCCATGCTTTGCTTCCACTGTTTCCCTCCACAGCCCTGCTCATCTGGGCCCGGGTTCCCTGTACCTGTCTCAGGAAATTGACACCCCTCTTCAGAACTTTTGGGGCAGGCAAGAATAATTACTTAGTGGTGCTCTTGGAGAGAAATCTTGAGAGGGTTTTTTTTTTTTTTTTTTAATTTACCCCATTGTTAGTTTTCTTATTAGCCCCACCTTGAAATAATTTATTCATGACCTTTTCTGAAACATCTTTCATTTTCCAGACATAATCACATCTTCTGGCAGGAATCCCTCCCCTCCTGGGGTCCGTAATTACTCCTGCAGATGGGATTATTGGTGCTAATGACTAAGGGGGAAAGGGCTGGGAGGGGCCACGCTGGGGCTGTCTTGGAGCCTGAGTGCAGGGGGAGCAGGAGAGGAGTGGGACCTCCCTTTGTTCCGGACCTGCAGCCTTGGTGGGGGTTGGTCTGGGGACCTCGTGCCTCTGGGCGCACAGAGGCCAGCACGTCTTCAGTCCTTCTCCACATCCAGTTTCTGCTCAGCCTTACATCGGCCCCAGGGTACAGGGAGTAGGGCTTGTGCCCCCAGTTTGCAGAAGATAAAGTTAAACCAGAGAGGTGAGGTGACCTGGCAACATCAAACAGCGGGTGAGCGCAGAGCCAGGTTGAATCCCAGCTCCAACTCCTGGCCGGTCCTCCCCTTAGCACTAACCTGACCTTCCTCTCCGCACGGCTGCCCTGAGGTGAGTCTGGCCTTGGGACCCGGAGCCCTGGGTGCTAGGCCCAGCTCGATCATCTTAGACGAGACTGGTAACGACTCTGAACATCAGCTACGCCCTCTGTGGAACACAGCTGACAGCACTCACCCTGCTTTCCTCGCGGGAAAGCTCTGAGGACTGACAGGCTTTAGTGTGAGATGGTTGAGCCCCAAAGTAAGGAGGGGGACTGAGGGTCCCGGCCTCCCCTCCCCTCAAAGACAAAGGTCAGGAGTCAGTAGGCTCCAGATGAGAAATGAGGTTGCCAGGGTGGGCTGTCCCCTCCTGGGACAAGGCCTGAGAGAGCATCGAAGCTGGTTATTTACCATCATCCACAGCCCTCTCCTCTCCAGGCGTTCTGGTTCGTGACTAAGTTCAGGCTCTGGGTTCACACAGCGACAGGCTCAGCTCCTGGCGGCCACTTATCAAGTAGGAAGGTTGCTTCGCCTCTCTGAGCCTCAGTTTCCTCATCTGCAAAGTGGGGGTCCTCACAGCGCCCACGTACAGGGCTGCTGTGAAGATGAGCTAAAATAACGTGTGAAGAGCAGAGCGCCCAGCCCAGGGCCGGCCACGGTCACACTGCTCCTAACGTGTGCCACCATCGCACTGACCTGGCTGTCCCCTTCCTCCAGACATTTCAGGCCAGCGCCTCTGACTCATGGCCCCACCCTCTGGTGTCTGTGGGGTGGCCAGACTGGGAGCCGACAGGGGCTGAAACGCTGTCAACACCACAGCCTGGGACAAAAGGAACCGCGAGTGTTTAAAGAGTGGGTGCTTCAGACCAGTGCTGACTGCTGCTCCTGGTGCAGGGAGAGAGGCGCAGGCCCGGGCGAGGTGGGCGGCGAGGTCGGCGAGGTCGGAGAGGTCGAAGCCTCCTATCTGGGCCCCAGGGAGGAGGCACCAATCGGGACGTGAGGAGACTGCAGGGGGAGGGTGCTGTGACACGGGGTACGTTTATATTTTAGAACAGAAGAGTCAGCAGTTTCCCCTGATAAACCCACACACTGCAGGGTCCCCAGAAGGGGAAGGCTGGACTTGGCCTTAGCGACATAAAGCCAATGTTCCCTGCTTTGCTCTGTGGATTACAGGTAATTGCCAAAATGACTTAACACTAGGGACCCCCTGCCCCCACCCCAGCCCTCTCTGCCCTGGGAGAATTGGTAGGTGTCTGCTCTGGGGACAGCAACCTAGAGATGGAGGCAAAGGTGGAAAAGCTTCTGACTGGGAGTTATGTCACCTGCTTTCCATTCCAGTTCTTCCAATGACTTGCTGTGTGACCTGAGGCATGTCACATTCCCTCTCTGAACCTTAGTTTCCCCCTTTGTAAAACGAGAAGATGCCTGAGGGAAGGGCTGAGCATTCTTCCAACTCTGCCATTATGAGGGATAACTCGTGTTTTGCACTCACGCCAACTGTGAAGGGCAGGTGTTATTAATCCAATTGATAGATGGGGAACTAGAGCTCAGAGAGGCTAAGCATGTTGTCTAAGGTCACACAGCAACTGGACAACAGGCCTAGGATTCTCATCCCAGTGTCTGACCCCGGAGTCTACGCCCTTTGCCTCCAGGGTGTGGTCCTCACACAGCTTTGTCGGTTTAGGTAACTTTGACAATCCTGGACTGAGCATTCGCTACCTGGGAGGCTTTGTTACGCTAGGTACTGACTTAATCTAATTCAATCCTAAGAACAGCAGTATCACATCGTACCATTATTTACTCTGCTTTAGAAATGAAAAATTAAGACTTGAGAAGCTTAAGTAACTGGGCCACAGCCACCCAGCAGGCGATAGCAGAGCTGGGCTTTGAGTACAGGAGTCTGAGCGCGCGTGTGTGTGGTTTTGGGTCATTTCTGCTACTTTGCACAACCTGGGCTCCTCCGCTCACAGGGGCATGGCAGCGAGAGGGTGAATTCCTCACGCCCAGCACAGCTTCCAGGACAATCTTTCAGTGTAAGAATTCGGAAGCTACTCAATGGTGGGAAGGGGAAAGAGAAGTTGGTTTTCTACTCTTAGGGCTAATAGTCTGCAGACCTCAGTTTGATGAACGAAACAGAACAGGAAACGCACACACACGACCCACGTGTTGCCTGGCTCTAACTTTCAGGCCACAGTCTCTGCTGGCCTCGCAGCTGTCCCGGGTCCCTAGTTCCAGCTTCGGAGCCACACAGGAGGCAGACATGCACTTTGCCCAGCTCAAGGAGGTGGAGATGGGCTGGGGGAGGGTGACATCTTTAAAGGGCATCAGAAACCTTAGAGGAAAATTCAATCACTGCTCCACTGATCTGGATTTTCATAACTCTCCCCCCCTCCCGCCTCCCCCAGCCAGAGCAGCTGGGGTTTGCGTCTGACCTACCGACGGCACGAAGGAAGGGGAGAAAAATGTGGAAACGAGTTTGTTCATTTGGGTGATGGAGTGCCTGCTCCCCTCGCCAGCATGCAGGGTTCAATAACGGCAGACAGGGCTTCAAAAAATTGCAGCATAAATAGATGAGCCCTTTAAGGTAATAGAAATTCTGTCATCCGGGGGAGAAATATGGGCCCGGGGTCCCATGGGAGGGGACACCAGGCCCCTCTCCTCCACCTCCCATGCTTCTCATCCCCATTATAGGCAGAGCTGAAAGGCGGCATCTGTGCTGAGGAATGACCAGGGGGCCCCTTATCTCCCAGCCACACAGGCTCCACGTGGGGAGGTGGAAGCTGGGAGCTGGTCTGGGAAATCCAGGCTTTGCAGCTCCGGCAGTGACCTCACAGGCTGTTTGCTCCAGGGGCCAAGGTGGCAGCAATTAGCCCTGGGCAGCGCAGGGCTGGCCGCCTACGTGAGGCCTAATCAAGGAAAGGTGGTCAGTGCGGGGGCGCAGTGGGGCTGAGACACTGGTCTTCTCTGCCCTGTGACGAGAAAGTCTATTCTTGGTTCTGTGGCTGCCCTTAGGGACCCAGGAGCCCTTGGGGACCCTGCAGCTCCCAGCCAGGAATAAGTTTCAACTAATTCTGCTCTCTTCCTCTCACCCCCATTTTGACCTATACCCTCAAGTAGGGCACTTAGGCCGGGGCCAGTCAGCCTCCTGGGGAGGGGTTACCCTTGGGGTAACCAGCAACAATAGCGGCAGCAGAAGCGCTAATGATGACGATAATAGCCAGCACCTGTTGGAAGATGACCAATGGGCCAGGCAGTCTAAATATTTCATTGGTACTAATTAATCTAATCAGTTCAATAATCTGACGGACTTCCTTATTACCCCCCTCTCACACACGAGAACACAGAGGCGCAGAGAAGTAAAGCATCTTGCCCAAGGCCCCATAGCTAATAAGTGGCAAAGCTAGTATTTCAAGGCAGGGAATCTTGCTCCAGAATCTCTTCCAAACCACTCACTCTACAGCACCGCATGAGGTAGAAGCTCACACCATGTGCCCAGAGAAGCCAGGGCTGATGCTGGGGGACAGCTGCCCCTGTCCCACTGCAGCTGTTTATCTGAGCTGCAGAGATGCTGATGGGTAGATTCAAGCTCCAGCCCTGCTGGCAGGGCCCACTGAGAAATGCAGTTTCTTTCCTATAAAGGTCAGTTCTGAAAACTTCTGCTTTAAGGGCAGAGCTCTTCCCAAGTATTTAATTCATTCCAAAAATCTATGTACTGAGCAAGATGTTAACATGATAGGCATGGGGGTGGGCAGTGGGAGGTGCAGAGTCGGAGGGAGGTAGGCTCTGAGTATGAACCATGCTCTGTGGAAAAGAGAAGATGGAAGGGTTAATTTTGAAGGGAGGAGTATTCAGGGAAGACTTCATGGAAGAGGCAACCTTTGATCTTAACCTGAAAGGTGGAGCGGGATTTTCATAGACTGAGATAAGAATAGAGGGTGTGGGCTTTCCAGGAAGAGCAAAATGCTTGAGAAAAGGCACAGCTGAAGCACCAAAAACAGACACTGTGTTTCGGAACAGGTGAGTTATGTGGGCTACAGTGGAGGTTGTGGAAAGATTTAGCAGATGAGGTTAGGGTAAACTCACTAGTTTTTGTTTTTAATCCTCACTGGATGATGCTTTTACATTGCTGTTTAGAGAGAGAGGAAGGGAGAGAGAAACATCGATCGACCCTTCCCCCACAACTGTCTGTACTCAGGAGGAGGACCCAACCCACAACCCATGCATGTGCCCCAACCAAGAATCAAACTTGCAACCTTTTGCAAGTTTGTTCCAACCTTGCAACCAACCGATGTTCCAACCAACTGAGCCACACGAACCAGAGCTAAACTCACTAGTTTTGAGGGTGGGGTACAAAAGGCCTGAGGTTTGAGCTTTATTTGGTGGATATGAGAAGCTGTGGAGAGGGGTGATGTGACTAATTGCCACAATGCAGCTGGGAAGAAAGGTCCTCATTTTCTGGATCATTTCTCACATGGACACTCTCAGGACTCTGCCAGACCGAGTCCCTGCCACCCCTTCTTCCTTCCCCCACCCCACCCACCCTGGTTCACCCTGGTGTTCTAACCAGCTGGGGACTCTGGGGTCTACCTGGGCCTGAGCAACCTGTCCAAGGTGCTGAAACAATGCCCAGGGCTCTTGTCTGCCAGCTGGCAGCCCCAATATAACTCAGCAAGGCACGCCCCCACTGATTCCATCCATGTGGCCGTGCTAACACGTCAGAGGCCCGGAGTCTCTCCCACCTCCACCTCTATGTCCATTTCCTCAAACACTGACAGGCGTGTCCATCCCAGAGCCTCCTGAGACCGGCCATTTATGGTGCTGAGGTAGACCTGCCCAGGACAGCAGCGGCTTTGCTCCAGGGGGACCCCCTGGGTGTGGCTCATCCTCACACTCTCCTGGAACAGGGTGCTGGGTGTGGGGACGCTCTGTTCCCCCACTACTCTCACAGTTCATTAATAATTACTATCGCTTTTACAGGCTCTCTATTCTGTTCCAGGCACTGAGCCATACACTTTGCACATGAAGTTTCTCACTCTCATGGCCAAATCCCCTCTCAATAGATGAGGAAATTCAGGCTTCAGCAGGATTAGTGACTTGCCTGTAGGTGGGGTGGGAAGTGGAGGGCCAGGACATGAACTCAGATTTGTGTGGTTCCATAGTGACCTGTCAATCAAAGCCAGTCATCTAGCATTTGACAGTCCAGTGGCTCTCACCACTACTGGCTTTGGGATCCCGTGCCAGGTGGGACTTGCTTCTGCTCTATATTCTCATGGGCTCAGGGGCCAGAGCAGGCGTGTCACTGGGCTGCCTCCTAGGGGTGCTTCCACACTACTTCATCAGCACTTTCCACGTTTATGTTGAGCCTAAGACCATTCTCAGCCTTCAGAGACTCTGCTTCCGTAGCGCTATCCCAATAGCCTCCTTACGGAGCCCTTGGCAGGGCCAGCTCTGGAGGGAGGGGATAGCTGAGGACGTGGCCTCACATCCATTACCCTGTTGGCTGCCCACATCCAATAGCAGGTGGGGCTGATGTGATGCCCATCTTATAGGCGAGGAAACGGAGGCCCAGCAAGGTGAAGTGACATGTTCAAGGTTACTGAGCCTGGGACCAAGGTCTCCAAACACTCAGAAAAGGGTTCTTTTAATTAGTTTCTAATTAACTGCTCATCCTAAAAATCTTTTAAGGAAGAAGGCAGGTACATATATTCACAAACCAAGCAATAAATAAACGCAGTGATAACTTATTGAGTGTGGGACACTTGGGGGAGGGTCTCAGCCAAGTCTGCTCTGCTGATTGCCCCAATCCCCCACCCTCACCAGAGCCGGCTAATTGCAGGAAGTCCCTTTCATTCCGAAGCTGGGGTGAGGGCAACAGTAACGACCCCCTCAGAGAATGGTGCGTGCAGGAATGAGTCACACTGGATGGGAACTGCTGACTCTTCTGTAATCACCTCCAGCGGCTCCTGCTCAACACCCGGCCAGGCCCAGGAAAGCCTTTCTGCATATAATGAGGCTGGGCAAGGGGAGATGGATGGAGATGTGTGGGGCGCACCAGGGGAGGCTGGCTCACAGTCTGTCTTAGCCCCTCGCTCCAGGCAGGGGGGACTCCAGAGCGAGATGATTTCTGTAAGTGCCAAGTCCCCCAAAGTTCAAGGGCAGGAAGTCATTTGCAGCCCAGAGGGGTGGAAGAGAGGCAGTAGCCTGGCCTCCAGACTATTGGCGCTCCAGCCTGGGGGCAGTGGGCACACAACACCAGTCTCCTTAGGATCCCTGGCATCCCAATTTCCCCTTCGTCTGAGGAGCAGTGGCCAGGCAGACACCTGGAGGTAAAGGAGGGGGAGCGGGGAGATGTAACTCCCAGTAGGCCCACAGTCAATGTATGCAATCAGACCATAATAACTGTTGACCCCCCAAACACACACAACACAAACACACACACACATCTTGCTCCTACTTTACCCCTGAAGGGTGTGTCTCCTGACTTGGTCCATGGAGTCTGCATAGACGACTACCTTAGAAGTCAGTTCATCTCCCTCTACACACTCATCATTTACAGATGGAGGAGCTGGGGCCATGAATGTGCCCAAAGCCATAGACCTACCCCAGTGGCCAAGCTGTGAGTGGGGTCAGGATGCCCCGCTAGCAGTCTGGTGTGGTCGGTTCCCTTGAGCTTCAGTCACCTGAGCTGTGTGAGATTTCCACCCCAATCAACTCTTACCCAAACCCCTAACCCATGGCCCCTCATTTTTCTCTGGAAGTTATGGACAAAGCTCATATCAATAAAGGTAAATTAGACTCAAAATCTGCAGGAGAAAGACTCCTCTCTTTTGAAGATGCCACTGGAGCTAATGCTCACCCAGTTTATCTGCAGTGGGGAGGGGGAGAGGCAGTGGAACACAGTTTTGTTCTGCAGACCCGGGCAACCTGCCCACGAGACACTGCCAAACCCACACTCCTACGGTGACAGGGGCTTCCTTAGAGGATCTCCACCTTGGCAGCGCGCTGGCCTCAGGCAGACCACGCATCTCCGAGAGGGGCCCGGGAAGCAGCGTCTGTCAGCTCCCCAGTGCTTCCAACGGGCAGCCCAAGGTGAGCACCATCCCCTTCTTACAAAAGTGAGGCGACTGACTGGCAGCACTGGCATCGCCTGGGAGCTTACGAGGCCTGCCGAACCTCAGGCCCCTCCCCAGGTGTATGGCCACTTAGCACCTTCACTTTAACAAATCCCACCGGGGACTTCTAAGTTCACTGAATTCTGAGAGGTGCTGGGGTGAGATCCTTTGGCCCATCTCTGCACCTGACAGCAGCTTTGCAAGGCAGGTGTCCCATTCCCCGGGTGGAGAAACTGATCCCGAGAGAGGTTTCCTTGCCAGCCCAAGGTCACACCGCTGGTGAGTAGTATGGCCAGGGTATGACCCTGGTCTGTGTCCCAAGACCGCACATTCTACTGCACAGACCACTTCCTGCAGCGCAATTAAACATATGGCCATGGGGGACCCCTGAGTTTTGGGGCCCGAGACCCCCGGGGCACACTTCACCTTCGAACAGGATTTCACTTCCAATGTCCAGTCCCCTAGCGTTGAACCTCATAAAGACCAGCATAACTCATGAGGAAGTACAAAGAGTAAGCAAACACTCTCCTTAGTAATCAAAGAAATGCAAATTAGAGCAACATTGAGGAGCCATTTTCTACCTATATAATTAGCAAAATTTTTTTAAAAAGAACGTTAGCCCAGTTGTTTTGAAATAGGCACATTCATACACAGCTGGTGGCAGCATAGATTTATATAACCCTTGAGGGAAGCATTATGGCAACGTCCACCAGGAGCCATAAATAATGGTGCCCACCGCCCGTGGGAATCCACCTGGAGGAAATCATTCAACAGGCGGGAAAAGCTGTTGGAGGGAGCTGCTCACCGCAGCCTTGCTGGGGACACCGGACCCAACTCAGTGTTCATCAGGAAGGGACGGCTGAGCAAACTTGGGGTGCTCAGCTCCTGCAGTGTTGTGCAGCCATTGAAAATGATCACTAAGAAGCCCAAGCAGCAAATGTGGGTGAAAAAAAGCAGAATTCTAAACTGCCCATGTGCACTGTGGTTATTATGATGTAAAAGTTCAGATGTTCCTTGACTTACCATGGGGTGGTGTCTTGATAAACCCACTATAAACTGTAAAGATTCTAAGTTAAAGATGCATTTAACGCCCACAACCTACCGAGCATCGTGGCTTAAACTGGCCTACCTTAAACGTGCTCAGAACGCTCACAATAGCCTGCAGCTGGCCAAATCACCGCACTGTCACTGCCCAGCAACCCGAGAGAGGATCGTGGAGCCTACCACTAGCCCAGGGGAAGATCAAAATTCAAAAAGTAGTTTCTACTAAACGCCTATGGCTTTTACACCATTGTGAAGTCAAAAAGTTGTTTCACAGGGAGGAACTAGAAGCTGGCCCCTTCTCTCCTGTGTGGGTGGGGGGCACAGGAGCCATGGGAGATCCCTCCACTCTTACCATGAAGCCTGGGGCACAAGTGCAGCTCCCAGTGATACTGTGGCAGTCGGCGCCGTTCTGGCAGGTGCAAGGCAGCTGGCAGCCATCGCCATAGTAGCCGGCAGGGCAGGACTCATTGCAATGGTGGCCAGACCAGCCTGGCTGGCAGGTGCAAGCTCCGGTTACCGGGTGGCAGCTGAGCAGATGAGAGGATGGGAGGACAGTCTGGTCAGGGATGCGGGCCTGTCCCGCCCTCTGCCCACACCCAGTCTTAATGCCTCAGTTGTTTGTCAGACGATCCCGAGGCCGTGTGGTCTTACTGTCCCCAGGAAACTGAGGCTCATGGTGGCTATATAATTTGCCTAAAGTCACACAGCAAGGAAGTGGTAAATGCAGGATTAGAATCCAGGTCTCTGGACTCACAAACAAGTGCTCTTTATAATAAAAATACACAGACACCAAAACAGAAGGTAGTCTCTTCAGTTCCTTCCCTTATGGATTATGGGGTCCAGATCTTCACCTACTCTGCACCCAAGACAGATGCCTGGGGCAGGGTAGGCACAAGAGGGTTGTCGTGAGACCCAGTGGCATGTTGAAGGTACTCAGTGAACATTTGCTGAGTTAAAATGAGACCTCAGGGCAGATGGGGCCTGCCCTCTGGCAGTGCCTGCCTGGGAGGGGCACCCTCTACCTGTGCTTTGCCAGGGCTCCCAAGAGTAATGGACCTTGTCTCCATCCCCTGTCTGCCTAGGTCAGAGAAAGGACCACTGGGATGGAGGCAGGAGCTGCCTGTCATGACCTCTGGAGAGTGGGGCGACCTCTGGCTGGCAGAGGTCTGATGCAACAGGCAATATCCATTCAGGATCAGAGGGGATGCGGGATGTGATGACTGTATTTCTCAGAGCATCTGCAGCTGTGTAGCTGACCAATGGCCCCAGGTGCTGCATCTGAAATCCATCACTGCACTTGCTCAGAGGCCACACTTTCCCTGCGCTGTCCCCAGCTAGAGCTCAGCAGGGAGGGTACAGTCAGAGCACGTTCTTGGCAGATCTGGGGCTCCTCTGTTGGGCACTTTTGGGTTAAAGATTTCCTACCTTACCAAACTTTCTTAGAACGGTGCTGCAGGCTAGGGCTTTCCCTCCAGTCTTCCTGAATTCCTTCTCTCCTTCACACGGGTCAGAACTGCATTGCCATCTGATGCTCTCTCAGCCCACCCAGTCCCCTCCTCATGTCCCCTCACAGCTGTCGTCGTCTTGGCAAATCCCTTGCCCTTGGCATCTCCTTCTGGGAGGACTGAAGCTAACACTCCAGAGAAGATGCTGGATGGTGGAGACAAGCCTCTCAAGATTCCCTGTGTTACCTGCCTCCCTGCCCCGGAGTCACCTGCAGGGATGTGGTTGAAAGAAGCATGCTCTGGGCCGGCAGGAAGAGTCTGGGTACAGGTCTTAGTTCTGCTAAGTTCCGCAAGGACGTGTGATCTGTCTCCCTGGGTCACTGCTGGCTCTCCAGCACCTGGCGCATATTCACGTCCCGATTAAATATTTGGGAATGAATAGTCCTTTTACTACAAGTAATTATTTTCTGTGTCTGTTGACTTGTTTATCATCTGTCTCCCCTGCCAGGTGACAGCTCCGTAGGGGAGAGCCTTTGTCTATTTCACCTCTGTATCCTACCCCAGCGCCCAGCAGGGGCCCTGGCACGCTGGAGAAGCTCAGTACATATTTGGCAGACGAGATAATGAACAAACTAATTGTGTGAAGCCCAGCCAGGTTATTTCTCTTCTGGGAGCCCTGGTTTTCTCCCAGAGAATGAGGCAGGATGGACAGGAGCAGACAGCTCCTGAATAGGACGTGTAAATAGCTAATAATCATTTTGTAAAATGTGGGACCATTGACTAGTCTCATTAGTCATCAAATCAAAATAACAATTGGATATCACCTTTTCTCTATCATAACAGTAAAAAAAAATTTTTTTTTTTAAGGAACAATACTCAATGCTGGTCAAGGTTTCTGGAAAACAATCTGAGGCTATGTGCCAGGAGTCCTGCTAAAAATATTGAGACCCTTTGGTCTTATAATTCCATTTCTCTGAATGTATTCTAAGGAAATAATCATAGTCGTGGGGAAAGATTTATGCACACATACATTCCCCAAAGCATTATTTATAACAATGGAAAATGGAAGCAATTTAAATAAAAAATCCTATGTGACTAGGCTGTTAAAGCACCAGGCACCTTACACTACACGCGTTCCCAGTCATCACGGAAGCCTCTGTCTCACAGATGGCACTGCGAGGTTATGCCACTTACCCAAGGTCACACACCTGAAGCAGTAGCAGCTGGGATTCACACCCAGGTCTGTGTGACCGTGGTCTGTCCACTGCCTCGTGCTGCCTCTGACAACAGGACACCGGTGAAGTGAATAATGACAAGTCACATAAGGGGATGTTAAAGAAGCATCCCAATGTTTTCCAAACTACTTAATGATGCAAGGTTAAGTGGCATGAGCAAATTACATGCAAAGGCATGACCTAGAGTATGAAAGGAAGTGGTGGAGACGTATATGGACGTGGATGGTGAGTGAACCAATTACAACAAAATGGTTTTTGTGCTCCCCTCGGGGTCGAGAAATTGTAAGTGATCCTGAGGTTTTATTTTTTCTTTAAATTTCTGTGTTCTCTGACATTCTCAAACTGAGCATTTATTACAAACACACATAAAGTAATAAAAGTTATAAATTTGTAAAAAAAAAAAAAAAAAAGAATGCATGTAAGAGATGAGTGTTTGAAACACTTCCTGATCTGGAAATTCTTCTGAAATTTTCCAGAAAAATTCTTCCCTGAGCCCTACACTGTAAGGGGAGAAATGGTCTGCATGGGTGCCACGGGACAGGAGGACCCATTTGGTGGCCCTGACCCTCAGCCAGACAGGGTAAGGTCCCCCTTTCTGTCCCCACACTCTGAGCAAAGCCCTGGGGCATAGCGTTTCTCAGTTCCGACTTTCCAGGGCCTCCTCTGAGGTTTTGGTTTAGACACAGGGTGTCAAACTCGTTTTCACCACGGGTCACATCAGCCTCGAAGTTGCCTTCAAAGGGCTGAATGTAACTTTAGGACTGTATAAATGTAACTACTCCTTTACTAGGGGCAAGGAGCTTGGCGCTGCCGCCGGGTAGAAACAAGGTGCCAGCCGGATAAAACAAGTCAGAGATTCTGCCCGCAGGCCTTATGTTTGCCCCCTGTGGTTTAGAGGGACTGGCTCGGTCACTGTGCTGGAGACTGAGGTGCTTGGACCCAGGAAGTGACAGGCGGCAGTGCTGGCTGCAGTGATCTGCCCAGCCTGGGAGATTCTAGAGGGTCTCAGGCACCCATCTGCCCTTCCTGTCAATAGAATCTCTCACTGCGGGCCCTTGCTCTTGTAGGAACACCAGCCTGTGAAAAGCACACTAAGAACACAGCGAACCAGCAGACGCCGCCTTCTAAGCCGCTCCTACACTTCCCGGTCTCCGTCTAGGGCCGCTGTCAGCGTTTTGGCTGCTCAGGGATGTGTCTCAGCCCCAATTTTACTTTTTACTCTGACAGCCAGAAAGCTGCCTGAAATTCTTTCTCTCTCCTTTCATGTCCCTAAAAATTTTATTAAAAAACCCAAGATCTCTGTTTTCTTAATTCGGTCATTTGTCATGCTTTTACAAAAACTCCAAAATCCCTCTGAAAGGAGGGAGGGAATGACTGCTGACTGATCAGGCCTGAGAACCGTGCGCACCAGGCTCCCGGCACCCGCTTCACGTCCCTGTCCCCCTCCTCCCACTGGTGGCAGGGCCAGTCCCTCATCACGTGGCAGGCAATCGACTGTTGGTTAGGCTCGGGCAAAAGTCACGAACACTGGTGTCCAGGTTTGCTCTGTTTCTTCTTCCTCACCTTTGTCTCGTTTCCCCCAGACACAGATTAATCACAAGGTAATGGGAGCCGAAAGCTGAACAATATAGGAATCTTTTCAGGGTGGATTTCTCTGCCTCTTTTTCCGGGTGCTCTGAGATTACTATCAATGCTGCATCTGTTGGCTAAATCAAATCTTTCAAAGGTAATACATGATCACAGCTGCTAGAATTCGTCTATGACAGTCCCATTGTGGAGGGGACCTGGAACAGGCCCGGCACTCAAGTGCTCTCCCTGTCAAGGTCATTCCTTTATGAAGGAGGGTGGTTTCTTTGTGTGCGCTACACAAAGAGAGCGAAGTGTTGAGGAATCTTTTCAGCCTCTTCTGCCTTCCCAGGGCACGTGGACTGGACTTCTTTGAAGCAGCCTCTCTAGAGGGGCACAGAGCAGACAGGCTGGGGCTGGCCTGAGGAGGAGGGTTGTCTTTGGTTGGGGACTGGAAGTACTTGTCTTCCTAGTAAAGATACTCAAGGCCTCACGAGCTGGCTTGTATGGGGGCGGAGGGGGGGGGTCTGTTGTCAGTTCTTACAACAGAAGCAGAAGCCAGGGGAAAATGAGGCTGGGCTTCTGGGGGTCCCAAGCTCCATCTCTCCGGAGTCGGATGGAAACTTCACTTTCAGAGACCACAAGAGACCTTTCATCCGCACTGGGCTGCTGAAAGGTGCGGCACAGATCGGGAAGCGGAGACACAGAGAAGAGAAGCACCTACTTCAGGATATTTGCGCAGACAGAGGTAGCTCTGAGGTCAGGACTCAGGGGCCGCGGCCCCACCAGAACCTGCCTCTGACCTGCTGTGGATTTAGGAGTCAGAGCTGTTCCTCTGGCTCAGGGTTCATGGGAAGAGAGAAGTGCCCCGGGTCCACACAGAGGAAGAGAGCTGTTCTCTGGCTCCGGGAGGACGAAGCCAGCACAGCACTAACTGGCTCTCAGCCTCGGGCAATTTTGCCTCCCCCGACCCCAGCCAGGAAACATTTCTGGTTTTTAGAACTTGGGGGTGGGCTGCTGCTACTGGCACCGTGTGGGCAGAGGCCAGGGACACTGCTAACCATCCCAGAGTGTACAACAAAGAATTCTCCAGCCCCAAATGCCAATAGTGGTGAGGGTGTGAAATCCTGAGTTAGACTGAACACTGTGTTGGGGGCTCAGGCACTGGGGCAGTGTGCCAAGAGAAAGGAGTGAAATATGTTTTAAAATATAGGGCAGACATCAGCTCAAGGGCAGAACCACCTTCTCTGTGCCAGCACGGTGGGTCACTGAGGCTGCGGGGACGCACTAGCCAGGCACTCCTGCCTTCAAGGAGCCCAGGCTGTGAGGGGTGGTCGTGCAGACTCAAGGCGCCCAGCCTTGGGGGCTGGCTGCCAGGTGCTCTCAGAGCCCCCACTTCCAAGCAGCGCTGCTGCCTCCCAGTATCTGAAACATGACACGCATTAAAGACAAAGCAAATAACCATTAATATTGGATGGGCTGAGATTAGCGACAGAGAAGAGGGAGTCCTTCCAGATTAATAATGCATTGAGGACTCCTTCAGAGAAAGGATAAATTATGCAGGGCATGGCTGCTCAGGCACAGGAGGAAAACAACAGCTCTTTAATTTGGGGGTTGGCTGGATCTCCTTGGCTGGGACTTGCCCTGCATTGGACCTCAGAAGAAGCCTTGCTTCCTGTCCCAGAGACGGTCCTCCCTTGGCTTCCCAGCAGGGAGGGGGGTCCTGATGCTGTCCCATGTGGGACCCCTGTGTTTAGAGCTTCGTAACTCTCACCCTGCCTGCCAGTCCAGATGCCACCTCCTCCAGGAAGCCTTCCCTGACAGCATAGCAGTCTCCAGTGGGGTTTTCTGCACACAGCCCTGGGTCACAGTGACTTGAACAGAACATGGACTAGCCATATATATTTCACTGATGCTAAGATGCACTTTCTCCCACATTTCCACATCTCTGATATTGGGAATTCTATACAATTGATGGTACATCATGGTTCAGTTGATAGTGTTTTCCTTTTTCAGTAGTCCATAAAATAAAGCTGTGCCTCACGATTTCTTTTGAAGAAATATGGTAGAAGGTGCTCAGTGTGTGTGACTGCCCCAGAGCTGCATACTGGAGGGCTGGACTAGTGACGAGGGACCCTTATTTCCTCCTTGCAGGCCGGCCCTGCAGGCACTCGTGTTTGTTGAATGAATGAATGAGTGAATGAGTCCTCAGCTCCTACACAGGCCAGCTCTTTTGGCTCCAGGGCCTCCTACCACAGTCTCCTTCCCAGCCCTCCACCCTTGCAGGCAGCACCGCCCTAAGCCACTCAGTTCCTGGGACTGAGGACTGAGGACAGGTTTCATCTAAGCTATGACACTCCCTAAGATGCCTCCGCTTGCAGTAGCCAGAGGCTCTTGGGTGATTTGTGAGAAACCAAAAGCTGGAAATGAAGAGGGCTGAGGCTAAGCCCTGGCTGTCCCAGAGACAGGGCTGCGAAGCAGAGATGCCTCTAGTCTGCAAACAGCACCAGCGCACACTGCCCAAGCAGCCAGTCCTCCCCTGAGCTGTTCTATAGGTCCGAAGGGAGAAGGAAGACTCTCCCCACCCTTTACCACCCAGATGAAAGGTAGCCACATAAAGGGCTGTGGGGGCATTTGTCTGGGTCATCAGCTCATTTATTGCCAGAGGGTGGTACCAGCTGCTGTGAAGCAGGAAATGAAGGGAGCTGGGAGAGTTGGCCCAAGACAGCTCTGGCTTCCCAGATTCAGGCTCCTCTGGAAGCAGGGGTGGAGCGAGCTTCCGGTCAGGTGTCCCCAAGTCCCAAAGGACACAGGTTGCAGATAAAGGCTGGCTCTAAGCCAAGGCCCTAAGGAAGGGCCTGCCCTCTGTCCCTCCTGTTCCTCCACCCTAGCTCAGACCTGTGGGGATAGCCCTCTCCGGGCCCAAGGGGTACCACACTGATTTTGAAGGTCCCTTCTGGTATGGGCCCTGGGTGGCTCCTGCTTCTGCCCTAGCTTTCCTGTCTGTGGGCGCCTGGGGGTTGGAAAACATTTAGCTAAATGCAGAGCATGTAGAGGTGAAATGTTCTCCAGGACAATGCCCCCAGAGCCTATGGCATCTGGAGGCAGCCCTCCTGGCCCCCCAGGGCTGTGTGACTTACCCACCCCCAGCCCACTACCCTGAAAGTCACCAGGCTCCCTTCTTGCTTCTGAGTGTTGGGGTCTCAGGTTAGCCCTTTGGCAATGCTGACACTTGAGTATGGTAGACAGAGGCCGATGACCTGGGTCCTGGTCCCAACTGTCTGTGCGGCCTGGGGCTTTCCCTGCTTTTCATCAAAGTGGTCAGCAAAGATGGTTGCAGAGGTCCCTGCTCTTTCACTGTCCTGCCTGTGTGATCGGGTTGGAGGTGGGGGTCTGTGTCCGGACAAACCCTCTCTCCACCAGGGCCCACCCCACCCCCAGTTCGTACCTGATGGTGTTGTCCGTGTCACAGGGGCAGGGCAAGGCGCAGCCCGGGCCGTGCAGGCCCTCGGGGCACAGCCGCTCCTGGCAGCGGGGGCCTTGGTAGCCAGGCTCACACTGGCAGGCGCCGGTGGTGGGTGAGCACTGGCCCCCGTTGTGGCAGTCACAGCGCTGGGAGCACTGGAAGCCGAAGGTCCCGAAGGGGCATTCCTCTTGGCACCTGTGGGGGGGTCGAATGGGGCTGAGGCTGTGCCCCTCGCCTGCCCTTCCAGATTCACCCAGCACGCGTCCCCAGCCTCCAGGACTGGGCCTGGTGTGCTGTACCCCCGACAGCCTCCCCCACCTTTCCCTCTCGTCCAGAAAGTATCCAGTGGCATAGTCACCCCGGTCTGTTCCCTGTTCAGGCCAGGCCCCCTCCGTCCCCCAGCGCTGAGTTTGTGCTGTCGTATTTCACCGACCATAGGCCTGTTTTTCTCATTTTCGGTGGCAGTAAAATATACATAACATGACATTTACTGTTCCAACCACTTTACGTGTACAGTTCGGTGGCAGTAAGGACACTCACGTTGCCATGCGGCCATCTCCACCCGCCACCTCTGCAGCGGTGTCCTCTTCCCAAAGCGCAACTTCTGCATCCATTAAATGCTAAACCTTATGTTTTAAAAATATTTTTAACATCTCTGAAATCAGTTAAATCTTATAACTGATGGTGTGTCATAGTGTCATTACCAGTGTTTTTCATTCTTAGCAGGATATAAAATAATAATGCATCTTACAATCGATGGCATCTTGGATTTGATGAAATGGGGTCGTTTCGTTTCTAGTCACAGTCTCTGTTGTGTTTCAGTCTTTGGGGCAGGTGTAGAGACTCCGGTCCCCACACTGCCAGTGTGGGGTTACCCCATGGGTGCGAGAGGCACCCTCTGTCATCAGACGAGGGAGTTCCCCTCTCCCCTCCACCAGACTGGAGAATTCCTCTTCCTTGGACTGGAGGTCCCTCCAGGGCAGGGGCTGTGCCTCTCCCAGCAGCTGGTGAGCAACCTTCCCTCCTCCCCGCGCCGCCCCCCCCCCCCCAAAAAAAAGGACCGGGCCCTCTCTGTGTCCTGCATCTGCTCGGGCCTGGCACGTGGACCTCCAGCGTCATGGCAACTATTTGACTCAGACTCACAGCCATCGGCTGTGGGGCTGTGGGTCCTCCGTGGGGGGGGGGGGGGGGGGGGCCCTGCTGCTGACTGCCTGGCTTCCTGGAGTTGCCGGTACCCCTCACCCACCCCCGAGCTATTTCCGCGGGATGCAAATTCATTGTGGTAGCACCAGATCCTGACAAGTTAGGGGAAACCTGGGGGCCTGGGGGGTAAAAGAGGCAGTGCACTCCTGGGTCCCGGGACAAGCAGAAGTAGCCTCTGGGGCTTGGGTGATCCCTGCCCCAGCACTGCTCCCAGGTGTGAGAACGGAGTTCCCCCGCTCTGACCTCTGCTTCCTCATCATACTGGGGGACGATAAGAACTCAGCCTCACCAGGTTGTCTGAGGATTATAGGAGATAATGTGTGTAAACATTTACAAAGCTCTCCAACGCATGGTAAGGGCTCAGTGAGAAATGCTACTTATTATTATTACTCTTGTAAATATTTTTTTTGTAGTTCTCATAACAAAGCCCATCTGACTTTCTGCCTCAGATCCTGGCTTTAAAAAAGCTCAAAGGAAAGCTCAACGTCCACTCCGTTGTTAACATCCCAAAATGTTAACAACGGAGTGGACTTAGGGGATGAGAAATGTTTTAATTGTCACATTTCCCCACTTTCCAGGCTTTCTGCAATAATGGGGGGGGGTGGCGAGGGAGGGTAGAAACAAAAGATTAAAAACAAATATAGCCCTAGTTTCTTTATTAATTTTGGAGAGTCCTGAGTTGGAAACGATGCTCTCCACAACAGGGCTGGGAGACCTGTGTGTGCGCGACCTCGGTTGCCTGTTGTGAGGGTAAGTGGCGAGACCCCAGTGACGCGGGTGCGCCAGCCAGCAAGTGGCTGGGAGAGGGAGCAGGCAGTGCGCTGGGCACAAGTCTTGGCACTTCGCACTGGGGTGTCTCTGTCTTCCGTCCTTGCTGCCTTGAGTCCGCAATGGCAGGGAGAGGACATGGTAACTGGAGTCAAGCCTTCAGGGTCTCCCTCACAGGAAGATGCTACCCGTTCTCAGGTCTCTGAGATGCTGCAGCACAAGGAGGACTCTGGCAGAATGGAGGGGGCAACGGCAGCAACAAGGACTACAGCCCCAGGCACCCCATAGAGAGGGGCTTCCAGCTGCTTGGGCCCCAAAGCCTGTCCCCAGGCCCCCAAAGCAGCAGGTATTACCCTCACCCTCCCTTTGGAGTTGAGGAGCCCAAGACACAGACAGGTGAGATGACTGTTCCAACCTCACAAAGCCAGCAAGCGCCTGAGATGACCCCACGTCACCCTTCCTGCAAATCTTATCGCATTTAGCCAGTCTGGGGCCTCGTGAAGGGAAAGAGAGCAGAAAAGAGAGAGAGGAAGAGGAAGAAAGAGGGGATATCTGGAGAAGAAATGGAAGGTGGAAGACAGGGAGGAAGTGGGGAGGCTGGATGCAGGAGGCAAGGAGGGAAACTGAGTCAGGAGAGGAGGACACAGAGCATTGGAGAGCTGAAAAATATCACTATCTAAATTGCCGGCCCCTGTTCAGACTCAGAATGGATTTTCCTAGGAGTCCCTGAGCATGGCTCCCCTCAGATGCCTCAGACATCAGGGGAAGGAACCCCAGCCAGCAGACGCCTCCTGCCTCCTCTTCCCTTCCTCTGGGACATCCCCGCTCCCTCCCGTCCAGCAGGACAGGGCGGAGCCTGGACAGCAAGCTTTCTCTGAAGGGCACTTCCCCACCCCGTCATATTTATAAAGTGACTGACTCCACAGCCCGAGAAAAATCATCCGGAAATAAAATATTGACAACCTAATCCATTTACATAATCAGCCTCTTTTTTTTTCTACTCACAATTTAAATAACTTATTTATTTAGAGATCAAGCAACGACTGCTAATGAATTTTACACAAAGCACACTAATAACAGGGCCTGTGGAACAGAAGGGTAATCACAGCAAGAATTAGTTTTCTACTTAAACATCCTTCCTTTGCAACATATCAATCTAATGTCTCTGATATTGCCATTAACAACCAGATACATTGCTCAATTAAATTACAAAATGAGCTGCAAAGCCCTCGTTACATTTCATGTTTAATTTGCACTGGATTCTGCCTATCCAGGGAGGCCTGCATTATTACACCCACTCAACTTTAATATGCTCGTGATGATTTGGGGTGGGTTAATGCAGTTGTCACCTACAAAATTCATGGAGGCAATTTTACAATGTGTTAAACACCAGGCAGCCCTTTTAGGTGGGAAACTCAAATGTTACCCCGCCCTCCTATTGAATTCTTCTTTGTAGCTTGATTGGCAAAGCTTGCTGGAGGGCCTGGAGGCTCTGGGGATTTCTCTCTAGGCCCCACCAGGAAGAAGGGATAGGATTACTTTTCCATTTGGGACATTCTGGCACTGAAGGGTTCCGGTCAGGATGGAGGCATAGGCAGACATGGCTCACTTCTTCACACAACCACATCAAAATTACAACTAAAATATAGAACAACCATCACTCAGAACCATCAGAAATCGAGTTGAATGGAAGTCTGACAACTACGGAATTAAAGAAATCGCATCCATCCAGACTGGTGGGAGGGGCGCAGATGTGGAACGGGCAGGTCCCTCACCCACGTGTCGTAGATAAAAATTTGGGAGATATCTTGGGATCTCCAGGTCCCCCAGCCCAGGATTCCAGTGCCAGGAAGATAAGTCCCCATAACTTCTAGCTGCAAAAACCAGTGGGGATTGAGTTGGTAGAAGAAACTGCTGGAGTCCCAAGCAGTTCCTCTTAAAGAACTGACACAGGGACTCACACGATACTCATAGACTCACTCCCTCTGAGCTCCAGCACCAGGGTAGCAGCTTGAATGACACCAGTGGCACACAGGGAGAAACTGAAGTGTCTGGCATCAAGGTCAGCAGAGGCCATTGTCCCTTTTCTAAACCCTCCCTCCACAGAGCTGGCAAGCTGGTGCCATATCCTAGACTCTATCGACCTGGATAACACTGTTTGACCCACGTTGGAGATCCCCAGAGACCCTGCCCTACCCAACTTTCAGGCCCACCTAAGCTGCTTTTCCATATGAATGGCTGGTCTTGGCTCATGCTGCAAACTTCCTAAATCCTCTCAAACAAGCAACAGCTGGCCTCAGTGAGCCCCAGGCCCAGCACTAGCATCAGCCCTCCTAGATTCACAGCTTGGCTTCACCTGGGAATCTCCAAGCCCAGCACAAGTAGCAGCCATCTCAGACTGCTTTCTAGCTCAGGCAGGGTGACCCTGGGAAAAACACAGGTGGGGGCCAACCTTGGCTTGCACTACCTGGGAAACTCCAGGGCCAGCACACCCAGTGGACAGCTATAGACCATGTCAAAGCAACACCACCCTGCCCCTGCACCGCTGATCCTCTACGGAGGGCAGAGGATGGTGGTCAGTGGTCACACCCAGTCCTTGCAGCTGACCAGCCTGGGTAAATCCCTCCCATTAACCTACTAAAAGCAACCAAGGCTCAACTACAAGAGGAGGGTGTACTCAGCCCACATGAAGGGCACTCCTCAATTACCCAGCTTGGGTGAGAGGGGAGGCTGTGCCACTGAACCCTACAGGACACCTACTACATTAGGCCACACTATCAAGACATGGAGTCAAAGCAGCTCTACCTCATACATAGAGACAAACACAGGGAGGCTGTCAAAATGAGAAGACAAAGAAACATGGTTCAAATGAAAGAAAAAAATCAAAAAACTCCAGAAAAAGAGCTAAACAAAATGGAGATAAAGCAATTTATTAGATGCAGAGTTCAAAACACTGTTATAAGGATGCTCAAGGAACTTAGTGAGGACTCAGCAGCATAAAAAAGATCCAGTCAGAAATAAAGGACAAAGTAATTGAAATAAAGAATAATATATAGGAAAACAACAGTAAAGTGGATGAAGAGAATCAAATCAATGGTTTGGAACATAAGGAAGCAAAAAACAACCAATCAGAACGAGAAGAATAAAAGAGAATCCAAAAAAGCAAGGATAGTGTAAACAGCTTGAGGGACAACTTTAAGCAATCCAACATTTGCATTATAGGGGCGCCAGAAGGAGAAGAAAAAAAGCAAGAAATTGGAAGTCTATTTGAAAAAATAATGAAAGAACACTTCCCTAATTTGGTGAAGGAAATGGACATGCAAGTCTGGGAAGCACAGAGAGTCCCAAACAAGATGGAAGCAAAGAGGACCACCCCAAGACACATGGTAATTAAAACGCCAAAGGTTAAGGATAGAGAATCTAAAAAGCAGCAAGAGAAAAGCAGTTACCTACAGGGGAGTTCCCATAAGGCCGTCAGCTGATTTCTCAAAAGAAACTTTGCAGGCTAGAAGGGTTTGGCAAGAAATATTCAAAGTCATGAAAAGCAGGGACCTGCAGCCAAGATTGCTCCACCCAGCAAAGCCATCATTTAGAAACAAAGGGCAGATAAAGAGCTTCCCAGACAAGACAAAAACTAAAGCAGTTCATCATCACCAAACCGTTATTATATGAAATGTTAAAGGGACTCATTTAAGAAAATGAAGATCAAAACTGTGAACAATAAAATGGCAAAAAATACATATCTATTAACAATTGAATCTAAAAAACAAACTAAGCAAACAAGAACAGAGACAGAATCATGGATACAGAGAGTATTTTGATGGTTGCCAGATGGGAGGGGTGTGTAGGGGAATGGGTGAAGAGGTGAGGGGATTAAGAAGTACAAATAGGTAGTTACAGAATAGCCATGGGGATGTGAAGTACAGCACAGGAAATGGAGTAGCCATAGAACTTACATGCATGACCCATGGACATGAACAATGGTGTGGGGACTGCCTGAGGGAGTGGGGTGTGCTGGGTGGAGGGAGGCAAAGGGTGGAAAGTCAGGACAACTGTAATAGCACAATCAATAAAATATCATTTAAAAATAAAATAAACAGACGTTTAAGAAAGAAAACAGAAAAAATCAAGAGTTCCAGTGAGGTGGGGTCTCCTGGTGTTGAATCCAGCCAGTTGGAGCCCCAGGCCTGCTCCTCTCCAACAAATGGGCTGTATTCCCTCTCACGTGGCAGTGGCCTGCAACAAAGGGCTCCTGTCCTGGTTCTGGGGTCTTCCATCCCCTGTCACTCCTGACTCATCCTGAGTGTTTCCTTACTGGACGGGACGGTGAGGAGGGGAAGGTGGGCTCAGCGCTTCAGTCCTTCCTCCCCTACTTCCCCTAGAGACTCGGTCTCTGTGGCAGAGATCAGGGAGGGATGGGTCCCCAGCTGCTGCACCCTGTGGTCTGTAGTTCATACACCCCAAACTCACAGACATGAATCCTGGCTCACAAAGAAATCAGATCTGGCTTGAAGATCTCAGGCCAGGGGAAAGCAACCCCATGGCTAACAGTGGAAAAGCTCTTTCCTGGACATCAATAAGGATGTTGGGCAGACTCCAGTGTGAGTTGGAGGAGTCCAGTTATGTCAGTCAGAGGCAGGAGGGCTCATTTGTTGATTCAGCACCAATCTTGGTTTCCTAATGTTACCTGGACAGGGGAGGCAGAGGAATGGCAAACAAACGTTCCTCTCACCCCACCTTGCCTGGGCAGAGTAACCAAATCCAGGGCCAGAGATGAGTCATGGATCCCACAGAACCAGGCATGGGTGTGAGAGCCTCCTCTAGACTGCTCCTCTCTCTGCTCACAAAGGAAAACGTGGTTCACAGTGCGAGGGGGGAGGCTTGGCCCCGGTCTTGTGGGTAAATGTCCTCTTTCTGCTCTGAGTCCATTTGCCACCGGACACACTGGTTGTTGTTTCTCATTCTCCCACAGCACCTACCCTATCATCACGGCACCCTTCCTATGATGGCAAATGTGCTCACACGGTTATTACTTAGTTACGTGTTTCGTGGGGTATCCACTCTGCAAGGCTGGTTTGATCTCAGGACATTGGTGTCCTTGTTCAGTCTGCGGCCGTCAGGCGCTGCAAACTGATGTCAGTATCCACTGAGTGGAGCTCACATTAGGAATAAAAATCCACTTCTAGAAGAAATGGTGCAAAATGTGTGAACTGAGTTGGCACTCTTGGCTTCTTTGGATTCAGGTGCCATTGCCTCTGTGTTAGGAGCGCAGAAAGTAGAGTGGATGGTAGGTGCTCACCTGTCTCCCTAGGTGAGTCAATGCAAGTTCAGGTCACAGGGTTGGGGGCAGGGATACACTCAGCAGTCCAGGGGTGAGGAAGGACGAGTTGATGAATCTCCCTGGCAGGACTCAGAATGCTTTCTGAGAAAGGAGTGGGAGAGGAGAACTGGCCGGAGAATGCTGTGGGCCAGTAAACCTCCGCTGTTCTCTGCGAGGCGGCTGTGCAAATGAGCAGTATGAACAGCAAGGACAATAGTTAACATCATCCTTACCTGTCCCCCATGTATCCTGCTGTGCAATGACACTGCCCCGTCACGTGGTCACACTGCCCTCCGTGGTGGCAAGGACAGTCCTGGCTGCAGTTCTGACCAAATGTCCCTGGTGGGCAGGGCTGGGCACACACTGCTCCCTGAAACAGAGGAGGAAACACACGTGTAGGTGGTGGTTTGAGTTGCAATCCTAGAGCTACTTTCTCCTAGACGTGGCACAGCTGCTCCGGCCTAAGGGACCACTCCGTTCCCTCAGTGGGACTTTCTCCCCAATCACAGAGGCCTAGAAAGTCACACATTATGACTCCAATGCCCCACTTTAGAGATGGGGAGACTAAGGCCAGCTTGTTTATCCAATTATTCAGGACACATTTTATAGAGTGCCTATTGTATTCCAGGCACTCTATTGGGCACTGAGGGTATAAAAATGTAAGTAAGACTCTATTCCTGCCCTCCCAGTCTATTAAGGAGGCAAGAAAACAGATAATTTAAGCACCAGGTGCTAAGTGCCCTCACACGGGTGTACAACAGGGCTGAGGAAAAGCAGAGACTGTGCTTGACCATGATGGTCTGGAAACATACATTTATCTCCGCTTCTTTCGCAAACCCAGCTAACATGTGAGTAAAGGGGAGGGGTACAAAACTGCAAGGAAAAAGGAATAGGAGAGGGGACCACAGGGGTCAGAGATGTGGAACTGTGAGGTTTCTGCTTTCTCAGCAATGCTAAGTGCCTGCAAAGGGAGCGTGGGAAGACATCAGGTTGCCTTGTAACCTCAGAAAAGCTCAGAAATCAGAGACACCAGGAACCTTGGACAGCCAAGGTGCAGATGAAATGGAGAACTATTTGAAAACGTATCACACAGGGAATGAGATTCGATTTTTGCCCTCTTTTTACATAGCCGGGTCGGTTTCCCAAGACCGGCAGTTTGCTTTTAGAGAGGTCGACCCACATAGGGTTTGGACACGGGGCACCCAGCTGAGGGTGGGCGGTCCATGAGAAATGGAGGTCCTGCAGAACTCTGCCCGCTCAATGACCAGACCCTCTGCTCTCTTCCCCATGCAGCTCCTAGATGCAGATTCCTGGGCTACACTCCCTGGGGCAGCATTCTGGAGGATTCCTTTCTGGGGACACCGACAGCTCAAGAGGAAAGACCTATAGATACTGATATTTGAGGATCCCATCAGTCAACAAACCTACCCCTAGGCTTCCAACCAGCTTTTCTGAGGCTTATGGTAAAATATGAACAGGTGGCCAAGGAGCACCAGATATCTGAAATGAGACTCTAACAGGAAAAAAGATTCTAACATGAAGGAGACTTGTTAGAAGACTTCTAACAAGAAGGCTCGAACATGGCAGAAGAACAAAGCAGACAGATAGATGAGAGAACAATGCAGGGCGCAAAGAAAACGGAAGAAAAAGCCTCTGTTATGGTGAAAGTGAATACCCTCATGCAGTTATATGAAGACATTTGTACCCATGAAAACACAGAGGGCTAAAATAGGCTATCCAAAGAACAGTAAAGAGTTCTTAACAAGTGAAAATAGGATGACAGAACTTTTTAAAAACTGCAATATAAGAGCTGGAAGATAAAGGTAAGGAAATCTCCTACAAAGCAGAAGGGGGAGTGGGGACAGAGGGAGAGACAGAGAATGAGAATATAGTAAAATTCCAGGATCAGTCCAGGAGTTCTGACACGTAGTTAACAGGGGTTCCAGACAACAGAACCGAAAAGTGGAGGTAAGTGGATTAAATGGGAAATATAAAACAAGAAAATTTCCCAGAAGAGAAGGATGGAAAGCATTGATTTCTGAATTCAAAGTGCCTGTGGAGTATCCAACACAAAAAGTGGAAGGAGATTGACGTTAGGCCCGTCATTGTAAAATTTCACATTTCTATGGATAAAGTCACATACCAAAGAGCAGAAATCAATTGCCCTGCCTGGTGTGGCTCAGTGGATTGAGCACCAGCCTGAGAACCAAAGGGTTGCTGGTTGGATTTCCACTCAGGGCACATGCCTGGGTTACAGGCCAGGTCCCCAGTAGGGGGTGCTCGGGAGGCAACCACACATTGACGTTTCTTTCCCTTTCTCCCTCCCTTCCCCTCTCTAAAAATAAATAAAATCTAAAAAAAAAAAAGCATATTAGACTTCTTAACTAGAAACTAGGAGACAATGAAACAATGCCTTAAAAATTTGGAGGAAAATAATTTCCAACCTAGAATTCTACACCCAGCTAAATTAACACTCAGATGGGGGATTCAGTGAAGACATTTTCAGATTTGTACAGTTTAAAAAAATTAAATTTCCACGAACACTTTCTCTGGAAATTATTGGAGGCCTTTTTTTCCCCCCATGAAAAGGAATTATCCAAGAAAAAGAAAGACTTGGGCGGCTGGAAATAGGGCCTCCCACAGAAGAGGTGAAAGGGGCTACAGGAGGGCGGGGGCGGGGAGCCCTTGCACAGCAGCCGAGGGGCAGGACCCGCTCGCGGGTGCCGGGTGTGCGGCCTCCAGAGCAAGGTGGAAACCAAAGCCACGTCAAGAGGTTGCTGATGTGTCTGACTTTATGGAGAGCATTTCAGAGTCCTGCAGGGAGTTGTAGGGATAAATTAGTAACAGTACCTATGTGCTCATAGGTACCTAAACATTAAAAGTGATTTGATCAAAAATTGTAGTAAAACAATTCCCTCAGTTTCCTTCTGAAAGGAAAACAATTTCCTTTGAGAGGGTGGGAGAAAGGTTGCTTGTGTGTGTGCGTGTGTGCGTGTGTGTGTGTGGTTAGAGCCGAATTTTATTCTGCATTAGGAGGAAATCAATAGATTCGATAAATGTCTACATTGGAAAAAGGAAATGGCAGTAAAGCATGCTATAAAGAAATATGGAGGAAAATACCAGAAGAAACTAAGAAACTGGAATGAGGTTGCCTTTTGGGAATGGGATTTATGAGTGGTGCAGGGGATGAATTTCCCCTCCTTCTAGTATTAGCCTTGTGGTATTAGATAACTTTTAAAATTATAATATGAATCTTAGATCTTTATCAAACAGAAATTATAACCTGTTCTTGTCTCTTGCTGCCCTTCCAGCCTCTCTCCACAAGGGATAGTTGTAGCTCTTATGGAGATCAAGTATTCTCCCGCAATTAATTAATCAATTAGTTCAACACACAATTATTAAGCACCAATAATTGCCAAGCCCAAGGAAGCTAGTTTAGTCAGGAAAATCTGCTGACCAGAAACATCTTTCAATATCATCCAATTTACTTGTAATGAATTAAGTGGGAGGCCTTTCAGCTCCACACATAAGTCAGACAGTGAGGATCTGGGGGGGGGGCGGTGCTGGAAAGGGGAGGGGAGGGACGGTGAGATGAGCGTGTGTGCAAGGAGAGCGGTGGGGGAAAGCTGCTCAGAGGAGAGGTCCCTCTTCCCCTGGAGCTGGTGCCCCAGGCGTCGCAGGGGCCTGCATTCTCACTGCACCCCACAAGCTTAGGGATTCTTCCAGGGAGAGAGGAGTCTTTCTGGCCACGCTCTGAGTCAGTCCTCTGCAGTCCTGGGTGGACAAGGATGCTCTGACCCTAAAAAAACATTTTGAGCATTCTTGGGGGGCTGTGCTTATATCTCCTACCTCCCCATCATGGAGCACTGTGGGACCCTCATGTGCTTACACACACATACCCACATGACCAAGCCCCTCGAGACGACCAGTAGGAAAGTTGGGTGCACAGAATGCTTCCTTCCAACATTTCCTAGGGAAATCAGTTGTTCTTGAGACTTCTTGGTACTCCCCAACTGCAGGCAATCTCTAAACCCCTAGGTTCTTCCTCGGGCTTGAGCTCCTGGGGCCTTAACGAATTTAATACCTTGAAAGGCCTGCTGTCTGGTGTGGTAGAAAGAACACTGGACTCAAAGTCAGGAATTGGGTTCAAATCTTAGTTCTCCTCTTCTCAGACAGCTGAGCTAAGACAAGTTGTATGATTGTGCTGAGTCTCAGTTTCCTTGCCTGTGAAATGGGAGTGGTAACCCTGGGTCGCCCAGGTGTTTGTAAAGATTAAGTAAGATTAGCTATGTGAAGGGATGGTGTCTTAAAGAGCAGGCCTTTAATTAATATTAATTCCACCGAAGCAGACATCTGAAGAGGCGGCATGTGGTAGGAGCCCAGTACAACCCGGGACCGAGAAGAGTGGAAGTGAACCACATAACCAGCCAGTGACTGCTGGTAAGAAGAACAGCCTTTTGGGGAGAGAGCAGGCAGGAAAGTGTCAGCTTAAAGAGGGCTGGGGCCTTATGGTTTCTCTCCTGCTTTTATGAGCTTAACTGTGTTTCCCTAAGTTCCTATATCCTAACTCCCAGCACCTCAGAGTGTGACTGTATTTGGAGACAGGGACTTTATAGAGGTAATAAAGTTAAAATGAGGTCATTAGGGTTGGTCCTAATCCAGTATGACTGATGTCCTCATAAAACGAGATTAGGACACAGACAGGGACAGAGGGAAGTCCCTGTGAAGACAGCCACCTACAAGCCAAGGAGAGAAGCATCGGAAGGAACCCACCCTGCCAACACCTTGGTCTCAGACCTCTGGCCTCCACAACTGTGAGGAAGTCAATTTCTGTTGTTTAGGCAGTTCCGTCTGTGCTGCTTTGTCCTAACAGCCCTAACACGTCTGCCCAATGGGCCTCCAACTGTAGGGGGACCTCGGGCTGTGGGGCATCCAGGGGCCTGGAGATGAGGTGAGGCAACAGAGGGGCTCCTCTCTGACTGGCTGGACCTGTTCATCGGTGCCACTGTTCTGGGTACCAGCTTCACTTTAAGAGACCACGACCACACGGAGCATTAGAAAGCTGGGGGCCAAGATGCCGACAGGACTCAGGGACGTGCCAATAGGACGGCTCGGCCTCTTTGAGCACTGAAGGCATTACTGGCGATCATGGTGGTCTCCGGCAGCACAGATGCCCTCGGCCAACAGTGTACAGTGGGGTGGCGTGGCTGCTGTGGAAATGATCCGGGCCACAGGCCAGGGTGTGGAGCTCTATGAATCATCCTCCTCAAACCTGAGCTTCTGTGACCCTACAACCTCAGATCCGAACGCCTCTCTTTGGCCCCCCTGACACCTGATTCTGTTCTCAGCTCCTCAGGCCTGCTGTTTTCATGTGTGTGCATCTGTGCACATGTGTAGCACACGCTGTATCCAGCCTGCACCATCAGACTGGGAACTCCTAAGGGGGTGACCACACCTCCTCCCCCCTCTGTGGCCGTCTGGAGTACCTGCTCTCGTCAAGCTACTCACACCTGGTTCCTCTCCTCTGAAAGGTCTGAGAGCCCAGAAAGAGGGGAAATAATTCCCCAGGCTCTTTGCAAAGCCCCCCACTGGAATGGGCTCATCCCAGCTGGGCAAGTGGAGTGTCCTGTGGGCACACTCAGGGCCTAGGGGCCTGGGATCTGATGAGGGGCTGGGAGGGCCAGAGTTCCTGGAGGCCCCTCTCCAGCTCTGCACAATGCCTCTGTTCTTCGCGGAGCTGCACTGTGTGCTTAGCAATTGTAGTCTTTAGGGCTCTGAGTGTAGCTGAGGCCACCGGGGAGCCAACAGGAAAGTGAGGCCACAGAGGGCGGTAAAGGCAGGACCTTTCTGCCCAGCATCCTCCCTTTGGCCCCAGCCTTCCTTGGGAGGGACCTCAGGCACGAACTGCGGCTTCAGGATACTGGGGCTCTGCATGAAAGAGGGGTATTAATAATTCATACAAAGCTGCAAGTTAAATGCTGTGTCAAAAATAGAAATGCAATTGTCTACAATAAAATTAAAAACATAAAGTCCCCAAATCCAAAGCTTCTATTGACAGAGTTTCTCATCTTCTGGAGGAACAAACCTCTCACTGTGCTAGGGAGAAAAACAAATGTCTCCATGTGTTGGCGCCCCCCTTCCTGCGTCCATCCCCAGCCTCCATCAGCCTCTCTAGAGGGGACTCTGCAGGCACAGGGGCCGCCTGTGGCCTGTTCTCCCCGCCATGACCCGACCTGATCATCCTGATCCGACTTCACTGCCTGCCACTGGGCCGGAGGGTGCTGGGACTCTGGAAGCCGGCTGCAGAGGGAGGGCCTTTCCAGAGCGTGGGGCAGGGTGGGGGGAGCAAGCAGGTGTGGGAGAGGCAGCAGCAGCCCTTTTGTCTGCCTCAGAAGAGACAGATAGATGGACAGACAGACAGCAAGAGTTGGGATTCAGGAGTCATTACACCTGGACTCTAGCTTCACCTCCCTCTCAGCTAGCAGTGTGACCTTGGGCAGGTAGGTCACTTAGCCTCAGCTTGCTCACCTGAGAGAGGAAGACAGTAATAGACCAATGGCGTTCAAACCTTTTAAAGCTGGGAGACCCTGTTTTTATATGAAATCTTACCTAGAATCTCAATAGACAAAGTATGTGTGGATTAAAATGGAGAAAGGGAGTGTGTGGGAGCCAGAGTCTTAATTATTAGGCTTCCCACCCCCGCTCTCCTCCAAGAAACCCAAGGGTTCAGTGAAACACGGAAGGAAGTCCTATGGTCTCGATCAATTATTTCCCAAAGCAGACATGCAGACACAGCTGGCTGCCTCCGAATCATCTGGAGAGCTTATTAAAAATAGAGATCCCTGAGCCCTGGAAGGTCTCGGGTGGGGCCTGGGAATCTGCATTCAACCCCAGCCCACTGTGACTCTGGCATGCAGCCAGGTTTGTGTGCTGCTGGACCAGATGATCCCCCAGGTCCTTTCCTGTCCAAAAAATTTTTGGCAGGTCTGTGCCTGTGTCAATGGGCCCTGCAGACGTCCCTCCTGTCTGCCCCCCTGTGACCGAGATGTTCACAGTCTCCTGAAATACCTTGCTCCTGCTCAGCAGCACTGTCCTCCTTGGCTTTGCAAAGCTTTCGGCCCCAGGGTGAGGCAGCCAGCTATGTCACTGAGCTTCCCCCCCCAGATAGGAAAGTCAGTGGCTCGCTGCTTCTGAGGAGCTGGGGTCTGTGGACAGTGGGGAGGGGTACCGACAGGTGGGCATGTTGGCTAGAAGGAGGCCCGTGGATTGTCTGTGGCACCCAGGTAACACGGACAAGCAGAGCACTTGCGTTTTCAAGGCACTTTGGACATGCTCTGCCTCACCTGAGCCTCCTGCCAACCACGGCAGCTAGGAAGGGCGGGGATGGCTGTTGTTATGCCGGTTTTGCAGGTGGGAAGGCATAGATCAGAGTAACTGAGGTTTTTTTCCAGGGTCAGCATTGAATGTGAGCCCTGAATTTAGGCCTGTTTAGTTATAAATCCCACCCTCTTTCCCATAAGGGTGGTTCCCAGACACAAGACCTGGATCGGTTGAGGCTGCATCAGAAGCACTGGGAGCACTTGTTAAATAAAATGCAGATTCTGGGGCCGACAGAATCAGAATGTAGGGGGTGGAGGCTGGGAATCTGAAGCTCTATAAACGCAGGTGATCCATACACCGCTGTCTCCCCACCTCCCCCCTCCTTATCCCATACCCTTTCTGCTACTTCTGCCCAGAGCTTATGGCAGCTTCAGTGAGTACCTATGCGCGTTCTATGAGAAGAATTCCACAACTTTGCATACAAGGGACTACAGGCTCAGAGAGGTTAAGTAACTTGCTTCAGGTCACACAGCACTTAGATGGCAGACCTGGGATTCCAGTTTCCATGGCACCACTGGCAACGTGTCATGATGCCCATGACCACAAACAGGAGTGGGGAGGGAATTCAGTGGGGGAGGAATTTAGCCCTCCAGGGTACATGTGAGTGAGTGATGCTCACAGTGCCCCACCCAGATCCACCAGGCCCACCTACCGTCCAGCCTGCGGGGCAGGCACACTCGCCAGTGATGTGGTGACAGGTGCCCCCATTCTGGCAGGGGCAGCGCAGCTCACAGTGAGCCCCGTGGCTCCCAGGCGGGCACAGCTCCTCGCAGCTGCGTGGGGAAGCAGAGGTATTAGAGGTAGCGGCACTCGGACCAGGTGGCAGGGCTCCAGGGCTCCTTAGGAATTAGTGAGTTCACAGTCAGTGCGAACTGTCCTGGGCACCAGGTCAGCTGAGATGCGGCCCTGCTTCCTGCCGTGCGTAGGGCTCAGAGAGAATGAACTGGAACGTGTGCTTGGGCCAGTACCTGTGGAATGACTTAAGTGCTTTCGGTGTTCTTCTGGGGAGGGAGAGCTGAGGAAGGCTTCCCCGAGAGGGAGACATTTCACCTGAGTCTTGACGTTAGTCCCACCAGGAGAATGGGAGGAAAGGCAGGCCGGGCGGAAGGAACAGCACGGGCAAAGACACTGAGAAGTGGCCATGGGTCCTGCCTTCAAGAATCTGCCTACATTCAGAGAGTGGGCGAATCTGGGGTATTACTCCCCCACCCCCAGGCTCTGGAAGGCTCTGTTACCATGACAGGCTCATGTATAGGAATGGGCATGGTGTCTTGGCCTTGGGTCTTAGTCCAATGGCCCTGGCTTCTAGCTGGAGCCACCTGAAGCTGGCCGGATGTGGGGGCAGGAACACCCTCAGTTGAGGAGGTATCTGTGGCTAGAGTCCTCAGGTGCCCTCCCAGGATCTGGGGCTGCTGGGGAGGCCCTGAGGCTTCTGTGAGTGGGGAAGGAGAACTTCAAACTTGCCTCTCAGGGGGTCTCAACAAAGCAGTCTTAGAGGTCCCCTGCCAGTACGGACTTTCCAGGGAACTGGAGTGAGGAGCTGTTTGGGGTCTGAGAAGAGGAGGTAAGGGAGAGGAACAGGCAGAGTAAACTACCCAAATCTGTGCATGATAGCTGGCCAGGCTCTCCTCCCCATTATTCCCCTGCCTGCCCCCCCCCACCCCTTACTCTGTTTTAAATGGCCTGGAAGGGCCAGGACCCAGGTGAGCAGAGGCCTTTGGGTTGTGATCAGAAGAGACTTACACGCTAAGGTCTGGGCCCTGACCAGGAAGGGACTCCTGGGAGGAGTTTAATGAGCTCCTCTGGCCACGGAGCGCCCATCCGTGCACAGTCTCAGCTTGCACCAGTCACGCCGCGGCCTGGGCAAGGTCTGGGCATTCAGCCTCTGCAGAACTTAGGGTCACAGAATGTATTTTACAGCCAGGACTATCCTGACCTTCCATCTGTTACCACCGCCCTGGCCACCTGCAAGGAGTAGGTGGGGACCGCACAGCTGCCAAGAGGTCAGCTGGACCCGCCCTCCCGTCCGCGCCCCCACAGCCACTTTACTCACTAGACACCGGTGTAGCCAGGTGCGCAGAGGCACTCGCCAGTGCGGGGGTCGCAGCTGGCACCGTGGTGGCACTGGCACGGTAGTTGGCAGCCCTTGCCATGGGTGCCAGGAGCGCAGAGCTCTTCGCAGCGCCAGCCTCGGAAGCCAGCGGCACACACGCAGGCGCCGGTGATGGGGTTGCACAGGGCACTGTTCTGGCACTGGCACCGGTTGCTGCAATGGGGTCCCCAGTGGTCACTGTCGCAGCCTGCAGGAGAGGAACAGGTCAGGGCTGAGGGACCCTATGGGCTCTCTTTGGGATGGGCAGGGGGAATCTAAGTAAGCCCAAGCTGCCTTCCATGTCTGCATTGCTCTTCCCCATAGGAGGCAGCAAGGGGTATCTGGGTGGAAGCTTTGGCGCCTCCTGAAACCTCCATCAGCTCTTCCTCAAGTGTGTGTGAACAATCAAACACTCAAGATAAGAAGCTTGTTTCTTCAAGGCATTTCCCATTCGGGGCCATTCCATTCCAACCAATGCCTCCCAAAGCCCCTTCTCCTGCGCTGAAGTTTGGAACGGCCAGCTGTTTACCTCCTGCCGCCTTTGCTAAACTCTTCTTGGTTGGCTGTCTCTGCTCCGCTCTGCCAGGCACTTCTTCTTAGGGTCTGCCACACCTCTTCTCTGGGGCCCTTCTCTTCGTGGTACCTCCCCAGCCCAGCCCTGCCCTGTACCCATCTATCATTCCTGCCCCTTCCCCCTCCTTCCCAGACTCATTAGTTTTCTCACCTCTTGCACCTCACTCTCCATGAACATGTCTTCTAACTTCCCGCCCCTCCCCGGGCTCTATATTTTTGTCACCCTTCCTGTCTCTCTCTCTTGCTGCTTTTCCCTTTTATTAATGCCTACGCCCCTGGTTACTTCATCTTCAGTTCACTTTCATTACTTTTCAAGCAGCCAACTTCCGAAGGAACAGGAAAAAGAAGTGTTTCCCTGGGAGGGGACAGATAGCCTTCAAGATCTTCATGTGTAATTAAATGTTTCAAAGAATGATACATGAGCCGGCTTTGCAGAAATTCACTCTACAGCTGTGGAGAGCGGCTGAATGGCAGAGCCCAGGCAGGTCCCCCAGCCTGCTGCCACCCCCTCTCTAATTCTTGCCTGGTGCCTACAGGACACAAAACGACAAGATGTCCTCAAACTCTTGCCTCACCCACTCGCGTCCTGGAGTAGGGATAAATGTGGAGCTCAGGCATGGACGGGCGCACAGCGTTCTGGGAGATGCTCAATGGGCAGAAAGATTGCTCCTAGCTAAGACCAGGCAAGACTTCCTGGAAAGGAAGGCGCCTGGCGTGAGCTGTAAAAGATGCCTATCGTAGTGACCAGCCGTCCCAGTTTCAGCAATGAAAGTGCAGTCTTCTGAGAAATCCCTCAGCAAACTGGATGGCTGGTCACCCTGTTGCCTGAAGACAATGAGATGATTAATTGACCTTTTTGCTCCAGTGATTCTAGGGCTTAGACACTCACAGAGAAAGCGGGCAGGGAGCGGGATTGGGAAGGTGTTATTGGGAAAGGCTCAGCATGAGCAAAGAGACAATAGCATTCACGTGTTGGGCATGTACAAGAGCATAAGTTCACCCTGGCTGGGTGGCTCAGTTGGCTGGAGCACCATCCTGTACACCAAAAGGTTTTGGGTTTGATCCCCAGTCAGGGCATATACCTAGGTTATGGGGGTATGCCCAGTTGGGGTGCATACAGGAAGCAACTAATTGATGTTTCTCTTTCTCCACCCCTCCCCCACCCCTTTCCTTTCTCTCTAAATCAATAAACATCTCCAGGTGAGGATCAAACAAACAGACAAACAAACAAAATAAAAACAAGAGCACTAGGTTCTAGTGAAGCCAGTGAGTGGATCTTTGGGGACTACCAACCTCCCCACATGTGCCTCCCACTTGCCGACTAGCCTCAAGTGATCAAAGCCATGGAGTCTGTCTGTCCATCATCCTTTAGCAGATGGAACCCCCCTAAGCCTGGAATCCTAATCACCCTGTCATGCTTCATCCCTTCTTTGTCCATGCCCCAAAGAGTCACACATACAAACTGAGCTGCCAAACTATGAGTGAGCCTCGCTCGGCATTTTCCACCTTGCACTACCATGAGTGAGGCCCAAATCCAGTCCAATAGCCAAAGGAATTTTGAGAAAGAAGAACAAAGATGGAGGCATCATGCTTCCTTATTTCAAACTATATTACAAAGCTTTAATAATCCAAACAGTACAGTATTGCATAAAAAACAGACACATAGGAGTCAGTAGAACAGAAAAAGAGTCCAGAAATAAACCCATACATATATGATAAACTAATTTACAGCAAAGGAGCCAAGAATATACAATGGGGAAAGAACAGTCTCTTCAATAAAAGGTGTTGAGAAAACAGCCACATGCAAAAAATGAAACTAGACTGTCTTATACTCTACACTCAAAGTTAAAAATTAACTCAAATGGATTAAAGATTTGAATGTAAGATTTAAAACCATAAAACACCTAGAACAAAACATGGGTGGTAAGTTCCTTTGACATCAGTCTTGGTGATGATTTTTTTGGACTTAATACTAAAAGCAAAGGCAACGAAGGCAAAAACAAATAAATAAGACTACATCACACTAAAAAGCTTCTGCACAGCAAAAGAAACCATCAATACAATGAAAAGACAACTTACCAAATGGGAGAAAATATTTGTAAATCATATCTGACAAGGGTTAATATCCAAAGAACTTGTACAACTCAACAGCAAAAAAGCTGACAATCTAATTAAAAAATGAAAAGAGGTTCTCAATAGACATTTTCTCAAAGAAGACATGCAGATAAATAATAGGTACACGAAATGTGCTCAACATCACTAGTCATTAGGGAAATGCAAATCAAACCACCGTGAGCTATCACCTCGCACCTGTTAGAACGACTATTATCAAAGAGATAAGAAGTAATAAGTGCCGATGAAGATGTAGAGGAAAAGGAGCCCTGTGCACTGCTGATGGGAATGTAAAATGGTGCAGACACTATGGAAAACAGTATGGAGATTCCTTAAAAACTTAAAAATAGAACTACCATGTGGTCCAGCAATTTCACTTCTGGGTATTTATCCAAAGGAAATGAAAACACTAACTTGAAAAGACACCTGCAGCTCCACGCTCACTGCAGCGTTATTTACAATAGCCAAGACGTGGAAACAACGTACGTGTTCATGGAGGGAAGAGTGGATAAAGAAAACGTGCTGTATACACATGTGAGGTGACTCCACTGTAATAATAATAATAACAGCAACCGCATTTTAAACGCTCACTTGTGACAATTAAAACCCTGTGAACTTGGTTTGTTATTTCTCATTTTACAGATAGGGAAATGAGGAGTCAGAGGGCTTAGGGGATTGCCCTGGGTTATAGTCAAGGGTAGGCCCAGGTCTTCTGGCTCCAGCTTTCTCCGCTGCAGGCAAATGGGACCCTTTCTGAATGATGACTCTGAAGAAGGAAACTTAGAGGTACCGTTGGGGACGAAGTGGCAGCTGCAAAGCACAAGACAAGGAGACTACAGAAAAGTAGCCACCCTCTGTGCTCATCACTGTGAACAATCCCAGGACCCAGAACAAGGGGTTCCCCTTGTTGTCAGGGCTGTGACTCTATATTAGACTGCCAGAGTCCAGACATTGGTGCAGCCCGGGCCATACAGTTATGCTTTGCTAATCAGCCAAAACCCAGTAGGAAGTGAAACTATGCCTCTGATAAGGAGCTGGAACATTGTCATGAAGTCCATGTACTAACACCTGGGTGCTTTTGTTCTTGTACTTGACCTTTCAACAAACACTTACCAAGCACCCACTAGTGCCAGCAAATGTCCTGCCCTTTTGGAGTGTACAGTCTAGCGGGGACGGAGCCACTGGAGCAGCACTGAAGGCATATGGTAAAGGGCTCTATTAGGGGTCTTTCACGGAGTTACAGGAAGACAGGAGGGCCTGCACCCAGACCGGGGGGTTTGGGAAGATGTCCTCAAGGAGGTGGACTGAAGGAGGGGTGCAGGTGGGGAATGGACCTAGGCAGAGGAAAGAATAGATGTAAAAGCTTGGAGGTGGGATAAAATATGATGTGAGAGAAAATGAAAACAAAAGGTGTGTCTGGATTATAAACTTTAAGGGAGAGCAAGGTACAAGGTAAGGCAGATTCCCGGGCAGAGTGCCAGGTCCAAAGGCTTTGTGAGCCACGTTCAGGGTGTGGGCTTCCTACCGGCACCAGGAGGCTGTGAAGGTGTTCTAAGCCGAGGACGGACACGATTAGGTGTGGCTGTAGAAAGAACTGATGAGAATAGATTTGTGGGCACGAGTGACAGAGTGGGACTGGTGTCAGGGGAACCAGCTGTTATAATAAGGAAACAGATGGTGGTGGCCTTGACTAAGGCAGTAGCATCTGGGATGGACAGAAGGGGACAAGATTCCAGCCACATTTATGAGGTAGAAGCAGCAAGGACTTGGTGATTGACAGGCCGCTGAGGGAAGGAAAAAGAGGGACAGCTGGGTAGATATTGGTATCACACTCTTTTTCTTTTTTTTGCATTTTTTTCAAGTGTTGTTCAAGTATAGTTGTCTCCATTTTCCTGCCACCTAAGTGCCCATCAGTAAATGAGTGGGTCAAAAACCTGTGGTCCATATACACAATGGAATACTATGCAGCAGAAGGAAAGAAGGTATCACACTCTTTGTAGGACATACAAGGGGAAGAGGAAGTATTGGGGGAAAGAGAATGAGGTTAATTGCGGTCATTGTGTAAGGGATATCCGAGGCGGCATTCAAAACCCATGCACCTACCACTAACGGATGCACTAACCTTTTGCTTCCATTCTCCTACTCTTCCCTTCCACAAACAGTGAGCGAGTGCCTTCTAGTGCCTTCTGGAGTGTACAGGCAGGTGGGGAAGGGCATCAGACAAGCTCACGTATGCACAGTCCTATTCAGTCTGACAATATGTGTTCTCAGACCATAGATAAGTGTGTGTGTGTGTGCACGATTGTGTGCTTGTGTGTGTGTGTTTTACGGGGCCCCTAAAGATAAGCACCAAGAATGCTGCGTCACAGTCAGAAACAAAGGAAACAAACAAAACACTTGTAGACCGAAAAGCAAAGCTACTTGCCGCCATGAATATAGGAGCAAACAGCCCCTTGTATCCAATTTAAAATACAGGGTCCGGCACAAATAACATCTCCTTTTTATTACAAAAAATTCTTTTATTACAAAATTACAAGCATGTAAATCTATAACACAACAATATCACACTCGAGCACGCCATATGACGTTGTAGGTGAAGTGTTCAGATTGCTGTCCGTCTCGTGTGAGTCATTCACGCGCCCTGCCGACCACACTCCAGCAAGACTTACTTCTGCCGATGGACGCTGTGATCTGATTAAGGAAGCAGGTAAGTGTGTAACCCATTCCGAAGACACCCCCTTCGCCTTCCCCCTTCCCCAGAGTGATTAAATGGAAAAAAGTTAGATTTCACAGGAATAAGCTTCAGCTATCTAGAAAATCCACTTAAAAGCCCCTCATTCCCCAGCAATGACAGAAAGGAGGCGGAGTCACAGTGAGTCAATTATCCACCCCATCCAAGGTGAATAAAAACGATCGTCATTAAAATTACAGCAGAATTCTGCATTCTTTCACAGATAGTCACAAACTCTTCCCAATCCGGCCTTGAAATGTCACCCCCTCACACACTCTTTTTTTTCTGTCATAGATGTTCCTTCCTAATTATACTTGGCATTGGCTGATTTTTCAAGCACAGTAGATGTATTTTCTTTGAGCAGCCAGTGGGGGCTTTCGTGGCACCCAGGACTGTGCGGCCTGGCTTGTTCTGTCCCCAGCAGGGGACTCCCCATGCTGACCTCCTGAGACTTTGGGGCACAGGCCTCTTGTGCTCTGGGCTCCCCAAAAAGGGGAGTGGCTTCACCATTCCCTTCTCCACAGACATGCTTTCAAATTTGTAACTACAGTTGGTTGAGCAGTTAAAGCCTGACTGGCCATGAGATAAAGGTGTAAAATAAATGTTCTCATTTAATTCTCCCAACAACCCATTTGCAGGGGGTGCTATTATTATGCACATGTTGCGGATCAGGAAACAGAGGCCTAGTGAGGTAGAATAGCTTATCCAAGGTTACGCAGCTAGGGAGAGACTGGGTGTCTGGGCTCCTAGCCCTTGCCTCCCCCTGGGTATGGGTATGGTCTGGTGTTGATGGAAAAGGGATCCCGGCAGCCGGCTTCAACAGCCACATTGGATAATTTACAAAGAGACAAGGAAGCAGAGAGACTCATTTTTTTAAAAAAGATTTTATTTATTTACTTTTTAGAGAGGGGAAGGGAGGGAGAAAGAGAGAGAAGCATCAGTGTGTGGTTGCCTCTCACGTGCCCACCACTGGGGACCTGGCCTGCAACCCAGGCCTGTGCCCTGCCTGGGAATCGAACCAGCGACCCTTTGCTTCACAGTCCAGCACTCAATCCACTGAGCCACACCAGCCAGGGCCAAAGGGACTCATTTTTTCGGGGATTGGTTTATATGTGAATGGTGGTCATAGGTCCCAGTTTTCCATGACTGGCCCAATTTCACATAATTCTATTTTCTTCAGTTAAGATAATTTACTTATTTAGAACACTTTCTATGTGATAAAATATATGTAACATACGTTTTGTCATTTTCATCATTTTTAAGTGTATGATTAATTCAGTGGCTTCCATTACACTCACAGTGTTGCACAACCATCACCGCTCGTTCCGCAAACTCTTCTATCACCCCTAACAGGAACTCTGGAACAATTAAGCAATGACTCCTCACTCCCTCCCCTCTTCTGGTTACCTCTAATCTACTTCTGTCTCTATGGATTTGCCTATTCTAGATATTTCTATAAGTGGAATCATTTTATATTAGCCTTTTGTGTCTAGCTTCTTCCACTAAGCATAACGTTTCCGAGGTCATCATGTCATAGTGCGTGTTCTTTATTCCTTTTTGTGGCTGAAGAGTATTCTCTTTATAAATATGCCACATTTTGTTTATCTATTTGGCTCTTGATGGACACTTGGGTTGTTTCTTCCTTTTTTGGCTATCGCAAATAATGCTGTTACGAACATTGGTGTCCAAGCATCTTTCCGAGTCCCTGAAGATCATTTACGAAAGGCGCAACTGTGTTTTTATGCCTTTACTGACTTTCTTGATTAGGAACAACAACTTGGCTGACCACTTTTTCCTGCCACTTCCACTTAGGCAGGTTTCGGTACCTTGTGTCAACTCTCTGCTTTAGCGCTGGAGTCTCTGTGGGCTGCAGTGGGGGAGCTGGAGTGTGTTCTGGTTAGTAGCTGCCCCGTCCCCCCACACGACATCTCATCTAGCGACCCACCCAGATCTGGGCATGGGGAGAGCCGTCAGCAGTGCCGACAAGGGTGGGCCTTCTGCAGTGACCAGAGCCCCCTCCCCGCTGCTGATGAGGATTTGCCCCCCAGACAGCAGTTCTCAGCCTAGCACTCGTAAGCATCACCCTGGAGGTTATAAAAACACCTGTCTGGGCTTCACACTTAGACCTTCTGATTTAATTATTCTGGGGGGGGGGGGAGGCCCATTACAGGCCCTTAAAAAAAACCTCAGCAGGTGAGAACTATCATCCTTCTAGTAACCTGCTTTCTCAATGGTGCTCTCAGGGAGATGAGCGGGAAGATGATGGGCCCAAGGCTGGGGAGGGAGAGATGGATGGTTCCACAGATGGGAATCCTGAGACTCAGTGAAGAGGTGGAAGAGGAGGATGAGGAGGAATGGCTGCTAAAGAGAAGATCAAGGGTTAGGAAGTTATCTGGAACCCACTGACCCTGAGCTGCCCAGCCGGTACTAGAGCCTGGGCCAAGGTCCCCACAGCCACCCTTTGGCAATGGAAAGGCTTGACATTCCAGGCACCTGCCAGGAATGGCCCGTGGTCCCCTTAGTCTGCTCCCCATGCCCCTGTCCACACCGAGAAGAAAAAGAAAGAAGCAGGGGAGCTGGCAGGTCACGGGATTGTTCCCGAGTTTACAAAGCAGCAGGTCTGGGGTGGAGACGGAGCAGCAGCTGCCAGAAACCATCCCAGACAATAGGTAAAGTGACTGTCCAGTGAGTAAGGCCATTTGTCAACTGGCCCCAACAAAGCACTGGCAAGTTCTCAGAGGCTGAGCCTCCCTGCTCTCTCAGACCCCAGGTGCAATTCTGAGGGAGAATTTCGAAGGGTGGGTCACAGCCAGAGCTGTGCAATCTTGGGCAGCCTCCTCCGCAGTCTGGGCCTCTGTTTTCACATCTGTAAAGCGGGGGGAGGGGCTACTAAGTTGTCACAAATGGTCAGGGACAGTGCTGCACAGTGAAGACCTGTGCTCTCCAGGTGCCAGTTGTGCCCTCATTGAGAAACACCAGCAGGTAGGTGCCGGGGTCTCTCCCCATTCTCACTGTTTGTGATTCCCTGTTCTGTTGCTCGGTGCCCGTACTTGAGAAACAGACCGGGGTAGGGGGGCAGGGGAGGAGGTGTTTGCGCCCTTGTGTGGAAAAGAAAAAACTGAGGCGCTTACCCAGGATCTGAGTTGAGCCATTGCTCAGCTCTCTGTCCTCCCACTACCTAGATACGTGGGATTAAATATTAATAGACCAACGTGCTATAGATTAAAACCCCAATTCCTGACACAGTCCCTAGGCCCAGACAATGCTGACAGCACAGGATTATGATGATGTATCATTAGCTCTTAGTGATCCATTTATTACACTTGTTACTTCCTCTGTTATTTAACCACACTGTCTATATCTCCTCGAAAGCTCTGAGGGGAGGCGGGATTCGCAGGGGCTGCATGGAATTCCGGCTGCCCCTCCCTGGCCCACTGTCTCCTCTCGGGGCAGGGGTGGAGTACACGCTCACCTGCAGGAACCCCCAGCCCTGTAAGCTGTGTCGTCACCTGGGTTATTTCATTGAATTCTCTTACTAACCCTGCACCATTCATTCATACCTTGCCTCGTTGAAGAGACAATTTAGGGCAAACCACCTGAGGTGGATGATTATCCCATTTGTCAACTGAGAGGACTGAGGTTTGGAGACATTAAATAGCTAAATAGGGTTTCTCAGCCTTGGCACGACTGACGTTTTGGGATAGAATATTCTTTGTTGTGGGGCTGTCCTGTGCATTGTGCATAAATTTTTCGCAGCATCCCTGGCCTCCACTTACCTACTAGATATCAGTAGCCCCTCCCCCTCCACAATTGTTACAACCAAAAAATGTCTCCAGATATTGACAAATGTTCCCCTGGGGACAAAGTTGCTCTGATTGCAGAAGGCAGAGTTGCGAGTCAGAGACTGGTGTCTTACTCCTAGGCTTTAGAGGTCATCTCACATTCCCACCCCCCACCCCCACACAGTTTACAGCTCAGGAGACGGGCTCGGAGATGCTGAGTGGCTTGCCTGTGGTCACGCAGCTAACGCACTGGAGAGCTAGCTTTGAAACTAGCTCGCCACGTCAATCTAAGGCTCTTTCCATCCCACCACACCAGCGTTTGGGAGATGAGTGAGGCTCATTCCCCTGCCAAACAATTACTGAGCACCTACTATGTTCTGGGAGCTGAGAAGCCCACAGTCAGTTTGAGAAACACAAACAAATGGGAAGTGTTGACCCATCAGAACTTGGGATGACAGGGTGCTGGGAAAGCTGCTCCTGGGGCAGCTGCAACCAAGAAGAGTACCCCACTGTCAGATCAGAGGTCAGGAGGCCCTGGGAGCAGGCAAGGTCTCAGGGTCACAGGGCAGGAGGAGGGAACGGAGCCAGTGAGTGAGTGTATCAAAATGCCCTGAACAAAGTCAGTCTCTTTAGCTCATTATGTTCTTCATCTTCATCGCCACGGCCTTGACCATCGCTCCAGGCAACCAAATCCATTTTAACCAGACGTCACACCATTAAACTACCAGGAGGGAGTGGGGAGACTCGGTAACTCCATTTTATCAGAGCCCTGCACCTCTCCATGGACGGATGCCTCTGCGTCCGCCTGCCATTCCCTATGGCTGCAGGCATCCCCTATTAAAATGGACATCCTCCCTGTTTGTGTAGGTGTGCCTTTGTGTGTGTGTGCGGGGGGAGTATCAGTCACATTATGAGGCATTATCAGCCATTAATACCCCAGTTACCTGTTAATATCCAAGCGGCAATTAGCAGACCTGGGAGCCAGATTAGGGTGTGTGTGTGTGTGTGTGTGTGTGTGTGTGTGTGAGAGAGAGAACCTGCTTTTGGAGAGAGGAGATGGGAAGTTGTGCAAGGTGAATTCAACTTCACAGGGACTGTTCTGGATAGAAAATGTCACAGTAATGTGTGGACAGAGGATGGGGAGGAAAACTAGGTGTTCGGTACGCTGTAGAACCTAACTTGTTCAAGCCAATCCATGACTCCTCAGGGAGCTGTAGCTACCCGCATTTTACGGAGGGAGAGACCAAGGCAAGGTGCGGTCAGGTGCCTGACTCATGCTCGCACAGCTAGTGTGGTCTCTGGCCTGCTTCTCAAACCGGGTATTTAACAAGCGAACCTCAAGCCACAGGGCATCAGCCAGAGCTAAACGCAGGCATTTGCTCACACCTGTGCTCTTCTTGTACAGAGGATACCAAGGCCCAGAGAGGGAAGGGACTGTCCCGGTCATCAGTGGGAGGCAGGAGAGGGTGAGACTCTAGGGCCCCAGGGAGCTCTGTGGGCGTGCTGAGCAGAGGGGCGGCTGTGCGCTCCACAGGTGTCTGTCCTTCTAGGGTCCAAGCCAGAACTCATCACTAGCCCTCCACCCTCAGCACCTCTGCCCTCTGCTGCTCCCATCTCCGGGATAAATGTACCTCAATGACCCCAGCACTTTTGTCTCATACACCCCAGCTATGCAGCCAGTGAGGCCCAGGGTGAGGGACAAGCTGGGGGCTGCCCCAAATGGGCCCCGGGGCTGGCCAGCATTAGCCTGTCCTCAGCTCTGCTCAACCCAGTCCCCCCAACAGGCTTTTAATGAGGGCCCAGCTCCCAGCTGCCAGCTCCATCTGATCTGCCTGCATCACTGCCTTTGAAACTTCCCAGACCTAAAGACGATTTATCTCCACAATTTGCCTAGAAAGCCTCATAAATCATGTCCGTGCACAAAGAAATTACCTCTTTGGAAGAGCCTTTCAAAGGCAGCCATCAAAGACACCACAGACCTGCCAGAGGGCCCGCCCACCGGCCCTGCACGCTCCCCAGCACAGCCCACCCCTCACTTTCCTATCAAAACCCCTAAGCAAAGTGTGGGCTGGGGCTGGAGGGAGGAGAGGCTGGGAGCAAAGGGAACTGGTAGAGCTCCACAGTGTGGGACTGACACCCCAGGTGTGGGCTCTGAGGGAAACGAACTCGGTCCAAGTGGGGAAGGTCATGGGGTCCAAGCCCATTTGCTGTGGGGAGCGAAATCATTTCACAACCTCGTCCACCAGTTTTCCATCATACTGTTCCCCTGACTTTCTTCTAACAGTCTGGTCTGGGGCAAAGGCTGCATTTCTGGCTCTGTCAAGGGCTTTGGGCAGGCCACCACCCTTCCAGGCCTCAGTGTCCCCACTGGCAAAAAGACAGGTTCAACCCAGATGAGTGGATGTGTTAAATTGTGACTCCCGGAGCCAAAGAGGTCCTATGCCTTGTTGGGGTTTGGGGCCATGGCAGGGGCTCCAGAACCCCTGAACCCCAATGTCCACAACTTCCAGAGATGCTGAGTTTTCTGAGTTCTCACACGAAAACAATTAAGCAGCTAAAATTGGGGTGTCTCTGTGTGAAGACCAATTTCTAGGACCCTGTCTGCCTTTAAAAGTTTGTGTTTCATTTCTCTCACAGTCAGGAAGTTCTTCCATACGTTTAACTGAGGAATCTCATGCTGCAATTTAAAGTAATTTCCTCTCTGTCACCTGTTCACTCCCTGAGCAGCCACTTCAGGGCCCAGCACCGGAGTGGACACTCGGGGAAGCAAAGGGCCTCTGTCCTTAAGGAACTTCCTCCCTGGAACTGCGGCCAATCCACCATAGGCAATACCAGAAGGGGAGAGAAGCAGTAAAGGTGGAGACCACATAGAAGGCATCCAAAGAGCATATTTGAACTAAGTCCTGGCTCACCTGTTGCCCTGTTCATGATAGGGCTGGGGCCTTTCGCATCAGCTGGGAGGGAGAGAGGGAGGTGGAGGGAGCAGAAGCTGCTCCTATAGCTCATTTAGTGGTTCACCAGCACCAGGGAGGGGTGAAGCAAGTCGAGGTAATTTGGGCCAGGGCAGCCTGAACAGTCATGTTTAGAGTCAGTTAGAAGAAGGGTGTGAGCCTGGGGCAGGATGGACCCAGAACCCCCCGCCTCAGAGGCCTGGTGCAAGGCTGTTCTTACCAGCAGACACCCTAGCTCCTCTGGCTGTCCCGAAGGAAGGGGTTCACATCTGAGCCACTTCTTCTTTTGGCAAAGGCAGGAAGTACCTGGAGCCAAATGGTGTTCTTGGTGCCTTGGATCAGCTCGGCTGACATTTATTGAAAAACGATTGGATGTAAGGTCTAGACTGGGTGGGGCTAAAAAGGGTGGGAGGGCCTGGTGGGTCCTCAGGGGCCACAGAGTGCTCAAAGTCAGGCACATGTGTGGCCTCTGTGGGCCCTATGAGACAGACTGGGAGGTGCACTTGCCGCAGGTGGAGGTGCACGGGGAGGTTGGGGTGCAGTGGGGAAGGGGTGAACCTACCTAGGAGGGCTTTGTGGAAGAAATGGGATTTGATTCAGACTCTAAAAAAAGGACTAGGGTTTCAGTAGGTGGGAAAGCAAGGGGAAGTCAGTTTGAGTGGACCAGACAGCAAAGGCAAGGGAGGGCGAATTCTGGAAGGAGGGGGAATACAGTCCTGGCTGCAGGGGGCCTGGGAAGCAGCCTGAGGGGTTTGATTCGTTGAAGAGGCTGTATCACTGATCCTCAAACTACCCAAGGGGAGGACCAGGGTTTTTTGTTTTGTTTGTTTTCCATCCCAACACACAGAGGCTTGGTCCTGACTGAGCATGACTCATGCACGTCACACCATGCGTCACTCACCATGGGGCTGTGACAGCACCCACACGAGGCTGTGCCCCGTTCAGCAGAGGAGTCACCAACCATGGGCTTGGCTGTCAGCAACGTCAAAACCATCAAAGGCAAGGACTCAGGGATGCGGAGAATGGCAAACCCAAAGGAGGAAGCAAAGTGTTGCATCTCACATGTGCGTGCTCTGAATTTCTGCTCACAGACACCCATTGGATTATACACATAAATATAATTTTCACAACAAAACAATAGGTGCAGGCTTGCTTTATACAGCCATTCTTTCAAGTTCTTGTGCAGTTAACTCACTATTGGGTATAATCCTGTTTATCTGTACACTTTTGACCTTCCGAGGTACTTCCCTACTTATAGGTCATTAAAACAAAGATGGGCATTCCCATTGCTCAGATGGATAGAGTGAGGCCCGGGGAAGTGAAGCAGCTTGCCCGCAGCCACTGTCTAGTTAGTAGGAGAGTTGAGACTCTAGGAATTAGACTCTGATCGCACCCACCATTCTCCATGGCACTGGTCCCCCAGTGGGGCCACTTAACACTGGGCCCGCCTTTCAGCAGGAAGCTGTGTCTCTTTGATCTTTGGGGTCCCATGGTCAACTCTGTCTTGCTATTCGTGTCATTTGTGCAATGGCCCATTTATCCCTGCACAAGGAGGGACTTTACAGTGGCTCTTAGCCAGACCTGCCAGTCAGAGGACACTCCATCCATCGCTGCTGGGTGAGGACCTCTGATTTCCCTGGAGAGACGAGGCCTGAGGGCGAGTGACAAATGGCCTTCCTGTCTATTGAGAGTTATTATCAAAGGACAGGGCCTGCTGCTCCTGGGAGCTGCTGAGGATGGAGCCAGAGCCGAGGAGACACTTGTGCCGCAGCAGCAGGAGGTCTGATTAGCTGTCCATTTGCTCACTGGCTCCATAAACCTTACTGAATGCCTACTATGAGCCAGTTACTGGGGATCAAGTGGGGAATAAAGGCAACGGCCCAACAGCACAGACAGTAAGTGGGTAGAGACCTCGATTCTGGCCTCTGCTGGAACAGCAGCTCCTCGGAACCTTCCTGGGCCACCGTTTCCAAGCTCTCTCTCCCGCCCCCTGGCTTTACGTTTTCTTTCTAGAACTTATTCTCTCTGATACCATATAATTGCTGCATTGTATAGTTATTTTCATCTTTTTCTTTATTTAAAAAGTTTTTCATTTTTAAATTTTTTTAAAGAGAAAAAGGGAGAGAGAGAGAGAAAGAGAAACATCAAATTTTTGTTCCATTTGTGGATACATTCATCGGTTGATTCTTGCATGTGCCCTGACCAGGGATCAAACCCTCAGCCTCGGTGTATTGGGACAATGCTCTCGTCAACTGAGCTACCCAGTCAGGACCATCTTTTTCTTTATTGACTGGGCCTCCCACTAGAATGTCAGCTCCACAAGGGCGGGGGCTTTGTTTCCTTCACTGATACTCCCTCAGTGCCTAGAATAGTGTTTGGCATGTAGCAGATGCTCAATGAATGTTTGCTGAACAAACGAGTACATTAACAAGTAAGCATGTAAGTTGCATTAAGGGTATGAAGGTGCAAACAAATGCTTGATAGAAAACAATGAGAGGGGCTTCCTTTCAACTGGGAAGTCAAGGAGGGCCTCTCTGAGGTGGTGACATTTATACTCAGAGCTAAAGGATGAGAAGGAGGCAGCCGTGGGAAGGGCAGGAAGTAAGAGCATTGCAGGTAGAAGCAAGAGTGTGGGCAAACACCCTGAGGTAGGGAAACGCTGGCAGAGCCAAGGCACTGAGGCGGCAGGTGGCTGGGGCACCCTGAGAGCAATGAGAGGGGGAAGGGCTTTAGATGCGGCAGGCGGGGCCAGATCACGTGCAGTCGGGGCAGGGAGCTGGGTTTGTTTTTTTTTAAAGATTTTATTTATTAAGCCAGGTGGTGAGGGACAAATACCATATGATCTCACCTTTAACTGGAACGTAATCAACAAAAGAAAAAAGCAGACAAAATATAACCAGAGACATTGAAATTAAGAACATTGTAACAATAACCACAGGGGAGTGGGGAGGGGATAGTGGGGAGAGGGGTCTATAGGAGCTACTATAAAGGACACAAGGACAAAATCAAGGGGGAGGGTAGAGGTGGGGGAGGGAGGTGGGACTGGCTGGGGTGGGGTGGAGGGAAGGGGAGAAAATGCAGATAGTTGTAACTGAATAAAAATAAATAAATACTTTTTTTAAATTTTAATTTTTTATTGTTATTCAATTATAGTTGTGTGCTTTTTCTCCCCATCCTTCCACCCCACCCCAGCCAGTCCCACCTCCCTCCCCCACCTCCACCCTCCCCATTGATTTTGTCCATGTGTCCTTTATAGTAGTTCCTGTAATCCCCTCTCCTCACTGTCCCCTCCCCACTCCCCCCTGTCTATTGTTAGATTGTTCTTAACTTCAATGTCTCTGGTTATATTTTGCTTCCTTTTTTCTTCTATTTATTATGTTCCAGTTAAAGGTGAGATCATATGGTATTTGTCCCTCACCTCCTGGCTTATTTCACTTAGCATAATGCTCTCCAGTTCCATCCATGCTGTTGCAAAGGGTATAAGCTCCTTCTTTCTCTCTGCTGCGTAGAATTCCATTGTGTAAATATACCATGGTTTTTGGATCCACTCATTTGCTGATGGGCACTTAGGTTGCTTCCAGTACTTGGCTATTGTAAATTGTGCTGCTATGAACATGCTCATGGATTGGAAGAATTAACATCATCAAAATGGCCATACTACCCAAAGCAATTTATAGATTCAATGCAATCCCTATTAGAGTACCCATGACATATTTCACAGATATAGAATAAATAAATAAATTTTTTTAAAAGATTTTATTTATTTATTTCTAGAGACAGGAAGGGAGGGAGAAAGAGAGGGAGAGAAACATCAATGTGTGGTTGCCTCTCACACGGCCCCTGTTGGGAACCTGGCCTGCAAGCCAGGCATGTGCCCTAGATTGGGAATCGAACTGGCAACCCTTTGGTTCGCAGGCCAGCCCTCAATCCACTGCGCCACAGCAGCCAGGGTGGATATTTTTTTAAGAGCAATGGAAAACTCTTGAAGGGTTCTATCGTGGCTCAATGAAAGTAATAAAGCAGGACTTCCCTGTGAGTAGGACTTACAACCCCGGACAAGGAGGCACAGAGTTCCTCTCTGCAGCCAACCGTCACCCTGGGTAGACCAGGGCATCCCGGCTTAGAAGGCGCTAGAGCGACAGGAACAGCCTTCCACTGCTCAGATAGGCTCGCAGCACAGATGGGTGCCAGTGAGATGTCCTCCCCTCCCCTGTGCCAGGTAGGAGACCAAGGGAGGGCACAGAGGGGAGGGGGTCAGACGGAGGGCGGGGGGTCAGACGGGGGATCAGTGCATGTCGGCATCCAGGTGGTGTAGAGAACGTGCTGACAGCTATACGCAAGCTGAGATCTCATAAATTACCTGCCCCCTCTAGGAGAGGCAGAGGCCTTCCCAAATTGGTTCCCCTTACTGTTATTTACACTTCTGGGTGCCAAGCAGTGACTCCTGAAGCCTGTCTCACCCATACCTAAATGTGGGTGTCGCATTTGCCAGGAGCTGGCAAGGTGAGAGGGCTGGCCACAGCAGTGGGGATTCCCCCTGTGCAGCTGAGAACCCTGAGAAGGAGGCTTGGGGCGTGGGGAAAACCAGGGCCCTTCTGGGAGTGGATTCCTCAGTCAGTTACCCAGCTAAGAACGTGACTAGCACAGGAGCAAACGGAACAGGGTTAATGACCCTTACGATTTCTGAGGACCACAGGTGTGGGCTGCGGTGGGCAGCAGCGGGCAGCTTCATTAAGCAGGACATCCACAATTTATGCTCTGGAACAGCCCATGAGCTCTTAGGAGCCTACGACTTCGGAGGGAACCTAATGAGCTTCACTCAGCAGAAGTAGCCCAGCCTCAGCACCCCTCATTCTGCTAGGGGAACTCAGCCTGCTCCAGAGCTATCCTGTTCCTCCCCCGGCCAGGCGCTCCTTGCTGCCCTACAGACCCCACACAGGGGAGGGGCTTCTCCAGCTCCTGAAACCGCCCTTATCCACTAGGGCTCAGATTAAATGCCTCCTTCTTAGAGAATCTTTCAGGAATCTTCCTGCTCCCTACTTCATTCTAAATTCATTGTGCCTACTACTTTTTTTTCCCCTTGTATTGTGGTGGATGCTTACCTATCGGGTCCCCAAGCTTTGGAATCAAACAGACCTGCTTCAAGTCCATCTCTGCCCCTGGCCACCTATGTGACCTTGGGCACGCTACTTTACCCCCTGAGGTTTTGCTTCCCCATCTCACCTATAAAATGGGGCTCTTGTGTGCCTTAGAAGGTTGTCTTCAAAACACAGTGCAAAGTATCTGACTCAGTGACTCTCAAGTAAGAGGTACTCAGTACTCAGAACAAACTACCGAAGAAATGTAGAGATAAATCAATGCATAAACAAAGCCATTAGTCTAGGCATCATGTATGCACAAGGGTAAACTCATTAGGTGGCTGGATTATTAGCTGGATTAATAAGAGGTCATTATCATCATCACCTGGCTAAAACTTCTTCAGGGAGGGGCATGGTGTGAACTTCCCCAGAAGCAGACCCTGAGGTGATTGCACAGGTGATGGAAGGAGACAGAGGCCACCTGGGGCTTAATCCACTCAGACCTCTGAGAGACTAGGAAGAGCACATCCTCGAGCTCTCCCAACCCAGGGTCCTGGAGGCCGGGCACGGAGCCATTCACCCCTTGGTCCTGGCCCTGGCTGAGGGCCGCTGGGGCAGGCACTCGCTACTTCTGCTCCCTCTGTGCTGCACTGTGCCCACAGCGGAGTTGCCGGGAGCCTTTGGTGTATAGAAGTGAGGCTTGAGCTGTCTGGGGAAACAACAGTATCTGCTATAGGGACCGAGTCTATTTTGTTCCCCGCTGTGCCTAACATGCTGTCTGCTATGCATTTGGAGCTGGATATTAATGCTTGTTGATTCAATGAATAATTCATCAATGAGCACTACATAAGAAATAGGCAGAGTGGCTGGGGTAAAATGACGACATGGCCCCTGCCCTCGGGTCTTCAAGACCTGGCGATGGGGAGGGAGGGGGCACAAGGGCAAACGAAAAAGACAAAGGGCTAAAAGTCACACTAAAAGCCAAGGAACTAACATCCGGGGAGGGGTGAAAGCATGGTGAACTTGAAGTACCCAGGAGAGGTGTGTCCCCTGGGGCTGGGAAGGTTTTGAGGAGGAGGAGATGGGACTTGCTAGGCCTGAAGGAAGAGTGGACTTAGGTATAAGGGAGAGGAGCAGTGGGGAGGCTTGAGAGAACAGCACAAGCAAACGCCCGGAGGCAGGAATGCCATCACAGGTATGCAGGAGACCACAGGCGGGAGAGTCTCTGGTTAGAGTGTCTCTAGTCTGTCTAACCTTGTCAAGGTTAGGGCTGGGGGACGGGGACAGACATCTGGCCTCAGAGAGCTCATAGGAGAAGGGACCTCAGGGTATGTCTAGGAAAAGTCAGGACTGGGAACAGCTCTGGGCAGTATGTACAGGTGACTGGGTGTAGGAGAGGTCCCTTTGGGACCACAGAGTGCCCACACCCACCCACAAGCCCCCATAAAACTCTATGGCTACTCCGTGCCGTGCATACCCTGGACATCTGTACCAAGCAGCCCTGTCTGGCTGGTATAAGTGAGGTGAGGGTAAGAGGTGCTCAGAAACTGAGGGTGAAGGGACAGGTCCCCAGGCTGGAATGATTGGGACCCCGTCAGACCTCATGCCCCAGCACTCCAGAGCCCAGCAGAGGATGCTGTCACTGCCAAGAATCAGACTCCCTGGGGCCTGAAGCACCACCAAAGTGGGCCTCATGGGCAGCTCAGCCCACTGCGGGAGGATAGAGGCTAGGAGGCTTGGCTGCTGCTTCCCCGGTGTTGCCCCGACCCTCTCTACCTGCCTCCATTGCTATTGTTGCTGCCTCTCTCTCCACTCTCACCCCCCTTTCCTCAGCCCTACCTTTGTCTCTCATCTCCCTCCCTCAGTGGCTGGGACCCAAGGGGGCTGAGGTGGGAGGACTGGGTGAGGCTGCCCTCCAGGATGTGCAGGCAGATCTGTGGGAGGGTGGTCAGGAGGCCCTCTGAACTGGATGTTTGAGCCAAAGGGGGTCCCAGTGGGCCTCTCCAGTGTGTAAGGTTTTCTTTTCTTATTCTTCTAAAGCGTTGCACTTTCACAGGAAGCTAGGCCCAAGTGAAGGGAGCAGGATAAACTCAGGCACACAATCCAAATGCCTTTGAACCTGGGCTGAGCGCTCCATGGTCCTCTCCTGTGCAGGGTTGGGGGCAGGCAGGGAAGCTGGGGAATCCTTGATGCCTAATTGGCAGCTAATTGAATACTGGGAAGGGGGAGTGGAAAGGGGGCTGAAAGGAAGTTGTCTGGGATTGGGCAAGCACAGCTCTTTTCAACTCAATGTAAAAAGCAGGTCTATTAAGGGTTTTCTTGCCTGCATCTAGGCGGTGGGGAGACAGGCTTCTGTTGCTTAATGAGCTCATGGCTCAAGCTGTCTCCAGCTGGGGAGCTCACGAAGGATTTCAAAGCAAAGTTAACACTGTAGTTAGTTCTAACTGGCTACCTGTCATCACTCAGGCTCAGGGGAGAGAGAATGATCTTATTAGAATGAGCAAACAGGCTCCTCAGCAGAGAGCTCCACGTGGGGTGGGGGTGGGATCTGGCCACTCACAAAAACCAGGAGAGTCCCAGACAAGTTTTTCCCTTTTGGCTTGGTGTGGACCAAGGAGAACTTAGGAGGCGCTACTATGGGGTCCTGGCCTGGGCCTCAGCTGGACCGTGAGGTGTAGGAATTCAGAGTATGGCTGTGAAGGCCTGGGCTCAAATCCTGTTTTGCAGGGTTACTTTGGACAAGTTAAAATACTAAAACTTTTGGTGCTCCAGTTTCCCCATCTGTAAAATGAAAAAATAGTACCTACCTGGGAAGTTAGTTTTAGTCATTAAATGCTATTACACAGTGCTTAGCACAGTGCTAAGCATGTGACAGACGGACAGTGCATTACAGCAGCTATGACTGTGAAGGGCCAGGGCTGAGTAGACTGTCTGCAGAACTCGGAGTTAAGAGTGCCATAGGTGACTCACAGGGAGTGAAGAGGACAACACAACTACAAAGTATTAGAATGCAGACCCCCCAGCGTTCAGCTAGTCCCGTTCTCCTCCTTTTGTATGTGAAGAATCAGAGGCCCGAGAGGAAAAGTGATTTGTTCAAGGTCACATGATGAACTAGGGGCGATGCTGAGCCTAGAACAGATCTCTGCAGGCTCAGGGCTTCTTCTACAATGGCACCTGAGCTGAACCGCAGATGCGAGCCAGACATGAATAGTGCAAAGCTCTCCCCTTTGCTTGCCTTTCCCCTGCCATGTGAGAGCTGGTTATGGTGGTTTCCCTTATTTTCCATATTCTCCTCATGTCTCATAAAAATGAATTTTCTATCACTGAGTTGCTGAATTGAGGGGGGTGGGAGGAGAAGGGTGTGTGAGTTGTCTGTTACCTGCCGAACAACCCAGCAGTACCAGGAGAAGGGGCAGCTGGGAGGGGCTGTAGTTTGTCGTAACAAGTGTCTGAGCCAGTGCCCCATTTCTCATGTCTCCCCCGCCCCAGCTCTGCCTAACTTCCAGAGTGACCTTTCTAAACCACCAATCTGAGGCAGCCACTGTGCTGTATAGAGCCCTTCCGTGGCTCCACAGGGACTCAAGGCTCAAGTCCAGATGCATGGGGGCCGGCATTCACAGTCCTCCACATGCAGGCCCAGTCTTCCCTCTTCCCAGTCCCTCCAGGCACCCCTTCATGCCCAGGTTCCCAGCAGACCCAGCCTTGAGTGCCCCACCCTGTGCCAAAGCTATTCCCCCTGTTCCATCACCCAGAGTCCTGCTCCACTCAACCCCATTCTTGATGCCCATAAAGCAAGTCAATTTAATTTACCTTATTATTCAGTTATCTTTAGCATGACTCAAATTTCTCATATGGGAAACAAGGGGTAAGCCAAGGAATTCATCCATGTGCAAGAGAGGGTGATTTGACAGAGTTGACATGGAGAGCTAAAAAGGCAGCTGGACATCCCACAGACCTGTGAAATGGATTTCTGAATCCACATCCCACTCCACACCCAAAACTGGGATGAAGTTAAAGAGAAGATAATGGCCATGAAAGGGCTTAGGACCACCACTGAGATCTTAAGTCAAATTCTCTATCCAGGTCTCGGTTTCTCATCTGCCAAATGAGGGGTCAGGAAAGGGGGTCTCCAGGACCCCTTCTGGCTCCAACATAACTTTCTGGATTGTATGGTCCTAACAATCATACAGATGACCCCTGGGGGGAGGGGGAGGGAGAAAGGAAATTAGATCAGGGAGAGGCCCAAAGAGGGCTTCAAATATTTTTGTAACTTTTTTTTCTTTAAACAGTATCTGAGGCAGATACAATGAGTGTTAAGAATTTTTTCAGTCTAAGTGGTGGGCATTTTTAATATTATTTTCTTTATTTTTCTACATGTCAGAAATATTTAATGATTTAAAAAGAATTTGGTGATTCTCTTCTCAGCTGTAACCATCTCCCTGACATCCTCCACTTGCAGTAAGAGCCAGCGTCTCCAAGTGCAAACCACACACCAGTGGAAAGGACTGAAGAGTGGTAAGACTCCCTGCTGCGGGGGGTGTTCGAGCAGGGGTCAGATGCGCTCTAAATACTGGAAGTGGTTTGTACAGAGGGTGAAGGTTAGACTCAGCGACCTCAGAAGACCCCGCTAATCCTTGGGTCTTCTCAGGGCTATGGGGCCAGAGGTGCTGTCCTTGGTGCTGAATTCCACACCAATTATCTTCTGAACACACCATGGAAAACAGAACAGCAGAACAATTCCTTCCATTCCTGCCACCTTTAGATACAAATTAATGTTTCTACTTCCAGGGCATTTTGGTAATGAAATGACAGCAAGAAGCTCTTCTTATAGGGGTTTCTGGTATTTACTCTCTTAAAACTTCTCCTCCCACCCACACCTTCTGCCAGGATCTGCTTCTTTCCCAACCCTGTGCTGAGAAGCACAGAACTGGGAATGAGAAAGTTTGGGATTGAGCTCTAGCTCAGACACTGACAGGCTGCATGACCCAGAGAAAACCCCTTCACAACAGTGAGCCTCTGATTCTTCACCTGCCAAGGGGAGATAATTGCACCAGGTGACAGAATGCTTGGAAACATGCTTGCAAAAACACTTAAGTGCAATGTGATCCTCAATTGGTGGTACTGTTATGATTCCTGCTCCAGCAGGTATAACGTAGAACTATCTTTCAGGGAGGGAAGCAAAGAAGGCAGTGAACGTGGGAGTTAAGTTAAGCTGAGAGAACTCTTGAGAAAGTTTTGAGGGAAAACTGTCCAGTTGGCTTCCCTGGGCGTAAATTAGAACCTTTTCAGATGGTGCCTGGTGACATTTGCAAACATCACAGAATTTGAGAGTGGAGGTGGGCAGTGAAGCTTCTCCAGGTGGAAAGGATAGTGCGTTGTCATTCATACACACTGAGCTGAGGGCTGTCTCACTGGGTAGGGGAATGAGGTCCCCCTGGGATGGGATGAAGGTTTGGAGGACTGAGAGCCAGGACCAGCATTCTAGCCCTGGCTGTGCCACTCACCAAGTAGTGCAGAGCAGCTGGGCTCAAAGCCAACTTACCCACTGACTAGCCATGTGACCTTGGGGAAGTCACTTCGCTTGTCCAACCCTCAGTTTTCTCTGGTGGAAAATGGGTACACTAAAATCCACCCACCGGGAAAGGATGGTTACATGAGTAAAATGAAGTCTTGGGATGACAAAGAGCTCGCTGACCAACAGCACTGTACGGTGGTTGGCGTGTAACCTTTCTGAGCCTCAGTATCCATCTGCAGAGTGGAGACAGGAAAGCCTGACCTTGTAAGTGGAATAAGGATGAGGAGGAGTCACACCCCCACACACCCATTTTGTTATTACGATTTTGAGGAAAGAAAGGAGGTGGGATGAGGCAGAGGAGAGATGCAGAGCTGAAAGTCAAGAGACTGGGGCTTTCTAGTCTCTGCTACACCACGATTGAAGTGCATGACCCCTGCTTCCACAGCTCTGACATGAAGGATGGGACTTGGTCTTCGCCAGCTAAAAGTCCTACACACCCAAGCACGGGGCTTCTCCCTGGGTTCTCTGAGCCAGCAGCTAATGTCATGCTATCCTAGAGCTCTCTGAGGCAGATGAGGAGGGGCCAAGCCAACCACCTGCATTTCCATTTCATCCCTGATTAGAAGGGCTACACATCAAAGTCCAGAGAGTAAAGAGACCTCCATTCCCCTCTCCCCCACATGTGGCTGAGCTCCCAAGGGGGAATGACTTGTACATGATGGGCTCTGGACACTCCAGACAGAGACTCTGAGCTGTGAATTCAAACTCTCGGTGTTCTGCTGAGCTCACCGACTCTGGCCTGGCTCTCTCCCTGCTGCTGCCATCCTCGACAGGAAAATTAATTGCTGTTGTCATTCTGCTTTTTGTTCTAGTCTATATCCCTGGAATAAGATATCTGAATGACATTAAATAACCTGTACAGAAAAGCCCTTTCTAAAGGCCAGAACAGTAAGCATGAAGAGGTGGGCTCTGGGGATGGGAGAGAGTCCACAGGAAGCCTGTCCAGTCTCTAAGAAAGAGGAGCCTGTGCACGTGGGCACACAATGGCAGAGGGACCTTCCTGCTTTCCCTGGGAAGCAGAGGAAGTAGAGCCTGGTCATCCAGCCGTGTGTGCAAACACAAGCCCTGACTCTCGTCACCCCAGGGGTGCACCTCACCACGTTCCTTCTGCTATCTACTACTACAGGCATACCTCAGAGACAGACATTGAGGGTTTGGTTCCAGACCATTGTAATAAAGTGAGTCTCAGAATAAAGCAAGTTGTTATCTAATGCGCAACATCTGTGAAGCGCGACAATGCAAGCACAATAAATTGAGGTGTGCTTGTACCTACTATTCTTCCCTGTTGGCTCAGTGGCTTGTCCGTAAGGCTAATTCAGGTTCTTATTCAGTGGCTGAGCTGCCTGGGGCTGAGGGGTCCACACTGGCAGCACCGAGGGAGTTGGTTTAGGAAGGCTCCTGGGTTAGCAGCACACATGAGTCACCAGGCATTTCTGCCAGCCCTGGCTATCTCCTCACCCTGATGGCAGAGTTAACACTTCTCAGTATCGGCATGAGGCTTATGCAAAGTTTAGCTTCGTGTAATAGCTAAGCGCATACTTGGGACAAATTCAGGAAAATAAAGTCACACACAGACACACACATGATCACTGCCCCGCAGGGCTTGCAGTCTGGTCTAACTCCCTTCTTTTATGGGTGAGGCTGCTCTTGCCCAGGGAGGTACAGTGACTTGCCCAAGGTAAAAGAGTTATAGGAGCTAAACACTAGGTCTCTGGCCTCCCAGTCCAGTGCCCTTTCTGCCACACCATCCTGCCTGTCTCTAAACAACATCCCCTGTTCTAGAACCCACACCATAGCAAAACCTGAAACCCTGTCCCATCCTGGCCTGCCAGGTGGGCTGGGAGGCTGGTGGAGAGGACAGCAATGTACCTTGAAGTTCATAAGAGCTTTTTACTCACATTCTGGGAGAAAACTCCTGGTTCTTTGGAGTCTGTCTGCTTATGGTCTTAATTACTTGCATGTATGAGATCTTGCAATCTGTGCCTGGGGACTCCTTGAATTGCAGATTAATATTCAACTAGCTGGAACGATCTTCAGAAGGAGGCTTGTGGTAATTAAGTTGGTTAGAGAACACTTCAAACTAACTTTTTTCTAGAACACAAGTGCTGTAAATTACCTGCAGAGGGAAGACCAGTCCCTTCATGGTACTTTGTGGGAGTCACAGGAGGCCAGGTGCCTTATTCTGAGAAGAGGAGGGGTCCTTGGGGACCCCTTCTTAGGGGTTGCAGGACTGGGGTTTGTGGGAGTGGGAAGAAAGAGGCAGAGAAGGAAGTGAAGGTGTGAAGTGGCTGGGAGGCTTTGTCAGGCAGGTTCACATCTGGGACTCAAGATTATCTTCCCCAAGACCCAGTGACTCGGTCCCAGAAGGCAGGGTGTCAGAGTGAAAGACTGGCAGAGGGTGGGCATTTCCAAAGCAGAATCTAGCAAGTGAAAATACTGGGTCATATTTGGTCTTTTAAACAAAGACGGGGAGAGGAGCCTTGAAAAACTTGTCTAAAGCTACAAGTATTTTAGGAAATTTCAGATACCAGTGCAAATCAATCTATGTATTTCAGATTAGGTGCTCTTACGGTTGTCTCATGCATGACCAACATAACACAATCGGGTGTGAAATTTGTCACAACCGATTTGCTACTAATGTAGTACAAAGCTGGTGAACAGTTCATTTTTCATACTAACAGAAGTGCCAAGATTGTAAGTGCATGATAACTTCCCTCTGTATCATTTGCATCCCTAGATGTTTTCTTAAATGGAGGAGGAAGGACGAGGTTCCACCACCAGAAGTCACTGAGACAGTCCAGAACCCACAGCCAACTTCTCTTGGCCCTCGCCCATGTGAACAGCAGAGGGCTTCGGGTCTTGGTGGAATGAAGACTGAGCACGAAGACATGGTCCGTGGTCCACTCCTGTAGGTGGGGAGCCATTAGGTGTCATGGGGGTGGGACAGAAGGTGGAGGGAGGGGATTCCCCAACTAAGTACTAGGGTCCCCCCCGCCCCCCGCCACCACCACCAAACGTTCTCTATGTAGCAGGATGTGAGGGTGTGCTTAAGTGGCCTGGTAGGAGCAGTCACAAGTGGTAGTTGTCCCAAAGCTGGTACAGAAATGCCCAGGTGCAGCAGGAGCTGCCCTGTCTGTCCCTCCAGCAGCTTTAGCTCTGGCCCTGGCAGTCAGTTGAGGACAGACGTTCTCAGGGACTGCTCTGCCAAGATTTGGCCACCACGAGAGGTCAGAGCACCCTGAGGGAACAATGATGAGGGAGGAGGCTGAGGAGAAAGGTGGCATGCGAGGTAGGGAGTAACTGAATCCTGACCATGGAGGCAGGAGGCCTCGCTCCCTTCCTGAATGTGCCATGGCCCAGCTGTGACTCTTAGACCAGATTTCTGCAGACCTCAGTTCCCTTGTCTGCCAAAATGGTATCAGGAGAAGAAAAAAGCAAGACGTGAGAAGCTGTGTGGGGCTTCCTATGTATGAGAATATAAAGGAACCGGAGGCAGAACAGCATTGTGCCCAATATCTCTCAGTTTCTTACAAGTTCCACCTCCAATAAGCCTCATGTGACCTTGGCCAAGGCACTTGGCCAAGACCCTTAACTCCCCTGAGTCTCAGCTTCACCACCTGTAAAATGGGGATGGAATAGTACCTGCTTCATAAGACATAATAGTACCCTGTCTAACCCGGGGTGAGGGTTAGACAGGACAATGCATGTAAAGCCCATGGTGCAGGCTGTGAGAATGGACCCCCAGGGGGTTAGCTATTATTATTAACAACTTGAATGGCCCACAAGAGGGAACTGGTTAGGCAAATTGTGGTGTATCCATGGAATATTATGCAGTCATTCAAAATGACAATTAGGGGGTAAGTGAGGGTGTTGTGCCATGCTTTTGAGAGAAGAGAACATACCACACACCATATGTATACATTATATGATAACATAATATGTGCGTGTGAACAAAGAATACAAAATAATGAGTAAAACTAAGGACTTTTTCCTCTCCAAGTTCTTTTTTTCAATATTAAAAAACAAGGGTAGTGGGTGAGTTGCTCCTGAGGGGCCTCAAGTTCCAGTGTCCGCAGGCGTAGGAGCTCTCTCTGCACCCTGTCAGCCTAAGGCCCAAGGCTCGACTCTCCCAGTCCAAGGGAGTCTGGGGGTCACATGGGATGCCGGACCCCAAAGCTGGAGCCAGGCATGAAATGTTCTCAAGCCTCTGCCCAAGGAATGTCAAAGTGGCCCAACTGACTCCTCTTTTGCTTAATTCGCATCAATTGATTTCCTATTTTTAATTAATAATTCTAATTATGATGCAGCAAATTTAACCAATGGCCATGACTGAATTAATCAGGGTCTATTGATTGGGGCTGCAGAGTTATCCCACAGTTTCTGACATCATTGATTTCCTGTTGGGAACAAATAAAGAAAACACATGGAGGGCAGAAGTGGCTGTCATCTCTGTTGTGCCCTAAACTGGGCCTAGAAACACTTGCCCTTCACCACCCACCCCACCCCCCCGAACCCAGTAGCCACAGCTGCCAAGGCCTCCAGGCAGCAGAGCTTCCCTTAGGAGCCCCAGGAGGCCCTGCTAGCCCTTGTCACCTTCCCTAAGGAAGCAGGGAGGTGACTGATAACTGGCCTGCTTGTGAAGAGGCACACGGTCTGGGCTCTGTTTAGAATCTGTTTACAATCCTGCTTCTGTATCAGTGGGTAGACAGTACTGCCACCTCACTATCTCTTTTGTAGTAAGAAACCTGGAGGTCCCCCTCTCTTGCCCTGACATTTTATAATGAAGAAATCAAAGGCCATGGAGGACCAGGGTCTTGTCCAAGAGGGCCCACTGAATCACTGCACAGCTGGTGCTAGAACTCAGGTCTTTGGCCAAGGGGTGTCGTGGCTGAGAACAGGTGGGGACTGGATCATGGAGGACTTACGAATTCCAGGAAGAGAAATTGGACTTCGTTTTTGGGGCCAGTGAGAGTAGCTGCTGGCTTTGAACAGAGGAGATTTATGGCCAAGGTGGTGTGGTTCAGGGACCCTGGCCTGAATGGGAGGGGTCTGAGTGGTGGGGCTAGATGAAGCAGAGACTCTTAGCAAGTTACTTCAGTGGTCTGGGCACAAGCCAAGGGGACCTGGAACCAAGGCAGTAAGTGTCGGCAGGGATGGGGGAACAGCAACACCAAGACTCAAGTAGGGTTGAAGCACCTGCAATCGATTAAATGTGGGGACCCCTAGACTGCATTTGGGTGACTGGCACGTCAATATGATCTCATCCTTACCTTGATTACATCTGCAAAGACCCTTATTTCCCAATAAGGTCACATTTACGGGCTCCACGTGGACACGAATTTTGGGGGACCCTGTTCAATGCAGTACACGGGGAAATAATACATCTGCCTCATTGGGTGGCTCCTTCCTAGGGCTATAAAGAGACAGCATTATGTGAAACAATTACCTATGTGAGATATCACTATAGGAAACAGCCACCTGCCTTCCATTCTTCTTCTTCCAGGCACATTTTGCTCCAGAATCCCCAGCCAGGAAGCCTTAAAAAGACTATTTAGAAGGACAAATCCAGGAGGGAGAATGATAGTCACTAAAAACTGCCTTGAGACTCCCCGGGCACCCCAGGAGCAAGAACTGGAGCTGCTCATCACTCATTAAGTACTTGGGGAACCCCCTTTCCTCAATGTGGACATACCAAGTTCTATAAGAGGCAAGAGAATTAAAGCAGCGGAGAGGCTTTAATTTATCTCCATGCACTTCCTGTCAGCATCACAGCACATGTAGCAACTGTAGCAAGTAGCAGAAATTAACTATGAGAACTAATAGCTCTCCCCAGAGAAAAACACCACATGGAGATGTGTACCTCATGTTCACATTCCATTCTAGAAGCTTCCTGTTACCCTAGTCAGTAGGGCACTCATGAATGCTTAACAAGCAGGTTTGCAGAAAAAAACCCAAACAAATGAGCACTTGCCAATTCCCATGGTGTAAATACCCCTACCATGGCCAACTGCAAGCTACCAGTATGAAATAACAGAACATAGGGTTGGGAGGAGATGAATACAATCAGCTGTTGTGAACTAGTGTGAGCCAGCTCCAGAACACCCCTGCACACAGTTACCTGGGACCAGGGAGCATGAGAAGGGGTCTACACATACAATGCCCCTCCCCACCAGCCAGCACCCTTTTGGATCGCTCACCTTTGCAGTGGTTGTCAGCCAATTGACATGAATTTAGAATTTGCAAAACTCTTATTAACCGAGGAGATTATGAATTATTTGGGGAGCTGTGGTGCTGCAAAAGGTGCTCTGGGCCAGCTTTGAAGCTCGATTCTGCCACTTACTCGCTGTCTGGCTGGGGTAAGCCATATCAACTCTTGTTGAGTGATGAATCATTCACTTATTCATTCATTCAACAGTTATTGAATCTTCACTGTGATAAGATAATGGGGAGGTAAAGATGAAAAATAAAATAGTCCCCGGGTCAAGAAGCTCACAGTTCGGAGGAGAAGAGAGCCACAAAAATAATAATATCATGGGGAGGTACTGATTTCTTCAACCATGGGGTAAGTCTACTCCAGAAAATGAAATGAGAACACACATAGAAAGCTCCCAACACAGTGCTTGGAATAGAGTAAGGGCTCGGGGAGCGTTTGTTAAACTGAGGACAACAAGTCTGTGGCGGAAAATAGTCAAATGGATGGCTCCAGTGAGGTGCTGTCTGTTTGTCAGAATGCCGGAAGTCCCAGGGATCGTAAAGCCTGGGAGGATGGTGAGAAGGCCCCCTTTATCCCCTGGCCCTGAATCTCTGTTCATCAAGTGGGCCTCTTCTTTCCTGGGGTGGGGGGAGGGTGGGGGGCTAGGCAGGAGATCACTGTCCTCGTGACAGGAGACAGGTCCTTCAACATTTCTAGGCCTCAAGTCACAGAATGAGATAGGGCAAAGAATGTGTTGCTTATTTAGAAAATTATCTTTTCCTTCTATTTAGTTAATAAAAACCCCCACTTTTTCTCAGCTTCAGGAATCATCAGCATATGGCCAATCTTGTTTCAGCTTATCAGTTCTCCCCCACTCCTGCTCCCTGTGCTTTTCTTTCAATGACCAGTTAGGATCAGTTGAGTTGTTGCTGCTACCCGCCTTCTTCAGGTCTGCTAAACACTCTCCCGGAGAACTTTTCCTGCAATACTCTGGTGCTGCCACTAGAGAGCAGCAGGCTGACTCATTTACAAGGCTCCAGAATTTTATCTGAGATCAGGATCACAACACTGAATTTTCCAATAAACACAAACAATTTGTCATTCTATTTTGTTTTAAAAAAGAATCTCCTTACTATCCATCCAGTGTTTTGTTTTTTTCTGGCAGCGAGGAGTTAAACAAACTTTAAACACAGTGACTCCTTAGCAATGCCCTTGACAACCTGCAACATTGACAAATTGTCTCTGATCCAAACTGTCTTTTCTTTAACAAAGCTTCCAGCTACAAATCCAAGTTGACAGCTGAATATCACCTTCAAAACACAAGTTAAATGAGTTATTATTTGTAAAGGGCTTAGAAGAGTGTCTAGTACACAGGAAGTGCTATACAAAGTATTTGAGGCTTTATTTATTTTCAAATTTCTAATTCTTTTTTTTCCCTGTTACACAGGAATGTAAATTCGTTTCAACACTGCAGGCATTAGCAATGAATGAGTCTTCATTACTCTGGTTTAATTATCCAGCTCCCTGTGAATGGGGAAAGGGATGTCTATGGGGACAGGAAGTTGTCCCAAAGGTGACCTAGCTGGGCCCAGGCTGATTTCTCTTCTCCTCCCACACCTCCCAGGAGGAGACTGTGGCTCCCTCTGGTTCGCTCATGGTCACCTGACTCAAGGCTGAGCCAAATCCCTCATAATTATGGGGATGTTGGACAGGGGTTATATATATTTTTGTTTTCCTATCTGAACCAAGCCAAGAAGAGCTGCTGGAGAGGCAGTGCAGTGTGAGCCCGATCGATTAAATTATCATAAGCAGTACGGGGCTGCAGGAGGGGAGGCTTCACAAGCCAGGCCCATTACTACCGCAATGGAGCCGTCATCTGCCAGCAGCGCTGTCAGGCCTGGCAGAGATGGTCAGAGGGACAGGAGGCCTCCGTGCCCCCTCGGGGGACTGTTGACATGCACAGGTCCTCAGGATGCTGCTGCTAATGATGGTGACAAGAGCGACCACCGTTAACCGCGCTCCTTCTGTGTGCCACCGTTCCCTACTTTAGCACCTAAATGAGCGGGACTGTACCCATTTTCCGGGAGGGGAAACCACCACTCAGAAGTGCTAGGTCACACAGCTAATCAACTGAAGAAGCTGGAACAGGGCCAGGTCTGTCTGGACGCCATGTTCCCTCTCAGAAACAGATTTTTTTATACCCTTGCCACCCTGGGTCCTGACTCTGCTTGCTGGACCCATCCTTGCTCCCCTTCTCAGAGTGCCCCACCCCCAAGGAGGTGCTTGCTTGTTTCCTGGTTCCTGAGGGGCACCCTTTTCCTTAGCACCCACAGGCTCCACCTGCTAGGGGGACCTAGGGAGCTGAAGCCCTGGGGGCATTTTTGCGGCTGTCTGCCCTAGGCACAGAATGAGTCTGGGCTGGATTTTCTGTCTTCTGAGGCCTAGCAGTCAGGTCCATGCAGAGATTTGCCTCAGAGAGAGTGTTGGGTGCGTGTGGGGGTGGTTGGTGGGTGCGGGGGGGACTGTGGAGAATATGACATGCCAGCCAGCCTGCAGAGTGCAGTAAGTCCTGGAGCCTGACCCCAGGGGTGACCGGACCTAAAGTCCAGGAAGAAAGAGGATGAGATGGCCCCTTGGAGACAAGACTTCAGTGGGTTTCTAGGAAGGAAAAGAGCCCGACTTTCAAACTTCTTTGGAGAGAGTCCTGTCGGGGTTGAAACAAGAAACAGCTGAGTCTGTGAAGGTGAGAGGAAGGGCACCAGGGGTGCCAGGACGGGTGCGATGGGGGCGGGCTGGACAAGACCAGGGATCAGGAAGGAGCAGCCCAGGAGCTGCATCCAAGGACAGTGTCCAGCAGGGCCCTCAGGCCTGAGTCAGTCCCTCAGGCCTCAGAGCGCCGGGCTGCCTGCAGGGCAAGGCTGTGTAGGTCCCAGGGGCAACGGTCAGGGATGGACAGAGAGGAAAGCCAGGCTGTGCTCACAGGAATATCTCCCTTGGGTGCTTGAATGTCTAGTCTCGGTCACATGAAGCCCCCAGCACAGCGCAGGGTCTGCCCCTCCATCTCATTCCAGTGACTGAGCGGGACATGGACCACCCAGGAGGCACTGCCCAGTCAGGAGGGCCTTTCGCCTCATGTAACAGTGCCCCTACAGGGCAGGTGACATCTTCTCACCTGCCTGTAGGAATAAAACGGTGAGCTGCAAGTGGCCCAGGGCTGGGCTGGCCTCAGAGCCACCCTACGGATTTGGTGGGGTGAATGCAGAATGGTGGGTGAACCCCTAATGCCCACCTAGGGCGGGGAGCAGAGACAGATGACCCTGGTTTGATCTGCTGAGTCAGCCAGCAGCCTGAGACCGTGTGTGACAGTGTGAGAGAGGGTGAGTGTGGAACTGTGAGAGCATGAGAGAAAGTGCTTGTGTGTGTAGCAGCACATATACAGGGCGGGCACAAGTGGGTTTACAGTCGTGAGTACACGAACCAGTTTATTCTTATATCATTATTTATTCATTACTGTATGATTTCCCAGATGCACACCTGTAAGCCTACTTTTGCTGCACCCTGTATGTGTTTGGGAAACCGCGGGTGTGGGTGTTTCAGAGTAAGACTTGCGTGTGTGGCTGTGGAGCAGTTCTAAAGGGGAGGTTAGAGAAACAAAGAGCCCTTCACAGAGTCGGGCAGGCGCACGAGCCAAAGGGATGCTGAGATCAAGAACAATTCTGGAGAGGCAGAGGCTCCAGAGGGAGGCTGGGAACTACAATAAAAGGGAATGGAGATCTGTAAAGATGAAGAGAAGAGAAAGAAACAGAGAAAAGTTGAGACGAGAATTGACAAGATAGCTATTTCATAGAGGGGCAGAGAGTCAGCTTGTCCCCTAGATGGCACCCCCCTGATGGAGTGGGAGGGTCAGCCTGACAGGCCTGTGGGACTCCCGTCTGAATGCTGGCCTTGGCCCTTATAATTACCCAGGAGAAGGGAGGAGGCTGAGAAAGGGGAGAAAGTACATGTGCTTGTGAACATGTGGCTAGCTTTGGTGGGTAGGGCCCCTGTGTGTGAACCAGGAGCATGTCCTCCAGAGGGCATGCTTGATCAATTGTCCCCCATACCCACATCCCCCCACCCCTTGGTAGTCCTAGAGGCCACCTACAGCCCCCAGCATGCTCCTTGCTTGCCAAGCCCCAATCCTGACAGGACATGCTTATTCTGCTGACCTAAGTCTAACTTACTTGAGGGGGGAAAATCTTCTGTGGCACCCAAATCAAATCACTCAGGGAAGGAAGGGGGTTGAAAGGAATCAGGGGAAATGAATGTATTCAGCAAGTGTATTTTTATGCCAATAAAACTTGATTCAATAACCACATGAATATTTCATTTGCAAGAGGCTGCCCCGTCCTCCTGCAGCCTGCACTGGTCTCAGGACAATTTTACCCTGTCTCCCTCCTTCTGGGCAGCACAGGCCCCTGCGCAGTGCCCCGGGCAGCTCTCAGAGTAGATGAGGAATGGCAGGCCCCTCTGTCTCCCAGCCTTCACCAGACCAGCTCCTCAGGCGGCCTGGCTGGGTTTCAAGAGTAAGGCAATGCCGAGAGCTCAGGATGGAGAGAACTAGGTTCAAAGATGTGCACAAACACTGACTTGCTGTGTGACCTCGGTCACATTATCTCACTCTCTGAGCCTCAGTTTCCTCTCCCTAACTTAACAACCTTCTTATGAAGAAAAACAAAGATACAGTGGATGTGATCAACTTCATGTACATCAGTTATTATTCTTCCTGGGGATTGAGAGCCAAGGTATGAGTTGTCCAGAACATGGTATCCCCCTCAAAGCCAACCCCCTTCTGGATCCATGCTTTTAAGCCATTCCCACTGCTATCCATCTCCTCTAATCCTTCACCCCCAATCCAGGCCATGCCACCTCCAGTAAGCAAATCTAGGTGGGACCAGGAGGGGAGAAAGAGAGAAGGGGTGGCAGTGGGCATCTGCTTTGACAATACAACAGCTCCACCCCTGGCCTCAGTAAAAGGGCACATGACCAAAGCCTGGCCAATCAGAACATTCTACCTCCTGGTCACAGTGATTGGTTCTGGGATGGGCATGTGACCCAACCAGACCAATGAGACTCAATTCTGGGTCTTTGGGCTGGTACAATTGGGCTAAAAGGGGCTCTCTCTTCACTGGGGATGTTAGGCTGAGAGACTATGGACCTGGGGCTGCTGGTGTCCATCTCAATAACTTGGGAATTCCTTGAGAAAAGAACACTTGAGAATGCGCCCAACACAAAGGAAAACAGAGCCAAGGCGGAAACAGATTCCTGACATCTGAGCCCCACGATGCAGCTGTGACTAAAGCACCAACCACTTCCTATTCTTTCCAGTTACAAGAGGTGACATATCCCCTTTTCTGCCTAAGCCACTTTAGGTTGGGTTTCTGCCACTTGCAGCAAGAAAGTAATGGTTAATGTCTGGGATCTGAAGCATGTGTCTTCATTTCACTAATCAGAGCCTTCTTTCTCCCCAGGAAAATGGGGAAGGCCAGACATCAGGTTGAAAGAAATGGTGCGGCCTCATGCTGGCTGGTCCCCGTCCCCTCACCCCTGAGGTACCTTTAAGAGTTCAAACGCAATCAGCAGTCAGAGGCTGTAGTGCTGGCTGCCCTGAGAAATTCCCAGCATCCATTATGGAGTTGGTGCCAGGTCCTGCAGGGGCAACTCTTGGGGTCACCCCACCCCTGATGTCCTGTGGCTCTTACTCCTCAATGTTGTCATTAATCAATCAATCAATCAGTCATCAAAGGTGTAGTGGCAGGATGAGCTCAGGATCACAAAACCTTGGACAGGCCAGATGTCCTTCTGAGCCTGTTTCCCTATCAACGAGATGAGGGGGTTGGACAAGATGAATTTGAGCCCAGCTCTCACATCATTCATTATTAGGAGTTTTCACTATGTTTTAGACACTTGGGCAGTAAAAACAAAGAAAGGATTCTGTCCTTAACCTCACAACTTCTTTGATAATTTAAATAAAGCAAAAAAAAAATCAATAATGCTGTCCTCAGGGCAAAATCTGAAGTCGAGGAGAACTGGCCAGAGTGGTCTGCAGTCTCCTTCCTGCCCTGGTAATCCCTGAGGGGAAAGAGGCTGTGTCTCAAGGAGAGAGACACTCAGCAGCCAGCTGCTGGGGCCTTGAGCCCGAATGATTTTTTCCAGGAGAGTCTGGGCATCAGAGGAGGTTCCCAGGTGTCCCTGCCTGTCCAAGCTGGCATGGCCATGTGTGGAACCAAGACCCAGGTGAGCTGGTGTGAAATTTCAGGAGGAGGAGGGGAGAAGAGAGGACAGGGAGGGCACAGGCACTGGTGGGGGGCTCCTTTCTACAACCCATTCACTACTTCTTCCATTTGCAAGAGTTTGCAAATTTCAGAGTGGCTTTTGGCAAGAGAGAAAAATGTCTCTCCAGTGTCAGAGGGTGCAGTGAGGCAGGAGTCAGGGGCGGGGAAGGTCCAGGAAAGGGCTGGCACTGGGGAAGACAGGTGTGGAGGGCTCTCCCATCAGCTGGGGATTAAGGGCATGGGGCAAATGAGGAGGTGGGGGCCAGCCAGGCAGGGGGGTAAGTCTGGAGGGTCCATCGAAGTTCAGGATCAGGGACAGCGACAGGCCAGGCAGAAAGACCCCTGCAACCAGAACAGAGTGCCGCCCAGTTGCAAAGTCCCCTCTTCCTCTTCTCATCTCAGACTACCTAGGTAGCCCCTGACTCCCAAATCTACTAGAAGCCATTTTAGATGCTATCCTCCTACCAATTAGTATCCTCTGGACCTAACTGGTCACCAAATTCTGTTGATCCTACTTGCCCCAAACTCCTTGGTGCCCACCTTTGTCCAGGACCCACCCTTTTACAATGAACTCATTGCCTCTGCCCTGCCTTCGCTGGACTTGGCCCCCAGCCCACTTGGTTCGCCTGTACAGTGTGAGGTTTGGCCAGGGTGACTTCTAAGCTTCCATCCAGCGCTGACGTTTATGACCAGTGGTCTAAGGAGCTCTGCTTTGACCACATTGCTGGGTCCCAGACCCTTTTAAGAATCTAATGGAAGCTGCAGACTCTCCCTATCAAAATGCACATGCATACAGGCAGGCCTTGTTTTATTCTGCTTCATAGATATTGCATTTTTTACAAATTGAAGGCAAGACCCTCCACCAGCAAAAAGATTATGACTTGCTTGATTGTGATACTCAACTTTATTACAGTTGTCTGGAACCAAACCTGCAATATCTCTGAGGTAAGCCTGTAATTTGAAGGAGTGTATGGTTTTACGGGGGTGGGGGGGGGGCAGGTCCATAGACTTCAGGTTGAGAATCTCTGTTTGAATTGCTAGGGCACCTGTGCTCAGAGAAAAGCCCAGATGGAGATCCCATTCTTTCAGCGTCCTCTGGACAGTCTCCAGGGGCGGCTGCTTCTTGCCTTAAACTCCACGCTGCAGTAAACTGCCCACTGCCCATCAGCTCAGAGCCTGGGGCTGGAGCCTGCCTGGAAGAAGCAGGCTTGTATCCACGAGAGCCACTAGATGTGGCCCTGCAGGGTGACCCAATTTGCAGGAGGCCCAGCTGGGGCTGGAGAATGTAACAGGCGCCTCAGTCACATGCAGACCCAGTTAAAAGGCAGATTAATGGGCGGTCAGGTGTGAGGAAGTCAGCCAAGGCGCCGTGCTGAGGAACACAAGGCATTTGTTTGGGTCTGTAAGACACTTTATGAATCCCTCCTTGCTGGCCTTTCTGAATGGAGAAGCCTCCCAAACACTTGCAGCCCCAGTTGCGAAAAGGCTCCTCTGTCTTTTCTCCCTGCAGAGTTCACAGAAATCCAAGTGGGGTCAGGGTGCCCCGGAGCGTGTGCGGAAGAAGAAAAGCAGCCGAATCAATGGGCTGGATTACAGACCCTGCCGCAGCAGGCAGATAATAGCAGCGAGCACCAGTTGCTCAGACCGAAGGTCCTTACCCTGCACTGTAAGAAAGTGCCAATCACAGGGGATTAAAACCAGCTGGGGGCACACCTCCCCCTAAAAAGGCCTGAGGCTGAGCTAGCAGCCAAGGATGGGGCTGGGGATGTGGGGATGGCAGGGTGGGCGGGTGGAGGAGGCGGTACAGGCTGCCCTTGGTAGGCTGAGGATGGATGGGGCTGGCACCAGGACCAGGGCAAGAAAAGGTTGGGGCGGGCAGATGGAGGCCACTAAAACAAGCAAGGAGGAGGACAGAAGGCTAGGGGTGGGGCTGGGTTATTCCTTGGCGGTGGGGGCTGTGAGCAGAGTGGGGAGCCAGACTCTGAATCTTGCTGACCCAGCACTGTCTGCACTTCTGGAGCCCAAGTCAAACGCTGGAAGAATTCTTTCAAGAGACACAAAGTCTCCCAAAGCCCCAGACTTCTATTAGAATGCAGGTGCTCCTGAGCGCAGGGTTGCCCAGAACAAACCCCTTCATGCAGGCAGCCCCACCCTCTCGAGAATTCTGAGCCTGTCACTCTGGGGCTCCTGAGCCTCACAGGGAGCCCGGGGGCAGCGGGGGGGGGGGGGGGGGGGGGCGGCTGTTATCACTGGGTCCGAACAAGGGAGGACACCAAGGCATGGAAAGAAGTGACTTTCCAAGAGTCACAGAGCTGGCAGGGGCACCTCCACGAGCCCCGGTTTCCTTGTCTGTGAACCAAGTATGGCAACATCTGCCTCATGGAAAGGACCGTGAGTGCTGGCAGTCCCTGTGTGCCAGGCTCCGTGCTAAGCCCTCGAGGTGCATTATGTCATGGATTTGTTTCAACAATGCTGGAGGCTGGTGTTATCATCCCATTTTGCAGAGGTAACTCGCCCAAGGTCCGCCCAGTGAACCTGATGGTTGTGGCTTTGGACCTTGTGAAAATCAAGTGTGAAGGGGTTTTGTACAGTGCTTTGTGGGTGTCAGTTATTGGAGCTGGGACTGGGCAGGGGTACAATGGAGCAGAGAAAGGAAGAAGCCAGGATCTGCATCCCTCTCGGCTTAGCTGAGCGAGGGCAGAGAGGAACTGGGTCTTGCAGGAGGTGAGCTGGGTGCCTGTCTGGGTGGAATGGGGCTGTGGGGTGTATGCGGGTTGGTGGTGGTTAGGAGTGCGTTGTGGCCAGTCCCTCCCTGGAATTCTGCCTCCCATCACTCCTGCTCATGGCCTTCGGGAAAAATCTTCTACAAGAGGGGATTTTCTGCCCCTCCGAGATCAAAGCCTGGCAGGGAGTGAGCCCCCTCACCGGATAATGAAGATGAATCCCAGCCAGGTCTGCCCAGAAAGAACGTTAACTAAATGAAGATGGCAGTTCTGTGACTGTGGAGTTTGTACCAGGGCCAAATTGAGCTCTCTCTTCCAGCATGTAGATGCAAAACTTGGGCCTGTGCCCAAGAAAGGGGGACCACACACTCATTCTTTCTCTCCCCACCCCTGGCTGCGGGCAGCCACATTCTGGGCCCCTCCCTAAGCTTAGAGGTGGGAGGAGAGAGGAGGGGAGGGACTGGGATGGAGAAACCTCAAATGTGAGGGGCTCGATGCAATGGGACCCACCAGGTTTCCTGTCTTTAACCTGAGGACAAGGGTATCATGGTAGAGTCAGCCTGGGTTCAAGTCTAACTCTTATAAGCTTAAGTGACCTTGAACTAAAAATCTAAAAATCTCCAAGCCTCAAATTCTTAATCTCTAAAGTGGGAATGATAATGAAACCTGACACCAGATCCAAGCTGGGCGGTGCTGTGTGAATTGGTAAGTGATGACCAGCCTTTGCCTTCAGGCCTCTCAGAGCTCCCTGCACCGCACAACCCCCCCCCCCCACCCCAGACTGAGCTTGCAGGCTTAAGCTTTTTCGAACTTCTGATGGAAGTACCTCCTTCCCAGTCTCTGGGATGAACCTCTCTCCACCCACAATGATCGGGAATTCCCTAGCCACCTAGTCACTGAAATAACTAACAACAGTGATCCCAACAGGTAGTGCATTACACTGAATACTTCGAAGGTAAAAATGGAGGTGGGGTGTCGGGTGAGAGAAGCCTGACCAGAATTGGTTAGGATGCCCAGGACAAGTTTCCTCACCTTGGCTGCACATCAGAATCACCTGGGGAACTTACATAAGTCCACGCCAAGGTCCAGCCTCAGATCTTGATTCGGATCTCTAGCGGAGGGTGTGGGCAGGGGATTGTTTTTCTCCTAAGCTCCCCAAGTGATGCTAATGTGCAGGCAGCATGCAGAACCTCTGTCTAGAGACAAGGCTTTTTGAGCTTTAATGTGCGTGAGAATCACCCGGGGATCTTGTTAAAATGCAGACTCTGACTCAGGAGTTCTGAGTGGAGCCTGAGAGTCTGTATTTCCAACAAGCTCTGGTGATACTGATGCCACAGGTGCAGCGAGCACACTTTGAGTAGCACTGCCCTGCTGAAGGCACCTGGGCTTTACCATCTTTACTCCTTGCCAGCCCTAGGACGGCTACGCTCAGTGTGCGCTCTCAGTAAACACTTGTAGGACTTAATGCACCATAACTGAGACAGCAATAGATTTGGAGCGTGATGGCCCGTATTTGAATCCTGGTTTTATTGTTCCAGCTGTGTGGATTAGGACAAGGCTCTTAGCAACCATGGGCCTCACTATTTGCATCTGTAAAGTAGGTATGCTGTTAGTGCCCTATGAGCCTGCAGGATCAGTGGGAAAATAAGCTGACATCATGCACATCTATTAAATGGATATTAGTATTCTTCTAATACTAATTCTATTCTATTCTATTCTATTCTTCCCTGTTTCTTCTTCTTTTACCTGCCACTGAAGGGTACACATGGCACATATCCCTCCCCCAAGGACTTCTTAGTGCCTCTAATCTGGCTAATTATCTCTAGTAACCCTCATGCTCCAGCTCCCCTACCTGCCTGAAATTGAGCACGTCCTGGACATGCTAGCTATGCAGACCCTTCTGGGCCTCCCCACCCAGCTCCAAAGCCCTGGTCAGGCCAGAAATCTCGCTCAGAAACAAGCAACCTTTCAGATTTATAAACACACAAAGACTTAGAGGACCTGGGTTCAAAGCCAGACTTTGCCTCTTCCAGCCACTGCTGAGCCCATATTTGGGCTCCCAGCAGCCCTCAGAAACAACCAGCCTCCAAACTGCCCTCTTCTGAGGCAGCCCTGGGCTGTGGCGCCTGTACACCAGTGTCTCTTCACACTGACCTGGCCTGCGGGAAGGAAGGGTGGGGCAGGAAGGTGGGACAGATGGAGAGTGCAGGGCAGCATAAGACCGCCCCTCCTCCTCCATCACTCTGAATCAGAACCATTTGCTGAGACAATGGGGGCCACTCATTCTCCCCCATTCACAGTGGCAGAGCCTCAGCTCCAGCCTCTGCCCCACTGAGGGCCCACCCCCATTCCGTCACACCGTAACTCAGTGGGCCACAGCTTCAGCAGTGCCACAGCCCCATGGTTCCAAGTGAGCAGGTCTTGGGTAGGGGTGGCAAGAATCTACCTAAAAGTTCCCCATGGTGCTGACCAATGGTCAGGACTAAGGACCACTGCCGTCCATACTACCCTCTCCCCATGCCGATGCCCACTAGGAAGCCCTGGGTTTAGAATGAGAAATCCCAGGTTCAAGTTCTGGCTCTGCACCTTCAACTGTGAACTAATAGGGTCACTCAACAGAGCTGGGACTCTCATCTGCAAATGGGGATGGTGAAGACAATGGTCTTGGAATATTGAGAGTCGAAAAAGCTCAAGAGTGTGGAAACACTTTGAAAAGATGGACGTACTACACAAGTGAACGGAGAACGGTGATGCTAGGCACACGTTGGCATCCTCCTATGGTCCCTGCCTCAAAACTGCCCCAGGCCCGGCCATCCAGGGCCACCACGGTCCCTCTAAGTATCCCCGGCCCAACAGCACAGGCTTCCCCTGCTGGCTGCCCCTCACCTTTGCAGCTCACTCTCTTCCACCCTCCATCCCAGTTCCCAGAACACACACCTCCACGCCTTTGCTCAGGCTGTAACCTCTGATGGGTTGCACTTCCTCTCTTCTTGGGTTCAAAGCTCAGGCTTCCTTCCAGAGCCACCTCAATGGCGTCTTCTCCAGGAAGACATCTCTTACTGTGCGCCTGGCAGCCACTTGTATATAAGCCTGTGCTGGACTATGAGCTCCCTGAGGACAGGGGCCCTGTGTTGGCATCTTTGTAGCCCCTGCAGCACCGGGCACAGACGCCGGCACGCAGTAAGTGCCCAACAAAAGTCTTCTAAACACAGAAAATGTGGACCCCGGCTAGAAAGCCAATAAACGCAAATTAATACAACACGGAGGTCCTATTTTATACTTCCCAAATTAGCAATTTAGGGAAAAAAATGATAACATGCACCACTGACAATGTTATGCTGAAATCGGTACACACATCACTGATAATGTTGGAAATTGGAATGACCATTTTGGAAAGCAATATGGCAATATATAATCAAGGGTTATAAAAATGCTCATTCACTTTGACCCAGTAATCCCACTCTTAATGTTGTATACAACGGCAATCATTCACAAGAATAACAAGCGTTATATATGCACGAAGATATTCATTGCAACATTATCTATAATAGCCCCACACGGAAAACAACCTCAATGTTCAACAATAGGGGAACTGTTAAGTAAATTATGGTATATAAACTCAACAAACTACTCCTCAGCCATTTAAAATATTTATAAAACTATGTAATGTGGAAAAATGCTTATGGTAAAATGGGAACTAAAAAACACAGAACGTAAGATTATAGGCACATTTTAACTATGTAATAAAAATATCGGCGTGCTGACAAGGGTCAGAAGGGACTGAGCAAAACAAAATTAATGATTGTGTTAAGGTGGTAGGACTAGAGCTGATTTATTTTTATTATTTTTAAACATTTCCTGTAAGATTGTTATAATGCCACAGTCACAATGCAAAAGTTATGTAGCCAAGTAATAAATGTTCGTCAAATGCACGTGAGAAGAGGGAGATGGGGGTCAGTGGCACCGTGTGGGGCGCGGCTCTGCACCCAGCTTCGTCTCTGTTCCAGGGTATCTCTGTTCCCTGGGGTCCGAATAAATGGGGATTCTGGATGGGGATGAGCCTTAGAAAAACGTGGCCAGGTGAACGCAGAATTACCCTGCCTTTTTGGATGCTCCTAAATGATTTGGGGCACCTTCTGGGGAAGGTTAGATTTTCTCAGTCTCCCAGAAGTCCTTGCCGCCCTGCTGTGTACCTCGGGGGTCTGGGCCAGAGGGCTTCAGAGGATGCCGAAGTTGAAGAGGCTGATGGCACACTTGGTCTCCCTGCCAGGGCCTTGCCCACAGGAGACAGGCTGAGTGTGATGAAGAATGAGAAGGCTCTCTTCCCACACTCACCTATCCCTACCTCCAAGCTCTGAGCATCTACCGCCTGTGTGATGGAGACAGTTCCAGTTTCACCGGCTACCCTGGCATAATTATTACTAGCTCCTTTGAGTCTCCAAAGTGTCCCAGTTGAGACATGGTCACATTACCCCAACTGAATTAGGGCAGGACAAATAGGGGAGGAAAAGTTGCTCCCGTGACTGATGAACGGGGTGGAGTGTGTCTTTCTCCTGGGAAGCGCAGACTAGAAATGTTTCAGTGGGTCCCGGTTCCCTATTTCATAGCTCCCATAAGCTGTCCCTGTCCTAGGCACCTTGTGGGGGACCCCATGCCTTCACTCACCCCTGCCTGCCAGAGCATCCTCTGTCTGCATCTCCTCACCTTCTTGGGGCTCCCGGCTTCCACTGACCGTGTCTCTCCCTTTTGCATTCTTCTAGGCTGAGCATCCCTTTCCCCACTCTGGACCTCTTCCTACTGACAGAGTTTTCGTTTCAATCGGGTCTACTTTCCTGGGTCCCCAGCCCCAGCTCATCCTCTGTAGAGCCCATTGAATCCCTTTTTCTATTTCTGAGGACATTTTTCATCTGTCCTTTCTGCAACCAATGTTATCTCAGTGCTAAACGGGATCATAATTCTGCCCAATGTCATGGGAATTCCTAGCAATCTATTGTTTCTGACAGTGACAAAGCCCTTCAGGCTCAGAGAAGTGAGCACACACTCACGGGTGGATTTGGGCGCTACTTCTTACGTACCCAAGCCATACGCCTGTGGTACGTATCACACACATGCCACAGGCCAAATCACGGCATTCACACTACACATCCAGCAGACAACACATTCCCACATAACATACACGACATACATATCATGAATTAGCATGTAATGGCCACCCTCCAAAGACTCAGGCTGCGCAAACAACGCACATGACACATTCCACATATGCTGAGTACATGCGTCAGAACACGCATCCATGATACACACACGCGTGCACACACACACACACACCCAGTGAAGGCTTCGGAGCTCCTGCAGTGTCAAGATCCTGCTCAGGGAAAAATGCTCAGTTCTTATCACAGAGGCCATGTCCCCCCTCCCCCACCAAGCCGCACAAGGACTTCAGCGAAGAAGAGCGTTCATTACTGCTAATGCACATTACATGCCTAATTAATTCCCGGTTTGGTGTGAGGATCACACCCAGGGCCTGACTTCCACTCAGAGAGAAAAAAATGGAGAGCTGAAGGGCACATGTGCCGGGTTAGGAGGACTTAGGGCCCACTTATATTTGCCCATCCTGTCCCCAAACCCCAACCACTGGGATGATCCACCTCACAGGAGAACAGCAGACTCGTCCAAGCGGGGGAAGCTGGATCTCTTTTCTGACTGCCTTTCTGAAGCACCAAGACCAAGTTATGAGCATCTTTTGAGGGGTCCCATGCTCTATCCGAGTAAAGGTCCCTTCACTCCTTTATGGAGAAGAGCCCCTTCTGGGCACCCATTCGCATCTGATACCCCCACTCACTACTCCCTCTGTACACAGTCAGCACCCTGCGTGCCCAGGCTGGCTTCCCTCCTCAGGTACAGCCGGGGCAGGGGAGGGAGGCCTGGGTGCAGGGTTGGCCACAAGGCTCTCTGGGCAAACACCGCTTTCTGATCACCACGCTCTCCCCCACTGGGCCTGGGCTGAGGTTCTCCAACCCACCACTCCACCACCAACAGATCAGAGGTGGTGTGAAGGGTGGGAAGTATGTGCCGTTGCAAGAGACGGCCTGTCACCCCATTCAGCAGTGTTCTTGGGGTGGGGGAGAGACCATCCACAGGCAAATCATGGAAAGGCAGTAAGGGAAGAGTGGAAGAGAAATTGAGCTTTGGTATAGAGCCAGCCTGGATTCAAATCCACATTCTGCCACCCATTGAACACATGGCCTTGGACTGCTGCTTATCTTCTGTGGGCCTTAGTTTCCAGCTATGTGAAATGGGACAATAACAGTGCATTCCTCAGGGACCGTTGTTGTGAATTAAATGAACTGATGTGCAAAGAGTGTGTTACACAGGGTTTGACACAAAGTGAGGGCTTGTTAAGTAGTAATACAAAGTTTAAAAAAATTTTTTTGAAGATTTTATTTATTTATTTTTAGAGAGAGGGGAAGGGAAGGAGAAAGAGAAGGGGAGAAACATCAATGTGTGGTTGCCTCTCATGCGCCCCCTACTGGGGACCTGGCCAGCAACCCAGGCACGTGCCCTGACTGGGAATCGAACTGGTGACACTTTGGTTCATAGGCCGGTGCTCAATCCACTGAGCCACACCAGCCAGAACCAAAGTTGTCTTATAATTAGTACATTTTATTATTATTGTTGTTGTTGTTGTTGTTGTTTCTACTGCTGCTGCTGCTGCTCCTGCCACGCCCATGCTCCCTCGGTGGAGTTAAGCCCCTCGGCATGGCACTGAGCACCCCCTGCGATGTGGCCTCCACTGCATATTTAACCTTTGTATCCCAACACAACTGTTTCCCTCGACTGAACTGGGCTGGTCTCCCACACTCATTCCCATCTCCGAGCCTTTGCTCACGAGGTCCCCTGGCCAGGGAGGCCCTTCCCCCATTTTCTAGCTGAATTTTACTGCTCCCTCAAAGCCAAAGCTCTTGCCCCACTTCCGCCACGAGCCATCCCCTCTCATTACTCACATTGAGGTTCTTCCAGGTGCGTTTCTTCGATGTTTATTATTATGAAATATTTTAAGTAAACAAAAGGTAACGAAATAAATACTCATATGCCCCCACTTAGCTTGAAAAAGAAAAGACAGTTCACAGATGCAACTGAAACCTCCCAGTTCCCTCCTGATTGTGATTCACTGTTCCTTCCAGAGGTATGGCCTCCCGAAAGTGGCGTTCATCACTGTCAGGAGTGTCTGCAGGTTTTACCACATCTATCTCCCTACCAACATAAGTTGTAGCTCTGCATCTTAAGCTTGACACACATGTATGGAATCTGTAGCAGGCTCCCAGGTACCCAGTACCACATGCCCACAGCTGTCCTGCTTTCAGTGTGGTTGTGGGGACCACACAGGGCACCCTGCCCCCTCCCATGGCAGCCCTGTCACCTCTGCTTTTGTGCCTTGGGGCTTTCTCCCCAGGCCTGGAGGGCTGCTCAGCTGTGCAGACACAGCTGGAGGGACCAGGGGCTGGCATCTAGGGAACAACCCCAACCAGTGGGGGACAGGAGTTGGTGGATTAAACACCCAGGTTCCCTCATCAGAGGCCATATCCCACGTGCATGCTACCTAGTTCCTCAGAGGGCCCACCACTGCCCCACAGCGGTCTGCTCAGCAATCTGTCCGTCCCCACCCTTTTACATTTTTCTCCTTCTATTTTATTTGTATTGGTGTCAGGTGTACAGCCCAGTGGTTAGACAATCATATACTTTACGTCGAGTTCCCATCAATGTTTCCAGTAACCAACTGGCACCATGCATGGCCACTGCAACATTACCGACCATATTTCCTATGCCCTACTCCACTATTTTAATTTCAAAAAATTTTATTGAATTTATTGGGGTGACTCTGGTTAATAAAATTATATAGGCTTCAATTATACAATTTTATAACACATCATCTGTATGTTGTGCTGTGTGTTCACCACCCCAAGTCAGGTCTCCCTCCATCACCATTTATTCTCCCTTTACCCTCTTCTAACTGCCCCCAACAGTTTTGTAACTACCAATTTGTTCTTTTTAATCCCTTCACCTCTTTCACCCAGTCCCCTAATCCCCCTCCCCTCTGGCAACCGCCAGTCTGCTCTCTGTTGTCTTTCTCTGACTGACTTATTTCACTTATCATAATAATCCCCAGGTCCATCATGCTGTCACAAAAGGTAAGGTTCCTTTTTTACAGCCGAGTAATATTCCATTGTATAAGTGTACCACAGCCTTTGTATACACATGTCTATTCATGGGCTCTTGGGTTGCTTTCAATTCTTGGCTACTGTACATAGCATTGCAATGAACATAGGTGTGCGTGTATTCTTTCAAATTAGTGTTTTGGGTTTCTTCGGATAAGTCCCCAGAAGTGGAATCACTGGGTAATAAGACAGTTTCATTTTTACTTTTTCGAGCAAATGACATACGGGTTTCTATAGTGGCTGCACTGACCAGCGGCGCATGAGGGCTCCCCTCGCCCCACATCCTTGCCAGTACTGGCCATTTGTAGATTTACTGATGGTATCTATTCTGACAGGTGTGATGTGCTATCCCACTGTGGTTTTAAACACATACCGTGTTTGTGGATAGGAAGAATTAACATAATTAAAATGTCCACACTACCCAAAGCAATCTATAAATTCAATGCAATTCCTATCAAAATAACAATGGTGTATTTCACAGAACTAGAGCAAATAATCCAAACACTTAGATGGAACCACAAAAAAAACCAAAAAAAAACAAAAAAACACACACACCAAACCAAATAGCCTCAGCAATATTGAGAAAAAAGAACAAAGTTGGAAGTGTCATGCTACCTGATATCGAACTACACTACAAGCCCACAGTAATCAAAAGAGCATGGTACTGGCATAAAACAAACACATAGATCAATGAACAGAGCAGAGTCCAGAAATAAACCCATGTCTATATGGTCGACTAATATTTGACAGAGGAGGCAAGAACATACAATGGAGTCTATTCAATAAATGGTGCTGGGAAAACTGGACAGATACACGCAAAAAAGTGAAACTAGACCACCTTCTTACACCATACACAAGAAGAAATTCAAAATGGATTAAAGATTTAAATGTAAGACTCAAAACCATAAAAATCCTAAAAGAACACATAGGCAATAAAATCTTGGACTTTTCTCCTAGCAATATCTTTTCTGCTCTATCTCCTCAGGCAAGGGAAACAAAAGAAACACTAAACAAGTGGGACGACATCAAACTTAAAAGTTTTGCACAGCAAAGGGAACCATCTACAACATGAAAAACGACGTAGTAAAGAGAGAACATATTTGCCAATGATCTGATAAGGGGTTAATATCCAAAACTTACTAAGAACTCACACTATCAACTTTAAAATGCAAACAATCCAATTAAAAAATGGGCGGAGGACTTTTAGAGACAATTCTCCAAAGAGGACGTACAGATGGGCGATAGACATGAAAAGATGCTCAGCGTCACTCATCATCAGAGTAATCCCCTTTTAACTGGCTTTCTCTCCCCTGTGCCCTCCTCCTCCCCCCTGGCAAAGCTCCCAAAGCACCTGCCTGCACGCAGACTCTGCTTTTGCAGAGCCCCAGCTAAGACAGGACAGTTGGTCCTCTGTATCTGAAGGTTTCTCATCTATGGATTCAACTAACTGTGGATTAAAAATATTTTTAAAAAAGCAAAACTTTTATTGTCGTATGCCAAGCACCACGATGAATCCACGTGAATAAAGCGATGTGTAGGCACACCCTGCTGTCGCTTGTATGCAAATTCGAGTTATACACAACTACTATGCATTCTTCGATACGGGACTTGAGCGTCCACAGATTTTGATACCTGCAGGGTCCTGGAACCAGTCCCCAGTGAGTAGTGAGGGACAACTGCATTGCCTTTAGAGAATTACCTGTGCTGTTACATACAGCTCTGTTTCATTCACTTTCACAGCTGCACGGAACGAACGGGTCTGAATGTTCAGTCTGTCTCCGGCTGATGGACACTTGCGTGGCCTGCAGTGTTTCGCTGTCACAAACTGTGCTGCGGTGTGCCTCACCGCCCATGTTTCCTGACAGCCCTTGTGGTTTCCACTGGGCTCACTGGCCCCCAGTCACACTCTGCCTCGCACGGCCATTCAACTCTTCAGAGTCCATATCTCCCTACCAAAAGCGAAACCACCACGAGGCCAAGAAAGGAAGGAAACTAATCCACCAAATAAGCTCAGGGAGGAGCTGGTGAACTTCAACCCAAGCTGGATCCAGCTGGATGCCCGGCTGGATATTGCCATCGACCCTCAAATGATCATTCATTCAGTCATATGGTATTTCTGTCGCAGGCACATTAAATGAAATAACAGACCTCCATCAACTTCCCCTCCACTTTCCTCTCTCCAATTGCTCCCTACATTCTTCTCACTTCAGCCTCTCCCTCTTTTTTTCTTTCCTGCCTCCCCAGGGGTCCCCCCAGGCCCTGGGACCATCCTGCAGAAGTCCACAGGCAAAGACTGCCTGAGCCCCCTCCCTGGCCAGCACAGGTGGGCCTGCCAGCATCACCAGCAATAACCCGAGCTATTTCTTAGAACGACATGCGGGTACTGATAGTTCATGGCCTGTTAACCTGTGGGAGGATGGCCCACCAGCAGCAATTCCAAGTTTCGCTGCTGGCCAGGCCTGGCTCGCTCTGCCTGGTGGGTGAGCGAGCCCTACTCCCAGCAGCAACCAGCCCTCTGACCAAAACGCACGTGTTCTGGGAAGGCTTTCCTGGCTCTCCCAGACACCAAATCCTGTAGTACTTAGCATTTCTATCTCATACTTGCCACAAGTCAATGACTCAATAAGCATTTATTAAGCACCTACAAGAGCCAGGAGATAAACGAACTCAAAGCCTGCCAGTTTTCATACCTGAGCTTTGCTATCTTGTTGGTGGCTGGCTTCAGGTTCCTCAGGGGCAACCCCACCTCACAGAGTTGTGACGAGGACGAAATGAGTCCTGTGTAAGGACCTAGATCAGTGCCTGGCCTGTAGCTAGTGCTCCTTGAGGGTTAACTGTTACAGCCTGGAACTCCCCCACCACGGGAACCGGGAACCAGGTCAGGGAGGGGTCGGGAAGAGGGATGCGTTCACCCAGAAAAGAGACCCTCCAGCAGAGCAGTAGTAAACGCCTGGTCCCTTGCAGGCCTCTCCCCTCATGCTGGGGGCCCCAGAAGTCAGGGAGTGAACTTCCCCATGAGGTGGAGAAAAGCAAGTTCACCTCCCTCAGCAGATCAGCAGATGGAGGGTGTCCAGGGGTGGGAACAAGGTCCTCACCAGCCTGACTGCAGCCCCCAGGGTCTGGCCCAGGGCTGCCTCCCTGGGGTCAGCTCTCCCCCGGAGGGGCAGGCGTCAGGGGCATGGACAGGAGGCACCCTCCACCTGACACCTCCATGGCCATACCAGACCTGGAGGTTTAAACGATGAATAGGGTGCAACATGCAAAAAATTCTTTTATTATGAGCTAATAGCAGCACTTTCCAAAGCAGTTTTATATGCAATAAAACTTTTTTATTATCTTAGTCTTGGCTTGGAGAGGCAGAAAAGATGACAAACCCAGAACCAGGAGAGAAAGAAAGAAGTAATTAACAAGACTAATAATGAAAACTCCCTAAGAGGGTCAGGGACGATATAGTGAGGCACATACACGGCTTCTCTTCAACGATGGGGTGACAGGGAGAGACAGGACATCTGAGTCCAGGTTCGGGGGGGGGGGGGGTGTGTTTAAACTCCGGGGAGAAGAGCAGGGCCCAGGGGAAAGCTGCTGCTTCTCCCAGGTCTGCTATTTGGCCACAGGCATGTCACTTCCCTGCCTCTGGGCGCAGTCTTCTCCCCTGTAACATGGGGAGATGTTGGAGGGGACGATCCCCAAAGTCCCCTCTGTGGCTAAGGCTTTGCATCTTTGTGTTAAAATGCATTTTTCAGGCTTTCCTCTTCATTCACGCTGGGGACCAGATAGTTTCGTTTGGCACAAAATTTTGTGTAAATGAGCAGTTTCAAGCACATCCTATCAGAACATGGGAATGTTCCAGGAGAACATTGCTGTCTCCATTTTACTGATGGGAAAACTGAGGACCAGAGGAGCTAGGTCACCACTGCTTCAATTACAGCCACTAACAGCTCATGGTCACACCCTCTATGGAACAGAGACCAGGCTGAACCCAGGTTCTGCCTCCAAGCCTGTGTTCTTTCCACCATGTGATGCAGTTTCTCAGAGCAGATGATGGGGGATGGAGCCAAGTTCACTAATCCAGTCACCCGGGTCTCACTGGCACCTGTGCCGAGCAGCTCCTGGATGCAACACAGGAGGGAAAAAATAGAAATGGGAGTAGCAAGGAAGGCTCCCTTTAACCCTTCAGCACCTGTGGGGCTTAACAGCTCATCCCTGCACCCACTCCTGCTGCTGCGGTCGGGCCAGGGCAAGGGCTCCAGAGTGTGGGCCCCGGCAGCCAGGACGGGTCTCTCCTGCAAGCTCCCTGCAAATGCACAGTCTCAGGTTCCACCTCAGACCTACTGATGAGAAACGAATGACAAATGGGTCCATTTTATACAAGGTAGTGAGGTGGCTGCCTGCGTGACATGATTTTAAGAATCAATTTGAGGAGTGAACCAATCACTGCTCCACTGAAGAACACCCGCCTTGGGCAGATGGCAGGAGAGGTAGAAGGGGGAGCAAGCTTTCACTCCTCAGTGAGGAGGCCAGCAGGACGAATGTCCCAGGGGCGAGACCACAGCCACACACCAGCTTGGAGAGGTGGTGGAGAGGCTTTGCTCGGAGCAGGTGGGGACAGCCACGGGGAAGGGGATATGGGAGTTCAGCATTCCCTGTATGGCTCCTAACTCCAGCCTGTGAGCCAAACCTCCTGACCGGGGCAAGAGGGAAGAGAATGGACATGCGTTGCAGCTTTCTGAGGTGCTGAGTAAGCACTGAGCTAGACATTTTACTTTCACTTAGTTTAGCTCTCACAAATGAAAAGTAGGTGGCATTACCCCTATTTTATGGATGGGGAAAGGAGCCCAGTGGGCTCTCATAGACCTCCCAAGTGACTCCGTAGGGTTTAAGTTTACACCTGAGTGTCCGTGATTTCAGAACTCCCACCTTGCTCTCTCTGCTGAATTTTGGTAGCTAGGATGCCAGCTCTGCCCCAAAGCCTGGAACCTGCAGAGAGAGTAGAGCTGAGCCATCTGGCTGAGGTTCTGAGCCGCGTCAGGTGGCCTGCCGTTAGGTGAGAGCCAGCTCTCCCTGATCTCTGCTTAGCGACCCCCCATGCTCCAGTGAAGGTGTTGGAGCTGCCGGTCTTTTAATGCTCACTAAGACTTAACAGAAGGTGATGCCAAGTATGCGATCAGAGGGGTTTAGGGCCCAACAGGGGAGACAACTGTAACCCCACTGAAACAGTTCCTAATGCCAGACAGGAAGTGGTTAAATACTGACAGGAATGGCTTAGCGATTCAGGGAGGGGAGAGAGATGAGGGTGACTTGGCAGGGTTTGGGCGTGGTGCTGCAGAAAGTCTGGCAGTTCAGACCGCCTCTCCCTCAGGCCTCTAACCCAATTCCAGAGGTTCCACTGACGTTGCCCCACCTCTTTCCCACACCACAATTACCTTTTAATGGCACACATCAATGCAAATTGGGTTCATGGGGAAGTGTGTTTCACAGCGATTATGCCCTCAGTCCTCCAGGTGGTGTCCCTCCGAGCCAGCGAGGCGACACAGGTGCTCTTCAGAGGGGGCGGGTGATGTAGGTCCAGGCTGAGGGCTGGTTATGTGGGCACAGAGGGGGCAGCTCCAAAGGGGGGTCTGCAGATGCCACACAGGGAGGGAAGCTGAGGGCATCCTGGAGCATCTCACTCGTCTCTCTTCCGGAGCACTCCTGCCACTGCTTATCATTGCTCGCTCCCACGCCTCTGAACTCTTCCAGACTAAAGCCCCAGAGAACAAGGAAGCGGGGCCACGTGTGCGGCTGTGTGAGCTTTGCAGTCACCGCTCGAGGCGCCTGGCCAGGAGGGGACGAGCTGAAACCCCGTCGGCCCTCAGCTTGCCACCGAGGCTGTGTCCATGCAGAGGAGGGACCACTGTTTTGCAGTTTCACAAAGGGTCTGTTTAGGCTGGGGTGTCCCTGCCTGATACTCTGCCTGTCTGTCCCCAGCTCAGTACTGGGCGCATATTACCATATTTTGCCATGTATAATGTGTACTCTTTTGCCCAAATTTTTGAGGGAAAAATAAGGTGCATGAGTAGTACCTGAAATACCTTGTATCTGTTCTTGTGTTTTGTAATTATTAGTTACATAAAATTTCTTGTACCATAATATGTTCAAAAACAAATGTTAACATTCCTTTATAATACAAAAAACAAGTTATCTAAATATAGATAAATAAATAATTGAGTTAACACGAAAGATTTTTCCCACCAAAAGTTTGGCCAAAAACGTGGGTGCGCATTAAATGCGGCAAAATATGGTAGATCCCCTCTGTATGGCTGTTGCATCAATAATTGCGTGAAAACAAGCAAAAATCCAAGGATGACTGCATGGAAGAAAGACCAGCTCTGAGATGGGCGGGCTTGCTGTTCCACTTCACAAATATGAAGCCAGCTTTCAGAAAACTGGGGAAAGACCTGCAGCTTACAGTCAACTTGAGCATTCCCCTACTTTCCCAGTTGTCCCTCTCCCAGCTACACTCAGCTCTGAGCACACAGCAGGGCCTTGGTGAACTGGCCGACGAGGACAGATATAAACCGTGTCTGTTAAGATGCACCGTGAGCTGGGTAAGTGAACACACACACGCTATCGAAAAGAAGACACAAGCTCCCTACAGAGGAAGATGATAGCTTCTCTGGACCGCAGTTTCCTTGTCTGTAAAGCCATTCCCTCAATCCCTACCTCATAGGGTTTCTGGAGAGCAAATGAAATTATGTATGAGAAAGGGTCTTGTAACTTCTGGAGTGCTACGCAACAATAGCTCCCATGTGTGGAGGGCTGCTTTGTGCTGCTACATGGTGCACTACGTGCTTCTGACCACGGTCCACGGGCCAGATCTGGTCCACCACCTGTTTTGTAAATACAGCTTTTCTGAACCACAGCCATGCCATTCACTTGTATCTTGTCTGTGGCTGCTTTTGCTCCACAGTGGCGGAGTGGAGTGATTGTGATAGAAGCCCGTGTGGCTCACAAAGCCTAAAATACTTACTATCTGGCCCTTTATAGAAAAGTTTGCCAGTCCCTGTATTAACTCATGTAAGGCTTCTAAATACCTTACGAGTTAAGTAGTAACATTATCACCTCCAGTTTACAGATGAGAAAACTGAAACACAGAGAAGTTAAATAACTTGCCCAGGTCACACAGCAGGGAAGTGGAGGAGCTGGGACTCAAACCACAGTGGGCAGGGAGCTGAGTCCATGCTCTGCAGGACAAAATCAGCTCTTCCCTCTTGTCCCTAAAGCAGGGGTCAATTTACAAGGTTTGCGCCCAAGGATAAAGGGGCTCACGGCAACAGCTTAAAGCCAAATAGGAGAATCCTTGCTATGAAAGGGACAGAACGCACAGGTATCATTACCCAGGGGAGCTGGTCGGGGCTAAAATGGGAAACAGGCCAAAAAGGTTCAGATAAGCTTCTGGGGAGCAGACTTTTCCAGGGAAGCTCAGAGAACTAGGGGACTTTATCAGTTTCCTTGAGCTGTTGTAACAAATTACCACAAACGAGGTGGCCTAAAACAACAGAAATAAATCCTGTCCCAATTCTGGAGGTCAGCACTCTGAAACCAAGGTGTGGGCGAGGCCGTGCTTTCTCTGAAACCTGCAGGGCAGGGGGTTTGCTGGTGGTCTTCAATGTTCCCTGCTTAGCAGCTGCAGCGTTTCGCCTTCTGCCTTCACCATCACCTGGCGTTCTCCGTGGGCGTGTTTGCCTTTATTCACACAGCCATCTTCTTACAAGGAGGCTGGTCATGTTGGGTTAGGGGCCCAACTTACTCAAGTAGGACCTTACCCTAAAGTAAGTAATTACATCTGCAATGACCTTATTTCCGAGGTCACATTCTGAGGTAGGGGTTAGGACTTGACATATCTTTTTTTTTTAGGGGAACACAATTCAGCCCATAATAAGGAATGTGTCAAAACTCTGAGGGGGCTGTTCCAACTCTGAGTCAGGGAGCCAGCCAGAGACAGAGAGAAGGAACAGAGGCCTTGAGGCAACCAGGGTGGGATGAGTTCATGGCTATTTCCAATGCAAACGTCCTCTTCTAGAACTATGCTTGTCCCCACAGATTGAGAGCTGCTTGAGGCTGGGTGCCCAACAGTCGCTGGCTACCCAATGATTAAACTGCCTCTAAAAGTGTCTATTGGAAAAGTGGCTCAGCTACAGGGCCACAGGGCCACAGGGTTGCCTGGCTCTGTGGCTCCTGCTGGGCTGAAATCAGATGCAAATAAATGAGGCCCTGCCAGACCAGCTGGGAGGCTGGGGGCCTCCCAGGGTAGGAGGGCCCGAACTGGCCCCATCTGCTGTCCTGGCAGGGCTTCTGAGGGATGTCTGGGCACAGGCTACACCGATGCCAAATGACAATGCGGCCCAGCGGCCCTTCGCCCACGTATTTGCACAGCTAATGTAATTATGCCCACAGGATGTTAACATAAAAGGAGCCACATTTGAGGTCTTATCAGCTACCCCACAAGTCCCAGATCATTGCAACAGAAAGATGTCACACACAATCTAAGGAGCATTCTGTCTAGAAGAGGTGGCTGCAGGGCTGGCCCTGCTGAGAAACAGAACTCTTTAGGAGCTGATTGGAGGAAGTAAAAGGTACCAGGCACCTGCTTATGGTCCCACACAGGACTCAGTCATTTATTCACTCAACAAACACATCCTGAGCAGTTTCTAGTCAGCCAAACAGTGGGGATTTAAGGATGATGAAGAAGACACTAACACCAGCCCGAGAGAGGGAAAGATATGCAGAAATAGGTAAATATGCTGAAATACTCAGATAAACTAATAGGACACTAAACAAGGGGAAAGTAGGTGGGGATGTAAGATGAAACAGACTGGTCAGCAGTTGGGACTTGTTGAAGCCAGGGGATGGTTAGCTGAGATTCGTTATGTCATTCTTCTACTTTTTTATACATTTGAAATATGCCATAAGAAATGTTTTAAGACATAAACATGAACAGAAAAGATGCAACAGGGCACTTGGTACAGTGGGGGTAGGGGAGAGAGTGTGTGGTGGGTAATTCCCAGAGGAGGCAGAAGTCTGGGTCTAAGCTGAGAAAGGACAGGAGCCATCTTGCCTTGAGAAGCTTAGACAAAGCAAACAGGCCTCTCTGTTATAGAAGAAGATGCAGAAGGAAGATGGTTTCTGGCATAACCCAGACATGAGTTCAAATCCTACCCATACATTTGGGAAAATAATACCTACCTTACAGAGTAATTGTTGGCATTAAGGAGAGTAGTAGACAAGAAGGGGCCTTGCACTAAATCAGTGATAATTCCATCCACCTCTCCACCCACTGATGCACCCATCTATCATCAGTTCTTCCATCCACCCACTAATCTATCCATCTTCATTCATTCATCATCCCTCCATCATCCATGTATCCATCCATCTACCCATCCATCCACCCATTCATCCACCCATCAATCCATCATCCATCCACCCATTCATCCACCCATCCATCTATCCATCCATCCACCCATCCCTCATCCATCCATCTGTCCATCCATCCACCCATCCCTCATCCATCCATCTGTCCATCCATCCACCCATCCCTCATCCATCCATCTGTCCATCCACCCACTCACCCATCCATCCATCGTCCATCCATCCACCCATCCATCCATCCATCCATCCACCCATCCATCCATCCACCCACCCATCATAACACTGCATTCTCTCTGTGCTGCACTCTACACTGTGAACTCCTTCAAGGCAGAATGCGGTGGTGTACACCTTCATATCACTGATGCCACACACAGGGCCAATGTCCCAAAAGTGCCCCATGATTTTCTTCACAAGAGTAAATGGGTGATGGAAAATTCTCTACGTCTGTATTAGGGGGCCACTTGTTTTTAGAATTAAACTGGAGGATGAAAAAAATGGAGTGGTAGTGTGTTAACTGAGAGCCTTGGGTTCATATAATGTGGAACTGGAGTAAATTCTTAACAGCGGTACTCTGCAGAGGGAAGAGTCTTGATTATGAAGCCCAAACAGTACAAGATGAGAAAGCATATCCACCAGGACAGTCTGGGTCGTGATGCTATAACAACTCCCAAAACCTAAGAGGATCCACATAGCAAAGAGTCATATTTTGCTCAGATTTCACTTTGGGTCCAGGCAGCTTTCCAGGGTGGCTGGCCCTCCTGCGGTCAGCAGTCCCAGAAGCTCCCATTTTGTCTCAACATGAGGCTTCCGTGTCTACTGCAGAGGAGAGCACCCCGCCCCCAATACCTTCCCCTCTCTTATCTGTGCCTGGAGTCTGGGGCTGCAGACCCCAGCAGGGCTTTTGTACAAGGAGACAGTGGAGGGATGGGGAGCCTGCTGCTGCCTACTTGTCACTCAAGGCACTTTCCCAGGGGCCACCCTCCCATCCTACGACTTGAACCTCCTCTGATTCAGGGCCCGGTGACTGGGCATCTCAGCCTCACCATTTGTAGCGGAGATATTAATACCCACCAATGTCCCTGTGCTCTACCGTATTTACTAGTGGCCAGGAGGGGCCACGAGACTAGTCGTGGCCAGTGGGCTGTGAGGGGAACGACATGTGTCACCTCTGACTGAAGCATAGAAGGACACATGTGATTCTGGCACCTACTCTGGCTCCCTCGTTCCCTAACAGTAGCGCTTCACGTGGGCACAGTGCTTTACAGTCTGCAAAGCACTTTCCCCACCGTGACCTCATTTGAGCCTTACTGCAACCTTGTGCGAGAAGGGTTTTCACAGTTATGGCAACCGAGGCTCAAAGAGGTGAGGAGACCTGCTCCAGGTCCCAGGGCGGCTAAGCATCAGGGAGCTGTCTCTCCATTCCCTTTTTTGCCTTATTTTGGTCTTCCCCTTCCCTCCAGGTTGCCTCCTATCCCCCCACCCCCCTCAGACACATATCCACCATCCCAAATAACCAAATATCCCAGGCTATCTTTGGAAGCTCTTAATCTCACAGAGGGGATCCCACCCAGGCTCAGAAAGTCCTACTTCCAGGTGGGCATCAGCCTGCAGTGCATAGGTCTCAGCGTGGACTTGATGGCCAGGCTTTCTCGAGAGCTCTGCTGAAGCAGATGTGGGAGGACAGACAACCTCTTTGGACTGGCATTGCTAGGCATCCTGCAGATCATCTGTAGGTGCTGTGAGCAGAAGGTCTCTGCTCCTGGCTAAGGCTTCTCACAGGGGCTTCAGTTTGAGTGTCAGGGTTGTGGGGCTTCCTTGTCTGCTTTGCTCCTAAGGGATTTGCTCATCTGTAGTGCACACCATGCCCATGTCTAAAGAGAAAGCTGGGAGCAGCAGGGAAGAGAGATGCTAATGGGCAGCCCTTCACCCTCACCCCCGCCCAGGTTGGCTTTGCCGACACATGCCTGAGGCATTGGCTGGCCTCCATTTCTTGGCCTAGGCTGTTCCCTGTACCAGAAATACCTTTCCCTCACCTCTGCCTAGTCGGCTCTGCCCAGAGCTCACCTATGTACAATCAGTTAACTCCATGTCCTGCTCCCTACTGTCACCTGTCGGGAAGGGAAAAGAACAAGGCAGGGAGGACCTTCTTCCCCAGGTCCTCTCTGCAGCTGATGGGGTATCATCAGCGAATGCACTAAGTCAATAAATGTGGATTTCAGCCCGTTACAGGGAGATCATTTGACTTTGACTCATCAGATTCCAACATGCTGGGTCCAAAGGGAGCCTCACGGGGCATTGTGCTGACCCTGTGCCCTTCGAGAGAGGGACCTGGGAGGCTAAAACCATATCTGCACAGGAAGGAGTCAGCTAGCTCCTCTCCCAATGCCTGCTGTTTAGAAGAGGCACTTAAACGGCTGTTGTGCAGTTGTTTCTAACATGGCATAACGGAGTCTTTTACTTTTTCAACAGACAGGGCTGGGTTTGAACCCCACCTCTGCGCTTTCCTAATTGCATGACCTTGAGTCAGTTACTGTACATCTTTGAGCCTGGTTCCTCCACCATTTGCTAGCCAGGCAAATTATTTATCTCCTCTGAGCCTTGGTTTCCCCACCTGCAAAATGAACTGATCCTACCCTCCTCATGGGCTGCTTTTAAGGGTCAAGTGAAATCTGGGCGCACACGCGTGCACGCACACAGCACTGGGGCATAATGAACACCGGCTCCCCCGTCTTTATTCTGACCTATCAACGGCCTACTTCACTCTACAAAGAATAACATCCAGTATCAAGAATAGACAGCTTCAGTTCCTTCCACATCTTCTTTGCTAGCCCATGACCCTATCCAAACCACCAGTAAAGCTGTTAGGAAGATGAGAACAAAGGATCTGACAGCAGGTGGGAAACCCAGGGAGTCTGGGCAGAGCAGGACTCCAGAGATGCCTGCAGGGCATCCTCGGGACTGAGGCTGAGGTGGCTCCTCTGCCTATTAGCTCTCCAGTGGGGCTGTGGAGACCTGAAGTAGCAGGTCCCACGCTGGGCCCAGGGAGGGATGAGTAGAGCCTGCGGAGACATAAAGGCATCTCCCCAGGAGGAGTGTTTGTTTTCCTGCATGTCCATGGAGCAGGCTCAGAGGGGTGGGGATCAGCAGGGCTGAGGGGAAGCTTTGTGGCTCTAAGTTCCCAGATCCTGCATGATGTTGCCAAGGGGGTGCCCTTCTCTAGGAAGTTCAAAGGAAAGAAGAGACAGTCATCTGTGTGGATTTCAACAAGACAGAGATGGCTTTCCTCTGCATCCCAGGGCTCTGCTGGGTGTTGAGGCCATGGGAGCATGGCCAAGTCTACTTCTGAGACTCGGCACCCAACCTCCCCACTCCCTACCTCCCAGTTCACTGTGACAATCCAAAGACATGGCCTGTGGAAACACGTGTGGGCTGGACCACTGTCGCTCAGCCCCCGGCCTATGCTGGATGGCTAACTGAACCTCCTACCCACGCTGCCACCTGGTGAGGGGAAGGCTTGGCCATCCTGGGGCCCCAGATGGGTGAGTGAGACCATGGGAGGCTGACTTGCCCCACAAGTGATATTGGAAGTTCTACATGGCACCAGAACTAACAAGCCCTAATTTCTATCACCCGTGAAAGCTTGCCGGGGCTCTGGGCTGAGCTTTCTACAGGCCTTACCCACTTTGGACCTCAAAACAGCCCTGTGAGGAGCACTTCTCATTACCCCATCGCATGGCTAGGAAAACCAAGGCGCTCTCTCTCCTCTCAGAAGAGACCATAGAGGTGCTTCTTGTTATAGGAAAGAAGGGCTACAGAAAAGAGCTGAAGGTCAGCTGGGTGGGGGGTTGGATTTCAGGGGGAGGCAGCCCTGGTGCCCAGAACTGCATGCTTCACTATCCACAGGCTCACCCCAAAAAACAGGGGCATAAGCCAGGGTCAAGGGTCACCCCTTCCTTTGGAACTGTTAAGTTTTAACTTCTGGGAAAGTTGTTATTTTTTTCCTAGACTGGCCACAAATCACACCAAGATACACTTATTTTGAGGAAGGAGGAAATTTATTTCCCATTATCTTCCTCATCATAGAAGATGGCGGTACTCTGGGTCCCAACTCTGGATTTGAAATTGTGTTGTCCCTGGGACCTTTGGGCCAGGCAATGGGTTGAGGGAGAGGTGACAAAGGAAAAGGGATGGTGAGTTCTTAGCTCTAATTTACCAATGACAATTAGCCTCCTAAGACGGCTAACCTTCCAACCTTTTGCTGCCTTCACTGGGGGAACTTCTGACATTTAGAATCTGCAAGCCCAGTGCTGCCGTGGGAGAGGCAATGTTTTTTTAATGGGGACTCAGAGCCTGTGGATGTGCCCCCCCATGTCATTTACATACTTTATAGGGCATAGGTCAAGCTGCATTTTAACAGGTTTGGTAGCTGTGGGAATTATTATGCATGAGGTTTCTAGATGTAGCTGATTTCGCATCCTTACACCCTTTCTCTGCCCTGGTTCCTGCCAGGAAGCATAGGTGCAGAGGACAGCTCAGGGCTGGGACGGACCCGAAGGATTCGCTCTCCCGTAATCTAAGGAACTTAGAGCTCGGGGTCCTTTCCCTAACTGCCTTCTGATCAAGAACCCACCCTCCTCCCAGGGCAGGTTGTGTCTTCTAGCGGTTAATGTGTCCAGCTCACTGCCTGTGGACATTGTGATGGGCTTCCTTAAGCCCAGCCAGGAGCCTCTCTGATTCTTTCATCCATCTGTCTGTCTACCCATCTATCTGTCCATCTATCCTCCATTTATTCATTTAAGTAGCTAACATTTATCAAGGACTTATTATATGCTGGGCACTGCTCCAGGCAATGGGGGTGCAGCACAGAAGAGGACAGACCCAGCCCCGTCCTTATGGAGCCTACATTCTAGTAGATAAGACAGAGGATATACAAAATAACTACGTACACTATGTGGACTATCAAACGTGACGTGAGCTTGGGAGAAAAATACAGCAGAGAAGGCGAAGAGAGTGTCAGGGTGGGGGGTGGGAGATTTGTACTTTTAATATGGAGGTCAGGAAAAGCCTCATCAAGCAGCCAGTTAAGCAAAGACCTGGAGCAGTGAGAAGTGAGCCATATGGAGGCAGGGGGTGCAGCCAGGGCAAAGGCCCTGAGGTTCCCAAGAGTGACCTGCCACATGCAGGTGACAGCAAGGAGGTCAGTGTGGCTGGAGATGCGTGAGCAGAGCAGAGAAGGTAGGCAAGGACCGTGCAGGGCCTTAGCTGCCTCCAACGGGGCTTTGGAGTTTTGAGTGTCATCGGGAGCCACCAGAGGAATGGCAGGAGCTGACCAGCGCTTGAAAGGGCCCACTCTGGCAGCTGTGTGATGTTAGGGGGTCAGAGAGACAGGGCGGAGGGCCATTAGGAAGCTATAATCCAGGTAAGAGGTCCATAGGGCTGCCTGGAGAAAGTGGGTCCACAAACTCTCCCCAGTGAGGGGCCCATCCTGACCATCGGGAAGCTCTCCAGCATGTGCTGGGGCTCAGTGGGATTTCCAGGCTGTTTCAGAGGCTGGCGCTGCCTTCTGGGGGCTTAAAACCTATTTTGAGGTGAGAAGCTGCCTATGTTAAGTCAGAATTCACCTTACCCTGCAGCATTTGCTGCGAGCTCTCCCCAGGGGAATCACCGAGGGCCTCTGGTTCCAAGGGCCTCAGGCATCTTTCCCTGACAGGCAGGGCTCCTGAAGGATAACAACTACAACAAACCCTGTGCCTCCCGGCATTTTAATACTCACAAAGTACTTCCACTTGCTTCATCTCATACACTCCTCACAAAAACCCTATAAGTCAGGTCCTATTATTTTGTTACTGTGATTGTTCCCACTTTGCAGATGAAGAAACTGAGGGCTCAGCAGGAAGAGCAGAAAGAGAAGACAGAGCAGAAAGGCTGGGAGATGAGTGTGGAGTGGGGAGGGGCTGGGACCAGGCCCTGGAGGGTCCTGAGCCTCACTGCCTTCCACCTTCCATGCCGGATGAGCCCCTTCTCCCTACAGAGGCTGGGATGGAAAGCAGGAAAAAAGGAGGTTTTTCCTCTGGCCACGGACCCCTGGACTTTCGGAAGGTGACTCTGAGACCTGACCCAGATAAGACCTGCTAGGCCCAAGACCCTCTTTCCCACAGAGGAATGTGGCTCGACTCCATTCAGGAGAAGAAGGTATAGGAGACAAGGGTTGCTCATTCTTTATCAGCCTTCTCACAAAGGGTTCTTCATGCCTGGTCCAGCACAGGAGGGAGTTTGGCCTGCCTTCCTTGGGTTTGCCATGTCCCAGAGTTGTTGAATGAAGGCTAAGGGCAGCCATTTAGCCCTCAGGGGCGGGAGTCTCTGAGGCAGGGCTCTGCAACTTTCCTGGCTGACCAGTGCTTAGAGCTCCGAGGGAGGGAGGAAGCAACAGGCAAGTGATCACTGGTTATGAAGGGCCACCTGTGGCCCTCTCTGGCACCTGCCTGCTCAGTCACTCACTGGGACTAGAGTGAGGGAGGGTGCCGTGCACTCTAGTGGAACTTCCTCGGAAACTTGAGCCCACATTTATAATAGATTTATAAGAACTGTGTGGACATGTTTGCTTTCTTTTAGCCCTTCATAAGTGATGCCATTACGGCGGCCATAACTCTTATTTATTCCATCAGCAGGCTGCTGGCAACTGCACAAAAATAGGTTTGGAGAATTTATCTTATACATGCATCATGAGGAGGCAACAAAGGCGCACAGGTGAGATTTATGTGGGTGGGGGTGGGGGGCGAGCATCCATCACCCCACTTTCGCATTAACGCTGCTCTGCAAAGAGGGCCATTATCCTTCTTAATCACAGCCAAGTAATTGTTTAAACTTCCCCCCTGCAACAGGCTCATCTCTCCTCCTTGCTCTGCAGACGGGCTGTGCAGAGGGTCTTGGGGACAGGGCAAGTGCTCAGGGAACAGCAGAATCCATGGTCAGTCAGTGGTTCTCCTTCTTCCCCTAAAGGGAAGGTGTGAGCCAAAGTTGGGGCATTCCACAGAGGCGATGCTTGGTTGTTTGAGAAGAGGTATGTTTTGTGCGTTGAAAGAACCCTCAAAAGTACACAGAGGTCCCCCTCTCCAAACACACCACCCTCGTTCCTGGTCCACACCATTGGCTGTGCTACTCCTGCTCGCAATGCCTTTGCTCCCTCCTAGCTCTCCTAAGCCTGCCCCTTCCTCAAAGCCTAGGTCATGCCTCCTTCTCAGCACTTCCCTTGGCTTCTAGCAGAGAGGGGTAGGACCATGCACCCCGAGCTGGTGAGGGGCCCAGTCCCAACTTCTCATTAACCAGGGCTTTCCTCCCCGGGACTGGGGTTCCTTATCTTTCAAGTGGGAGGCTGCCCCAGGGGGCTTCTAGGGCCTTCCCAGCACTGAGCTTTACTGACTGTCCCCGTCCTCACTGGCCCTCCCACTGCCGAACTGCTAACCCTCTTTAGAGGGTCCTCATCACTGGCTGCCCATTGGAATCCCCAGGGAATTTAAAAAAGAACCCACCAAATAAATCAGAATCTGGGGCGGGGCTGGGTATCAGTGTTTTTAATGCCTACATGATTCCAATATCCAGCCAGAGTTGGGATAACCCCTTGGGATCTGGACAAACCAATTTATAATTATTGCAGCAAATGCTAAGTAGATGGATAGATATATAGGTAGACTGGTGGACAGGTAGGGGAGTGGAGGGATAGATGAATGCAAATAGATGAAGAATGGATGGAAGATGGACGAAGGAATGAATGGGTGAATGGAGAAATGGGTAAATGAATGGGTGAATGAGCAGATGGGTAGATGAGTGCACAAATGGTAGGTGAGTGGGTGGAAGAATGGTGGGTAAATAGGTGAATTGGGTGAATGACAAATGGATACTTCCTTGCAATTGTTTGCTACTTTTCATTGGGTTGACCTTGTGTTTTCCTCAAGACCATGAGCTTTCTTACGACAAGGATTTTTGACATCCTTCATGTTCTCCCGCAAGGCGCTCAACAAAAAGCCAGACAGAACAAGCTCTCAAAGGAATCCTTGCACGTAAAAACCACTAAACTGGGAGGTGGGGGTTAAGTATTGCCTCCTTCATTCATTTCAACTTTAGTCAAGTCAACCTGCCTTAGATTTCCCACAGTGTTAGTAACAAGCACAACAATCTAACAGTAATAGTAACCTTTGACGCCTGCCAAGGTCAAGTGGCTTAGATAAATTTTAAAGTGTAATATTCACGGGGAATGCTATTATTATTATACTTATTATTTAGGTCTCCAACCCAACAACAGTGTCCCCAACTTCTTTTTCACTGCTGGTGGTCAGTGGCCATACTGCCTTTGGTGGTGTTTTGTTTGCTACCCTCAGAGCCGAGGCCCCCACTAATGGACATATGGGCCCAGATATACTGGGAGCCTTTCAAACCTGACACGGACCCCTCTCTATTCTCAGCGGGGAAGTGGGGGGCAAGGACTCAGCTACCCTGGCATCTCTGCTCTCCACCTGAGGCCTTTGCCTCTTTCTCTCCAGCTCTGCCCTCCTGGCCAGTGTCCACTCCCCTTGGGTCCTCAGCTTCCAGCTCTGCTCAGTTCCCAGCACCCAGCCTGGGCCCTGTCTGCAAGGGCCTGCAGATGGGCTAATGCAGCAGCTCCTAACCATTCCTGCCCACCAGATCGAAGTCCGTCCTGGCTCTAGTTACCGTGGGTCCTCAACACGCAAAGCCGACCAGGCGCCCTACTGGTTTAAATCTTCTTTGGGCTCCTCTGCGATGGCCCCGTAGATAGCCTGATGCTTACAAGCCCTTCCAGCTCTCGCTCCCCCTGACCTCCACCAAGCCTACCCTCCCTCCACAAGGACTTCACATTTCCCAGACCGGCTGGGCCTCCACCTCCAGGCCTTTGCACGCGCTGTTCCCATTGCCTGGAATGCCCTTCTCCGCTCCAGCCTCTTCACCTGCCAAACTTGAAATGAGTCCTTAAACGTCAGCTCCAGGGCAACTAGATGAAGGTTTTCTCTGTGGGCCTGGGCAGTGGCGAGTCAGCGAGCAAATGAACACACGAGCTTTAGGTGTGCTCTTTTCAAAAATCTCAGCAGAAGGAAACCCAAGTAATTAGGGCTTCACTTACTTTATGTCTTCATTTTAAACACACCATCATTGAGGGGTGCTCTTAAATAGAGAACTACCTTAGGAGATTTGATGAAGGCCTCAAACTGGAGGTGTAGCCAGATTTATGGGGGTGGGCAAGTGGAAGACAGGAAGGAAGGAAGGGAGGGAGGGAGGGAGGGAGGAAGAGAGGAAGGAAGAAGAAAAGAAAAGAGGATAAGATATAAGAGGAAAGAACGGAATAGTCTAGAAAGTATGTCTGTATCTTGAGATTACAGAAGCGGCTAGTCTCCAGAGCAGGCAATAAAAGCAGATGGCATCACCGGTATAGACACAGATCTGGGTAGCTATCCCTCTTGCACTGAACCACAGAAGAAAGAGTAAATGCCACCAATGCCGTCTTGATAAAATACACCCAAAATTCCAACATGAATGGCCCCTTGCCCCTGGACAAGATTCATGCTCAGACTGTGACTGTTCCTCTGATGGGTGGCTGACCTCTGGACCTTTAGATTATTTTGTAAAACGTGATGATTCTCTCTCTGCCCATTCATTCAATAAAAGTATCGAGATTCACAGGCCAAGGATGAAGCTCATATAAAGTTCATATTCTTGAGCTAATGCAGCTTTCAATTATGCTCACCCATTTTAAACTGTAAAAGATGTAATGTTAATCAAACATTTAATCTGCAAGTGTTTTCCTTCTTAAATGTCATGTACAAGGAGCTGTTCAGACGTGAGCCACAACGGAATCGCAGGAGGGAGCCGCGTTGGGTGGCGCGTACTCACGCTGGTGCGTGCGGGCGAGGAGGAAAGCCGCGGTCTCTCCCGATGCTCTGTGAACGTCTCCGCCTCTCAGAACATGGAGCATTTGGAAAACAAACCGGTGCTACTTAGAATGTTTGGTAACATTCCGTCTCAACTCAATTTCCACAGTAAATATCTTGCCCCTGAAGCAAGCTCTGTGATTCAAGGGCCAAGTAAATGTAAGGGACCGATTTGTTGTTCAATTGCTAGTTATTAAATCACCACGGTGGAGGCCTCACATGGCCACGTTGCTTAGGTTTTAAATACAGAACAGCTTCACTATGATTTGGGATGCTCTTGGGGGCGGGGGGGCAGGGTTCTACCTCTTTCCTAGAGATTGCTTGCGATTAAAAAGGAGCCCCAAACTCCAGAAACGGGACGGGACTTTATGGTCACCAGAAGGTGTTGCCAGTTGCAGGAGGGTGTGATTGCATGACACAGGGCTAAAGGCTTCTGGGAAGCACGGAGGCACCTATCAGGTGATTCGGGCCCTTAGTACTCAAAATGTGGTCCTAGACCAGCAGCATCGGCCTCACACAGAAAGGCAGGATTCCAGGCCCCAAACTCCACCCCCTCCCTGGCTACTAAATCAGAATCTGCACTTTAACAAGATCCCCAGGGGATTCGTGTGCCCATTACAATGTGAGAAGCCCTGGTCTAGTTACTGACCCGCTGAACCTCTTCATTGTTGAAGTCTCTGACCACGTCATCTTTTTTGCTCTTCTGGGTGGGAGGAGAAGAGAGAGCAGCTATGGACTGGTCAATGGGAAGAGGCAGCAGAACCTAACCTTCTGAGTCTCATTTTTCCCACCTGTAAAATGGGAGGTCAAGATAAGGGTCCCACTCAGAGGTGCTGGGCAGGTCACAAACAAGGTGGATTTAGTGTCCAGGCCTTTGCTCGAGGCAGAGTAAGTGCTCAGTAGGTATTAGTTCCCTGCCTACGTGAACCCCACATACCCAGCCTGCCCTTATCTTGAGCACTAGGCCTATATCTCCTGATTCAGGCAAAGGAGGCTTTATTTCCTAGGAAGAAAGAAAGTAAAAGCCAGAGAAATATAAGGGACTGATGCTATACGGCTGCAGGTACCAATGACACAGGAAGGTAAGTTCTACCAGGAGATACCACTTACCAATAAGGGGAACAGTTTAAAGAACCAGCCAGGGCTTAGGACACTGGGGCTCCAGACCTGACTTAACCAGCAACTTCCTGGGTGACTGGGCCTCAGTTTCCCCACATGTGCCATGGAGAGGGTAGAAGTCATCACCTCCAAGAGTCCTCCTAACCCTATCATTCTCTGATTCTGCTCAGAGATGGAGGGAACAGCTCTCGCCAAGCTGCATGCAGACTTTGCTCACTGGGAAAATTAATTCAGTCCTCAATGTTGCAGTCTATAAATTACTGGCCAATCTGTTTCGGAAACATTAAGGGAACATTTATAAATTGCATCTTCCATTCAATGCTGCGGAGGAAAGATCTTGGGGCCTTCAGATGTTTATCTTACTTAAAGCCCCAGCTAGAATCAATCTTCCCAGCCTTCACAGGTGAGAACAACATCATTTCTGGGGGGACGGGAGGGTGGGCGTTGCGGAGACTGTATGTCAGGCTGACTCTCCCCTCTCTTTCCCTCATGCCCTGTTCTTGACAATTCACTTCCCCAAATTCAAACGGAGACTTTGAGTGCAGCAGCGTGAGGGTGGGGAGGGCAGTGGTGACAGGAGACTGGAATGGTCACATCCTGCTGATCAGCTCTCACCGGGCAGAGGGTAGCTGTGCCGGCCCGGGGCCCTGAGAACAAGCCGAGAAGTTAAGCTGTCTTCTGTAGTAATTGATTTTGACAGCATAACAAGTTAATTCGTCACTGTTTTGCAACCTATTTGAGAATCCATGGGTAAGCAGAGTCCCACAGGACAGCTTGTAATCGCTTGTACACTCAGATTAGGTCTCCCAGTTAAATACGGTTGCTATCAGGTACAGCTGGGCTCCTCCCAGTGACGGCAAATGTGCTGCTTTCACCTTCTCTATTACGTCAAGGACATGCTCTGGCGAGAGGTGATGCAAGTGAATGAAGGCCAAGTTGTAGGCAACGTGATTACAGAGCAATCATGCTAATTGGAAATGCCTTTATGGGGGGGATGAAAGGCCGATCAAGTGCCGCGTCCCTTAAATACACCATCTTGTCTTCTCACAGTGGCTGTGATTATGTTTAGGCTCACTGACGAGCCATCATGAAAAACGGAAATAAACTAGGATAAAAAGACTTGTTCCAGGGCTAGCTCCTTGAGCAGAATTAATACCTGAACTAAACCCCCTTCCAGCTGGGTCTTCCGAATACTTTATTACAATAGTTTATCAGGAATAGTTATTTTAATACCAGGCCATAAAGACGATATCAGGTGGCAGCTTTATTTCCCAGGAGTTAAATATTAATTGCCACACAAAAGGAATATAAAAATGACATGGGGAACAAATATTCCAGCTTCCTGCAAAGTGAAAAGAATTCTTTAATATGAGCATCTCCACAATAGGGTGCACACTGAGGCTTAATTAAAATGCACAATTATTCCACGACGTTTTTTCTTCTTGGTGGCTTCAGTGAGATGGGCTCACAGATGGAAGCCGGGGCCACGTCCCTGCAAGATGGGCTGACAGCTCGCGATAAAGCACTGCCTCTGAGCAATATAATAAGACAACCGCAATAAACAGATAATATTGGAATATAGGCTGTGAGGAAGGCAAATGCAACTTTACCTAAGAGCCTTAAAATACTTTAACTACCATTTCAATCAAGCCTGGAAGTTTGAAATATGGCACGAAACACACTTCTTTGAGAAGCTGTTTTCTTCCCACCCCCAGAACTAATAAATCCAAAAGGCAGACTTGGGCTGAGACCAGCAGGAGTTGAGGACAGCAGGCCTGGGAGCCACTGGAAAGATCCCTCCATGGAGTTAAGGGGCAGCTTTCGGTGAGGCTCTGGGGGCTCCTGTGCCACCAGGCAGAGGCAGGTTTGGGGCACAGTTTGCAAGGCTCAGACACTCCACTTATGCACCTACTCCAAACTCCCTGCACCTGCCACAGCTCCAGAGGCCCAGAGGAAGGGAGAAAAGTGCCTCTGGGTGCCCCAGCCCGGCACCCTCTCTGCGGAAGGAGTCACTGTGTCCTGTCCCTTCCTTCTGGAGTGACCCTATTCTATTCCATTGCAAGTCTCACCCCACCCCCAACCCTTTCAGGAAAGAGGAGATAGTGCTGCCTCCTTTGATTACACGCAATGCTGTTGTTCAGCTGGTATATGTCAGTCTGTCTGTTCCAGTGACTAAAATTCTGCACTATTTCCATATTTGTCAATAAAGAGTCATTTCCCTGAGCTCTGAGTCCCTCTCCCACTGCTCCAGGCATCCTGACCTCTTCACTGGGACCTCCCCTCACCCTTCCAGGACTTCTAACCACACAGGAATGAAAGGGTTCATTCTGGCCTCAGCTTGGGGTCTGAGAGTGGGTAGGTCAGTACCCCTCACCACATACACATATATTTCCAACATCACTCCTCGTTACCTTGGAGGAGCCTGCTCTGGACCTGGCCCCACTTAGAAACCATCCTTCCAAGCCCCTAACGCACAAGGAGGGCCAGTGGGTGGCACAGCCAGGGCAGACATGGGCCAGCTGAACCCCACCCCCGCCCATGCTCACCAGCAGGAGTCCTCCTCCAGCTCTCACCTGAGCCTCCCAGGCACCAGCTTCTCTGTCTCAGTCCTGACAGCCTCCTGTGAATCCCACTGCCCCTTGGCCCAGCCCTTGGTGTTCCTGCCGAGGAGGACAGTGCCCTGCTCAGCAGGTCCTCTTTCTGCTAATTGGGTTTTAATGTTGCTGGGCAGAGGGGGCAGGGGCTCATCTGCCCCCATGTTTGGCCCCCATCCAGGTGGGTCGTTGGGAAAAGCAGGAGTTCGGCCTAATGAGCAACACCTGCAGCCCTCCGGGCCCACTTGCTCTGGCTCAGCAGAGCCCCTCACCTTCCCGCCCTGCCCAGGTCCAGAGACCTTCACAGGACTGGCAAACCACTCGCTCCAGTCTCTAAAGTCAGAACATGAGTTGTGCAGGCTCAGGTGAGGCAGAGATTAGTCAAGACCAGGGGAGGACCCGTAGGCTGGCCAGCCTTTGAGAAATGCTAGGGACTCCCTGGCCTGCACTGTGTGTGTGTGACAGAGCTGCTCCTTCTGGAAGCTGGGCTCCTGAGCAGGGAGCTAATGTGCTGATTTATTTACCCAATTATAGTAAAACAAACAAGCTGGAAAGTAAGGCGGATCTATGCTCTTGTTCAGAATGCAACCACACCCCCCTGCTTGGGCTCTTGAGGACTGGACAGCAGAGAAAGACAGGCAAGGATCCCAGTGGGACCTGGGAAGAGACAGGGGGAGGAACAGGCACTCATTAAGGCCCCAGCCAACCACTATTTCTTCCCTCTCAAACTCATCTTGATGCCCGGTGCACAGGCTACTTAAAACTGCCCCCCAGTCCTGAAGGACTCTAAGCAGTCCAGCTTCCACACCTTTGCTTGCACAGAACCCCCCATCACCTTCTTTCTACAGGACCTGTGGAGACTGATTTCCTCCTTCACCCATTTCAAATGCCACTTCCTCTGTGGACTGTGTCCTCCAGGCGAACAACCCTGTTCTCTGGGGCCTCAAGGCACTCTCCTGCCACAAGCTTTGGTCCCTTGGTTATTTGGGCATGTCTGTCCCTCCTCTAGATCATGAGCTCCCTGAGGAAAGACAGTACCTATTCATTCATCTTAGTGTCCTTGGTGCCTAGCACATTGGGTAAGTGGTAAAGACTTGTGGAATAGAATGTGGACACAACCTAGGCATTATTAGAGAGAGACAAATAACAGTTAAACAGAGACAACACCTCAGGGGACAGAGAGCCCCTGGGGCCCAGGCCCTTTGGCAGGAAGCAGCTGGCTTATACCTGGCTTGGACAAGCCTACCTGTTGGTGCCCAGGGCCTATGGCGCTGCTTGCAGTTCCCCTGGAAGAGGTGGGGGTTGGAGAGCAGATTGGAGGAAGCAGAGAGCCCCCAGTCAGGGCCAGGAGTAAAAGATGGGGAGTCCAGGGAGTCGGGGGTAGAGCTAGACACAGAGACTGGGGCCTCAGGAGGGACTAAAGGATGTGACTTATGGCATTTTACTGAATCGTGGTGACTAAAGGCTGCTTTCCCACGGCCCCTGAAACCTTGGGAAAGGACCAAGGGGTTAAGGCTTGACTATGCTCAGAAGACCAGGGAAACCAGAGCTGGCACTCCTGTGTTACATCAGGACACATATAAAACTCCTTTCTGCTAGTGTGCACTTGAAAGACTTCTCCCTCGCTGGCATGAAGAAGTAATTTGCCATGTTGTGAGAAGGATTATGGAAAAGGCACATGGCCATGAACTGTGGGTGGCCTCCAGGAGTTGAGAGCAGCTCCCAAATGGTAGACAGCAGGAGAATAGGGCTTCAGTTTTATGGCTGCAAGGAGAGGAATTCTGCAACAACGAGAGGAAGCTTGAAAGCAGATCTTCCCTAGCTGAGCCCCTGATGGGAACGTGACCCACTGACATCTTGCTTTTAGCCTTGTGAGACCTCGAGGAGAGGACCCAGCTAAATCACGCCCAAATTCCTGACCCACAGAAACTATGGGGAGACAAATTTCTGTTGCTTTAAGCCATTAAATTTGTGATAATTTGTTATGCATTGATAGAAAACAAAATAAGATGAGAGAGCAAGCTATGCAGGTATTTAGGGGAAGACAGTTCCAGGCTGAAGGCACAGCCAGCACAAAGCCCCCAAGGCAGGAATGGATTCCCATGAAGGTCAGAATGGCAAGGGGACAATTGTAGAAGATGTGAATTTTAAAAATACAATCTACAGACTTCGGGTCAAGATGGAGGAGTAGGTAAACACATCTCGGTTCCTGGCAAAACTACAGAAAAAATTATACCAAACAAATATCACCCAGAACCTTTAGAAAATTGAGCTGTATGGAAGTACAACAACCAAGGATTTAAAGATGCCATATTCATCCAGATGGGTAGGAGGGGCAGAGAGGCATGGAGAGATGCAGTGTGGCACAGAGAGGTGGCAGAACGGGCAGTCCCACATTCACATGTGGTGGATAAAAAACAGGAGGGATACCTCAGGAGTGAGGGATCCCAGCCCCAGGGCAGACCACACAGTCCAGGGTTCCAGTGCCAGAAAGATAAATCCCCCTAACTTATGTCTGTAAAAACCAGTGGGGGGTTGGGGCAGCAGAATAAACTGCTGGATTTTCTGGAGACTCCTCTTAAAGGACCCACACAGACTTAGGACTGACCCACCCCCTCTGGGATTCAGCACCAGAGAAACAGCTGGAAGAGCAGCAGTCACACATGGGGAGAAAGTGAAGTGACTGGAAACAGGATGAGTGCTGGGAGACAGCTTCCTCCCAGGCAAACCTCCAGAAGCCAGGCAGTGGCACCATCCCCTCTCTGAGTTCTCCTTCAACACAGGGCCACAAAGCAGTGAAGAGGGTTGCCCTGCCCTGGCAATTACCTAAGGCTCCATCCCACACAATTACAGGTATCTTTTCTACAACATGCCACACTACTAAGACAGTGAGTCAAAGCAGCTCTACCTAATACACAGAAACAAAGACAAGGAGGCTGCCAAATTGAGAAGACAAAGAAATATGGCCCAAATGGAAGAACAGAAAAAACCATGCAGAAAAAGAACAAAACAAAATGGAGATAACCAACCTATCAGATGCAGAGTTCAAAACACTGGTGATCAGGATGCTCAAAGAACTCATTGAGTACGGCACCAGCATAAAAAAGATGCAGGCAGAAATGAAGGTTGCATTAAGTGAAATAAAGAAAAATCTACACGGAACCAACAGTGAAGGGGATAAAGCTGAGAATCAAATCAACTATTTGGAACATAACGAAGAAAAAAGCATTCAATCAGAACAGCAGGAAATAAAAAGAACTCACAAAAACAAGGAAAGTCTAAGGAGCCTCTGGGACATCTCCAAATGTGCCAACATCTAAATCACAGGGGTGCCTGAAGGAGAAGATGAAGAGCGCAAGAAATTGAAAACTTTTTTGAAAAAATAATGAAAGAAAACTTCCCTAATTTGGTGAATGAAATAGACCTACAAGTCCAGGAAGCACAGAGAGTCCCAAACCAGTTGGGCCCAAAGAAGGCCACACCAAGACACATTGTAATTCAAATGCCAAAGGTTAAAGATAAAGAGAGAATCTTAAAAGCAGCAAGAGAAAAGCAGAGAGTTACCTACAAAGGAGTCCCCATGAGACTATCATCTGATTTCCCAAAAGACACTTTGCAGACTAGAAGGGACTGGCAAGAAGTACTCAAAGTGATGAAAAGCAAGGACCTACACCCAAGATTACTCTATCCAGCAAAGCTATCATTTAGAATGGAAGGGCAGATAAAGTGCTTCCCAGACAAGGTAAGTTAAAGGAGTTCATCATTACCAAGCCTGTATTATATGAAATATTAAAAGGACTTCAAGAAAAAGAAGATAAAAACTATGAACACTAAAATGGCAACAAATTTACAACTATCAGTGACTGAATCTAAAAAACAGACCAAGAAAACAATCAGGACAGGAACAGAATCAGAGATACGAAGATCATTGGAGGGTTAGCAGCTGGGAGGGTAAGAGGAGAGAATGGGGGGAAATGCTACAGGGATTAAGAAGCATAAATTGGTGGATACAAAATAGACAGGGGTAGGTTAACAGTACAGGAAGTGGAGTAGCCAAAGAATTTATATGCATGACCCATGGACATGAACTAGGTTGGGGGGGCATTGCTGGAGGGAATGGGGGTACCATGTGGAGGGGGGACAAAGAGGGGAAAATTGGGACAACTGTAATAGCATAATCAATAAATATATATTAAAAAATAAAAACACAATCTACAAAACAACTGGGACAGATATATGTATTCAGAGCAATTGTGATGTCCCCTGAACCACAGTCGGGTGGCAAAAAGGTGTGCACTCACTGCCCCCAAATTTTACTTTTATTCAAATGCTAGCAAGTTACATTATTTCAAAGCAATAGCTTTGTATCTAGATAAATTGATACTTTATTTGGAAATACTCCAGGATATACTGGAAGCTTTAAATACCTTTTCTAAGGAGCTTCTGCAGGTTTTGAGTGAAGAAGAACCTGATCTGACTCCTGTTCTAAAGCCCACACTGGTTGCTGGGTGAAGAACAGGCTGCAGGGTGCTGAGGGTGGACTCCGGGGCCAGCTGGGAGGTGGCTGCACCAGGCTTAGAAAGCGACGGGAGGCACTGCTGCTGTTCCCTGCCTACCTGCCGGCCCTGGCTGGTCTCTGGTGGGCCCCTGGGCAGCCTGCAGAGATGGGGGAAATGACACAGCCTGGTCCTCATCTTCCAGCAGCAGAAACTCCAGGCGACAGCTTCTGCCTCTAACCAGGCTGTAAGCCCTCAGGATTGTGCAGACACCTACAGTGTGCAACGCCTGTCCAAGGGGCCGCAACTTCTCATTTTGGCTTTTCTGTCTGGATGTCTGGGTGAGGAGGACCCCAGGCTGGGCCTGGGAGAGACACTGAGCTTTCTTAGGGAGTCTTTCTTGATTAATTCCCCCCAAACTGGCATATTCCTCAGCCTGCAAGCTCTCTGCACACTTGGGAGTTCTCCGTTAAGTCTGCACTAAGTCAGATTGAAACGCAGAGGACAGGGATATTAGTCAGAGTAACACAAACATTTTGGAAGAATTCGCTACTTGCCAGACACTGAGCTGGGAGCAGTTATTTCCCAGGTGAACCCTGTGATCATGTGACTGTCTCCATTTTTTCCCCCCAAGGAAACGGGCTCAGAAAGTCAAGTAACAGGCCCAACATTGCACAGAAACTCAACGCTGCAGCTGAGATTTGAACCCCATGCGGCTCCAAAGTCCATGTTCAGAGCCCACCACCATGCCAGCCATCTAGCACTTTGATGAAGTAGCGCCACCAGAATAAAGCTCTGTATGAAAGCGTGCCGAACCCCGCCCAACTACCCACTGTTGCTGAGTAATACCGAGTGCAACAGCATTCCAGTGCAATTAATGAACAAGAACCACGTCTTCAGAGCGTATAGGTTTGTGAAATGACCTCTGTTTTCTTAGGTGCTGTTACTCCATTGTCTTGTAGACGGGGTGTAGGTGCCTCCATCAGCCTAGGAGCTCTGTGAGTCAGAGCCCTGAGCTTCCGCATCAACCTGGGAGCTACTAGAGGTACCAGGTCTCCACCTCAGGTCCTTCCCCCTGGGTCGCTCATCAGCCCCGCCTGCCAGGCCCCAGCCACAAGCCCCTACTCACTGGCGCTTGTGTCCACACGGACCCTGCAGGTCTTAGAAGCTGATATGGACGGGAAGTGAAGCAAACGTGGGTCATGGCGAGGCCGGAGGCGGACAGACGCGCCCCGCATCAGAGCACCTCACCGCCGCGCCACGGCACCTGACTTCTTCTGGCAATTACTGCAAATAGGATTTAAAAATGGAATTTTGCCATATGCCAAATAAGCTAGAAAATAACAGAACATAAACTATGAGTCTATTCGTTCTGTGATGGGGGCGGGGGGGGGGGGTTGAGTTTCTCACCAGGATTGAACAGAAAAACAAAGGGGAAAATGGGCAGCACCCTCTCCCAGCAGACTGGCTGCACCCTCCTCTTGCAGTCCCCCTTGGCTCTACAGGTCTGGATCCCGAGGGGGCCCCCCGTGCTGGGGTCCACACTGCGATCAAGGGCTTGATGAGCTCATTTCCAAGTGTTTGTCTCAGTGCTCCCCTAAGAGAGGCTGCCCTGGGGCAGGCTGGGTGTGGGTGGTGAGCCGCCCTTGAAGTTCGCTCCTCAGCAAACATTTCCAGGGCTGGGCCAGGGGGGCACTGCCAAGTGTGGCTTAGTGGCCTCCCTCTGCTCTTTGCATTATTGATTGTAATACCTGCTTAGAAGCTTGAAAATGAGATTTTTTTCCTTCTATTGATTTTCCTGTCTTTTCCACTTGGCAAACAGCAAGGTTTCCCCTGACTTTTCACCACTGAGGGTACTTGAGGAGGGCACGGTGAGGTGGGCGGTAGATGGGGTTCCCCTCACCTTCTTTTGAGGAACTCAAGAGCCCCCATCCAGATGTCCTGGTGCAGAGGGCTGGGCCCAGGGGTCCGGAACATACCTCGGGGCTCGGGTGAGCGGTTTGGCCTTACATTTTCAAAGAGATACCCCAAGTTAACAGGTTTCGGGAGTGGAAAGGCCAATTTGTCCATCTCCCATCCCAGACGGCTCTGAACAGGGAGCCAAAAGGACAGTTGGCTTGAAGGGAAGGCACTGGCCAGCCCTGTGGGGTTTGGCCTCTGCCTAAGAACTTCCCAAACCCTAGAAAGAAAGTGCTTAATTGAGGGAGACTGCAAAGTAGAGTCTCTGACAGCTCAGGAACAAGGACGTCTCCCTGAGAACAGAAGCAGGGCAGGAGAAAGGACACAGTGAGATGCCAGGACTCAGCCGGGAACATGGATCTTAGGGTCCAGCACGACACAGAGCCTGCCGGGACACCAATCACGGACCCTCGCTCCATCCTCCGGGTCTCCTCCCCCACAGAGGTGCTGGAATTCATCAGGGTAATGTTTCTGTAGGATTGTTGGAGCCCCAGAAGCAATGTAAAGGAACTTAAGTTTTTTATGTGACTATTTCAATGATAATTAAAAAAAAAAAAAAGAAAACACCAGCATGTTGTGCAAGCCCTAGCTGACCACATCGTAACCAGCACCAAGCTGCCTTCCGTAGTCTCCAGCCCTCTATCTATCTGGGGTGGGGTCCCACTCTGCTACTCTCCTGGTCTGCTCCCACGTGGAGACCTTTGTCCCCTATGTGTCCCTGTCCAAGCCAGCTGCACTGTCCTCACACCAAGCTCCAATTACAGAAACTGCCCAGACCTGTAGGCTCCCATGAGGCGAGGCTCTGCCATGCCCTCGCCACACCCTGGAGGGGCTGGGATGTGTCCTCTGGGTGCCAGCCAACCTCCTGAAGGCACTGCTCTGGGTCAGCCCACCCTGCCATGAGCTGAAGCTGGGAGTTAGCCCACTTCCCAGGAAAAGTCAACCCCACAAAAACAAACCAGTGTGCCGCCACTTCCGTGACGGGGGGTGGGGGCTGGGGCCACGTGATGCCCTGTGGCCCCTGCAATCAGGAAGCAGTGGAAGCGCCCAGGAAGGAGAGGTGTCATCTCTCTGCAATTGACTCCAGGGATCTCCTGCACCTCATCTGTGTATGAGGGTGGAGCCAGCCTGTCTGCAACCAGCTAGCGACCTGATACCTCTCTGGGCTTCAGTTGTCCTCATCTGTAAAATGGGGATAATGCCCTTCCCTACCTCATAGATCTGATATGAGAATTAGATGGGTTAATAAAGATAAAGTGCTTAGAACAGTGTTTGGCACATAGTAAGTGTGTGATGAATGGAAGCTATTACCGATACAGTGGGGAAGGTGAGCCAGGTGGATCGATAAAGCTACACCCAGTCTGATTAAATCTCACAGAGCCCTGCATCTTGCTGCCGCGGCTGCAATCCCTCCTGTGACCACCACCATCAATAACGATGCTTAGCTCTGTAAAACAGGTCATGTCCACTGTCACATGTCACCCACCACCTTAGGGCCTCAGAACAGCACTGTGGGGCAGACATTACTATTTCCGTTTTACAGATGAAGAAACTGGGGTCCAGAGCGAGGACAGAGCCTGCTGGAGGCCTTGCGGCTGCCAGAACCCAGCTCCCCTGGGGCAACCCCGCACTCTTTCCTGTCACCCCACAGCATCCTATCAGTGGCAGGTGGAAGTATTTGTCTCAGGCCAATAGGGCCAGTCCCACCTGGGCTGCGTGCCCACTTACAGAGGCTCCTGCTGTCGTCATAGGGAAGGCTGCCATATCAAATAGCCCTTTATGGCTCCCATAACTGCATAACAAATGTCTTTCCCGCAGCAGTGGCTGGAAGCAGATTAATGTCTGCGTGGCCCTAACACTTCTCCAGCCCCCTTTGCCTGTCAAGTCGTTACCGGCTGGTTTATAGTCAGGAGGCCTCTTTCCAGTTCGCTAAACGGTTTGCATGATAAAGAGACCACAGGGCCCACGCATTCCAGGCTGCCTGTCTTCCAGGCCAGTGCTGGCAGGGCCCTGCCCTCTTTCCATTGCTCTCCGCTGTGAGGGGTATATATGGTGAGAAGTATGGACTCTAGAGCATAAAAGCCCATGCCCCACTTACTAGCTGTGTGGCCTCAGTTTCTTTACTTCATTGAACCCCAGTTTCTTCATCTGTAAAATGGGAGGAGGTGTTTTTGTGAGGATTGAGAGTGACAGCTTATGTAGGGAACTCAGTCTATAGTTTGCGCTCAGCCAGGATGACCTATTATCATTATCCTCCTCACCCGCAGGCCCCGAGAGGGCAGGGACTCTGTCCTGTTCACTGCCTGGCCCATAGCACACCTTTGATGAACAAACGAAGGGGGGAATTTTAGACCTGGATGGGCCCTGGTAGATTTCAGACTGTAGGGTTTCTCCACAATGGCACGATGACATTTGTGGCATGATAATTTTTTTGTTGTGGGGTGTCCTGTATGCTGTAGGATGCCTAGTAGCACCCCTGGCTTCTACCCAATAGATTCCAGGAGTGCCCTCCCCAACGGTGACAACCAAAAATGACTCCAGATATTGCAAAATGTCCCCTAAGGGCAACCCCTACGTCCCCATTAAGAACCACTGACCTAGTGAAATCTAATGCCTAAATTTGAAAAATGAGGAAGTTGAGGCTCAGAGAGGGCAAGTAACTTCCTGAAGTCACACAGAATGTTAGTGCCGGGGCTGGGATTCAAATCCAGTGTCCTAACTCTAAACCCAGTGCTCCTTCCACTTCACCCTTGTCTTCCATGGCTCCCTGTCAGAGCTTCTCCCATCAGGCCACGGTTGTGGGCTCCAAACTAGAGGCGGCTGGTTGCTTCCGTCATCCCGTAATGGGGGTGATGGTCATGAGTGGGGCTGAGTAGCCAGTTGTACAAGCCCCCTGTGACAATGCACAACCGTCTCTGCGGTCAGCCTGTTCTTACAGTGTCTCTCACTCATGAATTTACTCATCAAGCAAGGGTGCCTGCTATGAGGGACCACCAGGGGCTCAGTTGGCTGAGAGTCACCAGTGCGTGGCAGGCGCTTGGCTACTGAGTGCTCCGGGGTCAGACATCCTGCATCGAGTCCTACGTTCCCGTGGCCCCTCACCCTGCCTCAGCATCAGCTCCTGCGCCTGCAATCTGGGAATGGTAATGACACCAACTTGAAGACCACAAGCATACAGTGTCTCCCACCATCCAAGTCTAGCGGAGTTCAGAAAGGGAGTTGTCTAGTGGTGAGTGAGCCCAAACCTCCTGTTTCTGATGTCAGACAGCAGGCTTCGGGTGGGCAGGGCCCTGTCCATGCCTGGGATAAAGGCTCTGCTGTGAGGGTTACAGGGGCAGACCAGCATCCAGCGAACACTTCGTCGAGGCGTGTCTAAGCACTCTACAAGTGCCGCCTTGTCCGGCCCCCACAGCAGCGCCCTGAGTAGCTCCCATTTCACAAGCAGCCGCAGAGAGAGGCACAGAGAGGTCGTATAACTTGTCCAAGCTCCAGCAGACAGCACGCCGCCACGGCCTGGGCCCTCGGCCTGCACGGGTGAGCACTAACCCCAGCCCTGCTGTGGCTACTGTTGTTATTGTTATAAAATTATCCCAGCTGATGAAAAGGTTTGGTGATCCTGCCTTTAAGGCACTTAATACTTTTCATGGGGTGAACACACTAAAAAGTTCTGACGTTCTAACAGAGAAATCAGCAAAGATTTTCTGTAAAGGGCCAGACAGTAAATATGTTTTGCTTTGTGGACAAGACAGTCCCTGTCACAAGTACTTGGCTTTGCCAGTGTGGTGAGAACACAGTAATAGACATCCAGGAATGAATGAGCTTGGCTGTGTTCCAATAAAGGTTTATTCACAAAAGTGGTCTGTGGGACAGACATGGCCCAGGGGCTGCTATTTGCTGACCCCTGTTTTAAGAGAATTGCTGTAACTAGTAAGAATACCTAGGTCCCTCTCTGCTGTTCCCAACCCAGGGGAAACGACCCTGGCGGTCTGGAGAAGACATTCAGGAGAGACTGGAATAAAGGTCACTCGTCTGGTCTCAGGGGCAGGGGACAGCCCCAAGGTCGCCCCCACAGGTAGTGAGGGCTTGGGAAGCCCAGCTTTGGCAAAAGTTCTTGGGACCCGGGAGCTGCGGCTGTCCCTTCAAACAGAACTTGCAGCTAGCAGTCAGAGAGCCGGGCTCCGGAGACTCGAAAGGCACACCTGCCCGAGATGTCGCCTGCTGCTCTGTGACTAGTTGGGACCAAGCTCCAACCGCTGAAACCTACCCTGCCTGGGACACGGATGTCTGACATCCACTTTGACAGGAAAGGAAGAACGCTCAGGATTATGGGATGACCGCTGAGCAAAAGTGGTGTTCAACCATCTTTCGTTAAGTCGTCTGTAAGCGGGTATTCAAGCGGAGGCCAGCTCCAGTATGGGGGTATCTTTGTAGCGCACTAGATAACTGTGGGCTAAGGCAAATAGTATCTTCCACAGACGTAGCCTTCCAAACCAGTCAGCCTCTGCCTGAAACTCGGCCTCTCTGTTTCCTCACCTGCAGAATGAGGATGATGTGCGAGGCTGTCGGGAGGACTAAATGAGAGTAATGTCTGTGCGTGCCCGGCCCAGAACCCACCACACACGGGTGCTTAAATAACGTGCTTCCATCAGGGTGCTTCCATCCCTGTTCCTAGATTTTTGTGTAGTCAAGCAGCTGTAGAAACAAATGGTTACAAGAAGATTTTAAAACCAAACAAACAAATATAGAACTTGCAGAAAAGTATGCATCAGCTTGATCTCTCCACCCCCCCAAGAACTAGGAAAAGATGGCTGTCATTCGTTTCAGTGGTGGCATCTCAGTATAATTTAGCGGCCACAACGTCTCACATTGCTCGTTCTATTCTGTGTCAAGTACCGCGCGGGCATAGAGTGGGGGCAATAAACAACCCCACCAAAGGTCCATCTTAAGGAGTTGCCCCCTCCCTCCCACCGCCTCCTCCTAAGCGGTACCCAGGCATAAGAAAGCAGCACGACACCGTCACACTGACTGACTTGCCTCCTCCCTCTACTAGACTCTGTTCCATAAGGAAGGGGCTGTACTACCGCCTGTCTCCCAGCGCCAGCCTGGACCTGCCCCCCCAGCAGTCCCCACAGTGAGCTGCAGTGCTGGCCTTTGAAGACATCAGCCAATCACCTTCCAAGCTGCCTGGAAAGTCACTGCATTTCTTGGCTGTCCCCTGAATCTTCTGACTGTGACTAATGTCCAGAGATGTTGGGCGCTGAGACCAAACACAGAGGAATCTGTCCTGCTCATCTTTGTTTGCTAAGCGAATTGTGTTGACTTAGGACAGAGAGTTGCTCGTGTGGCTCATGCTGTCTCCCCGAGAGCCCTGAGCTGTATGGGAGACCTGTCACTTCCCGTGATCTGCAACACCAAGGGCTCCAGCTCCCCGGCAGGGCTGGGAGCCGGCGCTGAGAGACATGTGAGGCAGACATGAGGGGACACCTCAGTAATTTGCTTTGGCAGCAGTAACAGCCAGGAAAAAACAATCCACATCACTCATCCTGCTGCCAATCATTAAAAGACAGCTAATTCCAACCCCAAGTTCCTCCCTGCCCCGGCTCACCCGGTAACGAATAGGACATGTGTGCCCACTCAGGACCTGCACCTGAGAGGATACATGAACACTATGCGGGCCCAGCACTGTCTGCAGAGCCCACATCCTGCCACATGACACCCTGTAGGTGCTCTGCCCTCCAGGAGCCCTTCCCTGCTCATCCCAGCTGGAAGGGGCCTGTGTCTTCTTCAAGCCTTCAGTCCAGTGCTGTGGTCCCACCCAAAGCACTCTGCCCTACAGTTCCTGGGGCAGCTGGGCGCTCACAGCTACTAGACTGAAGGCACTGTGCAGGGCATGAACTTGCCTGTTCATTTATAGATCCGCAACAGAGCCTGGCCTAGCAATTGTCTTCCGTGCATAAAACAAATTCTGTTCTGCTGAGTCAAAGATTTACTAAGTACTAGTAAGTTTGACCAACATACCAATTCTCTGGTATGTTGTTTTTTCTTACCATTCAGGTCTTGGCTCGGATGTCCCCTCCTCAGGGAGGCCTTTGCTGACCACCCTGCCTCACTCAATACTCTTTTATTGTCTGCACACCAACATCGGGAAGTGCCGTGTTCATTTCTGGGCTTGTTTGCTGTCTCCCTCACTAGAAGGAGAGCTCCGCGCACTCTGTCTTGTTTCTGCTGTCTCCCCAGCACCTAGATCCGGCACACAGCCGGCACCCCACACAAATGGATTAAATAAGTGAAATGTGCTCACAGATGAGTGAATGAATGAAGGGTAAAGGCAGTCAGGTCTGTGAGTCCACTTTCTCCGAGCCCTCTCCCTGCTGGCTTCTGGGAAACCATAGGAAGGGGCTCACCTCTGAGCCTTTTCCAGCCATGCAGAGTTAGGCAACTATGTCCTTAGCCCCCAGGCGAGCTGGGATCTGGGAAGGTCCCCAGCTCGCTCCAGCAGTAGCACTAGAACCTCATCTTCCTGACTTGCTGTCTCCCGCCGCCTCCAGCTCCTCTGTCTCTCCCTTGTCCTGTCGGCCCTTTGATTTAAGGTGGTAACTTTCCCCAGGGAACAGCAGAGCCTTAATAAGAAATCGGTTAGGGCTGATGGATGGCACAAAGTTGGAACCAGCCTCAAGGTCAGAGGGAGTTATTTTAAACTATTCGAATTTACTAGAAGGGGAGCAAGTCAGGAGGATTTAGGGGCTTGCCTCCTGGCAAGACATGTGGCCCTGTCCCCAAGCAATCTCAGACACCCACCTCCTGTGCAGCCCACCCACCCCTCTGCCCGCCACTCTGAGATGGATAGCAAGGCCTTTGGTGTGAGGAATTTATTGGGAGCTGGTCAAATAAATTTGAAGTTTGGGATTTGAGCAAAACTTTGTCCCCTCTTCCCTTTGGGGGCCTCACCCAAGGATGTGTGGTGGAACAGGCTGCCCCTGACAGGTGGTGCTTTTCTGCAGCGAGCAGGCTGTCTCCAATTTCTTACAGGCTCCAGGAACCCAGCTCTCCTAAGCCCCAGTGATGAATCAGACCCACCTCTCCACTCCATTTGTCTGCCTCCCGCTGGGCACTGCCGCCAAGGGAGCATTTCCCATGTCAGCTTCGGTGCTCCAGTTCAGAGGCCTGTGCTGCCCCACCATTTCTTTCCCATGCGGACCTGGAGCTTTCTGGAGCTCAAGGTTCCTCTCTTCTCCAGAGTCTCTAACTAATCAATCCCTGTCCAGCCTTCAAGGCCCATTTCAACCCTCACCTCCTCCAGGGAGACTTCCCTGATTCCCCAGGGAGACACAGGCTCTGAACATTGGGACCCTCGTTGCGGCAGGAGTACCTGCTGAGATGGGTGTGCAGCCTGTGCCCTTGCTGAGAGCCCAATGCTCACCTGTAACATTGCCCCCTCTTCCTGCCTGTTCCACAGCCCATGCCTGGCACCATCAGACCCATAGTTAGGTGTTCACTGAGCACTGGTTGAACCGAACTGATTGGCATGAACATCTAAGTTTAGCATAAACTAACACTTTGTTTTCTTCACATGAGCTTAGGTGCAGACAGGTGGAGAAAGAGGAGACAAAGGCCTTTTCTTTTGCATATGGAATATTTCAAGCATATTAAAAAGTTTAGAGAAAATTAAAACATGGTATGTTCATCCAACAAACCTTAATAGTCCCCATTTTTGATAAAGATGTGTATGTTTTAGAATAAAGCATCATACACCTGAAACCCCTTGCATATCCCTCCCTATGCCTTCCTCCTCCTCCCTCCCAGGATAATATAATCCTGAATTTAGTGTTTATCATTTCCACATCTGTTTTTATACTGTTACTACATCCAAATGTACCCATAACTAATATAGTCATTATGTTGCATGCTTTTAAACTTTATATGCATGAAATTGTATGGTATGTATGTAGCCCTCTGTAACTTGCTTTCTTCACTCAATATTATCTCTGAGAGCTTCATCCAGGTAGACAGGTATGACGCTAGTTCCTTCCTTCAAACTGCTACGGGGATTCCACCCTATGAAAGTGTTACAATGTATCCATTGCCCTCTTGAGGGACCTCTAGGCTACTAGTAGCTTTTCACCATTACAAACAATGACAACATTGTTTGCTCAAGTCAAAGAGGCTCTCGGGGAGCAGAATTTTTCAAACGCTGGGTTGTAACCCAGAAGAGAATCATGAAATCAATATAAAGGTCACGACTATCATTTTTTAAAAATTCTATAGAAGAGATTTTAAAATATTAGTGAATATGTATGTGCTGGAACATAATATAAAATACAGTTCTTAATCTAAGCTGTGATAGAAAGAAATGTTTGAGAAAGGTGGTGTTATGGGGGTATTATCTCCAGCTTTATTTAGAACTACCAAATTGCTCCCTAAAACGGCACTGCCAGCTCGCACTCGCCCCAGCAGCATAGGAGATGTCCATCTGCCTGCATCCTAACTAGCATTTGGTGTTATCAGAAATTAGTTTTCCCCAATTTGCTGGGTATGATATGTCAGCCTCTCTTAGTTTTAATTTGCATTTCTTTGATTACCAGCAGGAGAGCATCTTTTCATATGCTCATTGCCCTGAGACATCCTTTTCCTGTGAAGCGCATGCTTATATTCTTTGCCGGTGTTTGACTTGGGTTGACCTTATTGATTTGTAAGATTTTAAAAAATCTATACATATATATGTATATATACAGTGGATTTCTAATCTTTTATGGGTTATATGTGTTGCAAATACCTTCTCCCAGGGGTGGCTTCTCCCAGGGGTGGCTTCTCCCAGGGGTGGTCCCCCTTGTCACTTTGACTTGCTAGCTCTGATGGCCTGATTCACAATGAGGCAGAAGGGAACCCGTGTTGGAGAGGCTGACTCTGAGTCAGGATGTAGTTCTACCTGCACCTCCAGAGTCCTGAACACGGCAGGGCCCTAACAAATGTTTGGCGACCGTAATATAACTCACCAGATAACTCCATCAGACTCCCCCCGCACAGAGCTGAGCTCACAGCAAGGGCTCTGTGGAGACTTAATAAATCAAGTCATGGTTTTGCCGCCCTATAAGAACAGTCTCGATGTCCAAGCAGAGAAATCAGGAGGAGGATATCTTCACTGCAAAAAGAGCATTTGCTTTATGAAAGGATTTCTTGCAGGGTGCCTATAAAGTATGAGTTGATTTGCCCTAGCTGGTGTAGCTCAGTGGATTGAATGCTGGCCTGTGAACCAAAGAGGTGCTGGTTTGATTCCCAGTCAGGGCACTTGCCTGGGTTATAGGACAGGTCCCCAGTGCGGGGGCACATGAGAGGCAACCACACATTGATGTTTGTCTCCCTATCCTTCTCCCTTCCTTCCTCTCTTTCTAAAAATAAATAAAATCTTTTTAAAAAAATAAATAAAGTATGAATTGGTTTAACTGAGAATCAGCTTATGTCTAGTGCCCCAGGGAAAAAACTTGGGTCTCTAACAGGTGGCCCAAGCCTCTTGCCATCCCTGTGCACTCACAGTGATTCTTCACACTTCTCACTTTACAGGTGAGCCAAGAAAAAGTAAATGTCTTGTCCAGGTCACACTGAAGCCCAGAGGCAGGGCAGAGCTGGATCCCACATCTCCTGATCTCCACCTGACAAAAAGTGGATGTTTTGAAGGCGGCAAAAGCAGTAAACTCTGAAATGTAGGCCAAAAAGCTGAACCATCTCAGGAAAGGGACTTACCTGGCTCAAGGCCACGGGTAACTTCCAAATATTTACATGTGTATTCCTGGAACACATGGAAAATCATGAAGGACAAAAATCATATCTGACAGGACCTCTGAAGAGAAACAGGAATGAGAGCTTGCCCAACTCAAAAGTCCATTTGCCTGGGCTCGGAGCTCCCTGGGGGCAGGAGCAGGGTCTTGCCCATGTCCACATGCCCAGAACCTAGCGTACTGGCACAGGGAAGGGGATCAGGGAATGTCTACTGGATAAATGGATGGATAAATGGAGGAACAAATGGATGTGTGCATACATGGACAGATGATAGAGGGATAGATGAATGGACAGATGGATAAATGGATACCTGGTTAGACAGATGGATGCACAGACAGATGGATAAGAGATGGATATTTCACACCTGGAAAAAGCCCTGGGGAAGGACTGGTCTCAACAGAACCTCTCACGAAGGCAGACAAATCTGGAAATCATGTCTTGTTGCTACAGCTGTTCATAAAAAATACCAAGTGGCATAACTGCAAGAAATAATTGCTTCTAATTGAGCTGAATTATTCTGGCCATATAGTAGACATATTTTATAACTTTATTAATTATTCAATTTGAAGCCATTACCCAGCCTGCCAGAATGGGCTTTCCTTATTAGAGGGTGACAGATGCCCCGGCCTGGGCTGCCTCTGCCGTTGAGCTCTGGTGGGCAGTTGCTGCCGGCTTTGGGGCCCCTCTGGTGTCTGAGGACTAGAGGCGAAGGGCTGCCCCAGAGGCGGACTGGAAGTCAGAGATCCAGGGACCAGCAGATCCAGCTCCAGGTGCTCTGCATAGGACGTCCCACTAGCCATCAGGTCTGCCCCTCTGGTCTGGCCGGGGAGGCAGGAAGGTGTCAGGAGACGTCCAAGCCAGCCTCTGTGGGTCATCCCCGGCCCAGATCCATTGGCCAACTCTTAATCACAGCAGTCTCCCCCATCCAATCTGCCTTCCACACAATGCCAAGATAACCTGCCATATGTTCTTTGGTCACCTCCAGCCAGGGACAGGGACAGGAGAGCATGGTCCAGCTGGCCTGGAGGGACTAGCCAGGACTGGAAGGGTAAATCAGAGCCTACAACATCCCTTCTGTTCCCAGGCTTAGGCCCAGATCTGGTCACCAGTTACTTGGGAGAAGAAACAGGAGGTTGTCCTACTAGGAAACAGTGCAGACTTAGATGATAAAAAATGAGCCTTCAGGGCTCCCCGAGGCCCATGGAATAACGTCCAAGCTCCTCAGGCTATTGATGTAAGAGCCCCATACCACCTGGCCTGGCTTACCTGTGTGGCCCGGCTCCCGCTCCTCAGCAGGCTCCCTCTGCTTCAGCCACACGCACCTGCTCACCATTTAGTGCCTTTGCTTATGTGAGTCAGTTGCCCTGGAACGCCCTTTCTTTACACCACTGGCTATTGAAGCTCCAAGTCTTACCCTTCTCTGAGCTCTGGTTCCACTGCCTTCCTAGCACTTGTCCCACTTCATCAGCTAGATGTGATCTGTGCCTTCCCTGAAGGAGCAACCTGACTCCTAGCCTCACACGGCAATCCTCGGGGAGAGTGCGTGGGCAGCACCGATAGGTAAGAAGCTTTGGAACATCAAGGGACATGGCTTTACGTTCTCCCAGGTGTTCACCCCAGAGCCCCAATGCTCTCCCCTAGTTCTAGCATCCACACTTGAGCATCTCCTGAAGGAACAAAAACCTGATAAAAGGGGAGAACAAATCCACTGGATCCCACTTAGCACTGTGTCAGATGCCTAGCATTGCGGGCACATGCTGGGCACCAGGTGATGGAGACAGGTAAGGCCTGGGTCCTGCCACTGAGAAGGCCGCAGGGGCCGGGGGCTGAGAAGGGAGCGAACATGCAATCAAATGATAATCGTCTGGGGTGGCTGTGGGAATCAGGAAGCCTCACAGCAGAGGTAGCACCTGAGTTGGGCTTTGAAGGCAAAAGAGCAATGGGTCAGTGGATAAAGGAGGGCTGGGAGAGGGGAGGGGGTGGGTCAAGGAGAGAGGAGGCTGAACACTAGGCAGGCTCAGACCCAGAGGGGTCTCGAAGGCCTGGTCAAGGAGCTGGGGCACTTCCTGGCAGGTAAAGGGAAGTGACATGATCTTGTTTCCATTTCAGCCACCTCCCTACCTCCTGGGTATGGGAGGGGCTGGACGGGGAAGGCAGAGAGCCATGTAAAGAAGCATTAACCAGAGTTGCAAGTGTGGCTGCCTGGGTTCAAACCCTGATTCTGTCTCTTACTAGCTGTGTGCCCTTGGGCCAGGTACTTCACCTCCCTGAGCCTCAGTTTTCTCATACAAAAAATGGGGAAAACAATAATGGATGGGATAGCATGTATAGTAAGAACTGGATGTCAGCTCGGAGAGAAGTCGAAGCTGACTTAGACTCAGCCAAGCCCAGACTTCCTCACTTTCAGCCTCAAGTGCCACCTCCTCCACAGCCCTGCGTTCTGGTAGAAATACGCCTCAGTGAAAGGAGCTCACACTCCAGGGCAGCTGAGGGGATGACTAACTGTCCCTGGACCTCAGCCTCCTCAACTGCAGGCTGGGTGGCAGTCCCCACCTCACGGGCAGCAGGGCAGCAGGAGGATGAAAGGAGATCTTCACACAGTGCCGGGCACACAGCCGGCCTGAGCTGACCCGGACTGAACTGAAAGTCAGTTAGGATGGGGCAGGTCTTGGAGAGCCGGACCTGCCCTCAGCAGGCTCCTCCTGGCCCCAGAGAGGAAGCACTTCCTCCCTCCCCTTCCCTGCAGGGTTGCAGGCTGCTCCAGGCTGGTGGGAGCAGTTCGTGATCTCCTCCTCGGAGGAGCTGTGTTTCCCATGGAGACCCAGTCCACGTGCCCACCCTGGGAGGACAGGCATGCGGGCCTGTGTGAGCATGTGGGGATGGGCACAGTGCCCTTTTCCTGCCTGAGTGGGGCCGGGGAGAGGCGTCAGTGCCAGCTTCCGGCCCGCGCGATGACACCAACTGGGCTCCTGCCCCTCTGCTCTGCTTTTGTCACATTCTAGGTGGGTTCCCCTATCCTCCTCCCTCTTCCCACTTCTTAGGACTCCCTGTGTGTCATTTACTTATTAATTTTGTTCTCAGGGAGCAGATGGCCGGAGCTGAGTGGGGCAGAATGTACCTCCCTCCCCCACCCTACAGCAGCCTTTTGAACACACAGCTAATGCAGACTCCAGGCTATCTGATTTCTGGCTTTCTCAGGTTAAAAAAAGTTGACTTTCAGATAGACTGCATACACTAGGGCCTTGCCCGACCCTCTCAGACAGACCGGTCCCAGTATCTCTCCTGGTCTGCAAGGCAGAGGGGCAGAGGACAGAGGAGTGAAACCTGGGGAGGCTGCCCTCTCTCAAGGAGTCGGAGGAGCAGTGGCCCTGCCCCCTCCCCCCACAGCCTTCCTCGGTTCCTTGGACCTGGAAAGGGGGCTCTCGGAAGGTCTCCCCTCCTTCCCTGGTAGGCGTCATCACAGAAGTAGGACTCAGTCCAGGAGTAGACATGGGGTGGGGGATCAGCTGCCTTCAGTCCTGGGTTCTGGGGTCTCCATGGGCTGCCCCCAGCTCAGCCTCATCTTCACCCACCCAATGGTCTGGGCCCCCATGAGGGCAGAGCACCCCATGTCTGCACCCTCTCACTTCCCATTTCTCCAGGGAGGCACCTTTAGAAGACAGAAACTCTGGGAGGACACAAACCTCTTCACAGCTTCCAGAGCATAAACAACACTGGGGGTCCCCCAAAAGAGGGGGGCAGGGGCTGGGAGAGGCGATGGCCAAGGGTGGAAAGACAGGCAGAGAGGCCGGCAGATTCATCCTCCCACTGTCCTTCCCCTGCAGCCCAACCCCGCAGGACTCAGGCTGGGGCTGGACTGAGGTCTCTTTCAGCCTCACAATGCCTTGGTTCTCACATTTCTGACCCCCCTTCCTCCGTGTCCTGTGGAAAGAGTCAGTCAGACCCGCTCTGACACTCACCAGCTGGGGGGACTCAGGCATCCACTTAACCTCTTTGCGCCTCAGTTTCTTCATCAAAAATGAGACCACGGCACACACCTGGTTCCTTCCTTCCTCTCCCCTCCCCTGATGGCTTTCCTGAGCTGTCCAGGTGCCACCTCCCATAAAAGCCAGAACCTTCTCTCTGCCTAGATTCTTCTTCCTCTCTCCTTTCTGGGCTGGTGGTGCTCACTTCTGCTCAAGTTCCCTGAGGATGGGGTTACGCCTTCCTCGTCCCCAACCCCCTCCCCCAGCCAGGCCCCCTGCAGCATTAGCGTCTGAGAAGTACTCGATAAATGTGCGTGACATGGGACTAAGGGACGGAGAACACTGAGCCAACAGGGCCCACAGCCCCAGCTACTGAATTCTTTTATGTCTAAAATTAGAATTCTGAGGGGATAGCAGAGCCTCTCACGCACAGACCTTGAACGAGCACTTGCTGCCACATCCACAGCTCCCTTCCAGCCCCATCACGGTGACTGCACCCTGCGTGCCGTGCTGATGCGGGGGCCCACCATCCGGGGAGGCCCACGGATGCAGCAGATGCCGACAGAAGGCGGCCCAGGCGGTTCTGCGAGGGCCGCAGGCTGGGCAGAGCAGCTTGCAAGGAACCGAGGACCGGCAGTGTAATTGCTTTGTGGTGATTCATCTGAAGTCGCTTTAACCTTGACTGCCGGCTCAGTGTAGTGAAAAAAGAGCACGGGAGAGCTGCAGCCTCCCTGTTGGCAAACCGCCCCTCTGCACACCCCCTCTCAGATGAAGCAACCCAGGGCTCACCAGGAGCCCCCACAGCGGGGAGGCGAGGATATGAGTCATAAGGCCCCCACCCATGGCTGTCCCCCCTCCTCACTCCTTTTCCAAGTCCCAGGATGATGAGAGAATCGCAGGAGGCCTGTGCACGGTGGGGTGGGGGGGAAGGATGGGATGCTGCCCTCCAGGATGTCAGCGTAAAGGTCACCAGGGCCCCTGATGCTGGATTTTGACTTCCCAGAAACAGAGCATCATGGGAAGATGGCAGGATTGACTCCCCACTTCCCTCCCCGCAAAGTCCCCAATCCCAGTGCCCTGGCCTGACCTGTAGTCACGACTCTGTCCTCCAGGCCTGCGCAGAGAAGGAACCAGGAGGGTCTGGAACCTTTCGGTCATCTGCACAAGTTCGTAGAACAGCTTGGCCTGTTTGTTTTGCTATAATGAGACCCATCTACCCCTAAGACAACTCCAGCCTTGAACTCCAAGAGCCGCTCACGGGAGACAAAGGCATGGGAGTCAGGAGACCTAGGATTAAGTTGCAGCTTTGCCGCTACCTCCCTGGGGAACTGCAGGCAAGCAGTTTCCCTTCTCTGCGTCTCAGTTTGCCCGTCTGTGCAATGGAAGCAGAGCAGACAATTTCTGAGGTCCCTCCCAGCACTTGATCTAATGGTTTCAAGTTAAATCATGAGATCTCAGTGACCACGGATTTGGTGTGGGGATTTTAGATCGTACTGCCCAGCACTCCATTCCAGGAATATGTGGAGGAAGGCTTTCACATACGTGAAGAGAGCTCCAGGAAAACAACGCCCAAGCCAGTGCTATGCGGGTCCTAGGGCTGTCAGCGCTTGCAGGTCAGCACTGAGCATTGTGGGAGAGTGCTGAGGCCCTGGAGCACCCCAGACGAGGTAGTGCAGGCTGGACCAGAGCCCTTATGCCAATCCTGAGCCAAGGAGCCCAGGCACAGACCGTGTGTGGGGTACTTCAGGCAGCCCGGCATGCTGGCGGGAAGACAGAGTTCCCCAAAATGCAGTGGGGAAGGGGCTTGAGCCCTGATCCCTCTAAACCATCCTTGCAAACAGTCACTGGGAGATCTAATTCTGGTTACAGTCTTCCTGCCTTTCCCACTGCTTCTCAAGCTTCAGCCCTAGAACCTCCCTGCCTCCAGGGGTGCCCGATGGCATAGCAGCGACGGGTCCACCAAAGGCTCGAGTGACCACATTTTAAAAAGTAAAGGCCAATTCTACATTCAGTTCTATAATAAATCTGTATGTTTTAATATAACAAATAATGCTTAAATTACTTATCAAGTAACTAATGTGCCATTACACGGTGAAAAATGTAAACTCCATAGCTTCAGGAATTATTAGCAAAAGGCTTTTCAACAAATGGTGCCGGGGAAACTTGCTATCCATGTGTAGAAGAGCTGAAGTTGGACCCCTACCTTACACCATAAAAGTTAGCTCAGAATGGATCAAAGGCCCAACTGCATGAGCTTCAGCTATAAAACTCTTAGACAAAAACACAGGGGAAAAGCTTCATGATTTTGGATTTAGCAATAATTTCTTGGACTGACACCAAAACACAGGCAACAAATGAAAACATAGATAAACTGGAATTTGCCCAAATTAAAAACCTTCGTGCATCAAAGGGCACTCTTAATAGAGTGAAAAGGCAACCCACGTTCTAGGAAGACAAATTTTCAATCATATATCTGATAAGATTAATATCCAGCATTTATAAAGAACACATACAACTCAACAACAACATAACCCAGTTTAAAAAAATGGGCAGATTACCTGAATAGACATTTCTCCAAAGATACACAAACAGCCAGTGAAGCACACGAAGAGACACATACTCAGACGTTGCTGATCATTGGGGAAATGTGCCCCAGCACCGCAGTGAGACAGCACTTCACACCCACCGGAATAGCAATCATCAAAAGCAGGGAAAATCACAAGCGTTGACAAAAATGTGGGGAATTAGAACCCTGTGCATTGCTGGTGGGAATGTAAAATGGTGCACACGCTGTACAAAACAGTGTGGCGATTCCCTCAGAAAACAAACAGAATTATGACATAACCCAGCAACCCACTCTGGGTACATACCCAAAGAAGTAAAAGAAGCAAGTCAGGGGGCGGAAGAAACCCAGGCGTCCCTGGACAGGTGAGTGGATAAACGGAATGTGGTCCATACACCAAGGGAGTTTACTCCGCCTGAGAAAGCAAGCAGGTTCTAGCACATGCCAGAGCAGAGACAACCTTTGCAGATATCATACTAAGTGACATAAGCCAGGCTCAAAGTGACAGCTGTCATATGACACTTACATGTGGCTCCTAGGGTAGTCAGGTCTGTGGAGGAGAAAACCAGTGGCAGTTGCTTGTGGCTGGGAGGAGGGGCGGGCAGGTAGAGTTTGGTGGGGATGAAGGCTCAGCTGGGAAGAGGAAAAGGTTCTGGAGATGGGTGGTGATAGTTGTTGCACAGCAGTGTAACTGTACTTACTGCCACAGGCCTGTCTCCTTAAACATGGTTAAAACAATAAATTTTATGTTGTGTATACTTTACCACACACAGAAACAAAATCTCTAGCAAACACATACCTCAGTTTGAAAAGCTTTGACCCCAGGCTCGCTGAGGAGTGTGGGCATATTTCTGAGCTGTCACGTGTTTTATTTTAAGCTGCAAGGATAACCGACAGCCGAGTCAGCCAGGGGTCCCACACACCGCTCAAGGTAAGGATACGTTTAACTTGGCAGAAGCTACTCTTGGTGGAGTCCCAACTTGGTTCCCGCTGCCTTCATTACTCAGGCCTGCTCTTCAGGCCTGCCTGGCACCCAGCACTGGGGGTGCGGGGAGCTCAGAGAGATAGTAAGACACTGTGCAGTGAGCTTTCGCTGCCCTGCAGTCTGCGCATCCGGGCAAAGCCAGTTTAGCGGAATCTAAGAATGTGAGAAATGGTGAGGAAATGGTGGGGGCGGTGCTTCTCTGTCTTGCCTAACCCAGCCCTTCTGGGGAGGCCTGAGCCCAAAACCAAAACGTTATTCTATAGCCCAGAACCCAAACTTCCAAGCACCATGAGATGGAGGCAGAGAAGCGGGACCCGAGAAATGGAATAATTAAATAATACACTGAAGGCTTAAATTTCCAAGTTGATTCTTTGGTAACATTTATAAAAGTTAACAGGGCATATTTAATTTAGGAATTGGCTCACGTCCTTCTCCTTACAGCTAAAACCTCATAAATGAAATATACTGGATCACTGCCCAGTGCGGAAATAAAAGTTATGAATAATGCTTCTATCTCAATCATTGTCAGTGCTTTAATATTCCTAATTACTTTAAAAAGCTAGATATTCAATATAGGAAAACTTTCTTCTTTTTATCTCCACTTGTGAGATTAGTGCAATTTAATAAGAGTCACTCTGTAGTCTTTATTCAGGGTAGACTGACGTTTCATCCTTTTCTTCTTCATTATTATATGGGATGGAGGTTTACGACCGAGGTGCAGCCACTCCACTTCCCCACATCAGTCCATCCAGCATCTCAGAATTATCCACAGTAGCTCATGTGTGTCCACCAACCGGGCACATTAGCATCACCTCACTTCTTTTATGGAGCAGAGAGAAATTAGTCCAGGCCTTAAAGAAATTAGGCTATGGGGTTATAGGTCTGGAAGAGAACGAGAAGTCCCCACCCCACCCCAGCGCTGGATTCCTCCCCCTCACAGCTCTCAAAGCCATCAATCTCGGCAGCCACAAAGGGCAGGGCTGGGGTAGGCAGCAGGCAGATGGATCTTTATGGCCCTCCCTGCCACTCCCAGGAATTTATCCTAAGAAGAAATTGGAACAAGTGGGCAAAGATTTATGCACAGGAGGAATCACCGCAGTATTTTTACACAGGGCCACAGTCCCTTATCCCTGTGTCCAAAATTTCTAGAAAGTCCAAAAGGAAAAAAAAATTTTAAGGTCAGCACCAACACTCATTTATAGACGCAATCTTCAGGGAACTGATTTATGGCCGTGGTCACGAGATGCGATCACCTAGATGTCACCGCGGAAGTCTTACTGTATTTCACTGCAGGGTAGTGCCTAGGCCCCACTGGGGGCATACGTCATATATGGTATAGTCACCATATAGCTTTCTAAGCTCTGGAAAAATATAAATTTTGAAGCCAACAGGCCCTAAGGATCTTGGATAATGGATGGTGGGCCTCAAAGAGTGGAAAATCAGGAACAACGGAAGCGGCCATTGGCAAGAGGCTGGGTAAGCACTCCTGGTAATCCGCAGAATGAAATTCTATAAGGGCATTAAACATTTGGGGGAGAGTTGCGTTTATTGAGAAGAAAAGGAGTACATGACACAAATTAAGTTAAAAAAGCAAGTCACAGCATGGCGTATACATTTGATCTAAATAACACAGGCTGCGTCCAGACCTGGCTGTCAGTGCAAGAGTGTGGAGAGACGGCAGGGAGGGAAAGCGCTCGAATGCCAGGAGAAGTTACCCCCAAGTGTGTGGGCTTAGCCTTTTTTGTCTATACTTTTGTGAGGTTTAATTTTCTTTTTCACATGGATGCATATAAGTTTAGAATCAGAAAATAAGAATGATGCTTTCAATTAAACTTCCTTGCAAGAATGTCACCTGTAGAGACACATCTATAGCCAGGTCCCATTCAGAAATCTCCAGAGATACACACTGCGTGACAGGGGCCCCACCCCCACGGATTCGGTTCCCACTAAGCCCTTAGGGCACTGCAGAGCACGTGTGGGCAGACAGGCGTCCAATGGCACAACAGTTACAGCCTCAAACTGCTTGGAGTAACCCTAGTCCCAATTTCCGTCCCTCGGCTGACTCCTCTACCTCCACAACAATATCTCAGGGCCACATCTTTCAAGCAGGTCCTTCCTTCCCTTGTGGGCGCCTATGGCTTCCAATCAACCTGCGGCTGTATTAATAGAAGGTGAGCATCCAGAAGGGAGGAGAACATGATAACTAAGTGTTTAGGTTTAGGACCTAGGTTTTGCTGGACTGATACTCCCAGTCTTACCATTTACTAGCTGTGTGTCTGTTGAAGGTAGTTGAGCCTCTCTGTGCTTCAACTTTCTTATCTGTAACAGATGGCTGCTAACAATCCCTGCACCACGGAGTTGCTGTGAAGGCTAAATGAGAGGATAAAGTGCCTGGTGCAGAGTAAACTTCAATAAATAGCACCTATCTTTATTATCATTTTTCCACCCCATCCTGCCGTTGTGTGGTCAGATCCAGGAATAATCATTTAAAGGGGGTAAAGGCAACAGCCACTGGAGAGAAACCAGATGGGGAAGGCAGCTCAGGCCACGTGATATGAGAAATAAAGGAGCTTGGATAATAAAAACTTGGGGGAGGGAAGCAATCGCTCACTGTCTTCAAATATTTGAAGGGCTGCTCCACGGAAGGGGACTCTGGTTTCTTCTATGTGGCCCCATCGGCTTTTATCACCTGCTCTGAGATGACCGCACATCTGTGGCCTTGTTCACTACGCTCCTTGGAAGGAGTTCAAGATGTGGAAAGGAGGGTCATGGCTGCCCTGGCCTTCATCATGAGTGAGAACCAACTGGTAGAAGGTAGACATAAAGTTCCGCTCGAGAGAAGGGAAGACTTGCCAGTGGTCATCATTGCTTCCACAGGAGGCAGCGGGCTCCTCGTTAGCGGGGGAGGTGCATGCAGAGGTTGGAAAGCTCCAGGTAGGACATCCACTCAGTCAGTGCTATGAGTGGGTTTCAGAGTGGGAGTCTAGGAATTCCCACCATTCAACGTGGCTGTCCCTGACAACAGGGTTGGAACATGTCTTCTGGGACTCTCTGTGTAAAAGGCATGTTTAGCCATACGTGCCTTTGCATAGCCCCAGGGGTGGTGACTCTTCACCCCAGGGGGTTGGATTTGTTGAGGAAACAGTTGTGGGTTACTCGGCACTGTGTCTGATGACTGAATTGGGGGTGGGGAAGTTAGGGAGCCCAGGTTTTTAATATAAGAAACAAGGTTGTTTCCTTGAGTTTCTCTCCATGCCTGATAAACGCACTCCAGAGGGAAGATCATTGAGTGCTGCCTTTATTCCAGTTCTTTCCCCAGACCAGAAACCCTGAGAGACACAGACTGTGCCTGAAAGACCCTCCAGGGCCGCGCCCCCCCCAGCATAGCCCAGCATATCGAGAGCACCAGAGACACTGGCTCTGATTGGTGATTTATATGCACGCAGGGCTCCTGGGACTCAGGCTGTATTTCAGCCTCCGACAGGCTGCCGTTGACATTATAATCCAGCAGCAGCAAGCAGCCCTGTCCCAGCAGAGCTCACCTAAGCCAGGTTAGCTAGTTCTTCATCAAAGACTCATTGTAAGAAAAATTTCACAAAACAGAACACAGACAAGGGGGAAAAAGCTCTCAGGCATTTCAACTGTGTTTCCTCTAGTTCACGGAAAGACTGGTTGAGCACATTCCTTTAACTCATTTGTCCCTCAGGTTTGCTTCTTATGTCTCAATAAGTCCCTGGCCTTGTGTCTCAGCATGGTCCACTTCAACACAGTGAAACAGATGGAAGGAGGAGGCCACCAAGGTCACCAACACACTGGAGACAGTCTCTTGAACCTAAAGAGATCTTGGACTCCCTGATCCGAGAGAACCTTCAGGCTCAAAACAAAATCACATCCAATATCCTTGCTCTGTGGGTAAGCTCTCATGCACTGGGTAGACAGGGAGGCTCCAGGCAAGGCCTTCGGAAAAAAGGACCAAAACTAGATGTTTCCACCCCAGCAGAGAGAACAGAAAAAGGGCAAAAGCACCACGTTGGGCCACCTTGGCACTTTCCCCTCTCCAACTCTTCATCACTACTGCAGTCACTGTGGGACAGTGGCCCCCAAAGATGGGGCAGTCATGGGGGCAAGACCCCTAATGGGTCAGCTTAGCTATGTTCTCTGCTCGGGTCACAATAAAAAACCCCACTCAGATCAGGAAGAAAATGGGCTGTAACACTAATCAAAGCCTCTTCAAAATCAAACAAGACCACATCTTCACCTACCAGTGACTGCAAGACGTACCAATGGAAAGGGAATCATTTGCAAGTATTTAGGGGGAATGAGCCAGAGGGGAAGATCTGCCTTCATCTGGGCTCCTGGCAGAGGGCTGCCTGAGCAGCTGTCGGGAATACCTCGTCCTCTCAATGGCCAGCCCCACGGTAGACATACCCGGGGCTGCTGTGATCATCTGTTCGGTCCCAAAGGCATCCACCTCACCCCCATGCTTACCAGGAAGCCTTCCCCAGAAAGATGGAGGAACACAGGGACTTGCCCCTGCAAGTGTCCCTTTCTCCTACCTTTGGGGACACAGAGGCATCCCAATGTCCACCAGTCTCACGGATCAGTCCCCTGAGCCTCCGTGAGCACCCACAAAACCCAACCTTTGGACTAGCAAAGCTAAGGGCCAGGCCCTGACAACAGGGACCTCCTGGGTCTGTGCCCTTTGGTGGCATCTCAATTTCACTACAACCCTCAAAGACTGTATCTAGAGGTGTTTCATCAAAAGGCAGAGTCACACAACCCTCCACCAACACACAGCGCCCATCTAGATCTCCACAAACCATTATCCCCATGCCCTTGAACCCCCAGCCCCACATCCCGTCCTATACCAAACTGCAGGCATGCCTCTTTCCTGATGTCCCCTTCGCCTAGGCAGCTGTAGCCCAATACAAAGAATTTAGCACGCACTCAGCACAGGCCCTCCTGAGCCAGAGCCAGGGGCCCCCACAACCCCCGAACACCCCAGACTCACCACTGGAGCAGTCGGGCCCTCCCCAGCCGGGCTCACAGTGGCAGGTATCCGGGGAAACACAGCGGCCGTGCACACACTCCTCCGTACACAGGGCTACAGGGGCCGGGAGAGAGGGAGGAAGAAAGGAACAGACGATGAAAACCAACCATCTGGTCAAGGAGCATAAACCACTTTAGAATGGCTCCCTGAGGCCTAGGGATGTGCAGAACGCATCACTAGCTTTGGAGAAAAATCAAGCTACCCCAGACCTCAGTTATTTAATTAACTCCGAAATGCATCCCACAAGGGTGTACTTCATCCCAGCCTCGTTTCTTAAAATGAAACCCAAGCCTGAAAAATGGCAGCTTTGGTGGCTTTTCAAGAACATTTCCTGCAAGGCTTACCACTTAGAGACCCTCTGCAAAGCCCAACTCCTAAATCTACACTGCTGCTCTTTCCACATCTGCTCAGGAAATGACCTATCGTGTCCATCGTTTGCTTTCCCCGATTTCTTCTTTCAAAGGCCCTGAAACCTATCAAGTTGCCAGAAAAGAATAGGTTCCTTTCCCTTTCCCCCACCTTCCTGCCCTCCTCCCCAAATGTCCCTATTTTGGGGCTCTCAAATGTCATCAATCAGCAAAGTATACAAATGCTGAGGAAAAGGCAACATCTAATTATAAGAAAGTAATTAAGAAAGACATCCATGATGATGATAATTGTAATTAGAAAGTGCCTGGCAATTTCTTATCACGCAAACGCTACAGCCTCCGGAGCTGGGAGGCAACAGCAGCGAAGTTTCCATCAACTGCTCCGGCGCCAAGCAGGCTCATTGGCAGCAGCGTGAGGAAGGGAGATGATGGCTCTCCTCCTCTGACACACAGTTTTCTCAACGTCATCTTTGCTCCTGCGAGCTCTGCCCCACCATCTAACCCATCAGTGAAGGATTACAGAAAACCCCATGGCCGCCCCTGCCAAGTTTGTAAGCTCAGGAAATCAGCAGCTACCACCAACCCTTGTTGATTTCTTAGGAGGGAGTGAGATGAAGCAGGTTCTTCTGACCAGCAGCTAGAATGCTTCTGTCTGCCCGGCACCGGCCAGGGGCAGCAGCGGCCCCCGATGGTGAAGGCTGCCCCTGACTTCCAAACACCCACCCCGCTTCCATGTCCACGGCCTGGCCTGAATGCCCACCAAGAGGTTAGACAACAAAGCCCAGTTTATAGTTGGTGTGGGTTCTCTTCTTCCTCCCGAACACAGAGGCTGACACTGAAGCTGTTGCCTTAGCCATGGCCTGCCCCCCCAGGCAGACCCAGAAGAGTCATTTCAGATGCCCCACTGGTGAGTGGTCTGTAGTCAGCCGGTTCCCCAAGAGCCGGGGATGTGGGGTATCTGGGGAGAGCCCTGGCACTGGAGTCCTCATTTGGACATGTGGCTTTTGGGGAGAGAGCTGGTTTGTGCTGAAGACTGCCACAGCCTCTCACTTGGCACTCTGGGACCTACCAGCTAACCCACTTTTTGCTGGGGAGCCAGGCTGGATTCTGACCCCAGGGACCAGCTCTTCTGAGAACCACTGTAAGCTGCTCACCCGGCAGCTAACACCACCCCAGCTGGTCATCCCTGCTGCCCTGGCTCCGGGTGCTGCCGCCAGACTTTCCAAACAAGCCCAAATGAGGCAATGTTCCCAGTACACACTGGACACCAGGTGTCCCTGCCCAGCCAGCACTCAGCTCTGGCCTCAGCTGCTCCCTCTTCCCTCCATCTCGCACCCCCGCAGGCTGAGGTCCCAGCATGCCCCACAGCTGGGCCCATTTGTCTACCAGCAGACCCTTCCCATCAGCCTGTGAGGTTAGCTCAAGATACCTCCACCTGCTTTCTGACCTCAGAGAGCAGGTCCTTGATCCCTAGGGGTTCTGTGGAGTGGGGGTAGAGAGGGCAGGCAGTGACCTGTGAACCCTCCAAGTGTCAGAGAAAACATGTCAACCCTTTCACGTCACAGCTGGAGAAACTGAGGCCCAAGTGGCCTGGACTTCGTGGACATTGTGTGGCCCCTTGACCAGGAAGAAGAGCTTGGGGGCGAGACCCCCGGAGACAGAGGCTTCTGAAGGTGGAGGGAGGTGAGAGGTGCCCAAGGCCACGGGGCCTGCACAGGTCACCCGGGCGGAAGGTCCTCCCCTGCCCAGATGGCTCAGGGGCTGGGGGAGACAGTCCAGAGGGAACAACGTAGGGGTGGTGTGGTTGACCCGCAGGAGGGTGCAAGCCGGAGAGGCCAGAGAAGCGCCCTACAGGGTGAGGGGCTCAGAGGAGCTCAAGGCCAGATGGAGGGAGAAGGACGACCACCAGCACCCTGCAAACCCTCGCCTTTCTCTGCCCCTTCTGCCCCTAGAGACCCAACCACTGACCTACCTCCTGCACCCGGTCCCTGGCTGGAAGGGAAGGGCCTTCAGGTGCACTGGGCAGGCCCCACACTGCCTTTTCCCCAGCTCAGCCCCGTAGCCAGTGCCCTGGCTCCCTGTGACCCTACACAGAGGACAGTCGTCCCACAAACCTTTGGCCTGACTCCAGGGATGTGATTGCTGTCCCTGTGGTCCCTCCAGACCTCATTATCCCCCCCAACCCTCATTGCCCTGGTATTAGGTCTGGACTATTTGCTTGTCAAAACCTCAATCCATTCATATTTCATAGGTATTGTTTAGACAGAGTTTTTTGAGGCATGAAATATTCATAGCAAATACCCAAGGCTCAGATGGCTGTACCTGGCATTTAGGCTGCTGTGTGTGTACACCTAATGGGAGGGAGTGGGATGGGGTGCTGCAGGGAGTGTCCCCTGAGGAGGGACTGCCGGTGGTGAGACCCTCCCTCCTCCCTGGGGCTGGGGTGGCTGCGTGCTGCTCCAGGCCTCCAGTGCTGCCCAGCAGGGGCGGCCCCCTCCCACAGCAGGCAGGAGTTTATGTGGCCACTGCTCCCAGGCCCTTCTTTCTGACCCCAGCCCCCCACTGTCACCCACTGACCCCCTAGGAGGGCCTGAGTTCAGGTTCTACCACCCTGACCTCCATCTTCTCTGGCTCTTGCAACTAGAAATGGGTGCATTTTGTTGAGTCCCTCTTTGTCCTACTCCACAGCCATCTGCTGTTGGTGACAGGGAATCAGAGGCTGGCTTTGACAGGCTGAGTGACTAAGCGCCAGGCTCTTTCCTGGCCCCACTGAGAAATCTGAGCCACCGCTCTCTTAGCTTCACCTAATCTACTGCCCTGCCTTGGTCCTGCTTCTAACGTCCCAAGCACCGGAGGCATTTGAAGCGAGAAGCAGCTCGGGGCCACAGTAAGAACACAGACTGCACCCAGCGATGCTACCTAGTAACTCTAGACCCCGGGCCAGTGACTACCACCTCTGCGTCAGTCCCATCTGTTCAATGGGGACGGTGACAGGACAGACCTCGGGCTGTGTGTGAGGATGAAATGAGTTGATGAAGGACCCAGAGCGGCGCCTGAGGTACATCTAGCAAGCGCTGTATGAGTCTTGCTGTTGTTGTCTGTAGGGCATCCTCAGACCCAGGGGAGGGTCCTCATGATGACTGAGCCTCCTTTAGCCTCCACACAGAGGCCATCTCCCTCACTCTCTCCTTTCACCGAGGTCTTGGACACCCTGGTTGGGGACACACCACTGGTTGGGGACAATGTGCTGGGGGGGCAGCTGCACCTCCACCCCTGGGGAGAGGCCAGGGTAGTAGATAATGGGGTGAGCTAAGTTATAGTTACAGTTAAATGACAATAAGTATTCAACCTTCCATGCCTCAGTGTCTTCATCTGCAGCAAGGGGACAACAGCACAGCCGTCCATCGCCTAGTAACGTTTTAGTCAATGACAGACTACGCATGCCACGGTGGTCCCCTAAGATTATACGGTGAAGCGTTTAGCAGAAGCTTTTGCCAATGTCAACAAGCTTCTTTAAAAGATTGAAAAGATGGTCCCCAGCACCGGAAGGTTTTCAGTAATAGAGAGAAATGTTCATGGTCCATTATCTTCTTACAAGCAAATCCGTGATTAAAAAAAAAAGGAGAGAGAGAGAAACCAAGCAAACCACCACGGACACGTTTCTCAAAAGACCAGAACACGTTTCTGAAAAGACCAGCACCTCCTCGGGGAGGGCCTCGAGCAGGCCGCTCAGGAGGGGCTCCAGGGGACAGCAGCTGCACGGGTGGTACTGCCCTGAACACCCTCCAGTGGGACAGGACAGTGGGCAGAGACAGTGACGTAGATAGTCCTGCCTGCCCCCGGCCCCGCCCCGCCTCTGAGGGCCGAGGCTAACAGGCACATTTGTGTCTTAGTCTTTCAGAAGTTTTAAAAGTAAAAAAAAAAAAAAAAAAAAGGTATAAAAATCTTAGCAAGATATAATGAAATAAACATTTTGTACAGCTGTACAATGTGTTTGTGTTCTAAGCTGTTATTACAAAAGAGTTGAAAAGTTAAAAAAATTGTAAGTGTATAAAGTAGAAAGTTACAGAGCTCAGATCAACTTATTACTGAAGAAAGAAAAATATTTCTTAGACACGTAGGACAGCCCAAGTGTACCAGGTTTATAGTCTACACAGCGTGCAGTGCTGTCCGAGGGCTTCACACTCACGCCCCGCCCTCTCACTGACTCACCCCGAGCCGCTTCCGGGCCTGCAAGCTCCATTCCTGGTAAGTGCCCTGTACAGGTGTACCACTTGTTACCTTTTATTCTGTATTTTTACTGCCGCTGTCATAGGCCACTCCAGAACACTTAATAGTTAGCCGTGTCAGTACCTGCCTCTCCTTTGCAGACCTCCAGCCCCTGGGGAACAGAGGCTGCTTCCTACTCGGCCTTTTTAAGCCCTCGTGCTTCCTGATACACAGTAGGTGCTCACTACCTGTGGGTCACAAGGAGGGAGCCACCTGCCCCAGGGGAAAGCATCAAAACACCTGCAAAGTGGGTGCAGTTGTCTTCCCTGAGCTCAGCTTCAGAGCTCAGTCCCAGAGAAGTCGCCCAATCTCTGGACCCCGCCCCTCCGCTCCAGCTGTTTCAGGCTGTGGATCCAGGCTGACTGGGGTCCTGCGGGATGGTGGTGTGGGCGCAGCAGAACAAGCTCAGCTAGGGTGTAAAGAGACCTGGGTTTGTGTCTACCAGCATAGAGCTCAACGATATCAAGCAACTCCTTTTCTTCTTCTCTGGGCCCCAAGACTTCACTGTAAATCAAAATTATACCAGTTGAGGTCTGAAGTCCCACTCGCCATGCGCTGTGATCCTGCCCACCCCTCCAGGAAATGCCGGGGTTGCCGCGTCTCTCTAGTCCCACTTCCTAACCCCCAAGCCCCATCCCCTTTCTATAGCCTAGGAACCCTCTACTCCTGACATCACAGGGGCTCCTGGCTTCTGCCCTCCATTCCTGTGGAAGTGGCGCTGGACTCGGAGCCAGGGACACTGAGTGTGAGTCCAGGCTCTGTTCTACCTGCCAGACCATGACGGGCAGAGGGCTTCCTTTCTCTCTCGGCTGTAAAGTAAGGGCTTTGGAACACATCACCCTTGGAACACATCTGCTGCTTCTAGGCCTTCTCTGGCCTCACTGTGTGCCCTTAAAGCAGCTGGAAGCTTGAAATGTATTCCCTGGGCTCCCCAGCCTGGGTCACCTGAGTTACCAAGGCCAGGCATTGCCTCCATAACTCATCGCCACCAAGAAGCTAGAAGGGCTCAGCGACCCTAGTTTGCACATTTATGGAAAGTGAAATATTTTCCAACCAGAACCCCCCAGTCCACATGAAAATCCCCCTGACTAGCCAAACCCACAGAAACCTCTTCTTCCCCTGATTCCGTGGCACTCTTAGGGGCCTGCCCATTTGGAGGTACATAGCACACTTGGTCTGCCCCCTCCGCTTTGGCATAGGTTCGCCTAGTCTCTCCAACTAGACCATGAGCTCCTTGGGGATAAATCCAGATGTTCGACGTTCCCCGTCTCCTCATGAGCTGTGACTTACAGACACTCCACACGGGTCTGCTGGTGATTCTCTGACTACCAATGTTCTGACAAGCTGAGGAGAAGAGCAGGATGCAGAGGGTGTGGACACGGGACCCGTGACGCTCATGTAAGGGCTGGGACTTGGGGGATGCTGTGTAGCCTGGGGAAGGAAGCATTGGGTTGGGGGCAGGTCGTAGTCGGCAGACAGGCTGGAAAGGCTGCTAAAGTCAAGTGGAAGCCACTCTGTCCCATACAGAATAGGGACCCAGGGACCTACACGACAAGGGGGCAGATTTCAGTCTAACCCGAGGCAAGACTTTCTCATACCTGAATGGGTTCAGCAGTTCAGAGGGCTGATTCTACAGGTAGGGAGCAACCCGTCACCGGGAGCACTGAAGCAGAACACAGAGGACCTGCAAACGCTGGAGGGCTGGGCAGGGGTCAGCAGGCAAACCGTGACTCTCAGGCCAAACACCACCGGCTGCCTATTTCTATAATTAAGTTTCGTTGGAGCACAGCCAGGCCCATTCATTTACATAGTGTGCATGGCTGCTTCTGCACGACACGGATAGAGCTGAATTGTTGCCACAGAGACTGCTGGTCAGCAAAGCCTGAAACATGTACGTTTCAGGGAGGGAGGCAGCCCTCCTGCTCCAGAAGCTTCTTGGCTTGATAGAAAATTGAACTATGGGACTTGCAAGATCCCTTCTCCCCTTCTATTTGTCTATCATTCACTCACTACCCATTATGATGAGAAGCTCAAAAGGTGCTTAGGAAATCCCAGATGATGCCAGCCTCCTTTCTAAAGTGGTACCCTTGTCTGCCTGAAGGGACAGAGGCTGCCAAGCTGGGAGGCATAATCTTCAGCGGCCGCAAACGCTCACTTAGCACTTTATTTCAGTCCTCTCTTTCCCCCAGGGGCTGGGGACGAGAAAATATGGATGATTTAATGACCACTTGTGTTACAACTTGCTCGATAGACGCTAGTAAAAAAAGTGTGAAAAAGAAACCAGAGGATACATCCTTTCTCTTCGCTCAGCACTGCATGCCCACTGCCCATTTCATCCCTGAGGCAGGCACTACAACCCCGCTCACAGTGAGGGAGGAGTCCACCCCACCAAACAACGGTGCACACTCTCCCAGCGGCCAAGGGGCTGTGCTGGATCTGTGTTTCTCAACCTCCTTCTGATGGCCTCCCCACCCCCAACCGGGAGCTACTTTAAACACCTTATTTTAATTACCCCTGCCATGAAATTCTACTACCACAGACACACGGTATATCTGTGTGTGTACTGTATGTATATCTGTGCCTTCTGTATAAACAGACTAAGAACCAATTTTCCCCCCTTCAGAATATATATGCTGGATTTTCTCCGTGTGCTCCCTCAGGTCACTCCCTTCCCTCTCCACCCTCGTCTGTGCCTGGAGAGATGCATCTCCAGGGACAGCACTAATGATCTTCCTTGACCTCTGGCTTCTGGATGGGCTTGCCCATTGACAACTAGCAGCAGGAGATGGGAGGCTGGGCCATGAGTTGGTGGTGGTGGTACTGTCCCCTACAGCTCAAGGTTGGGGGAGGGGTGTGAGTAGGGGGCCCGGTTCTTCGGGCCCAGGAGTAGACTGTCTCTCCTTGGTTGCCAGCCCTAAATGCAGCACCCTCCCATACTGGTTTCCCTTATCCCTCCCATGCCCTAATAAAGAATTGTTTCATTAAGCTCCCCTCAGTTAGCATGCCATCTGTTGCTTGCTGGGACCCTAACTGGTGCAGTGGCCAAGACGAGAACTGACCCACATCTGCGAAGCTACAAGGCCTGCTCTTCACCACAAGTTCCACCACCACCTGGACCAGGGGCTGAGACAAGTAAGTTCCGGCGCCAGATCTGTCACCGACTTGTCACCTCTTCTGGGTCTCAGTCTCTCTGTGTGTGAAATGAAGGAGCTGAATGACATAATCCAAATGTTCATTCCAGGTCTGGGGGTCTGAAGCTCTACTGAAGCATCTTTAAAATGGGGACAATTGTCCTCTACCTCCTAAATTGGTTGCTAGGTCACTGCCTCGCTGATGCAAGCCAAGTCTGAGAAGAATCCGTCCCACAAATGCAGGCACAGGTGGGCAAGGGGACAAATGTGTTCTGAGTACAGATGCAAGGCCGGAGCACCAGTCCTGGGACGGGGGTGAGCCTGCATTAGGAGCCCAGGACCCAGTATGAGGATCTTGGCATTGAGCAAAGGGGCAGGTCAGACTTGGGGCCTCCTGTGTAAACCGCTGAGAAAACACTGGCCCGTCCCTGACCGAGGTGTCCAGTCTGCTGTCGCTTGTTTGTGGTGAGCTCTCAAACCTTGATCCAATTAGCATTCCGCCCAAGATGACCCACAAATCCCTGAGGTGCTCATGGTAATATATTTTGCTGGACCGTTTGCAAATGGTCTTACTAGTTAATGGAACTATAAAAATTACATGAAAAGGTCAAGAATAATAAAGACGACTTCCATGCTCCCTAGCCTGATATCCAACTAGGACGAAAGAAGGCTGGGAAGCCAGGGAAAGGAGCTGTGGCCTCCCAGAATTCCACAGCATATGGCTCCAGAGCCCCCCCGAACCAGTCCCCCAGTGCTCCCCTGTATTAGCATTCTTGGCAGGAGCCTCAGACTGGGCTGTCATTTGATTCTGTTTGGACATAAAATGACCTACATCTAAGTGGACCCAAGTGCCAATTCGAAAGTGACACAGTTAGTGTGAGCGATTCTGCCATGCCCAAGGTCACATGGAACGTGGTTGGGGTGGGGTTATGTGGGTATATGTGTGTCTATGTCAGGGAGTCACCAAGGGGAATTCTAAAACAATTCATCAGATGTGTATTATTTATAATTGCCAACCCTGAGTCCTTGCCACAGCCAGGAACAGCCAAGATGGCTGGCCTTTCCTCCCAGCGCACCGAGAGTTGGTTTCTAATTGCTGCGGTCATATCTGGCTCTAAGATATGAATAGTCCTTTTTTATATAAAAAAAGAAGCATGTCACCTGCAGGGCTGATAAGATGGAAGGACACGTAGAGCCAAACACTCTCCTGGTCTGGGACCTGCAGGCTCACCTTTCTCCTATTGGGGGGTGGTCCTGGGGAGGCACACACAGGACTCTGGGTTTGGGTGACCTGGGGTCTGACACCACCACCTTACCTGCTGAGCTGGCCCATAGTCACTCAACATAATTCATAATTTGGGGCGACCCTTGCCGAGTTTTTCACCTTGCAGTCCAGCATTATCTAAATGCCTAGCTCCCTGTTCTGCTACTTATTAGCTGCAACCTGTCTTGTCTTCAGTTTCCTCATCCATAAAATGGCTACAGACTTAGAGAGTTATTGCAAAGAATAAATGAGTCCATTCATGCAAAGCACCTAGAACCAGAGGCTAGTTATAATTGTTGCTGGTTGTTTCTCATGCTATTGTTACTAATATTCCTCTTCCCAGGGCCATGGCCCGAGATGCAGCCCACCCAAGATGACCTGCAAGGCTCCTTTCCAGCTCAAAGGACAAGAGAATGGCCTGAGTTAGATCTGTAAAGGATTCCTTATTCACTGGGAACACTGGAGACGAGGGGATGGGGCAGGGTAGAAAGGGACGGTCTAGGTTCAGCTCATCGGTGAATCAAAAGTTACCCAGGAGAGCGCAGTGCACATCCCTTCCCCGCTCCATTTCTAAAACGAGCATGGAATAAAGGCGGCCACAGTCTGGCCACCCGGCCCCTTCCCCCATGGAGAACCAATGGCTGTGCTTCTGTGGGGGAATGCGAACTTGGGGCAAGGTACCTGCAGCCAGGGTCCTTTCCGCTCCCTCTGCTCATTTATGCAAAAACTCACCCACACGTACATTCACTCTCAAGTCTGCAGTGTGCTGGGCGCCCTGGACAGGGGTTACAGAGAGGAGTCCAAAGGGTGGAAATGGCCAGGCCTTGCCCTGTCCTTGGGACTCCCAGACAGTGAGCACTCCTCCTGCCTGCTCTTCTCCCTTCCTCCAAAGGGTTCCCCCGAAGAGCCCTGAAGTGCCTGGGGTGCCCCCTCCGAGAGTTGTGCACAGAGGAAAGAGCGCTGCACTCTGATGCCCACGGGCCAGGATTGCGGGAGATCAGAGAGTGGACTTGGGGGCTAGGCTGTCTGGATTCAAGTTTCTGCCACGTTCTAGTTGTATGACATCAAGGAAGTTACTTTACTTTTCTGGGCCTCAGTTTTCTCATCTTTAAAATGGGGTGATCGTCTTTTTCCTCATAAGTTGGTTGCTAAGTTAAATCGCCAATACATGTAAACTGCTTAGAACAGTGTCTGACACATAGGAACCCAGCTGTTATTTTTTTTTCAAGGCCATCTATTCCATCCCCCTGCCTCTGAGCATTTACTCACTCTCAAAACATTTATGAAGCACCTACTATGTGCCTGACACTGCTGGGTGCTATGACTAACATAAGCAAAAAGCCACAGTCCTGGCTTTCACAATGTATTAATAGTGAGAGAGGCAGTCAGCACCCGAGGGGGCCTGTGGGAAGGCATCAGGTGGGTGGGAGGCAGGTGGGTGAGTCAGTGGACAAGGGCACTCAAATATTCCTAGTGCTGAAATCACAGCCAGTTCAGAGTACAGGGTGGACCCCAAAAGAAGGTAGGCGAGTCTTTCATATGTTGGCAGACCTGAAAGGGTGTCGCAGAGGGGACGCTCAACTTGACTCCCACTCAATACGTTTACTGAGCGTCTGCTGTGTGCCAGATACTGCATCAGCCTTCCCTACTTTCACAGGCCACGGAAATGTTGCCCCAGGGTTTTCTGCAGGAAGAAAACTTCCTTTACCTCCTTTTTCCAGCCCTCTCATTTGTCCAGCCTTGGCCCTCCCTCCTACCCTGTCCTCTTTGGCATGTGGAACTTCTTCTGGTTCTGAATGAGCCCCAACCCTCCCTAGTCTGGGCCTTCATACAGCCTGGAACTCCTTCCAAAATTCAGCTCTCCAGCTCTCTCACCACTTACTTCTGCTTATCCTTCACATTAACTTAGATGCCACTTCTTCCAGGAAGCCTTCCTTGACTGCTCTGCCCCCAGCTGGATTGGGTCCCCTCCCTGTTCCCACAGCATCCAGTTTTTCCCATAGGCCACAGTACTGATTTCTCTGTGCCACTGGTCTGTCTCCTGTCAACTCCCAAAGGCAAAGAAAGGCCCTGTGTAGTTATCCTTATGTCCTAGCACAGGACCTGGCACATGGCAGGTATATGCTGAATGATTAAATATCCGAATCTGCAAAGAATCTCTCTCCTCTCCCTTTACCCAGACCCCTACCTGTCTCTAACGTGGGCCATACCAGTCTGGTTGGGGTTGAACATGTAATTCAGCCAAGACACCAGGGCAATGCGCAGACCTGAGTTCAAGTTCCAAATGCCCCCATGGTGGGACAGTGAAATGCTCTTTAGAAAAACTCCAGTGACACTCCAGCTAGTAAACAAAGATTGTTCCAGCAAAATGCAACAAGAAGGATTTCAGCCTGAGGTTGGGGCCTCCCTTTCCAGCCTGGAGCCCTGGGGGCCATCAATCATCAAAAGCAGTGTCCGATCACAGACTCCCCTGGGGACCTCTACCAATCACCCCAAGATATCAGCCTGCCTTTCGTGGCTTGTCTCAACATGGCTTAACTGTTAATAATTGTTTATCAATTAAAATTACAACTTGTCAGAACGTCCCCATTGGGTTTCTGTGTAAAAAAATCACATCCAACCATGGGCCTGATAAAAGCCTGGTATTGCAGTCAATTCTCTTGATGGATGCTGCAGGCCCCAGGTCTGCCTGTGGATGCTCTTGGTACCCTTGGCTTTCCTTGTTTTGTGAGGGATTTTCTCAGCTGAGCTGTTCAAACCACCAATCATGCATTCTTAAAAAGAGGAACAGCTTTTCAACTTGTTAATCATGTTTGCGCATATGGCCTGAGTCAGCAACCCCCAGCTCACGGCCCAAGAAAATCTTTTTCTGGGTCTTTTTTCCCCTCCCATTTGACAGATGCCAGACTTTCTCCAGAAAGACACATTTGAACTGATTGATGTTTTCTTGGGGAAATTGATCTTCACCACCTATGAGGAAAGCAAAACATGAGGCTTGTTGAGCATTTTTTTAAAATTATATTTTATTGATTATGCTATTACAGTTGTCCTGACTTTTCCCCCTTTGCCCCACTCCACCCAGCGCCCCCAACTCCCTCAGGCAATTCCCCCACCATTGTTAATGTCCATGGGTCTCATATAGGTTCTTTGGCTACTCCATTTCCTATACTGTACTTTACATCCCCATGGCTATTCTGTAACTACTTAGTTGTAATTCTTAATCCCCTCACCTCTTCACCCATTCCCCTAAACCCCACTCCCATCTGGCAACCATCAAAATGCTCTCTGTATCCTTGATTCCATCTCTGTCCTTCTTGTTTAGTTTGTTTTTTAGATTCAGTTGTTGATAGGTATGTATTTTTTGCCATTTTATTGTTCATAGTTTTGATCTTACTCTTAGTCCCTTTAACATTTCATATAATAGTGGTCTGGTGATGATGAACTCCTTTAGCTTTACCTTGTCTGGGAAGCTCTTTATCTGCCCTTTGATTCTAAATGATATCTTTACTGGGTAGAGCAATCTTGGCTGTAGGTCCCTGCTTTGCATGACTTTGAATATTTCTTGCCAAACCCTTCTAATCTGCAAAGTTTCTTTTGAAAAATCAGTTGACAGTTTTATGGACACTCTTCTGTAGGTAACTGCTTTTCAGATTCTCTTTATCTTTGACCTTTAGCATTTTAATTATAATGTGTCTTGGAGTGGGCCTCTTTGTATCCACCTTGTTTGGGACTCTCTATGCTTCCTGGACTTGCATGTCTATTTCCTTCAACAAATTAGGGAAGTTTTCTTTCACTATTTTTTCAAATAGATTTCCAATTTCTTGTTCTTTCTCTCCTCCTTCTGGCTTCCCTATGATGTGAATGTTGGACCTCTTGAAGTTGTCCCAGAGACTTCTTATGCTATCCTCATTTTTTTGGACTCTTTTTTCTTATTCTTGTTCTGATTGGTTATTTTTTGCTTCCTTAAGTTCCAACTTGTTGATTTGATTCTCAGCTTCATCCACCCTACTGTTTTCCTGAAAATTGTTCTTTATTTCAATTAGTGTATCCTTCATTGTGACTGGATCTTTTTTATGCTGCTGAGGTCCTCACTAAGTTCCTTAAGCATCTTTATAACCAGTGTATTTAATTCTGCATCTGATACATTGTTTATCTCCATTTCGTTTAGCTTTTTTTCTGGAGTTTTGATTGTTTGTTCATTTGAGCCATGTTTCTTTGTCTTCTCATTTTGACAGCCTCCCTGTGTTTTTTCTATGTATTAGGTAGAGCTGCTTTGACTTCATGTCTTGGTAGTGTAGCCTAATGTAGTAGGTGTCCTGTAGGGTCCAGTGGTACAGCTTCCCCTATCACCCAACCTGGGTACTTGAGGTGTGCCTTCCATGTGGGCTGAGTACACATCTTTCTTGTAGCTGAGCCTTGGTTGGTGTTGGCAGATCAATGGCGGGGATTTACCCAGGCCAGTCAGCTGCAAGGACTGGCTGTGACCATTGACCACTACACTCTGACCTCCGTGGAGCTGTGCAGGGAGGGGCAGGGTGGTGGTGCTCCAACATGGTCTATAGCTGTCCACTGGGTGCACTGGCCCCGGAGTTTCCTGGGTGGTGCAGGCCGAGGTCACCCTGCCTGAGCTATAAAGCAATCTGAGATGGCTGCTACTTGTGCTGGGCTTGGAGATTCCCAGGTGAAGCCAAGCTGTGAATCTAGGCTGGCTGCTGCCAGTGCTGGGCCTGGGGCTCACTGAGGCCAGCTGTTGCTTGTCTGAGAGGATTAAGGAAGTTGTGCAGCATGAGCCAAGACCAGCCATTCATATGGAAAAGCAGCTTGGGTGGGCCCATAAGTTGGGTGAGGAAGAGTCTCTGGCGATCTCCAAGGCAGATCAAACAGTGTTAGCCAGGTTAATGAAGTCTCAGATATGGCACCAGCTTGCTGGCTCTTAGGTTCTGTGTGGGGAGGTTTTAGAAAAGGGACAATGGCCTCTGCTTGTTTTGATGCCAGACACTTCAGTTCCTCCCTTTATGCCACTAGTGCAGCTACCCTGGTGCTGGAGCTCAGAGGGAGTGAGTCTTAGCAGGTGAGTCCATGTGTGGGTTCTTTAAGAGGAACTGCTTGGTGTTCCAGCAGCTTCTTCCATGGACTCAATCCCCAATGCTTTTTGCAGCCAGAAGTTGTGGGGAGTTATCTTTCTGGCACTGGAACTTTGGGCCTGGTGTGGAGTTGGGACTCCTCACTCCCAAGGTGGCCCTCTCAAGTTTTTATCTACCTCCCATGGGTGAAGGACCAGCCTGTTCCGCTTCTGCACCGCTCTTACCAGTCTGGATGAATGTGGTTTGTTTAATTCCGTAGTTGTCAGACTTCCATTCAACTCGATTTCTGATGCTTCTGAGTGGTGGTTGTTCTATATTTTAGTTGTAATTTTGATGTGGTTATGCAGGAAGGTGCGCCATGTCTGCCTATACCAACCTCTTGAGAGTTTTTTAATGCTCTGATTTAAAAACTTGTCCCCTGGTTCTGCCTTGTGATTTGCCCTCCCTGAGAAAGGAGCCGGTCTCCTCTCAGAGGCACACATGACGGAGTCCCAAAGGAGGGGCACACGGAGGATGGGCAGACATCTGAATGGGAGGCCCCAGGCAGAGGATGTCATTGGGCATCAGGCTGGACAGACCTGGGTTTAAGTCCTGGTTCTTCCACTAAGCTGGCTGTGTGTCCTTCAGTCAATGAGAATGACCTAGCGACCCGCAGACTCAGGTTTTCCATCTGTAAAACTGGCACACCAGCATTACCTAATGTTGTGAGGGGCTAAATAAGATAACGGGTACAAAGTGGTTGGCAGAGTGGGCTCTAAGCAAGGGCCCCACAACCCCCAACTCTTACAGCATGGCTGGTTTTGGAGGAGGCAGCCCACACCTGACACTGGAACACGCGGAACGTGCGGACTTCAGCAGGCACACAGGACCACAGCACCTCAATTAGAAGGGGCCTAGGAACTACAGATCCCCCTTTCACTGCTTTAGGGACTGCCAGGGGGCCCTCACCTACATCCTGTGCCAAACTTCTACTGTGACGCTTCTCCTAGCAGGGAACAAAGTCACTCTGCCCCAACCTCACTCAGCTGCATCACATCGTCCAGTGAGAAAGACTCTCCAACCTCTGGGCCATTGCACATGCTCTCCTCTCTCCCAGAGACGCTCTTCAGCTTCCTCTTTGCCTGGCTAATTCATCTCTCAGGTCTCACCTTACATATTGCCTACTTTAGGAAGCTGTCTCTAGCCACCCCCTCGACAGGTTAGGTGTTCCTGAAACGTCCTCCCCTAGCACCCACCCTTCCCCATCAAAGCACAGGCCACGTGTTACTGTTTTGCTTGTTTGACTATCTTCAGCACTGGACCAGGAGCCTCTGAAAGAAAGATGCTGTCTCTCTCACCATCAGGTCCAGCACAGTGCTGGCACAGAACCGAGGCTTAATAAACATCTGTTGAATGTATGAATGAATCGATGAACCCCCTTTGATTTATTAACAGATCTGATTACTCAGAAGCTTTTTGCTTCACTGAGCTGAAATCTGCCTCCTCGGAACTTGCCCATATTGGTGCTGAGTCTGTCCTTTCCTGCTCTCCAGCCCACGTCTTGTCCTGATTGCACAAGCCTTCAGGAGGCTCTTTTCTACTGGGACTGAAGCAGATGAGAGACGGAGTGACGGAAACCCACAGCTTCTAAGGAGGGTGTAGAGGGGACAAATGGTGCCCAACAGTAGAGAAGTGTCCTTCCTTTCTTTGAAGTTAAGCTTTTGTCTTGGGCACGCCTGCTGCGCTCTGCTACGCTGCTGCCACCAACACCGTGATGAAGCCTACTCCGGGTTTATGAGTGTCACTACTTGGTGTCCCAGCGGGAGCAGCCTGTGTCCTGCTGGGCTTCAATCTCATTGCTATTGAGAAGCTAAATCAGGAGCTACTTAGCACCACTGATTTAGGGCTTTAATAAAAATAATGCAAAGTGGAAGGGAAAGGCAGCTGTGAAGGTCACTGTCAGCCGCTCCTCCCACCCCGCTGCTGCCTTCCTGTTAGCATCTTTTTCTACACTGCAGACGCCTAAATTCCCTCGACTCCCACACGTGGGAGTTTGTGTTTTTATGAATTAGCCCTCATCACAGTCACATCCCTTGACGGCCTAGGCTGTACTTGCTTCTCACTAAGTTGTGTTGAGGGATCTCCTGTCCTCTTTGAAAAGACCCTTTACCTGCCTGGCCTGAGAGACTGGAAGCCTCCGACTCTGCACCACCTCTATGGTTCGCTCACCACGTGGACACTCCCAGCCTCTGCCTGAACAACGCAGGAGGTGGCGGGGCAGACAGACTCTCAGAGCCTCTGCAGTCTGATGTTCTATGAGCAGGGAACCTGCCGTCCTCCCCTGACCAGGGTTTGGAGATTTGCACCCTCCTGACCCAAACTACCCAAGGTCAAGCCCACACTATGTCTTTACATTTCAAATAAGTCTGTTGGAACATTTAATGTCTTCATAATTGGGGGAAGACTATTTTTAAATACCCTTTTTATTTTTTAAATCACCATCTCTTGTCCCATAGTTTCTGAGTGGCACACCAAGATTCAAGCCCAGGGTTCTGCAGGCCCAGAGCTGGCGCTCCTCCCTGCTCTCCCAGGTAGCACGCCTAAGCCTGCAGGAAAGCCGGATGAAGGAGCAATGTTGGCACATGGGCTGGGTGAGCAGGGACGGCTTCTTAATGGAGGAGAAAACCCTGGTGGGTGGCATAAAGCACCTCACGTGGGCAGACTGAGGTCTTAGAAACAGTCCCAACCAGCTCTCCACTCTGACTCCAGTGGTCAGAGCAGAGTCACCCCCTCTTTCTGTTTCAAGGCAAAGAACATGCCAACATCTGGTTCTAGTGACATCCTGTCTGTCCCCCCCACCCTGGCTCACTCTGCAGGATGGCCTTCCCTCTCCCCACCTCCCGGCTCCCCTCATTCCACCCTGTCCTAGAGCTGCCCTATAGCTATGCAGAGAAACAGCTGAGATGAGAATACGCAGGCACTCTCTTCTCTCCAAAACAGTTTACCCACAGGGCCAGCTCTGTGTGTTTAGGGAATAGCACCGCCTCAACATACTTGTACTTGAGAAGATGACAAATGTGTGGTCATTTACTGCAGCACTGTCTATGATGGCAAAAGCTTGAAAATAACCCAAATGTCCACCCACAAGGGCGAGGGTAAATAAATTCTGACATGGCCACACAGTGGAATACTAGGCAGCCATAAAAAGGACACAGAAAGTTCTCTGTGCATGAGAACATACACAAAGCTAGAGCTAAAGTGAAAAAAGTAAAGGCAGAGCAGGGTTGAGAATATGCCGCTACCTTTTGTGTAAAAATGTAAAAGCGTAGAGAAGACATGGAAATAGCCTGAGCAAGCATCCATCATCAAATGAATGGATAAAGAAAATGTGGCATATATAGGTGCTCCCCAACTTAGCATGGGGTCGCATCCTGATAAACCCATCGTCAAATGAAAATACTTTAAGTGGAAAATGTATTCAGTACACTTCACCCACTGAACGTCACAGCTCAGCCTGGCCCACCTTCAGCGTGCCCAGAACACAATGTGCCTTCAACACAACGTGCCCAGAACACAGTGCACACACAGCACCGATGACACAGCCCCCCTCCCCCGGTGATGGCAGGCTTCGCCCGTGGCCACGGCGCTTTGCCGCTGCCCAGCGTCGCGAGAGTCTGAAGTACACTTTCTCACCACCATAAAGCCAAAAATTCCAAGGTGAATTATCACCAGTCTAGGATTGTCCGAATACAAGGGAACACTATTCAGCCATAAAAAAGAAGGAGCTCCTGCCATTTGCCACCGTATGAGGTGAAACGTGAGGATATTTTGCAAAGTGAAGTCATACAGAGAAAGGCAAGTACCATATGATCTCACTTGTATGTGGAATCTAAAAATAACAAAAATCAAACTCATAGAAAAAGAGATCACATGTGTGGTTACCGGAGGTGGGGAGATGGGGGGTCATGGAATTGGAAAAAAGGGAGCCAAAGGTCCAGACTGCCGGTCACTGAGTAAGACAAACCGGTACTGGGAGGGGAGCTCACAATGCGGTGGCTCTGCCTGACACTGCCGGATGGTGTAGCTGAAAGTTGCTGAGAGAGTGAACCCTAAAAGTCCTCATCACAGAGAAAAAACATTTATTTTTCCTTTCTTCATTTGGATCTGTAGGAGATGAGGGATGCTAACTTCTTGTGGGAATCATTTCTCAATATGCCTAAGTCAAGTCATCACGCTGTACACCTTCAACTTACACAGCGCTGTATGTCAATTCCATCTCAGTGAAGCTGAAAGAGAGAAGTATAGGGAAAGAATGCATAAACACATTTCCTTAAATGTGCATAAAATACCTCTGGAGAGATATTAAAAAAAAAAAACCAACCTGGTAATACCGGTTTCCTCCGGGAAGGGGGAACTGGGAAAGAGGTTTTACACCGCACCCCTTTTGTTAGACATGAAACCAGGGGAGTGTGTTATCTGTGCGGAAAATGAATACCGTTGTATTTGCACAAAATGCAAAGGGCCTCTGTTAACATTCAGAAGAATCCTCTGGAAGAGGAAACACATTAGTGTCAAATTTATTAATCCCAAGCGAGAGCAATTATTATTTCAGCAGGGCCCTGAGGGAACGAGACTCAGCACTGGTAAGTTTTGAGGAATATTTATTCAAGGGGCAAAGCTTGGCTACTGCCAGAGGTCCTTTTCTTAGCTGCTGAGTGAGGGCCTGAGGAGTCAGTCACCTCCCCAGCAATAGTCTGGTCTCTGTCACCCCCAGCTCAGGTTCCCCAGGGCCTCACAGCGCCTCGCAGCGCCTGGCAGAGGGGTGAGGCCAGCAGAGCACCAACTTCCCAGCAGCTGCTGGTCTCGGCTTAATGCCAGGAGACCCCATGAAACATAATCACGCAGATTCCTCAAGACAACGTTTCCTCACGATCACACTGAGCGTATTGATTTTTACCAAGTAAGACCCCTGTCCCTGCTCATTCCAACTTTCAGCAACCCAATCTTGTATGATGCTTTCTCTCGTCCATCCCCTTCTTTCTCCTTGCCGCCTTCTTGTGTTTTTTCCTCCTCTCCCACTCTTCCCATTAACCCCTTCACTTTCCTTTCCTCCACTTCCGTTCTTCCTTAATTAATTAATTCGCAGCCCTGCTCTGAGCGGCTCCTCAGGCCGGGGCTCAGAAGGCACAGCTTCCTTCTTCCTTCCATTTCAGTCAGGGCCCAGTCACTCCAGCCTTTTGAGGGGGGATGGGTTGGGGCAAAAGGAGGGAGGAGAAGAAATGGGAGGGCAGAGGCTGCCACCGGGGTCAGGCTGGCTCTGGCATTTTAGGCCACAGCCCTCCAGGAGAACCTGAAGGGACACCAGATTGGTCAGCGTCAGCTCTTGAGAGGACACTGCATCCCAGACAACACAGGAGCATGCCAACACTCGAGCACCTTCTCCGGGTCCCTGCACCCCTGCTCTCTGCACCCCACCATGCAGCAAACTCCCTCTTGGAATGTTGGAGTATCCTTCCTCTCTTGCTGCCCATCCACCTCCCCTGCCCCTGCTCCTGCTGCATCCTGCCAGGAACCCCAGCTGGCAGGAAGGGGGCACATGCTACTTTGTATCACAGTTTTGGTGACATCTGGCTCCTAACTATCTCAAACTCTTTAAAAGATGGACCCCAACCCTGACCTGCCACCTAGCACAGTATTTACACAAGGAAGAAATTTGGCAGGCATTTAGAGAAATGAAGGAGGAAAAGGATGGAAGGAAGGAAAGAGGAAGGGAGAAATTGAAGAAAGACAAAACCGATTTTTGCTTCTGAATTTTCCAAGCATATAATACTTACTATTCATCTGATACTTTATAAGTTCTAAAGCACCTTTATGTCTGTCATTCATTTGCTTTCCCTGATCCCGTAAAAAGTAGGCAAGACAAGTCTGTCATTAACTCACTTTACCAATGGGAACGATAAGGCTCAAAGACGTGACATTACTTGCCCAAGGTCAGCCATACCTGAGCTGGCGGAGAACGGAGACCTCCCAGCTCCACACCCCAGGCACTTGGCACGGCCTCTCTTATCACCTGTGGTGTCTCTTGGCCCGCCTCCTAGAGCAGCTGGCACGATTAATTATTATTGCCTCATATGTGGGTGCTCATCTTGCAGGCTGGTTTCTGGGCTGCTAGAGGGCAGAGACCCTTGTCTGATGCTCCTTCTGGTGGACAGACAGAGCCTGGCCATGCACAGTGGCCAGGGGACCCTTGCTGGTCTCTGAGGGCCATAATACAGGCCTTGCTGCGCTACCCAGCCAGGGAGCTCTGCTGCGGTGGGGGATGGGAGCGAGCCAACAGCACTGCTGGCTGTCCAGGTGCCTGAGGACCCACGCTCCCAGAACCCAGAAAGCCTGGAAAATCAGGACACTTATTTACCCCTGGAGGCAGAAAAGTACAGAGCTCAAGCAGCAATTCAGCCCTTTAACCACAAAGAGTGTTGCTTCTTCTACCCCATCCCAGAGCACCTACAGAGGGCGTGGGTGTGAAAGGCCCCTATTCAACAAATACTTTTTCCAAAACCACAAGAAAGAAGATCAGGCCCAGAATGGCGGCACGTGGGTTGCCATGGATCTGAGGGGCCCTTGGAAGGCAGCAGTCTGGGCTACAGACCCCCATGTCAGCACAACCCCCAGAACCCCGCCCCACCTTCCTCCAGGCTCAGACAGAGGCTGCTGGGACGGCAGGGTCAGGAGGTAGGGCTGTGTGACTGTGGGTGAACACTTCTTGGCGCCCCAATTTTCTCATCTGGAAAATGAGGATGATGACTTCTTCCTTGCCACAAGGTACAGAATAACAAGTACCCTGCAGAAAATACGAGGGTGATAGGACCACCTAGTGGTTACATTGTGGGCCCTGGAGCTGGGGTTCCTGTGTTCAGATTTCAACTCTACCACTTACTAGCGCAGCAACTAGTAAGTAAGGCAGCTCACTTAACAAGGCTGCCTTATTTCCGCACATGCCTGTGGGAACAGTTGGCAGGCAAGTTAGGTAAAGGCAGCCTTGGCAAAGGGAGGAGAAGGGAAGGAAGTGGAAGATAACTTGAGGGCAGGTCTCGGTTACCAGAGCAACCTTACACCTTCCAGCACTTTAGTTCGCAAAGACCTTCTTTCCCAGATCTCCCGTGCTTTCCTGTTTCTCTCCCAACTCGACTCTCAGTTCACAGCCAGGATTACTCGCCAGTAGATGGATGAGAACCCCAAGCAGCTCAGAGGAGGCAGGTAACCGGCCAAGTTTACACCAGGACTCAGTCCAGCAAAGCCTGCTTTATTTAGCCGGGCACTGCGCTGAGCACAGGGTACCAGAATACTCTGGAAAAGTAACATCTAGAGAGAAAGCCAGAGGTCAATGGGCCATCACCCTGGGCATGAGTCCTAGTCCCACAAAGGGAAGAGGTGAGCCCCGGGAGAGCGCAGAGCGCCACCTCTCCCTGGCCCAGGTGTCCAGCAGCCTCAGGGCAGAGCCCTCCCACCCACAGCATCAATGACTCCTCCACCCCCACCCACCATCCCGACACTAGCTGCAGTCCAGCTGGCAATGCTAAGGCCAGGGGTTCTATTCCCTGGGGAGCTCCAAGGGATCTGGCCCTGCCCACCTCTTCTCTCCCACACCCTGCCACCTCCTCCCCCAGGTCTCTGCCCTCTCCCTTCCACCATCCTCCAGTCTCTTAGATGCATAAAGTGAGGTCCCATCTCAGGTCCTCACCCAAGCAATTCCCCCTACCAGAAGCTCCCTCCCCATCCCCAGGATTCACTATTCATCCTTCAGGTCTCGGCTCCGAATCCTTCCCCCTGATTTCCTATCCTCCCATCTGAAGGAGGCCTCCCTAGTATTTATTGCCTGTCATCACCCGTGTACTTCTTCTTCATGGCAACCATCAAAAATGTCATTCTTGATCTATTTGGGGGGTGACTGTTGAAAATCTACCTCTCCCTAGGCTACTAGCTTCACTGAACACCCACCCGCCTGACCCCAGCACTGAGTACAATAAGCACTCAATAATACGTGCTGCCGGAATAAAAAGTAAATGAATGCACTGCTCAGCCATCTGAGCAGGCATGCAGCAAATGTTTGTTAAACGAATAGCCCTCTTTCTGAACAGGTACAGAAATCACTGTCATAATGAACAACTTTTTCATGCCCCCTTGTACCTCCATGGGATTGGATACAAATAACACCTTACATTTGTGTATAACCAAGTAAAAATCCAATTCACATTGGATCCCACACATTCAACTTGTGAGGTAGGTAGGCAAATGCTGCTATCCTCAGGGTGGTGCCCAGGAAGGGTATGTGATTCCTCCAGCTTCACAGAGAGGCTAACAGAAGTATGGAGAATGAAGCAGGGCTATCACCTCTACCCTGATCACGCCAGACCTGCAGCCCTTACTACATGCAAGAGGAGGGTGGAGAAGTCTGGGAATGATGCCTTGCTGAGCTGTGAGTTCCCTGAGTGAAGGGCCATGTCTATTTTATTAATTCCTACCTCTCCATTACCTAGCCCAGAGCTTGGCACATCAGAGGTATTTGAAAATCAATTGCTAAATCAACAAAAGATATTTTGCCTGGAAAAGAAAATAGGGGGAGGAACAAGGAAAAGAGAGACAGTTTCTTAAATGTCTAAAAAGTTGTTACCTGACAAAGAGAGACCCGTTATGGGATACCTTTGTCCCACTGAGGGCAGTCCTAACCCGCCTGGGCTTCCTCATGAAAGAGTGAGTTCCCTGTCAACCAAGGTAATCAAACTGAGCCTAAACAACTGTCCCTGTGGCTGTGAGAGCAGCAGGGCCTCCATACTGCATAGCTCCCTGCAGCTCTATTTACATATTCACACACATCAAGAATGCGTGAATGATGGTCCAGAGGCCCAGGTACAGATTAGTATTCAGAGAGGTGTGTCCAGGGTCAGCAGCCTGCAGGGTCCCACTTAACCCTGAGAATGTGCGATTCCTTTCTTTTCATCACTCTGAATACTTCTTACAGGTCCCTTCTTGCTTGCAAAGTTTCTTTTGAGAAATCATCTGACAGTCTTATGGGAAGTCCTTTGTAGGTAACTTGCTGCTTTTCTCTTGCTGCTTTTAAGATTCCTTCTTTATCTTTAACCTTTGGAATTTTAATTATGATATGAACTAGTGTGGTTCTCTTTGGGTCCAACTTTTTGGGGACTCTCTGTGCTTCCTGGACTTGTATGTCTACTTCCTTTGCCAAATTAGCAAAGCTATCATTTACAATGGAAGGGCAGATAAAGTGCTTCCCAGACAAGGTAAAGCTAAGGGAGTTCATCATCACCAAAGCCTTATTATATGAAATGTTACAGGGATTTATCTAAGAAAAAGAAGATCAAAACCATGAACATTAAAATGACAACAAACTCACAATTATCTGATCTAAAAAACAAAACCAAACTAAGCAAACAACTAGAACAGGAACAGAGTCATAGACATGGAGATCATTTGGAGGGTTATCAGTGGGAAGGGGGAAAGGCACAGAAATTTATAAGCATAATTGGTAGGTACAAAATAGACAGGGGGTGGTTAAGAACAGTATAGGAAATGGAAAAACCAAAGAACTTATATGTACAACCCATAGACATGAATTTAGGGGGGCAGAATGCTGGAGGGAGGGGAAGTACTGGGTGGACGAGGGCAAAGGGGGAAAAATTGGGACAATTGTAAAAGCATAATCAATAAAATATACTTTAAAAAAAAAGAGAGAGTGTGTGATTCCCTGATCCGGAAGTAGAGAAGGATCGGGATCCACCCCATGTCTTCGGGTTTACAGCTCCCTGCAGCCCTCTACAGGACACAAGGCCAGGGGCTCTGAGCCTCAGCTACTCCATCTCACTTCTGGCCCTTGCTCTCCCAATATGACTTTGCTGGGGATCATAAAATTGAGCCTCCACCCCCAAGTGTGGGTTCCCTGACACCCACTGCCCCCTTGGTGCATCTTCCCCACATCCTACCATCTGTGAGCAGCCTCCCTCACACCCACACCCAAAAGTCTGGCCTGGGGCGGCTACCTCCCTGAGGGTCATCTCCCAGGTGTCCCTCCCTCTCCAAGCATGTAGGAGCCCTTATGTGGGGAGAACAAGGGGACGAATGGAAGGAGGCTTCAGCTGGAGCCAGAGACAAAGGGGAAGAGGGAGGCAGCTGTCAAAGGAATGAGGTGCCAGTTGAAGGTCATTTGATGCAATTGTCACCTCCCGTCCTCTCCTCTCAGAGGACATAACAAGAGGAGAATGGCCTCCACTCAAGAAGAAGGGAAATTCATGGAGGAGAAGAAAGTGGGAGTGGAAGAGGGGGAGAGTCAGGCAGGAAAGAAGTCTGCATTTCCAGCCTCAGCTTCATGGATCAGAGGCCTCTGCCACACCAGCACCAGCACCAGCACCAAAGGCCCAATGGGCTTGGATCTGCTTACCCACTCCCAGGGCAGGACTCGCTGTCTCTGGGGCAGGGCAACCAAAAGAAAATGCCCCCTGAAGACTGGGAGCAGACTTCTGCTGCTGTAGGTTAATGGGCAAGGCCCCCTGCCCCTTTTGGGAGAGGCAATTTTGACTTCCCCCAAAGTCCCTCCTGGCAGACACGGAAAGAGTCCAGAAACCCTTCTAAATGCCTGTTAGCCCCATGGAGACATTTAGCCCCAAACCCTGCCACGTGGGCCTCCAGGACCACTCTCCCACAGGAGCCAAGGACGGGGAACAGGTGTGAATGACAGGTACAATGGCAGGGCACTCAGGGCCTACCCTGGGCTTCTGAGGAGACCTCTGTTCTTCTGTCTGGGAAGAGGGGGTCTCAAAGGCTGTGTCCCACCCTCACAAGCTAGGGAGTGAGGGATGTGAAGGGGGCCATGGGCTGTGCTCCCTCCCTGCTGTGATGTCCTGGCAATGGCCTTGGACAATCCACCTAAGGCCAACACACTTAGATCGACTGTTATGTCTCAAGTGTGGAGACTCAAGCTGGGGTACCCTCCTAAAAAGAGGGATAGTTTGATCAAGATAGGGGGCAGAGCTGGCTTCAGATCAAGTTTTAAAGGGGAGGGGGTACTGCTATCTTCTGCCCACATCTCCTCTCCCCCATCACCTGGACCAACGTTTCTCCATCCTGGGAGCATGGAGATTAACATTTTCTTCCTCGGGTAACAGAGGTCCAGTTCAGCAGGAACCATTGGAGATGAGGTGATCATCCAGGAATCTCTCTCTAACATAAAAATTCCTGGCGTGTCAGTGGGAGGGCTACTGAGAGGCACTGAGACAGCAATTTTTGTGATGTTGTTTTCTTAAAAGCACACTCTCAGCTAACATCTTGCTGGCAGATCCATCTCCGTTCAGGTCTGCACAGTCTCTAGGAAAGGGCCTTGGCTTTGGAGTCAGGCAGACCTAAGTTTGAATCCTCTCCTAGCTTGAGGACCTCTGACCAGTTACTTGACCTCTCTGTGCTTCTGCATCATAATCCGTGAACTGGGAATGACACGACCAAGCGCTGTTGGAAGATGGAAGGGAGCACCCGCCGTGGGCTGGCGCACCACGGGCCCTTCATCGTTCTGCTTGCCTGGGTGGGCAGCATGCGCAGAGGCAGAGGGCTATCATTTGAAACGAGAACACACTGGGATACATTCTTCATTCCAACCAGCTGGAGATCTGGGGAGAGGGGAAGGATATTACAGATTCCAGCCAACCAGAAGTCCCTCATCACCTTTAATTCTCCTAGAGGGAGCCTGTCCAGGTTGAGTTATCTTCCGTGGGAAAGAAAAGCAGCCCTGGCCCTTTTAACCTAACACGGATCATAGAGCAGAGAAAATATAACAGCCCCAAACCACTAAGCACTCCTCAACTAGATTTGCCCAACCCTGCCAAAGAGGCAAGCAGTGGCCACAGTTAAAGGAATGACACGTATATTTTCTGGGGGAACTGGAAAGCCCACCCGCCTGGGATACGGTAGGGATACCAGGGGAGCTGACAGGGCATCAGCCCATATGACCTCAGAGGCAGGCCCAGGGCAGGCAGCCCCAGGGCAGGCAGCCCGGCAGGGAGGTGGCCGCTGAGTCAGGGTTTCTGGGGATGAATGGCCATGCAGTGGGCCAGGGCACAGAGCACAGGGATGGTCCACCTCTCTCCATCACCCACCCCGTGACAGCTATGTTGGGTTGCCGCAACATGTGCATGAAAATTGCAAGTCTCGTAATTCACCCAGATGGTAGAAGCTGCCGAATTGTTCCTTCTTGAGAGACAGCTGTTCCACCGCTGGGCCATATGGCTCCCCTTGCTCTGCACCCTGCTCTGGGAAATGAACCATTTCCACAGGCAGCTTCCCAGACCTTCGTCTCTGGTTCTTAGCAGGTAATTAAGACCTCCAGCGGAGGCATCCACGCTGCTCCGTGTGTGGTTTATACACATGTCAGGGTGGTGTTTGAAAGCTCCTTCAAGGTAAATAGAAGTTGGCAAAGCACTCCAGCTTTGCCTTCTACTCAAGGGGAGTGTCTGCCATCACAGACAGACAGAGACTGCTCAGAAGTCAGCTCCCCATTCCTCTGCCCACTCCACCCAGACATGCCCCGGAATTCCAGGTTGGAAGCGACCTCCAGAACCTGAGCTGTCTACCTTTGACAGGGGTGGGGACAGGTAAATCCTACGTGTTTCACTATGAGTCACAAAGTTGTTAACAAAGACCTTAAGACTAGCTTGTGATTTAGGAATGTGCTGACCTCCTTAACAGGAATGAATGAGCACCAGAAGGCAAAGACTCTTCCTGTCCGTGGCAGGCTGGCCGGCTGCTCTTTGGAGGGCCCTCTCTGCGGTCGACATCGTTTCTCTGGGACACCCTAGGCCCTGATGATGCAGATGTAGACTTTGCGTCGTAGCTCTCCAGGTGGAAATGTTGCCATCTGCGCGTCCTCCTGGAGCGAGCAGAGCCATGACGCGTGCCTAACCATCTACAAAGCTCAGTATTTATTTGCTATTCCTTTCTGACAGTTTCAAACATTTTCTTTAGGATGTCAGTGGGGGGTGGAGGGGGGGTCTGTGTGCCCCACCTCCCAACCCTTGTCTCCTTCCATTCCTTTGCCTCTGACCTAGCAGGAAGCTCTCTCTGCATTACCCTGCTGTCCTGGAGAACAAGAGCTGGTGCTTATGGATCACTTACTGTGTGCCAGGCACTGTTCCAAGCATTTTACAAGAATTTACTCACTAATCCCCACGAGCCTAAGGGTAAGGCACTCCTATCCTCCTCATCACACAGATGAGGAGAGTGAGGGAGAGCGGGGATACGTAGTGGGGTTCCCAGGCCAGGCTTTATCCCAGCAGGGACTGGGAACAAGAATGGAAACTGAGCAGAACTAACAGCTAGGGTGAGGGCTGGGGTGACCTCACACTGCAGTGGTCTGATCGGCAGCTGCAGCCACTAGCCCATCAGCTAAATCCTACCTACCTCGACCTCCAGAAGTATCAGGCCCAGCATCTTCCAAAGGTGGCCTAGCAACAGCTGAGCCCGCAGGCACTGGCTGGAACAGAAAGGTCATGAGTCCGGAACTGTCCCCAGATGCCTGGGTTTGGCTTCCAGCTGTACCGCTTCACTGCTGTGCAACCTTGGGCGAGTTATATAACCGTTCTGTGCCTCTATTTCCTCATCTACAAAATGAGGATGCTAATAGGACCTACGACACACAGTTGTGAGGATTAAATGAGTTGATACAGAAATGAGGCCCAGCACGCAGTTTGTGCTGTGAGACTATTAGCTATGATGAGGTCAGAGATGGGAGGCAGGAGAAGAACACTATTTCTGTGGACTAGGTGGGGAGGAGCAAGGGCTGGTGATTACAAAACCCCTAACATTGTCTTGAGGACAGGATTGGGACTAGTCGTAGGTGAGGAAAGAGAAACTCTGAGAGGGCAAGGACGGGCTTGAGTCAACTCGGCCAGTCAGGGCAGGGCTGCGGCCCAGGCTCCTAACCTCTGCCGGACCCGGACGTTCCACCGCACAGACCCTAGCTCTGATGACAGGGAGGCCCCCAGCCAGCGACGGGACCCCACTCTTTTAAACTTATGTTCCTATGGACTCCTCAGCCCTGGCTTCCTCCACATCGCTGCACTGGAAACCTGGCTCCACCACTTCCCAGCTGTGGGCCTTTGGGTAAAGCATTAAACTTCTCTGAGCCTCAGTTTTCCATGTAGAAAGAGAGAAATAGTTCCTGGAGAGTCATCTTAAGGATGAAATGAGATAACAGATGTGAAGGCCTGACACCAAAAATGTGAGTCCCTTCCTGGACCCCTCTCTTTGTGGAGGTGTGTGTCCTCCAGAGGCGGTCATCATCTAGGATGTGTTCCAAATGGGCTCGACGTGTCCAGAGTTCCTCGACTGTGTCTGTGGCCACTGCCAGCTCCTCCTTCCCTGTCCCCACTCTGGCAAGTAGTCAAGTCTTTACTGTGAAGACATGTGCCAGCCCCTTTCTGGACACAGGCCAGGAAGAAGTGGTCCTGACCTTGGGATGCTTGTGACCCTCTCACCTACCACCTGAAAACAACCAAGCAGAATTTCCAAAGATCTCTGTGACTGTTTCCTGATTCTTTGCCACATTGCCGCGGTTTGATTCTTCCTCCGATTCATTTCATAAAGAACTGCATGTTTTTGGTTTAAACCACATGTCTCATCTTCACTTTGACCATTGGCTTCAAAACGAGACAAGCCTCTACCACAGTCACTGGGCCCCAGTCTCCTACAAGTTCGGGGTGGGTAGGTCTTCTGACCCTGCAGACAAGGAAGCTAAGGCCCAGAGAGTAGGGCCCTGCACCCAGTCACACAACAAGACAACAGCTGAGAGTGAGGACACCCCTTCTCTGACAGCCTAGCCAGGGCTCACTCTGACAGCACCGTGGTGGCCTCAGGCCCCAGGTGGGTGACTCCCGGCTAGAGGCGGAACCCAAGTCCTCGGTTCGGTGACTTCCTCAGAGCCAGAAGCCAGCATGGTGGGGGGGTGGGGGGTGGGACTCTCAGACAACAAATGCTGCTTAGTGCCCCAGGAACGTGGAGCCCCTCCAACCAAAACTGTCCCATCAGGCACCAGATGGCCCTGGACTTTGGGGCTGAAGACCTCAGCGAGATTCCAACCCAGCAGCCCGCAGACAATGCAGCCCCCACCCTGGATCCTGCCTCTGGTGTTTCCACGCAGAGAGGCAATTAAAAAGGAGGAGGGTATGCTCTGATTAGAAAAAGACAAGGGCAGCTGCTGCCATGAAGCCACAGAGTCTGTCCTGGGCACAGATGGGAGCCCAGAAGAGGGAAGGGAAAAGCAAGGTGAGGGGGAAAAGAGAGGCAGACAGAGTGGGGAAAGCAGGTCCTGCTCGGTCTCCCTGTGAAAGGCCCGGCCAGGTCCTTCTGCCTCCACAGAATCCAACCGGCTGGTAGTGCTTTATGGAAGTCCATTGTACGAAAACAAGATTAAAAGGGACAGGCAGAACAAAGCATCAGTCTTACTAACAAAGGCCTCTCCACTTAGTAAATTAGGAGCTCTTTCTACCTGACACACGTTTAAAGAGAAATCTTCAATTACCATGCGCTGCGGGGCCGGGCAACAAAAGGTCTGGCCAATGACTTCGTTCTCGAAGCCCCAAGCAGGCACTGAAATGGTTTTGCGTAATAGAGATACTAATCTAGTCCGTATAATTTTGAGAATCCTTTATGGAGGACTGAAGTGCGTTCGAGCCCTGCGGCTGTTTCAAAGAGATTTTCTGCAGCTTATGCATTTACCTTGCCAGAAGCTTAGCTGAGCAAACAAACAGAGCCCTCTAAATCACATGCACTGCTGATTTACTATCGGGCCTCTGCAGTTTGTTTGGTGGGCAGAAGCTGGGGATGAAGAGAGGCTGAGGCCGGGGTCCCTCTGCCTGGCCACACCAGAGGAATGGGGGTTGCCTTCAAGTCAGGGTACCTCTGGCTCCCAGATATGAGACTTTCCCTTTCTTTCCTATCTGCCTCAGCCCAGGGGGCCAGAGGGGCAATTCTTTGTCTGGCCGGGGCAGGAGGGGGCCTCCCGGCTATTGCCCTCGGTTCAGGCCTGCCTCCCTTCGGGGAATGAGGTTGATGGTGTCATTGCTCCCCCTCCCCACGCCATCCAGAGCAAAGATGGGATTCTTGCTCCCTTGGTGACAATTCGGTCCCACTGGTGGCTGGAAAAGGAGAAGAGAGAGGAGAGGGAAAGGATGATGAGGAAGGTGGCTCAGGGGAACCGAGGAAGACGGGAACACACAAACTCTAAGTGCACAGCATGAAGACACACCCTCAGCGTGTGGATTATAGCAACTGTTTTCGTGGCAAACCTTTAACACACACACAGCAAGTAAACACACAGAGAACACACATGTGCCCGAATAACACGTACGAGGGGCGTTCCTCACACAGCAAAACCTACAGTCGTGAGTACACCTGTGCACACGTAATAACAAAAGCTGACACTCCCACAGCGCTTACCACGTGCTTGGTTTACATATACTCACTCATTTATTCCTCCCAACAGCCCCCCGAAGACAGTACGATTGCAACCCCATTTACCAGTTAAGTAGGGCACAGAGAAGCTAAGTAATTTTCCCATAGTCACACAGACAGTAGGCCACAATCTGGCTCAAGGATATATGCTCTTGACCTGCACGCTGTCTGGCACAACATGCCCACACAGACACCCGTCTTGTGGGTTGGGAGCAGACGTGCGACCTCACAGTGCCATCCACACACCAGATAGATGCTCAAGCTGACGGCCCCTTCCAGGAGATCCCGATGTAGCACCTCTCCAGATCCAATGAGACCCAGGTGCTCCAGTGCAGGCCAAGACCAGGGCTGGGGAGAAGGGCTCTATTAAAGGTTAAACTATTAAAATACTTCTGTTCTGGCTGGTAGGTGGTTGCCACCCCTGCCCCTCTCCTAGCACCTATAGGGTTAACCCCCAGCTCCACAGGGGGCCTCCAGGGTCTTATTTTGTTCTAACCTACTGGTAGGAGTGCCACACCTATAGCAGTTAATATTTTCATTCTTCCCCCAGGTACAGAAAAGGCGGGGCCAGTGGGATGTGTATGTGCAAGAGGGTGAGGGAATCTGGCTCTCAGGCCTCCGTGAATCTTAGCCAATGCCCGGCCAGCACGGTATGGGAGGTGTCCAGCTCCCCCACCAGACTCCATCGTTTTGATGGGCAGCTGATCAGAGTTCTTCAAAGATAAGAACACTGAAGTGGTTCCCTGGGAGGCAGAGGAGGCTCTGAGTCATCATTTTCACCCTCACTAAAGCCGCTCGGCTTCCCTCAGTCAAAGAGCCAGCATTAGAGCAGACTTGGCGACCGGAGTGTCCATCATCTGCAAAACCCCATTAATAGCCACTTTTGAAACCTATCTGCTACCAAGGCCAGGAGCCAGGAAGGAAGAGGGGCATGACGAACCAGGAGGCACTGCATGGGGAATTTCACTGCCTTGGCTCAGCTCTAACCCAGAGGGCTGCCTCCCAGGCCCCGGGGCAGGGGTATCAGTCCCCCCAGGGGCCCACAGCAGGCTCCCCAGACTCTTCACATACACACCACACGGGGTGCAGACACCAGAACTCTGGGAGGGGTTCTGGGAACCCAAAGGACAGGGGGGAATGGGGACGAGGGTCCTATCTGAGGCAGGCCACCCTCCATTTTGGGATCTCAGTGCCTACCCAGAGACCAGTCCTTTGGGTGTCCTTTGAGGCTACCCAGGACAAGCCAGTCCACATGTCTTCCTAGTCAACCAGGCTGCACAGAGCGTGTGCCCCTTCTAGGCCCCGTGCTGGGCGCCAGAGATACAGAGTGTCCTGCAGCCTGGGCCCTTAGGCAGCTTACTGTCCAGGGAGAGAGAGAGTGAAGAAGCTGACGATGATCAGGGTGGCAGAGGTGAAATGGGCTGAGAGCAGGAGGCCGGCATGGGAGAGGAAGGCTGGGAGGAGACGGTCAGAGTTAGCTGGGGCCAGGCCGTGTGGGCTTGCAGCACAGCGAGGACCTGAGAGAAGCAGCGAATACCCAACAAGGACCAGAAATCAGAAGGGGTGTTACGCATGTGGGGAGGGAAATCAGAAGACACAAAGCCTTTGGGAAGTTTCTATAAAAAAATGGGGAGTTGGACTGGGGATAGGTCAGCTCCTTCACCTGGCCCAGGGCACCTAGCAAGGGGACTTACGTAATGCCTGACTACTCTGACACTCATAAAGGCTTCCCCTCAGAGGCTGCCCGGTCCAGACAACAGAAGCTTAATTACAGCTGCAGCTGGTAATTAAGAAGCAGCACCTAGATCCATCCACAGCTGTGTCAGCACCCGGGACTCTGCCGGCACTGTCTGCAGGTGGGGGAAAGGTCTAGCCTGGAAGTTTGGGGCTAGGCCGGCAAACGCAGACAGCTCTCCTCTCTCCCCATGACCAAGGGTCCGCCTAAGCATGAATGTCCATGGCTCACCCATCCCTCCACATGCCTCTGAACTTGTCCTGCAGCCCCTCACAGTCCTCCACGCTGCTGTGCCCAGAGCAATGGCTCCCAGACAGCACCGTGAGTGCGTCACTGGCTGCTGAAACCCTCCAATGACCTCAGGAGATTATCCAGGCTCCTTAGTGTGGTGCTGAGGGTTCAGCCCCAGCCCTACCCTTTCTTTCCCCGACTTTCTCCCCCATTTTTCATGTACTCTGGCTACAGTGGCCTGGTGGCCATTTCCGGATTCTGCCTGCTCTTTCCCACCTCTCTATGCTCACGCTGTCCTCTCTGCCAGAAAATGCTCTCCCTCACCCTGGCCAGGTGGCTCATTTGGCTGGAGAATCATCCTGTACACTAAAAGGTTCCGGGTTCCGTCTCTGGTCAGGGCACATACCTGGGTTGGGGGTTCAATCCCCAGTCGGGATGCACGTGGGAAGCAGCCCCTCTCCCTTCTCTCTCTAAAATCCTCAGGTTGGAAGGAGGGAGGGAAGGAAGGAGGGAGGGAAGGAAGGAGGGAGGGAGGGAGGGAAGGAGGGAGGGAAGGAAGGAAGGAAGTCCCTTCCTCACAAAATAATACAAAGAGCAGTGGCTAATAGTTACCAAGTTCTCACTATGTGCCAGGCCCTGTACCAAATGCTTTCTCTGCGGCAACTCATTGCAGCCCAAAGGGGTGGGTTATTTTATAGCCTTATCTTATGGATGAGAAAACTGAGATAGATGGAGGTAAAATCACATGTTCAGGGTCACTTAGCGAAGTGGTGGCCTTCACGCTGGTGCTCTGTCTTAGCCCCTGCCCCCTTCTTGTCCTCCTTGGAAGTTCCTGCTCACCATTTAGACTCAGCTCAAAACTAACCTTCAAGGAGTCTTCTTTGATTCCCCCTAAGATATGGCAACTGTGGACGCCAAAGCCACCCCTACAGAAGAAGACAGAATCTAACTAGGCTGCTAATCCAGTGTGTTAAACGCCCTTTACAGAACAGATGGGAGAACTATCGGCTGCTATCTGAGTTCTGACTCTGGTGAAGACTTTGGGCTACCATGTCCAGGTGTCTCGTCGTTTAATGGCTGTGACTAGCTCATTTTTTAAGATGGTGTTAACCCTATGTGGGAAGGTGAGAAAAAAAAATGAGGAGAATGATGGCCAATTACTGGGTTGGCCAAAAAGTCCATTTAGTTTTTTCTCTAAAATAAAGGAAACATTTTTCATTTTCACCAATAACTTTGTTGATTTGGATATTTTGAGTATGTCAGCTATCTCCTGCTATTGGCTTCTAGTGCCTAGAGGCCAGGGGTGCCGCTAAACATCTTCCAATGTATAAGACAGGCCTGCAGGAAAGAATTATTTGGCCAAAATGTCAACAGTACCAAGAAACTTCTCAAACCACTTTTGACACATTTGATCAGTCACGGCACCTTCTCCATACACTGCACAAAGTTTTTTTATGTTTCACTTACATTTTTACCTTTCTTGAAATAATAAAGCATAATGTGGCAAAAAATATTATGTATCTTCTTCTATCTTTAATCTTAAAATGGCTGCACAAAAATTCACTAATTATGGTAAGTTTTTTAAATGCACACCGATATGACAGCTGTCACGATACCATCTAACAAAATTGTTTCAAAAGGAGTTAAAGAAAACTAAGGACTACTAGTGCTATTGTATGGAAAAAACTAAACAAAATTGTTGGCCAACAATTTGTTGGCCAACAATACATTGAACAAACAGCAGTGATGAAGTGACCTCTACTGCTTTTGGCTAGAGACAGTAAGGAGGGTATACAAGGAAACCTATACAAGGAAAGGTTAGGACCTCCTCCAAGGATGACTGGTTATCAGTCCCATGCAGACACAGCTGTAAGAGCCACTCCACCGCTAAAAGTAGGTTTGTTGTTTAAGACACTTTCTGAGTATTCTCATAAGAGAATGCTTTGAGCAATAGAGATTTGGGAGCTGAACTAAAGCCTCTTCAAAAGCAAAGTGAGCTGCATTTAAATTTGATTTCCATCTAAACATTGCTAAGACGTAAGAGAATCCCAAGACTTCTGGTCAAGATGGCAGAGTAGATAAACACGTACTCAGCAGCTCCCACAACCAGATAAAAATTACGACTAAATTACAGAACCACCATCATTTCGAACTGCCTGAAATCTGGCTGAATTGAAGGCCTACAACTAGGGGATTAAAGAAGAAGCCACACTGAGAGTGGTAGAAGAGGCAGAGACTTGGGAAAGGCTATTTCCACATCCACGTGTGGCAGATAGAAATTGGAGGGATAGCTTAGCTGCAAAGGTACTTCCTGAGGAGCGAGGTGTTCCGGCCCTATATCAGGCCCCCATCCCAGGGTTTCAGTGCCAGGAAGAGAAGGCCCCATAACTTCTGGCTGTAAAAACCAGTGGGGATTGAGGCTGAGGAAGACAGAGGGCTTCTAGAGTCCCAGGCAGTTCCTCATCAAGGGCCCACATATGGGCTCACTCAGACTCACTTCCTCTGAGCTCCAGCCCTAGGCAGCAACTTGAAAGATACCAGAGGCATATGTGGAGGAACTGAAGTGTCTGGCATCAAGGTAAGAGCTGGGGCAGGGGGTTGAAGCAGCTTTCTCCCAGACAGAAGTGCCGGCAGAGTCCATTGTTCCTTTTCTGAGCGCCCCCTCACTCCCACAGAGATCTGGCAGGCAGGCACCATATCTGAGTCTCCATCAACCTGGCTCACACTGTTTGCCCCACCCTGGTGATTCCCTGAGGCCCACCCCACCCAAACAGTTTCCAGTGGCTTTTCCATCTGAATGGCCTGTTACAGCTCATGCTTCATATTTTCCTAAAATCTCTCAAACAAGCAGCATCTGGCGTCAGCATGCTAAGTGACCCCAAGCCTGGCAGTAGCAGCAGCCGACTTTGGTTTGCAGCTGGGCCTTGCCTGGGCACCTCCAAGCCCAGCACAAATAATAGCCATCTGCAGATCACTTTGTAGGTCATGCTGGGTGTTCCCAGACAGAGCACAGGCAGTGGTTGACATAGGCCTGCACCTCCCAGGAGGCCCCACAGCTAGTGTACTAGGTGGAAAGCTTCAGGCCATGTAGAAGCACCACCCTAACCACCTCCACAAGCAACACACTCAAGGGGCAGACTCAGTGGGCACCAGAGCCCTGCTGAAGTAAGTCCTGCTCTGTGGAGTGGGCTCCTGCACAGCTGATCCTCCATGGTGGTCGAATGCCGGGCAGTAAATCCCTCCCATCGATGTGCCCACAGCAATCAAGGCTCAACCACAACAGGGTGTACACAGTCCACACAAGGGGTGCACCTCAAGTGTCCAGCTTGGGCTGTGGCTCTGGACCCTACAGAACACTTACTACATTAGGCCACTGCCCCAAGCCTGGGAGACACTGCAGCTCTCCTAATATTTGGAGGCTGCCAAAATGAGGAGACAAAGAAACATATCCCAAATGAAAGAACAAAACAAAACTCCAGGAAAAGAACTAAACAAAATAAAGACAAGCAATCTACTACACGCTGAGTTCAAAATACTTTATAGGGTTGCTCAATGAACTTAGTGAGACCTTCAACAGAATAAAAAGGACACGTCAGAAATGGAGAATGCACTAACTGAAATAAAGAATAGTTTAGGGAATCAACAATAGAGTTGATGAAACTGAGGATCAAATCAGCAATTTTGGAATATAAAAAAGCAAAAAACAATCAGAACAGCAAGAAGAAAAAAGAATTAAAAAAAGCAAAGATAGTGTAAGGAGCCCTTGGGACAACTTCAAGTGTGCCAACATTTACATCATGGGGGTACCAGAAGGAGGAGAGAGAGAACAAGAAATTGAAAACCTATTTGAAAAAAGGACAGAAAACTTCCCTAACCTAGTAAAGGAAATAGACATACCAGTCTAGGAAGCAGAGAGAGTCCCAAACAAGATGAATCCAAAGAGGTCCATGCCAAGACACATCATAATTAAAACACCAAAGGTTAAAGACAAAGAGAGAATCTTAAAAGCAACAAGAAAAAAGCAGTTAGTTAGTTACTAACCAGGGAGCTCCCATAAGACTCTCAGCTGATTCCTCAATAGAAAATTTGCAGGCCAGAAGGAATTGGCAAGAAATATTCAAAATGATGAAAAGCAAGGACCTACAACCAAGATTACTCTACCCAATAAAGGCTGTCATTTAGAATGGAAGGACATGTAAAGAGCTTCCCAGTAAAGAAAAGCTAAAGGAGTTTATCATCACCAAACCAGTATTATATGAAATGTTAAAGGGTCTTCTTTAAGAAAAAGAAAAAAAGATTAAAAATATGAACAATAAAATGGCAATAAATACATATCTATTGATGATTAAATCTAGAAAACAAAATAAATGAACAAGCAAACAGAAACAGACTCATAGATAAAAAGAACATTTTGACAGTTGCCAGATGGTGGGTTGAAGGGATGGGTGAAAAAGGTGAAGGGATTAAGAAGTACAAATTGGTTGTTACAGAATAGTCATGGGGAGGTAAAGTACAGCATAGGAAATACAGTCAATAATATTCTAATAACTATGTATAGTGTCAGATGGGTACAAGATTGATCAGGATGATCATTTAGTAAGTTATGTAATGTCTCATCACTGGGGTGTACACCTGAAACTAATATAATGATGTGTGTCAGCTGTAATTGAAATATAAACATGATTTTTTTTTAAAAGAGAGAAGTCTCATTTGTCTTTGTCTTATACTTCTGTGTTCATCTTTTTTTTTTCCCCCTCCTAATTTTGGCTACAGTGTCCACTTACAATCAAAGAATTACAGTGCACATTGTCCCCAGAATCCATAAATGTGTTCCTAGCCCATCTGTGGTAGCTTAGAGAAAGGACCACTGCAGACGCGTTTTACCCACCCACCACGTTCAAAGGGAACCTGCGCTTCAGCACCGCACAGGAAAAGAATTCTGTTCATGTTCCATTGTACGCAGGAGCATATTTTACTGATCTGAAAGAATATGACGCGTCCAGTTTTCTAGCAATTTTCTTGGTTTCTTTTCCAGCATTGTCTTTGCTGTACTCTTGCTGATGGCTGCTTCATTTTAATCTGGTTGTTTCCTGGCTTGACAACATTAGTAACTCTGATTTCACTTTTTCATTGATTTGCTTTTGTTTTTTTCCTCATGTAACAATGGTGCAGGATCCAGGGATATGACCCAAAGGTGGACTACTCATAAACGTTAATTTGGGGCATTCTTTGGTAATTTTTTTTTGTTTTTTGTAACTACAAAGCTTTGCTACAAATGTATGCATTTCATTCAAATCAGTGATCTGTGTGTGATTTCCTAAACATAATTGTGGATTATAAAAAATGTAACATCATAATTACATTCCTAATTAGAATTAGTATGTCTGGTTTTGTATCTTCATACTGTATTTAACACTTTGTATAACTTAGTTTATTTTTCTTTGGTTAAAAAAATGGCTCAAGTAGAAAAGCGGTCCCCTTCATATTAAGACAGTGCAAAAACTGTAAAGAAAATGTGTACAGTGAAAAATCAAAACCCCACATTTTCCCTTGTAGACCAAGTGCCTTTTATTCATCTCTCCCCAGGACTCAGCAGTGCCTTTGAGGCAGAGTCATCTAATAAATGTTGATGAATGGGTGGTCAGAGAAAAGAATGGATGTTGTTGTAGGCAGCAAAGCTCAGCACCAGGTGTTGGTGGCCCAAGGGATGGCGTCAGCACTGTTTCTGTGGTGGCAGCAGGCAGGAGTCCCTGGGGACCTCCAACAAAGCCCACAGCACTGCACACAGCACTCTCCCACTTGCTCCCGTGATCCTGGCCCCTATAGGGACCCACCTTAGAGACATTTTGAAATCAAACCAGCTTGTCTCCAGTGTCTTCCTCTCCCTACAAACCTCTGCCTCTGCCCTCTTGTGTGACCCCACTTCCGTCTTCTGGCCACAGGTCTGTCCCGCCGAGAGAAAACCCACAGTAGGAGGGGAAAGTACAAGAGGGGAGGTTGCTCTGGTCTCAGTCCCTGGGCTGCACTTACCATGTGAACAAGTCATTTAGCCTCACCTGCTTCTGGGTCCTCGCTGTCCAAGGACAGTAATGGTAACACCCTTCTCCAGTCTGTGAAGGACAAGCGATACACGTATGGGGCAGTGCAGGTAAACCGCCAGACACCACGCTGCTGTTTCATTATTGTTGGAAGTTAGTAATCGGCCCAAGAAAGCACTGAAATCAGTGTCACAGGATCTGGCTATAAAGCTCCCCACTCCACCACTCATGAAACAGGGGCAGCCAATGATGTGTTCTGATATAGGCCCCACCTACTATAAAAATGCCCCCCCAAATATAACACAGATATTTTAAAAATACAGGGTCTGGCAGAAGGAAGGCCTGCTTGAGTGTAGTTGGTAGGGTAATAATATGGATGTAATAATTTATAGTATTAATTTGAACATTTCACATAAAATGCCATATGGTGTGCTTGAGTGTGACAGTGTTATGTTACAGAATTACATGGTTATGACTTTGTAATAAAAAGGGGCATTATTTGTGCCAGACCCTGTATAGAATGGGAAATCCCTAGTGGGCTCCCAGGAGTTACAGAAGGTCAAACGCTAAAGCAGAAGTGGTCCAGGCCACATCAGACCTGGCTAGTCTCTGCCCTTCGCGCCCAGCCCAGGCTCACAGCCTGGAGTTCAACACCCACATAAGGGGCAGACTTGGCCTTGGAAGTTCCCAGCTCCATGCAGAGGAAACTTGAAAATGCTGCCCACCAACTAGGGAAGAAATAGGAGATTCTGAATGAGGAGAAAAGCCCCCCACAAGAAGCAAAAAACCAGGAACAGGGGATGGAAAGTGACTGCTTAATGGGCATGGGTTTCCTTTAGAGGTGATGAAAACGTTTTAGAACTCGGTGAAGGTCATGGTTGCACAACCCTGTGAGTGCAGTAAATGTCACTAAATTGTACACTTCAAAACGGTGCTATTACGTTACGTGAATTCCACTTAATTTTTAAAAAGGGAAAGAATAGAACCCCTAAGCCTTCATCACACACAGCATGGACTCCCAAACCAAGTTGGCAAAGCAAGGACTGGTAATGAGCCAGTGAAAACCATTAGTGTGCCTAATAAGAAAATGCAAAACTGGCGTGTGCGCAGGGCTCTTGCTCGACCCAGGGCACAGGGAAGGGCTGTGGGGGTGGGGGCAGACGAGGGAGTTCACAGGAAAAGTAAATTACAGCCTCCACGAGGAAACAATCCACAGTAAGGGAGAATCAGCAGCCCCCACAAACAGGAAAACTGATACTCTAGGAAGTTGGGCTAATAGAACTATATAACTCAAGATAGAACTGTCTGAGAGACTATAAAAGAAATATGTTTAAAATAATTAAAGCGATAAATGGGTTAGAATTCATAATGAAAGAATAGGACATTACAGAAAACAGCATGCAGATCTGATAAAGCACCAAGAGAACTCCTAGAAACAAAACTTATCACCGAAATTAAGACTTCAACAGACAGGTTAATTAGCAGAGCCAGAGGATTTGAAAAATTGGATCAGAGGACCATGTCCAGGATGCAACATCGAGAGATAAAGAGATGAAAAATGAGATGACAAAGGAGAGGCAGAGGCTGGAGTAAGAAAAGTCCAACATTTGGGAGCTCCAAGAGCAGGGAATTGAGGGGGCAAAGGAAAGGAGGTATTTGAAGAGAGACGGTGAGAATTTTCCAGGAGTGGTAAAGGACAGGAACCCTCAGCTTGAGGAAGACGCAGGACTCTGAAGAGCGAGCACTGAATAAAAACAACACACGTGCCGCAGCCTCGGGAAACTGCAGAGCGCTTCAGGGACAGGCCTACACAATGGAAAACATCCTCCAGCCGCTCAAAGAAGCTGACTGCAAAGCCCGAGTTTCAGAGGCAGCGCACCCCACATTCAAGAGTGGGGTAAAACAAAGGCGTTTTCAGACAAGTGGAGCATAAGAGAGTTGGCTGTCTGTAGACTCTCCGGGAAGGAACTGCTAAAGAGACCCTTCAAGAAAAATGAAGCCAAACCGAGAAGGAAGAAGTGAGATGCAAGAAGAGATGAACAGCAAAGAAATCAGTAAACATGTGAGTTAAATTTAAATTCAACTGATAATTGTATAAAACAACCACAATAATAAAACAGGGCTTCCTAAACCCCCAAAATGGTGTGAGGCATTTAATGGGGTTGGCTCTTACCCACCTTCTGGTTCCCCCACTGCAGCCAGTCCCCTAGGTCTTCAGTTGCTGGCCCTCCCTCAGCCACTGCCGTGCAGACTGACCCCACTGGGCCAGAGCAGTCCCTCTTCCTGGACAACCTGACCAGGTGCCCAAGAATGCTGAGCTCCCCCACATACACACACCCCCAGACCACAGCCCAGCCAGGCCCCTCAGCCACGTCCCTGCAGCTTCTGGCTAACCCTCCCCTTCTGGGTTTGGATGAAAACTACACTGCAGGAGGTATGGGCTGGCATTCCCAGCAGCCACTGAAAGGGCGAGGAGACACCACCTGAACTTCGGGGAGTTACCTCACCATGGGGGAGTTCTGACTGAGGGGAATGGGAGACAGGAGGACTGGGCAGGCAAATTCCTCTCCATGCTGGCTACTCTGAGGCCTGCTTGCTCCCTGTTGCTCATCAGGAGAAGCCCTGAATACTGAGGGGATGCACCTGTTAAGCAACCTGCTGAGCTCTTTGCAATTTACGTGGTCTGCACAGGAATGCTCCCTTTGAATAAGGAAGACCAGTAGTTTTCAAAGTGTGGCTCCCAGTCCAGAGGCAGGAGCATCACCTGGGAACTTGTTACAAATGCAAATTCTCCAGTCCCTCCATGCCCCCCACCCCCAAATCTTCTGAATCCAGACTCTGAGGCTGGGGCCCAGGGCTCTGTGTTGTGACAAGTCTTCCTGATGGTCCTGATATTAGGTCATCAGGTGCTCGGTTAAAACGTTTGAATGGACTGTGATTTGTGTTACTGTGACATTTGTGTGGAACTTGTGAGAAGCATTACCACAGCTCACTAAACACTCTGGCCCTCTGCCTTCAACACTGGCCAGAGCCCTCTTCTCTCTGCCATGGCAACAAGCAAAACTGCAGAGTTGCTGCTCTATTAGCCTGGGGCCCGGGGCGAGGGTGAGAAGGAGCAGGCCGTGGCTAGCCCACAATGCACGTGTGATATGAACAAGAAACAAAACTTTATTATTTTAAGCCACTGGGGTTTGGGTGCTGTTTGTTAAGGCAGCATAACCCAGCCCCATCCAGTCTGATATGGGCTAATATTTGCTTCTCTTTTTTTTTCAATCCTCACCCAAAGATATTAATTTGAGAGAGAGAGAGGAAGGGAGGGAAAGAGGGAGGAGGGAGGGAGAGAGAGAGAGAGAGAGAGAGAAATATCGTTGTGAGAAACATCAATCCATTGCCTCTTGTACGCACCCCTAGTGGGAATCAAACCCACAACATTTTGGTGCACCGGACAATGCCCCAACCAACTGAGCCACCCAGCCAGAGTTGGGCTAATATTTTCAAAGAACAGAGCTTCACAAAATGCCTCAAGTCCCTATCACAAGGCCTAAAATGAGCTCTGTCTGCAGAGGTAAGGGTGCCCACTGCCCTATCCCACGAGAAAGAAGTGTGCTTGTGTCTGCTGAGCCTCAGGAGAAATCTGATGCCTGGGCAGCCAAGGGGGAACAGGACTTGGCTTATCTGTAGGTGATGGCAGGGTGTGGGCAGCTCTGGTGTGGATGGTTCTAAAAGAGCTGCGAGGGTGGCAATTTTGGGCCAGAGGAAATGGTACAAAGAGAAGAAAAATAGTGCCACCTGCATCTGCATGAAGCTTTATGCTTTCCAGGACACTGTCATTCACTGTTTCATCTTTCTTCCCTCCCCACTAAGAGATGATCCATTCTATACCCAGTGGGAACAGAGAGGCAAAGGGACTTGCCCAAGGTTGCACAGCAAGTTACTAGTAGAGTCAGCCAAGGCGTTCACTCCATGGCCAGAGTCCTTCTACCATGTGCTGAGAAACGAGGCTCCAGGAAGGTGGCTTTGGAGGTAGGCTGATGTCCCCACGCCCCTTCCCAGAGCACAGGTGATGTTTCTGTGCAGGGTCCCGAGGACTCTCAATGCTGGATGAGTTCTCCCCAGGTTCTGGTGAACTCGGAGGTCCTCTGGCCTCTGGGAAGTGGAGAGGGGGGAGTGGAGGGGCAGGGGATGCAGGGCTTCGGCTCCTGAATGCTCCTAGGTTTACCAGCTTCTCATCTGGCACCAGCACCCTGGGCGTGACCCTTCGCCCTCTCTATCGCTTCTCCTTCTGATGCGCTTCCCAACACCGGGTCTCCATTCTCCCACCGGCAGGTTTCAAAGCCTGCGGGGGGCTGACCCCCACCTTTATGGATTAGATAGTGTCCTTCTGAAATTCATACGTGGAATTCCTACCTAACCCCTGGAACCCTAAAATGAGACCTTATTTGGAGACAGATCTCACAGAGGTAATCAAATTCAAATGAGGTCATTAGGCTGAGCAGTAATCCAATATGACTGGTGTCCTTATAAAAATGGAATGTTTGGGGACTGACACCCATAGGGGAAGAATGCCACGTGGAAGACAGAGTTACACTGCCACAAGCTGAAGACCCCCAGAAGCTAGAAGAGGGGCCTGAACAGATCTTCTGTCACGACCCCCAAAAGGAACCAGCCCTGCCAACACTGCCATCTCAGACTTCTAGCCTCCAGAACTGAGACAATAAACTCCTGCTGTTCAAGCCACCCAGGCCATGGTGCTTTGTAACAGCAGTGCTGGGAAACTAATAATCGCCTCACCCAGCCGGTCTCACCTCCCCTTCTCCCAGCCCAAACCTGCCCGCTGTGGTTGGCCAGCCACCTCACTCCCCACCGTGCGCAGGCCCAGCTCTGTGTCTTTGCCGATGGGGTTCCCTCTCCCACCCACCCCAAAGACGCCCTTCCATCCCTCCCACCCACCCCAAAGATGCCCTTCCATCCAGCTCAAATCCCATGAAGTACCTCCCCCCACACACATACACTCCCCAAGGGATCACAGGTCATTCTCTCCTGCCTGAGTTTGCCTGGTCTGTCTAGTCTTTCTCACATTCCTCTCCTGGCTGTTAACTAATGACTTCATGCACACTAGACTTGCCTTCTCAACAAGACTGTAGGTTCCACGAGGGCAGAAGCTATTTCTATCCAGCAGCACGGTGCTGTGGGCGGGCCGCAGCAGGCCCATAATAACTACTGGCTTGAAACACCCAGGGCATACACCTTCATTCTTCTGTGAGTAGCTGATTTCTCATTAACACTTGGTAAGTGCATGTGGCTAAAAAGATAGCCTCTCCTCTTTACCTGCTCTACTTTGTGAAGATGCCTGTCAAAACAGCTACAGGACTCTGTTGCAGGTATTTCTGTACCAGACCACCTCCTTCCACTAGGCTGCAAGCTCCTCCAGGCAGCAACCACATCTCAGTTGCATGCGTATCCCCTGCATCCGCCTATTGGCAAGCAACAAGCAAAAGTTGAATGGATAAACATGAGCATGTGGCAGAAGCTACATACTATACATCCAGAGACCCAGTAAGGGTTTCAAAGAACCCACAAACCGTTGAAATTGTGTGCAAAGGGCTATGTGTACGTGTACGTTTATGTATGTGGTGTGCATTTCCCCAGGGAGAGGGTGCATGGGTCTCTGAGGAATTAAAATAACATCCAAGACTAAAAAACAGTCAAGACCAAAGCCAAGGAGAAGGGAGCTGAAATTTATTAAGCCCCTCCCCTGTGCCTGGTGGTTTAGGCATTACTATCCTCTTTTTATGTGGGTGGAAACTGAGGCTCAGACAGGTGATATCTTGCCTATTCCAAATGGTTCAGAGCAGACTCTGGGGCCAAATTCCAGTTCTGGTTGAGTCACAGAGCGATTAAGTATATTGACCAAAATCACACAGCTAAAAAGTGACGATCTTGGTCAAGGTACTTAGCTGCTCCATGGCTGAGTTTCCCCACCTGCTAATGGGGTCCCGACCTCACAGGACTGTTGTGAGGAGCTGACGTGCTGATGGATGGATGTAAGGAGATCAGAATGGCGCCTGGCCTGTGGTGTGGACTCTGCAGATGAGGAGAAGGAGGATAAAGAGGAAGAAGCTGGGGGTGGCAGAGCTGAGATTCACCCTGGGCTTATATGACTCTTGCCTCAATCATCACTAGCAGCACCAGGCATGCCGCCATGCCCCATCTCGCTGCGGAAACCCTCTTGTTCCCTCCTAGGAAACGCCTTCAGTCCTGAAAGTGGTTTTTTGAGCTTGGCTTTCTGGGTAGACCAGCTTGTGGCCACCAGCTCAGCAGGCAGTGCCTGGTGGTTACATAAGAAGGAGGTGGCAGGTTATGAGCTGCCTTCCCCATCAGCAAGACCAAGCCTGTGCAACAAGGACACTTAGCGCTTCTGCCCTGCTCTTCATTTTCCAAGAGCCTCACCAACACCCACGAATGGAAATTAAAAAGGGAAGGTGCTCATCTGTGCCTGCGGCCCCATGATGATGCCCGAGCTCCCTTTATAACTTCCCTGAGTCCATCACTGTGTGCCCTGAGCTCAAAAGGTCTGCTCACCCCCATCCTGCTTGGGCTTTATGGCTCCACGCGCCCCACCGCCAGCCTGACCCTCACTCCACTCCAGGCAAACAGAGCGGTAGCAGTAAAGCCTTGCTCCTGACCTCGCTTCCACACGTAGGTCCCTATAGTAACCGCATCCCATGTAGTAACCAAGGCCTTAGCCCAGCCCAGCCCTCTGCACTGCTTTTTCAGTTTGCTTTGAGTGAGTATCTTTGTATTTTTCCTGCAAAACCATCAGTATTGACCCCATTTGCTGGAACATTTTTCATTCATTCCTGTAATGCAATTAGAATCGAATTTCTCCGGCATTAGGGAAGATGTAACAACGGTAGGGGAAAATTGTCATTTCATTCCCAACATCAACACGCCTACTCTGCCCAAATTCTCTCTCTGGTGCTCCCTCGCTCTACCCATCCAGATGGCAAGGAGAATACTAACAAGGAAAGTCACTCTTCAGATCTGCCTCCAAATGCAGAGGCAGAAGCTGTGGGGGCAGATTCCTCTCTCAGTAATTAAACGGGGGCCTCCCTGCTTCTCTGACAGTCTCCTGTATTTGAGGGGATCTTCTAATGCCCACTGGAAAGCCCCAGACTGGTCCCATTCCACCGGTCAGAGGTAAGTGGGGAAAGAGCCCCTTAGACTCTAAGAGGACCCTAAACCAATCTCCCAGACAGGTTCGGTGACTTGCCCAAAACCACATGCCTGGGAAGCTGAGACCAAAACCCGGATGTGCAGGCTCTCACTCCTGGGTGTCTCCCACTGTACCACACTGTCCCCACCCAGAGAGCCTGCAGCTTGCCAGCCAAGTCAACCCCTGTCTCTCTGGAGACATGAAGGTTTCAGTTTTCTGAGCCACTGCAGACAAAGAGGGAAAGAGGTAACAAGTGTCTTTCACGAGCCCACTTTTCCTTTGGTGTGTTCCAATCCTTTCTGGAAACACTCCCACTTCCTGGAACAGGTCCCTTGTGATGTCTTATTCTTGCCACTCTCCTTCTAGGTACCATGATCTTGCCATCCAATAATCCAGCCTGCCTTCCTTCCTCTCACCCATCCATCCTTCATCTGTCCATTCATTTATCCATTCAGTTCCCCCCCCCATCCAACAAAGCCTTCTTGAGTACCTATGACTACCTCAGGTCTGTGCCAAGCACTTGGCACTTTTTCCCACTGCTCCCCAGAGCACCTGCTCCGGAAGCGTCCACTTCTCTCCCGACCCCTTCAAAGCCTAGACCTGACTTGCTCCCATCAACCTTCTAGGAGGCTGATCTGATAGACTAATGTATGCTAACATATTTGCATTAGAACCATCATTCCCTCCAAGCTGGCAGCAGGCAGGGACTTCTGGAGTCCTCGGGTCAGCTGAGTCCTGTGGCCCAAGGCCCAGATGACAGCTTTACCTCTCTTCCCCTCAGTCCCCTTCCCTGCCCTCCCATGCCCACTGAGGCCAGAAGAGAGGTAGCCACTACGTACGTATGCAGAAGTCTCCGTTCTCGTAGTAGCCAGGGCAGCACTGGGACCTCCGCCGGTACATGGTCCGGAGGCCACGCCGATACGCTGTCTTGTAGCTGATCCTAGGGCACAAGGGAGAAAGCCACTTGAAAGTATTGAAAATCAATCACTCCTGTTAGAATGATATTTGTGTTAAGCGATATCGAGGATGCCATTCAATAATTACTTTAAAATGCGTGGTGGCTTCGAATATGAAGGAACACAATAAAGAACAATCGATGGCGGGATCTGGGCTGCTGTGACACAGAATGACCAAGCGTTTGTTATACCTGCTGACTTCTCCCCAATCTCTTCAGAGTGATACTTAGACGGGTCGCAGAAGATACTGTCTGGAGTGACACTGTGGAGGACAACTGGGGACTTCTTAAAACTTCCAGACCCGGGGCTGGAGGGGCCAAAGGGGTGACTGGGATGGGAGTTTCTATGCCTACTGCCACCACCCCAACAAGCAGACTGTTTAAGTCCCCTGGAATTCAGTCCACCCACTTGGAGAACTGAGGCACACTCATCAAAAGGCCCCTCTGAGGCTGACTCGGTCCCAGAGGCAGGTTAATCTCTCTTACACCAAAATTAACACCTCCTGCAGAAGAAGAGCTTCGCATGCCATCCCTGGGAAGGCTCAGAACAAAACCTGGCTCTGCAGAGGAGGAAGAGAAGGCCCAGAGAGCAGGGGAAGCTCTGAACTGGCAGTCAGAGACCCGGGTTCCAGTTCTTATGCTGACATGGGTGTTGAGACTTCACCCTGTGCCAGAGCAATTGATAGGCAAAATCTCATTCCATTCCCTCTTTGCCACAGGTAGCTTCATTACACCCCTTTCTTTTCTTTTTTAGAGTTTTTATTCTTACTTAATTTTATGTACCCCTTCTCCCATTTTGTTCTATGGATGAGAAAACCAAGATTCAGAGAAGTTGATGACTTGCTCAAGGTCACATGGCTAAACAGTTTCAGAACCAGGATTCAAACCCAAGTCAGTCTTATTTCAAAGCTACTAGGCTTAACCTATGTGCCAGTTCCCACAGCGGGGCTTGCTGGATTGCTGAGATGGCCATGCTAACAGAGCAAGGACAGGAAATAGATGGCGTGAGGGCTGAGTTCGCAAGAGGGAGTCACAATGGGATATTAAAGGCACAGTCCCTTCCACACACGCAGGGTCAAAATGGAGGTGATCTGAAGTGGTCATCAAAGGCCAGAAAGAAAAGTAACTTCTCAAGGTCATGTCATATAACTAGGACTTAACTCCAAGTCCTTGGGCCTTGAAGCCAGAGCTCTCTGCTTCCCCCCACAGCACCTGGGGTGGGGCAGCCTGCCCTGTGGACCCCTCCTCAGGGGGCAGAGCAGCAGGGGAGGGTCACTGGAGGTGCTGACGGCCTACTTTCCATGAAGGGTCAGGCCAGGCCAACTCGGGAAGGGAGTCCTACCACACAGGCTCCCAGTCCTTAAAGCCCTCTCTTTATGACAAATGACAGTATGGGACTCTGGGGAGATCTGTGATATTTGGGAATGTTGTAAACTAAGGTCATGCTACTTTGTCAAAAGCCCATAATGAAAGGTAAGCTGACCTCAAAGTAAAGCTACTCTCCCGGCACAGGGAGGCAGCTCCTGGCTATTTTAGGGGTGGTGTTAGCCTCTCAGATAAAGAACAACTTGGGGATGACTCCAAGGTCATCCAGTCCATTCCTCCCACCAAACAGGTTCTCCCCTAGCACTCCGATGGGATGGTGGTCTTGACATCATGAAAGCCTCACAGGAGAGAGATGCCCCACTGCTTCTGGCTTTCCCATCCTTGCTTGCTCCCAGTGCTGGGGTGGGAAGCAGGAGAGGGAAGGAGCTGGGGGCCAGGCTGCTGTCGGGAGAATGATGCTGCGTTCAAACAAGGCGTTCCATACGGAGGCAGACTGATGGTGCAGCTGTCAGCGTGCACACTCCAGGTCATCAGGAAGGCTGCAAGGCGACTCAATAATTTAGCAAAATAACTCATGTTCCAGGAATGCAGCCGATTTTAATAAGCACCCACTCACTCACCCTTCCCCAGCAGTGATGGACGGCAGCCCCAGCCTCCAAGTACCCAACAAAGCCACGCCTCAGAGCAAACCTGGCTCTGGCACAGAGCCTGACAGGCTCATGGAGAGAGCAGGACTTCTAGTTCTGCCTCTGCCTTTGACCGGGGCCACAGGCAGCTACCATGGCACAACTAAGGGAGTTGGAAGGGGGCATTGGGTCCCAGCTCCTCATTTCACAGCCAAGGGCTAGAGGAAGGGGATGTGTTAATGGCTGAGTGGCCCCTGTTGGACCAACTCCCCTGCAAACAGTTATACAATCTGGAGAAAATGTGAAAAACAACTACCTGAAGGCACTAGAGAGAGAGCAAAGGTAGATGCTGGAGGGGAGTAGACACTTGGAAAAACAGAATGACACCGGGCAAGGTTAGTCCAAGGGCAGAGCCCAGCCAACAATAAATACTTCAGATGGTTAAATTCAGATAAAAGACATGCAGCCTTATTGTTTTGAAGAACCATAAGACAAGTGCAGGGTGGACTCAACAACTAAAAAGTGAAAAGGGAAACCCCAGAAAGAAGAAAGCCACAAAGAGGAAGCCCATATTCTTGGTAAAATCTCTGCCCAAACTTCTGGCCCCTGAGTAATGTTGTGGAGAGCAGGTTCCAAGCAGTCCAGGTAAGGCTAAAAATATTGAACTTTCAGAATTTGAAAATTGAGTTTGGCCAAGTTAATGGACTAGTAAAACAAATAAACAAGCAACAACAAATTGATACTCTCTGGAGGAACAAAACAGAATTCAGTCTTTACTGTCTCTCTTGTTCACAATGCCTAGCATAAAATTCAAAATTACTAGACAAATAAAGATACTAGAAAATATTACCCACATAAGAGAAAAGACAACCAACGAAGACCAATCCTGAGATGATCCAGGTGTTGGATTAGAAGGCAAGAATTTTTAAGTGGTTAATATATCTAGGCTCAGTGTCTCACAGAAAGTTACTAACAAAACCCCAAACAATACCAGGACTTAGGCTTTTCAGTATAGAGTGAGTTTCCCCATCCATATGCTGCCCACCATGATTCCTGCATAAATCCCAAAGAGGGACTAGACCCACAGGAGGAAGCAAAAGAAATCTGGAACCAACACAGATGCTCAGCAACTAGGAGATGAGCCTTGGAGGTGGCCCCTCACTCAGTCCCTCATTTACTCTTCATCTGCTGGTTTTTCAGACCCTCGAGTAATAATTCTACATTTCCTGGGCCTAATACCTCATTTTTCTCCATTCTCCCCTGCATTTTTCAAAGTATTGTCACATTCCTGACCTCACTGGACCCTGAGAGTAGGAAAGGCAAGGATCATTCTATGTTCGATGAGTACATGGGAATTGCAAAATGAAGTGATTTGCCCAGGATCATCCAACAAAACATGTTCTCTCTTCCTTCATCTCCTCTCTCCCTAGAGACATAGGAGCATGTATGTCTGCAGGGGGCTGAGACAAGGGAGCAGGATTTCCACGTACAGCCGTTCAGAACCTGAGAGGGCCCTGACTTCTAGCCTGTACTCTGTCCTCCAAGCCAGATGCCTGGCATGAAGCTACATCTGCTCTGAGTAGGGGGAAAGGGGTGGGGGTGGGGAGTGTCCTAGGTTGGATTTCCCCCAAGAAGCAGACCTGAGACAAGGATTCAAGGACAAGTAGTTTATTTAGGAGGTAATCCTAGGAAGTATGAGGAGGGGGATGGGAAAGTGAGACAGGGAAATAAAAGCATCCAATTTAGGGCATGCTGTTGAGCAGGTTACTCTGGGATATAATGTGGAACACAGTCAGAGTTGGGCCCTGTATTCCCAGGGGAAGAAAGCTGGGGTATTCACCTACAAAATCCCCGCCTGTCACTGGTGGAGGAATGACCCCAACGGCATCAACTTTCTGGCACTTCTGGCCTGCCTTGCCCATAAGCACCTCTGGCCAGAAAGGAGCCCTCATCAGAGCATCTCAGGGGGTCCGTGTGAAGGGTGAGTGCCAAGGGGATATAGGCATGCACTGACCACATCTGCTACAGGGGCGATTTACTAACTGGCAGAAAGGCAAACCCTGAGGGCCCGCACCCTTTCCTGCCCCGTCATCTGTGAAAAGTACTCACCGGTGCCTGGTGCACTTGAACCAGTTGAGGATGTCTGTGCATCGTGTGTAGTAGATCTGGTCGAAGGGGTGTGCGTATGATTCTTGGACAGTCACGGCATAGCTGAGAACCAGATAGAGATGGAAGCTACCATCAGCATGTGGGAGGGTTAGCTGATATTCAGGATGGGGTCTCCCTCCCCAGGGAAGCCAGGCCGCAGCTAAGTGTCCAGGGGCTCCCACACTCCCTCTCCCCACCACTCCACTCTCTTCTTCCTGCCCTTGGCATTCAAACTTGCCTGATGCTGGGTTGGATCCAGGACACACTGCCCTTTAGCCCAGCTCATCTTCTGAAATTCTAGTTCATTTGTTCAGTTAACAGAGAGAGAATAAAGGAGGGTTTAGGGGTATTCTATGTGGTTTTGGAAGGCAGAGCCAACAAGTTTTAAAATAGTTGTGTATATCATTAATGGTTTTCAAAGCACCTAATGGAAGTTAATCTTTGTAGCAACTCTGTGAAGTAAAAGATCCCATTTTACAGATGAAGAAACTAAGGCTCAGAGAGAGGAGACTTGCCCAGGTCACACAGCTGGTAGCAATAACTGCCAAAATGTAGTAAGTGCCCTGTCTTCACTGTTTGAAGCCCTTCTAATCCTCACACAATCTGATAAGGTAGGTGGCATTGCTATATCCTCATTTCACAGATGACAAACTGAGCATCAGAAAGGGTAAGTGACCCCCAAAGTCACCAGTTACCTCTGTCCTGTTATTACGTCTCTTGTGTAGCTAGGGGTACATCAAGGACATGCCCCAGGCCTGCCTGTTAGCTGTAACCCTGGATCAGTAAGTGGAAGCAGGTCTCACCTTCATGAAAACAAACCTTTGCACCCACCCACCCCGGCAGGATTTGTAGGAAAAGGCAGCCCAGCCAGGACATAAAGCGAACACTCACACTTCCTGCGAAGGTTGGGAGAGGACGTCGGCTGAGATTTCAGGAATTAATTTTTATGCCTGTTGGTACTATTCAGTGTTTTTCCCCCAGAAGGCTCACTGACCTCGGCCGGATGGCCAGGTCCAAGCTATAAAAGCCCGTCTGCTCTGCCTGAGGAAATTGTTGGTTTACTTGCAAGAGGGTTGGGCAGGCCAGCTCCTGACTGTGTCCACATCAGGCCCTCTGATGCAAGAAATGGCAAAGGTCTAGAATTCAGGAGTCCAGGAGTGGTGGGCCACCCCCAGGAGGGAGTCAGGGGGGCGGGAACACTCTGTTTCTCTGAAGCATCAAGGCTGTAGGAGGGCCCTCGGTGAGCCTCTCCCAGCCAGATGTGCCTCGGAGGCACACATCCATGCAGACACGGCCTGAAGCTCTGCTTTACTGCCAGGCTTGGAGAAACTGAAGCAGCTCCACGCCCACCCTAGCCTCCCAAAGGCCCCTTCAACTCCAAAATTCCCTGACCCTGTGCTCTGACACTTCACTTAGAGGCAGGAGAATGAACGGATAAGAGTGCATGGGCTCTGGGTCAAGGTTGAACCCTGTCACTTGTTAGCAGCATGTCCTTAGACATGTAAGACTCATGTAGGCCTCCATCTCCTCACCTGTAAATCTGTGCTAAATATCACCAGGGGCTCCATGTAGTTACTGTGAGGGTTAAGGAGGGCGAGAGCAGTATCTACATCTCAGAGAGGTGGGATGCTAATACGTGTGAAATGATTAACAGGTGCACAGGAAGTGTCTAATAGATACTGACCATCACTATTATAAAACCGGCAATAATTTGCCTCCTGTGCTAGGCACTCAGGAACACTTCCTCCCTGACCATGGCAGGGAAGACAGAGCAAGACCCACATGGAGAATGGACTCCCTGCCTTTGTTAAGCACTCAAGGGTTCACGCACCCCCCAGAACTGAGGGGGACAGTGGCTGCTCAGAGAAAAGGCACAGTCCCAACAGTGGGGGCAGGGCGGTACCGTGAGGCCAGGGCTGGCTCTGCAGGAACGCCCTGAGCCCAGCAGGCCTGGCAGCGAGACCCTGAACCAACTCCAAGTGTCTAGGGTGAAGCGTGTGCTCTGCTTTCATGGCCGGACGGTTCAACATGCTCGTTGGCCAACATGCTAACACGGGGCCAGATTAACCTTGTAGAGCTGGGCTTTACTAGCCGGGGGAGGTCTTTCCCCTGGATTTTTATGGTGGAGGGGTATAATTAACAAGGAGCCGCCAGAAGCACTAATCTCACTGGGAAACTCTCCCTAAACAGTCTCCAGGGACCAGGGTGTGTTTCTGAGTGACAGAGACTGGACCCATCTATGTGTAACTGGCTCAGTTGGAAAAGCCAAGAGAAAGGCGGTGCTTGGTGGCATGGGGGCCTCATGGCAAGGCCTCCTCCCTGGGGGTTACAGAAGCCCAGGGGATCCCTAGCCCTCATTTTAGCTGTTAGGGTCACCCTTTGTTCTCCCATCAAAGCTATATATTTGGCTGATAGCCTGTGCCCCCAAAGGGCCAGCTCTGTGCAGGCTGGGTTCAGAATATTTTCATGTTTCACATTTATTCACGTTGGACAGGTTTAGAAACTTAGAGTTTGATTTCTGTTTGAACTGATCCACTGGCGCAAATGGGACCCAGAGAAGAGGGAAGTCAGGGTAGGCTTCCTAGAGGAGAGGGACCTGGCTGGAGGCAGTAGGAAAGGCAGAAGTGGTCAGAGGGAAGGGGGCGTGCTTGGGGCTGGGGGACAGCAGAGACAGGGGCAGGAAGCGACTGTGTCTCACCTGGGACAGGCGGACAAGACAGGGTTGACGAGACTAGAGTCCAAAAACCAGAGACTACTATGGAATTCAACTGATCTCTCTCTCACCCACTGGAAAGTAAAGGTTTAAATTCACCAAAACAGGAAGGCCAAGGGCCCTGAATCACCTCACAATCGTGTGGAAAGCTTACAAAAAATACAAATTCCCGGACTCTACCCCTGACCTGTGGAATCAGAGTCTCTTGGGCCAGGACCCAGGAGACTCGGTGTTTCGTTCACATTCGCAGCGAGCCTGGTGTTCATTAAAATCTGTGATAACCACTTCCTCCAAAGCCGGAGTTGGCAACAAGAAAAGGCAATCATTGAGCACTGTGGTGAAACTGATTCCCTGACTTTCCAACAAGCCTTGGATGCCCTGACTGGTGAGGCTCAGTGGGTTGAGTGCCGGCCTGCAAAACCAAAAGGCCAACAAGTCTGGAAGGCAGAGGTCATTACCCGCCCCACCCTTTACAGAGGTGGACATAGGCTCAGAGTGGTTCAGAGACATTCCCCAAATCATAGAACAATTGGGAAACTCCACACTGGAATGAACCAAGGTCTACTCATCATAGATCTCGTATTCTTCCCACTTCCCGTGAAAGGGGCACGTGCCTTCCGCTCCAGCCTCGACTGCAGGGACTCCTCATAGAGTGCCGCTCACTAAAAACCATGCTGGTGCAGGCACTGTCCCTCTGCCTCCCCAGCCAGTCCCTCCAAGGCCCTGGGTGAGGCACCTTTCCCTGTAGGGGCACTGGGACACTGACCCTCACGGGCAGGGAGCACAGACGCCCCCCACCCTCCCCTGTCCTCCTCCACCATCTGCTTCCCCCATCGGGCCCTCATCTCAATTTTATTCATTCGATTTATTAACGTCCAAGTGGCAGAGTTGGCCTGGTCAGCATGGCCAATCAATTCCAAGGTTTAATTCGGTTTTTCCTGATTGGGTCTCTGGTCACTGTCTTTCTGCTCACCCAAATCAATACTTTAACCTTGTGCTTCAAAGTCAGGCTGTCTGCAGGGCCCCGGCCTGTTCCCCCAGGACCTAGTGCTGCAGCTGGCTCATCTGCCTCTGCCCTCAGCTGCCCTTCCCTGGCAGTCCTCTGACCACCGCTAGATCCAAAGCCACAGGGCCCTTCACCCCCCACCCCCCGCCAGGGCAGGCTGCTGACCACCCACTTGTCCAAGATGCTGCATTGTCTCCAGTCCTGGGAGACCAGGAAAGACATCACAGCGTCAGAGAGCAACACATCTGGACCAGAACAACTCACTGCACCCCACCTGGCTATGGCTGGGCACTGAGCCCCTCGGGGCCCCTACTTCCTCATCTGTAGAATGGCTGGGAAGTGGGAGCACAGTGGGGAGTGTGAGCGCATCGTCACCTATCAGACGGCATCATTCAAGTTGCCTGCCGCTCACCCCCGCACCCTGACCTTCCACCACAGAGTCGCAGACAGAATCTGTACCACTTTGTCCTGTCTTTCAGCATCCCGGCTGTCTCTCCAGCTGGCCGGCAGGCCCTTAGTGCACAGCTTCTGAACCTTTTGCCTCTGCTTTTGTACCAACAGAGGGAAGCCCAGGTGAGGTCCTCAGGGAGTCCCTGGCCATCTCAGACCCATGTCTTACCTCTCCCAATGGCTGCACACGTTGGGGTCCTCAGGGTTCAAAGAGAGGACGGCTTGCAGGAGGGAGAAGACAATGAGCCCTGTCACTGGGAGTGCCATCCTGGACCCTGTGCAGGAGAACAAAGAGGCAGCATCATTAATCAGCCTGGTTTCCCAGGCATCTGTTTGGCACTGAGACTTCTCACTTGAATCGGCTAAGCAGACTGGCTAAGCAGACGAAGTTTCCCATCACTGCCGTGTAATGAGCATTTGATATTTTTACACTTGCGGTCTTTGACTAACATGGTAACACTTCACGGGTTCTGAGTAACCAGGGAGGAGGAAGCCTGACTCAGGGAAAAGTCACCACTCTAAGCTAGGGCTTCTGAAAGTTTTTTTGGCTCACAGACTACTTTGAGAACTAATGAAATTTAGACTTCCTTCCCAGAAAAATGCCCCCACATACAATATGTGGCCGTGATTTCAGGGTGCTCTTAGGCCGCTGAGTGCATGCTTATGCCAAGAACCCTTGATTTAACTACGTTATAGGCAATGCCCTGCCTCTGTTCTGTGTTCTCCCTGTTCCCGTTCACTTCTACTCCCTACTCTCCCTCCTGCTACGAAGAAAGAGAGGAAAGGTGTCTGGTGTGGCCCTGGGGGAGCCAGCTGAGAACACCCTCCCAGGAAGCTCTGGTCAAGCAAGCAACCCAGAAAGTGCACCTTGTTCTCGCTCCTATGGGATATAAAGTCACTGACAGCCAGAGTGATGTAAGTCACCGCATGTCATTCCTATCGCGGGATGAAGGGCTTGGGCAGCCTGGTAGGGGGCTTCAAGGAAGCACCTTGAAGTGACAGCCTGTGACAGGCGTTAAGTGTGCCTGCAAAGAATGCCAACAGCCTTGGTCCCCTATACTGGGGATTTCCCCAAAACAGGACTCTTCACAGAGAAGTGGCTGAAATGCCCGGAGGCTCCTTCCTGTCCTAGCACCACAGGACTCTGTGCTCCTACAGCCTTAGAGGACTGCCCAAGGGTTCCCACCAAGTGAGGGTACAGGGGGCCCCAGAGCCACCTCTGGGGACCTGGAATTCCTATGTGCTCATACACTGGCTATAGACTGGACATGGTGGCTGAGAAAGATGGCACTATTTTCCACGTGTACACAGATGCTATTGTGATTTGATTGAAAGCTTTACTGAATTCAAAGCAGCTTTTCTTTACAATCAGCCACACTCAAAAGCAACTTCTAGCCTTGGACAGATGGCTCAATTGGTTGGAGCATAACCCTATGCACCAAAAAGGTTGCAGGTTCGATCCCCAGTCAGGGCATGTACAGAAGGCACCCAGTGGATGTTCCTCTCTCTCTCTCTCTCTCTTTCTTTCTCTCTCCTCCTCCCCTCTAAAATCAATAAACATATCCTTGGGTGACAATTTAAAAAATAAAGCAACTTCTTTAACCTGGGGGTGGGGATGGTATTGAAAATATTTGGACATTGTAAAGGGGCCCCCAGCTTGAAATGCCGTTGAGGCTTTCCAGTTCATGGGCCCTGAGTTTACAGGTGAGGAAGCTCTCACCCTTCCCGGGGACAGAGGAAAATGCCATGGATGTTGCACATGCCCCGCTTTGTACCCGGAGGGAAGCTAAATGGAGCTCCCGGCTCCATGAAAGGTTAACCGCTCTCCTCTCTGTCCCCAGTAATAATTTCCTTGTTAAACTCTTTCTTAGCAGCTCCTTCAAAGATAAACAAATGTCACCAATTCTGTAAAGCCATGGGGGTCCAAATTAATGAATAATGAGGTTTTTCTCTCTATTTGAAATCTGGAAATAACCTGGCTAAATGTACTCTGAAAATCGGTTCGGAAAGAGAAAAGTGATCCTGGTGTTTCCACTCAATTTGCAGATCCAGGGGTGTGCAGGCCACAGCCACGCCTGTCTCCCCTGCCCGCTCCCCCCCCACCCCCGCCAGCCCTTGCGTCCACCAAGCACCCTTCACAGCCTACACTCTGCACAGCACTTGGGCTGCAGGTCATTTCAACCCATTCTCCCCAAAGAGGAAATACCCCTGGGATGAGAAAGTCTCCCCGGGATGCAGCCTTGAGTTTTGACGATAAGCATATTCTTCCAGGTGGGGTTTGAGCTGATCAGGCAGCACATAAATCAAGTTTAAAAATATAAACAAAGGGACACCACACCCTGAACGGCAAGGAGTCTGAATGCCAACTGCAGAGAACGCCTTGTCCTGGTTCTCTCTGTGGCCGCGTCTCATTACTTTGGCCGCTCCTGGAATCTTCAGCATTCTCCCGGAAGGACCCCCTAACTGCGTCTGCAAACTTGTGAAGCTTAGCGCATCAAGGATGAGGCCACCTGGACAAGAGGACGTCGTTCCTCTGGCCCCTTTTGGTCTATGGTGACAGGGAAGGGGTGGGAGATGGAGGTGACTTGGATCACTGCTATAAACTGGGAAGATCTTTTTATAAGAAATCTTCATAAAAACCTCTTTCTTTTAGAATCAGGCCTGGACTCTTAAGACAGTTTAGCTGACACCCACTGGCGGTGAGACAGCTGGAGCACAGAGAGGGCGACGTGTTCGGATGAGCACACAGGAAGTAGAGATGGACAGGGGAACACAGGACACAGACAGCTAGGTGGCATTCAGACCCACGGTCTACGCGTGTTAAGGCTTACAGGGCAGGGGGCTCCTCAGGAGACCCACCCTCACCTTGAATCGACCCATCCTGAGCAATTGCCCAGACTGTCTCTGTAGAGGTGTGGGGAGGGAGGAGGTGTGTGGGGAGGGGGGACACCAGGCTGAGGGTGCAGGAGAAGGCTGCTCCTCTCAGACATCCCCCAGCCCTCAGACTTTTTCTTTGAACCTGGCCCAGTCTGCAGTCTTAACACCAGCCGTCCTTCCTGGCCAGGCTGGTCTTCCCGTCTTCCTCCCTGCTCTTTCTCCACCCCCAACCTTGCTCACACTGTTGAGAGGGGTCCTCAGTCCCCTTCTTCCTCTCTGCATATCCAAATAACACCCACAGGAGGTCCGGCTCAGGCCCCGCCCCTCTCTCCCCAGGCACAGGTCGCTCAGTAGCACGCTGCCAGGCCAGCGTTTATCACTCCCTATCTTGCACTAACATCTTTCTCGAGTGTTTACTTAATCTTTCCAATGTGTCTGTGAGCATCTTGAAGGTGGGGGCAGGTCCTAAGCTGAACTAGTCAATTCCTTTCAGAAACTGATTTTAGGAAAAGTGTTTTTCTGCTTATCTCAGACATGTCACAGAGGCAGCACGAAGGGCAGACAAAGGGGAGCTGTTCCCCTCGCGGAAGCAACTCCGCCATTAACTGTAATGGGGCTTCCCCCGGCCCTCAGAGGATGGGTCCCAAAGACATATGCTTATGCAATGACTGAGGGAAAATCAATCCTGCCACTGTGGCTATTAGGCCGACTCCATTCGGAGTGACAGAGGTTAACGTATCAGGCACCATCTGATTGAGGACATTAATAATTAAATAAGAAAATGCCCCCAGTTGCGCTGCAGAGGAAGCGAACATGTAAATAGATCAGGGGGTTCCCTTCCCTCTTGGCCATGCTCCCTGCATATTAATAAGCAGAGGAAGGGAGCAAAGTTCCAGAGGGGGAAACATTTCTTTGCCCACTGAGGAGTGTGTGCTTTACATCCGATGAACTGGCACGGGGGTTGAAGGGGAGAGAAGGTGGCCAGCAGGTGTCGCCCACACCTGCCCATGGGTGTAGCCAGTCTGCACACCTGCCATGGCCTGAAATGATCAACTGCGGACTCCTGACGTGCCACCTGCCTGGCCAGGGCTGTGAAGGACACAAAGAAATAACACGTGCCGACTGCAGTCTGTTTGAGGAGACCACAGCAGCTGGTGGTTAAGTCACACTGTGGGCCTCTGGAAGAATTTGTGGAGCAGATGGGACTTAAGATGGAAAGAATATGGACAGGTAGAGGGTGTTTCCGGGGCAGGCACAGCACAAGCAAGCACATGGAGGCAGGAATGGGCAGGTGGTGTGGGAAGGACTGGGCAGCAGAGGGCTTGCCCTGCACAGCAGTATCAGGAAACATGGGAAACTATGGGAGGTGTTTCCAAAATTGGGTTCTATGGAACATTTGTCCCATGAGATGCTGACAGAAACCTCCCGGCAAAGGTTTTCATGAGTGAATAAGTTCAGGGAACACTGCATGCTCTGTTCTCATCCTAAATGCCCAGTGTACCTTAGCGTATGTTGGAAGACGACGTAAAGAGACCTCTAGTACTTCATTTCACCCGGTTTCCCATACAACTCTTTCTAGTGACCACTCTCGGAGCAGAGGTCCTCATCAAGGTCAAGTCTGAAGGAAGGCCTGGTCAATCTGCATCTTTAGGCAAGGGTGTCCAACCTTTTGGCATCTCTGGGCCACACTGGAAGGAGAAGAGTTGTCTTGGGCCACACATTAAATACACTGTGACATGTTGTCACAAAAAAATCTTATAATGTTTTAAGTAAATTTACGATTTTGTGTTGGGCCACACTCATAGCCATCCTGGACCACATGCAGCCCACAGGCTGTGGGTTGGACACACCTGCTAGTTTGTAGTCACTTGTTTATTCTAACACTTGAGGGCCTTCTGTGCCTGGCAGGTGGTGTGAAAGGGAATCTGCCAATGGGTAGTTAAGAGACACTGACACCATAGCAAAGAATCACTCCTCCCTGCCTGGGCCTTGGCTCTGGCCCCAGCAGCTCTGCAAGCTGAGCAGGTCTTAGAGATGTGGCATCCTCTAGAGGGCCATGCCTTCTGCTAGGGCCTCACTATCACCAGCACCTGTGGAGTCCAGCCTCTCTCTCTGTGGCAGCACACACCTGGCCGGACCCCAGCTGCTCACATTAGCCAAGATGCATAAAACCGGGGCAGAGGGCAGACAGACAAACAGATGGCCTCTGCCCTGGGATCCATTGTTATGACCTCACGGTCCATCTGTGCGAAAATCCCACCCTACCTGTTTCACTTCCACCACCTGCCTAGTCCTCCTGGCTGTGCCGGAATTTGGACACTGAAGCCTGGTCCACATATCTGGGCCTGTTCTCTGTTCACCCCAGTCTCTTCCAGGGACCCCTTCCTTCTCAACAGATTAGCATTAGTGGCAGTGGTCAGCACTATTTCATGGGCCCTGGGAGGTTTCCACTCACACAACACTGGGGATCAATTGGTAATGACTGCTTGGAATGCTATGCTGAGAAATGGGCTGTGTGGGAAAGTGTGCCATGATGGACTAGTAATGCCTGCCATGGCCACTGGATTGGAGCAGGGCACACAGGGGCCATGCACTCGTCGTCCCTGTCCTACATTGCTGAGCAGTTGTTACTGACTTTGGAAGTTGTTCCTCCCCCTATGCACCATCTAGCTGTGGCCTCGGCTCTTCTGGCTGGGCTGACAAGCTGCACGTCATGCTCCTGCCCTTGGTGCCGCTCTACCAGAACACACTTCATGAGGTCAGGGCTTTTGGTCTTTTGTGTTCACTGCTGTCACCAGCACTCACAGCATCGTCTGCCACATTGCTAGGTCTGGCCTGACAGAAGCCAGCAAAGACATGTCCCAACAGCAGGTCATACAGTGGGTCACACTGCTTGTGTCAGGCCAGACGCAAGCAATGTTATTGCTGATCCGGCCGCGTGGGGTGTCTGATAGTTGGGGAGGTGGTTGGCCACAGGTGGTGCCTATGGGAGAGGAACAATTCCCAGAGTCACTAGCAACTGCTCAGCAACACAGGACAGGGACGACGAGTGCATGGCACCTGAGTGTCCCTCTCCCATCCAGTGCCCGAGACAGGCATTACTAATCCATCATGGCACGCTTTCCCACTCAGCCCCAGTTTCTCAGCAGTTGTTACCAAATGAGTGGAAACCTCCCAGGGCCCACAAAGTAGTGCTGACCACTGCCACCACTAATGAAAATTAGATGAGAAGGAAGGGCCAACTGCTTCCTCAACCTCTCGGATATCCCAAGCCTCAGGACCAGCCACATTGCTTGTGTGTGGCCCGACAGAGGCCACGGAAGACCTGTCCAGACAGCAGGTCACCCTGCAGGGGCATCCCACACTGTGTGAACACCGCACTGTGGAGACACCAATGTGTTGGCGATGGATACAGAGGGCACTGTGGCATCCTGGCCACCGCACCAGCCCTGGGGTGTGTCTGCTCCAGGGAGCAGCACAAGGCAAGCTTTGAAGCCCACTCAATAGCCCAGGCTGCCACTGGGGGCTGGCTGGTGTTCCAAGGGCCTCATGAAAAGGCGCTTTCAGGCTCGAAAAGTGACAAGAGGCAAAACCCAAACTGGGGCTGATAAAACAAACGCCTCAGATTCCTTGCAGCATATGAGTGTATATAGAAAGATTTCTATCTCCTATTTAAAGAAGACACACACACACACACACACACACACACACCGTTTTCTTTCTGAATAAAACAAAAAGCCAGGTTTGCTGGTAATGGGGCAATGTCAAGGTGATCATCCCATCTAGCAGGCCTTGTCCTTCATCTGCCCGCTGCTCTCTCAACCGGCTCCCAGTCCCCAAGCCCTTCTCTGTTCGCTGGCCTTGCTGGGGTCTGATTAGTGTAAGATGAAAGAGGAGCCATGATCAGCCCATAATTAAGAGGCTTTACCCTTTGCCTTGATGAAGCCTCCAGCCTTCCAGCAGTCCCACAAGGGGGACTGGGTTTATGTGGAACGCTTTCTAATTTCTCTGCGCTTAAGAAAAAAGTTTAAAAAATAAATCCATAGCTCTTAATCTCCCGGAGAGTGATTCCCTGACCGCAGAACCACGTCCTGGAGCCAAAGCAGAAGCCCTGCCAGGCGCCTGCCCACTAGATAAATCAGAGAGGACTGGAGTCCCCTCTGAAGACGTGGTAAATGTTCTCCGAGTCTGCGCTCACCACCCTGATAAATTCTGCTTTCTCCTTGCCCAGGGAAGCCTCGGGCTGCAAATCCTGAAAATGGCACCACAGAGGCCTGCAGCACCCATTAATTAGGGTCAAAAGAGTGTCCTGTCCCCTGTGCCTGCAAGCCCTGCAGAGAACAAATGGCCGGGCGACATCCCAGGGCAGGGTAAGTGCAGGGGTACAGAAACCACCACACTAATAAAGTACCCATTTCCCCCCCCCAGCCCCATTATGCACAGCCTCTGGGTTCTGAGCCATCAACCCTCCCCTTCCCAAGCAGGCAGTGGCTGCACCCCCAGCCTCCAGCCCCTCCGAAGATAAGGAGAAAAAACATATGTGTTCTTAGGCCATTCCATTTCTTGCAAAGCAATTATCTCCATCTTTCCATTTCTTTGCAAATCAGGGCACACTCAGCCGGCCTGGTCAACCCCAAGGCTACCTGTCTCTCCCCTCCAATCCAGCCCACTCCTGTCATCTTCCCTCTCCCACCCCCTCCTGGGGCTGCAGCGTCCTCAGATGGTGGGAATCCCTTGTGCCCAGGCATTAAATCATGGCCACAGTCACAAAACCTCCAAAGACAAGTCACTCAGGGCCACACAGCCCTGTGGGGATTAGTCCCCATTTCTGCCCACTCTGAGCAAACATTTCTCAGAACACACATGGTCAATGGGAAGAGAGCTCTGAGGGACGGAGCTCAGGAGAACCAATCACCATCATTGCAAGGTCAAGTCTCTGGCTTAGGCTGAACTGTGAGGATAACGGGCTGGATAGCCAGCCACGCTGCACCAGCACGGCCACCAGGACAGGTCGGGAGCATCAACTGTTGGATGCCTCGTCCCACAGGAGGGAAAACTGCCCTGAGGTCACATGACACGTTGGTGGCAGGGCTTATGTGAAGGGAATGATGGAATCAGACTAAACTGGGCTCCAATCCTAACTCTGCCTTACCAGCTACATACCTGGATACAATCCTTTACCTGTTCTGGAGCTGAGTGCTGCACATAGAAAGTACTCAGTACATTATTGGTTTTCTCCCAACTCACATCTCCCTCCTCAAAGGTCCTTCCAACGCTATAATTCTGACTTCTAGCATTTCCAAGAAGCTGGGGGGGAAATACTGATGGAAAAATCTTCTGCTAGAAAACCTCGGCGTGGCCATATGGTGACTCCTCGGTTGGTCTTCACAATACAATTATCAAGTCCAGTCTCAGTTTTCATCCATCCACTCAGCATACATTTACTGAACGCTTGCCAGTCGCTGTGGACACAAAGACTGTCCAGGCAGGGTCCTGCCCCAAGACCCCCAAACACCTGCTGGAGGTTTGCGGGAATGCTGCGAGAGGGCGGCAAATCCAGGAGGCGGCGCATCTCAAAGTACCGGGGCCTTTCCCCAGCAGGAAGCCTCCGGCAAGTGCGATGGGAAATCAGAGATCTTCGCAGGATCAATGCGTAGCATCCCTGCAGCCCCCCACGCGTGAATCCGGCCCGTCTCTGTTTCAGCTGTCTCTGTTTCATCTACTCTTGATCAGGCTGCCTCCTCTGAAGAGAGGGCAGCCCACCCACCAGCTCCACTCTGTCAGGGCTCAGAGCAGCTGTGCTCTCCTCCCTCCTTTGTGTCTTGCACCCTGAGCTCCAGCTCAGCTTCCTGTGGGCCTGATTCTTCCCCACTGCCTGGTAAGTCACTAACTTGCTGGGTCACCTGGGAAAGATTGCTTTCCCTCTCTGAGCTTCTCTGCTTGCCCCCCGAGGCTGGAGTCAGACTGCATCATCTCTTGGACCCTCCCCACTTCACAAGCTCACCTACAAAGTGTGACCCTTTCCTGCCCTTTCTCTCTTCACCCTCCTCAGGTTTGCTCCATGCCCCAGCAGCAAGAGATAAAGCAGAAGACGCAGGAGAATTGGATTCTAGTCTTGGGTCCTAGAGGACTCATTTCGCTCCTCTGAGCTTCCTTTTCCTCTTTGAGTGCACGGGAAGGAGGGGAGAACAGCAGTTTCTCTGAGGATCGTGCAGCCCAGTACTGGAAATGCAGGTTATCAGTAGCATCGTGACGGTTAGGACCCTTAGTTCCTGCCCATCTTTCTGTCCAATCCTCAGCATCCTTTTGAAGAGTGGCTTCTAGACGCCACTAGAAGCTCAGTGTCCACACTGGAGAGCCTCAGCCCCATCACACCTTGGGGACGACCTACCCCCAGCCAGAAGCTAAACATGAGGCTGTCAGCCACAGACATGGCATCAGACTAGGGCAGCCTCTCCAGTTTTCCTTCTGGAGCCTTCCATATATATATCTGGGCCAGGAGATTCTGAAGCCAGACACCACCTGTCCCAGAGCCTGAAGGGCCCTATGCCTGGGCACTGGCGGTGAAGCCGTGCACCGGTGTGCTCTGGAAGGAAGCCTGGCGATGCACAGCGGCACATGGTAATGTGTATCTTTCACCCGCCTTTCGCTTCTGCAATTTAATTTTTAAAAATTAACCAAGGCCAAGCAAGGATAGGTTTGTTGCACCATTCCTTAATAAAGATGTATTTGTTGTAGCATTGAAACAAATAAATGTCTAAGTCAGTGGGTCCTTGCTAAATAAGTTCCACCGAGTCTGTATAACCACATACCATGCAAACATTAAAAGTATCGGTGTGTGTAACGTAGGAAAGCCTACATATGTAGTAGAACATGAATAGTGTCATCTTCGGGGGTGGAGGGGACGCAGGTGGAGACAATATCATAGGCCTTGTGCTTTGTAAGCCGAACTTTTATGTTGTTATATTCGTGTTTCTTACAGTGAGCATTATTATCACCATAATCAGAAAAGCAGAGATATTTTAATAGACGTTACATTCACTGACATGGAAAGACGACCCTGATGTATTATTATGTGAAAAACGCAGGTTACAAGACATTGTGCTCACGTTTATATAAAATGTTGTACGCATGTGTGTGTTGTTTGTGTTAAGAGAGAGTGAGCACGAACAGAAAGGTGCACGGAAGGATGTTACAAATGTTAACACAGGTATCTTTAAGGTGACTGACTTCCTTCTCTACAGTTTCCGTATGTTTACATTTTCTATGATGAGCTGGTCTCAGTTTTCAAATCTGAAAAACCACAATAAAGACATCTTCATTTTGAAAGCAAAAAGACAGGGCCCTTTGGGAGGCTCTCCCACAACCTACTCTCCTCCCAGCCCACATTCTCCCTCACTGTTCCTTGGGGTGCATTTTCCCGAAAGGGAGAGATTCATTGAGCTCTAAGCCTGCTACCTCGAAGGACACAGGCAGCTCACAGAGCCATCAGGCTGGGGGAGGCTGCCGTTAGAGTTGTGTGGCATGTGTCTTCGCTATGATTGTATCCCTGCTGGGATGAAAAACATTATGTCGTTTCAAAGACCCGAAATGATCCTATGACACAGAAAAATGGGTGGATAACGTATGATTTTGTCAGCTCTATTCAGTCTAATAAATGAACCAGGTATTCTGATTTTAAAGGAAGTTCATCGCAGCCTGTTGTCAATGACACTGATGAATTCTGGCTGGCAGCCCAGTCAGGTTGGTGTGGGGTGCTGCACCTCACTCCAGGGCTCTTGTTCAGTCACATACACCCCCACGGGCTGTGCTCTTCTGGAGGTAACAAGCTCCTGGGTCCCACTGTAGCCCTACCTCTTACCAATTGTGTGACCTTGAGCAGACCACTTAACCTCTGGGAGTCCCAGTTTCCTCCTCTGTAAAGTGGGAATAATAAGAAAACCTAACTCTCACAGAGTCCTGAGAATCCAAAGCGATAGGGATTATGAGAAGGGCTGTAAACAGTACACCGCTGGTAAAATATGGTCATTGCCCTCTTGCTGGGGGCAGGGGCGGGGGGCGGTGAGGGACAAATGCTCCTGAGGGAGGTGTTGTACAGACAGAGAACGAGTTTATCAGGGTCCTCCAGTAAGGACTGCCTCCTTGGGGTGGGACAAGTCTGCCAAAACAGAGAGAAGGGACTGACGATGAATTTTAATAAGCTTGCTGTTTAGCCTGGCTGACCCACAGTCCCGACTAGAGATGACTCCCAGTCTGGAATGGAGCACCGTGTGGCGGCGTCTCTGGCCTGGGCTGCGTCTGACAACTGCCTCCACAGCCACGTGCTCTGTAATAAAACAGTTCCTCTGAACTGTGCCCAAGGGGCGCGAGATGCTCAGGCACCTCCAGAACTCCAGCACCCCCTGCCTCCACCCCAAAGGAAGGAGCCACCAAAACAGCACGGTGGCAGATAAAACCTGACCCTCCTCTCGCCAGGTTTAATTTGCAGAATGGCACACAACTCCCAGATCCATCGTGTTCCTACCTTGATTATTCATTGTTTATTTCAGTATTTTTCCAGGAAATTGTTCATTAAGGATAAAAGCACCTGCTTACTGTAAGAGAACATTGCACAAAGACTCTGGCATGGGGGCCTGGGAAGAACGTTAATTGATGAAGTGAAACCGAACAAACATGCTATAAATTAAAGGTCTAAAAAGAAATGGCTGCATTTAGTGGATTATGATAGAGGGCTGAAATAAAGTGTCATATTTTTAGGACCACTGTGGTGTTAACAAAAAAAAAGGGGGGGAGGGGAAAAATTACACAAGGTGGCAGAGGTAACGATCTATTTCTGGAGCGACTAAAGGCTGTGCTTCCATTAAGAGAATTATAAATCAATTCTGTTTTGTCTGGGGGCATATGCGCACCCTGTGTGCTAAATTAAAAAACTTAACATGTCAGAGCAGCTCCTTCTGAGGGTTGTATGGAGCAGCCGGCTGTGGCCTTCGGGCCTGAGAGAGGCCTGGCGGGCTCTGAGGAGGAAGTGGTGAAGATTCAAGCCACGTCACTGAGTTAGGCCCAGCTGGGCACAGGCCATCCTGAGCACCAGTGGCCAAGAAAGAAAGGAAGCACATCTCAGTTACCTGGGATGCCATCAAACCAGCTGGCTGCAGCCGGGCTTGGTTCTCACTGGGCACTTTCCACCCCTGAGCCAGTGAGATTTTTTTTCTTCCTCTCCTAAAAAGCAGTTTTCAGGGCTAGCTTCTTTTCTGACCATTTACTCAGCTTCATTCCCCTCACTTCATATGCACTCCTGAGCAAGGGCAAAGCCTTTAGCAAAGATGACCCTGAAATCACGCAAAATCCTGATAAATCCAGGGAGATCTGATCCCACTCATCGTGATCCATTTACCAAGGCAGGAAAGGAAAAGGGCACAATCGCAAAGGGGTTTTGGGAGCAGGCGTGGGAATCATTGGAAGCTCTTCTCTGCTTAACTCCCAACTCAACAGGAAATTCAGAAATCTGAACCTCCCATTCCTCAAGGCAGAATGGTGGGGGGGCAGGTTCCTCCTACGACGCCAGATTCTCCAGGCTGCGTCCTGCCCTTTCCCCAGGCAGGCTCAACTGATGAGGTGCTAACCTTGGTTATGCTGAATCACCGATAAGCAGACAATGTCTAAACCATGCTTCCCCAACATTCCAATTCTGTGGTGTGCCCACAAATTTCTAAATTTGCCATAAAACATACAGGGACTCAATGGGGTAGGAGGAAGAGGAGGCAGGCCAGAAGCTTGCTAAGCCGGGTCCAGCCTCTGACACACAGACTCTTGGCTGTGCCAAGAAGGGCAGAAGAAAAGGGGAGTGAGGTGGGTGGGGGCTGGGTTGCGGGGGGCAGGCTGGCACTGAAAAGTTTGAGCCCCAGGGAGCATTGGGCGCTAATGCCATATTCGGTACCCGGGGAGCGTTTACGAAGAATACCCTGCTGATACGCCTTGTTGGATGAGAACCTGGATGGAGACTGAGTCAAACAGTGGACGTTCAGTTCACTCACCAACCAGGGAGAGGCTCACTGGCGCCAGAGGAAAGCAGGAAATGAGTGGTTCTTGAGAGCCTGCCTTGTGCCAGGCACCTGACCCACCTCACTCAGTCTTCACAGGGGCTCTGTGAAGTAGGCGTGATGACCTCCATCTGCAGGTGATGAGACGGAGGCTCACAGTTTGGAAGTGGGTGACCTAGATCTGAACCGAGGACTGCCTGCTTGTCCAGCGCTATGCTCCCAGGTGTCTTTGCCCTTCAGACTCAAGAGCTCGGGGGTGCGTGTGCAGGTGCAGGTGTGTGGGCACGTGCCGTGTATGGTGTGTCGGGGAGGGATAAGGTCTTCTCTTTGCATCAGAGCTGCCTCCGCGCTCACCAAATTTGAGCAGAGGAAGAGAAGATCCTATGCTACAGTGAGGAAAGGACTGGCTTCGGCTAGCTGTGCGACCTCGGGCAAGTCTGGTGCCTCCTTGGTGCTTCATTGTCCTCTACTAGCTGAGAGGAAGCCTTTCGTAGCCAGCATTCCTCATATGAACCATGGAACCCAGAAAATAGTCCAGGGACTGTTTTCTCAACTCTCCCAAGGATGATACATAATTCGTACCACTCTAGATGCCCAGGAGGAAAGCCAGGCCTTACATCCTGTGGACAGCATAGGGCATCAGGACTGAATTCTCTCTCGAACCTGGCTGAGTCTTTAAGGTCCCTGTGGCTCTGACCTCAGGAGACGGGTAGAGAGAACTAGGTAGGGTGACACTCCTGATCACAACCAAGGTTGCCATGAGGATGCCAGAGTCCTGGACCAGATGATCCAAGTGTACAGTGTCTTCCGTGGGCATTTCCCTGTGTCATCCCTTAGCCTAACTGCCCCCTTTAAATGTGCCACCCTTGCCTCAAAATGCACTTAGAGGAATCAAGGGGGAAGTTAGGAACAGGCCTTTAAGGGGATAAGCCCTACCCCTCACTCTCCACCCTTAGGGCTAGCTGGGGAGTGGCGTGGGGGGTGCAGCAATAACGGGCAAGAGATCTGAATGGGATCAATAATTAAGCACAGGACTGCCCCTCCCCGTACCTACCCCACCCTCAGAGGTCGTGGACTTTCTTTTATTACAGAAGGGGACAGTTTCCCAGCGAGACAGAGCAGTGGGTTGTGCCGCAGGAGCTAGCAGAGCCCGGCCCATTCTGGGCCTCACCCAGAAAATGGCCTAATACCTTAAAAAGTGAGAGCGCTCCTAGTCCCTCCTCACCTTCAGTTCTGCTTGGGAGCCCCCAGATGTGGGGACGAGTCCGAGGCAACGGGGAAGGCACAGCTCTTTGTGGGATTCTGCAGCTACCTCCCCATGGTTCTCAAGAACCATCAGGCTCAGCAGTAGCCCTGGCAACATCTTTGCATCAGAAAGGACGTATCGAGACAGGACAGGTACGTGCCAGACTCTGGATCACTCCACAATGTGGAGATGAGGCTAAAGTCACCTCAAGAGAGGAAGGCAGAGGAGACATTTATTTCAACCCAATTTCACCCACTGTGGAGCAATCACTAAAGCCAGATGGCAGAGCTGTGCACCTATGTGTCGTGGAGTATAAATGTGGGAAGAGCGAGTGAGTGCAGCCCCCAGCCTGCTGCAGCTGCTGTGAGGGAACAGGAGCTGCTGACAGGGCTGCCCGTGGCTCTGAGGACAGCCTGAGCTGAGCACCTTGAACAGGCCAGGGACAGAGAAACCCAGAAACAGGTCTCTCACCCCAGGTCTGCCATGTGACCCTAAATGAGTCACTGCGTCTCTCTGGGCTGATAAGGAGGAACTAGGATCACTTCTCAAGCAGGTGGGCTCACCTGAGGACATGGCATGAGATTAAAGGCCGGAGTTTGAGCTTTCTGGCACCGCCCACCAGCTACAGGACCTCGGGAAGACTCCTGTTTTCTCTGAGCCTCGGTTTCCCCATTTATAAAAGGACGTTGATGGACAGTCCTGTCCTTTCCCAGCCAAACTCGGATTTTAGCAAAGGTCCCTTGGAGCTCTTTCGAGTTACACAGTGGTCTCAGCAGCAATGGCAGATGGCAGGGAGAAGGGCTCCCTCTCAGTGCGCTCGGCAGCTGGCACCGAGCCGGCGATTGGACTGAATCCAGGAGCAGGTCTCAGGTTCTGCATGGGAGATCTGAGGCTGGGAGGAAAGAGACTTGCCCAAGGCCACACAGCTGACAGCAAACAGACCTGATCTCAAATCCAGTTCTTTGGGCCCCAAATCCAGTTCCCCTCCCAGCCCACCACGCTTTCAGGAATGGGAAGGGGGGCTGGTGAGGGGCCAGGGGCATGGTGAGAGCCACCTGGGACATACTGGATTCTGGGCACCTTAAATCTACAAGCCCCTCAGTGAAACCCAGTGTCTGCTGCCTTTCCAGCCCACTGTCCCAGCCCTGTCCTAAGGGGACCTTCCTATCCCTGGGTGCAGAGAGAAGGACTGCTGGTGGCTGGCCAAGGTCTCTCCCTATCACCTGCTGGAAGCTTCTGGAATTTAACTTTCTCTGCTGGGAAGCCACAGCGTGACCCCACCCTCTTCTCCCTGCCCAGAGTTTTAGGCCCTCAGAAGCCACTGCCCCCAGCCCTCTCTCCCCAGGACCAGTGGGGCCGCTTCTACAGAGTCTCCCCAATCTTAACGATCTCTCAGCTCCTTGTGGGCTTTTTACAAAGATAACCTGACCCACGGTCTCATTTGGTCTTCGAAGAGCCAGTAAGAGATGAGGACCCTGAGGCGGGACTCCGGGTGGGGTGAGGAAGGGCCCAAAGTGTCAGTGGCAGAATGGAAACTGGTGGCACAGGGACAGAGGCTGACACTTGTCCAGAGATGGCAGCAAGTGCCTCACTCTTTCCTCTGGTACCTCCTCTGTCCTAGGAAGCTGCAAAGGCAGAGATCCCGGGGCCTGAATCAGAGATTGACACCAGGGGCTGCCACGCCCCGGGGGTGGCAGGTGGGGGAGGTCACTCCTTCCCGCAGCACATCCAGCTGCCATTCCCAGCACGTGCACACACTTAGCAGTGGTACCCCCCTGGCAGCACAGCACGTGCACACACTTAGCAGTGGTACCCCCCTGGCAGCACGCGAGGGTCACATAGGAACATTGAAAAGTACCCATGCTTGCAAGCTCACTCCAGGCCAATCAGACCAAATTTCTGTGCGTGGGACGTGAGCATTTTCTTTAAACCTCCACATTGATTCTAAATAAGAGGCAAGGCTTGAGAATCCCCCACTAGGATTCCCTGTGAGCAGGGATGGGGACCCTGATGGAGATAAAAGCAGCCTACCCAGGTAGTGACCTTATTTTTTCTGTCTCTTTCTCCCTTCTCACTCCAGCACACAGGTACCCAGCCTGGGTACCCCTTCCTGAGAGTACCCTGGTTTTGCCCTGGACTCACAGGGCTCCCCTGGCCCATCAAAGTGTCACTGAGCGGCAGAAGCAGGGGTCTGCTAAGCCGTTAGTGAAGTTGCCTGCCACCTCCAAGAAGCCAGCCAGGCCCAGGTGAAAGGAGAGGGCAAAGAAGAAGGCCCATGGCCCCTCCCCACAGCACATCTACATGGCAACAGACACAGTGCAGAGGGCCTTATAGCTCCCCTGCCCGCCCACCCCACAGCTGGCACATGTGCCCTGGGCACCAGTCACCCGCCAGAGCCCAACCACAGATAGTGAATGAGCAAACCTTCGCTGGCACCCCAACAGGCACTCATGCCAATCCCATTCGTGGGAAAACCCTATCACTCTTCTCTGGCCCACCTGTCTACTCCACCATTGTCCTCTGATGTGTCAGGCACTGAGGGGACAGCAGTGAACAACACGGATACCTTTTCTCCTCATAGAGCTTAGCCACGTGGCAGGTGCCATAGTCCCCATTGCACAGGTTGGGGTGGGGGCACTGAGGCTCAAAAACCAGTGGGCACCGGGCAGTGGCTGAGCCAACCCTGGTCCCTGGGCAGGGTGAGCCCTGCTGTGTGACCACCCACGTTCCTTTGGCCGAATCCCACGGTGAACAGCAGCAGGAACCCTGCCGCCCGGATGGGAGAGCAGAGATCGCTTAGAGCAGGCTGGAGCCGCGCACAGGCCCAGGTCCGAGAGCCTGAGGTCCCCCATCTACCTGTGCTGTGCCTCCCTCCCACTCCCTCCTCTAATGAAAATTCTGAGAGCTGCGATGAAATTCACCTTAATAACGCTCATTAGAAATATGCTAATGGAAGGAAGCTGATATCATATGCCTTGAAACCCCAAAGGGAGGAGGCAAAAAATTCAATATTGAGTTTTGTCTCGTTTCAAAGCCACTTTTAAAGTGGCCATAAATCTTCCATGTGACGTGACATAACAAAGAGCTGTCAGCAGCTCGGGTGTTAAAAATTAGCAGGTGCCAGGTTCTGAACTGAATGCATTTGACTTTGAAGTGCTCACTACATGGAGAGGGGGGGGCAAACCAGGTCCAAGGAGTGGGCTGACCCATCCACACAGGCTGCCCACCTGTGGGCCCTGGGGCCGAGCTCGTGGCTGCGAGAGGCTGCCGAATGTGCCAATAGAGCGAGGATCAGGAATCGGCAAGGCTCACCCTGATCACATGCTGAGACGGCATCGAACGTCACCAGGTTTGTGGCTCTGGGACAAGTCCCTAATGTGACCAAGCCTCAGGGTCTAGCTATGAGCTTGGCGAGAGCACGTGTACCCCTTGGGGGGATCCCGTGTGGGTGTTGCCTGGCTTATGGGGCTGCGGCGTAGAAAACGGGCACTGCAGTCAGCTGGTCTAAATCAAGAGGCAGCAGCTCTGTTAATTACTAGCTGAGTGACTTTGGATAAATGACTTAATCTCACAGAGGCTCTGTTTCCTCATCCGCAAATGGAGGTGGTAATTGTATCCATTGTGAAAATTAAATGAGGTAATTACACACAGTATCGGACACTCTGTAAAAACTCATCAAATATAGCTGCTATCACTACTGGGCGCACAGTGAACAGTAGCTACTGTGGACAGATGTCTCCTGCTCCCCCAACCCCTTTCCACCGCCACCCACGACAGCCCTGCGTGTTGTCTCATACCCCTTTTTGTTTTCAATTTGCTGAGTAACTTTGGGAAGCTGACTTAACCTCTCTGATTCTTAAATGTCTACTCTACAAAGTAAGGGTGATCATTTTGCTTTGATTTATCTAGAGCGGTGATTTTCAACTGCTGTGCCACAAGAATTTTTAAAACAGGCAACACCTGACTATTCAGCAGGGGCACTGACCTCTTTTTCCTTAGATTGTCAAATTTTAAAAAAATAACAACTAACACAACAATAGCTGTCTGGTGTGAATGAGTCAAAACTACACCTATCTTTTTGGCAGATTGGCAAAATTTATATTTTTTGCTTTGCTGTGGAATTTTAGTAGTGTATGTGTGCCGTAAGATAAAAAGGTTGAAAATCACTGATCTAGAAGGTGGTTTTAAAAATCAAAAAGATAATGCAAGTAAAGTGCTTTGAAATGAACAAATGACCTAAGTGTGGGGGACTGTTGACGCAGAGCCCCGCAGGAAGGCTGTTCTCAGTTCCATGGTTGGCTCCCCAACCCAGGCAGCTCTCGCAAGACCTCAGAGGAAAAGTCGACAGTTTTTCCAGACAAGAGTGACAGCAAATCACAACTTTTAATTCCTACACACGTCTAACCGAAGCCCCGTCTCCTGGCTGCTGAGAGGATGTGTGTCTTCGCGCTCTGTCCTCGGGAAAGGCGGGGACAAGCCAGCGGTCACCCTCTGGATGGGAGTTCCTGGCAGTCTGGAATGGTTTGCTTTTGTGCACAAGCTGCGCAGACCACTCTGTGGCCCCTCAGTGCGGGACTTCACGCCAAGTCTGCCTCTGCACTCCCGCCTCCTGCATTGGTCTCCACCCCGTCCAATGAGAGGAATCCCCTGACTATCAATGTCAAGTTGCTATGAAGTTTCTAGGGCTTTTTCTCAATCCCGAACTTATCTCGCTGCAGACCCAGCAGCTCGTGGCCGGGCACCGCCCACAGAGTACGCTTTGATTAGCTGGAAGGCAGTGGGCGCAGAGAACAGGCCGGGTTTTCAGCTCCTGGAGCTGTGCTCTTTACCAAGATTGGCTCCTTCTCGTGGAACGTCCCATCTCCTTCTCACCTGCTTGCCGCCCCCCAACTGTTGACCCATTTCCTCTGCTTTTGCTTTCTCTAACTACGTCCTATGGGTTCCCATGATGCTCCCACATGAAGGCTTGGTCCCACCCCAGAAGCCATTCCAAGATAGGCATAATGTGCACCCCTTTCCTGACCTGGGATGGAGTGGCAGATGGTGGCCCATTCACAGCTGCTAGGTCCCTGGATTGTCCCCTGAGTCTCTTCTCCTGCCAGTGACAACCAAAGGTGAATGAACCTCAGGCATCCCATCTGTTCTGATTTTGTCCTTCTCTGCCTCTGCCTCCCGTGGAGGCCCAGACCTTAACAACCTGGCTCCCAGCCTGGTCCCTACTCCTATAGTCTGACTTTGCACCTCTTCAGCTGGCAAGCTAACACGGTGACCCAGCCCAGGGTTCTTTTCAGCCTCCTCACTGATGATGCCTCATCCTTTCTCCAATCACCCAACACAGCAGCACCTAGTGAGACCCTGGATACTTAATATATCAAGTCAGGTGCTGATGGGAAAGAGAACACGTCACCAAGAAGTTCCAGTGCCCGCAAGAAGACCCAGACTCGGAGGCCATTGCCAAGGGGTCCGGAGAGGGGCACTGACGTGTCGCTGAGATGAGACAGGAGAGGTAAGCAGGGAGGGCAGGAGTGCTGGGGCAGAGGGAGAAAGAGCAGGTGTGTTTGAGGGAGTAAAACTGGCTTGCTGGGGCTGAAGCACAGTCTGAGGCGGTGACACTTGCCCAGCTGGGTCGGGCCAGCCCCAGAACCCGCCACCCCAACACACCTGTGAGCCACGACTTAGTCCTGAGATAAATGGGAAGCCATCAGAAAGTGACAAAGAGGGATTGTTTTGGCAGGAGTTGTATTTTCAAGAGATCCTTTTCAGATTTAAAAAAAAAATGTGGAAAGAAAGTGGATGCTCATTAATAGGGAAGTGATGTTTTTTAAAGATGGACGGCTGCCCTCACCATGGGGTAACTAACAGTCATCAAGGGGAGTGCAGGGGAGCGGCCCTGGTAGAGCTGGAGGCGTTACCAGGAGCTACCAGGGCAGAGAAGAAGTCAGAGGCCAAACAGTACAATTCCACTTCTATAAAGCAAACAGTCACACATGCGTACACTCCGTTTATACACAGCTGCAGGTACACGGCATACACGGCTGGAGGTACATGGCATACACGGTTGCAGGTACATGGTATGGCAGGACACAGAGAGGATGCCGGCAGGGACCCCGAGTGGGCAGGGTGAAGGGCATGATGCAAGGGAGAACGGATGAGGCGGGCAAGTGAAAGAGAAAGTTTCTCAAAGAATGAACTTTTTTAAAAAAGTGTGATATAATCTTGCCTATGTGAAGTTATTTATGTGGAGACCCTCAGGTCTCCCCTATTCTGCCCCATCCTGTGGCCAGTGCCCCTTCTCAGGCTCCCTTGGCAGAGGCCCCAGCATGTGAAAAGGAAAGTAAGCAACCTCCCTCTGGCTGACATTTGGAGAGACGGGATCCCACGGGGCGGGGCAGGGGCGGGAAGGTGTTGGGGAGGCTCCTACAGTGGGCCTGGGACACTGCGTCCCTCTGTGGTCAATCTCCAGACCACACCTACTGACCCCTTTAAGTCACCGTGCCCCCCACCTCACTCTGCCTACCCAGCCCCACCCCACTCAGCAGGGGGGCAATCCCTCCATATCTCTCGTGTCCACGCTGTCAATGGGGGTGAGATCAGAGGTCTGGTGCCAGGTGTCTGCCCGAGAGTGCCGGGATCCGAGGGTCCCGTTAGCGCAGAGGCTGCTGAGGCAGGAGCCATCTCTCCCACAACCTCACCCCCAGGGTGCTCAGTACATAATTGCCAGTTCCTGGACAAGGCCATTCGGGGCCTCCAGAGCTGTAAGAAGGTGTGAAAAGACTGGAAAGAACAGGAAAGAGCAGGTGCCCAGGACAGGAGGGAGTCAAGTGTCAGTGCCCAACGGCAGGAGCTGTCTCAGCTGCCTGGGCTCTCTCCACGGACGCTTTCTGGCCCCTTACCTCCCTTCCCCAAATGACCACAACCACAGAGGCAGGGCCTACAGAGCTCCCCTGGCAGTGGCATCAGCAAACTCTCCAAAATTGCCCCTAAAGCCACTTAGAGAAAACCCTCCATGGCATGACGGGTCATCACGCCAGACAGCCTCAATGCGCTCGATTCCTGGTTCTGCCTAGCACATGACCCTGACAGTCACGTGATCTCTCTGACCCTTGGTTTCCTCATCTGCAAAGTGGGGATATTAGTAAGTCCTCCTTCAAGGAGTCACTGTAAGGACTGAATGAGTTGGCGCAGCCTGGGGAGGCATTGCTCTTAATTATTAGTGGTGGTGTCCATGATCTCCTCAGGCTAAGTCTGTCTCCCCACGCTGTCCCTGCGCCCAGGCTCCTTCCTGAGCCGCACAGACTGCATCTCCTATCGGCATCACTCAGAACGTGCCCACTAGGGCTCAGATGAAACGCATCAAGTGCAGAGCCGACTGTCACATAATTACAAAGGTCAATTGCAGATTTCATCAAGAAGGAGGGAGCTTGGCTTACTCATAAATACAGCCGATTAAGAAACAAGCTTCATTTTGTAATTATGCCACTGGCGGAAATCCACCATCCCATTTAGCAGTTTTAGAGCCAGGCGGGGGCCCCCACCCCCAGGGGCTTCCCCCTTCCCACCAGGCCTTGGGACAGCACCCGGTTCTCGAGAACCAGCAAGTGGCCTTGGGCCTGGAAAACACCTATCCCACTGCTCCCTGGAAGTTGTGCCCGCTGGAGTCCCCAAGAAATCAATTAACAGCGTCTGGCTATTGAAAGTAAGAGGTTAGATTTCACTCAGTCCCAACCAGGTCCCCCTTTCATGTGGCTCTGGGGAGACAAAGCTTCTCTGATCCCTCTGCAAGCTGCGGTCCCACCAGTCCCGGAGCAGGGACCCGGGCCATCAGGGGGAGGACAGCCATTCAAAGTCAGCCTGGAGGGCGTGGTGGGGTCCAACTGGGATCAAGAATAATTAGGACATCCCAGACCATGAGAATCAATAACATAATTAACAAATATTGTGTATTCCTCAGAATCTTGCTACAAATTATGCTGCCTTTGATCATACAATGTTCCCTGACTGTTAATGACATGTCATGTTAATTACCAGAGAAAGGGAACTACTCAGAATGAAGACTTCCTTGGAGAGTAATTAATATTGTTTCAGGAGGTGCAGAGCCAGTGAGAAGGAATCCCCATCCCCCGTTATGGTGACTTAGTAACCTCAGGAAACCCACCCTGCTTGTCCCTGGTGGGCAGTCCTAACCCTTAGGAAGAGAGTAGCTAACACATAGTAGGCCTGCTATAAAGGCTTGTTAGCTGAATGAGAGGATGGGTGAATGAATAAAGAGGTTCACCTGGGAACCCATTAGAATCGCAGGATTTGAGGGGGGAAAACACTTTGAATCATAATCTAGTCCCCCTGTTTCCAAAGGGAGGAACTGAGACTCAAAGAAGGGAAGACATTTTGCAAAGGGCGTGCCCCTCGTTAGTGATTAAGTTGGGAAGAAAACTCAAGTGTCACACGATCAGACACATCGCCTTCGCACCACCATCGCCCCACTCAGTCTGGGCGGAAGTTAGGAAAGGTTCAAGGGACAAGGCAGGAATGCCTTGGGCATGTCAGGAGGTGCCCTTTCTGCCTTGAAATGCTTTGGGAATATTTCAGGAGTGTCCGGCCTCATACCATTGACCTACTTGGAATTCCCTGAATAGGGATGGAATGTCCTGATCAGCCCCCAAACGCAGGGGGCTGCATGCCAGGAAACTGCAGGACCTGACTGATGTCCCCAGAGAAAGGTCTCCTGTCCCTCAGGCTCCTCCCAAGTCCAGGAGGGAAAACATAAAAGAGAGGACCCAGAACCCCCTACTCGGCACCCACAAACCACGGCTGTCTTCCCCCTGTGCAGCCTGGGGCTGAGTTCCCTGGGAGAACCGAGGCCTCACTGCCCAGACCGAGCTCTACCAGAGGGAAGGCAGAGACCCAGGGCAGAGAGCCCTGGGCCAGGGGTCAGGACACTGGCTTCAGGTCCTGCCCTGCCACCAATCACAGGCAGATCACTCCCCTCCCTGAGCCTGGCTTTCTTACTATGTCAAGAGGGATCACCGCCTCAGAGAGTCAGCTCCTTCCAGGCTGATATACCTGGATTCTGAAATGATGGGAGGAATCTCAGCTTCCTAGCCTTCTAAGGAGTCCTCAGTTTCCCCTCCAGCTCCCTCAGGAGTTCCTTGCTTCCTATAGCAAATGCCTCTCCCAGAGAGAACAGGCCTTTAGGTCTGGTAGATTCCCAGTTTCTAGCAGATTCAGCCCCAGATCAGAGAGTCCCAACCCCACATCCCCTTCTCCCTGGGGGCCAAGAGCAGTGCTCCCAGATCCATTGACAACAGGGCAGAGAGCAGGTTCTGGGAGGATAGGGCAAGGAGGGAAATAGGGGTCAGCCACCTCTCCAACTCATCACTGCCAGATGTTCCGCAGTGCCTGGCTCCCATCCCAAAAGTAATCACAGGCATTGAGTGGCAGGGGTGGGGTGAGGAGTGTGTGGGCAAAGGCTGCTGTATGACAATCTTCACTCCTCCTGGCTCCAGAGTCCAACCCCAGCCTTGGCAGCCCCGACTGCTCCCTGGGTTTGCGCTCCAGAAGGCCCAGCTCTGCAGCACTACCTGACCCACCTGCTCCTCCATATCCCAGCCCAATTTGGTTATGAGGTCCCCCAGGAGTCATGGGTCTGTCACCAGCGATGGTGAGGTAGTGACAGGGAGCATGCTCCTGTGTCTCATGCTCCCCCTTTGTGCAATGATGACCCAGTTTGGTTGCAACTCATGCCTTCCCCTTCATATTTAGTGCTTTTGCAGGGTAGGAAGGGCTAGAAAGAGGGTCCTTATTTTTCAGAGACAAAAATAAAGAAATAAAGAGCATGAGCCATTCAGTGGGGGAGCCAAAACTGGAACCCACACTTCCACCTTCCCCCTATCCTACCTCCAACTGGTCCAGGACTTTTCTTTGCTATGTAAGTCACCTCCCAGCATCATTTTTCAAGGCAGAAAACCAGAAATTATTCTGCAGCTTGGTTACCCAGGGCCTGGGCTGACCCCTCACATCTGACCCCTGACACCTGAAAGGCCCTGTCTGGGATGCTCTGAGGACAGGGTAGGGCTCATCCTCCCCTAACCATTGCTTCCCACCCAGCAGCAGCCCAGACATGCTTCTCCCTGGACCGTTCCTGTGTTTGAAGTCTCCCTAAGAGAACCACTGTCTTCTGGAAATCGCCCCTCTCTTCACAGGAGAAGGCAGGCCGAGGGGGCACCTCCCTATCACGAGGGCACCACCCCGCTGTCCTCCCATGCTAACCTTGGTGATGCACATGGCCCTCGGGGCAGCAGGTGGTCACAACCCAGACTGCCTGCCCCCCTCCTGATGGCAATGGTGACCAGCATGCATCCCAGGAGCCAGCATGCACAATTGGTAGCAGTGACCCAGAGCCCAGGGCAGGAGTTCCCCAGGTCCCAGGCTGTGGCAGGGGGCTCTGGGCCTCAGAGGAGGCTGCTCTGCACAACAGAAGCCTCTGTCCTGCTCACAGACACATCCTCTTCGTGTGTGCACATGACACCCCGCGACAATCCCCTGCCTGAGTGCCCTCTCCCCTTCCCTCTCCTCCTCCTCTTCTCCTCCAAGCACCTTCTCTGGCCCTCAGTCCCCTTCCCTGCTTCCTCAGCCCTCTGGTAGAGAACCTGTAACATGCCAGGCTGGCCTTTCACACTGTTCCTTGTCACCAGGCTTTCAGGGGAAAGGACACAGGTTTACATGACTTCCACATTCCCCGCAGCACTGACATCTCCCTCAGAGATGAATCCTTTCTTTGATGGATAATAGCTCTTTAGAGGATAGACTGTTGGAAAGAATAACACAAGTTCCCTTTGGCTTGATGACTTGATGAAATGCCTAGGAAAGAAACCAGCTCTGACTCATAGTGTGATCCAAAGAAACATTTCCTGTCACCTTTGGCCATTGACTCAGACTCCCAGGCTCTCCCAGGTACAGAGGAGTCACTTCTCACCTCCCTGTTCAGGAGGCATCAGAAAGAGGGAGATGTCATGGGCCTGGGGCTTGGGAATCATGGGCCCAAGCTCTGGTCCCATCTCCCTATTGTGCTCTCTAGCAATCTGTGCCTTCTTTCCAAGCCTCAGTCACCTCTCCTGGCAGCATGGCCAATAGGGTCACAGGAGCTCATGCATATTTAGCACCAGGCACAGGTCCTGGACCACAAGAGCTTGCCCTACATGCCAGGTCCCCTCATCCTCCACTGGCTGCCTCTGGGTTCCAATCCAGACCCTGGTGATGGGTATCAGCAGCTCGGGGAGCAATGCACAGGGTCCTGCCAACCCCGGCTCCCCAACTTTGGCCACACCTGGAGTTCCCCAGTAGCCTGCTTCTCCAAAGCAGGTGAAAAGCCCACCCTGACACCGGGCAGTGAGCAGCTCTGCGTGAGACAGGCAGCCCGGCAGCGCCAGCAGGCGTGGCTGAAGTAAATGATAGTGTAACCCTTGCTACCCGAAACAACAACATCATAACTGTCAGAGCAATTTTCCACCTCAGTAGTTTAACACCTGAACTGTTGCTGCACTCCTCCCTCTCCCGCTCCGTGCTCGCTCGTGGTGGCTTCCTCTCTCCCTCTCGCTGCACTGAAGTCAGCCCCGCCATGAGCCACGTCTTCTGGAATCCGTGGCAAACAGCATTTGCCTCCAAGACCCAAGGGGCTGCAGGATTAATCAGCATTCAGGGTCTTCCGAGAAGACAAGAAAGGAAAAGTCCACAGGCTCACATACCCGGTCCAGCATCTGTCCACATCTGGGTTGCAAATAATCCAGGCATTTAATAGTGATTCCAACGTTAGACGTCCTGCCTGTCACAAATGTGCAGTTATTAATTTCTATAGACTGGATATTTATTTTCCTAGAATGAGAAGCGAAGCACTAGAGGGATCTGAGAGACAGAGGCACCTTTAAAATGCTGCCTGTGTCTGTTCCTGCCAAAAAAAGACACACAGTTGGGGTGATAGGCAAAATCTGGAACTGGTGGGGCAAAGGAACCGACCAGTTGCCCTTCTGTTGAGCCAATGTGCCCCTTTAAGTTGATGGATCTTGGTGTGGTCTCAGTGGGGTGGGTCCCAGAGGCAGAGAGCAGCCCTCAGGGGATCTGGGGAAGCAACTCAGCTACTTACCAACAAGTATGGAAGATGTTCGATATTTTTAACAACCACACACACACACACACACACGCCCCTTAGTCCCTGGTTACTCCAGCAGAAACTCCCCATCTTTCCCCAGGAAATCATCAAGTTCTCTGACAGCTAACAGATGCCCCTCAGGGGAAGCCAAGGGCCAAATGAGAATCACAGAGTCAGGGTATTAGAGCTGGAAGGGGTCACTGAAAGGATCTTGTCCAACCTTTGGGCCCTGGCCCACTCAGTGCCCACCGTGCTGACACTGCCACCAGAGCCAAGCCCCAGGGTCATAAATCACCATACGGTACAGGAATCAGTGATGCCTGCCAGGGCAGGACCAAAGAGGAAGAGTCCCTTAGCTGAGGGATTTGCCCGCATCTGCCTCAGGGTGAAGGAAGGGAGAGTGGGGGCAGGAAGGAGGTTGGATAGACCCCGAGACACCAGGATCTGTGAGCCTGGGAAGAAAGCACACCCTTAATCCAGGATGCTAACAGAGGTTAAGGGTCAGGAATCAGGTGTTCACACCGTTGGGGATTTCCTCCAATCTGGTGGCTTGTGTAGCACCCATTAGACACAAACCACTCCTAAATTCGGGGTTTCAGCCTGAGCTTTGCCCATGAATTCCAGACTCATGTTTCTACTTTCCTTCTCAATCTCTCTGCGTGGATGTTCAACAGATATCTCAAATTTAGCATGTCCAAAACCTGATCTCCCCCAAATTTAGCATGCCCTCCTTCAACCTTCCCCATTTGAATGACTCAGGTCAAGGAACTTAAGTTATCCTTGATTTTCCCTCTCATCCCCCTCATCCCACCTCTTAGCAAATTCTGTTGGCTCATCCTTCAAAATGTATCCTGAACCAGATTTCCTCTCCCTGCCTCCACTCACATCGTCTCCCACCTGGCAATAGCCTCCTCACTGTCCCCCTGTTTCGACTCCTGCCCTTGGCTCGGTGACTTGATTCCATGGTGATCACAGTTCTTCCCCGCAAAAGGTGGAAGAGGATGATGGCACCCCAGAGTGGCACCCCCCAACTGGGCCAGGACTTGCTTCTTTCCACTGGGGACCCTGTAGGGAAGCTGCTGGGTCAGTGGTCAGCGAAGGGGGTGTTTATGGGTCAAGTGGCCTCAATGCCTACGCCTGCATTTAAGGACACACCTGGTCCCCTCAACATACGTGACCCAGACTCCCAAAGTCTCCTGGCTGGAAGGGAGCACAAAGGCCCTGAAGTGACCTGCCACCAGCATGTGGACCTTCTCATAGCCACGCTGAGAGGGAGCCCACAGCCTCCGCACAGACACGGCCACTGCCAGGCTCTCCCATACTGCAGCTGACTCTGATCGCTCCCAGACCCTTCCCACGCCCTGGGTCTGCAGTACCCCATGGAATGTTCATGACTGAGCATCAGGCCCCTCCTCACCAGCATGGTCCCCACAGAGGGCTCCATGCTGCAGAATCAGAGCTGCCGGCAACCTCTCCCCACACCTTGAGAGTCACGGTTCCCTTGTCCCCTTCAGAGAACCTCGCCTTGCATGTCCCAAGACTCTCTTGGAGACAGACACAGTTGGTGGCTCAAACTGTGCCCCTGTGCTCTGCCACCTCTCCGTGTGTCAGACCAGGGCAGAGCCTGACCCCAAGGGAAGGGAGAAGATGCCTCTCTGGGCATCGAGGCCCCTGCCGGCCCAGCTGTTCAAAAGCTTTCTGCTTCTGTGATGGCACACCCCAGTCTCTGTCCCCTTCCATTCCCTTCTCTAGCCTATGAACTAAAGCAGGAAATTCATGTCCGCCCTGTGTGAGGAGCTCACAGCTGGCATAACAGTCCCATGACCTGAGCCCGAGCCCACCTCTGTCCAAGTCAGGGCATCGCAGACACGGGCAGTGTCCAAGCTGAGAGGGCCTCGCTGTCACAGCACAGTTCCCTCTGTGCCCAGAGAAGAATGCTCAGCCAGAGGTCACAGAGCCAGGGTGAAACCCCCTAAGCCCAGCCCCATCCCTTCCACAAGGCCTCGGGAGCTCCGGGTAGGATGCTTCCAGGACAAGCTTCTGCAAGCAGGCCCCCCTCCCTGTTCACACACAGTGCTTCGGGCGAAGCTAGACTCTGGCACTGACACATCACACACAGACAAGGCACCTGTACCATATACAGTGACCTCTCCATGGGCAAATGCTGCCCCCTCCCTCCTCACTCCCGAGGGAGCCCCCCATCTACTCTCCACTTTCCTGGTCACAGCTGGAAGAATGATACTAATCCTTGATTGAAAAAACAAAACCAACTCGGCTTTAACCAGTCAGAGGGAGTGACGGAGCACAAATGTCTGTCCCACCAACATCCCTTGCACACCTGGTGCCACAGCGGCCAGAAGACCCCACTGCTGGGTCACTCTGTCGGGCCACAGGGAATCAACAACTTGGGGGGGCACCAACTCGAGGGGCGCCATGGGCAATACCAAGGCTTGGAGCCAGGTGTTCTCTGTGGCCCCACCAGCACCACCACCCATGGCCCTACGGCAGCCCTGGCTCTGGAACCTCCTGCCGTCTTTGACCTGTCCCCTGCACTGATGTCACCGAGAGAGCACATAGCTGGAAGCACTCACGCAGGACTCCCAGCCCCCAGCACCTGTACTGCAGATGCCTGGCAGAGGAAGATAAATATATTTGTAAAATACAGCAAAGTGAATAACAAAGAATTTATATAGTTGTCTCTGACAAAGCTGACAAGCCAGGGCTGGCAACTTTAATCAGCTCCCAGCTGAGCCCAGGAAATCTACAGGAGCACAGCTCTGACCTTTTGGGCCAATTTCTAAAGAGAAGGTTAAAGTTTTGCTGCAAAGTATTTTTTTCTAATTTAAATGAAAGAGGGGTGTGAGGTTGCATATACGCGCCAGGCTCCTGGGTGGTAATGAAACTCGGGAATAGGATTTTATTCTGAACTAATCCCGGATGCCCTTCCCACGGTGGTCCTCTGAGATGTTGGCCTCCGTGGGTGAGGCACAGCCAGTCCCATCCGTCAGAGGAAATGCTTGCTCGGGTGAAATGCTTGCCTGCAAACGGGCTGAAAATGCATGTGGCTGCAGATTTCAAAGATTCATTTTTGATAAATATGTTGCCAGAAAGAAGGACTAAATATTTAAAGTGTCACTTTTAAGCCCTGAATCATTTTGTCCCCCTAACCAGAAGGAATACTGGGACCATCCACCATGAGCTGGTGTCACCCGTGGGCATTCCTCTTCCTGTGTGCAGAATCAACAGCCAGAAGCTTCGCGGCGAAAGCTGAGGAAATTTGGTTCAACTGCACCCAATCATGTCAAGCCTCCTCCTCTAAAGGAGGGCTTCACAGAAACACAGCCCCCTCTTGCTGTTGATGGAACCCTCTGGACCCTGCCTCAGAGTGGCTCCTCAGAGCCTGCCCACTCTGGGCCTGAGCTAAGAAGAGGACCGGGTGCCAGGTTCCAGCAACAGCTCCTGGCCCTGAGCGTGGACAGCCCTTTACACCCACCCCTGGGCCAGGGTCCCAAACTGCACATCAGAGTCACCTGTAGTGCACGGGGACAGATGGGCACTGGAACCCAACAGGGTGATCACTGCATGAGGTACATAAACGACTAATCACTATGCTGAAGCTGACATAATATTATGTGTCCACTGTCACCGAAAAAAAAATAATAAAACTAAAATGTAAAAAAAGGAATCTACTATGGTAGCATGGGGGGAAAGGAGGTTTCAGAAAATGCAGGTTCCTGGGCCCTTGCCCAGCCCTGCTGCTGGGACTCTCCACGGACGGAGCCCAGGAAGCCCCGACTCCAGAAGTCTCTCCGGGACCCTCATGAGCAGCCAGGCTCTGGAAGCAGGGGCCTGGTCACCCTGGTGAGGTAAACAGTGAGAAATATCCCTGCTCCTCGAATATTTCCTCCAGCTTCTGGTGCCTGAAACTCCCGCTCCAGAGAGAGGCCCGTTTCTCCAGCACTCCCCGCTCAGGCAGGGACCGCATTTGAAAGCAGGCCAGCCAGCTCGCTCCAGCTTCCACTGAAATATTTCCAAGTCCTCTACCCCGTGACTCTGAACTCCGCATTTCTCAGACAATCCTGAAATGTCCTAAACGGAATGGAAGAAAGTATTTGCAAACTACCTGTCTAATGAGGGGTTAATATCCAAACTATATAAGGAATTCGTACAACTCAAAAGCAAAAAATCTGATTTAAAAATGGGCAAAGAACTTGAATAAACAGTTTCCCAAAGAAGACATACGGATGGCTGACAGGTACATGAAAATGTGCTCAACTTCACTCATCATCAGGAAAACAAAAATCAAAACCACGGTCAGGTCTCACCTCACACCTGTTAGAGTGGCTCTTCTCGAAAGGACAAGAAATAAGTGTTGGTGAGGGTGAAGAAAAGGCCCTATGGGTGGGAATATAAATTGGTGTAGTCACTATGGAAAATAGTATGGAGGTTTGTTAAAAAAATTAAAAATAAAACCACCACATGAGCCAACAATCCCACCTCTGCGCATGTGTCTGAAGGGAAAGCCGCACCCCCACGTTCACTGCCGCATTAGTTACAACAGCCAAGACAGGAAGCAACCTAAGCATCCATCGACGGAGGAATGGATAAAGAAAATGTGATCTATATCTATATATAATGAAATATTATTCTGCCATAAAAAGAAGAAAATCCTGTTATTCACAACATAGGACCTTGAGAATGACAAAAATGTAAAATCTCACCTACATGTGAAATCTAAAAAAGCGAAACTCATAGAAAAGAAGAGCAGAACAGTGGTTGCCAGGGACTGGGTGGAGGGGGCGAGGGTGTGGGTATGGGAGATGGGGAGCTATTGGTAAAAAAGTACAAACTTCCAATTGGAAGATGAGTAGGGTCTGGGGAAGTAGTGTGCAGCACGGGGACTATAGTTAAATCGGTGTATTATATACTTGGAAGTTGCTAAGAAGCTAGATCTTAAGTGTTCTCAACACACACACACACACACACACACACACACACACACACACGGTAATGATGTGGGGTGATGGACACGTTAACTAACCTCATCGTGGTGGTCCTTTTGCGCCGTAAGATCACACCGTACTTCACAAACTTACCCAGTGTTGTATGTCAACTATGTCTCAATGCAACCGGAAAAAATGTTAATGCCTTACTTTTAAGGGACAGCATTTTAAGCCGTTGTTTGCACCAAAGTCTGCATAAGGTTCAGATTCTTTCTTTGAGAGTGCATCTTCTTGAGACTTCCCGTGTGCCCAAACTTAGCTTGAATAATAATACTTCTAAATCTAGCAGTTTATGAAATGTGTTCATGGACACAATCCCACTTTATTTCAAATGACCCTCTCACAGAGCAACTGCCTCCACTCTCTAGATGAGAAAACGGAGAGTTTAAAAGATTGGCTGCAAGACCTGGGGCCAGCAAACGCTACAGTCAGGAGAGCGCAGGCCCCGGGACCCGTGGCCCTCTAGTCCTTCCGCAGCAAGAAGCATTTCGACCCAGACGTGCAAACCGGGCCTACAACACCCCCCCCCCCCCCCAGTGGCTGCGGAATGACAGGGAACTCGGGACTTCCTGGGGCTGGTCCGCCCCTCGCACTCTCAGGTATAGGAGACCGTCGTAGAAGACCAGGGGCCAGGAGAGTGTCAGCTCTGAGGTGGCAGTAATGAGGGGGCAGGGGCTGGTGAATGAGTGACACATCCGGTGGCCAGTGGGTCCTGCCTTCCTCGTGATGGCTGATGCCAGGCTGTGCAGACACCCACTGTGCCCATCCTGAGACATTGTTCTTCCCATCCTCCACCCCAGGGTTGTGTCCAGGAGCCCCAGAGCCCAGGGAAGGACCAAGAACCCCCAGGAATGAAGGACCCAACCCCAGGCCTAAGGATGAGGCCATTTCAGGTGATCTGAATCTGTTGTTTTGGAGTTTGGAGGGGAAATCCTTTCAGGTTTTTTAGTGTCCTGACTTGGCCCACAACTGTGGTCACTCTAGACACACTATCTGCACAATGCACCAACATCCCCCGCCACAGCTGGACCCTCAGCGACCTCACAGCCCACGGGAGGTGGCAAGGGGAAGATCAGGCCTGGGCACTGAGGCCAGAGGGACCAGAACAACACTTACCCCAGACCATGGGGACAGACCTTGGGGCACAGGCTCAGGGCATGGTACCCTCTGGGGACTGTTTAGTGGAGTGCTGAGGAGGTGGGGGGAGCTGTAGTGGGAAGGTTACCAGGACTTCACACCTGGGCTGGAGCCCAGAGCCTTAGCTGAGGGCGGCCAGAGGGGCCCTGGGAGACAGTGCAGTGGTCACCAGGACCTCACCCAGGCGCCCTGCGAACAAGGCCAGTCAGACTCAACCGCTAGTCTTCCAGATTAGGGAAAGGCAGAACTCCGCGTGATGGACCTTGCAAAAGACTTCTGATCTCTCTCATGACACAGTATTCCCTGTCCCCTTTTCCTTTGCTAGTGGAGCTCCAATTTGTTTATGTGACACATGGAGGCCCTTTCACCTCAGGAGCACCAGCCACAAAGGAAGAGTTAGGCCTGGCGAACTCAGCCCCCTTGGCTAGTGATTGATATAGTGATTGGTGTTGAAGTGAGCACATGTCACTGTTTTGCTAATAAACTGTGTCAAGAAGTCAGCTAGCTATAGAGCACTTTCTTTCCTAAATAAAAGGGCAAAGCCTCCTGAAGAAAAGCCCTCCCTCTCTCCCCACTTCCTGCCTGGAACACAGATGTGATACCTGAGGGTATAGTAGCCACTTTGTAACAATGAGGCAACAGCCAACAGGCAAAGGATGTAAAATCAAAGAAGATAAAAAGCCTGGGTCTTCAATGACACTGTGCAACCACTTTGCCAGTATTAGATACCCAACTGCCAGAAATGTTGCTATGTAAGAAATAAATATCTTTATTTATTTAAAGCACTCTAATTGGTGGGGGTTTCCCCCTTACTTGCTGCTAAATTCTCTACTATATCATACAGCCCTGTGGGCAAGACAGCACTATAATCACTAATGTAATTCATTCATTCATTCTACAAGTATTGGCTGAGTTTCTTCTACATATTAGGCACTGTCCTAGGCACCAAAAGTACGCACATACACACTCCTTCCCTAGAGGCACCTATATTCTAGTGGGGAGGAAAAGATTAAGAAAATAAATAAGTACAAGATGTATTAACATGCGTTATGTGGGGATGAGTGCTATGGCAAAACATGAAGCAAAGAAGGGGCATGGAATGCCACAGCTGGGAGGGGGCTTGCAGCTTGAAAAAGAAGGGTCTGAGCGACCACGCAAAACAGCCATATCTGAGCAAAGACTTGAAGGGGGCCAGAGTGAGCCAGGCGGGTAGGTGCTAGGGGATGAGTGTTCCGAGTGTTCCGGGCACAGGGAAGAGCAGCCGGGCCAGTGCGTGCTGAATGCAGAGAGCGCTGCGTCCAAGGAGGTGGGCTGTGCCATCGGGCTGCGGGGCTTGCCCCCGCCCCAGGTTCTTCCACGTGTTTCTCAAAGACTTGGACAAACATCTAGGGAACAGCTCAGAAGATCCTGGAATAATATGAAGTCCAAAGAAATGGGATAAGGATGACAGGCTGAGCAATGGACTGAATGGGAGAAGATGAAATGTAACAGGGAGCCCTGGCTGGCGTGGCTCAGTGGGTTGGGCATTGTCCCACAAAGCCAACGGTTGCCAGTTCGATTCCCAGTCAGGGCACAGGCCTAGGTGGCAGGCCAGGTCCCCAGCTGGGGCACATGTGAGAGATAACCAATCGATGTTTCTCTCCCTCTTTCTCCCTCCTGTAGCCTCTCTCTAAAATAAATAAATAAGATCTTTTTTAAAAAAAGACATGTAACAGGGACAAAAGTCAGGGGCTATACTTTTCACCCCAAATGCCAACAGCACAGCCCGTGATGGGGAAGGACATGAGCAAATGAAGCCCAGGATTGTTCCACAGCAGGGAATTCAACAGAAGGATGGTCACTTGAAAAGCTAACAATACAGTCTCCATCTTCTTCTTAATGGACATGTTTTAAACGAGTGTGCCAGCCCCATTCTCTCCGCACAGGTCAGCGTAGATGCCACTGGTAGGCCGGAGCCCAACCCGAAAAGACACAGACAAGCCGGAACCCCCTCAGGGGTGTGAGGCCAGGCTGGGAGCCCTCCCATGGCCTCTCTGAGGAAGGAGCTAGGGAGCTAGAGGAACGGGCACTTGGAAGGACACACACCCATTCTCTTACACAGACATCCAGTGAGCACGTACTGTGTGCTAATCACCTTGCTGGTCCTGAGAATGCAGAGGTGCCGTCACAGAGCATCGAAATGGCAATGATCCCACCAGTGGCTGTCACACTTTTGAAAACAGCCCGAAGTAATTAGTACGCTTGACCCCATGACCTGCTAGGTACAGATGCGTGCATGGGCAGGAGCTCTCCAAGCCGCCGCCCTCTCCCCCTCTGAGGGCGTACTTTCACTTTAGTGAAGCCTGTCACTGCCACTTGAAAAAGTGTGCAAGGTTCGTCCAGATGGCATCCAGCCGTGCAACGTGAAAAAGAGACATTTACCAAAGAAGATCCAAGACACAAGAAACACTGTACATAGGACAATGTCTCAGTCACCTTCAAAGTAGGCACTTTGGGACCTCACACAGGTCTCCCAACTGCCATCAGCTGCCCTGTTGTATTTGTCTGAATCTCATCAATGCCCTAAAATCTCTTCTCTTTCAAAGGTGATTTAGTTTTGGAAAAGCCAGAAATCACAAGACACCAAATCTGGGCTGTAGGGGGGCTGAGTCACCTGAGTGATCTGATGTTTTGCCAAAAAACTTTGCACAAGACGTGATGCATGAGCGGGCACGTTGTTGTGATGAAGCTGCCAGTCATCAGTTACCATAGCTGTGGCCTTCTCAGTCATCGAAATAGTTTTCACAGAGGAATGTTCAAGCTTAACACAGAATTGGATGCAGATTCATTGCTCTACTCACTCAGTCATTTTGAATGTGACAGTCACACAGTACACATGCTCACTCAACAGTGTGTACCGACCCCACTGACTAGTACAGTGAAGTCATCATTGTTCACACATGCGCATTCCAGTCCACTGTCCTTGGCTGCCAGGTTACATCGATGTCACGTAAACCATTCTCATTATACTAACAATGGCTAGACTTTTTCCAGTGAGCAGATGGAAACAAAGCTCCACAAAACTACATTTCCCTATACCACACAAGGCAATCAAAAATTTTGTTTTCCTGCCCTGATCGGTATGACTTAGTAGATTGGACATTGTTCTGCAAACCAAAAGGTTGCTGGTTCAATTCCCAGTCAGGGCACATGCCTGGGTTGCAGGCCAGGTCCCCAGCTGGGGGCGTGCGAGAGGCACCAACTGATGATTGATGTTTCTCTTCCTCTCTCTCTCCTTCCCCTCTCTCTAAAAATAAATAACATCTTTTGAAAAACATTTTGTTTTTCTAGTTTTAAAATGTGAGTCGAGGCCCACCGATTTGACTCAATGACCCACTTGTGGCTTACCACCACCACCGGCAATGTGGAAAACACTGAACTACACCATGACAAGTGCCACAATGCGGAACAAGCAGGTGCTAGGGCAGCAAAGACCAGGGTCAGGGCTGACCACCCTGAGAAGTAAGGTTTGAGACCAGAAGAGGGACCAGGAGAGAAGCAGACATTTTAAAAAAGAGAATGGGTCCTGGGTGGTGTAGCTCAGTGGATTGAGTGCCGGCCTGCAAACCAAAGGGTCACCAGTTTGATTCCCAGTCAGGGCACATGCCTGGATTGCTGGCCAGGTTTCCAGTAGGGGGTGCACAAGAGGCAACTACACATTTGATATTTTTCTCCCTCTCTTTCTCCCTCCCTCCCCCCTCTCTAAATAAAAATAAATAAAACATTTAAAAAAATAAACCCGAAGAGAGAACGGCCTGATGGTGGTGAAGGTTGCACAACAATGTCGATGTACTTAAATGCCACTAAACTGCACTTAAAGGGGTTAAAATGGTAAGTTTTTTGTAACGTATACTTTATGACCACAAAAAAAATTTAGACTTAAAAGGAAAAGGAGACAATGGCCCAAAAATTTAGACTTAAAAAGTAAAGGAGACAAAAAGGGGTTAAACAGTGTAGAGCGTGTGCCTCAGGAAGCAGCGCTGCCAAGAGGGAACCACTGCCGCACACAGCGATGTGGCATCCGGCTGGGCGCAGGGAGACAGACATAGAGCGCTGGCTGTGCCATTCTGCCTACACGGGGTTCAAGGACAGGCAAGGCCAGCACGTGGCAATAAAAGCAAAAAGTGAGAGTCCCCTCTGGGAGGGGAGATGGCATTGATGGGAAGGAGCATGAGTAACCATCCAGGGTGATAAAAATGTTCTATATCTTGGCCTGGGTGGGAGCCACCAAGGATTACCCATTTGTAAAAATTCATCGAGCTGTACATTGAAGATGCATGCACTGTACTGCTTATAGGTTATGCCTCAATAGGAAAGGAAAGAAAGTATTTTTTAAAGGAAAGGAGATTAAAAATTAAAGAAATATGATCAAATCACTTCTTGGGTGGAGGTTAAGTTCAAAAGTCATCAAGTAGGGAAACACTGCATGATCAAAATTTCCCTTCCCATCTCTTAAATCACCCAGGAAGATTCACAGGTATGGGCTTATACAGCCCTCTAACATGAAGCTTGAAAACCACGACGTTTAACAAAAACTAGAACAAAGGCACGCTGAGGCGTGGATGCCAGGGCCTGCGGCCATCTGTCTTTACAGTAACGGGCACATCGGGCTGGGGAGCAGGAGAGGGAGGGAGGAATCCAAGGAGCTCTGCCTACTCATCCGGACCTGTTTCAGTCTGCTTTAACACCAAGCCATTATACCATGTCTCATTATAAAATTTGTTCATTGTAGAGAACGAAACGACCTGGGTTCTGAGCTAGCAGAGAAGTTACACGCAGCCATCACTCTATCTTTAGGTTCCTTTATTTGGCCCCAAGGAAGAGACATAAGACAGAAACACTAGGACAAAGGATCCCAGTTCGAGAGAAGAAAGAGCTTGCCACCAAAGTGCAGGAGGTCCCCAACGACGGATGGGATGGTAGATAGTGAGTTCCCAATCAGCAGAGGGAATGCTAGTCTGAACACGTGTTGGACCAGGTGACTTTTAGAGGCCCCTTCTCTCCTGGAGCCGCAGAGCTGGCCGGATCTCCTGGCTCCCTGTCCTGGGCAGGTCCCTTCGGCCCACAGCTGCCTTGACGAGATGTGGAGCTGGCGAGAGGTACCTGCCAGCAAGTCCAGGTGGCTGTCCTAGCAGAGGATTGCTCTGCTGCCCCTGAGAATTTACAGCCTCCCTCCTGAGTTATGGGAGGGTGGGTGGAGCCTATAAAAAGGAGCCGTCCAGGCTGTGCGGCGCACAGGGCATCAATCAGCCACTGCCTGACCACTGGAGCAGAGTGAAGATCAGTCTGCTGGTTTCTCACCTATAAATTCTCCCTCCTGCACAGGACAGCCAGATGTGTCATATTTAAGAGGGGCTTACACCGTGGTTTTAATCCCAGAGAAGCACATGGTGGGTAGGGGAGAGAGAAGAGGCAACAGACCTCCATGTAGCCTTCAGCTGTCCTCGCCTCCCATCGAAGCCCCCAAACCCACCTCCCTCCAGTCCCATCCCTCAGCAAATGTGCTGAGTGAGCAGATGAGAAAGGACCGCACAGCTGGGAGCAGGGCTAGGGGTAGGGGACCCAGTGTGGCCTGAACAAGGCTACGACACCAAGGTGGAGCCATCATACCTCTTCTGGAGGCTGGGAGTGGACGCCCTTCCTACATCTTCTATTATAGTGTCAGGAAGGACTGCAGTAGGAGAGCAATAGGTGGCCAGGGAAGGGCCGGACTGCCCTGGACTCAGAGTCTCTGCACTGCCCCACTCTGTGAGCACCTTTCACGTCACTGCCAATGTCAACGGAACTGTGCAGCGCACACCCAAATGGCTGCACGTAGCAGTCCTGTGGGGCCTACATCAGAGGTCTTTCTTCTTGAGGATGGAGTGGTGGGGAGAACACTGAACCAAGGGCTGGGGAACCTGAGTTCAAGTTCTAGGTTCGTCTCTGACTTGCCAAGGGCACCACTTCTCTGAGCCTTATTTTTCTCGCCTGTAAAAGGGGGACATTAATTCCTATCCGGCTAGACCTTTCTCAGCAGGTAGGGAATGTCTCTTGTGGGCTTTGTGGAGTTTGGAGAGAGGGCCACCTCTACTGCTGAGGCTTTCAGAGTCCGTTCGGCCCCCAGTCCCAGTTATTAACCAGCCCCTGACCATCTGCCTTTCTAGGGGCCATGCCTTTTGGGGACAGAAACTACAAGAGCCGACAGGACTTACAGCCTTGCATAAGGTGCTCCATGATTTCTAAAAGCAGAACATTTGTGTGTACACTTGAAGTCCAACTGTCCCAGAAAGCCAGGGGCATCTGCTCGCCAGTCCCAGGTGGGCACCTGAGTGGCCCACAGCTGTGCCCCCCAGGGAGAGGGTCTGGGGGCAGGAGGAGCGTCAGAGCGCAGGCGAGCTTTCCTGGCAAACACCGTCTCCAGCTGCTGGAGACTCCAGGAGAGCTGAGTGCCCTCACAGCACTTTAGAAACATATTTTCTTATAAAGTCATAATTTTTCAAGCATTTGGGCTTAGCTGCTGAGAACAATAACCCAAAAGGGATGGGATGGCACAGGGACAGGGGCCTAGACTTGGCATCTGGCAGCTGTAGGTCTGAACCTCCCCCCCACACAGCCCCCCAATAACCCTGTGTGATCTTGGGCAGACTCTGTAAACCTCCTGAGCTTCAAGTCTGTCATCTGCGAAGTGGAGGCGATGCTACCTACTCGTAGGGTGGTGTGGAGTTGGGAGAGAAGGCCAAGTTCCTGGCATAAGGTGGGAGTCCACAGGGCGGATGACCTTATCTAAAAGCTCAGACAACTTATGAAATTAGGGATGGTGTTTACTTCCCAGGTAGGAAAAGGGAACCAGCCACCAACACGAGGACCAGAGACAGAAACATCTTTAATGTGTTCTTTAATATACTTTGTCCTTCCCTCCCCCTTTCCAGTTACCCCTGTCCTCCCCCAGCTCGCTCTGGCTGTCCTCTGGCCCCTCTGGCCCCTGTCTCCCAGGCTCAGAGTAGCAGGGGGCTGATGGGGAAAGAACCCGAAGAAAAGCGCCCATCTCCCCACTGGGAAGCACAGGGAGGCACTCAGAAGACGTCCACCCTCCTCACTCTGCCAGGCCAGGACACCCTGCCCAGGCTCAGCTCCCATCAGGGATGGCCAGAGACTCCTGCACCAGGGAGGAGAGGCACGAGGGCACCCAGGACAGGGCCCTCAGCAAAACTTGCAGGCAGCAAGGCAGGGCCTGCCTGGCAGAACAAGAGGAGGGTGCCCTGCAGTCCCTTCAGCCCTCCGTGAATCTACTCCCTGAGTGACCTCGTCTATCTCGGCTTCAAACCCCACCGTACAGCGACAGCACCCAGATTCATAGTAGCGGGGCCCTCGCCCCCGGGCTCCAGACCCACACCACCATCTGCCTGCTTGACATCTGTCCTTGGACAGCTAGCAGGTTTCTGAAACTCAGCATCAACCAAATGAGACTTGATCTTCCCTTGCCCCAGGTTGGCCACTGTGGGGAGGATACCACCATTCACACTGATGCCACAGCCATGCCGGTCCTGGTCTCTTCCCCTGCATCCAGTCCCTCAGCAAGCCGCTGGCTCTGCCTCCAAAGGGCGTCTAGGTCCCACCACTGCGGCCCTCCTGATCCAAGCGCCAGCACCTCTCTCCCGCAGGAGCTTCCGAACGGCCCCCATTCCCTCTAATCTCTACCCAGCAGGCTCTGGGGTTTCCCAGGTAGTGCAGGGCAAGGTCGGCTCCCATCTGTGTTTTGCCTGGGGCCGCCCTGCCTGAACTATAAAGCAGTCTGAGATGGCTGCTACTTGTGCTGGGCTTGGAGATTCCCAGGCGAAGCCAAGCTGTGAATCTAGGCTGGCTGCTGCCAGTGCTGGGCCTGGGGCTCACTGAGGCCAGCTGTTGCTTAAGAGGATTAAGGAAGTTGTGCAGCATGAGCCAAGACCAGCCATTCATGTGGAAAATCTGCTTGGATGGGCCTGGAAGTTGGGTGGGGTAGATCTCAGGGGATCCACGGGGTGGGTCAAACAGTGTTTGCCAGATTGAGGGAGTCTCAGATATGGCACCAGTTTGCCATATCTAAACCGCTGACGGGCGGGTCTGTCTCAGTGGTGGAAGCACACTCTGACCAAAGCTCTGCCTCTGCAAGGCCACCCCAGCCGGCTGTCCCCTGGCTTTGGGGCTGGCTGCTGTTCGTCAGCTGAGCGCCAGAGGAAGAAGCTGGCTCTCAACCCCCCACCCCCGAGCAGAAGTATCAGAAGAGGAGGGGGGATCACAGGCTCTGGATCCAACCCCCTCAGCTGCTCTGGGGACAGTTGGAGATCTATGACCGGAACCTGCCATGGGGAAGGGGTTCTGTGGCCCTGTAGGGGGAGGGCCACAGAAAAGGGACAATGGCCCCTGCTCACCTTGATGCCAGACACTTCAGTTTCTCCCTCACTGCCACTGGTACCTTTCAAGCTGCTACCCTGGTGCTGGAGCTCAGAGGGAGTGAGTTTGAGTAGGTGAGTCTGTGTGGGCTCTTTAAGAGGAACTGCTTAGGGCTCTAGAAGTTTCTTCCACAGACTCAATCCCCACTGGTTTTTACAGCCAGAAGTTGTGGGGAGATATCTTCCCAGCATTGGAATCTTGGGCTGGTGGGCCTGGCCTAATGTGGGGCTGGACCTCCTCGCTCCTGAGATTCCCCCCCCAAATTTTTATCCACCATACACGGATGTGGGACCAGCCTCTTTCACATCTCCGCCCCTCCTATCAGTCTGGATGGATGTGGTTTCTTTAATTCCGTAGTTGTCAGACTTCCATTCAACTTGACTTCTGAAGGTTCTGAGTGATGATTGGTCTGTACTTCAGTTGTAATTTCGATGTGGTTGTGGGAGGAAGCGAGCCATGTCTGCCTACACCACCATCTTGACCAGGAGTTCCGAAGGTATCTTGGAAATTTTAATTGCATGCGTGGCCAGAACTATGCATGCATTGATACGCTTATCTGGTCAGTGCCTGTCTCCACCACTCCACGCCTCTCCTGCTCACCACCGTGCACTGTCATGGAGGCGCCCTGGCCCCACACCGTGCACGGCATCGTGCCTATCACAGGTGGTCAGGAAACATTTGCTGAATGATCAAACACCAGGGTGCCTATCCCAATTTCGGTAAAGCGATGTGACGCAAATGAGCCACCTGATCTCTCTGGCTTCACCCCCTGGCTGTGCAGCAAGGACTCGGGCCCTGGGTAGACCCCGGAGGATTGTGTGGGACCAGCAGGGCCAATGTGCGAGGAGAGGAGAGGAAGGGAGAGCGCAACCCCAGCACTCGGTGAGGGTGAGCAAATGTCTCTCTCTCTCTCCCTCTGAAATATCATTTCTCATGGTTCGAAATGAACCCATTATTCCCAATTAACCTGCTGTGAACTCACAGTACTTGCTGGCTTGCCCATAATTATTCATCCATAGTAATAGCTAAAGTAAATTCTGGCACTCTCAGTGAACGCTGACATCTCCTCTGGGGAAAACTTTCAAAGAGGCCATGTCCTTGGTTCCTTATCTAAAGCTTTCCGGTCCCATTTTGTTTCATTTTTGTGGTTAACGCTTGAGAAGAAGGCATCCCAGCCCAGAAGAGCTCCATGCTGACACCGCATCACTGGGCAAGACTCTGGCAGGGCTGTCCCGTACCCGCCCACCCAAAGGCGGGCAGGATCAGATGGGCTGCTTCCCGACCATCCTGGCAAGCACACCCACATCATTTCTGCCATTAGCCAGTCCTTCTCAAGGCACCCTTCACCCCACCATCTCGGCAGCTGAGCTCCGCAAGTCCACAGAAAGCATAAATCTTGGGCACAATTTATTTTGGGGTGTCAGATGTAATTTACTAAGAGACCGACTGCCAAAAAAATCCAGAAGGAAATCTAACTTGTCGTTTTAAATTAAGTGTGGCTCCTTTTAGTCATCCTTCTACTACATAGAATGTTGCATTAAAGATGCAGTGGACTTCCCCCTATGATTACAAAAATAACAACTAAGGCTTGAGTCAAGAACTGGGGTGGGCAACAGGGAGAGAAGGGGCCACTGGAGGAACTCCTGGGGAGAGAGAGGGTGCTGAGAGGGTCCTTCCTCACAGCCTGGGGTGGTGGGTGGGGGTGTCTGTCCAAAAGAGGGAAGCTTCCTGCATGTTGCCGAGGAGATGGCTAAAGGCAGAGGGTGGGGTGGAAAGAAGTCTGTGAGAGGCACTGACAACATACCCCACTTAGGGGCACTCCTTCCTCCCACTAGAGGACAGAGCCCCTGACAGGGCCAGCCTCGGTGGGGGACAACCTGAACTGAATCAACACAGTGCCTCTAGGGGCACAGGTCCCAGCATCCTCGCCCCGGAGAAGGGTGATCTTCAGGCTTCAGCCAACTGTCTATTAAGTGCAAGTCAAACCTTTCTCGCAAAGTGAGTTGAGTGGTGAGATAATTTTTTGAAAATCCAATAGCTTGTGCAGGTTCCGATTATGATCCCTGTAAAATGAAAGGGGCGGTCACAGGGCTCTGAGAAGCCTTCACAGCGGGCTCTCTGGTGCCCCTGCCCTGTCCGCTGTGAGTGTGGGCTGCTAAAGGCCCACTGCTCCCCACCCCCACCTCCCGCCTGCCCAGAACTACCCTCGGCTGACTACAGCCACCTGTCCAGGGTATGAATTCCCCTTCCTGACTGCTCCCAGTCCATGACTGACTGGCCCACTCCCATCTGGGGATCACGCTGAGACCTGGTTCAGGCTCCAGAACCTTCCACCGTGGGTGAGGCCAAGGCTAGGCTTTACCTGAGGCCCCATCCTCGCTCAGCTCCTTCCCCTTCCCCACTTGGCTTCTCCTTCTCAGGTTTCTTCCTCACAAGCCCCCCAAGAATAAGCCACAGGCTCTGAATCCTTGTCTCAGGCTCTGCCTTCTGAGGAAGCTGCTCAGGAAGCCTCCTTCAAAGCAAAAGCCCCTGGCACTACCATGGCTGCTGCTGGAATCCCGGTGAACACAGTGCCCAGGCAGGAGAGGCCGGCAGGGAGGGGCAGACAGCCACTGTTTCTGCCAGACCCCTCCAAACAGATGTCCGCTTGGCTCAAGAAGAGGTTGAAAAGACGTGGAGAGTGAGAAGAGTGGAAAAGCCAGAGCTGGAAGGAGGGCTGGGCTCCCACCCATGTGGGGAGCAAGGTCCTCACCTCGGGCCCCTGGACCTGCTCCTGTAACAACGGAGCTGATGCAGGATGGTGGGAAAACCCTGCCCCAAAGCCCCCTGAGATTCCAAGGATGGAGAAGACTTTGGGTCCCTCACCTGAAATGAGGCTGGGGTCTGTCCAGGATGCGGGGACCCTAACCTTACACTGCCAAGGGCCCTGTACATGGGGCAGGGTCGCTGGAGAAGGGGGCGGAAAGGTAGGAGGAGGAGGGCCAGCACTGGTTTCTGACTCACCTGTTCAAGTCTCCATGCCCTCTCTCCACCAAGTCTCTTTTTCTCACCCGCACTGAGACCGCCTCCACTGGGCTCCCCAAACCCAACCGGAAGCAGGGTCACTTCTTGTGGATTCACCACCATTTTCGCTTTCTTCCAGTGCCGCCCTTCCCTCCCCCCCCATGCCTCCCTCTCCCACCTTTACTCCCTTTGTCAATAGCTCCTTTCACAAGGTCGTCATTACCCACTAATTGTCCAAAATCTCATTCTCTCATCCTTCTTGGTTAAGGATTGATTTAAGGAATGAGTTCAATATCCCTGCCGTCTCCAAGTGCTTATTAACTCCCTGCGCCTCCAGCTCCCTGTGCACAGCCCCGTTCGCCTCACACAGCTTTGCCCCGCACTGATTGGTAAAGCCCTGGCTTTGAGGCCTGCAGGATGGGAGGCCTAATGTGCACTAATCTATCATTACTTCTCCGGCTGGCAGAGTGACGGATGGCAGTGGTGGCTGGCGGATGGTGGAGAGGGAGCCGGTCCTCTGCCTCCTCCAGGAATCAGAAGTTGGCTCTGAGGGAGAATGACAGCCACCTTTGTCTAGGCAGGCAGGGGAGGCACTGTCCTGCAAGTGCAGAGACCCCAGACTTCAGCAGGAATTAATAGATGTCTGTGCCCCTACTCTGCCTCCCTCTGAGAGGCTATCCCAGAGCTGGCAGGCTACCTCGAGGGCTCTCTCAGTGGCTGCATGTTGGCTATTTATGAACCACCCAGCCTCTGGCAGGTTCAGCCAATGAGGAGCCCAGTAGCAAATGGGAGGGAAAAGAATGAGGTCAGGTGTTTATTAGACCAGCCCCCTTCTTGCAGAGCTACCTGGGGCTGGCTGTGTCCTATCGGTGCCAGCACCTGACAGGTAACCTCTCTCTGTGCTCCCCATTCTCTCCTTCCTAGTGCTCCCTTCCTCAGCTCTTCAGGTCTGGGGCTGGAAGCAGCCTCACTCTCACTCGCCCCTGTGTCCCGCCCACACCTTTGTCAGCAGTACCTTCGTTCAGCTCTCCTCGAATTACTCAACCCGACTGTGCTACATTTCCTGCCGGAACCCTATTAGGAAACCTAACCAGCACACCTCATTCTACCAATAAGGGACCTGAGGCTCAGAGAGGACCAGGGCTTACCCCAGGTCACACACAGAGTTCACAGCAGGGCTGGGTCCAGAACTCAGGTCTCCTGCTGTGTAGTCAAATTTTGCCCGCCTCACTTTCTGTATTCCTTTCTGTCCCTGCCTAGCCACCGTCCACGTGTCTTTTGATTTGGGCCACGCCATGAACAGTGGTGCCACTGGGGCTCATAGAACCTGCCCCTGCCAGAGACGTTCACATCCACTCAAAGGGAACGCTCCCCTTCTCAGCACCTTCCGGATGCTGGGGCACCCCCTCCAGGCGGCTTTGTGGGCTGGGACACTTCTGCTCAAGTCGTTACACCTCCTCAGGCAACAGTGCACCTTCTAGTAAAAATGCTCAGCCCCAGGCCACCTTCTACCCCAATCAAACCCCAGCCGAATCAATAGATTGAGGGTTTAAATTTCCACCCAAAGCCCCACTTTCTACATAAGTCTTTCATTACGGGAGATGATTATGCAGTCAATAAATTTCTGGTCCAGCCTCTCCTGCAGGCCAGGGACTAGGCTGAGCAGTGGAGTTAGTCTAGTCGGAGCGGGGGGGGGGGGGGGGGGGGGGTGTGAACTGTGGGTAGTCACCTACAACTATGTGCTGTGAACTAAGATCTACAAGGCAGAGGAGGAATGCCTGACCCCTCCATCCCCCTCCCCCCTTCCCCTCCCTCAGGGTGGCCAGTGAGGTCCAGAGGGACAGACAGCTCCAAGCCCTGCGAGCTGCTCAGGAAGGGTCTGACCCACCTCTCTGCCGAGACCCACAGGAACCATTGCATTGCAAGGGATGGACCTGCTTCTTGCAGAGACTACCCTTGGCCACAAACCACCGGCCCAACCCAGCAGATCAAGTCCATATTCCCTTGATAGCTGGGGCCTCTCCTCCCAAACAGTCCTGGAAGGGGCTGACCCCAGGCTCTCCCTTGGCCTGAGACACTTGCATGCATGCACAAACACACTTTTCCTGAGACAAGCTCCTCCCCCTGGGCTTCTGGACACTTGGTGATGGGTGGCCTGCTCAGGGCTTTGTGGTCTATTCATGGCACGTTGTTCTATTCCACAGGATTGGGAGCCCAAGGAAACTGCCAAGTCCACATTTACCTGGCCTGAATCCAAGTCATCAGCAAAATCCATTTCCACTGCCACTTTGAGATGGAACAGGCAATCACCCAAAAGGCTCCCCAAAGGTCAGAATGAGGCCAGGAATTGGAAAGGGGCTGAGGGGAAAGGGATAGGGGTGCTCTGTTAGAGACCTCTGGGAACTGCCCTATCCCACCTATTGCAAGAGGGGAATGAAGCATGGGCCCAGGGCTAAATGAGGAGAAAACTGGCTCTGGCCAGGTGGCTCAGTTGGTTCAAGCATCATACCGTGCACCAAAAGATTGCCTGTTCGAGTCCCGGTCAGGGCATATAACCTAGCTTGGTTGAAAGGCCTGGATCTCTACCTGAGCCTGCCACTGAGCCCTTCCCCATTCTGGCCTCTCCTGCAAAAGGGAGGGTGGGATCAGATGAGCTTAGTGCTTTCGGTAGCATGACTCTGTGCACTTATCTGGGGAAAAGGAAGAGCAGGGGCCTAAACCTCCCTCCGCAATTGGAATCCTACAATGTCCTTCCTTAAACAGAGCTGCAAGGAGGAAGGCCAGCCCAGCCCAGCCCAACCCAGCACACCCCCGGGCCTATCTCACTGCTGGAAGAAGCTGCTCTGAAGTGCTGGCCCAGCTCACCCCGAGAGGAGTCAAGATCCCCAACACCTGGAAGTGCCCCCTCTCCCAGCCTCCCCTCCCTCCTCCAGGCCACAACTCTTTGAGCCTGAATTATCTAGAACTACACTGTTCAGTCTGGTAGCCACCTTTTGGTATTTAAACCTCAGTTAATCAAAACCAAATAAAATTAAAAACTCAGATTCTCGTCACAGTAGTCACATTTCACACACTCAATGGCCACACATGGCCAGTGGCTACTGTACTGGACACAGCAGAGAGCATTCCCATCACTGCAGAAAGTTCCTCTGGACAATGCTGGTCTACAAGCTAACCTTTGTCTTTGCAAAGTGCTTCCTCTAGCTTCCCTAATTCCTTCCTGCTACAGAGTCAGCCCACTTTCTCCAGACCACAGGGTGGGGGTTCCTGCCTGCCTGAGAGATGGCCCTGGACATGTTGGTCACCCACCAGAACCTGAGGAGGACACAGGCAAGCTAACGGTCAACCAGCACCTGAAAGACGTCACTAACAGACATTAAGTTTCAAGAAATGACAATGTTCACTGATCATCCCTTAGCCAGCCACCTTCTCCTTCTTCATTTGATCTGTCCCTTGCTAATCCCCATTCTTCAAGGATGATACGCATAGGGAGGGGGGAGCCGGAGAACATGTGTGGGGCCCCAGGATCTGGGGAGACTTCTGCTGGTGTGACTAGAAGAAGCTCAGAAGACCCCAGCAATCATATGGGATTCTTCCACCTTCCCAGAAATTATTCATGTAAATGGCTGGGAAAATCCCCACAAGGGGTTAAAAGCCAATAAAATACCTTCTCTGATAGCACAGAAGCCTGGCAGGGGTGGGGTGGGGTAGTAGAAACCAGACAGCTAAATGGGTTACCCAGAAATTACAAGAAGCTTTTAAAAGTAGAGAACTTAGCATATGTCAAGCCTATAATGCATAGACAATAATTATTTTCCACTGATTTTTTTGTATTTAATTTTGTGGTGACGAGCTCCTTTTACATCAAGTATTCAGCAATCACTCTTCTTCTTGCTTAATATGCACGAGAATCTTTCTCCTCCTATGTCACATATCCAATAATTCCTCTCCCCCGGTTCCAGGGGCGTAAGATGAGGGGAATGTCACATTTAAATTAGTAACAGCTGTGTTTTTGTTTTTCCATTTCACCTCCACGGATGCCCTGTAAGTACCGTGAGCTCCAAAAAGCAACACGGGGGGCCCTGTCTGTTCTGGTCCTCAACTGGGAGGCTTTGGGAGGGTTTTCCTCTGAGGACAGGATGTGCCTGAGGAACCCAACAGGCCAGAGAAGGGAGCACTGAGCAACTGGCCAGTCCCACCCCTGCCAACGGAGGACGTGAGGCTCTTCCTATTAACACCTGTTGGGGTGGGCTCCACCCAGAGTCATTTAGACCAGCACTGTTTGCTCTATCCGTGGGCCTCTGTCTGAACTCCCAGGTGTTGCCCTTGCTTCTCCCTAGGATGTGAAAGAGCGAACAGCAATCAGGAAAGCAAGGCCAGAACCTGGGTGAGCAAAGTGGGGAAACTAAGGGGTAAAAAATTAAGGAGTTGCTGGCACTGGCTGGGTGGCTCCATTGCTTGGAACATCACTAAAGGGTTGCAGGTTCGATTCCTGGTCAGGGCACATACCTAGGTTGTGGGTTGGGTATTTGATATTTCTCTCACATCGCTGTTTCTCCCTCTCTCTCTCTCCCCCCCACCCCGCCCCCTTCAATAAGGATTTAACACAAAAGTTGAGGAGGCCCCGACTCTCCAGTGCCAGCCCTGCACTAGTGGACCCGGAGAGCCAGTGCCTCTTCAACTTTCCCAGCCCTAAGTACTTTCCTTGCCTCATCCAGGCCCATCAGAAGGACCAAGCCCTTGCAGGCCCTGGGGCCAGAACCCCAGAGAGAGAGATGAGAGGTGGGGGGACTAAACACCAAGAAGAACAAGTGATTCAGGATGGGAGTTCATTAAAATGCTTCAAGGGACTCCAAACTGCCAGAGTGTTGGGTTTTTTTAAGACAGAGAAGAATTTAGCAAGAAATCAATCAACACGCATGCTGATAACTTATTCCGTGACAAAAAAGAAACAAAAACCACATAAATTTTTGCTGCCTTTGGCTAGCCAGTGTCTAATGCCACTAATTAATTTTCCTGAACTTTCATTCTCCCAATATCTCAAAACATTCAAAACATGGGCTATCTGTCAGCCCCAGGAGCACTGCCAACAGCTGCTGCAGGGACCTGGTGACTCCAGAACCTGCGCCACACGGGGCAGGGGGGTGGGGAGGGAGGGCAGCAGAGGAGCACACAGCAAGCTCTGGGAGCTTCAGCGCCAGGCCACCCCACCCTGACCTGCGCTGGGTGCCACATCCCTGTGCCCATCCCAGCCAAGAGGACCAGCACTCGAGAACACAGAACAGTGTGTGCAGCAGGGATGGACACAAACACACACCCGCCTCCTGCCTCGGCTTTCCAAAACACAATAAGGAGCGTGTGCGCAGTCCAGCTTCAGAGTCCTGAACCCACGCTACCCTGCTGAGCGCTGACGCCATGTGGGTCCTTGTCTAGTCTGTGGCCTCCTTGAGGGCAATGATCGAGTTTTATTCCTGTGCCCCTTCCCCGAAGCACAGTGCCTAACACTGCCTTACACACAGAACACGCTCAGTAAAGATCTGCCGGCTGGCACTGCAGCCCCCTCTTCTCCCAACCCAGGCCTGTCTGCCACCCCCAGACCAAGGCAGGGTTTCCCAGCCCTTACCGCTGGGGTCTGAAGACCCGAGAGCCTTGCTGCCAAGAGTCCCTCCTGCCTGCCGACCGTGCAAGTTCGTTAGTGTTCCCCACAGGAGCAAATAAAACACGAGACTTCCACATGGAAAGTTAGCTTCGCAGGGGAACACTCCAGATTAAACCCCGAAACAGTCCACAGGTTGCAGGCATCTTCTACAGCCTGAGCACCTCGGGCACAAGCCAGCTGAGGGGCACAAGCCAGCTGAGGTGCACAAGCCAGCTAGTGTCAGTCGGCCCCCTTCCCTGACCTGGTTATTCTGAGAAGATTTGAAGGAGCTAGAATATTCCAGAACAAATCCACCGGCGTGAGGTCCCAGGCAGTAGCACCCCTGGTCGGCACCTGAGGTTTGGCTCACCTTCTCAAGTGGCCTCCTTTGGAAAGTGACCTGATGGGGGCAGACCCTGCATGTCCCTTGTCACAGCCCCTCCCCAGGCCCCACAGTGCAGGAATGGTGATGCTTGGGTCCTTCAGGTGGGCCCTCACTCACCTCCCAGGCAGGGAGGCCACATCTCATCTTGCTCCTCAGCATGGTTTGTAGTTTCCTTTTATATATTTTTTTCTGTTTCCTCAAACAGTATGTGCCTAGAATAAACACCAGGTTCTCTCTGGCAGAGAAAAGGAGTGTGGAGGGGAAATGTGAGAGCAGTAATCCATTGTAACACTTTAGGAGAAACTGCAAGCAATTTCCATTCTATTGATCCTCCCTGGGCATCAAAACCACAGTGAGTTTATTTGGAAAATTAAATTCGGGAGCATGTAGCACGAGGGGCCTCTAGTTAAGTTGTCTACCTCTATGGCCACAATTTAATTAGGATCTCACTCTGACTCTCTGTTTAAATACAGCAGAGGACCGGGGCACTGCGCAGCTCCCTGGCCCCAGGCCCTGCTTGGCAGTGGCTCCCAGCCGTGACCCCACCCCGCAGCCCATAGCAGAATAACCTTGTCAGTCTCGATCACCCTCAGCTGAGCACTCATCAGCTCCTCATGCTGCTGCTCATTTACATTTTAACATATGGGATTTGTAACAGAATATATTCATTCAAATGTAAACGTTTACTAAATTAACCTAATATAGGGAGTTTGCTCCTTGTCCAAAGGTAAGGCTTTGATCTTAACAAACGGTGTTATTATTAGAAACAAAGTAACCTATTACTGAGGCACAGATTGGTACCGTGTGTTAGATACAGTAAATCCTCACGTAAACAGGTACGTGTAGGTTCTGCCATGCGAAGTGCAACGAAACCAATTTTACCATGGGCTAATTGATATAAGCAAGAGTTAAGCTCCCATAGCATCTCATAAACATTTTACGGAGATGATGTTACTCCAAGACCTACTTTTCACTTGCAGCAGAAGCTGAGCATCAAAGTCTAGCTGATCCAGCATCCTGTGTGGTTCCCAGGCTTTGGAGGTTCGCAGACAAGTGAAAGTCAGGCCCAGTGGTGCACACTTGCATGCACAGGTGCACACGCATACACATTAGAGGGCCTGGCGGAGACTTGCCAGCTTTATTCAGCCACCTACAGACTGTGTAGTCTTCTTCTAGCTTCTATCATTGTCCCAAGTTCATGAGCACCTAACAAGGATGTAGGATGAAAGTCTTAGAATACAGAGTGAGCCCTTAGTAGCACATAAACTTAGCTTCAGGAAGCACCCACCACATTGCTCTCGTTTTCCCCATCTCATCTGTGGCAGCCTGGTCAGTCTAGCACAGGTCCACAGATCGCCCTTGGGAACCACGGGCCCTGACTGATTTTTCTTGATTAAATTTTTATTTAGGGCTGATGCTGGGAGAGGGGTGGGGCTCTGCTGGCTGCTCAGCAGCTCAGGGAATTGGGAGCAGAGGTCATATTCACAGTGCTCAGGAGGAACTGACCTCACATCCTTCCGGTTCCTCTGATGCCAACGTATTTGCCCCCAAACAAGGCAGGATTCCCCAGAAGCTCTCCTGGAGGAATGGCCTCTCGGGCAACAATGCCAGGCCTTCTTCCCCAAGCCCCACAAAACCAGAACAGAGCCTGACACATGGTGAGTCTCACTTAACAGTTGCTGAATTCCATTGAAAATCGCTGGACAGTCCCCTCATCCATAGAGGACCTGCTCCACCCCCAGTATTCCCCAGCTTCCTCATCTGCAAGGTGGCCCATCTACGCACAGTCCACATGCAGCATAGGGAGGGAGGTAGTCATGTCGTTCAATGATCTCAGCACCAAAGGCAAACAGAGTCTGCCATTCCACACCCACCTACCTCCTCACCCCTCCCCAAGCGTGCTCCCCAGGCTCTCACAGGTCTTTGAAAGAGATTCCTTTGAAAGAAGTGACTTTTCCCACCACGTGTAGGTGCCAGGGGTGAGAAGGAATGGCAGACAGAGCCTCGAAGCTTGATCCTCCAGGCCCACACGAGAGGGCACGTCAGCAGTATTTGACAAGCTGACCGGCTCTCCTGAGAACGGAACTGTCGTTAAGCCAAGTGGGAAATCATTACCTGATCTATAAATGATTACACAGAAGGAGGAACAGTCACCGCCTTCTGAGGAGCTCACAGAATTGGGATTTTAAACTGACTTGCAAAGTGCTGCAACACTCAGCTCCCAGGAGCAGCTGGTGTATTATTCACAGGGAAAAAAAGAAGGCAGAAGTTAAGGCACTTTATGATCTCAGGGGAAAGAGAAGGTCTCAGGGACTCTGGCTATCAAAGGATTTCAGACCGTCCATGGTATCAGCCAGAAACATAACTCCAAGGAAAACGTAAGTGACTATTCAGATCTTCTGCCTGTCAGTACAGAGGCCTGCAACTCCGTGAGGTCTTTCCACTGGCAAAACAAGCAACCAGAGTCACAGCTGCAGGCAACGTGGGTCATTTAATCAAATACTTCTTTTACACACTCAATTCAGCCCACCTGGATGAAGCTATTGTGGCAGAGGGGAGCCGGTGACACTCAGGGGGGTGATGAGGAGTAACAAGAGGTGAGAACACACGGCAGAGAACCCTGCACCAGTAAGAAACCATGCCCTTGGATGTACCTCAAGCAACAGAGCAGATCCAGGCCGTGGTGCTGAGTGAGAGAAGCTGGGAATGGCAGGCTTGCTGCACACTGAAGTGTATGTAAATTAGGAACACACACACAGAATGACACTGCATATTTTATAGTGATGCATGCATATTTTAGAACATATTCCAAACACATTAGAATGGATGAGTATGGGGGAGGGTTATAAGAGTCAGGGTGGGGGACAGGGGAAAAAATCACAAAGAAAGGCCACACGAAGCCTGAGGGTGACAATGAGCTAATAACTGAGTGTTATGAACTGAACTCCCTGCACCGGCAGCCCACAAACAAGGAAAAAAAGAAACAGAGATCCAGAGAGCTGAAGACAGGGCTTCTCAAACTCTGACGGGCATGCAAATGTCCTGAGGACGTTGTTAAAATGCAGGTTCTGAGTCACAGGGCTGCACATTTGCTAATAAGCTGGGGGCGGGGGGGGGGGGGGGCGGGGGGGGGAGGCATAGAATGCTGCTGGGCTGTGGACCTCACTTTGAGCTTCAAGGGCTTTAAAAGATGTGTCCAAGATCAAAAATGAGCAGCAAAGTCCAAGTAAGAGCCTACAAATGCAATATGGATAAATTTCAAAATAATTATGCTGCATGAAAGAAGACAGACAAAAAGGAGTACATTATCATAATGTATGCTTTCATTTATACAAACTTCAAGAACACGCACACTAATCCATAATGACAAAAGGCAGATCAGTGGCTGCCTGGGCACGAGGCAGGGAGGGGGCATGGATTACAAAGGAAACTTTTGGGGATAATGGATGTATTTACTATCTTCATTATGGTGATAGGTTTTCCAGTGTACACATACGTCAACTCATCACCCTGCACGCTTCAAATGTGCACAGTTTACTGTGTATCAGTTATACCTAAGCAAAACCGAAAACAAACAAACAAACAAAAAATCTGTCCTCCCTCCCCACCCATATCACACTGACGGTGCCCTGTCTGCACTTCAAGCGGAGCACAGCAGTTCTAGCTAGAAAGTGCTCTCAGTGGCTGGAACCCACCCCTTTTCCTCCTCCGAAGCTGCCGCCTTTGGCCGGGGACGGCCACCTCACCCCAGGACTGCTTGGGGACCTGCACCCCAATCCCACCCTTGTCTACCCTTCTCATCCATTCATCTCCCAACCCCAACAAAAATCCTTCAAGACAAAGATTATAAAGACCAAAAGGCACACCCTGCCCCAGGAGCCTCCCCCCTACTACTCCCTCAACCCCTCTTAGCCCCTCCCCTCTCACTCTCCACCCCTGCCTCACTGACTTCCTTTTACTTCTCCCAAAGCCACACCTTTCCACCCACTTGGGATCTATCTGTCTAGGACACTTGTCCCCTGCTCCTACCTCCCGTGCCTGGTGAACTCCTACACATCCTCCAGTCCCAGCTGAGATGTCCCTTCCTTACGGTCTACCCTGACCACCCCCGGCCCGGGTTCCTTTGCTCTGCACTTTCTGAGAACCATGCTCCTCTCCTTCCAAGCCTGTACTCCGATCTGCCACCATTCATTGACCAGCGTGAGTGCCTGATGCAGGTTTGTCTCTTCTCCTGCACCATAAGCTCCAGGAGGGGGCTTACCTCACACCCAGTACCTCACGCCCAGTACCTCACGCAGTGCCTGACACACAGGAGGTGCTCCATGAATACTCAGTTGTTCAAAGACTGTTCAGTGAACTCTCCAAAAGGACCTCTGGCCATCCCTTGGGAAGGATATTCCTGGGATTTGGGGACAGCAGCTCATCTGCAACCCAGACTCAAGTTCTGTGGAAAAGACCCAAACCACAAGTCCACCAGAACATAGGTAATCTGAAACTTGTCCCCCACATTCAACCTGATTCTTAACCTTCCTTTATGAGCACATTTGCAAGATATAAACAGCTCGTTTGCTTTTGGGGGCTTTTTCCTCCCACAGTTTCAACACCACTGTGTTTGGATATAATCATTTCCTTTCTGGGCTTATATCCCAAACTCTGGCAGTGCCAGTGCGAGTAGGAAGACCCAGTTCAGAGGACGATCGGGACCTAAAGAAAAGGCCCCTCAGGTGAGGCTGCCAAGCCTTGGGACTTGCTCCCAGCCCAGATCAAAGACTCTGGGACCAGAGGGGCCACCCCAAAGGGGGTGGGGTGGAGGGGAGGGGTTAGGAGCAGAGACACCAGGAGAGAAAAGGGTGCCTCGCAGGGAGCAAAGGAAAGAGGGCAGTGGGTCGAAGCCTGGTCAGCAGCCAGGTGCCAGAAGCAGAGCCAGGCAGGGCTCAAAGGGTTGGACAAACGGCCAGGTGTCTGGAGACCCAGAGGGTCTAGACTACCCGCAAGCAGCCCCGACCCCCTATGCCCACACCCTCCCATCACGCCTGCTCTTCTCTCTGCCATAGCACAGCCCCACCCCATTAGTACCCCTGGTCATGTCTCTTCCCAGGTGCTGCCCAGGTGTGAAGACCACCTCAGCAGCTACCTGGAGCACATGGAGTGTAGCCCTCTGGAGCTTTCATCATGAGTTCAGCGACACCTAGCCAGGTGGGGACATGGACATGGTGAGGGGCCTCCCTGACACACCCCATGATTCTCAGGCTTCTCCATGGCTTGAGATGACACGGGGAAAAGGAAGGAGTTTCACAGCCCAGCCCATCTGGAAGACAGCGAGAGATTCACAGTGAGCTGTTGCTGAGGTCCAGGGCACGACCCTGGAGCCCGGAGTTTTGATTAGAGGAGCAGCTGACACCAGGGCAGCCAGTACTGGCTTCTGTCCACTGTCCCTGGAGTGCCAAGTGGCCCTCTCTCTCCCAAGCTAATTTCTGAAGACCCAGAGGGTAGTGATGCTGTGGGCATCCCTTCTCTGCCACAAGCCATCAGAATTGGCCTCCGTGGTGACAAAGCTGGCATCATTCTCTGAAGGCTTACAGGTCACCTAAGGTGACTTCCAGAAAGAAGGCTAGAGGACAGGAAGCAGACCAGGCAGCTACTCAGAGAGATCATCCTCAAGAGGAGGCGCGGACCACCTGACGTGTGTCTAGTTATAGGTGTACTCTTCTTCTCCCTCACTACCCGCTGTCTGCCCCTGAGTGGTCCTGACCCTACTAAGCCAATCACCATGCTGAGTCTCCCCCCGCTCACCCAGGAGACAGGGAATGAAACCCAAAGCTGAATTCCCCTCGTGCTAATAACAAAATATTAACTAATGGACAGTTTATAAATCGCTTTCTCTCTGTCCTACTTGGCAGCTAAGACAGACATGATTATAATCCTCTTGTAAAAGAAGAAATGGGGCTCAGAGGGGTTACAAAGCTTGCCCAAGGACACAGGGCTAGTGACAGCTGAGCCAGGGCTTAAACCAGAGGCAACAGCAACTTTGAAGTAAGTCCCATCCACCATGTTGTCCTAGCTCTGCCACCTACCAGCTGTGTGATGTTGGGAGAGTTACTTAACCTCTCTGAACCATTTCCTCTCCTAATGAATTCATTAATTACCATCTATCTCACAAGGTACACGGGAAAATAAAACAAGATGTAATATATGAAAGTGCTAATACATAGAAAGCAGTTAATAAATGTTTGTTTCTTCTTTCCAATGCCAAATCATAAAACATACTGTTTTGGGACAATTCCAAAATGGAGGTTGCAAAGGACTTAGCAGTGAAGAAGGAAGCATGTTCTCAAGAAAGTGGAATCGAGAGACATGCCTGGCCAAGCCCTTCTCTGTCTTCAGCCACCTGGGCTCTACAGCTCCTTCTTTACACCCCTTCCCTGTCCCCTCCTTCCAAATGCATGGAAGCCCATTCATTGTCCACTATGGGCACAGTCCACCACCAACCCCAAGACTGGCCACAGCTGGACGTTCACAACCAGGACCAGCCAGGAGGGAAGCTTTCCTTACACCCCAATCTCCGATTCCCACAGGAAGGCTGCAAGTGGCTGGTGACATTAGAGCGGTCTTGCGTGCTCATGCACAGAGCACTTCCTCTCCCACCTGCTACCCACTTCGCCTCACCTGTAGCCCTGGCAAAGGGGTGGTGAAGCAGCCCCTCTTTTTACTGGGAGGAAAGTCACAAAAGATTGCCCAGGGTCGGGAGGCTTGATCTCAACAGGCCAGAGTCCAAATTTCTGTCCACCTCCATGTCCTATTCCAATGCCCTTCCCACCGAGGCCCCTGTGCTCCCTGAGAGCCCCTGGCTGGCGCCAAACCTAAGCCTCCCTGTGTCAGTGTCAGCTCCCTGGCACTCTGATAGCTGAGCTGGAGTTATGTAAGAGAATGAGCCTGCTTTTAGGAAACGTGCGTTGAAATATTAACGGGTAGAGGAGCATCAAGTCTCAATGATCACACACACCCACAGACACACGCGCACACAGGCAAGGGTTTCCCAGACTCGGTACAACTGATATTTAGGGCTGCAGCATTCGGTACTGGGGGAGCAGGGACCGTCCTGTGCACCCTAGAATATTCAGCAGCATCCCTGGTCCCCACCCACTAGATGCCAGTAGCACCCATCCCCTCACTCAGGTGTCACGGCCAAACTGTCTCTGGACATCACCAAATGGGGGCAAAATCACTTCCTAGTGATGGACCAGAAAGGGAGAGAAAAAGTGCACATGTCGAATGTTAACCTTGATTTCTTAACTTTACTGTAAGTCTGAAGTAATTTCCAAATAAAAAGTTAAAAAAGAGACTTCTAGCCAAGATGGAGGCGTAGGTAGACATACTGTGCCTCCTTGCACAACCAAAAGAAGGACAACAACAATTTAAAAACAAAAAACAACAAGAACTGACAGAAAACTGAACTAACTATATGGAAGTCCGACAACCAAGGAGATAAAGAAGAAACATTCATCCAGACCGGTAGGAGGGGCTGAGACGGGTAGCAGGGGCGAAGAGGACTCATGGCAAGGCAGCAGCTGGCAGACCCCGCAAGGTGGTGGCTGGCGGACCCTAAGGCCCCACATTCGCACATAAATAAACTGGGAGGAACGGCGGGGGAGCAAAGCAGACTGTGAAACCCAGGGTTCCAGCATGGGGAAATAAAGCCTCAAACCTCTGATTGAAAACGCCCGTGGGGGTTGAGGTGGCAGCAAGAGAAACTCCCAGTCTCACAGGAGAGTTCCTTAGAGACACCCACAGGAGCCTAGAGTGTGCACAAGCCCACCCACTTGGGAATCAGTACCAGAGGGGCCCAATTTGCTTGTGGGTACCAGAGGGAGTGACTGAAATCCAGCAGAGAGTGGAGCAGGTGCCATTGCTCCCTCTTGGCCCCTCCCCCACATACAGCAACCTGGTCACAGTGCAGCGACCAGTGTTACCCTGCCCTGGTGAACACCTAAGGCTCCACCCCTTTACATAACAGGTTCTCCAACACACACAAGAAAATGGCCCAAATGAAAGAACAGATCAAAGCTCCAGAAAAAATACAACTAAGTGACGAAGAGATAGCCAACCTATCAGATGCACAGTTCAAAACATTGGTTATCAAGATGCTCACAGAATTGGTTGAATCTGTTTGAAAACCAGATGAAAAAATGAAGCCTATGCTAAGAGAAACAAAGGAAAATGTACAGGGAACCAATAGTGATGTGAAGGAAACTGGGACTCAAACCAACGGTGTGGACCAGAAGGAAGCAAGAAACATCCAACCAGAAAAGAATGAAGAAACAAGAATTCGGAAAAATGAGGAGAGGCTTAGAATCTCCAGGACATCTTGAAACGTTCCAACATCCGAATTATAGGAGTGCCAGAAGGAGAAGAGGAAGAACAAAAAATTGAAAACTTATTTGAACAAATAATGAAGGAGAACTTCCCTAATCTGGCAAAGGAAATAGACTTCCAGGAAGTCCAGGAAGCTCAGAGAGTCCCAAAGAAGCTGGACCCAAGGAGGAACACACCAAGTCACGTCATAATTACATTACCCAAGATGAAACAGAAGGAGAGAATCTTAGAAGCAGCAAGAGAAAAGGAAACAGTTACCTACAAAGGACTTCCCATAAGACTGTCAGCTGATTTCTCAAAAGAGACCTTACAGGCAAGAAGGGGCTGGAAACAAGTATTCTAAGTCATGAAAGGCAAGGACCTACATCCTTTACTGTATCCAGCAAAGCTATCATTTAGAATGGAAGGAAAGATAAAGTGCTTCTCAGATAAGGTCAAGTTCAAGGAGTTCATCATCACCAAGCCCTTATTATATGAAATGTTAAAGGGCTTTATCTAAGGAAAAGAAGATAAAAAATATGAACAGTAAAAATACAGCAAACTCACATTAACAACCACACCTAAAACAGAAACAAAAGCAAACTAAGGCAACAACTAGAACAGGAACAGAACCACAGAAATGGAGATCACATGGAGGGTTATCAACAGGGGAGTGAGGGGCGGGGGGGAAGGTACAGAGAATAAATAGCATAAATAGTAGGTAGAAAATAGACAGGGGGAGGGTAAGAATAGTATAGGAAATGTAGAAGCCAAAGAACTTACATGTATGACCCATGGACATGAACTATAGGGGGGGAATGTGGGAGGGAGGGAGTGGGCAGGATGGAGTGAAGGGGGGGAAATGGGACAACTGTAATAGTATAATCAATAAATATCTTTTAAAGTAAAAAGTTAAAAAAAGAAATTCTTTTTAATTAATTTATTGTTGTTCAATTACAGTTGTCTGTATTTTCTCCCCACCCCTCCCCCCACCCCATCCACCTCCACCCTCCCCCTTGATTTTGTCCATGTGTCCTTTATAGTAGTTCCTGAAAACCCTTCTCCCCACTGTCCCCTCCCCCCTCCCCTCTGGCTATTGTTAGATTGTTCTTAACTCCAGTGTCTCTGGTTATATTTTGCTTGCTTTTTTCTTTTGTAGATTATGTTCCAGTTAAAGGTGAGATCATATGGTATTTGTCCCTTACCGCCTGGCTTATTTCACTTAGCATAATGCTCTCCAGTTCCATCCGTGCTGTTGCAAAGGGTATAAGTTTCTCCCTTCCCTCTGCGGTATAGAATTCCATTGTGTAAATATACCATAGTTTTTTGACCCACTCATTTGATGATGGGCATTTAGGTTGCTTCTAGCACTTGGCTATTGTAAATTGTGCTGCTATGAACATTGGGGTGCACAGGTTCTTTTGGATTGGTGTTTCAGGGCTCTTAGGGTATAATCCCAGCAATGCAATTGCTGGTTCAAAAGGCAGTTCCATTTTTAGTTTTCTGAGGAAATTCCATATGTTTTCCACAGTGGCTGCACCAGTCTGCATTCCCACCAACAGTGCACTAGGGTCCCCTTTTCTTCGCATTCTCTCCAACATTTGTTTGTTGATTTGTTTATGTTGGCTACTCTGACCAGTGTGAAGTGGTATCTCATTGTGGTTTTAATTTGCATCTCTCTGATGGCTAGTGATGCTGAGCATCTTTTCATATGCCTCTGGGCCCTCTGTATGTCCTCCTTGGAGAAGTGTCTGTTCAAGTGTTTTGCCCATTTTTTAATTGGGTTGTTTGTCTTCCTAGAGTGGAGTTGTGTGAGTTCTTTATATATTTTGGAGTTCAAACCCTTGTCCAAGGTATCATTGGCAAATACGTTTTCCCAAATAGTTGATTCTCTTTTCATTTTAATCCTGTTTTCTTTAGCCCTGCAGAAGCTTTTTAATTTGATGAGGTCCCATTTGTTTATTCTTTCCTTTATGTTCCTTGCTTTAGGGGACGTGTCTGTGAGGATGTTGCTGTGTGGGAAGTCTGAGATTTTCCTGCCAATGTTCTCCTCTAGGACTTTTATGGTGTTACGACTTATATTCAAGTCTTTTATCCACCTTGAATTTATTTTTGTGTATGGTGTAAGTTGGTGATCAAATTTCATTTTTTTGCACATATCATTTGTTGAAGAGACTATTTTTAGCATTTGATGCTTCTGCCCCCTTTGTCAAATATTAATTGACCGTAGAGACTTGGGTTTATTTCTGGGCTCTCTGTTCTGTTCCATTGGTCTATGTGCCTGTTTTTATGCCAGTACCAGGCTGTTTTGATTACAGTGGCCTTGTAATACAGTTTGATATCAGGTATTGTGATCCCTCCTGCTTTGTTCTTCTTTCTCAAAGTTGCTGCAGCTATTCGGGGTCATTTATGGTTCCATATAAATTTCTGAAATGTTTGTTCTATATCTGTGAAGTATGTCATGGGTACTTTAATAAGGATTGCATTGAATCTATAAATCACTTTGGGTAGTATAACCATTTTGATGATGTTAATTCTTCCAATCCATGAGCATGGTACATGCTTCCATTTGTTTGTGTCTTCCTCAATTTCTTTCTTCAGTATTGTATAGTTTTCTGAGTACAGGTCTTTTATTTCCTTGGTTAGATTTATTCCTAGGTACTTTATTTTTCTTGTTGCTACATCAAATGGGATTTTTTTCCTGATTTCTGTTTCTGGTATTTCATTGTTGGTATACAAAAATGCCTTTGATTTCTGAGTATTGACTTTGTACCCAGCTGTTTTGCTAAATTCATTTATTAGGTTGAGTAGTTTTTTGGTGGAGTCTGTAGGATTTTCTGTATACACTATCACGTCATCTGCAAACAATGACAGTTTTGCTTCCTCCTTTCCAATTTGGGTGCCTTTTATTTCCTTTTCTTGTCTGATTGCTGTGGCTAGGACTTCCAATACTATGTTGAATAGGAGTGGTGAGAGAGGGCATCCTTGTCTTGTTCCTGATCTTAGTGGGAAAGCTCTAAGTTTTTGTCCATTGAGTATGATGTTGGCTGTAGGTCTCTCATATATGGCCTTTATTATGTTGAGGAATGCTCCCTCTACTCCCACTTTGCTGAGTGTTTTAATCATAAATGGGTGCCGTACTTAAAAAAGAAATTCTACAGTACTTAAATCTAAAAAAGAAAGAGAGAAAGAGAGGGAAAGAGGGAGAGGGAGAGAGGGAGAGAGGGAGGGGGAGAGAGGGAGAGAAAGAAAAACAAAGACAGACCTGGCCAAGTTACCAGCTCTCAGCCTCAGCCCAAAGGCCCTAAATCCCTTTGCTCACAGGCTATGGCTCCCACAGCGGCCAGCATCTGCCTGTGTCAGAGCCTGCCAGACCCTCCATACCCTTGTGCTCAGCCCTGAGGAAGGTGCAGGAATATCTACCAGACAGAAGGGGAGCCCATGGCTGCAAGGGAGGAGCCTAGGTGCCCGGGGGACTTGAGCACAACAGGCAGATTCCAGGCTCTGCTCCTTACTTCTGCCAACCTGCTCCTTCACTTCCCCACAAGCACAGAATGGGCACAGGGCTCTCCCAGCCTCCACCAACGCACTGCAGGGGCTCCTTTGCCAAAAAAAAAAAAAAAAAAAAAAAAAAAAAAAAAAAAAACCCACCACAAAAGTTAATCGCATGTGCATTTTTTCTTTATCCTCCTTTCCCAAGGGGCATTGCTGGGCTGGGCAAAGTTGCCTTTCAGATGTTTCCAAGTCAGCAGATTTTGCCTCCGGCCTTCGCCTTAAGATCTGTGATTATTCTGAGTCAAACTGGCTAGATGCCTTGAGGAGAAAATTGGTTATCCAGGGGGAAAACACCCCAAACTTTCGAATTAATAAGTAAACAAAGAGAAAAACAAGACAAGGAAGGTGGTGGGGGAGAAAGGAAAAGTAAATTGCACAAATGCAAATTAGAATTATTTAAAAATTAAAAGTTACTCTAAATTATTTAACCTAATTACCACCCAGCCCTCCTAGGGAGACAGTCGCTCGTGTTCTGTGGAGCAGGGAGGATTAAGCAGAATCCTCGGGCACCAGCGAGGGGAGGCCCAGAGAATCAAAACACCTGTGCGTTGGGGCTGAGCAGGAGGTGGGCTGTGGCACAAATGACAGTGAGAAGGGGAAGCATGAGAAACATAATTAACATAGGTATTGCATTTCATGGTTTACAGCGCACTTTCTCGTTTTTACTTAATCCACACACCCACCCTAAGGCCCACATCGCTATCCCCACTGTACACGTGAGACACCAAGGTCCACGCTCACAAACTAGTAAGCAGTATGCCCCGGCCTGGAGCTCTGCTCCCACACAAAGGCCTGGGAGGCCCTTCCCCCTCCCTGCTCTGCTGGGCCGGCCATCAGGAGGACAGTGGGAGGGGACAGCAGGAGCAGGGACCTATGGAGTCAGACCAACTTGTTTCTGATCCTGCTTTGCTGCTTTCCTGCTGAGTGATCCAGGGAGAGAACCCTTACCCCCACCCCAGCCTATTTCCTCAAGGGGAAGAGGGGGATGATACTTATACCTCCTGGGACTGTAAGAGGGTTCAGGAGACACGTATCTAAGGCACTTGACACTTAGCAGGTGTTCAATGAATGGAGCCCTTACAGCTCCTGGGGACCAAGTGGGGAAGACCAGGGCCATTAAATCACCATTCTACCCCTGAACTGGTAGGCCGACCAGGTGGCACACTGGAATCATCAGGAAGCTTTTAAAATTCCTGAAGCCCAGCCAGTGTGGCTCAGTTGGTTGGGTGTCATTCTGCAAAGCAAAAGGTCTCAGGTTCGATCAATTCCGGGTCAGGATACATGCTTGGGTTGTGGGTTCAGTGTCTGCCTGGTTGGGGAGTGTAGGAGAGGCAACCAATTGTTGTTTCTCCCATATCAATGTTTCTCTCCCTCTCTTTCTCCCTTTCTTCCCCTCCCTCTACAAATAAATAAATAAAATATTTTTAAAAATCCCCAAAGCCCAGGCAGGCTCCCAGAGAAATCAAACCAGAACCTCAGTGTGTCTGAGGCCTCTGGGTGAGGCCGATGCGCAGCCACTGTCAAGGCCCTTCGGGCTGGAAGGGTTCAGGGCAGACACTAAGGGAGCATTTCTCAAGGGCTCTAGAAGGGACTACATGGAGTGTCCCTTTTTATGACTGAGAAGGAAACAGGAAGAGTCTGGGGGGCTCTCTAGAGGCCTTCCCCTGACACATACATGAACAAACCAAGCAAGGTCCCTGGTCAGTAGAATGGGCAAGGAGGGCGGGATGAGACAGCACCTTCAAAATGCCAGACAAGGACCTGTCAGACATCCTTGTCCACCTGAGACCCTCAGAGGACAGTCCAGATGACCTGACGGCCCCACCCCACTCTGGACCTTAGGACATGCATGCCATGGACAGGGGTGACTCCATTCACCCAGCCCACGGATACACTGAGCTTCACAATACACCCTCACAGGCCCTGGGCACTACTGAGCTTCAATTTCCTTTCTATTAATCCAGGAAGGGTCTGATTTGCATGTCGTTTGCATAAATTTGCTTGTTTCAATTTAAGAAAGACCGCAACACCAAGCAGGTGAGATAAAATAAATTGGCTTATTTATTGTCCCTCCTGCTGCAATTGTATTCCAACCTAACATCATAGTGCTCACAGGGGAGAGTCTAACCCTGCAGCCCAGAGAGGACCTGGGGTAGAGGTGGGGGAGGGAGTGGGGAGGTGAAGGCACATCCATCCTGGCTGGACTTCCAGGGACAGAGGAGTAGTTTCCTCCCCGCCCCCCCCCATCAGACCAAAGATAAGATGGAGGGGTGCCGCAGAAGGAGGGCCAGAGCAGTTTCACTGTTTCCATCGTACCGCAGAATGTAAAACCCTGCTTTGCTGTCCTTCCCTGCAGCGGGCGGGGACCACAGTCCTGCCTGAGTCCAGGCTGGAGGAAGGCCTGTTCTTCAGAACGGTCTCAATTCAGACAGACACAGTGTCAAGGCCAAAGGATTCAGCTTTTAAGGCCCCTCTGTCTCTAAGCTTACACAGGGGTTTCAATTGATGCTTTGCATCACATAGTTGAGTGGAAAAGTCCATTATATGAACAGCTGACATCAGAATTCCTCTTAGGGAGCAAACCGTCTCTTGGGGAAGAAAAGCCTGTGATAGGCTGCCTGTGGAAGTGGACCCAGTCAGGGTGGGCACCGCAGAGAGGGTGCACGGAGAGGGCACCGTGGAGCAGAAGCTATGATGAGGGCGCCGTGGAGGTGGCTCCATAGAGAGGGCACTGTGGAGAGGACGCCAGGGACAGGGCACCACAGGAGTGCGACTGTCCACTTCTCTCTGAGAGGAGAGAAAGGCAAGATGGGATGAAGCCCAGGAATGATGAGGGTGAGAGCACCTGAGGTCAAGGTGGCTTCAGACTGAGCCGTCAGCCCAGTTCAGATGTGACCTCTGTACTGCTGTCTATCCCCAGGAACCTCGAGCTCATTGAAGTATTAGCAGTGAGGTCAGTGGGCAGCCCCTGAGCCCCACCCTAGGGCAGCAGCACTCCTCTACAGAAGGCCATTTCCATTCCCCGGAGTGACCACACGCCTAACCTCTCTCCCCTCGGAGCAGGAAAGTGCTGTGCTGCCTCATAGGGCGCCTGTGCTGGTGCACCCTGCCAGGAAGCTGAGCTGTCTCTGGAGCCCATTCATAGCTCCCTGCCTTCCAAGGACGGTAAACTTGTTTGTTTCCTCCTCTACCTCTTCATCCAAATAAAGACCCAAAGGCTAAGAAATGCTGCTTCTGGAAACAATGAGATGGTTCATGGCTTCCCTCACCTGGAAAGGAGCTGGCTTTGGAAGAGCATGTATCCCTGCCTTGATGAAAGGGTGGTGGCACAAATCAGCAACCGGCAGGCAGCACCACCCGGGTCTGTTTCACAGAGGAGACAGCCTGGCCGGCCAGACACTCATGTCTGACGGCAGGACACAGGCCCCTGGCCCCAGGGGGAAGACACAGCCCCTGTGCACTCCCCCCGCCCTCCCTGTCGATGCAGGACATGCGTCTCCAGCCCTGTGGGAGCGCTCTGCCAGACAGGAATACCCAGTCCTCGCCTAAAAGACCCATAGGTACTTTTGGTTATGGTGAAAATGTTTTTTTACTCCACAGCCATTGTGATTCTACATGTCTGTGACCACACTCTCCCCAACTGTTCACAGTTGCAGACTGAAGCAGACTCATGCATTTCTATAGCTGCCCCACTCTGTACCCAATGACTCCCTCAGTCCTTTCAAAGGCTTCCCACTTTATTCACTCATTTATGTAACAAAAGTCAGTCAAGCACCTACTATGTGCCAGGCATTGTCTTAAGCACAAGTGTACAGTATTAAGCAAAGTAGGTTTTTAACCTACTTTGACCCTAAATTCATGGAGCTTATAGTCCTCTAGGAGAGAGATGTTAATAGTGTAATCACTTACGTGTATAAATACTAGCTATAATACAGCTTTATTAGTTTGCTGGGGCTGCTGTAACAGAGACCACAGAAACCAACAGAAATGTATTTCTTTACTTCTGGAGGCCAGAAACCCAAGACCAAAGTGCTGGCAGGGGTAATCTCTTCTGGGACCTCTCTCCTCGGCTGACAGAGGACCGACCGTTTCCTAGCTGTGTCTTCGCACGGCCTTTCCTCCATGTCCTAAGCTCCCCTTCTGATAAGGACCCTAGTCACGTTTGACTGGGACTTACCTGTATGACCTCGTTTTACTTTAATCACTTCTTTAAGGTCCTTTGTCCAAATACAGTCATTCTGAAGTACTGGGTTAGAATGTCAACATACGAATTTAGGGGGGATATAGTTCAGCTCATAACAACTTTCTGTGAAAAAGAAGTTCAGAGGCGTATAATAGTGAGAGCAGGTAACACGAACCTGACTTATCTGGGAGGTCACTGAAGGCCTCTCTGAGGAAGTGACATTTGAGTTGTATCTCAGCCTAGGTTCCCCCAAAGGCAGACCCTGGGACAAAGGCATGCACGCAGGTGGTTTATTTGTGAGGTGATCTCAGAGGGGCAGGAGGAGAGACAGCCAATACAAAGGTGCGTTGTTGAGTTGGCCAGGGCTAGAGGCAATTGGGCTCATCCTGCTGGGACTCCTCAGGGGCATCCCAGAAGTAACCTCCCAGGAAATGAAATGGAGAAGCATGCATCCATCGCCGTGATTCCCAGTGGTTAGGGATGGCCACCCCAATGCTAACTGTCCTGTGCTCGGGGCCAGAAAAGTCCTGGCACAGGAGTGAGAGACGCGGGCAGTGGACCAAGCTGAGACCTGTCGGATCCCAGCTGTGCAAGGCCGGTTGAAGCCTGTGTAGAACTGGTCGCCAGAGCAGGGGCTGCAGTAGGATGTGGGGGTGAGAGGCATGAAGGTATACCATGAGGCATCAGCACAAGCTGTAAGCTACAGGATGAGTAGGGGTTCACCAGCGAAGGGTGTGGCAAGAAGAGCTTTCCTGTCGGGAGCCAACCAACAGCCGACCCTCGACACAGTAGGGACGGATGAGATGCGTCTGCACGGCAGAGGCAGCTGTGGCTGGACTCCCTGTATATCTCTTCTTGCATGCATGTCTCTGCTATTACTAGGTGGTGGGATTTTTGAGCACTTGTATTTCAGGTCCACTGATCTGCAGAATTCCAATGCAGTTGTACAAAATGATTTCTTGGCCATAGAACAAAAGTCCCTTATAACCTCTCAACAGCCTACTTCTCCTACCTATTGGAAGATTAAAATTAGACAATGGGCAGGCTAGCTGCCTGAAAAATGGAGAAAAGTTTTACTAGATGTCCCCCTTAGTACAACCCCCCCATTCCTTGGACAGGAGTAATAATGGATGGAACTAGATGGGTAAAAGAGCAAGGAAAATAGGTGAACTATTATGGTTTAAGCACGAGGGAACAAATACAAAGATCATCCCCTGCAAAGTGCATAAAGAAAGAACCTAGACAGGAAGACAGATGGCTGAGTTAGAGAGCCTAACCACATAGGCCCTTTAATAGTTCACATATAACCGGTCTAGTCTAGCGTATCTTTTTGACCTATGCCAAATTCTGTAAACTTTGTTAGACAGCAAATGATCAACAGCCATTTGAAACTTTGTACATGTAGTTACTTGTTGTCTGATTGATAGCCCTCCTGGTCAAAATAACTTTTGTTTAGTATAAACAAATCTGTAGAACTTCCTGTACATTTCCTTGGTATTTCTGTATAAACTTTTTCTGCTTGAGAAATCATGCCATGTACCTGTTCCTTTGATGTTATATAACAAATCCCTATAAAAATAAAGCTTGATTAAACTCTTAGAGTTCGGTCAGACCCACAAGGGCTGGCCATTCTCCGGCATCAAACTTGGTGTCTGACCCTTCATTCGTTGCCTGCTCTGTCCATCCTTCAGGGACCCTGAGACCCGCCGAGGCTGGACCCCGGCACTTTCCCAGCAGAGGAAACAGTGCGTGCAAAGACCCTGGGGCAGAAGGGAACACAAAACACTCAGGGGAGAAGCCACGGTGGGAGATGAGGGAAGGCAGGCACATGCCAGACAACGCAGGCCCATACTGAGGGTTCGGAACATTATCCTAAAGGGATAGGGCCTAGTGAAGGGCTTTAAGTGGGAGATAGGGAGAGCCCCCTAACTAATTTGTGTTTTAAAAGTTTACCTACTTGGTAGAGACAGGCTTTGGGTGAAAAGCATGGCTATTTGGTGACTTTACTGAAGGGTAGCATTCATCCACCTACTTTCAACCAGGAATGAAGGTGACTAAACCCAAAACCACTGAAGTGCTTCCTGTGGCAATTGGAGGTGCCTCCTGGTTTGAAATGACTTCCTGAGAAGGAAACGAGTTAAGCAGGAGGAGGGGGATGCCTCCTGGGGAAGGAAGGTGACCAGTCAAACCTCCTCGTAAACATGCTCAGCACAGATCTCTAGCAACAAACGGGTGATGTTTGCTACCGGGGAGCCCGCGCCTATGGAGCGCTTTCAGCAGACGTGCCTGGTTTACCTGGGTGATTAGGATTGCTTATGGTAAATAAATATGGAAATCTATGAATTTATGGAGCATGCATTCCTTTTGTCACTAGGTAAGATCTGAGTATAAAGTTGAGATGTTTCAAAACCAAACTAGCTTGCTTCTGTGGGAGTAATGTAGTCACATAGAGTTCTTAGAGCCCTCATATGTAAATCTGGGCAGAGCAAGTCCTGATGTGATGAAATAGGACTTGGTGGGCAGCTATAATGGTCCCAGACCTCTGCCTGCCTCATGGTGCCTCCTGTAGCCTTGAAATTATTCCTAAGTCTTGGTGCTGGATGCAGTCCCCGACTCATGACAGTCTGATTTGACAGTTCAGTGCTTCGTGTCATCTCAGGAGGTCAACATGTGCAGTCTCATCCCAGGTCCATTAAATGCACGTTTTCTCTGCCTTTTGGACCATTGTGTCTTCCAGAGTGGATGTTTTTAGATTCCAACTACGTCCACAAAGTCTCCAAAATTCCTTTGTCCTTGACTGTGTCCTAATGCAGCAATTTTCAGCCGTTTTCATCTCATGGCACACATAAACTAATTACTAAAATTCTGAGGCACACCAAAAGATATATTATTGAAAAATAGGTACTTTAGGTCAGGATGGGGCGTAGGCAGGCATGGCTTGCTGTTCACACACATCAAAATTATAAAATTACAATTAAAATATAAAACAACCATCACTCAGAAACATCAGAAATCGAGATGAATGGAAGTCTGACAGCTACTGAATTAAAGAAACCACACCCGTCCATCCAGTTAGAAGGGGCGCAGGCATGGACCGGGCTGGTCCCACACCCATGTGTGGTAGGTAAAAATTACGGAGGGATATCTCAGGAGCAAGGAGTCCCAGCCCCACACCAGCTCCCTGCCTCCCAGCCCAGGATTCTGGTGGCAGGAAAATAAGTCCCCACAACTTCTGGCTGCAAAAATCAGCAGGGATTGAGTCAATGGAAGAAACTTGTGGAGCCCTGAAGAGTTCTCCTTAAAAAAAACACACAGGGACTGACCTACTCAGTCTCACTCCCAGCACTGGGTTAACAACTTGAAAGGCACCAGTGGCAGTGAGGGAGAAACTGAAGTGTCTGGCATCAAGGTCAGCAGAGGCCATTGTTCCTTTTCTAAACCCTCCCCCACAAAGCCAGCAAGCTAGTACCATAACTGAGACTCCATCAACCTGGCTAACACTGTTTCACCCACCTTGGAGATCCCCAGAGACCCTGCCCCACCCAACTTACAGCCACACCCAAGCTTCTTTTCCATGTAAATGACTGGTCTTGCCTCATGCTTTACAACTTCCTAAATCCTGTCAAACAAGCAACAGCTGACTTCAGTGAGCCCCAGGCCCAGGACTAGCAGCAGCCAGCCTCGATTCACAGCTTGGCTTCACCTGGGAATCTCCAAGCCCAGCACAAGTAGCAGCCATCTCAGATTGCTTTATAGTTCAGGCAGGGTGGCCCAGGGCAAAACACAGGTCAGGGCTGATGTTGGCCAGTACCACTCGGGAAACCCCAGAGCCAGTACACCCAGTGGACAGCTACAGACCACATCGGAGTACCACCACCCTGCCCCTTCACAGCTGATCCTCCCAAGAGGGGAGAGGTTGGTGGTCAGTGATCACAGCCAATCCTTACTGACTGGCCTGGGTAAATCCCTCCCATTCATCTGCCAACAGCCCCTCCCATTCATCTGCCAACAGCAACCAATGTTCAAATGCAAGAGGGGGGTGTACTCAGCCCACACAAAGGGTGTACCTCAAGTACTCAGCTTGGTGATAGGGGAGCCTGTGCCACCAGACTCTACAGGACACCTACTATATTAGGCCACATTACCAAGACACAGAGTCAAACCAGCTCTACCTAATACATAGAAACAAACACAGGGAGGCTGCCAAAATGAGGAGACAAAGAAATATGGTCCAAATGAAAGAACAGATCAAAACTCCAGAAAAAGAACTAAACAAAATGGAGATAAGCAATTTATCAGATGCAGAGTTTAAAACACTGGTTATAAGGATGCTCAAGGAACTTAGTGAGGACCTCAACAGCATAAAAAAGACCCAATCAGAAATGAAGGGTACACTAATTGAAATAAAGAACAATTTACAGGGCAACAAGAGTAGAGTGGATGAAGCCAAGAATCAAATCAGTGATTTGGAACATAGGAAGGAAAAAACAACCAATCAGAACAAGAAGAAAAAATAATCCAAAAAAGCAAGGGCAGTATAAGCAGCCTCTGGGACAACTCCAAGAGGTCCAATATTTGCATCATAGGGGTGCCAGAAGGAGGAGAGAGAAAGAATGAAATTGGAAATGTATTTGAAAAAATAATGAAAGAAAACTTCCTTTATTTGGTGAAGGAAATAGACACGCAAGTCCAGGAAGCACAGAGAGTCCCAAACAAGATAGATGCAAGTAGGCCCACTCCAAGACACATCATAATTAAAATGCCAACAGTTAAAGATAAAGAGAGAATCTTAAAAGCAGCAAGAGAAAAGCAGTTCATTACCTACAGGGGAACTCCCATAAGACTGTCAGTTGATTTCTCAAGAGAAACTTTGCAGGCTAGAAGGGATTGGCAAGAAATATTCAGTCATGAAAAGCGGGGACCTATAGCCAAGATTGCTCTACCCAGCAAAGCTATCATTTAGAATCGAAGGGCAGATAAAGCTCTTCCCAGACGAGAAAAAAACTAAAGTGCATCATCGCCAGACCACTATTATATGAAATGTTAAAGGGACTAATCTAATAAGAAGATCAAAACTATGAACAATAAAATGGCAATAAATACATATCTATCAACAATTGAGTCCAAAAAACAAAGTCATCAAGAACAACAGAGATGGAATTATGGATACAGAGGGTGTTTTGATGGTTGCCAGATGGGAGGGGACTGTGGGGGAATGGGTGAAGAGGTGAGGGGATTAAGAATTACAAATAGGTAGTTACAGAATAGCCATGGGGATGTAAAGTACAGTATAGGAAATGGAGTAGCCAAAGAACTTACACATAAGACCCATGGACATGAACAATGGTGGGGGGACTGCCTGAGGGAATGGGAGATACTGGGTGGAGGGGGACAAAATCAGGACACCTGTAATAGCATAATCAATAAAATATAATTAAGAAATAAAAAAAATCAATAAATGTAAAAAATAGGTATATTTTTTATTCATTCACATCAGATGGTTATTGTTGTGTTGGCTGTTGTATTTTTTTTAACTTAATAACCTAACAGAAAACAGGTCAGTGCCCCCGACCAAACATTCAGGTATTGCATATTTTAAAAATCCTTGCTGCACACCAGTTGAAAATCGCTGTCCTAATGCGTAGCTCGGAGTCTCACATCCTATTACCCCAGCAGGAGTTGAATGTTTGCTCCAGAAGGGACCCTTTTTATTCACTCTCTCTTAGCCCCTCCCCTCAATAAGTCCTCTGGGGTTTCAAGAGATCTTGCTCACAGAACAAGTTACAGTTACCAAGAAAAAATTAAAATAGTTTTTCCAACTTTAATCAAAGACATTCATAACTACCGTTCAAGAGCTTCTGACCAGCGTGAAACTGCCTACCACATGAACTTGACAGCATTTCAGACAAAAGCGGAGAAAAATGGCCTCTTTACATTGATAAATGTTCAATGGAGGGGAGGAGGAAGGGAATTCTTTTTCAAATTTTGGAAACACTTCTCAAAGGGACCCCAGGTTAGAAACCACTGCTATATATATTCCTTTATTCTCATTCACTTTGTCCCGCACCTAACATTTCTCTGACCGATCAAAAGCTCTTCAATTTTCCCTGTGGTTCATTTGCTCCCACCTTCGTACTTTACCACCCGCAACGCTCGTAATGTCTGAAGCTCTCCGAGAATATTGACTTTCAAATCCCATGTAAAAACGTTCGGTATTCATCTTGGAAGTAGCCCACTGGGTGAGACTCTGAACCTGCCCACAGGCCCATTTCCCTCCACCGGATTTCCTGCTAATGGCCTGGGCTCCGCCATCTGGCCCCTCCCCAGCAGGCGCACTCCAAAGGGGACTGAACACAGGGATGTGTGGCTTGCAGGGGGGAAAGTTAAATCTCCCGTTCCTATTCCTTGTTCTAAAAGGAGAAAACCATTTTTATTAACTGCTAAATGTGCATGGACAAGCAGTACATATATTACTTTATTAATACATTCGAATATATTCAGGTGGAGCTCAAAACTTTTTTTAAGAGCAGTGGACAATCCAAAACATGTAAATGCCACTGTTGGAAGCATTCTTCCACCCGCTACCCTCTCCTCTCCTCTTCTCTCCTCTCCTCCCACCTGCAGCCCTATCACCTGGAGGGTTTTCCAGCTGCCACCTTTCTCCAATCTCCACTCTGCTGCCTCTGCTTCAGCACTCCCCCCCTCCACCCAGCTCACTCTCCACCCAGTCTCCTGGGCCAGGTGTTTCGGAGGCTCCTTGTGTGCTCACCTGCCGTCAGATGGGTCTGGGCCCTGCTCCCCAGCCCAGCCCCACAGACTCCCAAACCGTGACCCATTTCTTGAGTCCAAAGCCTAGCTCAAAGCCCAGGGCTCTACGTACATGGGTGATTGTGTAATCAAGATGTATCAACAATATAAAAATGTCCCTTAAATGTAAAATAGGTAGTCAAAACTAAAAAAAAAATCTAAATACCTACCAGTGGGGTTTGGAGGAGAAATAAAGCTTAGGGTATATCTATAAGATGCTCTACTATGCAGCCATTAAAAATTATGTTCTCCAGAAACTTCTAATAGCATGGGGCCATTTTCAAGCTGTAACATCAAGTGCAAAAGCAGGCCTCAAAACCTACAAGGTTAATCTCAACTATGAAACTGTAGATTTGCTCAGGAAAACAAGCCTGGAAGGAAACTCGCTGAAGTGTTCCTAGAGACTTCCTCGGCCTTCATTCAGCGATTCGACAAGTGCTGGCCGTCCAGCCCGGAGCTGGCCCAAGCGATGACGTCGTGGCTGACTTTGGTTTTCCACTTTACGTGTTTCTGGGCATCTTTAGTTTTCTGCAAAGGACCAGTTTTACTTGTACATTTATAAAACTAAAAGAGAACCACACAGTCTTTTTCTTATAAAAGCTTATACTGTGAATCCAAAGACACTTTTTGAAAATCTATATTGTATGTACTGATTCCTGCTAGCTTACCACATTTTTTTTTTTTACCCCTTAGAAAAATCTCTAGGGGGTAACTGGGTATTATTTCTTCTAGAGAAAGGGTGGTGCTTTTCCTGGGTAGTTATTCTCTCTAGAAATCCAGGGATCTTCCCTCTTATCATTAGTTACCCTCCCCCACCCCACAGCCAGAGGCCCCAAACATCAGTAACTGAGCCCCAATTAGCAAAAGGGCTATGACAAATCAGCCCACCAGCCCCTCCCCTGGCATCCAGACATACATCAACAGGAAGGAGTGAAGTTAGACATAAGGCAGAACTTTCCTTTCAGCATGGTGGTTACACCATGAAGTGGGGAAGCTCCCTTCTCCACAGGACTCAGGAGTGGGCTGGGTAACAGCAGGCCCACTGGGAGCCTCCTTCCACCCCTAAAACCCCAGTGAACCTCCATGGAGCCCTGAGGGGGTCTCGTCCCCAGGGGTTTCTGCTGCTGAGATCCAAAGCATCCCTCACCCTCCACGCTGGCAAACAGAATTGTTTAGAACTAACCCAAGGCCAGCTGGCCAGGCTGCCCCAACATGCCCACCTCATTCAGGAGGGGCTGTGGTCAGGCCCAGGTGGCCTCCAGGCCACTCACGGCCAGAGGAAGGGTTTCGGTTGCCCAGTGACAGTCCTGGGACAGTAGCCCTCACACCTTGGCTAATCAGCACTCAAAACACCTTGGACCCCAATGAGGCCCACGCTTCTCCCCCCACCCCCTCACACCTTCTCCCTCCAGGCCTCAGCCACAGTAACACAGCCCCTCCTCCAGTCTCAGGGTTCCCTTGTGCCCTCCTCTTCCTCCAGGCAGAAAGTGGGTTTAGAGAGGCTGTTCCGAGGATGAGGAGGGAGCCCCACCCTACAGCTACTCTCAGAATGGGGTCGGGGAGAGGACAAACCCAGAGAAGGTGGGAGACCAGAAAAAAGGGCAGGTGAAGGCACACAGGTGCACAGTGGGGCTAAGGCCGAGCAGAGCGGTGCAGAAACGTGTGCAAGATGAGAGGGTGACGTGCTGAGCTGTGAAAACCATGGATGAGCAAGGAGGGAGGGGTCTCACGGAAGAACTAACATCACCCTGCAAGGGGGTGAACACTCCTGCCCAAGCACCGTTTTCCCAGATGATGTCTTGAACACCCTGAACTGTGTCCTATGGTTAAAAACCGGCATCCGGACCTTGCCATTTAGTGCCGGTGGGTGGGGTGGCTTTCCCCAGAGTCCAGAAAGAGGAATGGCAGATGGGGGCCGCGGCCATTGCAAGCGCCAAGACCCTAATGCACTTGCGTGCACGTGCACACACACAAACACACATTACAGACACACTCACACTCACACATTACAGACACACTCACACTCAACACACATACAGGCACAGATGCCACCCTTGTGCACACACCACACATGCACACGTGTGGCGTACATGCCAGACACACACACGTGCACCTCTCACAGCCAGTAGAGCAATCAAAGCCCGGTGCCAGTGTGGCAGCCCATTTTGGACCCCTGAGTTTTCACAATGAAACCTTTAATGGCAGTGGAGAGCAATCATGCCCGCGGTGCATGGGCACTATGGCCCTCCACGCTGAGGTCAAGTTCCATTCTTCTCAGTAACAGCCATTCAGCCAGAGTGAAAAAGAGGGGCGTTCTCCTGTCCCTTCAGAGGGGACAGCACACTGCAGCCTGCCTGACGGACTGCTACCCAATCTCCCACCACCCTCCAAAGCCTCCACTGCGCCTGCGCCCGCCCCTGCCCCTGCCCCTGCCCTTGGTCTCTCCCCCCCAGAGCCTGCGCACCCCCCTTCCTTCTTCCCTCAGCGTCTCTGAGCAGCAACACCACCCCCCAACCCCACACCCGTCCTTAACTGTCACCCAACACACAATGCTGAGGAAGTCCTTCCCTACCTGGAAGCTTCCCTCCGTTCCGTGGTTGGGTTCCCTTCAGCACTGGCTGCCAGGCAGCCCCAGACCCCAGGGGAGGTGAGTGTCCTGTCAAAGTGAGACGGCGCAGCCTGGCTGGTACCGAGGCAGGCGTATGAAGAACGTGTGAACGGTGACAGAGAAAGACATCGCTCTCTTTCAGCCTCCGTGACCTGGTCCTTCCACCCCCAAGGGTCGAAGGGAACTGGCCAGACGCATCCAGCACAGGAGGCAGCTGCCGCTCCCTACCCCCCACGCCGGCCCACACTCAGTCCACATCACAGACAGAGGGGCTTCCGGAGCTTTAACTCCCAAACGTCAGCCCCAGTTCCCACACCCTGGCCCTGACTCTCTGCTCACCCCCAGCAACCCCGAAATGCCTCCTGCAACCCCACCCACCTGAGCCTCCCCAGGTGGGGCAGCAGCTGAGACCCTCATGGAGGTCAGAGCATCAGTCCACTGGGTGCCGACCCACACGCGCAGGCCGTGCAGCGGTTGTTGAGCCTGCTAAATCCCTCGTGGCGGAAGGGAAAAGTCACTTTGAATTGTACCCTCGGTCTGTCTGGTTTCTCAAGAGGTAGCACGAGTCAACTGTCATCCTTTCATTTGGAACTGGCATTGGGGAGCAGGTGGGGCTCCTGGGCACTCTGGTAGGACTCTGGTTCCCAGTGAAGGGATTAGGGCCCAAAGCCCAAGTCATTCTGAGCACAGACTATGAGTCCATGAGGGGTGACCCTTCGGGCCCCCTTCCTGGGCCACAACTTGCCTGCTGACAAGAAGCATATGATTCCAAGGAGAACTCTGATCTCAGAGGGAAACCGAGTCAGGCAGTCCCAGCTTTGACCCCTGGCCCATCTGTTCTTTCCTCTCCACTCCACCAAAATTAACCAAAACAAAAAGTTAGAAATAATCACCCAGATTAAACAAAACAAGAGACCAAACTAGCAATGCAATGGTGCATGATTCTTAATAGGAGCTTGGTTTGGGGAAAAAAAACAAACTATAAAATTCATTTGGGGGACAGCAGAGAAAACTTTATTACAAACTGGGTGTTAGAAGATACTAGGACATTATTAATTTTGTTAGTAGTGACAACATTCTTGTGATTATGTTAAAAATGTGTTTACAGTTTGTAGATGTACACTGACAGGGTTAGGAGTAGATACTATGATGCAATTTACTTTAAAATGGTCCTGCCAAAAAGATAATAGATGATGCAAATAAAGAAAAATGTTAAAAATTGGTCAATGTTAGTGGTGGTATATGGACTTTAGTTGTACTACTCTTTCCACTTTTCTATGACTTGGGAGATTTCATAATAAGAAGTTAAAACAAAAACAAACAAATAAAAAACCAAACTCTTTTCAAAAAGGGAAGAAGAATCACAAGAATTCTTCCAGACTTTGTGGTGCCGTTACAAACCCAGGTTGTAGCTGCGGGGTGGCTTCTAGTAGAAAGGGAACGTGCCCTGAAGTCAGAGAGCCTGAGTTCAAGGCCAGCCCAGCTCCTCCCATTTGCCTGAATGCATTTTCTTTGAGCCTCCGGTTTTCCCTGTTTGCAAAGCAGGAATAATAAAACCATCCCCACCACATGGGGAGAAGTCAGTGAACTCTTACAAGTGGAAGCACGTGACACCCAGTGGGTCCTTTGCCTCTCCCCTACTTGGGAAGGGGGCCAGCCTGATGCGAGGAGATCAAATGCCAAGTTTAAGAATTTCCACTTCCTAGAAAATAAAGTAAATGTGCTTCCCCCTATTCCTCCTGCTAAGTGTAACTGGACACCCTGCGTCACATCTAAAACAAACAAGAAGACTGTGGAAGGTGGAAGATGGGGGCCAGGAGGAGGAAACAGACCAACCCGGGACCTCAAGGCCTCCCGTGATGATGGATTTTTAAAAGACAGTTTAAACTTAATTTTTGTAACTTTTTTTTGCTCCTACATGATTTAAAAGACAACTGCCTAACGCGATAATTATAAATGTGTGTTGATGGGCACACAACATATACATAAGTGATCTGTATGGTAAATAACAGCATAAAAGAGGCAGGGCTGGAGCTCTATAGGGGCGAAGCTTTGTGTATTATTGACAGTAAGTTGGCATTAAATGGAAATGGGAAGGTTTTAGGGATGTAAAGGGAAATAAGGTTTCTATATTTCACTCGAACTGTAAAATAATGACACTTGTGAGAAAATAATGAAAACTGTGATAAGCTTTATATTTATTTATATATGCGTGTGTGTGTGTAAATGTGTATGCATACAAAATGAAATACCTAGAGCAGCCACTGAAAAGGCTACGCAAAGAGATACATGTAAAAACACTACAGATAAATCAAAATGGATTTCTAAAAAATGTTTAAGTAATCCTAAGAATGCAGGCAAAAGAAAACAGAGAAATTGAAAACAGAAAGAACTAAAATAAAGAGGCGGACATAAGAGCTACCATATCAATAATTACATTAAATGTAAATGGCCTAAATATACCAATTTAAAGAGATTGAGAAGAAAAGGGAGGGGACTGAGACTGGCATGGTTTAAAAAACATGCTCCAACTAGAGCAGCGAAAATAAAAACAGTGACGGCACCCGATGCTGGCAAGGGTGCGGAGAAACCGTATCGTCCGTGCACTGCTGGCGGAAATATCCAAGGGTACAGCCACTCTGGGAAGACAGTTCGACAGTTCCTTTAAATGCTAAACAGGCAACCACCATATGACCCGGAAACGGCACTCCTGAGCATCTGTCCCCGAGAAATGAAGGCTTATGTCCCCCCCACACACACACACCCCTGTATAGGAGTGTTTACAACAGCCGTATTTATAATAGCCCCAAACTGCAAACAACCTGTATGTCCTTCGATGGGTGAGTAGTTAAACAAAATGGGTTACATCCATGCCGGGAAATATTACTAAGCAATGAAAAGGAACAAACTATGGGTAAAGGCAACAACTTGGATGAACCTCCAGAGAATTATGCAAAGCGAAAAAGTCAACCAGTAAAGGCTACATACTGTAGGATTCCACTTATAACATTCTAAAAATGACAACATTGTGGAAATAGAGAACAGATTAGTGGTTGCCTGGGGTTAGCAGTAAGAAGGAAGTGGGTGTGGCCGTAAAAGAACAACAGGTGGGACTTTGCCATGATGGAAATGTTCTGTAGTTGACGTCACCAATGCCAACATCCTCGTTGTGATGTTATACTATAGTGTTACAAGATCTTACCTTTGCTGGAAACTGAGTAAATGATACTATTTCTTAAACTGTATGTGAATCTACAAATATCTCAAAACAGCAATTTAATTTTAAAAACTTTAAGGAGGTGCCCGCTCTCAGGGTTGTACAGGTGCAGCGTTGGCCCCTGGGAGTGAGGGTCTCCGTAAGGGTTGACCCTAAGTACACTATTTGCCTCACTCTAGTACCAGCCCTGACTGAGAATTATGTCTTCTCGGGCCCACATGGAAAATTCTAGAACCAGAGGACCAGAGTTTGATGCCTAAGGGGGCCAGGAATCATCATGACGTTTGCCACCACCTATCTCCCAGTCACCCCAGTCCAAGTACCTGCGGCATGCCACCTTGGCAATATGGGGACTGCTCGGGGAGGAAGGATGACTCAGAGTAACGGAAGGGGAACCAGGTGCGTTCCACAGAGACAGATTTTTAAAGAGGGACTTGCGAGATCATCTGGTTTGCTATGTGGAGAAATTGAGGCCAAGAGGAGAGGTCACTCTCCCAAGGCCGCCATCTGGTTTGCTATGTGGAGAAACTGAGGCCAAGAGGAGAGGTCACTCTCCCAAGGCCGCACAGCTAGATTCCTGCCTGGGACTCTCACCACGGTGCCGCACCCAGAGCAGGAAGCATGTCAGAATGAAAGGCACATGTGGCAACGTCTCTGCCTTCCAGATAACTCCCCACAGCACCCGGCTCCAGGGCCTCTGGCTCCCGAAAGAACTGGCTTGAACCTCCCGGCCAAGGCAGGTCACAGGTGGCAAGAAAAAAGTGGCTGTCAAAGATGACTTTGGAGTATAGGGTGAGCTCTGCCACCACCATTCCAATTGCCAGCATGGTCTGGACCCAGTCACCCTCCTAAGGAGCCAGTGGCCTATTTTCCAGAAATAAGAGATGGGCCTTGGCGCTCCTAAAGGCTGCCCCAAGATGCACCTCCCCGGACACCTCCTGGGCACCTCCTCTCCCACGGCCACAGTCCATTTCCCTGGAGGCATTACACACAGGAAATGCTCTCCTGGAATTGCTTTGCTCTAAGACAAGCCTTTACCCTTGGGCCACAGGAGAGAAAATCACCCTACATGACCTGCACTCCAGGAGTCGAGGGCTTCCAGCCAGCCAGGGCTCCCTCTCAGCAGGAACACACCCAGGTGGGATGTGGGACACCAGTCTCATCAGACCCCCTGTGCATCAGACACCTCTAATCCCCTCTTCAGTGCCTCCTGGCCTCGCCTGTCTTCCCTGCTCTTGGCCAGGCGTCGCACCTCAGCCACTGCCAGCTCTGTGGGCTCCGCCCAGCCTCCCCTGACCTCTGATGGGCAGAACCTCCAGCAACTGACCTCCTGCCCCTGTCACAAGCCCCTCCTGGGGCTCCCTGGGGTTCCTGAGGTATGAGATACCCCAGGGGCCACTCAAGCACCCACTCCTAGGCAACCTAGAAGTGCGGGAAGGCACTGCCCGGGGGCAGACAGGAGCTGGGGTTAAACAGTCCTTTCTTCCAGAGGCAGGAGTACAGCCTCTCCACAGACAAGACGGAGCCCACTGAGCTCACCACCAGCAGGGCCGCTCCATAACGCACCGCCCTGTGCTGACGGTCCTTCCTTGCCGGTCTTCTTTCTAACCTCACTCCTGCTTTCCCAGGACTGCACTCCTCCATAAACTATCCGTAAGTTGTTACCTCAGATTTGTTTTCTAGGGACCAGGACTAAAATACCCTCTTTGAGGGAATTAGAAAAGTAGGCTAAACAGAGAGAAGAAAGGTCTCTTTAAGGCAGTGAGCAACCTTGGGCTTTCTCTCTGCATATGCCAGTCCTGGGGACCCTAGATCTTGAGCACCCCCTCCGAACTTCATAACTGGACCAACAAAAGCAGCATCTTGTCAAGTGTGTGACTCGGCCCCACCTCCCAGGAAAGAATGCAAAGCTGAGACATGGCCCAGGACCGGACACCAGCAGCTGTGTGTGCCACCTGTGGCCTAGGCCTATCGCACAGCAGCTGGAAATGACCCAGTACACGGAAAGGGGGCAGGCCTCAGGGAGGGGACAAAGGGTTGGTTAACTGAGATTACTTAGATAAAGCCGGCCTGGTAGAACCCAATGCTGCCAGGGACAACTCAGTCAGAGTGACCTCCTCTCTCCTCCAAGCTCCCACACACCCTCCTCCTGGCTGCATTGTGCTGCGTCTGTTTACTTACCATCTCGCCCCCAGAGGAGCCTGACATCTCCCCAGAGGAGCTCAGTGCTGTGCACATCCTTCCTATGTGGAAGGCACACGCGGACGCTGTATCTTCCCCTCCGTGGACACCGCATCCAACGCCCAGGTCAGAGCTGGTGCAAATTAGCATGTGGGAAAGGACGACAGAGAGGAGAAGGAAGAAGAAAACGACAGCCACCTGAGTCAGCAGTGGTCCTGCTCATCAAGGGCTGCGGAGCAGCCGGAGGGAGACCCTCAGGGCATCCAGGAAAAGGGTTACCCGTTTACCTATAACCTCCAATTTAGGACTCTAATGCCTCCTCTCCCTCCCAAACTCTCTCTCCTTCTCCTCCTCCTCCTCTTCCTCCTCCTCTTCCCCCCGCCCCCACCCTCTCACTCTCACTCTCGCTGTCTTTATTTCTGTCTTTCTATCTCTGTGTCTCTATTTCTCTGTCTCTATTATTTCTCTCCCTCTCTCTTTCTCTCCCTCCCCAATCCCGCCCCCACCCTTCCCATTAACACCATAATGCTAAACCTGAGGTTCCAGTCTCAATGCATCTTGACTTTTTAGCTGCTTGTGCCCTGGCATATCCCAGCATCTTTACCTCCCCCAAGAATGGCTTTGTATCCTTGCCTTGGTGTCTTTCCTGAGCTTAGAGGGCAGAAGAGCTGGGAGCCCAATGCAGACAGTGGGGGAGGATGGAAATGCCCTAGCAGGGGCAACTGAGCGCCTGGAATCTCCACATTACACCCAGCACACCTCCATTTTAATTTATACATCTTATTTCATTTTTTTTACCAAATAAACTGTCACAATAATCCAGGAGCTGATTCAATTCAGGCAGAGCCGCACAGATCCCATCAGAAAATGACTGATAGTTTTGATGCGGAAACTGCATTTATCATACAGGCAACTAAAGTGGGAAGACATACAGTCAGGATAAAGGTTTCGTGGGCACTGGAGTGCACAGTTGGCCTGCCCCCATTCCCCCCCACCAATGAAGCATCAACACAGGTTCAAGACAAGACCGAAAAGGGGGGCAGCAGGGTCTGCAGGGTCAGAGGATGGCGAAGGCCAGCGGGTTGGGGCCCATGAGGTCCAGGCAGCACCAGGAGCACATGCTCCCCAGACACACGGGCCACCGTCCCCACCTCCACCATGAAGGGAACGAGTGGGGGCAGGGCTGCATCCCGAGAGGATCTGGAATCACTCCACATTGGAAATTCATGGCAAATTGCTCCTGTAATTTACTGGTCCGGCTGGAGAGATGCATCTTTGAACTGCAGAGAGAGACTTTGAAAATCACTCTCAACCCTGGCTCTCCAAACCCTGTCTGTGATGAATTAAAGGGAATTATGCACATAAACCCCCAGATCAAGGGGACACCCACTCTCCTTCAACTGCCTGCAAGCTGATTAGGCAGAGTTCACAGCAGAACAGGCACCCAGGCTGGAAAAATAAAATAAATTTAAAATGCAGAGATTGATGGCTCCTGCCATAAAGTCTCTCCAAAACCACAGTCTGTAAATTAGAATTTCCATCGATGCTAAGGCATGGTGGGGCCTTTGGGGAAGGACTCCAGATACCCCTTGAAACCCACCCACTGTCCAGTGGAGGGTGTCCACATCCCAGGGGAAGTGGTTTGGTTCTAAAGGACCCCCCACTGCCCCAAGAGGGAGACACTGAGGCACGGAACAGTCAGGTCACAGCCTGCACACCTCCCGCATCATCAACACCCAGGGCCTGGTACCTTGCTGGTGCTCAGCAGCATGTGTGAGAGACCAGATCCGAGAGGACCGGGCCCTGCTGAGCAAACTCACTCCAACCTCGTCCCTCTCCGGTGCAGCACAGGCCCCCACAAGAGCCGCAGAGGGAAGGTGGTAGAGAGGTGAGTCCTAGAACTCAGTTCCGCTCAGACCCTAGTCCAGGCCAGAGGGAGCTGGCAGTCAGGAGTGTGGAAATCTAGGTTTTCCACTTGAGAGACTGGTATGTCTCAGGCCGCGTTCCCTAGAATGTGTTGAAGGCTAGGACAGGCTACCCGGATTCCCCTCTGCAGGACTGAGACATCCATTCCCAAGTCCCTCTGTGAACTGCCTTCAGTCAGAGAACCCCCTGGCTCAAGGTCATGTCCCCAAACCGGGGGCAGCTGCATCTAATGCCTGGTTAGCTGGCCAGAGGGAGGGTGGTTATAAAGGCCTGGCCCCCTTGACTCGAGGTGGGACAATTGTGCAGGCCGTCCCAGCTGCACAGTTTCCCCCGGGGACAGCAAAGCCTTTGGTGTGACCACATAACAGCCCAATATCTCCCTCTGCCCCACCTTGCTGCTTCACTCCCCACGGGTGCTGATACCAAGGGGACAAGACGACAAGCCCTGACATGGCACATGCCACAGCAGTGGAGGTGACAGGGGATCCCTTGTCCAGTCTAGTCCTCCGTGTCAGAGTCAGGGGCCCCAGAGAGAGGAAGAGACTTGCCTCTGTCTCCACGGCCAGTCCCTGGCAGAGAACTCAGGCCTCATGACGCCAAGCCTCTCTAGAAACCCTCCAGAAAGGCAAGGCCCAGGCATCCCTCCCCAGACGGCGGCTCGGCCCAGATGAGTAATTAAGGAAGGTCATTTCCCGGCCCCACTTGCCCCCGCTTCCACTGTCATTTTGTGGGCTCCCAAAGCCAAACACGTGCTCCATGGTCTCTCAGAATTTCTTGGCGCATCTCACAGGGTCCTTCTCAGAATGGGAAATATGTGCTACAGGGTTTTACGAGATTTATTTGGGAGCCTTTTTCAACAAAGGAAAGACATCCTCATCATTCTCGGCTAATCACAACCCCTACCTATGTGTCCCCCCAAATTTTTAAATAGAGAAAAACACCAGAATTACAAATTACCCAGCATTTACATTGATTTGGTTAATCCCTAGAGGAAAATACAATTAAACGAAAGGGACTAAATGAAAGCTGACTGATGAGTTGCCATTTTAAGACATTCGGTTCAATTAAGCTAAAAGCCTGCTCTCAGGACGCAGTGATGGCTCCCAAACACTGCGTGCCAGCTCTCCAAGGCAGGGCTCCCCGCCGAGAGGCAGGGAGCTCTCAAAGCTGAGGAGGAGGGAACCCTGTGACCAGCACCTGAGCTAGGCTTTCCCCTGGAGGAGCAGCCACCTCCTCAGACCCCTGCAGGCAGCCAATCACCCCATCCTGCTGGCTGGGGCTCCGTAGGGGCCAAGGATGTAGGACAGGGTTGTAGGTTCTACCCCAAAATGTTGACCTTCTTGTTTTTAATTCTTTTCGCTTGCCTGTCTGTTTGATTTACATAACGTGGCCCCAGGTGGGAAGCCAGGGCCTTTTATGTTACTAACTAGCTTCATTTTTCTCTTTAAAGTGGGGATGCCCTTGAACCAGGGAAACCCGGAAGATAGCTCCCACTCTGTTGATAACTTTCAGGGTAACTCCAAACTAGTCCTTCATCCTCTCTGGTTTCAGCTTCCTCAGCAGCAAAGTCAGACTAACGTGCCTTTTAGGATATTACCACACTGAAGCTAAGATTGCTGAGACACAAAGAACAGCCTTTAAACATATGGTGTCAGAACAACGTGACAAGGCCTTGACCAAAGCCTTATCTAGATGTATAGATATAGGTGTAGGTAAGTCTCTGAAGACAGATATAAAGCTACATAAGTATTTTTAACTCAAAATGGATAGACTTAAATGTAGAACCTAAAAGCTTTTAGAAGAAAACATAGGAGCAAATCTCCTAGAGCAAAAGGTCCTTAAATGTGACTGCAAAAGCACAACCCGTAGCAGAATCGATCAATTAGGCCTCATTAGAATTAAAACCTTTTGCTCTGCAAAAGACGGAGTCGAAGGAATGAAAAGGCATGTGACAGAGTGGGCGAGAGCACTTGCAAATCACACACCCAACAAAGATCTTGTATCTAGAATACATAAAGAACTCTCTAAACTCAAAAGTAAAAAGTCAACAATCCAACTTAAAAATGGGTAAATACTTGAAATACGTCAGCAAAGAGGCAAATAAGCACATAATAAGATCTTCAACATCATTAGCCACTGGGAGGATGAAAACTAAAACCACAGTGAGATGTCACGGAGCATCTCGTGCCTGAACGGCTAACATAAAACCAGGGACACTGCCAAGCACTGGCCAGGATGCAGGGAACCTGGACTGCCTGTGCACTGCTGGTGGGGATGCAGAACAGCACAGCCACTCTGGGACACAGTTTGGCAGCCCCTTTAGAAATTAAACGTACAACTACCATACGACCCAGCAACCGCACTCTTGAATGCTTATCCCAGAGAAATAAAAACTCACATTCACACAAAAACCTGCCCAAGAACGTCTGTAGCAGCTTTATTTGTAATGACCCAACCCAGATGTCCTTCAACGAGCAAACAGTCAAACACCCCGCAGGACACCCATGGCGTGTGTACTCCAGGCTGAACAGTGTCCTCCCCAAAACGTCCACCCAGAACCTAGAATATGAACGTATTTGGAAATAGGGTCTTTGGAGATATAATTAGTCAAGGTGAGGTCTTACTGATCAAGGCAGGCCCCAAATCCGAAGACCGGCGTCCTATAGGGAGGGCGATGTGATGATGGAGGCAGAGACTGGAGTGATGCTCCTAGAAGCCAGGGGCGCCAGGGTTCCTGGCAGCCAGCAGCATCGGGAAGAGGCAAGGGACGATTTTTCCCTGGAGGCTTCCGAAGGAGCACAGCCCAGTCAACACCTTCATTTCAGACTTCTGGCCTTCAGAACCGTGAGAATAAATTTTTGTTTTCAGCCCCCAGTTTGTGCTATTTTGTTACACCAGCCCTAGGAAATACACCATGGGGTACGACTCAGCAATATAAAGGGACAAACTGGCATAGGCAACACCCTGAATGAATCTCCAGAGAATCACGTATAGTGAGAAAAGCCAATCTCAAAAGGTTGCATACTGTGTGACTCCATTTATACGGCAGTCTCAAAATGACAAACTAGAGTGATGAAAACCCAGTCAGTGGTCACCAGGGGAGTGTGGAAGGAAGAGTGGGACTATGAAGGGGTAGCATGAGGGGGTTTTAGGGCTGGGGAGTGCCTGAACAATTCTGTATCCTGCTTGTGGTAGTGGTCCTATGAATCTGTACCTGTAACAAAATTCTCAGAGACACACACATGTAAAAATGGACAAAATCCAAATTAGATCTGTAGTTTCATTAACAGCATGGTGCCACATCAATTCCTGGTTTTCATAATTAGACCACAGATGTATGAAATGTTAGCAGGGGAAGCTGGGTGTAGAGTACCTGAGAACTCCCCACTATATTTGAAACGTCTGTGTGAGCCTTAGATTATTTTAAAATGAAAGGCTTTAAAAGACGTGTTTGGAGGATTCGATGTTTTATAAATGTAAACAGCAAAAGAATGTTCTCACTGGTCAGAATTGACTGAGGGAAAGCTCCAGAGACAGGCACAGGCTAGTTCCCACTTCACCATTTCCTCACTCTGTCGTTTTGGAAAAGCTCGCTTCCTTCTCTGAGCCTCAGGCTCCTCACATGTGAATTCTCATACACGAATAGTGACCCACAACGCACATATTACAGATGGCATGGTGTTGAAAACATCTGACATGACAGCTAAACATGGACGGTTGCTGAGTAAATCTTAGCTGCCCTCTGCACCCCAACCGGTGCAGCTCCTCCAATTTGTTTCCTAGAACCGCTGATGCCTTTGATTCCACCCTTCAAGGTCAAACAAGGTTCTCCCGGGACCCAGTTCCTCTGGAATACAGGGCTTCCGGATCTCCTCATCTGGGCCCACTTACCGCAGAGCTGTACCTGAAGATGGAGGCCTCCACGGAAACAGTACCCACCCTGGTAGCTCCGGCCAGCTGCCCTGCCTTTTGGCCCTCAGGGTACTCTGAGACCCCATGTACCCGCCCTTCTTTCTTCCCCTCCATCATTACTCTAGCTACTATTCTAAATGGTTTTGCAAAAACAAGAGTTGCTCCTTTATCGTTGCAAAGTACAGTTTACAAAGTACTTTTTACATATGTGTTATACCTCCTTAGAGCTGCAACAAGCTTAGCTGGAGGCAGAGCAGGTGTAAGAATCCCAATTTTCCAAATGGAAAGAGGTGGGTGAGGAACAGGAAGGGGAGAAGGGAACTCACATGATTAACCACCTAATGTGTACTAGGCATGTGACTGTCTTTCATCTGATTATTATAAGGTTATGACATAAATATTATTAAAAACTCCATTTTGCAGACCAAAAAAAAAAAAAAACTTGTCAGTTCAGAAAGGTTAAGAAATTTATCCAACAATACACAGTCCATAAGGGCAGAATAGGGACCAAACACAAGCCTGTCTGACACCAAAGCAGGGGTCTTTCCTTTCCATCAGGCACAAAGTCCATCATGCTTTCCATCCATCCATTTGTTCCTTTTTTCATTTTTATCGAGAAACAATTGCAAATCTTTCTCTCTGTGAGGACTTCCTTAATTGCCCAGACCCATGAGTGCGCTGGCCCCAGCATGAGGGTCTTCAGGTGCTCCTCTTTACTCTGCACCCCCCAGAGTATCACCCCATTCCCACTGTGTTGCGTTTCCACCCTGGGAAGCCCCCGGAGCACCCTGTGCCTACCTTAGGCAGCAGCAGCACCCCTCATTCCCGCAGTCTCTCCCACAGCTCCCCCAACTCCATAGAGAGCCAGAGTCTCTCCGTGTCCCGCAGCGTCCAGGCTGGAGGACCCTGCGAGAGCATTCAAGGTGACTCTGAGGTCCAGAGGGGAAGACACCTGCCTCAAGTCCCCAGGTGAGATAGTGGCAGGCCAGGACTAGCTCCCAGGCCTCCCGGCCTGTGTGCGGCCCTCTGGGCACGGGTCCCACTGCAGCAGCACCCTGTCCCTGCTGAGAGCTTGGCCTGCCTTCCTCCAGGCACCTCTCCTCAGGGGAGGGCTGCCTGGTTCAGGGGCTCCCAGTAGCTCCAGGACTCCCTCCTCCCTTCCACACTCCTGAATCCTGCCTATCCTCCCAGTCCCATTCAATCCTGCTTCTCCCTTCAAAGCTTTCCAAATTAATCTTGCCCCAAGACCCTCTCCCTCCTGCCCTACCCTCAGTACCTCCAGATCTCACATGAAAACCACCGTGAGCGTCAGTTCAACCTTCCCAGCCAGGCCACTGCCCTCCCCGCAGCTCTTGGCATAGCCGAGTGAAGAGAAAGCAGAAAGGGGACGGGGAAGTGGGGACGGAGCCCTCTTTGAGTATTTGTCCACATATCAGTCTTGCTTATGAGGACTGTCTTATCTTTTTCCCAACTTATGGAATTTGCCATTTTTTCCCCAAGAACCTCTCTCCCATTATAATATTGCCTAATAACCTACTCAAAATTAAAATTTTGGGTAAGATTCCCCTTTTAAGTTGAGACTTGCCCCTCTAGCGACTGATCGGTATGCCAGAACCAAACCAAGTCTTCCATCCATTAAATAAAACCACATAAAACCTGTTCCTGCGAACAGCACTCTCCTGACTCGCTCAAGCCGGCCTGCAATAAGTATTCCTAATTGTGCTCCTTAAAAAGTGGATTTATGAATCCCAATTAGGCCACTTACACTTACGCAGCAGCAGTTTTCAATACCACCGAACCTTCCTTCTTCCCCGGATGAAATTATTTTTGGTAGGTGGCAGGATAATCACTAAAACATAAAAGGACCCACTCGACACCACAGCAGCAGCTTCAGCAATTCTGTTAGCAGGGCTTGAGGACAAGCAGGTTTTGATGGCATATTTAAGCCCGTGGTAAGTGTCTGCCACTCCATGCTCCTCGGCCATGTAGGCACTTCTCTTGGTTCCTTCTCCTTGGATCCAAAACCACCCTCTAAATGCCTAGCCCCACCCCGCCACGCCCTTCCCCCTATCCTTTATATCCCCACTGTTCCCCAACTAAAACTGTGCCTTCTCCTTTTAAAGACCCAGCTCAAATTGTTCCTCCTCCAGGAAGCCTTCCTTAACCCAACCTCTCACACCTACTGTTGTTCAAGCACTGATTCCTCAATTGTGTGTTTGTCTCCAGCTCTGGGACAGGAGCTCCCTGAGGGCAAGAACTGGGTCTCATCCAGTGCCCGACATGGAGAAGGCTGGCCCGCTCACTCACTCCTTCATTCTTTTCTTCAATCAACTTGTTGGAACCCAATTCAAAATTAAGCCCGGGATATGTATAGACATGTCTCTAAAGAAGATGCACAAGTGGCCAATAACCACACACAAAGATGCTCACCATCACTACTCACTAGGGAACTGCAAAGCTAAGTTACAATGAAATATCACCTCACCCAATCAAATGGCCACTATCAAAAGAACAGAAAATAACGAGTGTGGACGAGGACGCAGGGAAACTGGAACCCTCATACCCTGCTGGTGGGAATGTAAAATGCTGCGGCCACTTTGGAAAGCAGTCTGGCAGCCCCTGCAATGACCCGGCAGTCCCACCCATAGGTACGGACCCAACATGAATGAAAACATATCCACGCAAAAGCTTGTACACAGAAACAGCAGCATCGTCCATCACAGCTGAAAAGTATCCGTCCACTGATCAATGGATAAATAAACGGTGGTCTACCCACACACGGTGGAATATCATTCAGCAGTAAAAAGGAATGAAGTACTAGTTCATGCTCCAGGATGGATGAACCTTGAAAACATTTTGCTAAATGAAAGAAGCCAGTCACAAAAGACCACGTATTATATGCCACTTATATGCAATGTCCTGAACAGGCAAATCCGTAGAGGCAGAAAGGAGATTAGTGGCTGCCAGGGACTCGGGGAAGGAGATGCGTAGTAACTACAAGTGGGTGTGGGGTTTCTTTTGGGGGTGATTGTGGTGGTGGTTGCCCAACTCTGAACATACTAAAAACCATGCGATTGTATGCTTTTAAATAGTGAAGCGTACAGTGGGTGGATTGTATTTCAATGAAGCTGTTACCAAAAACAAAAATTTTATTTTAAAGCACTTGTTGGGCAGTGACGACGTGGAGGACAGGAGAGCACTAGAAGGACGGAACCCCAGGAGCCCGAGCCCGTGGACACAGCTCCACGCAGCGTGGTGTGTGTGGAACAGCTTTCTTCCACTACTGCAGCCTCCCTCAGCGCACCAGTTCCCTGCTTCGCCAACGAGGACAGTGAGTGACCTCTTTCTCTGATCAGTTTGCAAGGCGGAAGTTGAATCATCAACAGGACAACTTGCTACTTCAAGACTTAATATAATGTAGCAGTTAAGAGCAGTCTCTAAAATGAGACCTTAGTATCAAATCCCAGCTCTGCCTGTTACCAGCTGTGTGACCTTGGATAAGGTACTTCACCTCTCTGACCCTTGTTTTTGTCAGCTGTAAAATGAAGAGATAACAACCTTATCTACCTCATAAGGCTGTTGTGTGGATAAAATGAACTAATGCATATACGGTACTTGCCATACCATAAGTGCTATACAAGGATTAGCTAGAATATATCCCAAGATGGGAGAGTGAATCTCATTATTTGGCTTAGTGATGGGCAAAACTTACAAAATTCATATTCATCTCAGTCAACACCTCCAAACCCATATTTCTCTTTGAATTACGCACTTCTTCCCCCAGCCCTCTCTCCCTTCAGCCCGAACCAGCCAATCCCTCTCCTCCCCATGAGCAAGGGTCTTGGCTCATTTGAGTGCGAGAGGATGCGATTGTAAGAAAGAGCAAAGCAGCAGACTCCGGCCATCCTTAGGGCCCTGGTACAGGGAGGCAGGAGTACAACAGAAGAGGCCCAGGACGTGGAGCAGGAAGCCAGAAGGGCCAGCCCACCATCTGCTCCCCTGTCCGCGGTGTGTGGCCTGGCATGGACTCACACTTGGTCACAGCCCAGCACCACTACCAAGTACCCATTTGGGAGCCACGCCAAGGCCCAGCCATTTCCCATCATGGGGGAGAGGCAAGCAGCCCTGCCCGAAAGAGGCCTCTACAGTGTGCTCACCCATGGCCCACACTCCATTTGCTTAAGGATGGCAGTAAAAGCCAGCACTCTCCCAAGGAGGCTGATGGCCGAGGGAGCTGTTCAGTAGACAATACGGCTTTTATGAGACCCGGTGAGGTGGCAGGAGACCAGTGCTCAGTGGGTGACGCCACCCTGCACCCTACCAGCCTCTCCATCAGGCATGGATAATTAAAATGCTTCCCAAACAACTGCCCTTGGGAGGCAGGGACCCAGTGGGGGTATACACACACTCACACACAGGCATACATTGGCAAGATACACTCACGTGCGGTCACACCCATTTCAGACCCCCCCTCCCATAAACAGCTGACATACGTACACAGACATGCACACACCCACACCCACTCATGCACATGCATACACACGTGCACACACACATTCCCACACCATACACACCGACAGGAACACATACATATTCACACATAGGCATACATTTTCAAGTACACACATGTGTTCACACACATTGAAGTACACACGTGTGCACATAAACAGCTCATATGTACACATAGTCAAATACTCACCTACACACTCATGCACATGCAAAAACACTCTTCTGCACACATTCACTCCATACGCGTTCATACCCATGCACATCCTCACACATAAACACGTGCATGTACTCACACATACCCATGCACACAATCACAACATGCGTTAACACACACATTTACACATCAACATGCTCTCATACATACACACTCACAGGTGCCCAGAGGCAGGTCCTCAGCCCTCCGGGGCTCTGTGCTCCCTGGGAGCACTGGGTCAGGGCTCAGCAGTTAAGTCAGAAGATTGCTTTCTCGTCTGCAAGCTCTTTTCCTCCTTCAGAAAAGCACTCCTGAGGAGGTGGCATGAGAGGGGGAGAACACACAGGCCCATAGAGACCTGGAAAACCGCCTTCTGGAAGAAGTCCCGAGGATGTCGATGGCGGTGGGCCATGGCACTTTTGCTTAGGTCAACAGAAATCACGTCAGGGTTTTGCAGTTTACAGAGAACGTCTTCCTACACCTGTCGTATCCCTGCCACACTACTAACCTGCCGAGTCATCTTGAGCCTCAGTTTCCTCATGGAGCTGCTGTGAGGATTACGTGAGATAATGTATGGAAATCGGGGAGCCCAGTGCCTGCCACATAGTAAGCCTCAATAAATGGTAGCTTTTTATCCTTGGCATTATTACCAATATGGATATTAATAACAATAAATCCTACAGCAATCCTTACGGTATTATTTTCATGTTGTATAAATGAAAACAAAAGCCCAGCACTTTAGATGCCACGTGGCAGAGCTGGACTCGGGCCTTCTTCCTCCAGAGAATTCCCTCCTCTTCTCTGTGCCCACCACCTGCTCAGGGCCTGCTTCTCCCTGCCTGGCCCCACATTTTGAGCCTCTTACAGATCCCTGTGAAGAGGGCAGAGGGGAGAGGGAAGGGGAAGGAACAGACAGTGTGCTCCTCTCCCAGTTCATCCCATGGACACGGGCTGGGCTCTGCTGCCTGTGGCTTGCTCTGAAATGGTTGTGTTTTATATGTATTTCTCCCTCTCCACTCTGCTTGAGGCCCCAGGACAGGGCTAAGCCTGGCTCAGTTCAACAGGAGATCCCTTCTCACTTCAGATCCCCCTTTCCTAAAACCACCTGGGCCAGCCACCCAGCCGCTGGACTGCCTCTGCCTTCCTGTCAGATTCTAACCCCAAAGCACCAGCCAGGTAACTGGGGCGGAGGCCCAGGACCTAGTGCAGGTGCCTGTTCCTACTCCAGCCCTAAGTCACCCTGTGACCTTGGGCCAGTCACTTCCCCTCTCTGGGCCTCAGTTTGCTCCCTGCTGAATGAGAGGATGAGCAGGCCCTTCAAGCCATAAGTTTCTCAGAGGCTGGGAAGCACACAGAATCTCAAAAGACAGGCTAGTGGGGAAGATAATTTGGGGGTGAGGGAGCTTTATAAATCATGTCACACCTGGCAGGCTCTTCAGAAGATGCCACACACAGCCCTAAGTTCCCTTTTAGAGTTATTGTGGAGAGAGCTCCAGAGAAAGGGGAAGCTGGCGGCGAGAGGGGTGGAGAGTATCCACCCACCCACAGAGGCACATGCTGGAGAGAGGCCAGACCCCACAGGACAGAAAGCAGGCCAGGCAAGTCTGTAAGCGAAGAGGTCCTCAGCCCCCAGAAATCCTAGCCTCCACCTCAGCAAGGGACCTGCTCCCCGTTATCAGGCCAGCTTCCCCACACAGACTCAACCATCTCCTGTCACAGCCGGCTGGCAATTTGTCGACTTAGTATAACATGGCCTGTGCTGGGTATTTTCCATTTGTTCCTACAAACCTTCTCCCCACACTTCTCCCCCGGAAGCCGGCCAGTATGGACTGCGTAATAGTCTCCCTTGACCTCTGGCTCCCAGTTGGGTTCAGCCAATGGAGCAGTCGCAGGAACCCACAGAGCAGGAGGAGAGGGGGCAGGAGCACTGCCGTTTGCCTACACCCCTTCCGGAAGACCTTGCCTGTCAGGCAGGCCTCTCTGCCCAGGACCCACTCCAAGCCCTGTGCGCCTAGGGGTGCTTCCTGCTCCCGCAGTTGCTGGCCTCAGGGTGTTGCGCTGTGCTCTGCAGGTTTCCCAAACTGCCCTCACCTTTGGAAACGCTCCCTCTATTACACTCTCATCAATTACCCAGCTTGCCCGTGCCACCTGTTTCCTGTCAGGACCCCAATGCGTCACTCAAGGAGAGTGCTCTTAGTCAAACAATGATGACAAAGTCATCAGGACCAGAAACAAGACAGTCGGAGAAATAGCTCTGCGGTCATCTTGCCTTGTAGCTTCTGAGGGCAACACAGCTCTCTGCGGTGGGGTCCCCAGCCCAAATCCCCACCTGGCCAGGAATGTCAATGAGTCCAAAACTCCTAGGGGGCCGAGACGGCTCAGACCCCAGCCAAACCGAAGGCCACCCTCAGCTCCCTCCACTGTTGCCAAGCAAGAATGCAGGCCTGGGATTACAGATCTAATTATTTAAAGGAAATTGAAAATACATATTTTTATGTGAAATTTTCTCTTGGCTTATGTGTTTTAGAAGGCAAATGCAAGCCAAATGCATTTACTGCCAAAAGAGAGTTGTTTGTTCCTCCCTGAATTACACTCTGATGCTGACATTCCGTCTTCTGCACAGATAATTCAAAGGGATGACAGCTGGGTGGCCCCAACAAGGCTGCACACCCCAATCTGTGAGTCTCTGCCCTGCAGAAGGAAGAGGGCCCGCAAGGGTTCCCCAGGGAAGAGGGTGTTTGGCAAAGCCCAGACCATGGGGAGAGGCGGGCAGCAATCAGCAGTGAGCCAACGGCCCCAGATCAGGAACCAGGAGCCAGCCAAGACAGGGAGCTGGCCACGGTGGCCAGAAGTAGAGGACCCACTGGACAACGGGCAGGCCTCAGAAAGGCTTGTTTCCAAACCCTGTTTGTTTTGCTGCTACACCAAGTTCTTCCTGAAAGTTGCAGCAGTAGTGCTCCCCATCCTGGCAGGGAAGGTGACGGCAGCACCTTTAGCTGCAAGTTGAGAGGGGACTAGCGTCATTCACAAAGGCTCAGCCTCCATCTGCCTTCTGGGCCATGAGATCATTTGGGGCTTAGGTGGCTGTGTAACCAAAACAGCATTTTATCCTTCCAGCTGCCTCCAGGCCCAGCCAAGCTCCCAAACTCACTGGGCAGGAAGAAAACCTTTCCAATGAGGAACAGCCTCAGCCGGGCATTCCTCAGCCCCCTGCTCCCTTCCTCCCTGAAATGCTCCAGAATTTCTGACTTCCCCGCTGCCCAGGCACCGCCAGCTATTGCAAAGCTGCTTTTCAGACCTTCCTTCTTTCTCCTTTAGACTGTCAGCCCCCTTGGCAGCAGGGCCAGATTTTAATCTTCATGCCCTCAGCACTCAGGTCAGCTTCCTACAAATGGAGGTGCATAAATATACACATTACTGGACACTTTTGGTGACATGACTGGAAAGTAATAAGAAATTAGCGTGGCTGGTGTGGCTCAGTGGATTGAGTGCTGGCCTTCAAACCAAAGGGTTGCTGGTTCAATTCCCAGTCAGGGCACATGACTGGGTTGTGGGCCAGGTCCCCAGTTGGGGGCACATGAGAGGCGACCACACAGTGATGTTTCTCTCCCTCTTTCTCTGTCCCTTCACCTCTCTGAAAATAAATAAAATCTTTTAAAAAAAGGAAATTTTAAGCAAAATAATGACGACAACAGAGGCCTTACATTTATGCAGAACTTTGAACTTTAAGAATAAGAAATAATAAACCTAATAATAGTAATGATAGATGTCTTACATTTGTATAGCACTTTAAAGTGTGCAAAGCACTTTCACAGACTTAATTTTATATCTTCAAGTCATTTTTAAAACAGGAGATACCGGCAAAATGCAAATTACTGCTGATACGGGATGACACAGATGTGGGGAGGCACTCTCCTGTCCTCTCTGTTTGGGGATCCGTTTGAAATATTCCATTGTGAAGAGTTTTGCTTTGTTCTAAGAAAACACTCTTGTATGTAAGTAAAGTAAGAGGCATCATCCTCACCAGCATTACTCTAAAGCTAAAGAAACTGAAGCCCAGGGGCGGGGTTTGGTGTGCCCCGGTCACTCAGCTGGTACCGACCCGCACGACTGAGACTAGAGAGGTGGGTCCCCACTCCCTGGCAGGTGCTTTCATTCCTACGTCACTTTTGCCCAAAGTGGGTCCCACAAACACCATTGCCTTGGAATGTTAGGGTTCTACAGAAACTAAGATCCTGTGGTTAAATATGTTTAACAAAAAGTTAATCGAAGCAATGAGGTCCGTTTTGCCGGACCTGTTAGTGCCTTTACAGAGCATTCTGTGGAACTAGTGTTCTCTAGAACACGCTGGAAAATTTCAGGCTCCATCAGACCCACAGGCGCAGAGGAGCCTTTCCTGCGTGCACTCTGACCCCCACCAGCCTTCAGAGCCTTCTGACCTTTCCAGAGCCCAGAGCCCTGGCTGAGTGGACACCCTGCGGAAAGGTGTGCTGCAGATTAGCCCTGCTGGGTGTGTGCAAAGTGTTGGGGAACAGGAGTAGGACAAACATTATCTTCAGGAGAATTGGGGACTATTATGGGGTATTACAAGGCCTCTAAATAATGGCTGGCTCAGGACAAGATTGTCAACAATTCTAAGAAGGTACGTAAAGCTGTCCCTGGTCCTGGCCTTCCAGGCTCCCAAATGATGTCAGGACCCCAGGAAGCATCATTTTGGAGAAGGGAGAGAGGTTATTTCTCCTGCACGGGCTGCTCCTGAGAAACAGATGCTCCAACCCTCTCCTGAGCCCTGAATTGAGTTGCTGAGTCAAGCTCCCTCCCCACCCTTCCTTGCTAACCCTCCACCCCTGGACCCTTTTGTGCTTGCACCAGCTTCTTTGGCAGTTTCACAGGCCCTTTGGGCAGCTATATTGATGCTTAATCACTAATGAACTTGGGTTTTTCCATCTTCCTCTTCACCCTTCTCCTCCTCAGTAGTGAGATCTTGGGCCATAGAAGAACAAGAAAAAGAAAGCATGATTTGCTTTGTGAAAGCTGGAAATGTTTATCATCCTCAAATAACTAATCCTTACTGAGCATTCCCTGTGTGCCAGGCCTTGTGCTGGGTGTTTACCACTTACAATGCCAACAACCCTAAGAGGCAGGTCAGATGGGCAAACCTATGAACACAGAGGTGAAGGGATTTGGCTCACATCACTCAGATAATGAGTGATGGAGCTGAGCTTTGACCCAGGCAGGAGGGTCTACAGCCATACTACCCTGAACACTCCTGATCTTGTCTGATCTTGGAAGCTAAGCAGGATCAGGCCTGGTCAGCACTTGAACCCACACAAGAGAATTCTAGAAACCCTGCTCAGAACCACCCTCATCTGACAGTGCCTGGTTAGGAGCCTGCAGACCTGAATTGCCCCCAGTAGCAGGTCTAGAGAGCCAAGGATGGCCCGGGGGCAGCCAGCCTGGATCAACAAGGCTGTAGAGACCACCTCCAGCAACTCCAGCTTATCTGTTTGCCTTTATCTCCACCCCCACCCCCAGTCCTGGTCACCTGCCATTGGGAGGCCTTTAGCTACAGCTGGACCAGTCCCAGTCAAGGCAGACAGTGGGAGTCAGAATTAGCTGTGCTATCAGAGATTCAGCACCTAAAGTTTCCAGGGAGCTCTGGGTAATCTCATGCCATCTGAGCTCTGCCTGCCCTTTGCCCATGGCCTTTTGGCCCCCTCTAAAATACTAGGCCTCTGCTTTGTTTCCTGATGGGCACCCCAGTCCCTTGGGGACCTAAACTCTGACTAATATAGCCAGCTTCACCTTACCTCCCGAAGCGAGTGGACCCTCCACTCTCTGGTTAGGGTCTTGCTCCAAATGAAATGAGCACCAAGGATAGGAAAGGAAGGGTATGGAGTTTTATTAAAGCCTGCTGTGTGCCAGGCCCCTATGCCCACTAGCTACTGGTAATTTCTGTCTCATTTACGTAACCCACTCAACTACCTTATGAGGTGAGTAACAGTATCGCCATTTTTATAGAAGAGGAAGCTGAGGCTCAGAGAGGCTAACTAGCATCACTAATGTTATACTACAGTGAATGGAGGACCCTAGCCTGATTCAAAAGCCAATGCTGCTAACAAAGATGCCATAGTGTTAGGACCTTAATAATACTCAGTCGCTGTAAAAAAAAAAAGGCAGGTGTGACCCTGGAGGAGATAATACCACCTTTGTATTACACAGTGCTGACACCCATACAGGATAAACAATGTGCTTAAGTTCACATGCTATTATTAACACCTAATTTAACACATACTATGTGCCAGGCACCTTGTTAACAACTTAGCATGAATTATCACAACACTATAAGAAAAGAATGATCACAACACTATCACGACACTATTTAATCCTCACAACACTATAAGAAAAGTACTATTATTATTATTCACACTTTACAGATGAGGAAACTGAGGCTTAAAGAGCAAAGACCAATTAGCCAAAGACACTGCAGTAAATGCCTGCCCCACAGTCATGCCCTGTGCTCCATCCCGAGAGTGCCCCCACTTTTGTCCAGGTGCCCACTCTTCTCCATCATGGCTCAGGGAAGCATAACCCACGTGAATCTTCATTGCTTGAGCCAGTCATGGTAATCCCCTGCCAGTGATTTGTTTAGGAAAGACCATGTGACCAAGTTCTGGCCAATAAGATAAAAACCTATTTTAAGAAATCTTCTGAAGGGTTTCTGGGTAAAGTTTTATAAAAGGAGATACCCAGAAAGAGCTGGGCACGCCCTTCTTCCACTGGACATTGTCATTTCTGAACGTAATGACTGGAACTGCAGCAGCCATCTCACCACCCTGAGGCACTAGTACAAGGAAGAGTCAACATGCTGAGGAGGTCAGTCAGAAACATGGAAAAGACCTAGATTCTTATTGTTTAAGCCCCTGACACCATGCTTTTCTGTTAGTTGCAGCCTAACTGATGTAGCCAAAGGTTGTGTGAACTTCTATCTCTCTAGCTCTAGACACAAAGGTAGATCGCTTGACATAGAAACATCTATATCATAGGGGAACCAGAGGGAGAAAAGAGAGAGCAAGAGATCAAGAAACTACTTGAAGAATAATGACCAAAAGCTTCCCTAACCTTATGAAAAAAAAAGACACAATTCCAGAAAGCACAGAGAGTCACAAACAAACTGGATCCAAAGAGGATCACACCAAGACACATCATAATTAAAACGGCAAAAGTTAAAGACAGAGAATCTTAAAAGCAGCGAAAGACAGTTACCTACAGGGAAGCTCCCATAAGACTGTCAGCTGATTTCTCAACAGAAGCATTTTAGGCTAAAAGGGACTGGCAAGAAATATTCAAAGTGATAAAAAGCAAAGACCTACAACCAGGACTATTTTACCTAGCAAGGCTATCATTTAAAATTGAAGGAGAAATAAAGAGATTCCCAAGCAAGAAAAAGCTAAAGGAGTTTGTTACCATCAAACCAGTATTACAAGAAATGTTAAAGGGCCTTCTTGAAGAACAAGAAGAGGATGAAAAAGAAGAAGGAGGAAGAGGAGGAAGAGGGAGAAGCAGAAGAACATAGGTAAAAGAATAAAATGTCAATAAGTATGTAACTATCAATAATCACTTTATTTATTTATTTTTTTGTCCTCACCCAAGGATATTTTCTCATTGCCTTTGGAGAGCAAGGAAGGGAGAGATGAAGGGAGACAGAGAAAAACATCAACGCAAGACAGAAGCATTGACTGGCTGCATCCTGTACTCACCCAGACAAGGAATAAGAGCCAGGATGGGGGATTGTACTGTCCAGCCGGGCCGATTGCACATACCCACACCTGGGCCAGGGATCAAACTGCAACTCAGGTATGCGCCCTGACCAGGAATCAAACCCACAACCTTTTGGTTACGGGAAGATGCTCCAACCAACTGAGCCACACTGGCTAGGGCTCAGTAATCACTTTCAATGTAAATGGCTTGACAGTTCCAATCAAAAGACATAGGGTAGCTAAATGGATAAGAAAACAAGATCCATATATATTCTGTCTACAAGAGACTCACCTCAGAACTAAAGATATACACAGATTAAAAATAAAGTGATAGAAAAAGATATTTCTTGCAAATAAAAAGGAAAAAAACTGGGATAGCAATTCTTAAATCTGACAAAACAGACTTTAAAACCAAGGCAATACTGAGACAAAGAAGGACAGTAAATAATGATAAAGAGAGTAATCCAACAAGTGTGTAAATATATGCACCCAACATAGAATACCTAAATATGTAAAGCAAGTCTCGGTGGACATAAAGGGAGAGATGGACAGTCATACAGTCATAGTTAGGGATTTCACTACCCCACTGATATCAATGAATAGATCTTCCAGACAGAAAATCAATATGGGAATGGCAGCCTTAAATGATACACTAGACCAGATGGATTTAATCGATATCTTCAGAGCATTTTACCCCAAAGCAGCAGAATATACATTCTTTTCAAGTGCACATAGAACATTTTCTAGGGCAGGCAACAGGTTAGGACACAAAACAAGTTTCAATAAATTTAAGAAGATTGTAATCATATCAAGTATCTGCTCTGACCATGATGGTATTAAACCAGAAATCTACCACAGGGGGAAAAAACTGAGAAACACACAAAGACATGAAGGTTAAATAACATGTTACTAAACAGTGAATGAGTTAACAATGAGATCGAGGAAGAAATCAAAAATTACCTGAAAAAAATGAAAATGAACAAACAACAACCCAAAATAAAAACAATCCTAAGAGAGAAATTCATAGCATTACAGGTCTACCTCAAAAAACAAGAAAAATCTCAAATAAACAATCTAACTTTACACTTAAAGGAACTTGAAAAAGAAAAGAAGAAAAACAAGCAAATCCCAAAGTGAATAGAAGAAAATAAATAATAAAGAACAGAGTAGAAATAAGTGAAATAGAGTCTAAAAAAATACAAAATATCAATGAAATCAAGTGCTGGTTCCTTGAAAAGATAAACAAGATTGACAAAACTTTAATTAGACCCATCCAGGAAAAAAAAAAAAAAGAGGACCCAAATAAATAAAATCATAAATGAAAGAGAAGTTACAACTGACATCAAAGAAATACAAAGAATTGTAAGAAAATATTACAAACAACTATATGCCAACAAATTAGGCAATCTGGACAAAATAGATAAATTTCTAGAAACACACTGAATTGGAAAGAATCAGAGAATCTGGATCGACAGATTACAGCTAGTGAAATGAAGCAGTACTCAAAAAATTCCAAACAAACAAAAGTCCTGGACCAGATGGCTTCACAGTTGTATTTTACTAAACTTTCAAAGAAGAATTAGCACCTATCCTTCTCAAACTATTCCCAAAAAATTCAAGAGGACAGAAGACTCTCAAGCTCATTTTACAAGGCCAGTATTATCCTAATTCCAAAACCAGATAGACACTACAAAGAAAGAAAAGTATAGGCCAATATTGCTGATGAACATAGATGCTAAAATTTCGATAAAATATTATCAAACAGGATCTAGCAATACATTAAAAAGATCGCACACCATGATCAAGTGAGATTATACCAGGGATGCAAGGTTGGTACAATATTCTCAAATCAAAAAGTATGATATACCACATAAAGAAAATGAAGGCTAAAAACCACGTGATCATATCAATAAATGCAAAAAAAACATTTGATAAAATCCAGCACCCATTTATGATAAAAAACTCTTAGCAAAGTGAAATAGAGGGAAGAACATACTTCAACACAATAGAGACCATATATGACAAACCCATGGCCAACATCATACTCAATGGGCAAAAACTACAAGTGTTCCCTTAAGATCAAGAGCAAGACAGGGATGTCCGCTTTCACCCCTCTTGTTCAACGTAGTACTGCAATCATACAAGAAGAAGAAATAAAAGGCATCCAAATTAGAAAGGAAGAAGTAAAACTGTCATTATTTGTAGATGACATGATACTGTATATAGAGAACCCTTAAGACACCACCAAAAAACTACTAGAACTGATAAATGAACTTAGTAAAGTAGCAAAATACAAAATAAATATCCAGAAATCAGATGTATTTTTATGCACCAACAATGAATTATCAGAAAGAGAAACTGAGAAAAAAAATCTCATATACAATTGCACCAAAAAATATAAAATACCTAAGAATAAATTTAACCTATGGATACAAAACACTTGTACTTGGAAAATTACGAGACACTGAAGAAGGAAACTGAAGAAGACACAAACAAGTAGAAGCATATCAGGTCTGTCCAGGAAAAGTCCAACAACTGTTATTTAACAAGAATGGTTTGTTGACATCGATGTAGCCTGGCAGCCAAGGAGAGTGGACTGGAATGTGCATGTGTGAACAACGACTTCACTGTACTAGTCAGTGGGGGTTGTAGATGCCATTGAGTGAGCATGTGTACTGTGTGGCCATCACATTCAAAATGACTGAGCGAGAAAAGCAAAGAATCTGCATCCGATTTTGCATTAAGCTTGAACATTCCTCTGTAGAAACTACTGAGATGATTCAGAAGGCCGCAGCTGTGGGCAACTGGTGATTGGCAGCTTCATCATGACGACACACCCGCCCTTGCATCATGTCTCGTGCAGAGTTTTTTTGGTGACTCACCCAGGTGACTCATTGCTCCCCCTCAACTATAGCCCAGATTTGCTACCCTGTGACTTCTGGCTTTTCTCAAAACTAAAATCACCTTTGAAAGGGAAGAGATTCCAGACCATCAATCAGATTCAGGAAAATACAACAGGGTACCTGATGGCAGTTGAAAGAAATGTGTGAAGTCCCAAGATGCCTACTTTGAAGGGGACTGAGGTATAGGGAACCGTTCTGCCTGGTGTGGGAAATGTAGCCCAGCTCCCACTTGGAAAGGCTAGTGGAAAGCGAGTTCCATCACAGGACCCACGCCCATGGATAGGCTCTCCGGTGGGGAATCAGGACTGCATTGTACCTAGGCCTCTTTGACACTTGCTTTTTGCTAAAACTCCCTCATCCTGAATTGAGGCAGCAAAGGTTTACTGCATATTTTTTAAGTAACTTCCTAAAATCTATGCTAAACCTCCCAAGGACGAGTGTAACCAGTTCAACCACCTTTCCCTTTATATTTGCAAATATCCTTTTTTTAATGTAATTAGCAACATCCTCTCCTTTGTTTTCTGTAAAAGGTAACCACCTAAAATGAACCTGTGCACAGTAAATGAGGACCATCCTCAATGCACCCAGAAAAGAAATAAAAATCTGTCAAGGCAAGGGTTGGGGTGCTCTTCTCTTGAGAGAGTGGCCAAGGCACTCCAAGGTGCTCTCCCCTTGAGAGAGTGGCTGTGCTGTCCCTTTTCCTCCACAGGATTTGATAGTCCGTGTGAATTTGTCTCAGCCACAATGTCGCAGACATCGCAGGCGGGTGTCCACATCACGGAGGCATCATTGTTCTATGTACAATGTTTCTCGTATCTTGTATCATCGTCAATAAATGTCTCTATTTTTCATATTCCATGGATACTTTCTGGACAGACCTCGTATATTGTGTTCATGGATAGGAAGAATTAACATCATTAAAATATCCATACTACCCAAAGCATGCTATAGATTCAATATAATTCCTATCAAGATACCAATGGAATATTTCACAGAACTAGAATAAATATTCCAAAAATTTATATGGAACCACAAAAGACTCTGAGTAGCCTCAGCAATCTTGAGAAAGAAGAACAAAGTTGGAGGAATCATGCTACCTGATATCAAACGATACAACAAGGCCATAGTAATCAAAAGAGCACGGTACTGACATAAAACAGACACACAGACATATGGAACAGCATAGAGAGCCCAGAAGTAAACCCACGCCTTTATGGTAAATTAATATTTGACAAAAGAGGCAAATGCATAAAATGGGGTAAAGATAGTCTATTCAATAAGTGGTGTTGGAAAAATGGGACAAATACACGCAAAAAAACAAAGAAAGAAAGAAAGAAACTAGACCTCCTTCTTACACCATACACAAGAAGCTCAAAATGGATTAAAGATTTAAATGTTAGACTCAAAACCAAAAATGCTATCAGAAAACATAGACAGTAAAATCTCAGACATTTCTCTTAGCAATATTTTTCTGACATATTGCCTTTGGCAAAGAAAACAAAAGAAAAAATAAACAAATGGAAATACATCAAACTAAAAAGTTTTTATACAGCAAAGGAAACCATCAATGAAATGAAAGACAGCCTATTAAATGGGAGAACATATTCGCCAATAATACATGTGATAAGGGGTTAATATCCAAATTTATAAAGAACTTATAAAACTCAACACCAAAAAAATCAAACAATCCAATTAAAAATGGGCAGAGAACCTAAATAAACACTTCTTCAAAGAGGACATGCAGATGGCCAATAGACATGTGGAAAATGCTCAACATCACTAATCATCAGAGAGATGCAAATTAAAACCACGAGATATCGCCTCACACGTGTCAGAACGGCCATCATCAATAAATCAACAAACAAGAGTTAGTGAGGATGTGGAGAAAAGGGAACCCCTGTGTGCTATTGATGGGCATGCAGATGAGTGCATCCACTGTAGAAAACATTGTGGAGTTACCTCCAAAAATTCAAAATGGAACTGCTTTATCACCCAGCGATTCCACTTCTGGAAATGTATCTGAAGAAACTCAGAACACTAATTTGAAAGGAAAATGCACCCCTATGTTCACTGCAGCATTATTTACAGTAGCCAAGATTTGGAAGCAGCCCGAGCGCCCATCAGTAGATGAGTGGATAAAAAAGCTGTCATACATTTACACAATGGAATAGTACTTAGCTGTAAAAAAAAAAAAAGAAGGAAATCTTACTTTTTGCAACAACATGGATGGACCTGGAGAGTATTATGCTAAGTGAATAAAGCCAGTCAGAGAATGACAAATACCCTATGATTTTATTTGTATGTGGAATCTAATGAACAAAAGAAACAAAATAAAAACAGAGTCATAGATACAGAGAACAGACTGACAGCTGTCAGAGGGGAGGGGTTGGGAGGCTGAGTGAAAAATGAAGGGACTAAGCAAAGAAAAAAACCTCATAGACACAGACCACAGTATCGTGATTACCAGAGGGAAAGGGGGTATGGGGAGGTAGAAGAGGATAAAGGGGGGATAAATGGTGATAGAAGGAGAATTGACTTGGGGCGGTGAACACACAGTATAATATACAGATGATGTATTAGAGAATTGTATACCTGAAATCTACATAATTTTATTAACCAATGTCATCCCAATAAATTCAATAAAAAGTAAAAAAGTAAAAATAATAAAATTAAATTAAAATGCCAAAGTAAATAGAAAAAAAACAAAAGTAGATTACTGAGTCGAAGCCCAGAACTTGTAGCTGTAAGCTACTCTAAAGACTAAATGTCAAACTGTCAACCTAGACAGACCCAGGGATGGTTCCATCTCCTTGACCTTGGGCCTGACTCTTTCACAAACACAGGCCAGGGCACATGCCCAGCCAGGCTCCCCAACCATGACTCCAAGCCCTAAAGGCACAAGGATCGCAGCAGGGGCCCTCAGCAGACATGGCGGCGAAGGGAAGATCCTGCAGCCTGCCCCTGTCTTTTGGGAACCAGGTCTCGTTTCAGTCTCCATATCCACCGCCTTCCTCTGCCACTGCCCCATAAATCTCCCGTTTATTAATCCTTTACATGAAGCAGTCGGTGCACGGTCCTGATTTACTCTCTGTTCATAAAATGCTGAGAAATTAAAGGTGGAAATTACCCAAAAGGACACTGAGCTTCCACTGGAGAGCCCAGAGCACTTCCTGGCCCTGAACCAGGCCCTCTCTGCGCCTCCCACGTGTGAAGCTCAGGATCGGGTGATGTCATTGCATTGTCCTCCCCCACACCCAGAAGAAGGGGCTCTTCCGTGGGCTTACACACCTCTGACCCCTACTCAGCACAAAGCGGGAAAGGAGGTGCCACTGTCTCCCTGAAAACCCATTTCAGGGTCTCCTACTTCCAGAAAATTTTCCTCTTCTTAAATCCCTTTTGCTACTCATGGGGGTGGGGAGCAGGGGGTGGATCAAGTTGAGGACAAAAAGTCGGGAGTTGATTAAAGCAATTCAAATGCAAAAACATGTAACTAACCCACAGACATGACCAAGAGGGAAAATGGATACTTTATATTAAATGACTTTACCCACCAGGTGGCTCAATTGCTGAGGAAGACACCTCAACATCACTTCACCCCAACACCCTACAGGCACTCAGAACACTGTTGGTCTCCAAAATCCAGCAAAGCCTGGATCTGCCTAAAGAAACCCTGGATGGATTCTCAAGGCTGCTGAGGCTCCCACATCTCACAGTCTACCCCCAAAATCGGCTGCCAAATCCCAGTTCTTCCCCTCAGGTCAGAAAGAGTCACCAGAGGCATCAGGGTGTCTTATCAAGGGCAAGGACTATTTTTGTTCACTACATCAACATATATTTCTTTTAACTATGTGCCAGGGACAGCACTGGGTACTGGGTCCCTCTTGGGCCAGGTCCCTACTCCTGATGCTCTCACTGTGGTTTTGAAGTTACAAGACCAATCAGCAAGTGCAGAGGAGCAGAAGCACAGGTCACTCAGCTCAATGGAAGGAGGGGAGGTCAAGGATAGCCTCCTGGATGAGGTGGTATCTGGGCTGGACTGTGAAGGATGTAAGAGTCAACTAGACTAAGGAAATAGGGAAGGGCACTGCAGTCAGAAATCAGCATGAGCAAGGTCACAGAACTGTGACACAGCATGTGAGTCCCAGGGAAAGGGGGACCAGAAGCAGCTGGTGTTGCCACAGCATTAAGTATGGGGTAGCTGATGGAGAGAAGATGGGGAGAGGTAGCTGGGTTTCGACTGCTACGCTAATGTTTTGACTTTCTCCCAAAGGCAATGGGGAACTATTAAAGGGTTTCCGACAGGACGAGGACATGGTCCAGTTTGCACTTTAGAACAGCGCTCTGCCTGCCATGGGGAGTGTGGACTGAGGAGGGGCAAAAAGGGAGGAGGGCCTTATCACAGGCAAAAGAGGGTGAAGGTTCAAGGCAAGGCAGAGGGCTGCTAAGCAAGGAACAGTTCTTCAGTCTGGAAGCATGAGCTGTGTCTGCCTTCAATATGATTCAAGGCCATGAGTGGGGTCTGGATGGGAAAGGAAGAGTGAGGAGGTAGCTTGGGGGCTCCACTGGGCATAGAAAGGGCTGCCCTGGAGGGAAAGTGACTCAAACTCTGGTCTTTTGGCCCATGAGGGGTCACTGTGAGCTCCCACACCCACTTGGCCACAGTGGTTGTTTGCGGGCAGCCTCCCTGTCACCCCCAAGACCCCTGACCCCTGCCTCTGCTCAGCCTCAGGCTCCCCTTCCCGCCTGGGTTGGGAAGGAAGTTCACTCAACCACCACCCATTTCCCCCACAGGAGAACACAGGCGCAGAGGAGCCGAGCCAAGATGGGCAGCCCACCCCAAATCCAGGGAAAGGCTGGACTGTCGTCCACACCATCTCATACTCAAATTCCACCTCAATCCTATTCTCAGGGCCCTCTTGAGTGTGGGGCATAGGCCTTGCCCCACCCAACACCCCCTTCCTTCGTGCACCAGTGACACTATGTGGGTTCCCCTGCTGTTGGGGTCCTGGGCCTGAGTGCTGACCTCCTTTATGCCCTGTCACACAGATTACTGAGTCTGTTCGGTTCCAATGGACATGTGCCTCAAGGACAGAGACTGTGTTTCCTTTGCTCCTCAGGCTGGTGCTACTCAAAGCCTGATGGAAGGAACCCCTGAGCAAGCTCTGCAACAAGTTTGCTTCTCAGTGCCCACCACGCAGAGAAGCTGTGCTCCCTGACAGCACAGGGACCAACACCTGTCTTCTTCCAAATCACTCCCTCAGAAATGATCTTCTCACCATTTCACCTCCAAATAAGGAAATTACCAAGCCTGTTTTCAGTGCCTAATGTTTGCCATTATGTCTAATTCTCATCGTCCTCCTGAGTAGTGACTGTTTGCTACCATTTCTCAGATTAAGAAATTGAGGTTCAGAGAAGGTAAGCCACTTGCCTAAGTCACACAGTTCACAGTCCCAGCCTGGCCCACCAAACTCTCCTGCAAAGTCCACTGCATGCAAAAGAGCCCCAAGCATGACCTTGGGTTGTGTCAGCTCTCAGGCTTCAGTTCCCTCCTCTGGAGCCTGGGATAGCAGGAGGACCGCCCTCCCAGGGTGGTCTGAGAGAACTGAACCAGACAATCCCCGAAGAAGAGGGCACGTGGTATCCTCCGGCACACAGCGCGGCCCAATGCTATCTAGAGGGCAGGCTGCCGCCCAGCGCTGCCATGGAATCTGCGCCCCTTCCTGGGGTGGTGGGGAGGGGCACACTCCTGAATGATAAGTGAACCAATAAACCAATCTTTCTGTCTGGGTGGGTATAAATCATAGCAGGAAGCTTTTGGGGTTGGTGTCTTCTGTGGCATTAGAAGTATCATTAATTATGTATTAAGTGTTTGAAAGGAAAAGACATCAGTAGCCTATAGGATGTATTTGCATAGTAATAGAGGATTGATTAGATGCAATATCTATACTGAGGGCTACTGGGATTCAGGTCCCCGGGCTTCGCGGTGGTGGTAAATTACAGTCACAAAAATCTCTGCGACAGTAAATAATAGCGTCACAGTTGCTGAGGGGACTCTTAGCGCCTGCTGATGAGAGCTGGGCAGTCATCCAGCCAGGAGAGGAAAGCAGGGCAGGGCCCCACATCCCTACTGCTGGGGGTCTGGCTTTCTGGGTAAGTGACCCCTCCCCCGCCCAGCCCTGAGCTTGCCAGAAACCCCCACCCACCTCAGTCTGCGGATGCTCCGGAGAAAGGCTTGAAGCTGCTTCCCAAAACCTGGGTTTTGCTAAAGTCTCTTCTGCCATTCCCTCGGGGGGGGGGGGGGGGGGGGGGGGGGGGGAGGGCGGTTAGAAGCCCAAGTCAAAGAAAACGCAAGTGCTGCTTCTCAAACTACCGGAAGGTTGCGTGTCCCTCTTGATGAGGAGATGGGGAGGGCTCGGGAGAGCCGCTCTCACTCCCCCTGACAAAGGCTTCCGAAACCTGGTACTCGGAGCCCAGGCACGCCCCGCAGAAGCTCAGGGCCAGGCTCTTACCTGAGTGTCAGTGACAATAGTAACAGACGGCACTCGCGAGCACTTCTTTCTGCGTGCCAAGCCAGATCTAAGCCCACTGCATGCACTAACTCAACCCAGCTCTATGCAGTAGATACTATCATAATCTCATTGTTGGGTAAGGAAACTGAGGCACGAAGAGACCTCCCCTGGATAGCAGCATTGCTGACTCCCTTACCTCCCCTGGGCTGTTACTTAAATGTCACCCTTTTATTAAGATCTTCCCCGACCACTCTATTTAAAACTGCAACCCTACCCCTATCTCGTCACGCCCTGGCCACATTTCCTTTTTTTAAAAAAACCAAATCATGTGTCACCTTCAAATATGCTCTGTCATCTACTAACTTATTTTGTTTACTGTCTAGCTCTCTCCACGAAAAGGTAAGCTCCACAAGGGCAGCCATTTCAATCTGTTTGTATTACATCACCCGCTGCTGTGGCTTCAATAGCTAGAACTGGTCTAGCCCATAGCAGGTGCTCAATAAACAGGAGTAGAGGGTTGAGTCACCTGCCCAAGCTCAGCCAGCTTTTAAATGGCAGAGCTGGGGTTCAAACCCAGGCACTCTGGTCCCTGACCCAGTGCTCTGAATCAGCACCCGTCACCCAGGAAGGACATTCTCCTCTCTGATGAAGACATATGCAGGTGGTGGAGGGGAACCCAGGCTCACCACTGCTGAATGATCCTTCATGGGCAATGGTGATCTCTGAGCCTTTTCTGTTTCCCTGACCTGAGCTGGGAATGCCAGGGCTTCTGAAAACAGGCCTTCTCTGAAAAACCCCTGTGTTATGGGCTAAATGTTTATGTCTTCCTCAAATCCCATGTTGAAGCCCCAACTCCCAGTGTGGTTCTATCTGGAAGCAATTAAGGTTAAATGAAGTTAGTAGTTAAGGATGAGGCCCTGATCTGATAGAATTATCAACTTGTAAGAAAAGACACCAGAGAACGCTCCCTCCAACTCCAACCCACCCCCCTCACCTGTGAGCACCTACAGAGGAAAGGCCAGGTGAGCACACAGTGAGGAGACAGCTGTCTGAAAGCCAGGCCGAGTCCTCATCAGAAACCATATTGGCAACAACCTTGTCCTTGGACTTCCAGCCTCCAAAACTATGAGAATACAAATTCCTGTTGGTTAACACAGCTTTGTGTTACGGCAGCCCTAGTGGACTAATATATCCTGTCATTGCTGAGTGCTGAGTGGGTCTCTCACCTGCTCCAGAGTGCTGATGGTTCCCCACTGCCTACAGGGTGAGGTCCAGACTGCAGCACCTGGTCCCAATCATAGATTAATTAACTGACTAATCACGGCTGAATCAGACCCTATGTATGCACCTTCCCAGACTTGCCTGTTCCCACCTGCCTCCCAGACTGTGAGCTGCTTTCTCTTTGGACAACCAGGCCACCACCACTGCATGGTCAGCCTCCCCTGGGGTGCTGGCCAGGCTCTGACACAACCTCCACTGCACCCACCACAGAAGTCATAGCAGCTCCAGTACCCAGGTTCTACCTGCTGGACCTATTGGGGCTGGTCTCACCACCTCGGGACTCAGCTGAGGTGCCATGCCACAGGGCAAAGATTTGGCTTCTCCAGCCGCTGCCCAGAGGGGCCAAGTGTTATGAACCAGAAGCACAAGGGAGTTAGAGCCCATGGGGAAAACTTGGACCAATGAGAGACCAAGATGCCAGCAGGTAAACTCCCTCCCTCAACCCTCAGCGTTTGTTCTGAGTCACCGTGGCTGCACTCAGCTCACCTACAGACCCCCTCATGACTGAGCAAACAGAGTTCTTCCCTCACGTAGCTGTGGAAGCCTGGCACTTTCTTCTCCTCCTCCTTCCTTGCCTCACTCCCCTTGTCCTCTCACTCTCCTTGCCCCGAGACTGCACCCCTACCCCGAGTAAAGCACTAGCACCAATTTTGCTTCCAGCTCTGTATTCTGGGAACCCCAAGTCTGCTCAGCTGTGGATGGCCCTTGGTGCCCAGCAGGGCCTTGCTCAGGGTAAAGACGCACAAGACATGATGAATTACTTGACTTTGAAAAGGAAATGAGGGATTTCTGGACAAGATGGAGGCATGGGTAGACACACCGTGCCTCCTCGCACAACCAAAAGAAGGACAACAACAAATTTAAAAACAAAAAACAACCAGAACTGCCAGAAAATCTAACTGTATGGAAGTCTGACAACCAAGAAGTTAAAGAAGAAACACTTATCCAGACTGGTAGGAGGAGAGGAGACGGGCAGCCGGGCAGAGAGGACTCACAGCAAGGTGGCGGCTGCAGGAGCAGGCTGTCCCACATTTGTGTGCTGATAAATCAGGAGGAACAACTGGGGAGGGAGAAAGACCTCACAACCCAAGGTCCCAGCTTGGGGAAATAAAGCCTCTGATTGAAAACACCTGTGGGGGTTACAGTGCTGAGAGAAACTCCCAGCCTCACAGAAGAGTTTGCTGGAGAGACCCACAGGGTCCTAGAATGTACACAAACCCACCCACCTGGGAATCAGCACCAGAAGGGCCCAATTGGCTTATGGGTAGCGGAGGAAGTGACTGAAAGCCAGCAGAGAGCGGAGCAAGCGCCATTGTTCTCTCTCGGACCCCTCCCCCATGTACAGTGCCACAATGCAGTGAGGTGGGTTGCCCCGCCCTGGGGAACACCTAAGGCTCCGCCCCTTACTATGTAACAGGAGTGCAGAGACAAAAAAAAAAAAATGGCCTAAATGAAATAACAGATCAAAGCTCCAGAAAAAAATACAACTAAGCAACGAAGAGATAGCCAGCTTATCAGATGAACAATTTAAAACACTGGTAATCAGGATGCTCACAGAATTGGTTGAGTATGATTGCAAAAGAGAGGAAAAAGTAAAGGCTATGCAAAGTGAAATAAAGGAAAATGCACAGGAAACCAGCAGTGAAGAAAAGTAACTGGGACTCAAATCAATGATTTGGACCAGAAAGAAGAAAGAAACATTCAACCAGAACCAAATGAAGAAACAAGAATTCAAAAAAAATGAGGAGAGGCTGAGGAACCTCCAGGACAACTTCAAACATTCCAACATCCGAATCATAGGGGTGCCAGAAAGAGAAGAGGAAGGGCAAGAAATTGAAAACTTATTTGAAAACATAATGAAGGAGAACTTCCCCAATCTGGCAAAGGAAATAGATTTCCAGGAAGTCCAGGAAGCTCAGAGTCCCAAAGAAGTTGGACCCAAGGACACACACACCAAGGCATAATTACATTATGTCATAATTACATTGCTGAAGATTAAAGATAAGGAAAGAATCTTAAAAGCAGCAAGGGAAAAGGACACAGTTACCGACAAAAGAGTTCCCATTAGACTATCAGCTGATTTCTCAAAAGAAACCTTACAGGCAAGAAGGGGCTAGAAAGAAGTATTCCAAGTCAGGAAAGGCAAGGACCTACATCCAAGATTACTCTCTCCAGCAAAGCTATCATTTAGAATGGAAGGGCAGGTAAAGTGTTACCCAGATAAGGTCAAGTTAAAGGAGTTCATCATCACCCAGCCTTTATTATATGAAATGTTAAAGGGACTTATCTAAGAAAAAGAAGATCAAAAATATGAATAGTAAAATGACAATAAACTCACAACTATTAACAACTGAACCTAAAAAAAAAAAAAACTAAGCAAATAACTAGAACAGGAACAGAAGCACAGAAACAGAGATCACATGGAGGGTTATCAGCAAGGGAGTGGGAGGGGGAGATAGAGGAAAAAGGTACAGGGAATAAGAAGCATAAATGGTAGGTAGAAAATAGACAGGGGAGGTTAAAAATAGTATAGGAAATATAGAAGCAAAGGAACTTATATGTATGACCCATGGATATGAACTATAGGGGGGGAATGCAGGTGGGAGGGGGTGTGCAGGGTGGAGGGGAATAAAGGGGGGAAATGGGACAAGCGTATAGCATAATCAATAAAATATATTTTAAAAAAGAAAATGCAATGAGATACTGCTGACCCTTTGATGAGGGAAGAGTGGGGGCCTGAACCCTTGGAGACCCAGACAAGGATACTCCTGCTTCCCGCACTGCAAATGCTTCCAGCCATGGGAAGACAACCCAAGTTCTCTGGGGACTTGCCTTCCTGCAAGGCACTGAAGGGATTCGGCCCATTGCCAGTCTGAGGGATGTGGGATGAATGACTTGTGCTAGGGTATAAAGACATACCATGGAACCTCTGTTTTCTAATGGAGCCACGGGACTGGCAACACTAACACTTACTGAGCCTCTGCTATGTTTCAGGCACTAAGCTAAGCCCTTACATTGTACATTCAATCTCCACAACACCCTGTGTACCATTGTTAGTGTTGAGCACTATTATTATTCCCCCTTTTACAGATGAGAACATGGGTGCTCAGATAGGTTAGGTAACTTGCCAGAAACCAAGAAGCCAGGACCTGAACCCACATCTAAAGAGGGAATGTTGAGCACAGTGATTGGCCCATAGGGAAGCTATTTTGGGCACAGAGCCCTGCTAGGGAAGACTTTTGGGTTGGTATTTTCTGTGGCATTAGAAATATCATTAATTATGGACTAGGTATTTGAAAGGAAAAGACATCCTGTGCTTCTTTGCTTCCTGTAAGGACGGCCCTGGCCTCAAGGTCCCTACCCAGCCCGGGATAGGTGCAGAGGTGCTGAAACACCCAAGGCAGGCCTTCCTTTTCATGCCCCGGGTTAGTCAGTGGGGGCTAGGGAAGCCAGCCACAGGGCACAGGTTGGACTATATTTATCCCTGGCTCTGGCATGGCAGAGTTGACTCTGGTCAGGGGCAAAACCAACGGAATAAGAAAATCTCCCCTCAGCTGCTCCACCAGGATCCCAAGGCCTCCACCCACGGAACTACTCAACAAAGGGGAAAACAGGCTTCTGGGGCTTCCATCCTCCCCTAGACCCCAATTCTGGGAGGGAATTCTGGACCAGAAAGAACAAAAGAAAAAGCAGCAATTTTTGATACAATGATCTTCAAGAGAGCAACTACGTTTTACCTTGAAAACTGCAGAACTGAAAGCGGAGTCTATGTAGACAATGAAAATGATTATGCATGTGATATGCAAACGCAAATGCAAATGGGCCGGGGCCTCAGCCCAGCATGCCTCTAGGGAAGTAGAGGAACATGGACAGATAGCAATTAGGGCTCCAGGAACCTGGAGTCAGGGACTGGGTGAGCGTCCTGGGTGGGAGCACCTCAGCGAGGACCCCAGGTCCAGGGCTCTTTGCACACCTCCCTAGCTGCGGAGCATTCTGGTCTCATCAGTCCTGCACTATATACACATGCGTGTACACACACACAAACGTTGTAGCCACATGGACACACACATTAAAGCACACGCTCACAGAAACATACACTAACGCTTAGACTGTCGTGGAAACAAAGACCCACAGCCACTCACAAACACAAAACTACCATTTCAACACAAAGACAGACTCACATACCTACCCATACCACCCCTCAAAAACAAACACATAGACGAGAGCAGACACATACAGACAGATGCACACAGAAACACGCCAACACGGACAACAAAAGAGACCCACATGGAGACGCACAGACACTACACACGCATCCAAACCAGCCCAGTGAAGCCAGTCAGATAAACCTTATCTGGAAAAGAAAGAAATCTGGATGTATTGAAGACCTACTTTGTGCCAGGCATGGTGCAGGAACTTTAAATCCTCATTTAAACTTCACAAAGCAACATCAAGAAGTGGTATGATTACCCCAATATTTACTGACAAAAATAAGGAGGCTCAAAGGGGAACTGCCCAGACTTACCCACTAAGCAATGGAAAAGAAAGAAACCCAGCTTTGCATGAAACTGATGCTGCAACATCCCCCTCACCCAGCGGAGCCTTCCCGGTATGGAGCGGGCCACAGAAATTACTGCCAATTACTTTTCCACCTCATGGTCCTCCCCAGCCAGTCGTTAACCCCATCTGGCTTCCTCGGAGACACTCACCCTCTTCTCTCCCCGGCCTTTTCATCACATTGGCCGGGATGTGCTCTACAATGCAAGCTCACGTTAATTCTGGCCCATGTATAACGTAGTTTGGAAATCTACTGGGGAAGGAAGAAAATCATTTGTTTAAACCCAAATGGGATACAAGGCTGGATTCTCAGTCACCGCCTGTCTCTGAGTGAAGGACGACTCTTTCCCCCCAAAGTATACATATTTAAATGCCACCCTGCCCACCCCTCCACACACACACACACACAGAAATGTACCTTCCAGCACAAAGAATGAGTAAGGTAGCCATGGGGATGTAAAGTGCAGCATAGGGAATGCAGTCAACAACACGGCAATAACTCTGTATGGTGTCAGATGGGTGCTAGACTTACCAGGAGGATCGCTTCATAAAATATATAAATGTCTAATCACTGCATTGTACACCTGAAACTAATATAATACTGTATGTCATGTAATTGAAAAATAAATTTAAAAAAAGAGTGAACAAGATTTCTTGCTTCCTGTCATTAAGTCACCATGTCACCTTGGGGCAAGTCACCCGCTGTCCCAGGGTCCCAGTTTCCTCCTTTGCCTGTGAGTGGTAAGACGAGCTAGTTCCTCAGGCCCCTTCCCTCTCCCACCTTCCACCTCCCCGACAGCACAAGAGCCTGGGGGCTCACAGTTGCCCTGTGGTGTCCCCCAGAACTGTCCCCTGGCCTTGGAGACTCACAGCTAATGTTGGGATCTGAAGAGGACCTAAGGCCTGGTCCTCACCCAGGAAGGACAAGGTCGGTCACAGCCCCAGAGTCAGGATTCGGCCATCACTCACCGGCCTCTGGCCTGCTGACCTGAGACACTATGTCCCCTTGGTAACCTTGAGAGGTTCCAAGGGGAAGTAAGCTGGGAGCAGGGGAACCTTAAAATATAATAAGGCCGTGAATCTCAAAGCAGGTTGGAGGAGTTGCAAAATGCCACATTGTTGGTTGTGAGTGTATTTTAGGGCCTCAGACTCTCTTTCCAAATTAATATTCATGGAGACTGGCATGCCATTTATTTGCATGTGTAGATTATTGCTTATCCGCTGCAGGATAAAAAAGTTTTAGGGTATTTTTATTATTGTATTTATTTTAAGCTTAGATGATAAACCAGGCAGGTCAGGCAGGGGAAGGGCAACTTCCAAGGGCAGGAGTGGGTTTTATATAATTTTTGCAGTGAGGAAATGTGGGTCCTAGATACACAGGAGTAAGTCACCCCTACCCTGATCCACAGAATCAATTCCAGGACAGCCCTTCTGAGGTCATCCCACTGAACCCCCACATCAGGAAGCCTCACCACCTCACGTCACCCCACACAAGCTTCTGGAAAACCAAGCCCACCACTGTCACTGAAGGTCACTGTCGAGAGGCACACACCAGGTATGAAGCCACCTGAGCCCCTGTTTCTGAGGACAATAATTTGCTTTGCAAAGTTGTTGTAAAATACACACTAAGGAGTTAATGGAGATAGCCCTGGCTGGTGGGGCTCAGTGGACTGAGTGCCAGCCTGCAAACCAAAGGGTCACTGGTTCGATTCCCAGTTGGGGCACATGCCTGGGTTGTGGAACAGGTCTCCAGTAGGGGGCCTGGGAGAGGCAACCACACACTGATGTTTCTCTCCCTCCCTTTCTCCCTCCCTTCGCCTCTCTCTAAAAATAAATAAATAAAAATCTTTAAAAAGAGAGAGAGTTATGGAGATGGATAGAAGTGATAGTCACACAACATTAATAAGTGTATTTGATACCCCTTTACCCTCTTCTACCTCCCCCCACTCCCCCCATTCCTTATGGTAATCACCACACTGCTATCTGTGTCTATGAGTTTATTCATCTATTTAGCTCGTGTTTTCATTTCAGTGACTGAGCAGTGGCACTCAGTCCCAAGGCCCAGCTTTGTTTGCAGGGGTCTGCTGCTGCACTAGAATTCAATAGCGCTCCTTTAATTGTTGTGGGCTGAGGAAAAAGCGACCACTTAATGCACAAATGCTTTTGTGTCAAGTCCCAGCGGAATGACCCCTCCACAGGTTGTAGGAACAAAGCGGAGAAAAGTTGTTCCCGTTGAGAAAGGTGCTGGGAGAGTTGAGTCACCACGGGGCATGCGGTGGAGGAAGCAGCCAAAACGCTTTACGCAGCCAAAACCACAATTACGTCTCAAGGAGTGATTTAGTCTTAGTGGAACAATAGCATCTATCACGTTACATCAGTATTGTCCATGTAAATGTCATTGGCTTTGCATTTTAATTTATAAATTGTGTGGGATTCAAGGTTGTGTGAGAGTTATAAGTGTAAGCATAAGGCTTATGCCTAGTTTTGTGTTTATATATATTTAAATACAGGGTGGGTCAAAAATAGGTTTATGGTTGTAAGTACACGTAACAGTTTATCCTTGTATTACTATTTATTAATTATTGTATCGTTTTCCATACGAACAACTATAAACCTACTTTTGCCCCACCCTGCATTATTGTATTAATAACTCAAGATAATATTGGAGATCTATGGGAAGGTTTTCCCCCTTTCAAAATGGAACCATCTCTACAGTCTCAAGTTTTAAAAACATTGACCTAAAAATGGGTGCAAAGGCCAACCTGGGGAATAGCTAGAATCCCTAAAAATCCGACTTATTGTTTATTTTCTTTTACAGTGGATGGGGAGAGGAAGGGTTTAACTGAGAAGAAATTGCAATAGAATAGGCAAAGGTTAAGTGACTTGCCCAAGGTCACTCACAGGTTAACCTCCCCACCCAGGATTCCTGCCTTAGATAGCAGAAGGGTCTCTGGAAACTTGGGTGACTTCCTTCCACCTTTGCTCCTGAAACACTTTATCCCTCCTTGACTGAGAAATAAAAGCTAAGAAAAAAAGTGGCTTCCTCCGCATCCCAGCTCCTCTCCTTCCCCACTCAGAGCTGAAGCTGCATACAAGTCCTGGGGAACGGCGCATTCCTCCTCCCAGCTTCCGGCAGAGGCCCCCAGAGGCTCCTAGCTCTACGTGCTCTGAAAATGGCCAGAATAAAAAATTTTCTGTCCATGTTGCAGGAACCATGGGCATTGTGTAAAGAAGGCTCCAGCCACAGATCTCCGCAGAGCCCACCTCTTTCCCAACTCTGACGCCAGTACCACCGATGGGGAGACACAGAGTTCAGCTCTGTACGGGGTCCTAGGGAGGAGGAATAAACCAGTTCCAAGAAACGGGTCATTAGATAGGTGAGACTTCACACAGGCCAGGCCAGGCCTACAGGAAGGGAAACTAGTCAACAAGTCATCAAGGGCTCAGTTGTGTAGTGGAGAAGAGAGAGCTGTAGGAATTCAGAGGAGAGGTAAACCAAGGAGGGATGGCAAAGATGGAACCCCCTAGAGGGTGGGGGACCAGAGCTGAGCTGCAAAGATCCATTGGCACCCCACTGAGTGAAAGGAAGTGGCTATTTCAGCCAGCAGCAACAGCTGTGAGAAGGGTGACTGTTCCTGAGACAGTAAAGAGGCTGAAAGATGAGGAGCCCTCACCTTCAACCAAGCTTTCCTCCTTTCCACTGCTGCCTTCTTCCTGATCCTCAGACTTAGCAGGTAAGTTCTCACCTCAGGGCCTTTGCACTTACTACTCCCTCTGCTCAGTGCTCTCTGCCCCCAGATACCTACTTGGCATCCTTCCTCTCAGTTTCTGCTCAGATGTCACCGTTAGAGAAGCCTTCCTGGTATAAAATGGTGTGAAAACAGCAGCCTCCCATCTCCATACACACCCCTTAGTACCTTGCTATTTTTCTTCATTATAACCTCACGAAGTATATTCTATACTGTTTGGGTTTTTCGTTCATTTGTTTGTTTGTTTGTTTTGTTTTGTTTTTTACCATCTGTCTCTCATCATTTCAAGGCAAGTTCCATGAAGTTAAGGACTTGTCATATTGAGTATGCGGTCGATGTTCAGTATTTATAGAAAAAATGAAAAAATGAAGGAAGGAAGGAAAAAAGAATGCCGCGGAGGACGGAAGCATACCATTATAGCTTCTGGAGCTGGTAGAGACCTCCAACAGACCACCTTCCCGTTGATATGTCAGCAGCGTCTTCCTTCCACCGGAGAGGACACGCCTGAGACACAGAACCGGCGTGGTGGCAGGTTGAGGATGAATGAATACGGAGGGTCAGATGGGGGAAAGGAAGGGCAGGGGAGTTCAGGAAACCTGGCTCTGACCCAGCTCAGTTCCACCAGCAGAACGTTTTACGCTGTAAGGGGAATCTCTAGCCCAGGCCTGAGGGTGACAGGAGACACTCAAGGTGAAAGGTGAGTGATCAATAGCAGCCGCAGCCTCACAGGAGGGGGGTCCTCAGGAAAGACTTACAGTAACTGTCAGAATTGTAAAAGCCCCCAAACACACTGTCAGGGCAAAAGGAGATCTGATGCTACTCGGAGAGAGGAACAAGAGGAGGCAGGGGGACACAGCCCATGGGGATAAAGAGACTGGAGAACAGGGCACCCGTGGGGTCAGGGGAACCTCAAGATGTATGAAACAGAACACAGAGCAAAGAACTTGACTTTGCCCCTCACTCTGCCTCCTGCTGGCTGAGTGAGTTGGCAAGCCACTTAACCTCTCTCAGCCTCCACTTCCTTATCTGTAAAATGATGACAATGATCCTGACCTCACAGGGTTATTCCACGGCTGAGTTAGAACAGTCTCTAAAATATCACCTAAAATAGTGCCCAGCATAGAGCAAGCATTCGTCAAATTTAGTTCTTTCTACAATATGAGGTTAAAGAAAAAAAGGCGAAGATTAACTGACTTTTCAGGTAAATAATTTTACTTTCCCCCATTCCTGTGATTCATTGATTCAATAAATAGTCATCAAAGGGCCATGTGCTTGCTGCCCACAATGCTGGGTTCAGAGGAAGATCCACCCGATCTCATATCAGACTGCTATGGTCTTCCATCCAACTGGGAAGACAGAGAACATTCCAAGAAAACACCGAACAATGACACCAGCAGCACATTATTAAGTGCTGGATTTGTGGTGTAGGCAATAATTGCTACAGAAGTTCGGGGAAGGAAAGATCGATGCTTCGAGATCTCTGTGGGCTCCAGTGGTCAGGGAAGGTCTAATGAGGATGCAGCTCTAACACTGGCCTTGAAAGAAAGAGGGGTTGGGATTAAACACAGAAAAAGGCAGAACTTGAAGCAGAATTGGCAGTGGTGGTGAGTCCTAGCAGTTGAGGATTGGAACACAGGATACAGGCTGGTCATGGAGGCTTTTAATGTCTACTTGAGAGGTTTGGGTTTCGTCCAGTGAGTGGTATGGAAGAGACTGTAAGGTAATGAGTGGATAAAAATGATGTTTTAGGATGACTTGAAGGAGAGAGAGATGGGAGGTTGGAAAATGACACCCCGAGCAATAGAATGTACCTGCAGCCCTGGATTCCAGCCAGGCTCACTGCCACGCCTGCACTAGCAATTGCAGACTGTGCTACTCACAGAGCCCTTAGACGGCTCCTGAAGACGCACATGCCCATGACTCCCATGCACTGCCCCGAGGGTGGGAGATCAGAGCAAGAGGCTGGACAAAGCAGACGTCTCCTGTCAGAAAGGAGGACTTGTATTCAAGAAACATAATGAAGATCCAAACAAGTTGGTGCTTGAAGAGTGGAAATAGAGGAAGGAGGCGGGCATCAAAAGTAGCGCTAAGGTTTCAAGCCCAACATCTGGGAAGATGGTGCTGCCCATAACAAAAATGAAGAATCCAGAAGGGCAGATGGCTTAAGAGATGGGAAGATGTTAGATATCATTTTAGACATATGGATTTTATAATGGCAGCCAGATGTCCAAATAATGATAAAATAATAATATCTGATAGGCAACTAAAATGGAGTGTGAGAGGTGGAACCTAATGGGTCATCCAGAAGTGGAAACATAAATCCAAAACTGGCAAGGAAACCACTGTGACCTGCCTCCCAGCACCACAACTGGTCATGTTAGGACTGACTGCCAAAGCCCCTGTGATTGTAGAGATGAAGTCTCATCTTGGCCTAATGGTCCCATTTACCACGGACAAAAGAAAAGCAAGAGGAAGCAAGTTGGGCAGAAGGAGCTCAGAACCCATCCATGCCTAAATATTGGTGTTCCAGTATGTCCGTGAGCCATTTCCTCCAGGAAGCCTTCCCTAACTACTGTGCTTCCCACTGATGTCACACTCCTCCTACCCTAGTTGGTCTGCAAGTCACAATTATTTACTCTCTGGTCTGTTCTCTGATTATTTCACAGTCTACATGGTCTAGGCCGCAATAAATTATAATTCTTGGATGTCAGAGATCAAATCTTCAAATAATCTTCTACTTCTCTTATACCAATCAAGTATAATTGTTGGATTAATTCAGATTTACCTTCCCAATAAAGTCCCATTAAACTGAGGCATAAAGAAGTGAAATACTTCGCCCAGAGTCACAGGACTAAAAAGAAGTAGAAAGAATTCAAACCCAGGTCTTAAACTCTATAGCAAGCACTGTTGGTTGCTTCTTTCTCCCTTCCAAAAGATTCCTAATGTTGTTCTCTCTGAGGTCCAACACACACACATCAAGATTATTCTAGGCCAGATATGATGCTCTCCTTCCCTTGCCTGTGATTGTTTAATGCATGGACATGTGGTTCACAATTCCAGCCAACGAGAAAAGGTAAAGTCTGCTGAGGCTTCTGGGAAAAGTTCTGTTCCTGACCTTCTGCCTCCGCACAGCACTGTAAGGGTGTAACACCTAGCACTACTGCAGACATCTTGTGACCTTGAGAACAAGGAAAGATGAAAAAAATCTGAATCATTCATGATGCTGTTAAATCAGTGAAAGAACCAAGCTTAGGGCAGACATAGCCTAGACTTGTTGTTATGGGAGATACTAAGTTCCTTGCTGTTTCAACCAGGTGAGTTCATGCTTTCTGTTCCTGGCACCCTGACTAATATGGACTCCAGTCAAGGGCTCTTGTCACTATAGATACCACAGCCAAGCATTATGGGAGATATATAATAGGGAAAAGTCCTGGTCCCTGTCCTCACTGTGCCTATTCCAAGATTAGACACTCAATAACTATTCAATCTATATTTGATTAACTGACTCTACCCTTGCTCACCGGTTAGTTACAGGGTACATATTCCCTGAAGGCATTCTCTTCCCTTTACTAAGCCTCACCGAGTTTCAGCCTAATATTCTGACTGTGGTCACAACATTTCTGGCCAGGTCTTTCCCCATCACCTCCCCCCATTTCTGAAAATCAAGCTAAAAGCAAGGTGCTTGCACTTGGCCCAGAGAGACCATCATCGAAACTCCGCATTCCTAAATATTTGTTCTTTGAAATGTCTTTCTCAATTAGATCTCATCCAAATGTTTGAGAGTCAGGGCTGAATTCCAACTTCCTGCTCCAGAACAGACATGTTGAGCCTGCATAATTACTGCAGCCAGCTTTATTTGCTATAAAAACATGGATTTTTTTGCTCCTTCTCAACTGTAAAATAATCAATAAATAGAATCCAGATGAAAAATGCTAGCATTTAGGAGAACAACTCTTTTATGGTTCTTTTCTTTTGGGTCTAATTAACACATTGGGAATAAAGTGTGCTGTTACATTCACCCAACCAGCTAAGTTGGAACACAAACTCTCCTTCCCTCCTGCTGAGACACAGCTTAAAGTCAGAAATATAGGTGAAACAGACAGGGCTTCAAACCAAGGTGACGTGTTCAACAAATAGATCTGTAAACCTGTGATGTGGATGGACTTCCTCCAACCTCTTTCTGTTCACAATGGCTGTTCAATTTCCTTCTCTCTCCCCTAAGAACACATTGCATAGTTACTGTTAAATGAAACGCAGATAGTCCCCTTAGCAGGAGAAGCAATCTCTTCGACTTTCTTTATTTTAAATGAAGAAGACAAGCCTTTTTGGACAGTGACCACCCGGGCCATGCAAGTTTCATGAGGGGCTCTCGGAGCGGATGACACCTTTTCAATTATAACACTGCCATAATAAACCCCCACAGAGCTACAGGGCATGGAGTCTACATCCAACACACGACACCTATTTATTCCCTAATTATATTGCAATATATTCTCTCTGTGTGTGCTGATGAAGATAAAATATTCTCTTAATTCTATGGCCTCCTGGGGGGGGGGAGGGGGAGGGGATTATACATAGGCAATTCTGGGAGTTTCTGGAGCAAAATCACAGCCTTTGTTCCAGGCTCCCCCACTGCATAAGCCTCAAGAAAATAACTCACTTTTCCTTGTTCCACCACACTGGTTCTCTAAGTGTAGTCCCTAGACCAAGAGTATCAGCATCACCTGGGGACTTACTAAGACGTGCAAATTACTGGGCCCACTTTAGACCCACTGAATCAGAAACCTTGAGGGTGGGTCCCAGCAATCTGCGTTTTAACAAGCCTTCTACACTGAAGTCTGAGAACTACTGGTCTACAGAATAGATGGAAAAGAGCGTCATTTTAAAGGGAATAAGAGATCAGGGATACCTGGACTCTATAGTGGCTGGGCTCCTCTTTTTGCATAGCTGTCCCAATCTGCCGAGTCAGGGCTCCATTTACTCATCTGTACAATGGGACTACAGAATTCGCCAATAGCTGTGGATGCTGGAATTTAAAAGGCACACGGTTACCCGGCACCAATCTCTAAGGATACCTAGCAAGACCACAGTTGCCAACACTCCCCAGCCCCCTCCTGCCATGCCCTGACTGGCGACTGCAGGAGCTCTGCAGAGCAGCTAGCTCTCCACTGCCATATCTGAGTTCATCAATGCAGCTGCCTCCGGGTTACCCTTGGCAACCAGGAGCTGGGGTCATGGAAGCCCACAGAATCTCCAAATCTCTGAATCTCATAGCCAACAACTTCAAATCTTTTTACCTCAGAGCTTTCAACTACTAGAGGGGAGGCTTAGGATTCTCTGTGTTATATTGTTCCACTTCAGCACTTCTTCAAATATTTTTTGTGAATTTGCTTCCAGTCTGCAACTAGACTTTAAGCCTGTGGAGGACCGACGCCTAGAATGTCAGCACCATGAGGCACAGGACTCTGCCTGCCCAGTTCACTGCTGTATCCCAAGACCAGTGCCTGGCATGAAGTAGGAGCTCAAGAATTATTTGTTGACTAAATATTCCTGTTGTAGTAAATTCCCTGGCCATAGCAGATCCAACAGTAGGTCCAAAACACTCAAGAATTTAAATTCTAAAAGCTATGGTTGGGAAGGGGCAAAGAAACTACAGTTGGCCCTGAAACAATATAGGTTTCAACTGCCTGGGTCCACTTATACCCAGATTTTTTTCAGTCAGTATACAGTCTGCCTGCCACATCCACAAGTTTGGCATCCATGGATTCCCCCAACTGCAGACAGAAAGCAGCATTTTCTATCCGCAGCTGGGAATCTGCGGATGCAGAGGGATGACGGTATACACTGCTCTGTGCCATTTTATACAAGGGACTTGAGCTTCCACAGATTTTGGAACAACTGACGTTTGGGGGAGTCCAAAGTTATATGCAGATTTTTGATCGGAAAGTGGCATTCCTAATTACTGCCACTTCCCAAGTTGTTCAAGGGTCAACTGTATTTGAAACTCTAGAAAGATGAGAAAGGAGAAAAGGAGGAGCAAAGCCTGAATATTTCCCAGCCGTCAGCCACAACCCTTGGCTCATGGAAAGCTGACTCCCCAACCAATTGCTCACCCTACAAGTAGAACCAGAAGACCTCTGGGGACAGGTTTTGAGCTTGAGTTCAGAGGAGCTGGGTCTTCTAGCTGCCCAAGGGTGTCTCGCTCACAGGCCCTGACCCTGCTGTCCTTTGACCGGCAACTTAATTTGTGAGCTTCCCTGCCTCTCTCGTAGCACACAAGCCTCATACTCCATATCGCTCCTCCCCCAACTGGAAATCTGCCCAGGTTTACTTCCAAGCCCTCCCTTCTCCAGGGACTATCCTTAATCCTGCCCCCCTCCCAAATCAATTTCACCTGAGAAGCCTATACTGGCTTCCTTTGTGGCAAAACAATGGCGGCTCTTTCCCTGTGGACTGCACTTTATGGGGGTCGGGGCCCGGGCAGTGGTCTAAAGACTCCCTTTTCCCCCAGACTTAAGTTCCAGCAGAGGATAGGTGCACAACAAACTGTCACCTAAGTGCTTTATCCTGGGAGATGACAACACAGGACCTAGTGAGAATCCAGAGACCCCTCGTCTTCTGACTGCAACCTCACACACGCCCAGTCCCCAAGGACATGCTGTGGCCTGACTGGGAACACCAGTCCTGTGCTAAGAATGTGGTGAGAGGAGTGCAGAGTATTAGGAAAAGCCCTGAACTAGGAGTCAGGAGACCTGCGTGGTTTACAGTTCCCTCCCACCCTTAACCAACTCTGAAGGAGTCCTTCCACTTCTCTGGGCCTTGGTTTGCTGATCTGTGAGATGGGAGGAAGGGGTGGAGACTGCAGTAGTGGACCTTGAATGTCTAGCGGCTTGAACAATACGTGCGCAACTGAGAGACCTAGTGCGTGGTGTGCACCAGGGAAAATCCACCAAACGAGCTGAGGATGGAGTGCTCCTGGGTGGTCAGTTCAGTGTCCTGGGGGGTAGGGGACAACCTGCAGGGAAAGACAGCTGAGCGACCCTCTCCACAAAGCCCTCAGCGTTCGCCCCAGTAAACCTGCTCTAAACCTTTCAACAGGATCTATTCAATAGCACTCCTGCAAAGCGGGATGCGAGGCTGGGGCCCCGCTGGCTCCGAGGAAGCCGCACCGGGCGGCGAATCCGGCCTCCCGGACCCCGGGAGCAAGAGGACCCGCGCCCCCGTGAGGCTCCGACAGCCCAGGCCAGCCTGCGCACTCGGCCACCTGGTCCCGGCATTTAACCCCTATTTTCCAGGCAGAGCGCGGGAGCAGCGCTGATGCCCAGGCACGAGTCCCGTTGCCAGAGAGAGCTGAGATGACCGGGAGCCCAAACCACCCAAAGCCTTCCTCCAGCCGTGCTCTCTGAGTTCCCTCGGGGACAGTGGGAGATCCTGAAGCCGAGCCACTTTGAAATATTTTTCTAGAGAACATGACCACGCGGAGGCAGTCAGACTAGCCTAGCAGCGCGGGCTAGCGGGGACAGATCCCGAGAAGAGGCTGCCACACGAAGGGGCCGGGAGTCCAGGTCTGGAAGGAAACTGCCAGGGCTCGGGAGCTCCGGGAACTGCCACACCGAGGCTGCGCGCTCCCGGCTTCTGGACGGGTGAAGGCTTCGTCCCACTCACGGACCTTGACGCCCGCAAGGAACGATTTTGCATATTTTACGTCGTATTTTTTCTAACAAATTAAGAGACCAAGTCTATGAGGAAGGCGGCTGCGCTCTGCGGCTCCAAGGGGCTGCAACTAACACCCATTCCCCGCCTCCCCCCGCCTCCAACGCTACCGCACACGGCGGTGCTAGAAGTTGGGAACTTCCGACTGCGCTCCAGGCGCGCACCGGGAGTGACTCGCTTCTCTTAACTTGAGGAGCTGGGGTCGCAGCCCGTGGCACGGGGGCCGTCCGGGGTGTCAACCCAAAAGGGCGTTCCGGACTTCCCCGAAGAGAGTCGGGGCGACGGGAAGAGAACAAAATGAAAGGGGCAAACGTTCCCTTTAGCGCCTCCAAAAAGCAGAAGCGCGCTTGGCACCGGCTAGGGCTGGGCGGCTGCGAGACGCACCGCTGGCCGGGGCGGGGACGTGGCTGCGCCCCGCAGGCTCTGAGCCCGGACCCACGCGGGGAGGGCGCCGGTTGCAAGGCTGCAAGGCGCTCGGCGGACGCGCCCGGGGGGCGGCTCGGGAGTGGGAGTCCCCGGACTCTGAGGGGCGGGCGGGCGCCCTCCCCGAGACAACCACGCCACGCTGCTGCGCTCCGGTCTTCCACGCCGCGGGCGCCGCATCCGGACTGCGGCCGAAAGGCAGGCGTGTGCTTACTCCAGGGCCACCCCCCAAACATCCTGCCCGGACCCCCAGGCATTCTCCAAACCCCGGCATCACTCCCTCCCCGCGCCAAGCTCGGGCAGCCCGGACCCGGGCAGGGAAACGGGGAGCCGGGGAGCCGGTGGAAAGTTAGTCGTGAGGCTGCAAAGCCCCCTCCCCGACTCAGGTCCCCCTGTGTCTCCGGCGGTTCGAAGCTCCGCGTCCTCACAGTCCCCGCCCAACCACCTACCTGCCTCCGCGGCCCGCCCAGGGCTCGGCACGCCAGTCGCTCAGTCCTGTCCTCCGGAGCCCGAGCCACGCCAGAGCGCCGGGCAGAAGCCGGAGCTGCTCGCAGCCCAGAGCCGGGCGGCGGGCGGCGGGCACCGCGAGCGAGTGCGCGAGCAGGCGGGCTGCTGGAGCCGCTGCGCTGCTGCCGAGCCCGCCCCCACCCCGTCCGTCCCTCGGCCCCTCCCTCTCGCCTTCCCAAGCAGTCTCCCTCCTCCCCGCTCGCGGCTCCCTCCCTCCGTTCTCCCCCACTCTCCGTTTTTTTCTCTCTCTTCCTCTTCGGTCCTTTCAGACCTTGCTCCCTTGTTCTCTCTTTTTCCTATCTTTTAGTCTCTTTCTCCAATTTCCCTTGGGTTCTTTTTTTTCTCTGATACAACCTTTTTCAGCATTTCTTCTCACCACCTCCCCACTTGCGTTCTTTGGCACTTTTCTCTCTCTATTCCTCTTTGCTATTTTCTCCTCCTTTTAACCTTTTCAAGTCTCTACTCTCCTTTCTCATCTCTACTCCCCTACTCCCTCCGGGTGGGTCAGAATGGCCTTCGAACTGCCTCCCTCTAGCTGTACGGAATGGGGGGATCCCCTAGGGGTCGAGCGAGGCCCGGGGAGCCTCCAGTCCTTCTAGTCACAGGCTGAGGACAGAGAGGGGTGTGCCAAGGCTGGAAGCTGGGACCTGAGACCAGGGTTTGAAAACGTCTGGACGGAAAAAGGGCAAGCAGGCAAAGAACCCAGAATGTCAGGCCCCTAGGCATGCCAGGCTGAGCCGCGTCTGAGAAGAAATTGAGGAAATTGAGGCCCAGAGAGGAGAGGGCAGGGGACTACCTTGCCTAGGTCAACTCCAGAGGCAGGGCCTAGTCCACCACTGCTCCCGGCAGCCAGGACAGGCTCCTCCACTGACGCCAGAACTGCGAGGGTGCCAGATCCAATCCTTCCAGCCTCTCTGCCTGGGGCAAGCTCCCAAGCCCCAGCCCCCAGGCCCTAACCCCAAAACCCCAGGGCCACAGGGAGCACCTTGGGCCACCTCACTGCCAGCACAACCCTCCTGGGGAGCCTAGCCCGGGTGAAGGGGAGAAACGGGCTCTGATGTGTCTCAGGGAACACTTCTCTCCACCTGGACCCTTCTCCAAGAAATGTGGGACTTACCATCTTGCTCCTGCGTGTCAGGGGTGGAATAGCAGTAGCAGGGTGCTTTGCTCGTGTGGTCATCTCCTTTCTCCTTGAACTACAACGAGAGCAGAAAGGCCCAGACTTGAGAAAGGTGCTGTACACATCCCAGGGAGGAATTTTATTTTATTTATCTTATTTTTAGAATAAAGCACACATTATCTGAGTCTATATGTGTGTCTGAGCACCTAGCTAGCCCTCCTGCTCCCACCATTGATAGGGGGCTTCATTCCGATGAGGGAAGTCCCACCCCTTGAAGATTTTCCTGGCCCTTCCCCACCTCAGCCCAGCGGTCTCCAGAGTAGAGATGGAGAGTTCTAGTTTTCGTGGACCCCATTGTGCTGCCCTGCTTTGTCAAGACAGGATCGTGACTCTCCTAGTTTTGTGCCTAATTGCTGGGACCAGCTTTTGTCCCCCTTCAGTACTGTCCCTTCCATGGTAGCAACCAGAAGCAGAGTCTCCATCCAGCCCCTGGGGTAGAAACCACCTCGGGATATTGACAAAACTCCACACAAACATCCTATCCGTTTCCTGTCTTCAGACATCAAGTGAAACAAATAAACCCGTGCCTGGGCCACAGTTGTCACACCACAAAACCAGAAGCAGCACCTGGTCAGAGCTGGGACTAGGGTGAGGCGAGTGAGGCATCTAGGACACAGAATTTAAGGAAGCAGTCGCGCTCAGGGATGTGCATGTGCAGGCTTGGCATCCGAGAGAGAATGCCTCCTTAAATGTTGCATCCTAGGGCCTTCCTGCCTCCCCTAATCCTGGCCCTGCTGTCAAACCTTAGGGCTATCACTCACCAGCTGTATGGCCCTGGTCCATCCCTGCAATTCTCTGGCCTTCTGTTTCCCCACCTGATACTGAAGAAGCTGCAATAGATGTTCTCTAAGGGTTTCTCCAGCACCGAGGTGCTGCAGTTTGTGGGGATCAGAGATGCTGAAGGCTAAGAGAATGGGTTCTAACTTCCTGGGTGTGTGTTCCTGCTCTGCCAGTTGCTACGGCATGTAACCTCTTTGACTTCAGTTTCTCTATCAGTGAGATGGGAACGATAACAGCACTGCGAGCCCTGAGAGGAATAAACCAAATAATACACACAGTGGCACTTGATAACTGTTGGCAATTAATATTACACAAGGTAGGTTTTGCATTTCTTTTCTTCATCTTCACATTCCCTTTTGGATCATGAGTTAAGCTCCCCCCCCCCCACACACACACCCCCAACTCTCTATGGTAGCTGTCCATTTATAACTCTCAAATCTTAGTTCTAACAGGTTTGGGACAGGTCTTCCTGGAAAACCACTCCACCCCATCTCAAGAAGCAAGCACATGGGAAGCCACCCACTCCCTCATCCCTCTCTCGCACACTGAGGGTTGCTGGCCTCCTCCACGCTGGGCTGCGGATTGCCTGGTTTTCTGCCGTACTCGAAAAAGCCACACGGATCTATAAAGCTGCACCTTCTCTACCCATCTGGCAGAGCTCCAAGGACTCAGGTCCCAGCAGAGCCAGGAACACTTTTAGAAAATGTCTCTGAGGGTCGGCTCAGGGACACATTGGAGCCTGTGATCCATCATTCATTTGCCAGTCCCCGAGAGCCTGCTTATGAAAGGCACCGCTTTGCACACCCTATTGCCGTCTATATGTTCAACCCGGCTGCAACAAGTTTATCTTAGAAGTTATGACAACGGCTAAGACCCCACTACTCATCTAAATGCATAATCTGAGACCGAAGTCCACTATTCTGAGCTATAAGACTTGCTCTCAAAAAATTTACCCTCTAACTGGGGCAAGAAGACAGTAAACAGATGAGTTGAGTGAGGTGATTGAGGGCAGGAGCCCTGGAAACAGGTGTTCAAACCCAGGCTCTATCACTTAGCTTTGTGACCACAAGTGTGGCAGTCTCTCTATGCCTCCGGGTTCTCATCTGAAACATGGGAATGATAGTGAGATAAACACGGCTACTGTCTCTATCTTATAGAGGAGGAAACTGAGGCTCAGAGAGAAGAATTGCCGGGCTCAAGGCCACTCAGAAAGTGAGCAGAGCCCAAGCAGGGTTCACTTCATAGCCTTTGCTCCTACTCTCCACCTTCACCCCTCAGCCTCTCTGATCCTTCTTCCTACGGGGATCCCAAGTGTCTCTTCTCCAATGAGATGGCATCTGAAACCCAGTTCCATTTCTATCCTCTCTGCACACTTCAGCCTGGGCAGGGACGGGAGGTGAGACCAAAACCCTGGTGACCAAGGTGGGAGGACTTCTTCCTTCTTAGAAATAAATTATCAGAAGGCTAGGACACCAGACAGACTGTCCAGGGCTCACACCACGGTGGTCCACACCTTCCTTCACTCACAAGTACAGGAAATTCCCTTTGTTTCCCTTCCCCCACCCTGCTTTCTCTGTTGGGGATCACCTTTCCTCTCCCTCTTCCCGCAGAGCTCTGGTTCCAAGCCCCAGGGACGAACTCGCAGCACACACCAGGAATGAATGGAATCGGGAAGATTTCAGAACTTATAGGATCTTTTAAACTCTTCCAGTGCAACCTGACATACGAGAGTGCTTGAGAAAATGTCTGTCTTCCCCCCAGGCTCTACGGTATTGACTTGGGGTCTAACCCACCTCCCTGTGCATTACAAAGCCCTGGGTAGGGCCTCGCTACAAGAGTAAACACTTATGATTTATTAGTAAGGTATGCACGTGGTTTCACGTAAACCTCCCAACCACTCTACGCAGCAGGCATTGTACCCCCCTTTCACAGAGGGGGAAACTGAGGGTCTATCTAAGATAATAAATTACCCAAGGCCACATAGCGATAGAACCCAGATTTGAATTCAAGCCTGTTCAAAGCTCCTTCCTCAATGCTACAGCGTCTTGCATTGCAGGGCTGGACTAGGGTAAAGTAGGCCAAGGACCCAGGTCCAAAACTTAAGAAGGCACTCACTCTCCAGTGCTATCTATGCTTGCACAGCCCTGAGAAAAAACAACCTTTGGATACTCTCTCCCCCCCAGAATTATAGAGGACTGTGGGATCCCGGTGTCCTAGCCGTGGACAAAGTGTAGAGAAGAAACCACTGAGCAGGCAGGATCTAAGGTAACTCATCAGTGTAACATCTGCTCACATAACACACCCTGACAGAGCGAGCACACCCCAACGCAGCCTCAAGTATCTCCGCACACCACAGTCCTGCCCAACGTACAAACTACTAAGAGATAAGAGCCCGACACAACTCCGTATCGTACACGCCACCAGAACCCCAATGCCTGCAAACGCGTGTAATACAATTCCCGCACTCACTTAGAAGTGGGGGGGAAGTGGGCGATGGGAATCAAACCGAAGTGAAATGACTCTTCAGAATCGGTTTTTCAAATCCACAACCACCAATCGAAGCCTTGATTAACTTGGTTGTACTTATTAAATTGTGTTCAATATTTCATAACTTTGAATATAGATTGAATATTTAATGAGATCTATTTACATATAAACATTGGAAATACCAATTGCTTTGAATTGAGAATTGTGGTTGTGACTCATGCTCAGGAGCTAGTGCTGGAGATCTCTCCGTTCTACATTTTCACAGATTCATTTAAATGACAGGTTATCACCATGACAGCATTAGTCTATCATTTGTTATGATGTTCCACTGTTATAACAGATTACTACACAGTCCCAGGAGATGTGGCGTTTGGACACTGAACTTCCCTGCATCCAGGCAGACTGGGCCTGGGTCTCTTGTTCTCTTTTCCCTGGTTTACCAGGCAAAGGCTCCAAGTACGACACTGTGAAATGCATCCTGTCTCAAGTGCCCAAGAGACACAACTCTGCTTTGTGGACTGGTGACAAGCAACATGAATTTCTGACTCTTTTTTGCAAAAATCAGAGAATCAGATGCAAACGCAACTTTCAGAGGCATCGTGGAGATACGTGGAAGTCCTTGGAGGATTTGGATTCCAGAAATTAATCAATGAACTTAGCCTATTCCCATATGCAGATTTCCTATAACTTACAGCTATATTAACAGGTAATTACTTATTACTCTCTGGGTAATAAGTAATTTAAAACTGTGGTTTGTTAGGGGCCAGAGTTAAGTCATTGGAAACAGTCCGTAAGCCACAGCAGGCTGCAGCCCAGCAGGACGTAAACTGCTTACTCACAAAAGACAGCAGGTGCATTCTCTACCAAATAACCCATCTCACGACACTCCTTTGTCAGAGTCTGATTTGCTTTCATTCGGGGTCTAAAGCAAATGTAAATATGTAAATGATGTTGCCGAAAGAATAGGAATGACGCTGACAGCATTCGGTGGAGAGTGAGCCTTCTGATCAAGTCAGTCCGGTCAGACTTCTGGGATGCTATTTTCATTTTATTTGCGACAGAGAATTGGGAAAAAGCATATCCCATCTTCAGTAATCTGTCAACCTGAACATCCTGATAGCCTCGTGAGTTTAACTTCATGCCTTGAATTTGACATAGAGTTCTGGGCACCCTGACTTTATTTCTGCTCTTCTCAGAACCTGAATGCCCTTAGCATCCTCTTTCCAGTTTGGCAAACTCCAGCTTTGTCCTTTAAAACTGCTCATTGATGAGGTCTTCCTTGGCCCCCTCGCAGCCCATTTCCCTACCCCATTAGCACTTTTTTCTGCTGTTTGATGTTTTACAGATCTGTCTGCCCCCATTGGATGGTGAGCTCCATAAAGTCATTTCAGTATCTCCAGCGTCCTTCTTGCACAGTGCCCGTCCTAATGTTGGATGGGTGATTACATTTGGAAATGAAGGCACATGGGTTTTACTTTTGGCTTTTTATCCTTTGACTTGAGTTGATCGAGATGTTGGTGTGGGAGCCATCTCCCTTTCCAGGAGGATCTTAATGCCACTCATTCGTAGACTGGAGTCAAAGCTCTAAGGGATTAGCACTCCTTCGTTTTGCAGATAAAATCATTACCCTCATGGGTTTTTTTAAAGATTTTAATTTATTTTTAGATAAAGGGGAAGGGAGGAAGAGAGGGAGAGAAACATCGATGGGTTGCCTCTTGCACATCCCCAACTGGGGACCTAGCCTGCAACCCAGGCACGTGCCCTGACTGGGAATTGAACCAGCAACCTTTCAGTTCACAGGCCGGTGCTCAAACCACTGAGGCACACCAGCCAGGGAACCCTTGTGTTTTCATTCAACAAACATTTCTGAAGTTCTTACAATGTTCCAGGCTCGCTCTCCACTCATTGCCTTGAGTCATAACCCAAATTACTGAATCAACCCAAGGGAACTCCCAGGAGCATACAGGTCTGGGAGCAGCCTCTTTTCTCTGGCTGTTAGCGTTCTCCCTGCAGCAGCCAAGAGACTGGAAAAAGTAAGGTACGGTGGGGGTTGGGCTGCTGTCCTGTGGTAGCTTGATTTGGTAAATCCTTAGCTTTTTCTAAGTGCCTCAGTGCTCTGTGGAAACAGGTAGAGTATCAACTCAACTCTCACACTTAGAACAAAGTGCCGCCCTCCTCTCCAGCTTCCTCAGCCACCACTCCCTGCTCTGCAGTTGGTTCTCCAGCAGTGTTGAAAGGCTTGCGGGCCATGTGTCCATCAGAACACAAGCTCCGTGAGGAAAGGCAGTTGCTTTGTTTGCCCTCAGATACACAGTACCTGTGGACCACAGTAGGCCATCAGTGAACATTTCTTGGATGAATTCATGAATGAGATGTCATACCTTTGTCTTTGCTAGTCCTATATTTGGAAAGCTCTTCCATCTTTCTTCAACCTAACTCCTCCTCATCCGGCAAGACAGCTCAGGCATATCGTCCCTTAGGAAGTGTTCCTTGAAGCCCCTGGGCTGGACAGAACACCCTGCCTCCAGGTTTCTTGGCAATCTGTGCATAAGCCTCTCTTATCACTAAGCACAGCATTCTGCATTTATCTGTTATGTGTCTGCCTCCCACACAGGACTCTGCGATCTTGAAGACAGGAGCCCTACGCTCGCTATTCATCTTCATACCCTCAGCTCCTTGGCAAAATGTCTGGAACATAGAAAGCACTCTACAAAGATTTATCAGGTTGAACTAAACAACCCCAAGTGGATACAGATTGGGTCTTACCAAATGTGATTGCTAATTCGTTTGGTCATTTGGCAAATATTGACTGAGCACCTATGATGTGCCAAGCACTGTTCTAGGTACTGGAGAGCCAAACAGACAAAAACGATGATGATGATAGTGCTTATCAATTAAACATGACCCAGGTCTTTTACCAGGCTAGTTAAGTACTGTATAGAGTCAATATGAAGACCGTTTTAAATTCAGCTTTAATCATAATATTATTTAAGTTAGGGAGGAAATTCAGGGTCCACTAAGTCAGTGGACTCCCTTTCCCGGACTTCAGTGTCACAACCTATATAATGGGCATGTACTACGGTCTCCCGGGACATACTCTGATATATGTTTATACAGGGTCCTCTGAAATTCCTGCACATTTTTAAATCACAATAATATGCCTAGAAATGCTTTGCAAGTAGCATTAAGTTTTTCAGGGCCTAGAAAACACTTCACAATTACACAAAATGCATTTTTATTTAAGCTCCCATAATAAATAAAAAATTAAAGTCCAATGAGCTTTCAATGCAGTTGAAATTCAATTTGCCCTTTGAATGCCATTTATAGATTTCTTTGATCATACCCAACAACTATGGAACATTAATAAGGCATGACCTTGACATGAGAGATGCTGCAACCCAGGTATACACAGGTGCTATGGGATCACAGAAAACAAACATATTCATTTTGCTTGAGAAGATATCAGGGAAGACTGGACAGAAATGGTGATACCTGAGCCAAGCCTAAATCCATAAGTAGAGTTTGACAAACAACGGAAAGAGGGGAAGGGCAGGCTAGAAAAGGAAGGGACACGAGCAGCTGGAGCAAATGTAACCACAGGGGGAAGGGAGGAAAAAAGTTGGAAAGGTGAGCTGGGCTCCGATACTGACTGATAACAAGTTAGAACTTTATTCTGGAAATAATGGAGAATAGTATGAAAGCTTAAAGTTTTAAAAATTATATAACTCATTTACATACATACTACACACATTATAAGGACAAATGTTGTAATTCTCTGTCACAAAATATATATAAATACCAAAATTTTCACACACACACAAAAGATGAGTATTGTCTGCCTTTCATGGAGTGTTTGCTGGGGTCAGGGGTCGTACTGTGCTAAGTACCTGATGGGCGTTGTCGCATTTTATCTTCACTACAAGGCTGAGCTGTCAGTATCCCGATGCCCATTTTACGGGGTGACAATGGAGGTTTCAGGTGGTTCAGTCTCCCAGCTACTCTGACCTGGAACTTGAACTCCGATGGGGCTGACTGCAAAGCCCATTATTTTAACCTCTAGGCTCTAGCTACATCGTGCACAAATAATTAACAACTGATGAATGAGAGGTTTGCATAAAATTCTCTTTTTAGCCTTAGTGTATCAAAAGTCTTAAAATGTTCATACTCTTTAACCCAGTAATGAGGCTTCTAGAAACAAATCTTAGAGAAATAATCAGAAATTCATCCAAAAGTGCATGCACTAAAGTAATTATTACAATGTTATTTATAATAGAGAAAAGCTGAAAACACCCTAAATGCCTAACATTAGGGGAAGGGTTCACTATAAAATGATGGAATATCACATAACCATTAAGATTATGATTGCATAAGAGAGTGTATATACATAATCTTAACTGTGAAAGGAAAAATACACAGCAAAAATAAAAAACTCAAAAATGAAAAACACATGTCAAGATGTAAGTCACAGTGGCCTCTGTGAGGAGGGTTTGGGATATTTTTCCCCTACGCATTCCAAATTTTCTATATCTGAGCACCTTATTCTTCAAATCAGAAAAAAAAAGTAGTTTAAAAAAAATCCATCTTGAGTCTGATTAGAGTCACATCATCTAAGTCAACCTGGGCAGGCAACAAAATGAGAGATGTCACAACCAAATCACCTCCCCGCCTCTTGATCCTAGGATGAATGGAGATCAAAACATTGACTGAGCCAGTGTCCTAACCACGACCTGCAAGGGTTCGAATTTCAATCGTCCCATGTACTTGGAGACACCCAAACATTCACAGAAAGCAGAAAAATGTATCTTAAAATAAAAATACAAATTGCTAGAACAGTGCAATTTGTTTAATTAACACTTCTGTTAAACACTACCATGTTTGCTCATTAGCTTGACAGTGTTAACTCTTGAGGGGAGGAGGTAAGGGGAAGGAGAAGAAAGAGCAAATCAGGAACTTCGGGCCCCTATCTGGAAACCAATTGTCTGGTTCAGTGCTGAAACTTCCTATAAGATTGGTGGGTCCTCCCAGAGGCATTAGAGTTAAAGCTAATAACCCAATTTGGAATAATTTAAAGCTCTTTTTAGGGAAGCTTTTGACTCAACTGGGCTCATTATGTATGGGTTTAATGCGTAACAATTTGTTCTTGAAAGCTAACATTATTGTTGGCAATAAAGATAGGAAGTGAAAATAAGGTTGCAATATGTAAAGCAGATTTATTTCTCGTTTCATATGGACTTGTTCCGGGTCTCTGCTTATGAATCACAGCGTGCTCCCCACCATAAGACGCTGTCCATGCAGTTGGTTATGATAAATGGCCTGTAATTGTGAATTTGATATTGGTTTTCAATATTAAATTTATCATTCTGTCCTCTTAACAGATATTAAATACTTTTAAGAATGTATACATTTGCCTGATCCATCTGTGATTTTTCAATATGTAAAATTTATTAGTTTCCTAGTTTTTTGAGATTTTAACAACCGACAACATCATTAATAATGCTGAGTAATGGAGCTGACCTCTTTTAAACCTCGTTCCCTTCCACTAATTCAGAACATCCAAATTGAATCAAAATGTATTCGATTTAGGGACCCAAAAAGGCCGATCAGTAGGGTACTTCATTGAAATGCAGCTACTGCAGGCTGGTCATCCTTTCACCTTTTCACCTCTGAGCCCACCCCCCCCCACCCCTGCCAGAGGGAGGCAGGTTGAGGATGTCTCCTCCCATTGGATGAGTCAGCTGGAGCATCCCTCCACTCCCTCTGCTGCCTCAGTTTCTTTACTGCAGAGTGATTGATGATAATAATAATGCTGCTTGTCTGGCTCCCCCAAGGAGTCCACTTTGTGAATTAATGGAAGCATGCGAGCTGTGCACTTGAAGAGCCCCTCCCAGACAGCTCCTTTGCCGCCCTGGAACTCTATTCAAGCTTGGCTGGCAGGGATTCCTGCCCTTCCCTGTTGGGAAAGGGCAAAGGAAGGCTGAAAGAAATCAGGTTGCGTAAAACAGAAACAAGGCTGTGTGAAACACCAACCACAAAGCAGGACTTACCCCGCCCCCTAGTCCTGTGTGTTTAAGGCCACCTGTGCCTGTTGCCATCAGAACAGCATGAGGCTAGCTCAGTGTCAGAGTTTGGGACTGTGCCTTTGCTGGGTTTTGCCGCGGCTGGGTTTCGTAGCCTACAAGGCTACATCTCATGGCTCCTATAGTATCCATTGTGTTAAGTCGACACTGAGAAGTGCAAAGGCCCATAGAACTGAGCTCCCAAGGTCAGGGATCACGGTGGCTACCAGCCGCAGGAGTCCCTCAGCCAGAGCCCCAGTAGGGTGTGGACCCAGGACTGTGTACACAGCCCTTGTGCCTCATGACAGGCCAAGGGATACACAGAGAACAGCCCAGTGAGGGGACCAGCTGAGATTCCTCGTCACACTTAGGGAACCGGAGGGTCACCTTCTCAAGGAAACTCCAGATAAGCAGCCCCGCGGCAGCCTCTGACCTGTGGATAATTGAAAAATAACTGCATTTTCTTCCCCTGAGGCCTGATTTCACATTCTTGCGGCAGCCCAATTGACTTTCAGTCCCACGCAAATCAGCTTCTTTGGAAGTTCTATCTATTTAAGGCTTATGGGCTGAGATCAAACCTATCAGAAGAAACTGGGAACTGTCAATAGGGTCACTGAGAGGTGAAAAGTTTCTAAAGGGCCTCTGAGTCCAGAGGAAACTACTTGTTTTTTCTTTTTTTCTTTTTTCTTTTTTTACCAAGAGCCAGAGGCCACTAGGTTCCAGACCCGGCCTACTTGTCCAATCAGATCAATTGTCCCAACTGAGACCAGAAGTCAAGTCTCCAAACTCCCTATGCAGCACTTTCCCACCCTGCCAGAACATGAGTCACAAACTGCTATGAAGGATGATAGATCCTCCCCAAATCCTAGGCATTTTAGAACCTTTTGTAGACTCAGCTTTTACTCCCCAGGCCTCTTGCTATACTTTCAGTATAAATGGCTGACCATCCCTCAAACCCATCCCTCAAAGCTGAAGGTAATTTTAATCTGACAAATGTTTAGTGGGTACCTACTGAGTATCTAGGTACTTAGCACTAGGCCAACTGCTACGGGAAAAAACGTAAAATACAGTCTCTGCCCTCAGGTAGGACTAGTAACGGCACTGCATTTAATAATCAATTATTAAACATTCACGGCATGCCTGGCGCTGTGCTGGATGCTGCAAAGACACAGGAAAAAGAAGCACGCTTAGTCCCTTCCCTAGGAGCTTACCTCATTAGAGAGAGAGGATCTTCACACACAAATCATGGCAGTCTATAGTAAAATACATAGTTGTGTGATTGAGACAATAAGTACAAAAGAGCTGGGCAGGATCCTTGTAGGCTGGAAATAATTAGAGTAAACCTCATGGAGGAGGAGGCAGTGGAAAAGGGCATAAGAAACGGATGGGATGCGGACAGGCAGAGAGGACAAGATAGACTGTGTGTGTGTGTGTGTGTGTGTGTTCTCAGGATTTACTATCTTTATTATTCAGCCCCTCCAATATCTGTTCACCTTTCCAGGAGCTCGCCCACACCTATCCGACAAGGGAAAGGGGCACCAAACGTTTATGGGGCACCTACCGCATGCCAGGAGGCATTCTTCACTTAGCACTCATTACCATATTCATCCTTCTCAGCCACCCTACCAAGCAGACATCATGACCCCCTTTTATGGGAGAAGACCCCAGAGCTCACTGGGAAAATCACTTGCTCAAAATGACATCACCAGTGTTAGCCAGGCTGGGGGTCAAACCTTGCTCTTGGCACCAGTGCTCGTAATCCTTTACCACTGACTCACATGGACTCCAGCAAGCAGACAGTGGCAGTACTCCAAAAGGACCATGCTAGACAAGGCTCTAGAAGGCAGTGGAGAGGAAGGAAAATGGCTCGAAAACTGTCCTTCTGAGCATCACCAGGCCAAGGGCTATGGATGGCCAGGAAAAGCAACTAGCAGAGCACTCACCTTCAGACACAGCCCTACAGTGTTCCTGGGGACATTTCCTGGATCTGGCCTCCCAACTCTGACTTCCCACCATGAGGGTGGCTCCTTATGGCAAAATGCCAGTCCTGCCAAGGATGCAGGGCTTTCTCCTGAAGCAGCTGGAGTCCCCATGGGGTCTCCCTGTCCTTCACCCAAGGTAAGGCAAGTTTAGTTAGGTTTGGTACTCACAATAGGGCCATCTCACAGCTGTGTCCTCTTCTAAGGGGTGTAGGAGAGGGGGAAAAAACCTCACTGAACTAGAAACTACATATCATCTCAGCCAAGATCAGTGTAACTAAAATTATAAGAAAATAAGACCAAAGGATACCCCCATCACACCATCCTTAGTTAGGAGAAGATAAGAAAGAAGAAACTCGGGTGTAGCTTATTTAAAAGACACAACCCTGAAGTGGAACCAAAAAAGAGAAAAATTCAAGTGAAGGCATCATTATTGTTTTTTAAAAGGGTCTCAGTGGGCCCTAAACAGGTAGCTCAGTTGGTTAGAGCATTGTCCCAATGTACCAAGGTTGCAGGTTTGATCCCCAGTCCGGGTACATATAAGAATCAACCAATGAATGCATAAGTGAGTGAAACAACAAACCAGTATTTCTCTTTCTCTCTCAAATCAATAAAAAATGGAGTCTCAGGGGACAGAGGGGTCTGACTGGTGAACAACACACACGAGAGGTCTTTCACTGTCCCAGAGTGACTGTTCTTCATTGTTGTCACTCTTAGATATTCCTTTTATTTTCAGGGTGAATGTTCTAAAGACTATGCAGGAAGCTCCGATCTCTGGGACCTCTTTCCTCCCTCTCCCAAATCTTTCCAAGATGGGGAATGGGAAAAATACAAGGGTGTCAGGATCTGTGGACAAGAAACCCTACCCCTAGTACACTCACATCAAATGTATGAAGCGATTAAATCCCTTAAACTCTTGGCAGGCAGGAGGTAGGTTTACCACATTATTATTGTCCTCATCATGACCACTGCTATTATTAACATTTATCCAACACCAAGATTATCCTCAGCACAGCACAGAGCATAAAGGAAGATGAAGCTCCTGCTTTGAAAATAAACACCTAGGCTCCCCTACTGCATTCTGCCCCAGCAGGGGGAACCAGCCTGCAGCAATGCTGACACACTCCACCCTCCCTCCACCCCATGACGCTGTTTGTTCATTTTCCCTGAGCAACTTCAGGTCTTCTGGAATCTGCTTGGTGCTCTGGGGCCCTGTCTGGGTTGTTTGGACCTACTGGCCGCTGTGGCCAAAGTCGGGGCTCAAAGAATGGGCTGAGGGCAGAAGCAGACATGGACAACTAGGACGGAGAGGGAGCGAGAACAGACAGGGAGCACAGTGGAAAGAAGGCACAGTGCTTTCCCATGACTGGCATGTGAATCAAAGGGACACTTCCCCTAGGGTCAGCATCCTACCACTCCAGTCCCTTTGCCTGTCTTTCCACCCCTAGTCCTGTGTGTGTAAGGCCACCGGTGCCTTAAAGGCCACTCTGCAATCTGGTGCTTTAAAATCCTCGTACACACTTTAAAAATCAAGACCACACCATAGTAAATTTTAGATTTACAAGACTTTGGGACACGAAAGCATTGACAAGTGTCCATAGCCATCTAAGAAATGTACAAATATTATATATACACATCAGTCCCTCAAGCAAAAGTCCCACTTCCCACTGCCAAATGTTATTTTTTACAGCAGGTCTGCCAGATGAATGAAGGCGTGTATTTCACCAGTGAGCCAGTTTTTACAGAGTGAAAAAAAAGCCCCAAACACTTTTATGCTTTTTAACCAACAGGATTTCTGAATGCAAATGAATGAATCACCTTTGTAACGATTGGCTGCCTGAGTTTCCTTGTCACACAGGGAGCAGGCTCAGTGGATGTGACTTGTATCCTCATGAGTCCAGGGGAAGATAAAAGACTGACATTGCTACCAGTGAATTATGAGATTTGTCTTTATCAGTGAAAATAAGGTCATAACTGAGCCCAGCCACTGCCTATTATATGTGTCTTCCATCTACTTTTTTGTATAATGTAATCCAAGCCCACCAAGGTAAGCCGGAGTAGCCCAGTGTACAAATTAGCCATTTTGTAAAGTTGCGTTAAGTCTTTGAGGCCACCGTGGTGAGTTTTAATGCATTGATTCCACTCTTCAATAGATGCTGGTCTTCTTTTCTCTCCTGACCTGCATTTTGATGACAATCTGTCGAAAAGGGGTAGCTAGAAGGACTCTCCTATATACATTTAAAGATAGAGAGAAAAAAATAATATGGAGAGCAACCGAGAGCCTTTTCAAAAATATACAAATAACCCATTCATTCATTCACTCACTCATTCAACACATTTTATTGCAAAGCTAACGCCAGACATTGTTCTAAGCCCTGGAAAACAGTGAACAAAACAATGTTCCTGTCCTTGTGGAGTTTACACCCAGTGGGAGAGACAGACAAGAACAAGCACATACACATTATATACATATTTTACACATACACATTTAAACTAGGTGGTAGGGGAAGGCCTCGAGGAAGGAGGGGACATTTGAACTGAGACCTGAATGAGGTAAGGGTGCCATGCTCGTTACCAGGGAAGGGCACTGTAGGCAGAGAGAATGGCAAGTACAAAATCCCTGCAGTAAGACAACGCTTGGGGTGACAAGGAACAACAAAATGCTAAGAATGGCTAAAGCAGAGGAGGAAGAAGAAGGGCAGGAGATAAGACTGGTGACATGGCCCTGGGCTGATTCATCATAGGCCACCAACGGGGTCTTGAATATTATTCTAAAGGTAACGAGAAGCCAATGGAGGGTTTTGTGAAGACAGTGACAAAATTCATTTGAAAATCTTCTGTTTGATGGTCCCTCAAAAAACTAAAAATCAGGAGTACAAGACTTCTCAGGATGATCACTTATAAGTTACGTAAGTGTCTAATCACTATGGTGTATACCTGAAATGAATCTAATATTGTAGGTCATCTGTAATTTTTTTTAAAAAATTAAAAACACTTAATTAAAAAATAGAATTACCATGTGATTCAGTAATTCCTCTGCTAGGTGTCTATCCAAAAGAACTGAAAGCAGGGTTTCAAAAGATATGTGTACACCTGTGTTCATAGCAGCACTGTTAACAACAGCCCAAAGCTAAAGGCAACCCGAGGAAGGAAATTCTGACACGTGCTACAACATGGGTAACCCTTGAGAACAAGATGGTAAGTGGGATAAAGCCAGTCACAGAAAGATAAGTACTGCCTGATTTCACTCGTATGAGGAACCTAGAAGAGTCAACTTCACAGAAACAGAAAGAAAAATGGCTGCCAGAGGTTGATGGGAGGAGGAAATGGGGAGTCATTTCAGTTTTGCAAGATAAAAAGTGTTCTGGAGATTGCACAACAATGTGAATTTAACACTACGTAGCACTACTGAACTGAATACTTCAAAATAGTTAAGACGGTGAGTTTTATGTTATCTTTATTTTACCACAATATTTAAAAAATCTTCTGTGTGGAAAATAGACTGGTAGCAAGGAAGACTGGAAGCAAGAGAGACCCCTAGGCGTTTCGGTTACCTCTTGCTACATAATAGAAGAACCCCAATCTTAGTGGCTGAAAACAGCAACCATTTCATTATCTCTCATGATTCTATGGGTCAACTGGGCTCAGCTGGATGGTTCTCCTGCTCCACATGGCACCGCTTTGGGCTGCAGCCCTACGAATGCACAAGTGGCTGAAATGTCCATGATGCTCACACACATAGCTGTCACCTTTATGCGACAGTGAAAAGGCTGGGCTGAGCTGGGACACAGACTGCTGGGCCTCTCTCACTCCATGCAGTCTCAGGGCCTCTCCCTCTTCACATGGCCTCTCCCTCTTCACGTGGCCTCTTCCTTTAGTCTCTGCAGAAGAGGAGCTGGACTTCTTATAGGTGGCTCAGGGCTCTCAGAAGTACAAAAGCCTTCTTGATGCTTAGGGTGGAAATGCAAAGAATCACATCTTCCACACTCTACTCATTAAAATGAGTCACAGACCAGCCAAGCTTCACCACTGTAGAACCACATGACTCCGGAAGACCTGGTTCATCAGGGACCATCTTTGGAGACTAGCCCGACAGGATTGTTGCAGCAATCCAGGAGAGAAAAACAAAGGCTTAGACTGGGATAACGCCAGTGGAGGCAGTGAGAAATGCTTGGGCTGGAATATATTTTGAAGGTAGACTCAGTAAGATTTGCTGATGGCTTAGATATAGGGTAAGTGAAAAAAGGGGGCCAAGGGTGAGTCTAAGTTTTGGGCCGAGGCTATCGAATGAGTGGTGGTGTCATGAATCAGCTAGCAAAGCATCCCTAAGAGCAGTGGGTTTAGGGTTTGGGAGTCACATCCTGCCTCTTTTGTTCTTCACCATATTATCTGGGTAACTCATTTTCTCTGGGCTTCTACTTCCTGATTTGGAAGATGTAAATAATACTACCTGTTTGCCCTATCTTATAAGGTCATTATAGGATCAGTCAAAATCTTGTACAGGGTGGGGAAAAGTGGGTTTACAATTATTCGTATGGAAAATAATACAATAATTAATAAGTAATAATATAAGAATAAACCCTGTGTTTCACATACTCACAACCGTGAGTGTACTTTTGCCCCAGCCTGTGTGTAAAAGTAATTGCCTTGAGTTTGTCACAAATGCAGTGGCGAGAGGGAAACCACACACCTTGAAATCAGGATATCTGGTCCCTGTTCCAGGTCCGTCTTAGACTTGCCGTAAGAACTTGCTTTGCCTATTTCCTTATAAAATCAGCCCGTAAGATCTGTATTGCCTGTACCAAAAGCATTTTTAGAGAATCAATCACAAGAATATATAAAGCATTTTTGAAAAGGTATAATATAGCAAATGGAAGGTGCTTTATTACATCACTAATTACAGATCAAATATCAAAGCTTCGGGGTGGATTATAAGGTGGAGTCTCTAAAATCCCCCTTTTCTCATGTGACCCAGGGGTTCCAGACTTGGCTTAAGGAACAGCCAGGGGAGAATACCACTCAGAGCTGCTGTAAAACATAACTCATAATTGCAAGTCAGTCATCAACGTGACAATAGATTTGTGAGTTATTCACAATAATGGAATACAGATAACAAGCTTATATTTGCAGCACTTTGACTCTGAGGCAAACTCTTTGCTACCTGAATTTTCTAATGTACCGTAAAACTATGGGGTGAAAGCAGCAGGTCGCATCATGAAAGCCAGGCAGCAGCAGGACCTGAAGGAAGGCAGGCCCAAAGAAGCATCTCTCTTCAAAGGCGAGTGTGTGGCCTCCGGGACCAAGCTAGGTTCTGGAACCCAGACCAAGGACAGCCAAACAAGAACTCCAATGTCCTCAGTGACCACAGAGAGCCTCTGAGTGTTAAGGTCTCATCTGAAAGACACCCACACACTAAATTGCCCGGTATTCAATTTATTCTCTGCAGAAGAATAAAAGACCAAGTCAATGCTGCAAGGATATGAACTTGGGTTTTGAGGGAGTTGGTGCGGAAGGTTTAAACACTAACCCAGCCCCTGCAGGCAAGGGAGCACAAACATACTGAAGGACACAGAAAGCAGTCATGGCCTCTTAAAAAGAGTGTTTCTGTTTTCATTATCATTTAAGGATGTAGTCTGTGTTGAATGATAATAAGAAGCAGGCATGGGGGAAAAAAAGCACCCAAATCACAGGCACATACAATAAAAATGCTATTATAGACTTTTGTGAATATAAATAGTTTTTTAAATGAGGCTAAGACTGGCACCGAAGATGCTACCTGAAAAAGAGTCATGTTTATATATTCCAGCCGTGGCACCAGTCACCAGACTCAGCTTTCGACCGCAAAATGGACTGGGTAATTTGGGGGAATGAATATCAATGAGGACTGGTTGTGGTTGGCAAAGGAGGGAGATGCAGATCGAAGTGAAAAGAGCACAAAGGGCCAAGAAAAGGCACCTGATGTTGGTAGCAGAAAATTGAAGAGGACAAAGGAATGGGAAGGATAAAAAGGAATAAGGTAGGGTTTACTCAGAATCCTGTTAAACAATGCATCCTCAATTGGTCCTAAGTACAGGCTTCACTTGGTGATTTTTGTCTTTGCATCAGCAACAATCCCAAAGAGGTGGGTGCCAATTTCTTTGCTTCCCCCCATTCTGGTGAAGGCATTGCAGTAATTAATGAGTACTCAACAGAAACACAATAATGTCACTGCTGCCATTTCTTTCAACAGAATTACTCCATACACACATGAGCTCATAAACTTCAAGGGGAACTAGTTGAAAACAGGGGCACATTCTGAACAATGTAAAACAAGCATAAGGAAGGACTTCAGTGGTGGGGAGTGGCAAACCCTGAAAACATAGTCAAAGAGCCTGTAGAATTTCAAAGGTGTGGGGTTTCCTGAAGATGGAGATATGGGACAGAGTAACCACTGCATGTCTTTCAGGTCATTCAGATATAAAACATTTAATCAGGCAAAGACTTGTGGTGGGTGGTCTGCTTAGATCTGAGACTACTGACCACCAGCTGGAGGAGACGTGGGGGAGGAGGGGCTTGCAGGTCTACCAAGTGAGCGTCAGCATCCACAGTAGGTCCTAATCGCTTGCTGGGACAGGTGGAAACCACCATGGGTCAGTTAAGAACATGAGACCAGAGCTAGAGCACTCCATCTGGGGGCTCCATCAAGGCCTCAAAGCAGGACTCAAATCAATCTGCTCTTCTTGTTATCTCCCAACAGGTCTCCTGCCACCCTTGGTTCTTTTAGCCCATGGTACCACTGTCATCCTAGTTTCCAGTCCAAACCTAGGGTCATCCATTCATCATGCTGTTGCTGCTCCTCCTCCCCACTTCATTATGATGTGTCTGCCCCCTCATCCTTTAAGTCCCCAATCTGTCCCTTCTCTTCAAGCCCCTCTGCCTTTTCAAGGTTACACTGTTTCCCCTCTATGGGAACTTGCCTCCCAGGGTCCTTTCTGCTCTCATTTCCTTCTTCTTCCAAATCATCCTGACATCACCTCCAGGTTGATCTTCCAATCCACTACTTGGATCATACCATTCCCCTGCTCACAAACTTTCTGCATTCCCCACTGCCTACACAGCAAAGCCCAGGACTAGGTGTTCTATCATTCAAGACCCTCCACAATTCTGTGGCCTTAACCTTTCTGTCACGGGCAAAGCCATCTTCCATTTTCCCACTGCCAAGTGTCTTCTTGGTGGTTCACCTGTTCTGATCAGGCTTGTTTCACCCACAACCTCTGCTGATTGGCCATCCCTGGCCTGAAATGATATTTCTCTTCCCTGAAGGTATAAATTGTGCACTTAGATTAGAATCTACAAATACACTTAGTGTATTTGGCAAAACACTTCCAAACACACATCCGTTTGGCAAATCATGGCTCATTACCTGTGGCATCTCATGTTTTATGCAACATGGTTCTGTTATTTAATATTTTGCCTCTTTGTGTGTTTCTGATCAGACTGAAGTTACCATCCATGTCTTAATTTTTTTTTGTGCCCTAGCCTAGTGCTCTGAACAGAGTAAGTACTCATTAAATACTTATCAACTTAGGAGGGAAAAACCTTAAGAACTTTCGTCTACACAGAGGTCTTAAAAGTCAGCCACGGGTTCTGGAAATCACAGAAAAGGACTACTTTCCCAAAATGCTCCAGCCCCAGCTGAGGCAACACTCCTTTCAACCCACTTCCTCTCACCTCCATAGCTCAACTCAACTCAAAAATTCAAGAGCTTCACTGGGAACACCCACCAGGAGTCCACACAGATCCCTGTGAGGAAATTCTGTGGAGGTCCCCAGTTTTTTGTTTCTGTTTTTTTTTAATTTTTATTTATTAATTTGAGAGAGAGAGATTTGTTGTTCCATTTATTTATGCATTCATTGATCAATTCTTGCAAGTGCCCATAATCTTGGCCTATCAGGATAATGCTCCAACCAACTGAGCTACCCCTGCGGGGACAGAGGTTTCTGGTCCCAACCCAGTAACGATGAGGCTAATTTTGGCTCATGACATGTTAATCCTCCCCTTTGGGGTTAAGAGGACAGACTCTGGCCCAGGTGGAGTGAAAACACATCCGTGTTCCTGTGGGTGCACACATGCCCGCCTACACACAGGCTCAGACAGACAACATAATCATCCTCAGCAGAATTTTGAAACTTCGTTCCCAAATAGCCTGTGGAATTGAATTTCTGATATGAGTGCATATATGGGTATGCATTTTCCATTACTTGTTTAGGCAGACTATAAAACATCACTGTAGAGGAGTCACCGATTTATGAACTGGCTGCATGCTTCAGGTTCATTTGTTGGCTATTTGGAACTTAGAATGCGTTTTTTCCTGGAAGCAAGAGTATGCACAAGCCCACTTAACCCCTAATGTACTGCACTATAATGCCACAAAGTGACTTTATTCTACTCATCAGGGGTTTGCAAACTCAGATGCCTATACTGGCCAGGTGGACAATGTAAATGAAGTAAGTCGAGTCAGGAAAACACAAAACGATAGAGACCGTGCTGTGCAGCATCACAGACATTTCATCAGCGAACAGCTACTCCCCAGCTCCAGTGGATGGCTGCCATGGGAGAATGCAGACCCAATGCAGCAGACCAGGAGAAGCCAAAACCCAAAATTTTATGTGAAAATAGTTGGCAACTAATTTGAAAAAATTTTATACACAGTGCAGATGAAACAAGACTCATCGATGGGCTGAAATTGGCCCATGCTTGCAACCTCTGCTCAATAATGTTGCTTCTTTGGAAAAAAGCGTTTTAATTTCTGCAAGTCAACACCAGGGAAGTAGTTCCTCTCCTCTGGCAAGGTAAGGGACTCTTCCTGGGCACCAGTCCCAGGTGAAGGCTCTGTCTTGCATGAGAGAAGGCTAATGCCTCTAGGGTTCTGTCTAAGAACCCAAGGCTGCTGCAAGGCCACTAACCCTAAGCCTGACCTGGCCCTGTCACTGAGTTGAGGGTATGACCTTTCCACTCTCTTCTGAGTGTCAGGGTCACTTGTTAATAGAGTATGAGGAAATTAGGACCTGCTCATGCTTTGCTTTTGTTGTATAGTTGTTATTATTGCTCTATTATTTGGTTTGCTTTTCTGATCATTTTGTTTGCTTTTCTGATCATTAATGATCAATCATTAATGTTATATAGGTTCCCTCTAGAAAATTTGGAAAATTTTCCCTCCTAGAAGTTATCATTATTAATGATGATTCTTTTTTTCAACCTTTTCCTTTCTAATTTTTTTCTCATTACACAGTGAAGTGGTTTGAATGATGCCCTCCACTCCCCCCACCCCCAAACAACACCATCAAAAAATTTATGTCCATGTCCTAATCTCTGAAATCTGTGAATGGGACTTTATTTGGAAAAAGAGTCTCAAGGATCTTGAGCCCTGGCTGGTGTGGCTCAGTGGATTGAGTACTGTCCTGGGAGCCAATGGGTCACCGGTTTGATTCTCGGTGAGGGCACATGCCTGGGTTGCAGGCCAAGTCCCCAGGAAGGGGATGCTCTCTTTCTCCCTCCCTTCCCCTCTCTCTAAAAATAAACAAATAAATATTTTTTAAAAAAGGATCTTGAGATGAGAAGATCATCATGCATTACCCAGGTGGGCCCTAAATCCAATGACAAATGTCCCTATAAGAGACACACAGAGGGGACACACAGAAAAGTAGGAAGCAATGTGACCATGGAGGCAGAGACTGAAGCAATGTGGCTACAAGGGAAGGGATGCCACAGCCACCAGTGACAAGAAGAGGCAAGGAATGGATTCTCCCCTAGAGCCTTCACAGGGAGCATGGTCGTGGCAGATTTCAGCTCTGGCCTCCAGAACTCAGAAGAGTAAATGTCTGTTTCACCAAATGTATGGTAATTTGTTAAGGCGGTCCTGGGAAACTAATACAAGTAATACATAAATAAATAGTTATAACTAATTCAAACAATACAGGATTATATACAGTGAAAAGGATGAAAGTCCCCTGCATGCCACACAAATCCCTCCATATTCCCTGTGAAAGGGATCGTCTATCAGGCTAGGTCTCTTGGTAAGGATGACACAGAGCAGAGGGACATGTGACATGAGCAGGAAGTAAGTCTTTATTCTTTTAAATCACTGAGATTGGAGGGCTGTTTGGTGCTGCAGCATAACCCAGCCAATCGTAAGTAATTTTACATATATGTGATGTATATATCATATATAAGGTACCTATCTCACATACATATAAATATGTATAGCCCCTACTCTTCTAAAATGAAGAAAGCCTAACACAAGCAGCTTGAAAGAGAAAAGTGTGGTTTATTACAGCCTGCTCAGTACTAATCAACAATATGATTACCAATGTACTTTTACCTCCTGTTAAAGCATTTAGCCTTTTTTTATTTTTGTTCAATTACAGATGTCCCCATTTTTCCCCCATCACTCTCCCCTGCCCTACCCACCCCCACCTCCCACATTCAACACCCCCCCCAACCGGTGTCTTTGTCCATGGGTCCTTTGTACATGTTCCTTGATGACCTGCTTCTTTCCCCCATTATCACCCCCCCCTCTGCTCACTGTCACTTTGTCCTTTATATCAATGTCTCTGGTTCTATTTTGCTTGCTTGTTTGTTTTGTTGATTAGGTTCCACTTATAGGTGAGATCATATGGTATTTGTCTTTCACCGCCTGGCTTATTTCACTTAGCATAATGCTCTCCAGTTCCATCCGTGCTGTCGTGAAGGGTAGGACAGCATTTATCCTTTTTACATTTTCACTAAGATGATGAATGTAACGCCAGTGGAAATGAAACACCATGTTTTCAATATCATGAATATCACACTGGCCGTAAATAAATAAATGTTTGGTGGGTGTGGGGGTCCATGGCCTTGCTATTAAGTCTGTAAACGCCTCTGTGCTCTGTATCCATCAATGAGGCAATGGGTGTCGGGTGTTTTTCTGTGGTTTCTAGTGCATTTGAAATAATGGTGTTCTGTGGGCTCAGAGAACAGCCCTTCTCTCTTGCTTCTGGATACGGAGATTGGCAGGTGCTGTTCGCTTTAGGGAGGGAGGAAGTCCTTTTCTCTGATCCACAGTGATGCCCGAAGCTGATTAAAGAACATTGTTTGTATAATTGGACAAGGATCAAAATGCCTTCAGTTCTCCAAGTCAGAAAAGATAAGACCTTGAAGACTAAGATGACAAACATAACAAGAGTCTTATTGTTTCAATGAAAGATAACAAAGATCCAAGCTTTTTCTCTCCTAGGCAGAAGAATGTTAAATACCACTTAAAATGTCAGATTTAATAGAAAAAAAGTGTAAAGAAAACCCTCCTGCTTTTCCCCACCCAAACAGTGCAATCAGAGAAGGTTCCGCAAACACAGCCCTGAACACATCGCAGTTCTACAGGGAAGACAGGCAGCAGTACCAGCAGCCGAACCCCTCTCCTGGGTGTGACGACGGCGGCCAGCCACACCCGAGGATGCCTATGACGATGACGTTTTACATTTAAAATCCACATCTTGAAAAAATGCCAGGATTCCTATCACCTATCACAGTGGGATTTTTTGAGAGAATTCTAACCTGGGGGATAAAGCATCACTCCTCTTAGGTAGGAACTGAGGGGTAAAACAAAAGAAGAAGGTTCTTACCCATAAGACCCCTGGACACACTGCCCTCTCCAAGCCGATCCTGTGTTAGCAAAAGGGGCTGGAGTCTGCATTGATTCCGGAGCGAATTCTGGGCCCAATGCAAGTCATTGCTACTTAAGATGAACAAAATGTGGGTTTGTATTGGTGGAGTTTTCTCCCCCATAGCTTGAACTAACCAAGGCAGCATTATCTATCATTCATTCGCTTTTGTTATAGCATCTGGATTACTGGCTTAGTTCTCTCATTTCTTTTTAAGAACATCATTTATGCTGTTCTCAGATACTTGATCAATTATTTTGGTAGTGCTACGGTCTGAATGTTTGTGTTTCCCCAAAACTCATATGTTGAAATCCTATTTTAACATACGAGTTTTGGGGGATGGTATTAGTAGGTGGGGTCTTTGGGAGATGCTTAAGTCATGAGGGTGGAATCCTCATGAATAGGATTAGTGCCTTATAAAAAAGCTCCAAAGAGATCCAGAGCCCCTTCTGCCACATGAAGATACAATAAGAAGTCTGCAACCTAGAAGAGGGCCCTCCTCCAAGCATGCTGTCACCCTGCTCTCAGGCTTCCGGCCTCCAGAGCTGCGAGAAGCAAATTTCTGTTGTTTATAAGCTACGCAGACTGTGGTATTTCATTACAGCAGCCTGGACAGACTAAGAAGTAGGCAGAATTCTGAGATGGCTCCCAAGATCCCTGTGCTCTGGTGTACACGTACCTCCTCTAGGTTATTCAGTCGAACACTAGTCTTAGATTCTGCTGTGAAGGGATTTTGCAGGTGCAATTAAGTTCCCAGATCAATTGACCTTAAAATAGAAGATTATCCTCAGTGGTCCTGACATAATTGGATGAGCCCTTAATGGGACTGTGTTCTTCTGGTGTAAGTATGAGGAGGAATATGGAAGGGGTCACAGGACAAGTGGCCTCTAGGAGCGTAGAGCTGCCCCTGCCTAACAGCCAGCAAGATAACAGGGGCCTCAGTCCTTCAATTGCAAGGGACTGAATTCCACCAACAACCCTGTGAGCTTGAAAGACCCAAGTCCCAAAAGGGATCAGCCCAGCCAAGGCCTTCATTTCAGTCTTGTAAGACGCTGAGTAGAAAACTTAATTTGGCCACACCCAGACGTCTGACTCGCAGAAACAGATAATAAATGAGTGTGTTTTAAGCTGCTAAGTTTGTAGTGATTTGTTATGCAGCAACAGCAATCTATTACAAGCAGATATAATGTACTTAATCTGGCCTACAATGTAAAGAAAGTTAAGTATAAATGTAATTTTAACTTTTAGATCTCATTCTTTTTCCTTTAGAACCAAATACAAAAGGATAGTTTACTATACCTTTCATTTACTAAATAAAAATTAAATTGAAAAGTTTAATACTTTGTTTATGTTTATCCAAAACTTGGAAGGTTTCTTAGAGGTTAGGATCATTGCTAAGCACTCCTTATTCTTTCTTCCATTTTTAAACAACTCTTCTATTGTAATTATAAGGTTTTAGAATTCATAGTTTGTCTTTCTAAGACATAAAATGGAATTCACTTCCCTAAATTCAAACCTGCGCAGTAAGAATATAGCAAAATAAACAGGAAAAATCCCTGTAACACATTCATCCAGTGCAATACTGTATACCATGCCTGGTACCCCACTGGTAATAATAATCCTGCAAGATGAATAAAAATGTAATTTCATCAGGTAATATCAATATGAAAAAATTAAATGATAAATAGACATGTTTCTATTTTTGATTTATAAGTGGCTGTCTATATAACTGAATTTTCTTCTAGTTTGATTCAAGACTTAAATGATTTTCTTTTTCTTTTCTGTATCAATCAATGAAGCTTAGTTTCTAATTAATTTTGGAGCATCTGAAACTTTGAGCTCCTGGATAAATGTATTACCTAATACTAAGGTTTTGCTTGTTTGTTTGTTCATTTGTCTCAAAGAATTGGATATGTTTTAATGGTAGTAAGAGAGAAGCGAAGTTTCAACTACTCAGACCAGCACAAGAAGGACTTCAACTGAAGCACCCTCCCACTCCACCAAAAAATAAATAGTATATCTCTCAATGAACAGTGCCCCCTAGTGGTAGACCAAAATTATCGGTAGGTTAACAGCACAATAAAAATCTTACTGAGATATAAAATGGTAAGTACAAAATAATTTTCTCTTTAAAACAATTAGAAATAGTTAGGCAGAACATTTTAGAGTAATCATTGCAAAGTGGATTATGGGAATTCACAGGGTGTTTAGAAAGCCAAAAGGGAGCCATTATATCTGCTGGGAAAAGTGAAAATCTAGGATTAACAGCCTTTAACATATATGAAATTAAATTATCCCTAATACAAGTAGCAGGGTAATCTCAACAGCCATTCGTCCTCCCATGACTTTTCCACTGAGATGGTGGACAACTAAAACTAGGCTGACTCTTCAGATAAATGGGATAATTTTAGACACTTACATGACCCTTTAGAATCATGGAATCATTAGTACAGTCAGCAACATCTGTCCTGCTAGCTGTACTTTATAGTCAAAATCACTAAGGCTCAAAGAAAGTGAGGAAATGGTATTGTTTCCAGTTCCCCACCCCTGAAATACCTGGGTTTATCCTTGATGCACTATACAGAATGTACCCCACTCTGTAACTCACTGTTGCTGCTGAAAGGTGAGTGATTGAGTCCTTACTGCCTGGGCCCTGTAGCCAAATTGCTTGGGGCCCAAGTCTAACTGCTGTATACTGAGTTTGTGGCCTATGTCTCAATCACTCTGCACTTAAGTTTTCTCACCTGTAAAAAGTAGTTGGTAACAGTATCACAGTCGAGGAATTGTTTTCAGGATTAAATGAAAAACCCAGGGAGACTTCCGGCCAAGATGGAGGCATAGGTAGATACACTGTGCCTCCTCGCACAACCAAAAGAAGGACAACAACAAATTTAAAAACAAAAGACAACCAGAGCTGCCAGAAAATCGAACTGTATAGAAGTCCAACAACCAAGGAGTTAAAGAAGAAATATTCATCCAGACCACTAGGAGGTGTGGAGATGGGCACCAAGTGGAGAGGACTCATGGCAAGATGGCGGCTGGAGAACCCGGTGAGGCAGGGGATTTTGGACTGGGCAGTCCCACATTCTTGTGCAGATAAGCTAGGATGAACAACTAGGGAGTGAGACAGATGGTGCAACCCAGGGTCCCAGTGTGGGGAAATAAAACCTCAAAGCCTCTGATTGAAAACATCTGTGGGGATTACAGTGGTAAGAGAAACTCCCAGCCTCACAGGAGAGTTCGTTGGAGAGATGCACAGGGTCCTAGAACATACACAAACCCACCCACCAAGAATCGGCACCAGAAGGGCCCAATTTGATTGTGGATAGCAGGGGGAAGTGACTGAAAACCGGCACAGAGCGGAGCAAGCGACACGGTTCCCTCTTGGACCCCTCCCCCATATACAGTGCCACAATGGTTGCCCCGCCCTGGTGAACACCTAAGGCTCCACCCCTTACTACATAACAGGTGCACCAAGACAAAAAAAAAATAGCCCAAATGAAAGAATAGATCAAAGCTCCAGAAAAAAATACAACCAAGCAATGAAGAGATAGCCAGCCTATTCAGATGCACAGTTTAAAACACTGGTAATCAGGATGCTTACAGAATTGGTTGAGTATGGTTGAAAAATGGAGGAAAAAGTGAAGGCTATGCAAAGTGAAATAAAGGAAAATGAGCAGAGAACCAACAGTGATGGGAAGGAAACCAGGATTCAAATCAATGGTTTGGAGCAGAAGGAAGAAAGAAACACTCAAACAGAACCGAATGAAGAAACAAGAATTCAAAAAAATGAAGAGAGACTTAGGAACCTCTGGGACAACTTTAAACATCCCAACATCCAAATCATAGGTGGGCCAGAAGGAGAAGAGGAAGAGGAAGAAATTGAAAACTTATTTGAACAAATAATGTAGGAGAACTTCCCCAATCTGGCAAAGGAAATAGACATCCAGGAAGTCCAGGAAGCTCAGAGAGTCCCAAAGAAGTTGGACCCAAGGAAGCAAACACCAACACACATCATAATTACATTACCCAAGATTAAAGAGGAGAGAATCTAAAAAGCAGCAAGAGAAAAGCAGACAGTTACAGACAAAGGAGTTCCCATTAGACTACTAGCTGATTTCTCAAAAGAAACCTTACAGGCAAGAAGGGGCTGGAGAGAAGTATTCAAAGTCATGAAAGGCAAGGACCTACATCCAAGATTACTCTCTCTAGCAAAGCTATCATTTAGACAGAAAGGGCAGGTAAAGTGCTACCCAGATAAGTTCAAGCTAAAGGAGTTCATCATCACCCAGCCCTTATTGTATGAAATGTTAAAGGGATTTATCTAAGAAAAAGAAGATCAAAAATATGGACAGTAAAATGACAACAAACACACAGCTATTAACAACCAAACCTAAAAAACCAAAAAACAAAAAAACTAAGCAAACAGCTAGAACAGGAACAGAATCACAGAAATGGAGATCACATGGAGGCTTATCAGCAGAGGAGTGGGAGGGGGAGAGAGGGAGAAAAGGTACAGGGAATAAGAAGCATAAATGGTAGGTAGAAAATAGACAGGGAGGGTAAGAATAGTATAGGAAATGTAGATGCTAAAGAACTTACATGTGCAACCCATGGACACGAGCTAAAGGGAGGGGGATGAGGGTGGGAGGGGGTGTGCAGGGCGGAGGGGAATAAAGGGGGAGAAATGAGACAACTGTAATAGTATAATCAATAAAAATATTTTTTAAAAAGAGAGAAACACAAGAAAAGTGCTTAGAGCCGTGCTGGCACCTGGTAAAGCTTGACAAATGCTAGGTGTAATAGCTGATACTGCATAGATTGACAAGCTCTTCAAAAAGTTGCAAACATGGGGGTTATATTTAAAGCTGTCTAGAATGCATACCAACTATCAACAATGATAAGTTACTTAGGAGAAGGACTTTTGACGCCAGCAGAACTTCAATGTTTTTACTTGGCATATTTCAGTATTGTTGGAATGTGTTGCAACAAGCATGCTGTACCATTGTAATTTTAAATAGATAAATCAAGACAGACTATTTCAAAGCCTGCTTCAGTAATCTACTCTAGTCCTTAGAGCCCATCTTCCAGAATTTCTTTAATACATTTAACTTTCTTGTCCTCTTAGCCCTTTTTTGTAAAGATGTCCGACCCTCTCTAGGCTAACCTTTTGATGAGACCTTTTGATTATAATCCAGTGGTTGCTGATGTTTGCACTCCCAGAGTGCATCTGCAAAAGGCACGCATATGCTACAGACTCCTGCAGTGTAAGCACACTGGTGCTCACTCGGAAGAGGACTGCAGTCATGCACCAGGGAAGCCGAGCCACCATTGAGATTTCCATCAGCATCAGAGTGCTGAAAGCTGTCACGGCAGTCCGCTATTTGGGCACCAGGCTGTCTATCTGCACTTGGATTGACAGGAAAAGGAAACACTGAAAAGAGAAGCAAACCACCAAGCATCCTTCCCAGGGTTGCCGCCCTGGCACCGCAGCCCAGACCAAACCAGAGCTCTGCAGACCCTGCTGCTCTCCCACCTCCCAGAGGAATGCACAATTTAGAACTGCTATAGAATCCTCCAGCAGCTTCATCAGGACATTTACGATCTACTGAGGGGTTTTTTTTTATTATATTTTATTGATATGCTATTACAGTTGTCCTGATTTTCTCCCCTTTGCCCCCCTTTCACCCACAAGGGAGTGGAGGTTTGTTTTGTTGGGGTTTTTTTTAACAAAGAGGCGACTCTTCAGCCTTTAATCTCCTTTGTAAAGTGAGTGTGTGTTAGCTAGGGTGATGCTGGCTGCAATAACAAAAGTTTATTTCTCCCTTAAAATAATCTTCTGCAGATGCTCTTGAGTGGAGGAGGCAGGGCTCTGCTCTACACAGTACTTCTGGGACCCACGTTTACGGGGGCAGAAGGGGGTTTGCTGTCTTCAATGATGGCTTTCAAGATCCCTTGGGCTTTTGGTATCTAGCTAGTAAAACGGGAAAGAGGAGCATTCATGGGAGGTTTTTATGGGCCAGTCGTGGAAATCGTGCCTTTACATTCTGAGGACACACCTATCTATTTTATGTGCAAGGGAGGATGGGAAATGTGGTTCACCTGCGTGCCCAGAGAAGAGGGCATGGGCGCACTGAACAGAGAGCTAGTCTCTGCCAAACAAACAAACATATTTACCTTGAAGGATTGTGATAAGGATCAAAGATGATATGGTGGTTTATGCTTGGATCACTGGGCTATTGGGGAGAGCAGGTGAGGATGTAAAATGCCCCGGTAAAATACCCAAGCAGAGACTGGGTAGTGGGCCCCGCTGGAGTAGGCACAGGCACGAGGTAAGATGATGGCAGAGCAGACGGACTAAGAGGTGTAAGGTGGGAACACTCAGGTAGTCACTAATGCTGCTCACCAAAGGGTTTCGGTGCTCTGCCTTTGGGGGTGTGGTCACGTGGCTAGTTTCAGCCAGCAGGCAGAAGTGATGTGTATCACTTCCAGCCTGAGCTTTTAATTGCTGGGTTAAGTCTGTATAGAGGGCTCTTTTCCCTCCTCCTTGAACAGCAGACAGAATTCCAGAGAGGTCTGGCTCCACCGGTCTAGGTTCTGGAGAAGCACAACACAGAGCGGAGCCTCCGGTCACCCACACGACATGTTGTTTTAAGTCACTGGGATTTTGAAGTTGTATGGAACTGCATCATAACCTAGTGTATTCTTACTGACATAGAAGCCTTTTCTTCAGGCAAGAGGACTCAGATAGTCTGTGAACACACAAACCAACAGAAAGGCATTCTTGCCATGGCCAGGTAGCTCAGTCCCGATATGCGTCATCACACTACGCCAGGGTTGCAGGTTCAATCCCCGATCAGGATACATAAAAGAATCAACCACTGAATGTACAAACAAGTGGAACAACAAATCAACGTTTCCCTCTGTCTCTCTGAAATATATATATATATATATATATATATATATATAATTGCATTTTAGGTCATCAGTTCCAAGAACTAAGGGACCATGCTTTTAAGAGCATAATTTATGCATTATTGCCTCGATGCAAGCAAAAAAAAACCGTGCTTGATGGGCCTTGAATTGTTTCAAATACTGATAAAAATCAACTTTCAGTACAGCGCCAGATGCACTTTCTTCCTCAAAAGATCATTAGCTACACTTTAGAGAAAGCTTAAAGCTAAAAAATGCCAAAGAGAGATGTTAAGAACATAAAATCAGAAGAGAAAAATGAAAATGGGAGGGCTTTGGAGGGAATTGTGGGCAGCCGTCAGAAGCATTTTATGTACGGGATAAATTTGGCTCCTTGCCTGTCCTCTGGGGTCTCTAGAACTGACCCAAATTAGGAAGGGCCTCCTGCAGTGTTGGTTGCTTTATGGGACCTCCTGGCACTCTGGCCTGGGACCAGCCCTGTAACGTTTTCCTAACTTGTAAAATTCCATCTTGGATCTCACTCACATTAGCCCACACTACAGATAACTTGACATAAAAATCTAGTGAGGGACTATGACTCTTTTTACTACGTCTCCCTAGAGTAAAAGTAAGCAATCCAACTGGACACCCCAGTTCTGCTCACTTCAGCAGAATAGGAAGCTCCGATGCTCCCAGCTAGCTGGTTGAGCTGCCTGAACTAGAGCTCAACAAGCAGAATATAAACTCCTTAGATACAAGAGCTATGTTTTATTCATCTGTGAGTAACACAGTAATTAGTTAAGAGTCTGCTTTGGATTCAGCCAGATTCTGACTTGAATATTGATTCCACCACTTAATAACTGGGTAACTTTGGCCATTTCACCTCCCTAATCCTGTTTCATCGCCTGTAAAATGGGGATAATAATGCCCGACTCCACTGACTTGTGGAAATTAAATGTGACATCTGCATGTAAAGCTTCCGGTGTGACTCAAGAGTCTTTGTCGAGAGCTTGAAAGAACAGTGGCGTCTATCCAACAAAGGGTGTGTGATCTCAGAAGAGACTGTATGAGTTTCCATCAAGTTTAAAGAAAAATTCCTTTGCCAAAGGCTGCAAATACTATAAAGCTGGGGTTAAATAGACATGTCTACACCTCAAGAGACGGGATTGGCTTGCATTTCCTGTGCACTGTTTGAATTTTTATATGGATTAAAAATACATGAAATTAAAAATAAATACAATTTTTGAAGGGAAAAAATGTTTGGCTGGCAGGGTTGCTGGCTTATTTGCTGAATCGTTTAGCTCTTTCAGGGACAGCAAGAACAACAAACAGAAAATACTAATAATAACCCATATTAATAAGGCTGCTCCGTTCCCATAGGGGCCTGGGGGTAGAAACAAAGTATAACAATCGTTTTTAGTTGCACTAAATCTCTCTTCACAGGACTTTAAGCTAGGTTCCCTATACTACCTTATCTCTCCTAAATCTTTCGCCTGCCCCCACCCACAACCTCCCTGCCCAGAGGCTATGGTGGGGAGGGGGACGCAGAGGCCGGTGGGAGAAGCGGGCCGGACCAAAGCACCCCGCCCGCAGGCCGCCTACAGCCCTCGACCCCGGGGGCCGGGCCAGCCGGGAACCCGGCGCAGACCAGGCCCCGGCCCAGAGGGCGGGCCCGAAGCCCCGGGCTCGCCTCCGCCCCGTGCCGCGCCGCGCCCACCGCTTCCCCGCCGCTCGCTCGGGGCAAACTCGCGCGCCCGGAGCCCCGTCCGGGGAGCGCCGCCACCATGCTGCAGAAGCTGGAGAAGGTGCTGCTCCTGAGGACCTTCCGGGGCCGGACGGTGCGCATCGTGCGGGAGCATTACGTGCGGCCCAGCGTGCCCTGCAACAGCCCGCTGTGCCCGCAGCCCGCCACCTGCCGCAACGGTCAGGCTCAGGGTCAGGGTCAGGGCCCGCGCGGGGGCGAGGGCGGCCGGGGCGCGACCGCGGGGCCGAGGCCGAGGGCGGGGAAGCGGGAGTCGTGCGCCCGTGGAGGCGGAAGGACACGACCAGAGGCGGAGCGCGAGGCCGGGACGCGCCAGTCGCAGTTCGCTCGGCCTGCAGCCGCGCCCTGGCTTCACCTCCGGCCCTGGAACGAGGGCGGCGGCCCCAGAGGGTGCTCTGCTTCTGGGGCTCTCCGCACAGGACACCCGGACTGCTGCGCCCCCTGAAATGGAAGGGCCCGGAGACGGTTGCCTCCACAGCCCAGGAGCCCGTTGACTTGGGCTTTCCGTGGGGCCTGGTCGCAGGGACCTGCCCCTTCCTGTCCGCCAGGGTCGCCTCTGGTGCAATGGGGGAAGTCGTGAGCGCTCGGCCCTTCCGTGGCTGGCGGGACGCGAATCAGTGGCAGGAGCGCGGAAATCTGCTGCTGCTCATTTTACATTTCGTTGCTCCCTACCAGGTCTCTGACCTGCCAGCACCGATGCCTCTGGCCTTTATCCAGTGGAGAGCCCTCCACTGCTGGGCTGGTGAATTGTCTGGACCCTCCTTGTCCTGGAATGCCGTGGGGGAAGTTGGATTTGGCCTGGTGTGCACTAGATCTTCCTGCACTTGGTTTCTAGGCTGCAAGGGAGGCCCACTGAACGCAGAAGCCTACGGGCTCTCTTACCTCCCGTGGGAGATGAGCCTGCTGGGCCTTCTCAGTGAATACAGGATTCGGGATCCCTAGCTTGGTGAAGGATCGATGGTTGAGGTGAACATTTCAGTTAGCTCCCTGACATGGTCCGGGTGGAAACCCTGCCACTGCCCTTGCTTGCACTCAGCATCTTTTCTGGCTCTTGGCGACTGCTGCTCGTGTTCACAAACTTGAGATAGAACCTACTTGAATTGCTGGACAGAAACAAGTGGCTGACATATTTTTCGAGTGCCTCATTTGAATGTGAGCTGCTCATGAGTTAACACAAATATTCAGGTTGTGCTGAAGATGTGCTTTTACAAACTCCGTCCCCTCCTGATCCCCTGGCGACACCGTAAACCACACTGAGCGTTTATTTATCACAGCTTCAGAAAAATGAACGTGCTGAATTTACCCGAACTTTGGGCCCCTACCCAGGCCCATTTGTCTGGTCGTTTAAAAACTGCAGGGCGTAGGTAAGGCTGGAAGTTATTTCGGACATGAGGGCACCAGTAATAATAATCCAGGTTTGCAAGTGTTGTCTAATCCCTTACATTTTGAACTGTGCTTCAGACGGGAAACTCTTGTCTGGTGATGTGACTCATTACATGACCCCAGATTGGAAAGTCGTTCAAGATTACCTCGAGATCCTGGAGTTGCCGGAATTGAAGGGAATTCTTTTCATGCAAACAGCTTGTCAAGCTGTGCAGCATCAAAGAGGCCGGAGGTATCTGTTTTTGCATTACTTAAAACATTTTATATTTCCGCTTCAACATCTGTCCAAAAGATCTGACTGTAGATCACGAAGCCGCAGTGTCCAGTATGTGGGCATTTAAGATACTTGGCTTTTCGTTTGCATTTTATAACAGTTATTGGTTATTACTTGTTGATAATGCATATTAACTAATCTTATTTATAGATATATTGTTTCAGAAGCCTACTTTTTGTTCCCCTGAGAAAAAAGTACTTAGTTTTACATTTCAGACTCCTTTATTGTGGATACAAATTGTATTTGTAGTGATTTATTCAATGAAACCAGAAATAACTTGTTTTATTTTTAGGTTACTAGTATAACTACCAACCATAGTAATTGTATTTGCTAAACAAAGGATTTTTGATTGAAATCAGTCTAAAATGCTTGCCGTGTACCTTTTAAACAAATACTCTAAGAATTGGTTTTGTTTCATTTAACGTTGGGAAAAGATTTATGATTTGAACCTGAAGACTCATGCTGTCTGGAAACAGCATACAGTGTTACAATTATATATCCAAACTCTTAACACCCCGAGTCATTTAAACAGCAGAAACTGCATTTATTCTTTTTAAAATGTTGTAGTTTCTTCAGACATTGGTAGTAAAAGATGAAGTGTGTTTATTTGTATATGAAAATGACAAGTTGTCCTTATTATATGCTCAGTTCAAAAAAAATATGCACTAACTAGATTGTGTGCAGGTTTTCCAGATAGAATATTTTAACATGAGCTGGGTGTTGATTTTGTTCAGACAGAAAGATATAGATGTTTATACACATTCGTGTTTAAATGCTGCTCCAGGTGTCGTATTTCAGTTTCTGCTACTAAAATCAATTTGTTGTTATCATTCAGATTGCCAACACACTGCAGATCCTTTTCAACTTCTGTTTTCTAAAATATTTTTAATATTAAGGTTTGTTTTAAAAACCAATTGCTGGGTCATTCAAAAACAAAGAATTGGGATTTAAATGTCTTTTCCCCTGAACATTTCAAAAATAGTTAACTTGATGAAAAACTATTGGTTTTCCATCGCTTTACCATGTCTCTGAATATACTAAATGTGAAAACAAAAGATGAGGAGTTATGAAATAGGCTCATATGATAACATGCTAGTTTTTCCATTCAGTAAGCACTTTTTGAGCCTCCAGTTTCAGGCCTTCTGGAATAGTACAAAGTCTCAGTCCCTTTCCCAACACGCCTGTGTTGTCCGGTTGGGGTTGGACGCAAGAAGGCAATTGCAACGCACCTGAGACACATTTGAGTGAATTAAGTGTGGGCGGTGCAAAGTGCAGAGTAAATAGGGGGGTGGGGGATGGGGATTAGGCCACAAAATCCTCTGAAGGAAATAGATTTAAGACTGGTCTTAAATAAAGGAAGGATAATGAATATGATTGATGAGGAGGAAAAAGAGCCAGGAAAGGAATCAGCGAGTTTGGGACTTGGTGCTTTGTTTATGTGTTAAGCAAACCAGCTGGTATGTTGAGGTTGAAACAGCTACATGACCAAAAGGACCTAAGCCCTAGAAAGTGCCCTTTTGAAAGCTTACTTTAGAATTCATGATAGCTGTTGAGTATATAACATCTAGGAGTTTGCTTTATTAATTTGGCATTCATAAGTGTTAAGTGGAAGTCATGTGACTTTTTATATTTAACCAAATGTGGTGTAGCAGAAGCTTTGTGGTGTTCTGCTTCGTTTAATGTTGGGAAACATTTTGTTTTGATTTTGGAGTTCTTCCTTGGAGATTTTTGAGAGATACTATTAAATAATTCATTCTGTTTGATATGCTTTTAGGAACATGATTGCTTAGGAAAGCTTTGTCAGTTAAAAATACCTGCTCTGGTCTAGTGTCTGGTTTAAGGATGCCTTGCTTTCCTCTTTTGACCCCCTTTCTGAATTCCTTCGATATAGCTTCTGATTCTCAATAGTTCATGCTTCAGTTCCGCAACATGTAATATGAGCTAGGGATCATAGAATATTATAGTCGGAGAGGATTTAAGATGATCTCACTCCCCACTCAATACATCAGTGTTACTCAACATGAGTAATGCCATTTCACTGACTTTGTTTCTAAAAGAAGATGTTTCTCATGGACACACAGCATTCATTTAAATTATTTTGTTGTATTATTATTTAAATATGTTGAACATATATCTATGTGTAAGTCTTCATGCTTAAATATTTAATACAACACTAAGACCAGATTGGACCTTCCGGTTAAATAAACAAAACTGTAAAATCTGAAAACTGCAAATGTGACAGATGACATTGTGTCACTGAAGTGAAATTGCCAGAATTGGGTTTAACAACAGAAAGACATAGCTCTAATCTGCTTTTGTATTTAATATGATTTTGGTTTTTTATTTCAATGACATTAATGCCACTATTTCAATGGCCTGTTCTCATAAGTATATTGTACAAAACAGCCCTGGCTGGTGTGGCTCAGTGGATTGAGTACCAGCCTGCGAACCAAAGGGTTGCCTGTTCGATTCCCAGTCAGGGCACACGCCTGAATGGCGGGCCAGGTCCCCAGTACGGAGCTCACAGGAGCCAGCCACACATTGATATTTATCTCCCTCTTTTTCTCCCTCCTTTCCCCCTCTCTAAAAATAAATAACATCTTTTAAAAAGTTTTTAAAAAGTATATTGTACAAAACGGTATGAAGAAGTTAAGGTTTTGATTCAGGGTACTCACACATTCTGCCATTTAACATTCCTCAAATGCTGATTTAACGAGGGGTCTCTTGATAACTCTGTAAGGCTGTCTTGTTGGCCACATTCATTTATTCGGGTGGCTTCCTGTTGTTGTTGTTTATTGAATTCATCCGATGACATTGGTTGATGAAATTATATAGGTTTCAGGGGCACAACCTTTGTGTGTGTGTGAACACCACCTCCTTCCACCTGCTGTACTTTTTCTTTTCTTTTCTCTCCTCTTTTTTTTTTGGTATTAAGAACTGTATTATTTTACTCATTGATTTATTATTGAATTTACTGGGTGGACATTAGTTAATACAATTATATAGGCTTCAGGTGTACAATTCTATAACACCATCTGAATGTTGTCTTGTGTGTTCACCACCCCAAATCAAGTCTCCTTCCATCACCATTTATCCCTGTTTTCCCCTCTCCTAGCTCCCCCCACCTCCCACGTGTTCATTGTTTTATTCAACAAATATTTGCTGAGAGACTGTATGTTCTAGAAACTGTGCTGGCACTGAGGAGACAGTAGTGAACAAAAGCAGACAGGGTCATGAGGGGGAAAGGGGCGGTAATCAGGTAACCACACAAACAGATGGAGAACTGCAGCTGGGACAAATGCGCTGAGGGACAGGTACCAGGCTCCAGGAGAGCCCAAACCACTCGGGGAGACGGGAAAGTCCTTCCTGAGTGCCATGCCTCTGCTGAGCTCTCAGGGATGAGTAGGTATAAACCGGGAGAAAGGAGGAAATCTTTCCAGGTGAGGAAACTGCTGTGCAAGGTCATAGGGAAGGGAGCGCTGCCCAGGGAACTGAACAGGCCCTGGATTGGATGGTGGACTTCGTGGCTGCAGTGCAGGTTCTTACGCAGGGTGGGATGGCGTGATCAGATTGCTGTTTTGAAAAGATTACAGGGCTGGTGGAGCAAAAGCATGGAGTAAAGAAGACAGGATGCTATTGCTTTAGTGCAGATGAGAGATGCTGGTACCTTAGAGATGGAGAGAAATAGACATTTCCCAAAGCTATTTAGTAGTAAAAACTATAGAACTTCCCAAGTACGTGACCAAGAGAATTAAAAACATGTCCACACAAACACTTGTACAGCTCTATGTACAATAGCCAAAAAATGGAAACAACCCAAATGTCCATCAGCTGATGAACGGTTACCCAAAACGTGGTTTATCCATGCAAGGAAATATTATTCAGCCGTAAAAAGGGATAAAGTACTGATACTTGTTACAACGTAGATGAACCTTGAAAATATTATGCTGAGTGAAAGAAGCCAACCACACAGAAAAATCACATAGTGTCTGATTCCATTTATATAAAATGCCCAGAGTAGGTAAATCCGAGACAGAGAGGTAGATGGTTTAGGTGGCCAGGGGCTGGGTGTCAGGGAAATGGAGAAGCCCTGCTTAATGAGCATGAATCTTTTGGGGCTGATGAAACCTTCTGGAATTAAATAGTGGGGGTGGTTGCACAGCTCTGTGACTGTACTGAAAACCACTGAATTGTGCATTTAAAAGGGTGAATTTTATGGTATGTGAATTATATCTCAATAAAGCTGTTTCTTTTTAAAAAAAAAAACAAAAAACCTTTAGAACTTAGTACGGGTTTAGATAAGTGAGGTGAGGGAGAAGGTGGTGTCAAGGATAACCCTGGGGAGAGAGGAGGCAGCAGAGGAGGTCCAAGGGGGAGGGGTAGCTAAAGCTCCTGCGTTTAAAGTGTCTGAGGCTTCCAACGGGGCAGGCACCTCCCCGAATGGCACTGCAGTTAAAAGGCAGTCATTCAGCTCCTCCAAAATACTGTTAGAGGTGTTTTAAGATATCACCTAATACAAGTGGAGACATAAAGTCCTTGTAGAAAACTCAAGGACCTCTGAAAGTAAGTCTACGAGACCCTGCCAGGGTTCTGGGAAGACTGGTTGAAGAAACGCAACATTGAGTGCAAAGCTCACTTCCCCACTGGTTGTGGGGCCCACTTCTAATCCCCAGGGAGTGTAATCAGCAGGCGAAAGGGGTGTTGCCTCTGTGAGACCGCCACTGGAAAAAAAAAATCAATCTAAAGAAGGTAAGTTCAGCCCTGGCCGGATAAGCTGAGCTGATTAAAACATCATCCCAGTATGCTAGGTTTGTGGGCTCAACCCCGGTCAGGGCACATACAAGAAGCAACCAAGAAATGCATAAATAAGTGGAACAACAAATAGATGTTTTTCTCTCTCTCTTATGCCCTTCCCCTCCCTTCCTCTCTCTCAAATCAATAAATTAATTTTTAAGAGCTCAGTAACATTTTTATTGTATTTTTTCCATCACCATTTAGTCCCCTTTTATCTCCCTTACCCCCACAATCACCACACTGTTGTCCATGTCCTTGAGTCCTTTTTCCTTTTTGCTCAATCCTTTCACCCCCTTAGCTGAATAAATTATTTTTTCAAAGAATTTTTTTTTAAAGGTGAGTTCAGCTGTCCCTCTAAGAAATTGTCTGGAATGTTTTCATAATAGAGATTTGGAAAACAATTAAGCCACTCCAGGGAACCTAGGGACTTCCTGTAAGACTGGAATTTTTAAAACTTAAGATAATTTTATTGCACTTGACTCTCTGAAACTAGTATTCTCCTATCATTCAGGCACTGTGATGTCCTTCACTGGCTCCATGCATGGTACTCAACAGCATCATGTGCACCGCCGTCCCTGAGTAACAAAAAATGTGACTGGACGGTATGTGTGCACTATTAAATTAGAGCCATAAGCCCGCTTTCCTGTAAGAAAACCCAAATGTCACACTCAGAGTGATTCTGTTTCTTTCCTGCTTTCCCCATCAGTATTCTTGTGCCATTCGTTCATTTATTTTATCCAGCTGATGCATAGCTGACAAATGGAAGCACGCACTAAAAAGCTAAGGAAATATATGGGAATGAAACTTAAAATGAGAAAATTCTTTTTAAGCAATATATTTTTCCAAACACTAGAAAGAATTGCTGTTACTCTCCTGTGGTGCTACCCCCAGGTCTGAAGTGCAGGTGTGACGAATGCGGTGCTGTGTACGAAGTCCAATGAACTGAAAATGTCAGCTTCTCCTGAGAAATGCCTGATATTGGGCTGTCTGCTGTCACAAAGAGTTGTGAGTTCATTGATTCATTTGGAAAATATTTATTGAGCACCTACTATGGGCTAAGCACTGAAGATACAAAGGTGAAGCATACTGTCTGCTGACTTGAGCATCTTGTCCCCTCTCTCCTCCCTCGGGCCCTTTGGCTGGCTGGCTCTCCTTGTCCGGTGGGACTCGAGTGCTGCCTCCTCCCAGATACTTTCCCCATCACTCTCACCCTGAGCTCTTCCTCTCACCGCACTTACCCCACTGAAATGGGTGGTTCTGTGTTTTTGTTTTGTTTTGTTTTACCAAATAGCATAGCTATTTTTTATAATTGTGGTAAAATATATGTATATAATATAAAATTTACCATTTTAAAGTGTACAGTTCAGTGACGTTGAGTGCATTCACATTGTTATACAACCAGTCTCCAGAACTTATTTCATCTTCCCAAACTGAAACTCTACCCCCATTGAACACTAACTTCCCATTCCCCCGCCCCGTCTCCCGGCAGCCGCCATTCTCCTTTCTGTCTCTGTGTGTCTGAGTGCTCCAGGAAACACAGCCCCTTTGTGGCTGGCTCGTTTCCCTCAGCATCATGTCTTCCAGCTCCATCCATGCCGTAGCATGTACCAGAACTTCCTTTTTAAGGCTGAATGATATCCCGTGGTACATATATATCACGTTCTGTTTTTCCATTTGTCTGTTGATGGACACTTAGGTTGTCTACCTTGTGGCTCTGTGAATAGTACTGCTCTGAACAGGGTTTACTAATGTCTTTTCGAAACCCCACTTTCAGTTCTTTGGGGTCTACACTTGGGAGTGGATTGCTGGGTCACATGGTAGTTCTGGCTCTGGTTTTGATATTTTTTGAGGAGCGGGTGGTTCTGGTGTGTTTGCCATGAGCAGGGTTGCTGTGCACAGATGAAGGGCAGCGTGGGGTGTCTGGGCGGGGGCCCCTGAGGCCTTCCGTGGAGCAAAAGACCTGGCACATGGAATGCAGCAAAGATCTGCGGCATGAAGGACGTTTAGTAAGGGGGACAATTTGTAAACACATAATTGCACTGAGCTCAGGTGCTTTCTTAGGGGTGTATAAAATGTGATGGTAGATAAATAGAGCAAAAACTGTGGAAGATAAGATCAGGGAAAATGGACAATACGTTTTCGGTATTTTCTCTAAAATAATAAAGTACAGATTTTTAAAATGTTTTATTTATTTATTTTTAGAGAGAGGGGAAGGGAGGGAGAAAGAGAGGGATGGAAACATTGATGTGTGAGAGACATGGATCGCCTGCCTCTCGCGCGCCCCCAGCTGGGAGCCTGGCCCGCAACCCAGGCAGGTGCCCCCACTGGGAATCAAATCTGCGAACTTTGGGTTTGCAGGCTGGGACTCGATCCACTGAGCCACACCAGCAGGGACATAAATCACAGATGTTTATGAAGCCTCTTCTAAAATATTTCTTATAGCTTAACAAGTAAGTGCTCATTTAAAAAAGTGCATGCATGACAGAAATGTGTGGAGCAGAAAGCCTTTGCCTCACCATTCCGCGGGACGATCGCTGCTCACAGGTCCGGCAGGCTCTGCCGTGCGTACTCTAAGAGGTTTTAAGGATAAGTTTGGTATCTTCGTGGACATGGGAAAATTACTGATCTAACATGTTCTGGGCATGTTGGTGTAGGGCAGCTTTCGTTTGCACAAGTGGAATTCTGCCATTTCGGAAAGCTGCCACTCACCGAAATTATAATGAATCCCTTTGTTTATTAGGAAAATGTTATAAGTTGTATTAATTGATGATTCTTTTTAAGATGGCTTAGATTTAGAATTATTAAGAAAATAAGATCACTGTTTCTTGTTTTCTAATGAAGTGTTGAAACCACACAAATAATGGTGGTAGCATTTATTTGGAGAATTCTGCCTTTGCTTTAATGAAAAGATAAATTTTTTAAAAATCCATAATGGCAGGCTGGTGGTAGGAATGGAAGGGCACAGATTTCACTATATTAAATGCCGGTCATCTACCTTGGATAATTTATATGTTAATTTAATATCTGATTTAGTATCAATCGACTTTTAAATAAACATTGACTTCCTATGAAATAACTGTGAGTATTCTGTAGTTCATATTACAACACCTCAACCATTGAAAGCACTGTCTTAGAAACTGACCCATGCAAGACTTCATTTGATCTGTGGCTTTGGCTAACATTGGAGGGATTTCCTGGTGGGAAACCTTAAAACTCTGTTAGTTCTCCCACGGATGAAGCTTACCTCATTCATGTAAATGAGGTGGCTGCATAAATAAAATTTATAGATAAGTCCCCAAACTGAGTTACCCTGCATGTCCTTTTCTAGGGCTGCCAGTGAAAAGTAAAATGTACTGATGCGTAATGCCGTTTATAGAACAACGTGAGGTGCAAAAAGGAAGTACTAAAGCCTGCTTGCCTCTGCGTCTTCTGCGAGCCTTTGAAGTGGGGACTCCGTGGGGCAGTGTCGTACGGTTGCCTCATGAATGGCAGAAGTCTCAGAAGGGGCAAGGGGTGTAGAGGGGCTGGATTGGTCCACAAGTGAATTAATGGGGCCCTGCCCCAGTATGTTCTAGCAGACAAAATTGAGAAACAGCTGCCCAATGATACTGCGCCCACTAAGACCCATATTAAATCAATGTTTCTCAGGTTTTCGATAAGTAATCTTTTTTTCTATCCAATACCTCATCTTTTTTGATCGTTAGCAACAGCTGGTAGTGATGAGTACCGTTTATGTTAGATTAATTTTCCCGTCCGTGTCACAGACAGTATCATAAACTGCGAAACCTCCTGAAGGATGCGCGCCATGATTGCGTTCTCTTTGCTAATGAATTCCTGCAGTCCTGCTACCTCCCTCGGGACAGAGGAGAGCCCGTGGAGAAGTGGCAGACCAGGTACGTACTCAGTTGCTGTGAGCGTCCCGTGCTGTCTTCTGTAATTTCTTTGTCGTTGGTATTTGGCAGTTGGTCTACGCGGTATGCTAAAATCAACAATTATTTCTGGAACCATGATTAATGCTGAAATGCTTAATGTGTTGATATTTTAGGTACATCATTTGATAACATCAATTGATGTATTTTAGAAATTATAATTAGGGAGGTATAGTCCCCAGACCCTCCCAGCCAGCAAGATCGTTCCAGTGATCCAGAAGTCATAACTTTAATGTTTGTGTGTGTGTGTGTGTGTGTGTGTTTGGGTGTGTTTGGGGCGGGCGGACGGTCTTACCTTTAACCTAAGATTTCAGTTTTTCTGGTATAGCTCTAATATCCAAACTAGTCTCATTAAACTTAAGCTGGTTAGTTCTGGTAGCACTGTTTTAGCAAGAGCAGTGTTGTAGCATAGATCCTTCTGAAAGCAGAGCCTGAAGCAAGAACTTGTGGGTTGTTTACTTCTGAGGCAGTTCCCATGAGCAGGAGCGAGAGAGTCGGGGAGTGAGACAGAGGAGGGAAGGCAGTAAAGGGTGAGTAGCTGCTGCTGTGGGGACTGGGGCTCAGTCCTGCTGGGACCTTCCACGACGACGAGGCTGTGCAGGGTGTGCCTAAGAAGTCACCTCGAAGGGCAGAGGCTAGGGCTTCTAGTGAGTGCTCCCTTTAGCTGGGGATCATTTCCCCAGAGTAAATCCATTCATTTGGCTCTTGAGGGGGGTGTGGAACTGCCCACCCAACTACAGCTAGAGTCAGGTGGGCCTACGGCACAGGTTCTCTTCTGTAGAGAGCAAAAGAAACCTTAAACTTTAAAATGTCTCATCTATACCAAACATTCAAATCATCTTTTTCCTTATAATTCTTTATCTGTATAGCCATGAAAAATTAAAAATCTCTAAAGCAAAATGAGCATTGAGATATAAAGTGTCCTCAATATAATGCCCAGGTTCCTACAAGGTTCAGTACCAGAAAGGGAAAAAAAGCAAATGTTTCTCAAGGTTAGGTTTTTGTGAGGACTTCGAATGGTCACACTTCTAATTCCACAGTCTCACACATCCGTATAGTGTTGGTAATCAGTATATGTTGGCTGATTTTTTTTAAACTTCTAGAACTAAAGGAACCTTATGTAGTGTCTTAATTTGCAGAAAGGGAAACAAGTGCCCACAGAAATTAACTGTCCAGATTTACACACTTCACTGGAAACATCCAGTCTTGAACAAGCATCTCTAGACCTAGATTCTGTTGTTCGGTTCAGACTCTTTCCAGGAATATTTTCAGGCATTTCCTGTGGTTCCACATCATACCTTTTTGGATTATGATCTTCAGCTGCTTTCAGCCTAGTTATTCTCTTAGCCAAAAGCTTGTTTTTTATCTTGTACGCCTCACATCACTTGTTACCTGCGTGGCGCTGTGTCGTGCAGCCCTCCAAATAAAAAATGTCAACAGATGGCAGAGCCCTGTGGTTTCTAGGTTATATCAAGAAATGAAAGAGGTGGTGTCGGTGGTCGGATGTCTTAGGGAAAAAGAGGTATCAGCACTTTTTGAGCCATCTTTGTACCCAGCCTGGGGTGTATTTATAGCAGGTGTTCGGGAAGTAGTTGTTGAATGAATGAATGGTTCTCTGCATACACCAAAAGATAGCAGAGTAAAAGCCAGGTGTGAAGTTGTGAACAATGCCTTGTGTTTGTCTGCCTTGGGAGGCTCATGTGCCCTTTGCTTTTCTAGGAGCATATACAGCGCAGCCGTTTGGTACTACCACCACTGCCAGGAGAGGATGCCCATCGTTATGGTGACAGATGATGAAGAGGCGGCTCAGCAGTACGGAAGTGAGACAGGAGGAGTGTTTGTGATTTCCTTCAAGGTATTTCCAGCTGGGGTGTGTGTGTGTGTGTGTGTGCGTGTGTGCGTGTGTGCATGCGCGTGCGTTCATTTCCTAAGTAGTTCCCAGAGGGCTCTAGATCCCTCTGGCAATACAGAAAAGGAAATAAAGAATTAAGGAGGACTTCAAGAAGTTCCAAGTCTTCTCTGCTCCCCAGCTAATTAAGCTTGACTCTAGCAAATCTGGGCAAACCCCCTTGACTGTAAGGCCTGCAGCAGGGGTGCCAAACTCATTTTCACCGGGGGCCACATCAGCCTCGGGGTTGCCTTCTAAGGGCTGAATGTAATTTTAGGACTGTATGAATGTAACTGCTCCTTAACAGTTAAGCGAGAGCTCGGCGCTGCCACTGGGTAGAAACAAGGTGCAGGACTGGTTAAAGCAAGGTAGAGGGCCGGATTCAGCCCGAGGGCCTTGTGTGTGCCCCCTGTGACCTACAGTATCTGCGATATCAGCCCAACAAGCCCCTGTTGACAGTAAACTCATGTCTGTAGTTACAACAATAAAAGTATTAGTGATGATGATGGTGATAGGTTGAATCTAATAAAATTTCCAATATTCTGTTGTTTTTGACCTACAAAATGGCAATTTTACATGGTTCCACCTAATAGCAATAACCAACATAAATCTCTGCCATGCACTATTCTAAGTGTATTATTTCATTTAATTCTTGCAACAGCCTTATCAGGTAGGTGTTATCATCCCCATTTCATTGGTGAGGAAGGCAACCAAAGCACAGAAAGAGTAGGCAAGGGCACACAGGTACAAAGTGGTAGAACTGGGATCAGAACCCAGGCAGTCTGATTCCCAAGCTCTTAATTATCATGCTTTTATTGCTTCTTAAATTATTCTTCTGAATATACACAAAACACAGTTTTACAGGCCAGTCTTGTATCTCCGTAGTTCTTCACTATTCCCCAGTTGTGAGTGAATGCGTGCGGAAGTTGAGAGGAACAACGGGAAGGGGTGAGACGTGATGGTGTTTATGTGAAGGCTCTTGGATCAGCTTGGGAGGAGATCATAGATAGGAGCAGCATTATCAGTGACAGTTACTTGGGCTGTCTTAGCAAGACAGCTCTCCTATTTCTTTTATTAAAAATTTATTTTTAGAAGAAGCGAGGGAGAGAAACATCAACATCAGTCGGTTGCCTCTCACGTGCCCCCTACTGGGGACCTGGCCTACAACCCACACATGTGCCCTGACAGGGAATCGAACCAGCGACCTTTCGGTTCACAGGCTGGTGCTCAATCCACTGAGCCACGCCAGCCAGGGCAGTTCTCCTATTTCTTAGGTACCTTTTGGGAGAGTAGGATGAATATTAATCTTTTGATCGATGACTGGTCTCTTCTGTCTTCCCAGCTGGTCAGTCAAGTTCTAATGGTAGATACTTTTTTTTATTCAGAAACTAGAATGAGGCCCTCTGTTACCCCTGTCAGTTTACAGAAAGTCGAGTTGGATTTTGAATTGTAGATTCTATAAGCATTCCCAGGTGCATGTGTTGCTGAAGCTCTGCCAATAGCATTTTCTTGGCCCTGCTATAAAAAGTGTTGTGGCGTGCCAGAGAATTCCAGGGGCACTGGATATTAATGGCAGTGTCACTGATTTTCTCTGTGGCAATGCATCATGTCTTGTTCCCACAGAGGACAGTTGACTAAAATTACATTTTTCTACTTTTTGTGAAAATTACTTTTCTTTGTAGTTCAGTGGTATAGTACAGTTTTATGTTGTAGAGCATTTCCTAAGCAAACTGTGTGACCGAGGGCTTCATGGAGGTGAATGACAGCAGGAAAAGAGAGAGGCTGTGGCATTCAGAGGAGGGGGAAGAAAATCCCCACAGGATTTTCTGTGGAGACTGGAAGTCGAGGTGGGGAAGAGTCAAAGCAACGCATGCTCCGGGAGAGGTGCTTTGTCGTAGTAAAACTTCTTCTTGGCAACTCTTATAAATTCAAGCCTCGGATAAAATTATTGGGGAATTTTCTGCCAAAAAAAGTCCTTGATTTAGTATTATATACATAAAGGCCTTAATTTATATAGTATTTGCTGACTTGGAGACTCTTAGATGTATTTATTTCATTTTATTCATTTTATATTGTTTAAAGCCTGGTGCTTTTTAAAAAAAATCTCTTCTTGTAAACATTTCATGTATTAATTCGTGGTTGAGGGGTGACATTTTTACCAGTACTGTGTCTGTGGTGTTTTAGCTCTCAGTCTGCCTGTTCAGTGAATGTGTGAAGCTGTGCTGTGGCTTATGCAGCACTATCGCGTAAGCAAGCCTTTCTTTCAATTGGTGCTGCAACAGACCTCTGTATATTTACTTCTCACTGAGTTGCCTGTTTTGCTCCATACTAGTCACGTTCTTGTTTTAAGTGCCTTTCAATTTTAACAGTTCCCTTTACAGTGCTGTTTACTGAAGTTGTTTGTTGAATAAAAATGCGTAAATTTAAACACACACACACACACACACACACACACACCCCACCCCGCCCATGCAGACAACTTGTGCCAAGGCTCCCACACCTCCTGTTGGCCTTCCGGACCTCCCTCACACTATTTTCTCAATTACGCTTCCACCTCCCGAGCTGAACCACAGGAGCAGCTGCCACTAATCGTCATACATAAGTATTTCCAGTTCTCCTCAGAAACAATCCAACACAGCTTTTACCAAACCTTTGGCATCTGAGGCTCATACTTGTGTGCAGCAGTTGCTTTTTGCCTTTGTGAATTCAGCAGAGACTAATTCTCGGTGCTGATAAGTGGTAAGGGGCCGCAGAATCGGGGTGCTGATGTTGGCAAAGGCAACTTCTGGGAGGACTAGGGGGAGAGAGGAAGCAGTTTGAACAGGACCCTGAGATGAGTGGCACAAGTGCTGGAGTCAACAACGAGGGTAATGAGTTGAGAAAAGAGAATGTGCTAGACTCCACCTTAGATTTAAAGTTGAGTTAAAATCACACCCAACTTTGGTTTTATTTAGTGAGAGTCAAACACCTGCGGGAGTGTTCTCTGACACAGGGTAGAAGTTACACTGCCAACCTCAGCACACCGTCCTCTGGTGGGTGGTCACCTTGGGGTTTGGTCCGGGCCTCATTTATGCCAGCATGTGCAATAACATTCCGTGACATTGGCAGGGACTCCGACCGCGTGTTTCGGAGTTATGTTTCATCCCAGGCCATCACACTAGTAGCAACACGGAGTGTGACTGACAGGAGGGGTGTTGCCACATGTGTGGGCGGTCACAGAAGACTCGGTCCTCTGGGAGTGTATGAAGTGGGGGAACCCTAATGCCCCAGAATGCTTCGCTCGTTTGACTTTCCCTGCTCTCTGCTCATTTGACATTGCCAGCAGATTAGGGGAAGGGAGACATCTCCTTATAATACACTATACTCCTTGCCATTTTTATGTGCTTAGGTCTTTTATAAATTTCAAACACTTCAGGGGGAAAAAATAAAAAGACAAGAACGTACACGTAGGAGCTTTTTCTTTTCATTCATTGTAGGCCATTATCTGCAGCAATGAGATACATAAAAAGATAGGCAGACTCTGTGTGTGTGTGTGGAGAGACAGAGAGAGATCTGGAAGTTTGGAGTCATCAGGAAGGTGGAAGTGTTCCATGGTAGGAACAGCCTCCTGAGGGTTCATTTGCCAAGACTTCTGGGATTGATAAGATGACAGAAAATGAACTGGTAGCATGACTTAGGAAGGTTCTGCTCGTTTGACACATCTCAGAACTGCGTGTCAGCAGTTCCTGTTTGGGATCTTTTATAACACCACCATAATGAAGACTTTTTCTCTCCTGACCACGTTTCTCTTGTACCTCTGTTGAATGCAGAATTACCTGGACAACTTTTGGCCTGATTTAAAAGCCGCCCACGAGCTTTGTGATTCCATCCTTCAGTCTCGACGGGAAAGAGAGAGTGAGAGTCAGGAGAGCCACAGGAAGGAGTACCCAGAACATCTCCCCCAGGAAGTGTTAGAGGCCGGCATTAAGTCTGGACGCTATATCCAGGTGAGGTGGTGAGCGTGGGCATCGGGACCACCCAGCGTGCTTTCTGCTCTTCTTTGCTCGCCTCCGGTCACAGGTGGCTAACTTCAAAGGCTGTAAACAAGATGGGTAGGAGTAAGCCAGCTCCGATGAGGTTTGAAGTGCTTTGGGAGTCAGTCTTCCTGTAGACGTGGCTGGCTGTTTGGGTCCGCTCTGTGATGTTCTTTATGGGCTTGCGTATTGAGCATCACATGAGTAGCCTTGGAAATGTCCTGGCACTGGGAAAGAGAATGTATTTTTGAATGAAGGTGTGGATGTTTGGCAAAACTGTAAAATTGGTGAAATTTGACTTCTTCATTCCTTTGCCATTTTCCCACCCTTTTCAAGGGCCCCTTCATGACTCCCCAGGACCCAGAACCCAGATACTACCAGGGTCTTGAGAAGAAATCATATAAAATTTTTCAGATTTTAAGTTTTACATGTACTTGTTTATGTGTGCATGTGTGTCTACGAGAACACTGTTTTATCGCATGCATAGATTTGTGTATCCATCACCACTCTCAAGATGCAGAACTGTTGTGTCTTGGATTTTACATTTTGAACAAGCCACTCAGATGGTTTTATGCGGGCAGACATCTGAGGACACTGCACTGAACTCCCTCCCTGAAGTGTGGGCATTTTAGACCAGTATACCTAGAGGGGCTACTGCTCCCAACTGGGAAGTAAAGTTCACAAAGTTCTTGGCAGAGAAGGTATTTTAAAGACCACTCACCACTCAGGTAAGATAGGTTCTGGCACTCCCAACACCTGCTACAGCTAAGAGTAGTTCGAAATGATGGTATGCTCTCTAGAGAAAAAAAACATTGGTGATGAATATAATTCCTAAACAAAGGGATCGCAGACTTTATAAGAATATTATGGGGCCCTAACTGGTGTGGCTCAGTGGACTAAGCACTGGCCTGTGAAACAAAGGGTCACTGGTTTGATTCCCAGTCAGGGCACATGCCTGGGTTGGGTGCCAGGTCCCCTGTGGGGGGCATGCGAGAGGCAACCACACATTGATGTTTCTCTCCATCTCTCTCTCCCTCACTTCCTCTCTATCTAAGAACAAATAAATAAAATCTTTATTAAAAAAAGAATATTGTGGCAATATTTTTATGTAGTTTTTAGAAACTGCAGCTTTTGGAGGTAAAGCAGGCAGCGAAGAAATTTTCACATTGATTTTCCGTATGATTTCAGGGAATTCTGAAAGTCAACAAACACAGAGCACAAATAGAAGCTTTCGTGCGACTTCAAGGAGCCAGCAGTAAAGATTCAGGTTCAGTATAGACCTTACATAAGTCTCCCTTCTACCTTTTCATTCTGACATCACACAATGAAGAAAACACAGTTGAAATTGTCACATCGTGCATGCGATGTCAGATGTCCCCACGTACACTGGGTGTGGGGCCCATGAGTTGTTTTTTTCCTAACTTTTTGTTGATAATTTCTGATTTTATGGTCATAAGCTTTAGAAATTATAATAGCTAATATTTTATTGGGTGGTTACTATATATCAGGTGCTTCTCTAAGCACTTAACATAGATGTTACTGTTTCCACCTTTTCTCCGTGAGGGATGCACGAGGCTACACGTGAGGAAACTACGGTCCAGAGAAGCGCAGTAACCTGCCCAAGACCCGCACCTGCCGAGGGCGGGGCTGGAACTGCACTGAGGCAGACCTGGCCCTGCGCCGCCTCGTGTGCCGCATCGCCTCGCCGCAATCCCCACAAAAGTAAAACAGTGGGAGAACTGTGTAAATACGTTGTAGGATACAGTGTACTTCCTGGTTCTGCAACGAGAAGGTGGAGACACACCATGATAGTCGAGGGAGCCGGGCTGGGTTGAAGGAGAATGAGAAGCTATGGCTTTCTTGAGGCTTCTGCCCATCAGAGTCATCCCTGTCGGTGCTGCAGTGTCCGCAGTTCATCAGCCCGCTGGCCACTCCCTGGCCGTGTGGCCCCTGCACGAGGGTGACAGATTTCCAGTGTGGGCTTCCATGGTCTTGTGCAGGGAAGTGTCACCTACCTTAAAGGATGATTGGGGGTGGCCCTTTATGAAGAGACATTATAAAGTATGACATGGTAGCCATATTTCTTCATTCCTAACCTGTGGAATAAAAGAAGCTTGACCTTTTTTTTGAAAGGAGGAAGGTTTTTCTTTGAAAGAAAGGTGGTGAGACCTCGGATATATTATGTTTGAGGTGCCTCACTGCTGTGGCATCCCCCTTGACTTTATGGGGTTTCTCTGGGCTGTCCCAAACACAGGTTTAGTCAGTGACATCCTAATCCACGGGATGAAGGCTCGAAACCGCTCGATTCATGGAGACGTGGTAGCTGTGGAACTGCTTCCCAAGACTGAATGGAAAGGGAGAACCACTGCCCTGTGTGAGAACGACAGTGATGACAAGGCCACAGGGGAGTCCCCAAGTGAGCCCATGCCCACAGGTGAGCCAGCCGGAAAGTCACGCAGTTAGCCATTTTTCTTGTGATATGTTTTTTTTCCTCTCCTCAACAATCCAGAAATATTGCCATTATTCATATATAATATCACTTTTTTCTACACTATCAGCTTCCCCCTCTGCGGGTTTATTTTATTCTCATCAGCACCCACATATGCTGTAATATCTCCCATCTTAAAGCAAAAACAGAACCCTCTTGGTCCCACATCCCCTGCAGCTACCACCCTTTTCTCTTCAGTTTATGGTGAGACTCCGTGAAACAGTTGACTCTGCATTCTCTCTGCTTCCTCTCTACTCATTTGCTCCCAAAGGCGCTACATTCAGGTGTGCCCCGCACCCCCAAAACAAAATGTTGACCTCTTGTCAAGATCACCAGCGGCCTCGTTGCCAGCAGTCCTTGTCATCTGTAACCTGTCAGCAGCTCTTGGCCCGGGAACCACTGCCTCCTTGTTGGCTTCTGGGTTCTTCCCCTCCCTACTGGTTGCTCCTCCTCAGTTCCTTTGCTGGTTCTTCTTGCACGACCCCAGCTCCTCTCTGGATCCCTTTTTTCCTGGGCACTCTCCCGAGGAGAGCTCATTCAGTCCTCGAGCTTTCTGTCTCCAGCCCAGGCCCCTTTGGCCTGTAATCTTGTCTGTTCAGCACCTCCCCCTGGATGTCTAGTGGGCATCTCAAACTTGCCATGCCTAATAACGAATTCCCAGTTTCCACCTCCAAACCTGCTTCTCCCCTAGTCTTCCCCATCTGCATAAATGGCAAGGTCATTCTTGGAGTTGGTCAACCCAAAGGCCCTGGAATCATCCTTGGATTTTCTTTCATACGTCAGCAAGTCCTGGCAGCCCTACCTGAATTCAGCCACTCCACACCACCACATCTCCCCTAATTCGGTCCAGTAGAGCCCCTTGGCGAGATTTCCCCAGCAGCCTCCTCACTGGTCTCCTGCTCCCACTCTTGCTCCCAGGTAGTCTTTTCTCCACATAGAAGCCACCGTGATTCTTTTAAAAGTCCAAGTCTTGCCACGTCTCTGCTCAAAACTTTCCAATGGCTGCTCCCTGTTTCTCTCAGAATAAAACCCGAAGTCCTTACTCTGGGCTGCAAGGCCCCACTAGCCTGGGCTGCCTTGTATCGCTGTCCTCTTCATCATCCCGCTCCTGCCACACTGACGCGCCTGTCCTTTCCACCACCCCAGACATCCTCACACCTCCTCTCCTCCCTTCAAGTCTGCTCAGATGTCACTTTGGTTTCAGATAGCTGCTACTTCCCCTCATTACTCTTGGTCACCTTGCCCTTACATCCCCCTCAGCAGTCATCACTGCCTCACGTGTATTTGTGTCGCTGTTTCCCACCCCCACGGACACCCAGACCAAACTCCAGGAAACCAAGGACTTTGTGTTGATACTGCTATAGCCCCCCACCTAGAACAGGGCCTGATTCCTAGGAGGGGCTCGATAAATGTTTGTGAAAAGGTAGCACTTTTAACTATTAAAGTTTGTTTTTTCAGTCAGTGATGATTAAAACTCGTATGTATCAAATTTAAGTGATTTGTATCCTTTTCTGTTTATCATGTTGGACCAAACGATTTTGGCTGACGGGAAAATGCAAGGAAAGTCGTAAAAATGCACAGTAGAGGGCATGGGTTAAAACAAGTGAAAATCATCAACTTTTCCCAACATCCCTAAACCAGAGGTCGATAAGGTAAGGTCAAAAGAGAAAGTGGGACTAATGGATTCTAAATGTCACATCAGGCCCCTCAGAAGAAAGGGCATACTGACAATGTCATTAACATTTTTTTAAAGCCATCTTAATAACAAAATGCTAGGAAGGCAAATGTTTATGCATCTCTCAGTTTGTGTGGATGTGCTTGAAAAAAGTGTTTCCTGCTTTCTTCCTTACTGCTGAACGGGTCAGAGTCCAGGTAGGTGGCACCTCACCACTTAAGGTTTTATTTATTTCTGCTTTTTCCCCAAAGGTAGAGTGGTGGGCATCCTTCAGAAGAACTGGCGGGATTACGTGGTGACATTTCCATCCAGAGAAGAGGTCCAGTCTCAGGGCAAAAATGCTCAGAAAATCCTAGTCACACCCTGGGATTACAGAATTCCCAAAATCCGAATCAGCACTCAGCAAGCAGAAGCCCTCCAGGTAGCTGACATTGCGGCCCTGCTGTTTCCTCCTGTCTTTGCCAGCTTGTAAGCAGTACCAGAGACATTGTTAATTCCTTTGCATAAGAAGGGATAAATTATGGATGGCATCTGGCATTCGAGATCCTGTTTTTTAAAAATTCTAAATATATAGAACCATCTATTAAGTAGTCCTTGGTTAATAAATGAAGGCCAGAGAGAAACTGTCCTAGAAAGAGCTGTGTAAGACAACTAGAGAGAATATACATTATCCAGCTGTCCAACACAGAAACTTTGAATAGATACACTGTGCCAACACTAACAAGCTTTCTTCCAGCAAGCGATACAGAAATACGATCCCTCTGCTCTATAGAGATGATATAGTGGTACTTCACAGAATCGATTATCCATAAAGGAATGTAGCACCAGGGAGAAGACACAAACAAGAAAGTTAGAAATTAACCTTTACTGTGGTGAAGAGTGTAAGCATCACCCAATTTGATTTGCCTGATGTTTTGCGGTTTCTAAACGAGACACTGAAACAGGATGTCCCCAGCCAGTAACCTGGTCGTTGTGCACCTTTACATCTTGACGCCTTATCCAGGCTTTCTGAGGCCAGTTGGAACTACTGCTTTCCTTATCCATGGTTTGCTGGAATTTGGGGGCATTTGGGTTCAGTCACACTAATACCTTCTTCCCCACCAAAAGATGTCTTAAGAAATTAGAAAGTAACTCCCCACACAAAAAATGGAGATTTTTTTGTTTTGAAATTTAATTTAGACTATGCATAGCTGAGTCTTTCCCTTGTATCGCAAAGGTTAACTAAAATGTGGTACAGTTGGCTTTAATGGACTAAAATATCCAACCCATTTATTTGATGTGGAGAGACGATGCCTCCTTTGAAAGCACTGGGCCAAGCATTTATACACCATCTGGAAATTTAGTAAAACAGGAAAGTCTATTAAAACACCCACTATTTGCAAATTGGCCACTCGCTTTGGAGCTTGATGTAGTTTAACTCTGGTTTGTTTGGTGCTTCTGATTGACCCACTTGACTCCTGGCGCTGGGCTCGTGTTTTTTTCCTGTCCTTTTCTGCAGGACTTCAGGGTGGTTGTGCGCGTTGATTCCTGGGAGTCGACATCTGTGTATCCAAATGGACATTTTGTACGTGTTTTAGGAAGAATCGGAGATCTGGAAGGAGAAATTGCCACCATCCTCGTAGAAAACAGTATTTCAGTTGCCCCTTTCTCAGAAGCTCAGGTCAGATTTCCCCGAGAACGTTGTTGGTCTGGTAAAAGACACTTTTGTACATTTTCTTTTTGCCTTTGTTGTTTTTTGTTTTATCATTAAGAAAGAAAAAAAAATCATTGTGCTATGTCACAACCTACTGTCTTAAGGCCAGATAATGGAAAAATCTCACTCCTCTTCATTCTGTTGGGACTGGACTGAGTCAGCTTCAAGTGCAGAGGGTAGTTCCTTATAGCCTCACGGCTCTCAAAATTTTACTTTTTCCAACGGTGCATAAAAATGGTTTGTCAGTGTCTCATAGTCAGTGTGCATCCATCCCCAGTAATTACGAGGGCACCTAGCTCCAGACCCACCGGCTCCCTCTCTGTCATAATCATTCAACTGCAAAAAGCTGCAGGAAGCAGCTTTTTGGGTTCCACACATCTCTGATCCATGGGCAAAAAAAATCTTGCTCATTATGAAACAGTTTTGTAATCTTTACAGAAGACAAAAGTTTCATGAACATAAAGCATCAGCTATTTTCATCACTTTGTGATCTTTTAGAATCCTTATAAATCTCTTTTATTATTCTCGCACGGCTATATTCATCGTGTGCACATACTATTTTCTGTTCTGCTTCCTTCAGTTAAAATTATTTTTATGTATTGACATAGCCTACTTATTTTTAATAGTTGTGGCAAATTATTGTATATTGATGGACTCTAGTTTGCTTAAGTGGTCCTCAGTTGTTGGGCATTTGGGCTGTTTAATTTTTTAGTATTATAAAAAATGCTACTTCAGTTTTATAAACAGTGCTTTTTTTTCTTTTTAATCATTTTTCTTGGAACGTAATCCTTAAAGTGAGATTACCAAATCAAAGGGCATAAAAAATTTAAATAGCTTTTGTTACATATTGGCAGATTGTTCTCCAGAAAAATTGGGCCCGTTTGCATCGCCATCAAGAGCATATGGGTGTCCTTAATTTCATTAGAGTTTTAGACAGAACAGTAGCTATAATAGTAAAATATTTTAGAATGTTTTACATTATTAAATTTTTATGTTTAACATTAGTTTCTGGAAATTATTTGTTGACTTGTTGCAGCTCTTAGTGAAAATGTTAGAATAAAATAAAGCATGGATTAGACTTACAGGACTACATTTCTCTTCCCTTTTAGCCTACTTAACAGCAAATTGATAGTTTAAACAGGTAATAATGGAGAGAAAATGCCCTAGATTGGTCCTGCTTAAATTATCTTTGAAGAATAAACTTTTATTATTTGGAAGATGTTGCATTTCTTTTTTCAGGGCTTGACTTGAATTAAAAGCTCTACTATGTTGAAATAAGTGGATCACTTGAAAATGGGGTGGAGGCTGCCACCCGTTTATCCCTGCTCCAGCCCCCGTAACTAAAGAGGCTGGTGAACGCTGTGGGGCCTTCCTGTCAGACCATGAGCATCCTCAAGGGCAGGGACTTTTCTATTGACTCCTGAATTTCCAGGGCCTCTCGTGGTTCCTGACATGTATGAGGCACCTAATAAATCATTATTGATCAAAAGCAGCAAGCACAGGTTAATTGCAGAGGGTAAAGGGGATGAATGGGACTTCATTGAGGTCACACTGAGAATGGCAGAGAATGGGAAACGTGTCCTGGGGGAACTGCTGAGTGTTTGGCCTCTCGTTGCACAGATGTGTGAGATGCCCGTGAACACACCAGAAAAGCCTTGGACGGTGAGTCCCGAAGAGGAACGGGAACGCAGAGACCTGAGGAAAACCCACCTTGTATTCAGCATCGACCCCAAAGGTTGTGAAGACGTGGATGACACGCTCTCAGTCAGAACTTTAAACGATGGCGCCCTGGAGCTCGGGGTTCACATCGCAGATGTCACACACTTTGTGAAACCAAGTTCTTGTATTGACATTGAAGCCAGGACAAGGTAATGCTATTTGAAATCAGCGCTGTGATTATTTATGTGTGGCTGTAACATATTTCGTCACTATACTAGTTTCAGATTTTCAAAACAGAGATGTCACGATTTTTTACAATTCTGAAGATCTCTTCCAGAAAAAATACAATTCGGTTCCACTTCCCCCTTTCCTTTAGAAAAATAGTCCCTTGATCACTGCACCTTGCGGCGTGTAACAGACCCTTTTCGTAGTTTCTTTCTGAACTGAAATGGGTTACATTTTTCCATGTAGCAATATACCATTCTACATAAATACTGGATCATTACACTCTAATTTTTTATACGACCAAGAGTTGTGTCACTTTTTCGTTCTTTTTCGTGTCAGTGGAAGCATATTTAGCCCACAGCAGCATCGCATAGAGGAGTGGGAACGTGGGAATAGCTCTATTACCCAGTCGGCTGCACTTTATGAAAAACAACAGCCTTGGGGAGTCTGTGCTGTGATGCCGGCATTTGCCTCCCAGCTGCCAAGCCGTCAGCAGTCGTCCTCTTGCTGCTGAAGGTCACGTACTGGTGTGTGTGTCATTCACAGGGCCACCACTTATTACCTAGCAGACCGACGCTACGATATGCTGCCCTCCATCCTCAGCGCTGATTTGTGCTCCCTGCTGGGAGGCGTCGACAGGTGAGTTCATTATTTTTACCTGGGTGGTGTCTGGTGCTCTTGCTTCTGGCCTCTGTCTCCTTTCTAGTGCGCTCTATCACCCCCACGCCCCACCCCTACTTCCCCCCTGTGTCCCCTATACCCCTCTGTACCACTTATTTTCAGACAGCTTTATTTCTCTAGGCTTCCCTTCCCTTCCCTTCCTGTTCTCTTTCCTCTCTCTACCTGTGAGGCTGTTTCTTCCTCTGTGTTTTGGCTTTTTAAAGTCAGCTGAAGTCTGAGAACAAATGGGTACAACTTTGTGTGTACATATTCCCTGGCTGAGGCTACTTTGCATGAGGAGCATGAACTTAGGAAGGCTTTTTATTTTTGTAGTTAAAGTTTATATCTATTTTTGAATAGTTAATATAACTAATATAGTCCAAAATTCATAGGTTCTAAAACATATTTAGTGAAAGGATCCCTCCTACTGCTTTTCCTTGGTTACCAATTTCTTTACATATTTTTCTAGGTATACAATACATATGCACAAGTATGGACATGTGGTCTTTCTTTTTTTACACAAATTGTGACATGTTCAGGGTGGGGCAAAAGTAGGTTTACAGTTGTGAGTATGCGAAGTACAGAATTATTCTTGTATTGTTATTGTTGTATTATTTTCTGTACAATCCTGTAAACCTAGTTTTGCCCCACCCTGTATAGGGGAGGTGGGGGGAAGAAAGGAGGAGACACCAAGTGGAGCTCAGGCAGAAATGCGAGTGAAGCTTTGCTGGCTGGCCTGCTCTCTTCTCCTGCTGTGTGGCCTGCTTCTGCAGCCCCGGGGTTGGGGACCCCAGCTGTTCAGCACCTTGCCTATTTTTTTTTAACTTGATGTATTTTTGGGATCATTCCTTGTTAATAAAAGTTGTTTATCTATGCAAATATGGATTGTTTCTAGTCTTTTGCTATTACAAACAAAACTCTACTGAATTACTTGGAACGTAAGTCATTTCATATTTTGTTAAGTCAGTGTATCTGGAGGATAAATTCTGAAGTGGAATTTCTGTATCAGAGGGTGTGTGTATTTGTGTTAGACTTAATCAAATTGCCCTCCAAGGGGTTACAACAATTATATTCCCACCGTCAGTGTGTGAGAATGCTTGTTTTACCACAGCTTTGCCAACACAGTATGTTGTAATTTTTTAATCTTTGCCGATTTGGTAGATGAAAATGATGTCTTAGAGTGGTTTGAATTTGCATTGTAACTCAACTACTATGAGTAAAGTTAAACATTTTTTACATGTTTAACAGGAGTTTATGCCTTTCTGTGAATTACTTCATGTTCCTTTCCCCTTTTTTGAGTTTTTGATTTATTAGTCATTGATTTTTAGGAGCTCTTTGCATCTTAGGAAAATTAGTCCTTTATTTTTTATATGAATTGCAAATATTGCATGTTTTTAAGTATTTAAATAGAGTGATTTGGTGGCTAAGTGATTCTTTACTAAGTGAACTTTTGCTAATTTACCTTCCACCAAGATTGCTGCCACAGTTCAGTGTTGTCCCATAGGATTTCAAAGGCTTTGCTCTCCTTCAACGGACGTGACGCCCTCCGTCAGCTCTGTGCTTTGGAGAGCTGGGAGGTGGGTTTGTAACATTACATGTGAACTCACTTCATGTTTGCTCGGAGCTCACCGGAACCTGGTCTAACTTTGATTTAGTGGTGGAGTGTTTGGGTTGAGACATCAGACCAAAAACCTGTAGCAATGCAGTTTGTTTCAAGTTCCACTTAGGATCTAGTTTTGCTTGCGTCAGAAATGGAAGAATTAGCCCTGAGTGGTGTGGCTCAGTGAATCGAGCACCCGTCTGTGAACTGAAAGGTCACCAGTTCAATTCCTGGTCAGGGAACCTGCCTGGATTGCAGGCAGGGCCCCCGATGGGGGCGCATGAGAGGCAACTGAACGATGTGTCTCTCGCACATTGATGTTTCTCTCCCTCTCTTTCTCTTTTCCTTCCCATCTTTTTAAAAATAAATAAATGAAATATTTTCAAAAATGGAAGAATTAAATAATGATTTCAGTGTTACTGGTTTTGTAGGTATGCTGTAAGCGTCATGTGGGAATTGGATAAAACCTCCTATGAAATTAAGAAAGTGTGGTATGGCAGAACCATTATTCGATCAGCGTACAAACTGTGTTATGAAGCAGCCCAGGAACTACTGGATGGAAACTTTAACATCATTGATGATATTCCAGAATTCAGAGATTTGGATGAGACGAGCAGACGAGCCAAGCTAGAGGAGTTAGTGTGGGCAGTTGGAAAGTTGACTGACATAGCACGCCACGTCCGAGCTAAACGAGACCGCTGTGGTGCCCTGGAACTGGAAGGGGTAGAAGTTCGAGTGCAGCTAGATGAGCAAAAGAACATTCATGACCTCATCCCAAAGCAGCCCCTGGAAGTCCACGAGACGGTGGCTGAGTGCATGATCCTGGCCAACCACTGGGTGGCCAAGAAGATCTGGGAGAGCTTCCCTCATCAGGCCCTGTTGCGCCAACACCCTCCTCCACACCAGGAGTTTTTCTCAGAGCTAAGAGAATGTGCTAAAGCAAAAGGCTTCTTCATAGATACACGGTAATTCCTCTTTTGAGGGGGCAGAGGAATAGAAGGGAATGCTGTACACTTATTTATCTTGCAGTAGTTCTTAAAAATGTAACAGCCAGATCTTTGACCAAAAATAGAAGACTTCTTGGCTCTCTTTCTTCATTGACTATAATGTAGGTATAGAGACTTAAAATTAAAACAAGTCTATTGAGGCATAATTTTGACCCACTAAAATTTGTAAAACAGAAGGAACTTTGATTTAATTTCATCTAGTCCTTAGGAAAATCCCAAGAAATAATTCTATCTATTTCACTCCTTTAGAAATGCAGCATTATCATAGGACACCATGCGGATTGTAAATTTACACCAACCTTGCATAGACTGAGGCTTTTCTCTCTCCACCTCCAGGATAAAATAGGTTCCACGTTAAAAACAATATATAAAGAGGCTCTTTCAATATCTTGTTGTGAAGTAACAGGTGCTAATTTTATTCATGAGTCAATAGGATTTTTGGCTTCCATCTGTAGGTGATAGTACCTTTTGCTGGCTTGTTGGGTGGCTGAGCTGTGTGTGGGTGCAGGCGCATGTGCTGAGGGCTCTGATGCCCTTCGAGTTGTCCCCGTTTTACAGATAGGGACATTACGACTGGAGGGGCTAATAACTTGACTACAATTTAGCAGCCAGTGAGGACGGAGCCAAGATTTGAGTCCCAGTCTGTCAAACTTGGGAGCCCTCAGCAGCGCCCGCTCTACTGCTTTGCTTCTGTGTTCACCATTCCCCGTCTCTCCCCCTTTCTCTGAGGGGCCACAGTACAGAACTGAACATGTGCTCCCTTAGTACGTTTTTAGTATAACTCTCTGTTTCCTGGGGTTTTAAACATTGTTCGAGAGTAAGTAAATAAAATGCTTTCTGTCTCATTAAATAATAATAATTTAGGCTTCTTTTACTTGCGTACATCAGGCTTAGTTTAGTTTTGTTTTTTAACTGTCTGGCTCCATAATTCTTGATTCAAAACAAAGAAAAAGTCCATTCTTTGACCTGTACAATATCTTTAAGGTTAAGGGTGTCAAGAATTCAACAAGTATTTGACCACCTGCTACATGCTGAGCATTAACTTAACCTCATAGGTATTAGCACATGACTCTTTACTGTTTAAGAAACATTTAAATACTGACACACAGTTTTTTGTTTAAATCTTAAAATCAAACTAGATTTCTATCCTAGAAAAGAGTTCCTTCTGAAATGTGTCCAAAATAAATGGACACTCCTGTCATATGAGAGCATTAAGACTGGTGAGTGAAGTGTGCCCCTCAGAGTGTTGGCTTATAAATCATTGCCGGGGACTAAATAACAGTTTTTCCTTTTTTTTTTTTTTTTTGTCAGGTCTAATAAGACACTGGCTGATTCTCTGGATAATGCCAATGACCCCAATGACCCCATTGTAAACAGACTGCTCCGCTCTATGGCTACGCAGGCCATGTCTAACGCACTGTATTTCTCCACCGGATCCTGCGCGGAGGAGGAGTTCCATCATTATGGTGGGTGACAAAATTTTTCTTCATGTGCCCATAATCTTGAGTGGGTTGTTTTAAAAGTATTTGTTGTTGTTGTTTATTTCGATCTTTTGGCTTCTTTTTAAAGGTCTTGCATTAGATAAATACACTCACTTTACTTCTCCAATAAGAAGATACTCAGATATCATAGTACACCGATTATTAATGGCAGCCATTTCAAACGATAAGAAAATGGAAATTAAGGAAAATTTGTTCAGCAACAAAGATCTGGAGGAATTATGCAGACATATCAACAACAGAAACCGAGTAAGAGGGGTTTTAATTTTTCTTCCCATTCTCTTTTGCTAAAAGAATATCGGCTTTATAGTATACTAGAATGAAGTACTGTGTATTTGAGCAAATTAAATTTTAGATTATAACCAATGAAATAACATGAAAAATTATGAAGTGTGAATAGCTCTTAATACATTTACAAGTGTCCTGAAGTAGTTTAATGTGGATTTGGGAGATTTAACAATAAGCTAGATGTTTTTCCCAAAATGTATAAGTGTAAAGATCATTTATCATCTTACCACCCAGAGGTAACCATTATTAACAATTCTACATAATACTTTTTATTTATAAAAATATTATACCAGGTCCGTTTTGAAGTCTGCCTTTTTCACTTAACACGTTATGGATAGCACACCGTGTCAGTGTGGTTACATCATTGCTTTAGAAGCAGTTTTGTGTTCTATTTCAGTTGTTGCTAGTGGCTTCAATATTGCACAGCATAGAACTAGACCATTTGGTGAAGCATAGAATTAGAAACTACCTAAATGCTTAATAAAATCTATACCCAATGTTCTATATAGTTCTGTTTTGCAATATTATAGCCACCAGCCATGTTTGCTATTTAAATTAACATTTTTAAAAACTTAAAAATTCAATTCCTCAGTCACACCAGCCACCTTTCATATATGCTCAATAAACACGTGGCTAGTGGCAACCTACGGGGCCACACAGACGTACAACTTTTTCATCATTGCAGCTCTCCTGGGCCGCGGTGTCCTAGGCAATCTAGTTCACAACCATCCTTGTGCACGGACTTTTACAGACAGCTCGGGTTATTGCTGGGATGAATTCCTGGTAATAACGAATGCTGAGTCACAGGTGAGCACAGATGGAACTGTGGCACATACTACTAATCGCCCCCCACAGTGGCGGTACTAATTTCCACTTGCATCACAGGATCTTGGTAGGATACTTTTCCTCTATCTGAATGAGCTATACGTAGTTTCTAAGTAACGAACGGGTTGCTTCCTTAAATATTTAACTTTCTAAGACACTTTTGAGGGAATGATACTGATGGTTTTGTTCCCACAAAAATTGATTTAATTCATAATAGAGAATACTTGTATTAATAGTTCTATAAAATCTAGCATTTTTAAAGACATTGATTTTGTGGGACGATGAATTTCATGTTTCTTCTGGGAATGTCAGGGAAGTCTGTCATCGTGACGTGGGGCTGTGCTTCTTGCAGGCAGCTCAGCATTCTCAGAAGCGGTCTACTGAGCTCTTCCAGTGCATGTATTTTAAAGACAAAGGCCAAGAAACTGAGGAGCGCTGTGTATGCGACGGGGTTATTTATTCAATTAGAACAAATGGTGTGCTCGTATTTATACCAAGGTATGGTATGTCTAATATAAAAATTGTTAACAAATCATAGTTAAGCTAAAAGTGTAGAACACAAACAGTATTTCAGATGTAATTAAATATTTATTTTAGCATTTATAGTTATATATACATACTGTAATGTACATGATTCACTATGTATGTATAAAAGATTAGAATCTAGTATATCTGTATCACTCTTAGAATAAATTTTACTTATTTAGCAAGATATTTTGTTTCTGATTAATGAAATAAATATTTGGAGGTAAATCACAGGAAAAAAATGTTTTTAATCTAGAAGAAAAGCTAGCATTCTAGATGAGTATACAAGCTCTGCATACTAAGAATATATTATCTCTGGATTTTTATTCTGGCAATGATTCAGGTTTGGGATTAAAGGTGCTGCTTATCTGAAAAATAAAGATGGTTTAGTAATCTCATGTGGCCCAGATAACCGTTGTGAATGGAAACCAGGATCCCTTCAACGATCTCAGAACAAAATCACCTCTACCACAACAGGAGGAGAATCTGTTACATTCCATTTGTTTGACCATGTAACGGTAAGTCTGTATTTACATTAAATACTGCTTTCAGTGTAAATAACAAAGATTGTGATTTGATAATATGCATTTTATCCTCTATGATAGGTGAGAGTATCTGTGCAAACCTCACGTTGCCATTCTGATACAATCAGGCTTGAAATAATGAGCAACAAACCATACATGGTGCCAGATACAGAACTTTTTCATCAGACTGCTCTCTTGCCAAAGAGTGATTTAGTGAAAGAAGTAACTAGATCTGTGGAGGAAGCTCAGCTAGCCCAAGAAGTCAAAGTAAACGTCATTCAGGAAGATTACCAAGAATATTGCCAAACCAAGGGAAGAAGCCTGTACATACTTCTAGAGGAGATACGGGACCTAGCTCTCCTGGATGTTTCAAACAGTCATGGATTATGAAATACTCTCCTTACTTCACTAAAAGAGCTTTATCTTATGTGTTTTACCTTCTTTTCAACATTAACGTTAATCTAATTTTTTGTCACCCAATGTTCTAATTGATTGGGTAGATATTTCACAGGCCATAGTCCCCCGTTATCTGCAGTTTCGCTTTCCATGGTTCCAGTCACCCACAGTCAACCACGGTCTAAAAATATTAAATAGAAAATTCCAGAAATACACAATTCTTAAGTTGTAAATTGCATGCCATTCTCAGTATCCTGGTGAAACCTTTTGCTGTCCCACTCCATCCTGCATAGGACATGAACCATTCGGTGCACCCACAGCATGCCCGTGGGTGTGTGCTACCAGCCTATTAGTCACTTAGCCGTCTTGGTTATCAGATGGATTATTGACTTCCTGTTGGCCCAAAAGCACAAGAGCAGCGATGATGCCAATTAAAATGTGCCACCGAGAAGCAATCCAGCGCTTCCTTAGGTGAAAAGGTGGCAGTTCCCAGTAAGGAAAGAAAAAAATCACATGCCGAGCTCACTAAGATTTATCTATGGTAAGAATGACTCTTCTGTCTGTGAAATTGTGAAGGAAAAAGAAATTTGTGCCAGTTTGCTAAGAAAGCACATTCACGTAACTTTTATTCCAGCATTTTATAATCGTTCCTCTTTATTATTAATTTCTTAGTTCCTAATTTATAACTTAAACTTTAGTATGTGTACATAGGAGAAAACATGGTATATATAGGGTTGGTACTATCCAGTTTTAGACATCTGCTGGGGGTCTTGGAACACATCCCTTGCAGATAAAGGGGACTACTATACATATAGAATGTTTTCTCATCATTAAAGTTACATTAAACAAAGTACAATTAGGTTACTATGGAAACTTATTTTTTGGAAATGAGTAGCAAATAGTAGCTCTGAGAATCAAGTTTCCAGTAGCTTTTTAATAAATTCATTGAAATTTGAGTAGCTTGCCTCAAATCAGGTTTTTCCAATAATTGTTACCTTGGGTCATAGATCCCTCTGACATCTGTCAGATTAACTTTCCAGTCACTTTCAGATACCAAGACTTAGTCCTGTCCACCTCTCCCTTTAAAACAATTTCATCATTTGCCTCTAACCTTCCTTGTTGTCCCCAGCACCAGTCGGTGACAGGGCATAGGTGTAGGGTAGGGTAGGCAGGTTATGCCTGTTCTTAAACCTCCCTTTCCACCCTCATTTTTCTGAGTACTCCTCAGGTGATGAGTTGCATTGGTCTCACCCTTGTTGACTTGTCACCTTGCCAGCAAATCCCACCGCTGGAAAAATAACTCTCATTTCTCTAGGCATTAGTTGCATCTGAAGAGACTGGGCTGCATCTCCTAGCTGATCCCTTATTGGCAACAAGCCACAGTTCTCAAAGGCATATGCCTCTTGGCTCCTTACTGTGCCAGTCCCCAGCCTCCCATACCTCATGGTTCTTATACTCGACTTCCTGGGATTTCAACAAACCATCTTTGTCACTCTCCATCCTCAACTGAAGTCAGGAAGCCTGAAGAAAGATATCCAGCTTCATGACTAGAAGGCACTTCAGCACCACCACTGCCAGTCTTTCTCATAAATAGCCACCTTCCCATCTCCTAGTTTGTAAAAACTAGTTTTACCTTCCCCTCCTCCATGGGAATCTCCAGCCAAGAACTAGACAGACCTTCTTTAAACTTAGTTGGCAATGCAGTACTTCCTTATCTGTAATTACCCCTCCACCAAGTTGATAAACTCAGGCAGGAAAAATTCTAATCAGGTCTTCTCACTATCTGGGCCTAATACTTCTAGCCTCATATTCACCATACCCAAATCTTCCTTATTTCCTAGATTTTCATTTTTGTTTCACCATGGTACATGCACTCCCCAATCCTTGGAATCTTCATGAACTCAAAGGTCTCCTGTGAATCCACCCAGGTGCTCTATGTTCCTCATAATACTTTGCAAGTTTCTCTCCACCTGATCAGTGGATACCAAGGAGCATTGGAACCTCCCTAGCACCTCCACAGCCAGGCAATTTATCAACCTTTTAAGTGACCCTTTAAGAATTAAAGTCACTCCTCAAAATACACATAAGCACATAAAAACCTTAAATATATATTTTTTAATGTTTAAAAAGACTTTATTTTTAGAGAGAGGAGGGAGGGAGAAAAAGGAAACATCAATGTGCAGTAGCCTCTTGTGTGCCCCCAACTGGGGGCCTGGCCCACAACCCAGGCATGTGCCCTGACCGGGAATCGAACCAGTGACACTTTGGTTTGTAGGCCAGCACAGCACTCAATCCAGACCCACACCAGCCAGGGCCATTTCACCAAAAGTGTAAATTGCAGAATTAAATACAATTAGAAACTTTTATAAAGCCTCTAGAGACGGTATATAAGGTTTTTATTTGTATTTTTAAATGGATGTTAATTATTTGTTATATATTTGTATCTTAAAACACCCAATTTAGTGAAAACAAGGCCTTCAATGGCACACCAGCATAAGCTGCTTATTAACTATTAATCATTATTATGAAGTCAGATCTATATAGAAACACTGAGAGAATAGATAGGCTTAACTAAAGTTAATAAAAAACAAGTATAATTATAAATGATACCAGATTTTAAACAGGAATCTGTACAGGTTTTAATACATAAGGATTTTACTCAAAATACACAAAATACATAGTAACCTCAGACTTGGAGGATACCAAGTTAATTTTCTCTTGCTTGAGGCCTGTCCAACATTTCTGGGTGAAGCATAAAGTTACTGCTGTACAATTTTAATTTTAAAAGGACTGGTCCAGTTGAGTTTTCTCTATTTTTAGTTCCTCCTCTTCATTTACTATATTGGCAGCAACATCATTATGTGTATTGTCTAGAATGTCTTTGTTAAATCCATCTGACTCCTCCTCATTTTGATCCTCACCTATATTAACATCTTCAACTGTCTGTGCCCTGGATGCGTTCATTAATAAATCTGAAAGAGAAATCATTATTACACATTACTTAAGCACTTAATCCAATCTTACCTAACACAAATCTCTTCACAAGCTTAGATCAATAGAAATAATGTCTATAATCATTTTAGTTCTTGTTAATTATGATCAATTTCTCCCAAAGAAAGCCATTTTTATACAAATATAAAGTCCAATGAAAAATGCAGGGGTCTTGACCCTGGCTGGGTAGCTCAGCAGATTAGAGCAATGTCCTGATATGCCAAGGTTACAGGTGCGATCCCCGTTGAGGGCACATACAAGGATGAACCAATGAATGCATCAGTAAGTGGAATAACAAATCAGTGTTTTTCTTTTCTCTCCCTCCCCCTTTCTTTCTCTATCTAAAATCAATCAATAAATTTTTTCAAATTCAAGGGCTTCAAGGGAAGTAAACTCAAACTCTCGAATCATTGCCATAAACAATGGTTCTCATTCAAAATCACAATTACTAGACAAAAGTTTTACAAAATCAGATGCTCCTAAAAGCTGTATGTCAAAGTGACCTATAGTAAAGAAAGTGTAAGGCTCTTACTTCTGTTTGGGCAATTTTAAAGTCGGATATTATAAATAGAAGATGAGCCTTAAGATGCTTACTGCCAGGTCCACTTTGCTAATGACAGAAAGACAAAACACTGCTATCGGCAGCGGTTGGTATTTATTACTGCCATGCATTTTTTTCACATGGAAGGAATAAAACATTCATTTGTAAATTTAAAAATTAAATTCACTTTAAGTGGAAAAAATCATGATAATATAGTCACGGTAATGTTCACTTGAGAATTTTATCTTGGGTAAAACTAGTTTTGTAACATGGTAATCTTCATTACTTACTAAAATTCTTATTTTCCTATTTCAAAAGGAAAAACTGGATTGGAAATTGAGAATGACATGCCATCCAGCTTCATTCAAAACCAATTTGCAATTATTTTTATTTATTTTTTACTTTTTACTATTGATTTTAGAAAGAGAGAAACTTCAATTTCTTGTTCTTATCCATGCATTCATTGGTTAATTCTTGTATGTGCCCTGACCAGGGATCAAACCTGCAAACCTGGCATCCTGGGATGATGTTCTAACCTACCTGGCCAGGACTACAATTATTTTTAAATATAGCTTTAAAAAATTTGGCTGTCTTGTTTCCAAATCCACAGTCTGTTTTCAAAACAGCAAATTTTAAGGCAGCTTTAACTAGACAGAAGGTAATATAACAGGTGATCAAGCTAATAGCTCACAACAAAGGTGACATAATGCAGGTAAAAAAAAAATTTAGAACCACCTATTCATGTCATAGCAAATGGCTCTAAAACCCTCAATGTGTGCAAAAGGCATTTTGTATGTTTGGGAAAGTACCATAATATTTAATGTTCATAATTATGATCCTAAAGATAAAATTATTTGTCACATGCTTTAAGGAGTCAGGGAATATGTTTTTCAAAGATTCAGAATCAATTTTAAATTATTAAAATAACTTTTTAAGAGGTACTCAACTAGTCAGAAAACCATCTTGGATTCATTTATTCTTTGAGGATCCCAAAGAGCGAACACATACATGGTCTCTCTCTCTCTCTCAAATGTACATAAACTTAATATACTATATCATTTTCTATTCCTAGAGGTATTTTATCTTGGGACATAGCAGAGAAGTTAAAATTTCTAACATATCCTTGCTATATTAATGGTAGCACATAAAAAACACCATAAAATTTACCACTTTCGAGGGACTGACTATTACTCAGTAGCTTTGCCTGCCTTCTTTCCAAGGCCAGTTGTTTATTTCTCTCAATTCTTTGTTGTTGCTCTTCGGTTAGGCTTCTACTTGACTCAGAAGCAAAATTCACATTTTCAGATGAGTTTGTCAAAAAGGGATCTAATTCAGTAGCAGTTACATCATGGCCATTATTTTCCCCTACTTCGTCTGCAGTAGAAAGAAAAAGTGAGTACAGTGCTAGGATTAAACTCACTAGACACATGCTTGATTTAAACAAGTAAAAGGAAAATCACTTTGAAGAGGTATTTTAAGTCAAAAGAAAACACTAGCTTAAAAATACACACAAACAGAAAGCAAAAGTTCTTGGTTATGATTAGAAATATGTTATGTTTGGGGTAATAAAAGAACTTAAAGAATGCAAAGAATATTCTTGCTTTAAATTAAACAAAAACATTTTAATGGCTTGACATAATACACAATAATAATCTTATATAGGCTATTTTTTAACAGGGTAAAACCCAGACACAAAGTGAAAAAGGAAAAGAAGTTTAGAGATCCGTGCACATATTTCCAAGTTAATTTTTCAAAAAATTCAGTGCTCTCTACATTATTACTCTTAATAAACTCTTAAAGCCATGTACACTAGGTATCTCCAAGTAGGGTACCCCTACAATGATCCAGTGTTATGGAAGGTAAACTTTCACCTTCCATTTATAATTCATTTAAGAATTTAGAAAAATTAAGTTTTACTATCTTGTATTTAAAATAAGGACTGGCAGTGACAAACTATCACAGATCTGTATGACAGTTATCATGTGGTCTGTAAACTATCTTAATAAAGGCAGGTCCACACTGAGGAAGGATGGGGGAGTGGGGCTCCCACTCATCCTTTTCAGCACCCTGTGACGGGCAGCTGATTCTGACTGCCCAGTTAAGTAGACTAACAGAATATCTAGTTCTAACCAACACAACCCCAACAAAATGCACAAGTGGTAGTTTTACTGCTCAAAAAGACTGCTGCAAAACAAACACCTGACAGTAGAAGATAATACAAGCACAAGCAAATTAAAAAAAAAAAAAAAAAAAGGCAAAGCTGACACTTCACCTTCTCTACTTCATTCACATTCATTCACATTATGGGGTTAAAAAATGACTCATCACAGATCCGACTAGTAGGCAAGAAAAAAAATTTCATATCACCAAGAACACTGCTTGAAATATGAATTTACAAAAAATGAAAATGAAAAATAAATTTACATATAGTGATACCATCCTTGCCTTATGTATTTACTGTGCCTTGAGGTATTAACTAGTGACAGTAAAAACCATCAAAACTAGCAAAATATTTAAAACATGAACATAAACCTTTACAATTATTCTAGTGAGATTTAAAAATCATATATTTAATCCAGTCTTTTGCGATCCAAACCTCTTTTGAGGCTTCTTCTTTATTAATGACAGACAAAAGGCCATATATTTTCCTTTCTGACATGGAAAAAATTTGTGACAAGAAACTAAAATGCATTCCTTTGTCAGAAAATAATGATGGTGTACAAGCAGAAAACATTGCAGGGGAAGTTAAGAAACAAGTATTAAAACCAACTGTCCAACATAGTTTTTTGGGTTGTTTTTTTTTTTAATTTTATTTATTCATTTTTAGAGAGAGGAGAAGGGAAGGAGAAAGGGAGAGAAACATCAATGTGTGGTTGCCTCTCACACACCCCCTACTGGGGACCTGGCCCACAGGTCCCACAACCCAGGCATGCATTCTGACTGGGAAATTGAACCAGTGACCCTTTGGTTCACAGGCTGGCACTCAATCCACTGAGCCACACGAGCCAGGGCCAACATATAGAATTTTAATATACTTTACCTTATAGGACTTAAAAGATTCTGAATTAATAATAATGAAATGCATAATAAAGAACCACTTTTTTGTGAGCCATGAAGGGAAAGATACTGTCAACAGGAAATGGCCTCTCTAATACAATGTTTTATGGATAAACAAAGTGAATGTAACCACTGATGGAGCTTTGACTAGTATAACAATGGGATTAAAAACAGCCCTGGCTGGTGTGGCTCAGTGGATTGAATGCCAGCCTGCAAAACCAAAGAGCTGCCGGTTTGATTCCCAGTCAGGGCACATGCCTGGGTTGCGAGCCAGGTCCCCAGTAGGGGGTGTGTGAGAGGCAACCACACATTGATGTTTCTCTCCCTCTCTTTCTACCTCCCCTCCCCTCTCTCTAAAAATAAATAAAACCGTAAAAAAACATACATGAAATTCATTCACTTCGTTGTATGTAGGCTACAGTGGCAAAGAAGCTAAAGCCAGAAATATTCAATGTGTCACAGAATGCTGTTACTTTGGTACACATAAACTAACACATAAGCAAATGATGTAATAATTAAAGAGAAATAAGTGCTATTAAAAAATTACAGAGGAATGGGGATGGGGCATAATTTTACCAGAGTGCTCAGGAAGACTTCACAGTGTTGACATTTGAGCACAGTTTGAAAACAGTAAAAGAGTCGGCCGTGCAGATTTGGAGGCTGGAGGGAGGACGGAGGACAGTATTCAAGGCACAGTGAGAGTACGAAAGCCTTAAAACAGAATATGCCTGGAAAATTCAAGGAACAGCTAGGAGGCAAGTTTGGCTGAAGCAGTATGAGTAGGGATATAGTGAGAGAGGCAAGGGGATGAGGTAAGGACAGAGAACAGACTGAAGCTGGGCATTATAAGGACACTGAGTGAGCAGAAGAGTGACATGACTTCACATTAGTGAAAAATAAAACATAACCCCTGCTTAATTTTTAAGAAAACCAATTGAAAAAGGGTAAATGAAAATTTGCTAGTAAACGTCAACAAAAATCTTTGCACTAGTGAATGGGATTAAAAAATGAATACCAAAATGAATACCAAGATTGAATGCCAGTCTGCAAAACCAGAGTTGCAGGTTTGATTCCCAGTGAGCTCACATGCCAGGGTTGTGAGCCAGGTCTCCAGTAGGGGTGCATGAGAGGCAACCATGCCTCTTGCCGTTTCTTTCCCTCCCTTTCTCACTTACTTTCCCTCTCTTTAAAAATAAAAATCTTTAAAAAAAATTCAACAAACAAGGCTCTCTGCTACAGGCCTCCTCTATGTACCCTATATTTCAGCATGCCTGTAATCCCAAGAATGGTCCTATTTGTGTAGAGGAGTCAATGAATCACCTGCCTGACAGTTGTGGCTCATCTTTTAACACTGTTGTGATGCCTCCTCTGTGAAGCTTTTCCGTCCCCTAGATAAAAGTAACTACTCTCCTTTGCAACCCACCCTGTACCCTGTTCCTATCTCTAGTTACAGCACCTATCAAACAAACTACTGGCAATGTTATGCCCTGCTTGTTCACTAGTCTGTTAGCCGTAAGACAAGGGGTCTCATCTTATCTTCATCCCTGAATGTTTAGCATACAGTATGCTGATCAAAAAGGGCAGCTGACTCAACTAATCCAGCAGCATATGCTATGGGATTTAGTACTGTAACGAATTCCTTTCCATATACCAAATCCCATGCCATCAGTACATACCATGTATTACAAAAAAATTAAATTTTGGACTATTTAAATCACAATCTTTCACACCTTTAAAAGCAATTTATAATTAACTTAAGGGAATTCTATATGGAGCCTGTGTTTTCTACAACATCTACTAAAAGTTAAAATAAAAACCAAACATGTATGGAGCCATCGCACAGAAAATCTGATAACTATGCAGACTCTGTCGGCAGGAACCATGTGCTTTGATGTGTGTGACTGCCTAAGGTTGCACTGTACAGCTAACCAATGCAATCAACACCAGGAACAGTCACGTACGTCTTACTAAAGTGCTATATCCAAGATCTGCACTCTCAGTGAAATGTAAACTATTTCACCATCAAATTATTCTGCCTAATTGCCCAGAGGCACTTTTTTTTAATGGCGTACATGTACATGAACAGTATATTTTGTCCTCTATTTTTACTAACAAGCACTACAAAGGATCCACGGGTCTCCATCAGAGCTCTTGAAAGCTAATGTCCTATGGCAAATACATTTTTACATCTCTCAGTGGCATTGCAGCCACGTCTTTAAGGAAACGAGTATCATACACAACATTCCAAAAGTACCATATACAACATTCTAAATGTACCAAAGTATTTTAACTCATTCCTATTTACTGTACTTTAATTACATACTCAGCATAGACTAAGAATCCAGTCTTATAATACCGTCCATCCCAACTAAACACATTTCTAAAAAAAAATTGTTCTAAAGTAGATAAACCTATATTCTTACCATTATTGCTAATAAAATCTTCATGTAAAATAGGGAGATCAAGTCGAATTCGTTTTAAACAGGTCTGAAAATAAAGAGATGGTTTTACATTTTCACTAATAACATTTGGGGAGAAAAGGTCATTTATTCCATTCTGAGTTTCAAAAAAGCTACTCTTCAAGTAACTATTATTAATTTTCTTTCTCTCTACCAAGTCAGATTTCAAAATGAAGACCCCAAAGAGCTACTTATTAGCCTTAACTAAATCTATCCTTGTACTATTCAACATTGTGAATGATATTCATAATAATCTCAACACATACCTGAACTTCCTTTTTATTTCCCAGGTATTCAACTCTGTCAATAAAATCCTCAAACTGCAGTTTAGGGAATAGCCTATGTGCCCAGTGCTCCATGTGTCTGATTAGCGTCTTCAAGTCTTCAGCCTGGCACATAAAAATAAAAATGCTAAATAGGAGATGCACTCTCAGAACTGACCTTGTCAGCAGATTTTAGAATTGAATAATAATGCCAAAGTCATTGGTGTCATTTTACATTTATAAGGTGAAGAAACTTTAAGAAAAATATCTATTTAGGACTTAGGGGATTGCAGTCTAAAAAAAGCACTGGATACAATTTTCTTTTTTAAATCGGGGGAGGGAAATGGATGAAAACTTAATAAAAGTTAAAAGATAATCATATGTGTCTTTTCAGGACTGTAAAGTACTACTAAAAATAAGCTTTAATAAACTATGTCAAGATATCTTTTAGAAATAACTAAACAAAGTGGCAGGTCCCTAAATCATATATAGACAAGAAAGAATTGAGAATTCAGCATTGTGGAAATACATTCAGAAATCCCAAGGGCAAAAAGTACTGAAGACCAGCAAGAACAGTTAAAACATTCTCAAACCAGAATACCTATATTTGAAATTTCAATTTAACATTAAAATTTTTTTAAATAAAGTATAGTAAACTGGACTTATAAATGAGAAAAGTTCCAAATTCTGGGTTTTATTATAAAATATAATATTCTTCTTTTAACAGTATTTTAAAATAGGAGAGCAGTTAAAAACCAGTTCTGGATCAGGCTACATAGATTCAAATCTCAATTCTACCACTTTACAGCTGTGACTTTGAACAGATGACTCCTCTTGCTTTCTTCATGTATAAAACGAGAATATTCATAACTCATTGGGTTATTATGAAGATTAATACAAGTTAAAGCACCTGACTCAAAGTGAGCACTCAAATGTTGACGGTTACTGTTGTTATTTACTCGTCTAAGAAGTCAGTGGTTAAGACAATCAGCTCTACCAATAGTTAAATATGTAACACTGAATGTAACGTCTTATCATCCTCACTCTGATAATAAAAAGTTATTTTTTTAAGAATTTTAAGATTTTATTTATTTATTTTTAGAGAGGGGGAGGGGAGGGACAAAGAGAGGGAGAGAAATACAAATTGGTTGCCTCTTGTATGCACCCAGACCAAGGACTGAACCCACAACCCAGGCCTGTGACCAGGAATCAAACTAGTGACCTTTCGCTTTGCAGGACGATGCCCAGCCAACTAAGCCATACTGTTCGGGGTAAGATAAAAGTATTTTTAGAAATTCGATCACCTAATCTCATTTTCCAGTTCTTGGGGGTAGCTGGCTAGCCACCTCTCAGTGTCATTTTAGACTCAACAAAAGAAGAGAAATAGCTAAATACAATGGGAAGTCACTGTGAGAAAATACTAAGAATTTTCAAGGGCACAGTACAGAAGACTAGCGAAACCCTTTCAGAACTCACCCTCACCCAGTGAAATGCAAAATAATCATCCTTCTTATAAATCCTATGAAAATGATGAAGACTTTGGAAATTCAAAGCACCAATTCATCATTACTACCTGAAAATTTCAACAAGGGCAATGAATTCACTGAGGCGGGTATGGCTTTAATATATCCTGATTTACATTTAGTTTTATGGCAAAACAGGACGCACAGGCTTATATTCTCTTCCTGTCCACTGAGGCTGAGCAAATGCATACGCTTTCAGCCTTCCAGGTGTGAAATCTTGGGATTGTTTTTGACTCCTTTTTCACCCCTCTAAGTCCAGTCAACTACAAGTACTGTATGTTGATCTCTACTGCTACCCTATCTGAGCCATGTCCACCTTGTTCCACTGGTAGTGCGACAGCCTCTCAACTGCTGCCAGCCTCCAGTCACTTCCCTCCTTCCAGTTATCCTGCATCCACACCAAGACGCAGGCAACACTATTCTACCTGGGCTATGCAACGGGAAATCTAGGCTCTGCCCTAACTGATGTCCCTGGACACTTAAACTATAAAATTCAGTCTGCTTAATTAGGTAACGGGACCAACACCTGTCCCAGGTAGCTCCGTTGGTTAGAGCATCTTCCCGATATGGCAAGGTTGAGGGTTCCATCCCCTGTCAGGGCACATACAGGAAGCAACCAATGAAGGAATGCATAAATAAGTGGAACAACAAATCAATGTTTCTTTCTCTCTTTCTTGTTCTCTCTGAAAAATCAATAAAGATTAAAAAAAGAACATATTTGAAAATACTTCATGAACTGCAAAAAAATATATCTACATGATTCAAAGAAAAATTTTAAATGGCCCTGGCCAGGAAGCTCATTCGGTTAGAACATCATCCCAATATGCCAAGGTTGCAGGTTCAATCTCTGGTCAGGGCACATAGAAGAAGCAACCAATGAATGCATAAACATAAGTGGAACAACAAATTGATGTTTCTCTCTCTCTCTAAAATCAGTTTAAAAAAAAATAAAGAAAAACTTTAAATGTATGTTTGTCCAGGGACAGTGATTGACAGTTCTTAAATGTCTCCATTTTTCAACAAAACTTAACTGACGCCTATTATAAACGAGGCATGGTGCCACATCTTGGGGACACATAAATGATCAATACAGGTAAAGTCCTTGCTCTCCTAACACTTAAAACCACTCGCTAAAGTAGACAAAGTAAATTTTATTCCTCAAAATTATGAAGTATAAACTCAAGCTTACTGACTCACATATGATTTTACTAAAGCCATACCGTGGCAAACCAAGACTACAAGACATGTTTTCCGATTTTTCTAACAGTGCCTCTCCACATTATAGTTTCTCAGAAGAGACCAAGATGAATGGTTGTATCTGTGAAACATTCTAAGATTCCTAACAACATGGTAACAGGCTCAGTTTTATAGATAGTCAGCCCTACATACAGTGGGTTCTGCATCCATAGATTCAACCAACTGTGGATTGAAAATATTCAGGAAAAAAAATGTTACACTGTTGCTGACATGTGCTATGTAGCTAGGCCTACAATGGTTGCTGCGTCTATACTGAACATGTACAGACTTTTTTGTTGTTATTCCTTAAACAATATAACAGCTATTGACTTAATATTTACATTGCATTAGGTATTACAAGTAACCTAGAGATGATGTAAAGTAGCTTAATATGTAAATACTATGCCATTTTATATAAAGCACTTGAGCATCTGTGGATTTGGGCATCTGGAACCAATAACCCACTGAGGGATGACTGTATTTTAAAAAACAAAGGTCTAAAATAAAATCCAGACATTTCTTACCTCATGACCTTTACCTTTGAATTTTGCCTTTTCAAACACATGCCTTAATGCTGGAAGCCCTCTCTCTGAAGTTAATCTGTGAATAGAAATAGGTTTTTAATTCCAAGTTTTCTAGATCCATCAAGGCCAAACCATGACCACAAATAGGAAAGATATTATCTGAACTGAACAAAAATCTTTATAAATATCTGATCTCCAAATACTCCCAACCAAAAGCTTGTGACTTGAGGGGAAAAGAGATGTAAAGAAAAAGTACAAATGTTTAAGGAAATAGTTAATATACCTCTGAGCATCCAGCTTGGGTATATTCCTTTTAACTGTTCTCTTTGGAGGTACAGGAATAGGTGCCCCTCTTCCTGACTCTGGTGAAATATTGCAAGATTTAATATTACTTAAATAATTTAAGCCTCACCTATAAAATATATCATTTCTAAGCTGATAAATGGATAATTGAATACAGATACTTTTTGGAACTCTATACAGACCGTCATCAGGTTCAGCTCCTTCACCATCTTCTCTCTCTGGAGACGCTGGAGGTGGGAAAGGAGGAAAAGTTTCATCTTCTATATGCTCATAAGCTGGCAGGCCAATCGAGCCATTCTCCTGTGGTTCCAGCATCTTTTCCTCTGGGGAGAAAAAAAGTAAACCTATTTATTCATGCAAGTAGTCTTCCTACTACACAGTTAAGATCCACCTGCAGCAAAATTCATGTGTTTCAGTCTCTTAAACCATATTTCAAATGATGAAAAGAAGTGGAGATGATAGTAGTTATGGAATAAAGAACTGGGCTAAAACCAGAAGAATCAAGTTCTAATGCATACCCCACCACTAAATAACAATATAATTTTGAACAAATTATGTTACCTCAACTGTTGAATTTCTTCTATCATAAAATGATTTGGACTTTCAGAGAGTTCCAAACTATGGTCCAAATGGGTGTGAAATATGTAAGGGACAGGTACCTCACCAGCAACTTCAACCAGGGCAGTGTGTAACAAAAATCTGTTTACGTATTGACCTTCTAGGTAAGGTTTCCTTTGAAGAAAGAGAAATAATCCTCGAATCAGTAACTTTAAAGAGTGCCTTTCAGTACCATCTTACTTGACCTCTCAGCAACATCTGACACTTTTGATTAGTTGCTTTTTCTGGTAAAGTGTTTCCACTGTCTTCTGAAACATAGTATCACCTGGTTTTCCTCCCTTTGGACACTCCTCCTGGATCTTCTTTGAAGATTCATCTTCCTCTTACCTGGTCAGTAAGTATCCAAGACTCCAACCTAGGCCCTCTTCACTCATTTACATAGATGGTTTGAATAAGCATTTACAGATGACTATTTTTTTTTTTTACTTCCATCTTAGGCATCAAGTCTGAGCTCCAGATCCCTACTTTAAATGTCTCAAAGGCACCTATAAGTCATCATGTACAAAACCAAACTTCTCATTTCCGCAATTCACTGAATGACATCTATCCAGCTAAGCGAGTCAGAAACCTCCAAGTCATCCTTGACACGTCCTTCCCTCTACCCTACATAGGCTGTCCATTTTACCTCCTAAAAATCCCTTGCATCTGTCCATTTCTCCCTGTCTCCACAACCACTCCCTAACATTGCTACTTGGATTACTCCATCACTCCTACTCACTTTTAGCTTTTCCAATCCACTCTCCGAATTACAGTTAGGTTGAGCCTTTAGAAATGTAAAGCTGATTGCCTTACCACTTGGCTTAAATATTTCAACGGCTTCCTTCTGCTCTTAGAATAGTGATGAAGCTCCAAGGCTCTGCTCGGTTTGGCACCCTCCTACTTCTCCAACCTCACTTCACACCTCTCTTCATGCTTTTTCTTTCCGTTCTTTTTAAGAGCCATAAGAGCTCCCTCAGGCCACTAGACTTTTTTGTAAAGGGCATTTCCTATCTTTTTTTTCTCTTACTGATTCTAGAAAGAGGGGAAGAGAGGGAGAAAGAGGGAATCACCCACGTGAGAAACATCGACCTATCCGCTGCCTCCATCAGTTGCCTCTTGCAGGTGCCCTGACCTGCGTGGGCTCCAACCCGCCACCTTTCAGTCTGCAGGACACCTCCTGACCAACCGAGCCCCACCAGCCAGCACAGGACGTTTCCCACCTTGAAGGCTCTGCCTGGACTCCCAATGTCTTTCAGATGCCTACTACACCTCCACAGAAAAGTCTGCCCCAATCTCCCTAAACTAAATCCTCCTACAATAAGCATTCAAAGTATCAAGTGCAAGTTTCAACATTAACTTCTACTTATTTGATTAATGTTTGCCTTCCATACTAGACTGTAGCTCCAAAAGGACAACGACCAGGACCCTGGCCAGGTGGGTGAGTGGGTTGGAGCGTCGTCCTGCTCACCAAAACGTGGTGGGTTCGATCCCCGTTGTGGGGGGAGGCACCCAATCCATGTTTCTCTCACACATGGATGTCTGTTTCTCTCTCTCTCCCCTTCCTCTCTCTGAAACCAATGAACACATTCTCGGGTGACGATTTAAAAGGCGGCCGGGGGGCGGGGGCAAGACCAGGTAGGTCTCTTTGTGCTCCAACATTGCATCCCCAAAGCTGGTACACAGCAGATGCTCAATACATATTTGCTGCGTGAAGAAAAGAATTCCAAAGCTTCCCCAAAACTGTGGAACTACTGGAGCTGTGATCTCTATCTAGTCTCTCCAATTCTAAATTTCCATGACCATAATACATAAAAAGAAAGTAAGTGTCAACTCGATGACGGCCCACTGTATCTTCAAGTCAGGATCAAGAACCATGGATTTTCAAAACCGGAAGGAAGGCAGTTAGAGATCATAACCTCACCAGCAGCAAGGTTAGTTCTACCAGAGCGGCTGGATGTCCCTCCTTGCTAAGCGCCCCGAACACACTGAGTTTCCCAACCCACCCGTTCTCCGGCCTTCTCACCCTCGCTCCCCGCCTGGTCTCTCACTTCAGCTTCACTCATTCAGTCAATCTTCACGGGATGCCTTCAGTGTCTAAAGCCCATGGCCAGAAGCTGGCCATGTGAAGATGTACACGTTCCCCTCCCGCTAAAAGACTAGGTTGTGAGAGGCGGATCCGAAACGTAAACAAAAAGTAAATGTGCCCGCCCTTGCTCCACCGGTCCCCTCGCCCCACAGGTCGCGGCCGGTCCGGCCTGTCCTGCCCCGCTCAGTCCACCCTAGTTCTGTGCTCCCACCTCGCTCTCTCCTTGCGACTCCCCAGCACCCCTGGTCCTCCTCCTGAGTTCCTCGGCCTCTTTTCCCGGCACGGACTGTACTCAGCCGCCAGCCCACCCGCGCCTCACGCGGAAAGCAGGCGCCACAGCCCCACGATTGGCGGGGAAAGCAAACCGCACTTCTCGCGAGACTCCAAAGCTACCGCCGCAACAGAGCCTTCGCTGTTTGGCGCCACATCTGCGCACTGCCGTGTTGGAGCTGCCGGACCGTCCCCTCTCTGGTCACGCCCACCCACGTCCGACTCCGCCTTTCCTGGGACCTGCCACCTCCCGCAAGTCCCGCCTATCCGCTTCCGACTCAGCCTTTTCCCGGTCCCGCCCGTGCCGCCGGGCCCCGCCCCACAGTTCCTTCGTCCCGAGTTCCTCAGAGGAGTTAAGTCTTCTTATTCGCGTAAAGTTCACCTTTGTTATGCTCTAAGCATTTTAGGCTTTGGAAATAGTTCTCAGTTTTCTAGAAAACCTGATTGTGGGTGGAGTAGAAAGGATAGAGGCAATTTGGTAAGAAACTACTGATTCTTCAGAGTTAACAGAATTCCTAAACATGGAGTTTTATTAGTTTGTTGAATAATGAGCTGAGATAAATCAGGCAGTAAAGAGTATTAGCAGTGTAGACACGAAGAAAAATGTCAAAGATTTGTTACCGGTAATCTTTTTTAAGTGAGTCCAAATAATATTCATGTTTGTATATGCACATGCGCACTCGCACACAAAACTGGGGGGAAATAAATATGTAACACCTATGGGGGTGGGAACTGGGCATATGGAACAGGATGGAATGAGGACTTAACTGCATTTTTAACATAATAGATACACTATTCAAAAAACTGAAAAATTATCTGCAGCAAATTTAACTTCAAGATTTGACAAACCAACATGAGTAGTGTTTGCAACCTTATTCTATTTTTCTGTAGCTTGAAATATTAAAAGAATAAATCAAGTGTGAAAAGAATAAGATAAACTGTAAGCTCTCTAAAATTATGTGTGCAAACATATATATATATATACCACATTTTCCTTAGTTTTATGGTTTATTTCTATATGTTCAAGATAACATTAAACAATGAACTAAATTAACATTAATTTGAATACAAAATATGTCAGCCTCAAGAGTCTGAATAGCCCTGACCCATGTCGCTCAGTTAGTTGGACATCCTCCTGCAAAGCAAAAGGTCGCTGGTTCGATTCCCAGTCAGGGCATGTGCCTGTGTTGCAGGTTTGGTCCCAGTTGGGATGTGTACAAGAGGCAGCCCATAGATGTTTCTTGCCCTTCCTCAATCCCTCCCTTCCTCTCTCTCTAAAAATAAATGAATAAAATCCTTTTAAAAAAAGAGTCTCTATAACTGAGGCAAGAGGCATTCTTCTAATTATCCAGATAGTCTATATTCTCTATGTCTAATAAGGTAAATATAAAAGCACTTTGAGAAATTAAAAAGTTATATACCACCCTCCCCACTCCAAAACAGTAGCACAGAGCAGGAGTTCTGAGGGTTTGAATCTCAGTTCCATCATTTACTACTTGATGACTTTTGACTATGCTTCAGTTTCCCCATTATTAATAACGGTATCTACTTTGTAGGGTTATAAGGAGGATCAAATGATAGTACTTAGTAAATATTACCTATTATTATCCATATACTTTTTAGAATGTTTGACCCTTTTAGAAAATGTACATATCTTATTAAGTAATCATTTGCAGGCACAGTTGTAAAGCATTGACATAGTTGCCAAAGACTAATAATTGGGTTTTTTTCATATATGAGGGATACAAGAAATATATTTTCCTTAGCAATTTCATCAGATATATAAAAGATAGCTTTCCCATAGACCATATTATTAAGACTTTTAAAACAATTTAATATTTAAAAAAAGGAATAATGTCATAAAAATAAACTATTAAAAACCAAAAATTGAGTACAGTGTGTAAAAGTTATTCTGGCAAGTAGGGAACCCAGCCTTGAAATGAGGTTTAAAAGAAGAGAAATGGGGTAAATCTTTTAAAACAAAAAGACCACAACCTATCTCTATCCCACATTTAACAGCAGTCTATGAGTCTTGTTGACTGGCTGCTACTATCTGGGTCTATCACTTAGGCAAGCGCTGAACTGGCTGGTGGTAGTGGTCTGCTGGGTAGCTGAGGGCTCCGTCTCACGGTTATGGGGTCTGTTTGCCCCTGCCTTATGCATGATAGTTGGGTTCATACCACCCAGTCAGGCCTGCATCGGCATTAGCAGTCAAGGAGGCCAGGCCAGGAATTATGAATTAGGATCTGGTTCAGCTACAAATAACAGAAAAAATAAACTAAAATAACAAACAAGACAGAAAGATTGTCTTTTGTAAGTCCACAGTTGGTATGGTGCTGCATGGTGTTAGGAATCCAGTCTCCTGTCTTCTTGCTTTACTACGTCAGCATTCCATTCTCAAGATTGCCTCATCGTCCAAGGTAGCTCCTAGAGTTCCAACTGCATTCCAGTCAGCAGGAAGAAGAAAAGGGAGAAGAGAGAAATGTTCTTAAAGCCCTACACTTTAAAGACATTTGCCAAAAGTTACACACAACAATTCTGGTTACATCCAGAGTATAATACCACATAGCTGCAAAAGAAGCTGGGAATATAGACTTTATTCTTGGTGGTCATGGCCCAGTAAAAATTTCAGGGTTTCTATTATTGTGGAAGAAGGGGTGAAAAGAAGTTCAGGGACAACTAACAGACTGCCACAAATAACAAAATAAAAATATATTAACCCAATATTAATTTTGTAGATCTTCAATCTTGGAGTGTTTTCAAAAATAAGTATTGTGAATGTGAATAGCCAGCATTTTCACAAATATGCACACAAGCAATCCTTAGCACAAGAAGACTATAACATCACTGTACATTGTACCATGCCTTTTGAAATCTTTCCTAGAATATATCCTCAAAATTCTGATAATGAATAAAATAAATCACTTTATTGCTGTTTTCTCCTTTGTAATATAATAGGTGTGGATTAGATGATCCGAAAGGTGCTGTTTTAATGGAGGATACTGAAGGGTAATAAATCAATAGGCATTTATTGAATGAATGTGTTTTAGGTAGTAAACCAAACTGGTAAGATAAGGTAACACAGAATACCCTTTCTATGTTGGAGGACTCCCACCATTTTAGGAGTTCATCCTAAGCTAAGAAACTCAGCTTCTTAGGTCCATATGGCTGGGTGTATACTGGGTACCCCAGTTCCACAAGTAAATGAGATTTCAGGTCAAAAGAGGGTGAAGTGAAGATGGACGCACTTCTCACAATCTATTCTGGGGGAGGGGGGAAGGCCACCACCACCACCACCAAAACTCAGCTTCCAAGAGCAATGGGGCTAGGGGTACCAGAGGTCATGTTCTTGTTCAGTGTGCAATGTCAGTGGTGAGAGTGGAAGTCCACTTTTCCCCAGTGGGGTTACCAGTAGGGCCTCCACGAAAGCAGCAGAACAGCACAATTTTAGTCTCAGTCCTGTATAGCTGCCTACCCTCATTTTCTGCTCACTGAGAGATTATAGGAGCTATCTGTATCCTTAAATAAACATCTTTTTTTGTTGTTTAAACTAGTAATGAGGCTGGATTCTGTTATTTGCAATGAAGAACACTGAGTAGCATACACTGACTGGTTATAAATGATATAGGATAATATACAATTTAATGCTGATTTGCTTTTGATAAGTGTTAGAGGGTAGAAAGATGAACAACAGCTGGAATAGTCAGGGAAGACTTTTGAAAAGATCTGGAACTTGAGTAGAAACTTGGAATTAGGTAGGGTTTGGATAGATGTATGGGAAAGTGCCCTAAGATAAGAGAAATAACAGAAGCATAAAAAATGATTACGTTTCTGCCCTGGCCAGGTAGCTCAGTTGGTTAGAGCATCGTCCCGATATGCCAAGGTTGCAAGTTTGATCCCTGGTCAGAACACATACAAGAATCAACCAATGAGTGCATAAATGGGTGGAACAAGAAATCAATATTTCTCACTCTCTCAAAATCAATAAATTTTAAAAAGTAAAGAGGAAAAAATGATTAAGCTTCAATAAGGAGACTAACCTAATTACCTCAGATTTTGTTCCTGGAAAAATGAAAAGTAAGATTAGGACAGTTATTTTGAACTGAGGAGGGGTGTCATTATAGATTCTTACTTTTTCCATAGCCCCTCCCAAAAGGTTTTAAACATTTTTACATGATATTTGATACCAACAAAATAATATATGTAATATTTCTGTATGTTATAAAGCACAACAATAAAATACACATGCCTGAGAACATGCTATCCAGCCTGAGAACTAGACAGTATTTTACTTCTAGCTATGTGTTTATCCCTTTTCCCATTCCCCTGCATCTCCCATCCTACTGAGATCACCACTATAATGAATTTTGTTTGTCATTCCTTTTAAAAATAGTTTTAGTATATATATATATATATATACTAAAGTATATATGTATATATATATATATATATATATATATATATATATATATACACACACATATATATATAGGCCTAAACAATATAAGCAACATGTTGTTTAATATTACTTGTTTTTGAGCTTTAAAAAATGCTATCAAACTGTATGCAATCTTCTCGGGCTTGCTTTTCTCGTTCAATATTTTGTTCTATGATTTTTCCATGTTGTTTCATACAGCTGTGGTATAGAAATTGGACACTGCTATATAATATTTTTTTAGATTTTATTTATTTATTTTTAGAAAGAGGGGAAGGGAAGTAGACAGAGAGGGAGAGAAACATCATTGCACAAGAGAGAAAGAGTTGCCTCCTACATGCCCCAACTGGGGACCTGGCCTGCAACCGAAGCATATGCCGACTGGGAATCTAACCGGCAACCCTTCGGTCCCTAGGCCAGTCCGCAGTCCACTGAGCCACAACAGCTAAGGCTGCTATATACTATTTATTATTGAATATACATAGTTTATTTAACCATTCTCTTGTCAATAAACATTTGGAATGGTTTGAGGTTTTCTGCAACTGTGAACGGTGCCACTATTAAGCATTATTTTTAAGATTTTATTTATTTATTTTTAGAAAGAGGGGAAAGGAGGGAGATAGATAGAGAAATATCAATGTGTGGTTACCTCTCATGTGGTCCCCACTGAAGACCTGACCCGCAACCCAGGCATGCGCCCTGACTGGGAATCGAACCGGTGACTCTTTGGTTTGCAGCCTGTGCTCAATCCACTGAGCTAAGTGTTCTTACACATGTATTTTATAGATGATTGTTATACAAGTTATATGTACAGGGTGGGGCAAAAGTAGGTTTACAGCTGTTTGTATGAAAAATAATACAATAATAATAATACAAGAATAAACTCTGTTTTGCATACTCACAACTGTAAGTCTATATTTTTCCCCACTCTGTATTGATTGTTATATATCAATCAAAGGAGCAAAGGCCTTAAAAAGACAGGAGGTAATGGGACCCAGATCACAGGTGGAAAGGATAGCCTTTGATAGGACAGTGTCCCACTTCTCTCCGCTCTAATGTGAAGGATGAGGAATTCAGCTGTAAGTGTGTTATTAGGTTTGTGATAGGAAAGGATCAGAGAAGGTGACTGAATCTTTGCAGAGCTGAAGTTTGCCCAGGTAAGCACAATGGAAAAAAAGAAACAAGGAATCTGAAGTATTTGCAGGAAGTGATGAACTTTGGAATCTGAAATGGATGGAATAATGACAGGAGGAGACTGAGTGAAGGTGGAGAAGTCAACGAATCTGAGCTCTGCATGGTTCTAAGGTTTGTTTCCAGGAGAGCACTTGAGCAGGTAAGCCCATTGTGGTCAAAAGCTAGGCTGTTAAATTTATGATACTGGAGGCTGCACCATTTCGGAATCATGCAAAGGCCCAGGATAAGAACAATGGACTCAAATCTCCGTCACTCTCACTACCTGGGGAAGTTAAGGGCCCTCCCAAGATTTTGTAAATATTCAGTGAGACCTAGGTTTCCAGGCTCATCTGGGCCTCTGATCTTCTAAATCTCACATGTTACTTTTGTCTTGAACCACTTTAGTGTAGGCCATTTCTTCAGTTTCAACAACAAGTCTCCTATTCAGTAGACACAGACTACTTTCTGGGGTTCCTGGAGAGAGGGTTACATCATATCTGGCAAAGCCCTCATCTTCAAGCCACTCTCCCACTCTTCTCTCTCTTTCCCATCTCCTCTGCTACTGAGACCACCTTTCTGTCTTTGTAAACTTGGAGCAATTGACACCCTCAGGATAGGAGGAGGCAGTGTATGTGGGTGCTCACTGACTATACTTTAATAAGCATTTTAATAAGTATTAATTAAAATGTAGTGTTCTTCCTAACAAGAACATTTCTCTTCCTTGGAGGACTTTAGTGTTTTCCATTAAGGCAGTAAACTGTTCTTTACCTCCATCCAGAATTTAATGAAAATGAAGGGTTATAAAAAGTACAGTCCTACACTTCCTAATGATGTTTCAATCAACAATATATACAATGGTGGTTTGATAAGATTATACTGAAGCTGAAATATTTTTATCACCTAGTGATGCCCTAAAGTTGTAGCACCAGCGGGACCTGGAGTGTGGCTATGAGGTTGGCTCGAAGTTGGCACTGCACATCCTACCTGACTTTCTTATGGGACTCACTTCTCTCTCCTTCCTTCCTTCCTTCCTCCCCCTCCTCTTTCTGTTTCTCCCCGAAAGTACCCAAGTGCAGTTGGGGAGGAGCCACGAGCTGATGGTCCAAAGACATACACCTCCCCCCAGGGCCTTGTACACCTTTCTGGGAACTTGATTGTCTTGGCACAAGACATTGCTCGTGTGTTTGTGGCGATGCTGGTATAACCAAAGCCAGCTGCGCCATCAGTCATATAGAAGTACTATACTTACCGTCGCGCTACAATTGCTTACAGTACTCAGTGTAGTAACATGCTGTCCAGGTTTATAGCCTAGGAGCAATAGGCTATACCATAGCCTTTGTGTGTGGTAGGCTAATCTAGGTTTGTGGGAGTACGTTTTATGATGTTCACACAAGGAGGAAATCACACATCTCTCAGAACATATTCCCATCAGAAAGCAGGGCATGACTGTATTTCCAAGGTGGGGTGGAGTTAGAAGCAAGCACTCAACCATTGGACAGATTGAGACCAGCACTATTTGAGTTTCATGTCTCACATTTTCTAATTATTTCTTCTGTGTTCCCCAAAATAAGGAATTTTGCAATTCTGAAAAATATTTGAAAAAAAGAAAAACACATTAGGTAATTTCTGACTCATAATTTTAAAATGTTTTGTGTTCAGATGTTTTAGAAGAGCATTGTCACCAGACGAGGGAGCTGGGGAGCAGTTGGCTCCTCAAGCGTTTTCACAACCAAAGAGCATGTTTTAAAGATTCAAAGTTTAAGAGATGCTATTCAAAATATGGAAGAAATTTTCCCTGGTAGCATTCAAATGACAAAAGTTTCTTAACTGGAACACACAAAACATAAACTACAAAAGAAAAAGACCAATAAATTGGACTTCACCAAAATTAAAAACTTGCTCTTCAAAGAAAATGAAAAGACAAATCACAAACAAGTAGGTAGAATATAGTTGCAAATCATATATTTGACAAAGGACTTTTATCTAGAGTACATAAAGAACTCTTGCAACTCAATAATAAGACAGACAACCCAATTCAAATGGGCAAAAGATTTACTTCACTGAAAAAGATAAATGGATGCCAAATAAGCATGTAAAAAGATGCTCAATATCATTAGTAGGAAAATGCAAACTAAAACCACAGTGAGATACCAGTACACCTCCACTAAAATGACTAATATATAAAAGACTGATCAGACCAGATATTGGCAAAGATGCACAACAGTGCTGATGAGAATATAAAGTAGTATAATAATTTGGAAGTTTCTTATAAAGTTAAACATACCTACCATATAAATAAGCCATTTTACTCTTAGGTATACTCAAGAGAAATGAAAACATAGCCATATAAAAACTTGTACACACCTGGCTGGTGTAGCTCAGTGGTCTGAGTGCAGGCCTGTGAACCAAAGAGTTACTGGTTTGATTCCCAGTCAGGGCACATGCCTGGGTTGCAGGCCAGGTCCCCAGTGGGGGACACATGAGAGGCAACCACACATTGATGTTTCTTTCTCTCTCTTTCTCCCTCTCTTCCCTTCTCTCTAAAAATGAATACATAAAATCTTTTTTAAAATAGCCAAAAAAACCCGGAATGAAATAATGACATAAATATCCATCTGAATAGATAAACAAATTGTGGTATCACCATAAAATGACATACTACTCAGCAATCATGCTGAATGAAAGTAGCCTGACTAAAAAAGAGCACATTAAAGAGTACATACCACCCTGGCCAGTGTGGCTCAGTTGGTTGGAGCTTCGTCCCTGTAACCCCAGGTTTGATTCCGGGGAACATACTTAGGTTGCACGTTCGTTCCCCTGTCCGGTTGCTTATGGGAGGCAACTGATCGATGCTTCTCTCTTACATTGAAGTTTCTGTCTCTCCCTTCCTCTCTCCCTTCCTTTCTCTCTAAAAAGCAATGAAAAAGTGTCCCCGAGTAAGGATAAAAAAAAGAAGAGTACATGAAAGAGTACACGACATAAAATTCCAGTTACATAAAATTCTAGAAAATGCGAAGTGTAGTGGGGGCAATGGGCAGATGAGAGAGGGATTCTAAAGGGGCCCAAGGGAACCGCTGGAGGTGATGGATGTGCTCCTTTTCGTGATTGTGCTGATGGTTTCTCCACATACGTCAAAACCGTTCAAACTGAGCAGTTTCAGTGTGTGCCATTTATCTTATGTGGTCATGCCTCAAGAATGCTGTAAAAAAGATTCGAAGTCTAAGAAATGTTTTTAAAATCTAGAGGAAAATTCCCTCAATAGTATTTAAATTAGTGTGATTATATTTATTGAGCTCCCAGTTACTGAGGATATATAGCACTGAATTTGGGACCTGTTACCTTATAGGAACTGAATGAGTAATCATCTTCTGCCTTAATATTTTTCTACTGAAAAGCAAACAAAAACAAAACAATAAAAATACATTAAGAGGAAGAATAAAAATGGCCATGGGAATTAACTGATTATGTCATTTCATAATTGTTTTCTCCAGCAGTCTTAATCCCTCAGGGTGAGAATGTTTCTTTTTATGTTTACATTGCAAACTGGCTAAATGGCCTGAAATAACACAAAGTAATTTCATGTGAAAAGAAACCATATATATATATATATATATATATATATATATATATATATATATATATCACCAGTGAGGGTGGAAAGCTGTGACAAAGACTTCTGAGTAAAAGCCTTGGATTACTTTTTTTTTTTTAATAAGAGGGCATTATAGCACATCACAGAGTTTGTTTTAGAAACTTGCTAAAATTTTTTCCTTCTCTAAAATGGTACAAGTGTATATTTTTACAAGGAATATAGAAAAACACATGAGGAGGGTGGATTCCTTGGCTTAACTGAGTGCTCAGGTTGCTGTGGCAGGAGCCTGGGGCTGGTGAGATGCTAGACTGGGATCCTGTCCAATCTTTGCTAATGATTTACAGTGTAACCCAACCTTTTCTGGCAACCAGCATCTTCTATAAAACGGAGATCCCACTGGCTCATATTAATGTGCCTCAAGATATTGTTTACAGGATTTGGTCAGAAGGTGAAGGGGGAGAATTACTCATTTGACAAATATTTATTGTGTATGTGCCAGGCATGGCTCTCGGAGCCAGCGATGAGACAGGGAGCAAGATAAATGAGATCCATCTCTTACGATGGGGAATCAGAAAATAAATAAGTAAATAAATGAAGATAATAAAAGAAGAAAATAAAATGGCAACATGACAGAAAGTGATTAGAGGAACAATGTAGAAAGGGTGAAGAAGTGACATTTGGGCAGAGTCCTTATAGCAAGAAGGGGGCAGCCAAGCAAAGGGCTCAGGAAAGACTGCTCCAAACTGAGAAAACAGCAAGAAGCCCAAAGGCCCCGAGGCGAGAACAAGCAGACTTGTTCAGGAGGAAAGAAGGTCAAGGTGGCCAGAGTTTGGCAACAACGGTGGGGAAATAGGATGAAATGAGGTATGGAGGAGGCAGAACTGGAAAGTTCTGATAAGGTTTTTGCAGATGGGTCCACTGGGGGACCTTAAGCAGTACGCTAATGTTTGCTTGGCTTCTGTTTTTGTTTTTTCTTTCCTATCAGAATGGGTAAAATGAAATAGTGACACCACCATATGCTAGTTGTCGGTGGAAGGCGAGAAAGGCACCAGGTGTTAGACCAGTGGGGGCAGACTGGACCCTGATTCAGCAACCTTGGTACTTGAGTTCTGGCTAAGAAAGAATTCAGAGGCAAGCCTCAAACTATAAGAGAAAGTTTATTTAGAAAGTCACAGAGGTAGAAAGAGAGAGCTGTAGAAGAAATGGGCTCAGGAAACAAGTTACAGAAGCAAAAGAAGGGCCCTTGGAGCTTAGGAGAGGGAAAGGGAAAGGTAAGGCACCTGGGCAGGGGCAGGGAGGGGAGAAGAAGGGCAAGGGAAAGGCTCTGGCATGCTCCCTGGGAGGAAGAGCCACCCTAATGTTTGTTTTTTAAGATCTTCTAATTGTGTGGAGAATGGACCATCAGGAGGCCAGTTGGAAAGCAGAGGGCTGGTTAAAATTATATATTTGAAGATAGAACTTAAAGTCAGACTCAACGCTGATGGTTGCAGCATTTAGGGCACAGGTGGCAAACACAAGGCCCACAGGCTGAATCTGGGCTTCCACCTTGTTTTATCTGGTCCAGCACCTTGTTTCCACCCAGGGGCAGTACCGAGCTCTCACTTAGCTGTTAAGGAGTAGTTACATTTATACAGTCCTAAAATTACATTCGGCCCTTTGAAGGCAACCCCGAGGCTGATGTGGACCCCAGTAAAAATGAGTTTGATACCCTTGGTTTAGAGCAAGAGAACAAATGGAAGCCCAAACCCCAATGCTCATATGTGTGAGTTATAAATTAAGCTACAGATCATTAAATAACATATCTTCTATCCTCCTATCTTGAAAAATATACTTTCAAACAATGTGGAAGTCCACGTTGGAATTTAGATTTCTAAGATTCCTTGGAATGCTGTAATGGAACAAGGGGAGAGCTGGCCCCCTCACTTTCCTTCCTCTGCCTGTTCTCTCTCCTTTTCCCACCTCCAACTCCTTCCTACACTGCAAGGAACTTCACCTTCAGGTACATGGAAATCCAGCTCACCAGCCAAGCTCTGTCCACACATTCTTAGCAAAAAGGTCCTTTTCTCATCCCTTGGGGCTAGAGGAGACTGTGCCTGAGCGCAGGGCGTCACTCTGCCCTCAGGAGGATGGACCAGGGGAAGAGGCCCCTGCAGGCCCTGGGAGCAAGCTCTGTTTAGGCATGGAATTCTGGAGTCTTGGGTGGCCAGAGAATGGTCTAGAAGAGAAACCACAGGCTCTGTGCAAGCATGACCCCTTGGCCCTGTAGACCTCACAATGCGAGCAGGGGTGTGACCAGAGAAGGACCATAGTGGAGCCTCAGAAGCCACCGCTGAGAACAGGGCCTCAGAATTTTATGATCGGGTGGATGTGGATAGTGCTGGATAGAGAGGAATCAAGGTGGTTCTAGTGGGTAAGGGAGTGGAATCAAGTGCTCTAGTTTAGATGTTTTCAGTGTGAGATGCCCATTGATATACCCAAGTAGAAGTTCCAGGGAGGCAGTTGGCCATGTGTGTCTGAAACAGGAGGAGAGGTCTAGCCAGAAGTACTAATAACATTGGGAGCTCATCGACATGTATTGTAGATGGTAGAGGTCACCTAAGCAGAGAGTGTAGACAAAAAATGGGCTAATAAATGTTCATTAATGAAAAATACTGAAAAGCACAAAATAAAAAAAAGTCTCACCGGTATTTTCACCTTCTAGAAATAAACACTGTCAACATTTTGAGATATTTCCTTTGTCTCAACCTCTCTGTTTATATTGTATTAAACACACATAATATGTGTTTATGTTGTATTTTAATAATATAATGGTGCTCATAAGTAATACATACTTTTTTTTTAGGGAAAGAGGAGAAGTTGGGAAGAAGGAGAGGGAGAGAAACATTGATATGAGAGAGAAACATAAATTGGTTGCCTCTTGCATGTGCCCTGACTGGAAATTGAATCAATGACCTTTCAACTTTGCTGGATGATGCCCAACCAACTGAGCCACACCAGTCAGGGCTATAATATATACTTCTTATAAATGCTTTTTCACTTACTATTTTCAGAACATTTCTCATGCCATTACCATTACATTTTTAAAGAGAGATTTTTTTAAACTAATGTATTGAATTTCATCACATAGATATATTATAAAATCTTCTATTTTTGGACATTATTTTTATGATAATATAATTTACTGTTTTTTTTAACATACAGAACTCCAAAGAAGGAAACCAAAAATTGCCCATCATCTTCCCACCTAGGAAATAAATATCTGTTGATGTTTTTGAAGAAAATAAAATAAAGTAGTACATATGCAGGGTGGGATAAAAGTAGGTTCACAGTTGTGAGTATGTGAAACACAGGGTTTATTCTGAATTATTATTGATTAATTATTATATTATTTTCCATATGAACAACTGTGAACCTACTTTTACCTCACCCTGTATATTGGGCAGAAAAATCAAACAATGCAAAAAGTTACAAAATGAAACGTGAAAGTTTTTCTTCCCACTCAGCAATTCTTTTTTTCTAAAGGTAATTACTGTTAACAAAATCTTCTAGTTCTTTCCAAGAAAAAAAGAACATTGAATTCAATAAGAGAGTAAACAAGTTGAGTATAAAATTAATTTGTGTCTACATCTTACTATGAGTAGTACAGAAATAAACATCCCTATTGTATATAAATCTTTGTGCATATATCTGATTATTTTCCTGAAATAAATTCCCAACTTTGAGCTGTATGCATTACGGAGATTATATAAAATTGCTTTTTAAAAAAAAAAACAGTTTATAAACTAAATTTGAATGGCATCTAGATTTGTCAGCTTTTAGGTTTGGCCCCAAATTCACAGCACTCAAAAGAAGTGTGGACTATGGGCTGTCCAAAGCTATTGAACTTATGCCAAATATGGTTTGACATCACTTGAAATTGATGGTAAGTATCAAAATTAGAGAAAGGGATGATAGATAAAGGGGAAAGAATTGTATTATTGTTATTTATGGCATTACGGAGATCTCGGTGTCTTTATAATTAAAGATACTTGAAAATGCCATGGCCAAACTCATCTACTTGGTGTCTATCAAACAAAGTAAATTTACTTATGTACTATTTGGCAAGGCATCAAGACTATTTAAATGATCGCTGGCCTGGGAATTGGGAGATATGTCCCTGTTCTACTCCTAAGTAGCTGTGTGGCATCAAAGGACACCATCAAACCCTCTGAGGCTCAGTTTTCCCATTTATAAAATGAGATGACTGGACATCATGATACCTATAGTCCAAATCTAAAATTCGGAAAGGAATTCTGTCTTTCTCTGTATGCTGAAGCCCCACATCATATGCCGTTCCCTGATCTAGCTATAAAGGTCTCTCTATTCAGAGAAAGCCCACACAGAAGCAAGGATAAATAACCATATGGTTCAGTAGTCATTATAATGACACCACAAAACTATCATTATCATAACAATACTTTATGAGGCTATACAATTAAAACAATCTGGCACATTGCAGAGAAAAGATTTCTTGCTCCCCAGGAGTATATAAAGAAACAAAACACACCAGTGTATCAATAATTATAGTTTATAATAAAGTATGCATAAACCCAGAACCACGTGTCATTTATGGTTCATCATTGAAGATGAAATTCTTTCAGCTAATTCTTAGCTCTCTATAAGTTGACCTGACCTTTAAGTACGAGTGTGAATTATAAAAATGATTGACAGATTTAGGATGGCTCTGTATGTGTACATCCCATATATTCTTATCATAGCTCCAGACCACTGTGGTTCAAAGGGTCAGTTTCATTTTACATTTCCTGCTTGTCATCTTTGCAAAGCACCTGTCAGGAAAAGGACGATTGCAGGGGTTTTCCATTGAACTGAGAAAGCTTTAAAAAATTTTTTAAAAGACCAATGATAACAAGAATTCAAATGAATGTCCTGGGAAAGAGATTTGTTTAATCTCAGACCAGATATGAGAATAAGAATATCCGGGATCCTGGACTGTGATTCAAAAGGAAGTCAAGACTTCCCTCTCCACAGCTGCTGTCTAGGAAGCTGGTATGTCCAAGTGTATCTTCTTTCAAGGGTCAAAAACAAAGTGCCACATCTCCTCTCTGGAATGCCAAGCCAGGGCAAGGGCCCTACCACTCACTCCCCTAAGAAAAAAAGGTGCCCTATCTGTATCCTGTCTGGTTGAAGCCACATCCTTAGAGAGCAACTGAAATAGTATCATTCCGCACCTTGGTGAGGCATCTTTTCCTTTAAATGAAGGGCAAGTGACCAATTAAAGTGGCTCCCCAAATAACCCAGTGGTTTCACTGCATTCAGAATGTCTGACATCCAGAATGAAGGAAGCGGATGTACCTCCTCTGAAGGGGAAAGGGGTAGTGTTACCCTTTACGCAGCTACTCAACAAAAACAGCTGCCAAACTCACAGGAGCTTAAAAACCTAGACAACGGATTCCTTAGCTATTTATTTAAACATTTAAAAAATTACCTTCACCCTGAACAGAAAGAATTATAACCAAAGGGACTTAATGATAGTAAAGCATTTAATAAAGATTCAGAGTTCTCTCAGGACTTGAGATTTGGAAAATATAGTATTAAAATGAGAAATATGAAATAACTTTTGTTTACAATAACTAGTTTTTTTTTATTTTGAATATCCCAATTGAACTTTTCATAACAAGAGAATAAAAGATCTTGATTCATAAGGAGCAAATACGGACTTGCCTCTAAAATAAAGCTCGTGAATTGATGATATAAACTTGAATGACCCCGTAATACAAACTGTGTGTGAGTACGGCTAAGATAAATGCGGGGCTCCATACTGTAAATGGAAGGGATTCTCGAGCAGCGTATCAAGAATGGTTTTTATCATCTTTTCTAGTTTTTACCCACGTAATAAGCTGGTATTATTTATTAATTTTTAAAAAACCAGCAAAATTTGAAACAAAACTAAAACGTTCAGAAGACATACATGTTTTAATGTAAGAAAGGCCTATATTGTTCTTTCCCTTTAGAAAGAAAAGCAGAGCAAATAACAACACATTTTGGTCATTCTGTCCTGTTTTCTGAGGAAAAAAAAACCTTACTGTAAGTTTATATAGTAAACTATAGTTCTTTTCTATAGTAATTGCTTTATTGAAAGGGTAACACATATCCAGAAAAGTACATAAATCATAAATAGGACACACCTGTGTTTTAATGTCATATAAAGTCATATTGCTTTTTGTGTGTAGCTTATTCTATTCAAGAGGATGTTTGTGAGATTCATTCATATTATTGGAAGTAGTTATTGAATATTTTTCACAATGCTACAAAGATTCCATGTACAAATTTACCATAATTTATCTATTTACTATTGATGGACACTTGGGTTGTTTTCCTAATAACTATCATATATAGTGTTGCTATGCACAGTCTTGTACATATTTTTTAAATTAAATTTATTGGGATAACATTGGTTAATTCTATGATGCTAGATCTGTCTATTGCACTGAATGTCCACCACCTAAAGTCAAACCATCTCTGTCACCATAATTAGCCCCCACGACATCCCCACCCAACCCCCTTCCCTCAGGCAACCACCACATTGCTGTGTGTGTCCATGAGTTTGTTTTATATCCTGCATGTGAGTGAAATCATACGGTTCTTAGCTTTTCCTGACTGACTTATTTCACTGAGCATAATATTCTAAGGTCCATTCGTGTTGTCACAAATGGCAGTGTTTCATCCTCTCTTACGGCTGAGTAGTATTTCAATGTGTATATGCACCACATCTTTATCCAATCCCCTATCGAAGGACAATTTGGTTGTCCACTGTACGTGTTTTTTGATAAACATATATACTGATTTCTAGGAGTAGAATTGCTGAGTCTTGGGTAAATGTAAGTTCAATCTTAGTCAATATTGCCAGTTTTCCAAACTAGTTGCACAAATTTATACTTCCACCACAGTGTATATATTTTTTTATTGTGGTAAAATATACACAATAAAAAATCTACCACTTTGATCATTTTTCAACATACAATTTAGTAGCATTAGGCACTCGCATTGTGGTTCTACTTTTCATTTCCCTGATAACTAAAGAGGCTCAGCACCTTTTCAAGATTATCGGCCGCTTGGACATCTTCTTTTACGACGTGCTTGTTCTAGTCTTTTGCCCATTTTTCTGTTGGATTGTCTGTCTTTTTCTTATTAATGTGTAGTTCTTTATACATTTTGGATATGAGTTTTTTGTCCAGTATATACATTGCAAATATCTTCTTTCTACCTTTTTTAAAGGTCAGAGGTCACTAACTTTAATGTGGTCCAATGTGTCATATTTTCCTTTATTATTTGTTTTTTGTGCTTTGTTTAAGAAGTCTTTGCCACCCAGGCTGATGTGGCTCAGTGGATTGAGCACCAGCCTGTGAACCAAAAGGTCACCAGTTTGATTCCCAGTCAGGGCACACACCTGGGTTCTGGGCCAGGTCCCCAGTTGGGGGCGTGCCAGAAGCAACTGATTGATATATCTCTCACACATCAATGTTTCTCTTCCTTTCCTTCTCCCTCCCTTTCCCTCTCTCTAAAAATAAATAAATGAAAATTAAAATAAAGAAATCTTAGCCTATCTTGATGTCATGAAGATACCCAATATTTTCTTCTAAAACTTTTACTTAGTTCCATTATCCATCTAGAGTTGATTTATTATGTATGGTGAATGGTAGGAGTCAATATTTATTTTCCTCTGTATGGATATTTAATTGGCCACGCACCACTGGTATAAAAGACCTTTCCCCACCTCACTGTATTGTCATCTTTGTCATAAACTGGGTGATCAAATCCATGTGGGCTTGTTTTCAGACTCTTTGTTCTACTCCATTGGTCTCTCTACTCTGGTCTGACTGTCCGTCCTTGTGCTGGTGCCCCATCGCCTTAAATTCTCAGCCTTTAGAGGGTTCTTGATGTCTGGAAGTGCGAATCCTTCAGCTTTGTTCTGCAACACTGTCGTGGCTAGCCACTGTTTTATTTTTCCCTTGAACTTCCTTGTTCATATTGTTGTTGTTTTAACATCAGCTTTATTGAGAAACAATTCACATACCATACATTCACCCATTTGAAGCGTACCATTCGATAGTTGTAATAACTTCACAGAGATGTGCAATAGCACCACAACTTTAGCACATTTCATCACTTCATACAGACACTTTACACCCTCTATCACCCTACTATCACCCTACTCTCCATCATTTACCTGCCCCACCAAGCACTAAGCAACAACTAGTCTGGTTTTAGTTTCTATAGATTTGCCCGTTTTGGACATTAAATGTAAATGAAATCAGATGTGATCTCTTGTGACTGGCTTTTTTCAGTTAGTAAGATGTTTTTCAAGGTTCCTTCATACTGTAGCAAGGATCAGCACTTCACTCCTTTTCATGGTTTAGTAATATTCCATTGCATGGATATGCCAAATTTTGTTTGCCCATTCATCAGTGATAGACATGTGGGTTGTTTTCACTTTTTGGCTTTTCTGAGTAATGCTGCTATAAACATTTGTGTATAGGTTGTTGTGTGGATGTACATTTTCATTTCTCTTGAGTATATTGTTAGGACTGGAATTGTCAGGACATATTAACTATAAATTTTAATGTTGTTTTTAACTGAATAAGATATATATAAAATTCAAACAATACCAAAGGCTACAAAATGAAGAAGAGAACTTACTCTGCCTCTAGACTTCTCAGGGGTCCTCCTCAGAGGCAACTACTATTAACAGTTTCTCTGTATCTTTCCAGAAATTTTATATTATATATAAGCATATATTTAAATATATCAATTTTCATAAGACAAATAAGACCATCTTGCACTGTCATACTCTTTTTTTTTTCTTTAACATAATACATTTTGGAAATCTTTCTACCACAGCATAGCTAAGTCTACCTAATTCTTTTGAATGACTGTATAGTACTTCTTTGTATAAATGTATTATAATTTATTTAATTGCATCTCATAATTTACTTTTTTTTGATAGATAATCAAATTGGTAACAGTTTTTTAAAAGGTTTTATTTATTTGTTTCTAGAGAGAGGTGAAGGGAGGGAGAAAGAGGGGGAGAGAAACATTGATGTGAGAGAGAAACATTGATCGGTTGCCTCTTCTATGTGCCCTGACAGGTCATTGGGCTGGCAACCCAGGCAAGTGCCCCAGCCAGAAATTGAACTGGCAACCTTTCACTTTGCAGGATGATGCCCAACTAACAGGGCCACAATGGTTGGGACGAATTGATAAAAGGTTTTTTTTTTAAGATTTTATTTATTTTTTTAGAGATAGAGGAGAGGAAGGCAGGGAGAAAGAGAGGGAGGGAAACATTGATGTGTGAGAGGAACACAGATCAGTTGTTTCTCGCACGTCCCCAGATGGGGACCTGGCCCTACAACCAGGCGTGTGTCCTGACGGGGAATCAAACCGGTAACTTGTTGGTTTGCAGTCAGGCTCTCAACCCACTGAGCAACACCAGCCAGGGCTAATAACAGTTATTAAAAATATTTTAAATATTGCTGCAGTGAACATGCCTGAAGAGATTTTTTTTGTACACATGTCTAAGTAAATTCGTAGGAAAAATTACTAACAATGGCATTGCTGGGTCAATTATGGGATCTGAAAAAATAAAAGTTATTACCAAAATGCCATTTAATGAGATTGCAGCAATTACACTCCCAGTAAGTATGTGAGAATCCTTCCCCCCAACACTTGATATCGATAAGTGGGAGGTGATATCTAATTTTAATTTGCCCTTCTCTAATAAGTGAGAGTGAATATTTTTCCATATATTTGAAAACTGTATTACTTTTTCTATAAACTACCTACATTATTCATGTGTTTTGCCCAATTTTCTGTTGGGCAGATGGTCCTTTTTTTTTTATTTGGAAGAGTTCTTTTATATATACAAGAAATTAGATTTTTGTTGTGTATGTTGCAATCATTTGGTGTCTCAGCTTGTCAGGTGTGCACTTACGTCTTTGTATAAGACATTTTTTTCCCACGGAGAAATTTGAAATATTTTTGAGGTTAATTTTATCAATATTTTACCTTTATGGCTTTGGGGGGTTATGTCTTGCTTAGACTGGCTTTTGCTATTCCAGATTTTGAAAACTATGTTCTTATGCTCTTTTCCAGTACTTCTACAGTTTCATCTTTGATGCACCTGAAATTCTTTCTCACATAGAAGTAAAGATCCACCTTCACTTCTTTTCCAAATGACCAGCCAGTTGTCCCTTTACTCTTTTCTGTGTAATTTAAAGTCCTGGGCACTTCCCAGATGTCTATATATTCTATCAAATTTTACCAATAATAGTGATGGCTCAGTGCTGGCTTATTTCACTTTCGTTTTTGTGTTGACATAAACAGAGGTTGACATCCAGCAAGTCACTTTTTCTCTTTCCTGATAAGAGAATAGATTTCAGAAGGGTTGCTAAAAAAATTGCCTAATGATTGAAATCTCTGGAGAGAAAAGCCTTTTCTTGCCCAATATTCCATTATTTGGGTGTATATAATTCTCTTTTGTTGAATATTTAGGTGGTTTCAAATTTTAACTATTTAACTAATACCATTCTTTTACAGTTGCCATAATTCCCTTACAAGATATGCACAGAAATGGGATTACTGAGTCAAAGTATATGAATATTATTGAAAACTGAACCGTTTTCCAGAAAGCCTCTGTCAATTCTCCTCCCAGCAGATTATGTTTACATGATGAAACCCACCGTCCACACCATTTATTTAGCTCCTGTATGTTGGGCCTTGTTCTTTCACAATTTCATTGAATGTTCACCGCAATCTGCTATAGTAGGTAGTGCAATTCTTATTTTATAGGCAAATTAACTGAGGCCCAGAGAGAACTAATCAGCACAAGGCAGAACTGGAATCCAGGTTTTTCTCTCTCAAATTCATGCTCTTTTTTCTCTGTTTTGTTTTATTTGATTTTGGCCCCCATAGAGGATTAAATTAAATGCAGTTCTCTGTTCATGGTACATTTTCATCATTGGCTGCCTGTGTATTTCTTGGTTCCTCACATTTGTGATCTCATTCTGCTATGTACTTATGGGATGACCCATATGAAATTGTCAGTATCCAAGCTTTTTTTTACCTGCTAACATGGCAACTTCATATGGTCCAGCCTAATATGCACAGTGTTTATCACATGGTGGTCACTAATTCACACACATATATCTGAGTCTTATTCTTGTCTGTCTGATCAGCACTTACGTCTGGGACTCAGGGAAAGTAAACAGGATCAATGAAAGCCTATCTATAATGGAAAGGAGGAAAACTCTCCTATCTTGGACTATTCTGGTAACTTAAATCACTAGGGCTTCTTAATCTGGACTCCCCAGGCTACAGTGGGGACTTAGGAACACTACTCAATGAGGCTGACCCTCAGCAGCATTCATAGAATCATAATATTTCAGTGTTGGAGGAATTTTGTATTTTTTCACAGCGTGAAAACAAGGCCTTGAAAATTAATTGCTAAAAATCCTACTAGTATTCATTTGCACTAGTAAATATAAAATTGTACCAGATTTCAGATAGCCTGTCTTGTTTCTCAACGTACATTGCTTTGAAAAAGTTAGTGTCAATTAATTTTTAATGTTTATTATTGTACTCTGACATAAAAGTTTGCATGTTTAATATGCATAAATACAGGATCACATCTACCTACACACATTCACATATCATCTCTTCCTATATATTGAAAACTGTGAGTTAATACCAATACCTCCAATTCCAATGCCACACCACAGGGTTTTCTTCCTTTCCCTTTCCTTCCTTTCTTGATTTGAAACTTCTTTTTCCCACGGTGAGAGACCTGGCTCTACTATCTTTAATCATATTTAGACTCCCATCTAAGCGGCCATGCTTCCCCCTCTTGGATGCCTTGCCCTACCCATTTGGCTCTAGGGCCAGTGTAGGGCTGCCTCCTTGGTGGGCAAGCCCTCTTCATCCTCTCAGGTTTCTACAGCCTCCTTCCCTGCTGGGGGGCTAACATCCTGCTCTGGACCACCAGGTGTAGGTGCTTGCTTTGTTCTGCACAGGTAAAGCCTTTAGGACTGAATACTTTAGGGAGGGCAAAGGTGATGAGGAAAACTGAACGTGCATTTTGAATAGGCATTGTGCGTCTTTTATTTTATTAAGATCTTTATTCACGTCTTAATATTCAAGTTTCATAGAGCTGGAATTACTGGATGAAAGGGTTTATTTTTAAGGCTTTAAAAAATATTACCAATCTGCTCTCAAAAAGGTTGCCCCAATTTACAACCTCATCTGCACCATCCGTCTTCCTATACCCTCGTCAGTAAATCAGTAGTATTTTCCAGTTCGTTAGGCGCAAGGAGCCCCTAAACAAGTTTTCTATTCCTCCACGCCGCCTTTCCTTTGGATAAGAGAAGGGGTCCTTTTCCTATTTTATTTTGTTATTTAATCTCTGTCAACGTAACGCAGCCCGGAGGACTCCAGTCACCATAGAGGAGGAGGCAGCTCGGTAACCCTGGCCGGGACAAACTCGCCTCGGCTCCAGATGAGTACGAGGATGCACGCACGACCTCCTTTCCCGGTGGATCCACCTGGGTGCCTCCGGCCAGTAGAGGGCGCTGTGGAGCCCGCGCCGGACTCCGCCTATGGGGCTGCTGGCCGCGCCCCCGTGACGTATTTCCGCGTCATCTGCCTCCGAGGCTTGCTCGCATTGGCTGCCTGCGAGGCAATTGAGGCGGAGCCTAGTAGGTTCGCGTAGAAGGCAGCAGTCCCCTTTCTCGCCCCTCCCCCACTCTCCAGTCCCTCCCAGGGGCCGCTGTGCAGAGCTACCGGGGAGGGCGGCGGCTGCACTTTTTCGGGCTCTGGTTGGAGCAGGGTTCTGGTGCGCGAGCGGCGGAGCCGCTGGAGCCCGAGGGACCGGTTGACTGTGGGAGAGAGAGAGGAGGGAATCCCGGGCTGCCGAGCTGCGCCTGCTGGGTAGCCCTTTCGTTCTCTGCGCGCCGAGCCGAGCCCCGTGCTAGTAGGGCGGGGGTCCCGCCAGACCGCCACCGGCCCAGCAGCGCTGACTGGACCGCGCGCCGCCCCGCAAAGACAGCCCCCTGCTCGCGGCCCCGAATTGGCTCCGCGCGACGGGCGCGGGACCTTGCAGAGGGAGGAAGCAAGAGGGGCCGCCTTCCTCTCGGAGTTGGAAGCGCCTTTCCCAGGTTCAAAATGCCCAAGAAGAAGCCGACGCCCATCCAGCTGAACCCGGCCCCAGACGGCTCCGCGGTTAACGGGACCAGCTCGGCAGAGTAAGTATGGGGTGGGCGGCGAGCGCGGGGCCAGACTGGGGAGGCCCCCGCTGGGGTGCAGGAACAGCGGGTGTGCGCCGCGCGCTGGGCTCAGCTCGAGTTCGTCACGTACGTCTGGGGCTGGCAGGGGCGAAGAACTCCTGTCCGCCGAGGTATTGGTGACTAAGCACTGATTGTGCTCCTGACTCAGACTAGTTAGTGGACCTAGCGAGTCTCGATTTTTCCTCCTTTTCCGACCTTTTCAGTCACCCCTGGCCACAAGAAAATAAAAACTGGTTCTTCTACCGCCCGTCCTCAGCTGTTTTATAAATGCGATCCTCTGGGATTCTGGCCTGTAATGGGGAGAAGGGACAAATGTCTTGGAAATAATGAAGATCGCATCTGCTTCTTTGAAATCGGCCCAGAGTATGGAGTGGAGTTGGGACCAGCTAGCAGCATCCTCGCCTTGTTGCCTGACACCTGTGGGCCGGGAGTGCCTTGTCGCTGGCCCTCTGCCTGGCCAACGGGGGCGAATGTACACCGACACCCCGGTGTCTCTTCCATTGCCGACTTTGGGGATTCCCGGTCCTTGCCCTTCTTCCTGGAAACTATCTGGTCTCATAGGGAGCGGCTTCCTCTTCATCTGACTTCATTCATTCATTCATTCATTCATCAAATCACTACTCACCTTGCCCTTGAGCCCTAAATTCCTGACCTGAGACATGAACACCATCGCCATGGACACTTCACACGAGGTGCTCCATCTTTGTAGCTTCCAGTGTTGCTCAGGAGCCAACACATTAAATAATGATGAGATTGTTTTATTAGGGGTTTCTGAGTTCCCACAACTCTTTGGGGTTTTGGGTAAGAGACAAGAAAGACTGGGGGAGAGACTGCTAGCTGGAGGATTTGGCTTTTAATCTCTTGCCGGAACGCTGGAGACTAGGAAGCTACCTAATGAAATGAATAGAGAAGGCCTGGACCTTCTGCCCTTTGGTGATGTCTGTAACTTTCCTCTCTGGATTTTAATATTCCGGGGACCTGTTGGCTTGGCGAATGTCTATTGTAATGATCATGAGACCATTGGTGAACCTGTGGTGTGAGCTCAGCCAATTTCCTCACACCTGCTCCCAACAAACCCCCTCTTCAGTACTGTAGTGTCTGTCTGGCATGCTGTTGACTTCTACAGGTCAGTGTATTGCTTTGCAGATACTCGTTCAGTTTTAGTTTGTAAGAATTTTATGTCCTTAAAATAGACTGAAAACCCCCAGAGACGGGGATTCCTTAGTAACGGTCACTGTTTTCAGGTCATACTTTTGACCTTTTTGTTTTTATCACAGTGGATTCTGGCTGAATGTTGTGGCCTAATCATCCTTCTCGTATTTGGAGGAAGGAATTAAGTGGAAGTATCTGTTGTCATTCTGTTAATTGTGACACCACAGCTGTATTCCTGTAAAGGGGAGACATTTCATTAACTGAAAACAGTACAGGATGGAAAAAAAGAAAGTGCCCTAGTCAGTGGCAGAAAAAATTGGGAGGGACTGGGAGCATTCCAAAATCTGGGTGGTTAAGAGGTTGAACTCTGAAGTCAGCCTTAGTTTGAAGCTTGCTCTGGTACTTGTGGTTTTGTGACTTGGGACAAATCTTTCTGTGGCTTAGGTTTAGTTTTTTCATCTGCGAAAATGGGGCTAATGATAAAACTGATTTAGGGTAATTTTCAAGATTAAATAAGCTAATACATAGTAAATCTTCCATAGATGTTAGCTGTTGGTACCTTCGTTACTGGGTAAACGTTGAGAAGGCTGAAGGAAACTGGAAGGTAATTTTCATTCCTGGTGGTACATGTGTTTATTAAGATGCCTTTGCTTCTGGATGAACGACTCTCCCTTGCTTAGTTTTCTGTGCCATTTGCATCTACCTCCATGAGTCATTGCTGTGTTACAATAGGAGGCATCTTTGTGTAGGCTGCCTGATACAAACAGGGACTGTCCCACTACACTTCCTGGCACTAACAGGGGGAGAGCTGTACACATCTTCATCTTTTACCTTCAAGAGTGTTTCTCAAGCAAAGATACTGTTCTCGTGGTTTCTGTAATTAGACCAGGGCACAGTTCTGAACCTATCATACAATGTAAACTAAAGAAGAAAAAAAAATCCATTGACAGTGAAGACTTACTCTTGATACTAAGTTGGCAAGGTTGATTCTCCTGTGTGGCTCCCTGGTACCTTGGGATTTACGTCTAATGTAACACTTACCCATTCAGATCAAGCTGAGTTATATGGGACCTGAAGTTTATTTTATGCAGGTTCTGCGAGGTCCTAGAAGAAAATGAATGCAAAAATACTTATTTCGCAAGTTTTGCAAAAACGTGTGATCATATTGCAAGGCTGCTAAGTGTTAGAATGAAAGAAATTGGAAATAAGATCCTATTTCCCTGTTTAAAATGTTTTCATGGTCCTGTTGCAGTTAGAATAAAGTCCAAACTTCTTATATTGGGCTATGAGACAAGGGGTGATTCCCCCCTCCCCCTCCCCCCACCAATCTCTTTATTCGCATTTCCTGCTGCTTTTTTTTTTTTCTGCCCCACTGGTCGGTCCTCTTTCACTTCCTCCAGGGGATGGTCTACTCCCACCAGGCCCTTGCACGTGCTGTTCCTTTTGCCTGGGACTGAATCATCCCTTTCTCTTCCCAAGCTAGGAAGGAAGCAATCTTCACCTCTCCTAAATGTCATTTCCTCAGAGATGTTCACAGACCACCTAGTTTAAAGTAGATCCCTTTTTCTCATGTCACCTCATTTTTAAATGACACTCATTCACTGTCTGTAATTTTTTACTAGGGTATTTTAAATATCTATTGCTTCTTTACACCGTGAACTATATTCATAGTGCTGCCATTTTTTGATTCACTGCTCTGTATTTAGAATACAGTACCTGGCACATAATAACTGTGCCAGTGTTTGTTCAGTGAATCAGTGAGTGAATGAAGTTTGTAATGTTTGTGCAATATGTTTAACAAATCTTTTTGTACCTTTTCATTTTTTTCTTTGATTTTCCCTTTTACTCTCATTTCCCCATCCCCATTTTCTTTTCCTTCATAGGTACTGCTCACCTACTCTATGGTATTTGATAGATTCTTATAGTTCCACCCATTCGTTGGGTATATGTGTACCTTTGGGAGGTAGGTAATACTGTTTTTTGTATTTCTGTGCTTAGAGTGCTGGATGCTATTGTGCTACTATTCAGCCTTAAAAAAAGAAGAAGGTCCTGCCATTTGCGACAACCTGGATAAACCTGAAGGACATTGTGCTAAATGAAATTAACTGGGCACAGAAAGAAAAATAGTGCATTTATCCCTTACATGTGGAATCTAAGAAAGTGGAACACAGATGCAGAGAGTAGAAAGGTGGTTATCAGGGTGGCGCAGTGGTGGAGATGGGGAGACGCTGGTCAGGTGTACAAGCGCAGTTGTGCCCACGCGTGCGTCAGGGAGCTGATGTAGAGCACGATGGCTGTGGTTAATACGCGGTAGCGAGAACTGGGGCTTTACTCAGAGTGGATTTAGGTCTCTCACCACACACACAAATTGGTTATGTGAGGAGGTGGATATGGCTAATTAGCTTGACTATAGTAATCATCTCACTGTATATCCGTTTATCAAATCACCACCTTGTATATCTTAAATATATTCACTTTTTGTTAAAAAAGCTATTGTACTATAAGTCTGCATTAGGCACGATAAACTAGGTTCTTCTGAGGTAACAATCACAAAATCTTACTAATTTAACACGCTTGCAGGTCAGTGGGAAACTTTGTTGATTGGATGCCATCAGGGACCAGACTGATGGCAGTGCTGTCTCTGAAATATGCTTATGTGAGAAGGGAATCTTGAGAACCACATTTTGGCTCTTAAAGTTTCTGCCTGCAAGTGTCACTTGTCACTTTTGCAACCATTTCATTGGCCAAAGCATGTCACATGGCCACACTGATCTTTAGGTGGGAGTCTTCTTGGATCTAGAGTATTTGAACAGAAGCAGTGATCACCCCAAACTTTTATTTGAGTGTCTTACCTTTTAATTTTAAAAACCAGATAGCATGTTTCTGAGCTCTGTTCATAATGCTTTATTTGTATCTAGTTCATTATTTCTCCTGGTTGCAGGGCAGTCAGTCATGTGCATGTACCACATTGTACTCATTCCTCTCCAGTTAGACCACTTGTTTCCAACGCCTTGCTGCCTGGAACAGTGCGGCTATGACTGTCTTTGTACCACAGCTCCTCTTGGATCCTTGTGAGAGTTCCCTGTGGAATGTTTGACCTTAGGCAAGTCCTTTGTACTTTCTGACTTTTAGTTTCCTTATCTGTAAAGTGGAGATAATAATTTACAAAATCTTTACCTTAATGGCTTATAATGCCCTACCTAATGAGGTCCTTCGTTTTCTTCCACTGTTCCCTTCACTCAGGCACTCTGTCTGGCCACACTATTCTCCGTGCTCTTCCGCAGTAGGGTGGGCCCATTCCCATCTCAGGGCCTTTGTACTTGCCCTTCCCTCTCCCTGGAATGCTCTTCCAGATACCCACGTGACTTGCTTCCTCACTTCCTTCACACTCTGCTCAAGCGTCTCCATGTAGAGGACGACCTGATCACTATCTATATAACACTTGCTGTGGTTCTCCACTCCATTTTCTTTGCAGTGTATTTCTTCATAGCGCTTGCCACTAACCAACACTGCATTGTGCACAAGTATTTATCTGCCCCTCCCCAACTAAAATGTAAGCTTCCTGAGGGTGGGGGCTTGGCTTTGTTTCTTGCTCAGTGTGTAGAACAGTTTTGGGCCCTACAGTACCCTAAGAGGTACTCCGTAGGGATCTGTTGATTAAATATTCCTACCTTAAAGGAGTATTGAGGAAAGATTAAATACTCTAAGCACTTTGACAGCTTCAAGGTGCTGAATAAACAGGAGGGTGCATTACTTGACTTTGGTGGCATCTACAGACTTTGGATTTTGAACTGTTTCAAGGTAACCCTGAAACACTCGGACTTACTGAATCTTTGTAGTCAGAGCATAGTTTATAGCATGAGCAAATCTGCCAGGCTTGTAAGGGACACACATGTTAGCGTGTGAGGCTTTTAAGGAAGGGAACACAAAGGTTGTGATAGGTTGATGTTCTCTTTTGAGGGCAGGGAGGGTTCTCCAATGGTCTTTTCAAGATAACTAGGAGCTTTTGAAGTGGTTGTAACTGCTTTTGTAGTTTTGAACTTGGATGCTTCTGCCGGTTTGTTGCTGCAGTAACTAACGGTGGTGGTGTCTCTTGAGAACAGTTGCTGGTGAAAAGTACGTCCCGCTGAAGTCCGTGTGTTTGGGGAGGATGTCTTTCCTTGCAGCGGATAAAGGAACGGCAAAGATTCACAAAGATGACTTAGCCCATGACGAGATGTGCATGCAGCTCTCGTTTGGTCATAAACACTTACAAAATTCTACTTTCACTAATTTACACATTTTGAAAGAAAGGGAGAAAATACTTCAGTAGTAGAGTAGCTGTACCCGTCTAGTTTGATTTTTCTCTCTCTCCCAATTCACCTGCGTTGGTCCACACTGAGTATGTATTTGTCCTCCTCCTGATCTCAGCATACTGCTTCTTAGCTCTCTCTCCTCTTGCTCACATGATTTCCTTAGTCTGGAATGTCCTCCTCTGCTTTCCTGTGTGATTTTATTTTTATTTTGTACTTGCCACCACACTTTAGATTTTGTGACAGCAGGGACCATGACTGTCTCATGTACTGGTACTTCCTTAGCATCTAGCATGGTGTCTGGAATGAATGAATATGACCTATCTTTTAAAACATAGCCTAAATCTCATCTGAACCTTGGTTTTCCTCATTAGTAAAGTAAGAATGATTATATTGGATTGGCCAAAAAAGATCATTTGATTTTGGTAAGATGGCTCTAGTAATGCTTAGCTGTCTTTAACTTCATTCAAAACAATTTTGTTAGACTATATTGTGACAGCTGTCATATCAGCGTGCATTAAAAAAAACTTACCAAAATTGGTGACTTTTTGTGTAGCCATTGTAATATCGAAGATGGAAGAAAGTGTGCAACATTTTTGGCATGTTGTGCTTTATTATTTCAAGAAAGGTAAAAACGCAACTGACACACAAAAAAAGATTTGCGCCATGTATGGAGAAGGTGCTGTGACTGATCGAATGTGTCAAAAGTGGTTTGTGAAGTTTCATGCTGGAGATTTCTCACTGGACGATGCTCCACAGTTGGGTAGACCAGTTGAAGTTGACAGCGAGTAAATTGAGACATTAATTGAGAACAATCAACGATATACCACACAGGAGATAGCCGACATACTCAAAATGTCCAAATCAATAAAGTTATTGGTGAAAATGAAAAATGTGTCTTTTATTTTACGGAAAAAACTAAACAGCCTTTTGGCCAACCCAAGACAACAAACTTGTGAGGGAAGGTGGGCAGGTGAGCATCATCTGAAACAATGTGTAAGAAAGCACTTATGGCTGCTGGGGTGCCATCCCAATGGGAAGTGTTGTTAAGGGTGCCAGCTGTGGTTTCTTCCGTCTCAGAAAGCTGATTCTTGCCGTTTGTTCTTTACCACATTTGCAAATGTTGATAAATCATGTTGATTTGGACATTTTATATGCTGTCCATCCTTTAAAATGTAACCCAGTCCTGCATCTAATCAAGCTTTGAGATCTAACTTCCTGTTTACAGCAAATACAGGGACAGAGAAACAAGTTAAATGACACCAGGAGGACACAATCAGACCAATCCAGGATGTGGAACACTCACAGTCTCTTTAAAAAGTCAGTGGCATAGGAAAAAAGTCTGGGTGGGGAATAGGTAGAGGTGCTGTTCTAGAATAAGAGGCTAAGGAACATGCCAAGTAAATGGAATGCATGAACCTCAATAGGGTACTGGGTCGAAAATTGAAAAAGCTATAAAATGCATTGTTGTGTCAATTAGGGAATTGTATAGAGAGTTATTGTTTTTTTTAAGACAATAGTATTATGACTGTGTAGGAGGGTGTTGTAATAAGTGATGCATGAAACTTAGTTTGAAATGGTTTAGCAAAAAATGCACAGCAGTGGATAAAGCAAATGGGGCAGATGTTCACAATCGTTTATTTTATTTGGTCAGTTTATGAGTTTCACTGTTTCAGTCTTTCCATCTTCCTGTGTGTTTGGAAAAATTCATAATACATTGTTAGAAGTACCCAAAGGACAAAATTCATCCTAAGTGTTATGCCCTTCTTAAGTAACCCATATTTCTCTCCTTTTGAACGTCTGGCCTAACATTGTATAATAAACATAAATGCAGTATCAGTTTTAATCATAAATACTTTCTTGATTATTAGGGACCATACTGTTTTGGACCCTGGGTCTTTTAAAACTATTGACACCAAGTAAATAATTTTTGGTAGAGTGGACAAAGCCAAAATAATGTTTAAACAAACTTCTTGCTAGCTTTTGTCCATACAAATTGGTAATTGTTTCCAGCATATCCACAGGAAGCACAGGTCAAGCAGTGGTGAATCTTTCTGACATGCTGAGAAAACAGATCTGGAGAACCCGCAGGCTGGGAAGATGAGGTGAGCCTAAGAAGAAAGCCTTGGGTTTTGTTCCTGTTGTCTTCCTTCCAGAAGCTGCCAATTTTGAAAAATCATCCTGGTCTCTTACTGATACTTGATTGTGGTTTTACTTTATGTCCTGTGTCCTGGTTCTGTTGCCTGAAACCCAGAACTGTTTGGAGGCTCACAGACCTGTTTGCAGAGTTAACACCTCCCACAATGAATGGTGTTTTGTTTTAACGTAGCAGGTGTTCTCTGAATCCTGGTACAGGTCCTGCTGCTAAAAATGCTGATCCTGCCCCCAGTTTCTTTGGGGTAGGTCCCAGGGGCATCCTACTTTGATGTCAGCAAAGGAGTCAGATTGAGAATAGGTTACATGGGAGTTGAAGGAAAAGTGGACAAGGATACAGTGACCTCTTTTCCCCTTACCCTTTCTTTGAATATTTGCCTGCGTGAGCACAAGTTTCAAAAAAATTGAATATACAAATACCTTTTAAAGAAAGAACCTACAGACATTACGTTTTCCGGTTTACTTTTGGTTTTTCCATATATACGTGTTAGAGAGTTGTGATCAGCTGGTGAGTGGAAGACTCTTTGCCAGTTTTTACACGGGGACATAATCCTCATAAATCCTTGTTATTTATTTTTGGGTGAGAGTAGAATTTGATAGGGTCCGGTTTCACAAATGACACTTTGTTAATTTATTGATACTCTTGTAAATGTTTTGAATCAATTAATTTTGTTCTGCTTTTAGATTACTTCATACATAGAATCAGAGGCAATGAACTGTGTTACCACTGTTGTTACACATTAACAGAATGTGTTCCAAAAAATAATACAACTAACTTACAATGTATATTTCAACTGTTTCCTCAAGATTCAGGAAGGGTTTTTTTTTCTTTTTTTTAAGTTTAGTGTTTTTTGGTAGTTTAATAGGCAGTACAAGGGCTCCTTTGAAGGTCAATCTGCTTTACTTTAATAGTTAGCCAGGCCGTATTTGTGAAATGGGATTATTTTTCTGTATTTCACCAGTTCAGTTTCACATGTAGTGACTGCTCACTGAACGTAATTCACTATGCTGGAAGCTGTAGGTAGGTGAGTAAGGCTGTTTTTGCCTCCAAGGATCTTAAAATCGCACACAGGAGGAAGAGGTTGCAGGGGCACGAGAAGGAAACAAGTGGCTGTAGAGTAAGAGAAGTGCCCTAAAAGAAGAGGCACAAAGAAGGTACTGTGGGAGCTCGTCGAGAGGAGGGAGACGCACATGCAGTGGAAGAGGTTAAGAGAGCCTTCGTGGAGGAGATGACATTTGAGCTAGGTCTTGAAGGATGGCTGGGATTTCAATGGGAATGTTTGGGGAGGGGGGAGGCAGGAAGAGGGTGACAGTGAGCCACTTTACACAGTGGGAAAGCTTGGGGTGCGCGGAGGAGCCAGCTAGTGGTCTAGTGCTCCTGGAGCACCAGTGCTGGTCGCAGGAGATGAAGCCGGAGAGGTAGGTGGTGCGGTTTTGTGCTGCCAGCTGGACATTCTGAAAAGTCATGTGTAAACTTTTGTCAACCGCTGACTATTTTTAAAAATATGTCAATAGTTTTTATATGCTTTGTATTTTGTTTTTTTCCTTAGGTTATATCTTTTGTTAATCCATGTACTGTATAATTACTTGTCTACTGGTTTATTGAAGCCGTAGGTCAGTGTGCTTTGTATTTTGAAGTTTTTTATATTATGTGGTTACTACATTGCCCCATTGTGATATTTATGTTGTATTACTTAAGAAAAAAATTTTTTTTAGTCTTCAGAAGCATGTCTTTTTTATGGAATAGCTAACTTTTCGTTAGTATTTAGACATCCATCATCTCTTCATAACTGGCAGGAGTATGCGGCTTCATTTTCTTCAGCCTTTTCTCTCCCTTAAATGGGTAACATTTTGTCCCATGTGGAGTTAATGAATTAGTGTGTTTGGCGTGAGGTATGGGTCTAAGTTAATTTTTCGCCATAATGAGTTCTAGTATCTTACTGGAGTTTATTAAATATGATTTATTTATCCATCTGTTATAGTTTCAAGTTTATCTTTATTTGGTCTTCATGTTATCTTGTTCTATTTCTAAAATTTCCTTTTAACTTTATGCAGTTTTGGTAGTATTATTGTTTTTCAAATTTGATAAGGGTAGGTTAAAACTTTAAAAATGTTCATGGTATACCTTTCCATTTATTAATGTTTCCTTCTGGTGTTATAGTTTCTTCTGAATAATTCTCTTGTTATAGTTGTTATAGTTTCTTCTGAATAATTCTCTTGTGCCCTGAGGTAATATTTCAAATACTTAATATTTTGATGCTGTTGTGATTGAACTTTTTAAAATTTGTTTTTCTGCCCTGGCCTGTGTGACTCAGTCGTCTGTCCCATGGGTTCGATTCCCCGTCAGGGCACATACGCAGGTTGCGGATTCTATCCTCAGTCAGGACATGTATGAGAAGGTAACCAATTGATGTTTCTCACATCGATGTTTATCTCTTTCCCTTGCAAAGGGAAAAAAAATGTCCTTAGGTGAAGATAAAATTTGTCTTTCCATCGTCACTGTGGTTTGATTTGTATGAATTGTTTATTTCCTGCAGCTTTGTTGAATTTACATATTATATCTAGTAATTTTTGATTGAATATATTTGCATTTCTAGATTTACTAGTGTCATCTGCAAAACACAATTTTTCCTCTCCACACCTTTTATATTTTATAGCTGTCTCATCTTTCATTGCTCTCAATAGCAGTTCTTGTGTTCCAAGGGAACACTATCAAGTGTAATGAAGCTTCCCAAGGAGCTTCTGGGCCAAGGACTTTTCTGCTCTTTCCAAGGAGCCATGAACATAGGAAGCAGCTGCCCAGCTTTAGAAGTGGAGCCTGTTAGAGCTGGATGGGACCTTATAGGCCCTCTAGTTGAGTGCCTTCGTTCGTGAGACCGTCCCCAGAGAGGGGAAGGAACTTGCTGGCAGTTCACACAGCTGAAGTAGAAAGAGATGTGGTTGAGCTTTCATCCCGACTTACTCTCTTATGGTGTATGTATTACGTGTTTTCATTTGGGACATTTACTTGGTTTGAAAGTTTTCCCAGTTTACCCAATGCTGAATTTTGGTAACTTTATCCAATTATCCTAAAAATAATTTTTTTAGAAAACTACTTTTCTTTCTTTAAAAAAAAATTAAAGATTTTATTTATTTATTTTTAGAGAGAAGGGAAGGAAGGGAGAAGGCGAGAAGCATTGATGCGTGAGAGATACATCAGTTATTTGCCTCTCGCACCCCCCAACTGGGGACCTAGCCTACAGCCCAGGCATGTGCCCTGACTGGGAATCAAACCAGCAACCTTTCAGTTCTCAGACTGGCACTCAACCCACTGAACCATACCAGCCAGGGCTAAAAACATCTTTTCAAGTAATAATCTGAAGCTATGGAGAAGATACCTCTCTGTTAGCACTCTCCCAGATGTTTGAGGGGAAGGGGAAATAAAGAAATGGGGGAAGGAAAGAATATTTTAGTCCAGGATCCTTAGTAAGGGGGCCTATTTTTAAGCTTCAAAATGATAGTTTTAAAAGCGGTGGTTTTCAAAATAACCGCAGACAAAAGTCCCCTTGAAATGAATGCCTTTCTGGAATTGACCTATTTTGAGTTTAACTGTTACTGGGAAAGGTTCAGAATCTTGAATGCTCTTAAGTGCACAATTGAGGTAGGTGAATGATCCACTTGGGTTCTAGATTCAGGTTAAATCTTGAAATTTGGGGAGCTGGAAGAAGACATGACTAATAAGCCAGTCATATTGCCATATTCTTAGGTTTGTCCTGATCCAGGTTATGTTTCCTTCTTTATTGAGTTAAACTTACATATCTGGGTCAGTTCTGAGAAGTGAGATGAGAACTTCATTATATTTGAGGGTCCAGAGTCAAAATTATTGCACTGTTTGATTTCATACATCCTTCAGTAAATGATCATTCGAGAACGTCCTTGTTGGGGGAGGCCTCAGAAGTCCAAGCATGAACTCCAAGCTAAATGTGAACCTTTGTGTACTGGCTTACTCAGATCCAGATTGAAATCCTACCGAATGCCAGCCTGCATTTCAGTCCCCCTCTCCCCAGCCCCTCTTTCCGGCTCCTTCTCCCCATGCCCTGCCTCAGCCTGCGGAATGGTGGGGAAATGAGAGCAGCTTAACATTCCAACAGTTGTTAATCATAGAAAATTTATCCTGCTTACCTTAGCCATTTGTGTTCACTTGTGTAAACTTGGCCATTTAAATCATGGAAAACCATTTACCAAAGGAAGGACCAGTGGAACATTTGGACTAAGCTCTTAACACATTATATTAATTTAGATAGAGATTGTAATACTTATTATTTTACTGGCATACTCCTAAAAGAGTCTTCTTTGCCTTGTTTTATTTTGCTAACTAAATTAATGCTGGGTTGGCCATAAATGTAGTTTGCTGCTTTTCTATTTCTGAGTATACTGAAAAATTACCAAAAAAAAAAGAAAAGAAAAGAAAAAGATAGTTGTAGGCATTTTTAAATTTTAAGAAGGCCATAAAATATTAGGGGAAGTCAAAGGCAGAGTTAGTGAGGAAAGTACCAGAAACCACCAACAGATGTTTTAATTGCATTGAATAAAGTTTCAGCTTGATAGGCAATCACAGGGAGGAGTTTTGTGAATTCCTGAATGCTGGTGTGAGGTGGAGGGGACACAGGGTAAGCGGAAATCAGCAGTTCCCGGAGGCTCAGAGGACTTGGATTACAGAAGGCTCACCCATCGCGGAGGACTTGGAATGATTCCTGAGCAAGTTGCTTTCTTTTTGAAAAACAAGGGCTGCATCTGTAGCTGCATCTGTAGGGCCACAGCTGTTACTCTGTAGGGTGTAATTAAGTATGGCTCCTAGATTGGGAAGGAATAGTGGGATGAAGTCAAAAGACATGAAACTCTTCTCCCTGAAGGATATCATAACTGGAAAAATAACTACCATTTATTGAGGGTCTGTCCGGTCTATCTACATCCATTATCTTGAATTTGCACTAAAATTCTGCAAGAAAGGTCATAATATTCTATTGTACATATAAGGAAAATGAAATTCAGGGAAGTTAAGTAATTTGTGCAAGGCTGCACAACTAGTAAGTGGTGGAACTAAGTTTAGAACCCAGGTCTGTTCTACTCTAACACCCATGCTTTTTCCTACACACCCCCCAGAGATTGCATAAAATGCGAGAGGTCTTTTTAGAGCTTCACTCTCCAAACTGTAGCTACCAGCCATATGTAACTATTTAAGTTTAAATTAATTCAAATTAAATAAAGTTTTAATCATTTAATCATTTTTTTAAACTTTATTTTATTTTATTTATTTATTTCTAGAGGGAGGGGAAGGGATGGAGAAAGAGGGAGAGAAACATTAATGTGTGGTTGCATCTCGCATGCCCCCAAATGAGTACCTCACAACCCAGGCATGTGCCCTGACTGGGAATTGAACCAGTGACCCTTTGGTTCACAGGCTGGCACTCAATCCACTGAGCCACACCAGCCAGGGCAGTCATTTCTTTTTTTTTTTTTTTTTTTTTTAATTTTTATTGTTATTCAATTACAGTTGTAGGGCAGTCATTTCTTAAGTTGCATAGCATACTTCAGGGTCCCAGTGGTCACATATGGCTAGTGGCTACTGTATTGGAGATTACAGATTAGAACATTTCCACCATTGCAGAAAATTTGATTAGTGCCTAGAGGTTACTTAATTTTACTCTTTAAAAAAATTTTATTGATTTTTGAGACAGGAAAGAAGGAAGAAAGACAGAGAAATATTGATTTGTTGTTTCACTTATTTATGCATTCCTTGGTTTCTTCGTGTATGTGCCCTGATTGGGGATGGAACCTGCAACCTTGTCATATTGGGACAACACTGTAACTGAGCTATCCAGCCAGGTCTAATGTCACCGCCTTGGTCCCCCTCCCACACATCCTTAGGATTTTATTGTCACATAATAAAACAAAATACGAAGTTTAGAACTGTATCACTTGGCCCTTTCTCTTATCTCCTCCTAGATCAAAATGCTTGCATCTCCTAATAGCCAGCATTCTCTTAGATCTGCAGTTAGGCTCAGTGCATTCAGTCCTCAGCTTGATCTTCTTTTGTAGTTGGAGCTCTTTTGTGGATGGCTTAGTCCGCCCACCATAGCCACTCCACTTCCTGTCCTAATGCTGCTTTCCCTGCACATACAGAGAATCCTTGCCCTTCTTACTGTTACTTTGTGGGGTTGATGCTTGCCACGCTTTCTATAGAAAGTCCTGCAGGTTTTAGCAATGTTCACAATGTTTGTGAGAGCACTATTGGGAAGGAAAAGGCCAATTTTATTTTGTGAAGGAGAAAATGAAGGACTAAGGCAGGAAGTAACTTGTTTGTTGTCATACATCTAATTAATCCAGGCCTTTGGACTGGTGGCTTTTCCTTTGCTCCACATTGCCTTAAAGAAAAAAAAAACCAAAACCCAGAATGGAGATACAAATGCAAAAGGAATGACTCCCCTACTCTCCCAGCTTTGCTTGGACTTCAAACTAGGTTTTTTTCAAAGGACAACCCTGTGTTTTCTTAAGTTCAAAGGGCATGTCTGTGTTGGTTTTCCCTAGGGAAATGAAAGATGTTTGTTGGAAAGAAATTCCACGCTTAATATATGAAATAGCACTTAGATTTTCTCTGGTTCTTCCTCTGCCTTCCTACCAAGCACTTTGTAATTGAACTTGCAGCTGCTAACCATTTGTCTTCTGAATCAGAAGACAACTTCAAAACAGGTCAAGTGACAGAGGTATGTATACTTTCAATGCAAGCAGCTGCTTGTTATTTGCTGTTGATTTGAATGGCATTTGTATTGAGGTCAAATAGATTTAGAGTATGACAAACATTTCAGTAGATTTCTAACTTATGTGTTAAGAAGGTAAAGATTTATTAACATTGATTTAACTGATATATACCAGTATACCTAGTATATACCAGACACTGACCTGAGGGATGGACAAAAAGGACTTTTGCTGAAAATTGGAAAGGATGTATGGGCAAATTGAATGCACTTTAAAATCTTGTCTGAATTTTGTCAGTATTTGCCATCCATATATTTGCTAATTTAGTCCTGAAATTAAGTAAAAACTCCAGTTTGGATCATAGCGTTAAAGTAAAGTGAAGACTCCTGTGCAAATGTCCTTTTAGTAGATGCTATTAAAGGCATTTAAATTACACACTCCAGTATCTAAATGACAGTCTGAAGTATGTGTGTGTGTGTTTGGGGGACAGGCATGTGGGAACGGAAAGGAGGCATTGTGCTGAGGTAATATTTTTAGGAAGCCTAAATGTAGTGTTTGATTTCATTACAATAGTCTAATTATTTAGAAAGTTGTCTTTCAGAAACTGAGAGATTAAAGTTTTGGGGTTTTTCCTAAAGAAATGTGAAAGTCATGTGCACGAGTATGCTCAGAGAGAGTACAAACAGAGAAATTAGAATGATGGCAGGATATCCAGGAAAGTGCCTGTCTTCCCCGAGACCCTCTCTCCCAGAGGGGTCTGCAAGTCTGCAGGCTTTAGAAGTTTTAAGCTGCACTGCTTTTGAACAACAGTGCCTTGTGGAGAGGAAGAGTGTGTGATCTGAGCTCCGTCTCTGGTGCAACTGGTAACTCACCACGTGACCGCTCTGCCTGCTGCTTCTCTGCAAGGTGGGGGCGATAGCAGTGCTTTGCTGCCTTTGGGTTTATATAATGAACTCCGCATGATCACACATGTTACCACTGAGCACACGTTTGAGCTCTAAGATATTAAGTAGATTCAATGTTATTGTTGAAAGGAATTTTGGAGATCTTTTGGCAGATAAAAGAACCCAGGACTACAAAGAAGGGTTAAGAAAAATTGGCCTTATCACACAGCAGGTTCTGTTTGAATTGTGATTGTGGCTTTTGAGAAAGCGTAGCCTGGAGATGGTGTGGCTCAGTGGAAAGGCTTTGGAGCCAGCAGACTTGGGTTTGATTTCCTACCCTTACTGAGTGATCTTGTCCAAGTTCTTTCAGATCCTTGAGTCCATATACACATTTATAAAATGGGCATAATAACACCTGCCCAGCAGAAAGGATTTATAGACATTGTGTAAACTGCTTTGTATGATTAATATGATTAATAGAACCGGCCCAGGTTCCCGGCCCAGGGTGCCTTATTCTGTATCAGGTGAAAAGGAGAGAAAACTCTTAACCTCCCAAAGAACTCCCAGTGATGGGGCTCTTCACCTGTTCTTTTATCTATACAGACTTAGAATGGAGACAATGCCGAGCACACTTGGAATTTTGGGGGATGTGCAGGAAGCAACAGAATTATTTCCTGTGAACAGGAGGCTGCCCAAAGGTGCTGAGAAACAACTGCCACACATTACCTCCCAACACAGACTTCTCCCAGCTTCTCTAGGACCTCAAGCACCACCCAGGAAACTCAGCTTTCCTCTTCAAGAGTTTAAAGAGGATTTCCTGGGCTGTGTGTGCGTGTGTGTGTGTGTGTGTGTGTGTGTGTGTGTGTGTGTGAAGGAATAGGGCAGGGTAGTCACCGACTTAAAGGGATGGATGGTAACACCCCCTTCTTGTGGCCCTAGCCAGATGTTGGGGATCATCAGTTCTAGGTAGATTTTGGGTTCAGCTTCTCCATAGTTCATCCACACATCTTCCCCAGTGGGCTTCGGCCTCTGCTCGTACGGTGTCGTCTTCTGGGATTTCTTTCTCCACCCTCAGTGCATGTTGAAATCCTAATCATATGTTGGAGCTCAACTTACAGGTCAGCACTTCTGTAGATCTGCCGCAGACCTCTCTTCCACCCCATCCCAGGCCCTGGTCGTCTGCTGCTGCTTTCAGGGCACTCTGCACGTATCCCCCCACACTTACGTTGTTTGCGTGACTCTGTCTACTTGGACTGGGTCTTAATCATCATCATCCCCAATGCATATCATGTGCCCTGGCATCTGGTTTGGTAAAATTTTGTTGAATGACTAAACAGGTCTTGAGATGGCAGTAAAGGCAGGCAGAAGACGCTCTGCTCCAAAGATCACAGCTCTGCTAATACCTGCAAAGGGATTATTGGTGGTTGATTATTTTCAGTTTATAGCATCTTGGCACCAGAGGGTCACAGTGTTGGTGGTAATCACGGCATTTGTTCTTCAAGGCTCTGAATATTCTTCACTGTTTTTATATCCCTTTATTTCCTAATTCGTCCACGAGACATTCGGGATGTGTGTTTACTCCATAGATAGGAAACTGCTTCTGGCTAAGGGCCTTGTGCAGGTCACACCGCCAGCTAAGACTGCCTGTGGACCTCTGTACTGCCTTTCAGCCAAGAGTCCCTTACTCGCCCAGGGGGGGACTGGTGGTGACATTCTGTGGTGTTCCCTCAGCCCCATGCCTGGCACAGAGAAGGCTCAGGGAGCGTTTGGGGCTGGGTGGAGGATGGACGATGAGCCTTTTTTGCATGCTGAGCTGAATACTTATCTCCAGCAAATGCTGGGCTCCTTAATGGATATGTGACATCGGTGGCTGAATATACATGGCACCTGTGGCTTTTCACACTTTCCCCCCACGCCTCTCCGGGGACTCAGATAGGACAGATGGCCGGAGACATGGGATTGGCAGCTCTGCATCCTCTCTGCAAATCACATTTGGGGAAAAAGTTAAGTTTGTGCGGTAACACAATTTCAGTAACATGGTTTCACGCTGCTGGTAGTTGTTTAACACTCTGGATAAATCACACTTCAGCAGAACTCATTTGGGAACAGAGTTTAATTTCACTGTAGGTGGCTGTGATTCCCACCCACCAGTCCTCCCACACCCCTCCCCCTTCTCAATAAATCTAGGCTGATTAGGTGAATGTAGCACTAAGCTGGGCAGGCTATTTTTGGGCCCAAAATAGCGTTAAATTGTATTAATCATCGTTTTCACCACCAACACCTTTCACTCCTCTCCTGAGTGTAGCTGCCTGTCTGTCCTTAAATGCTAGGATGGAAAAGATCTTGATAGTTCCTATCTGCTGGAAGTATCAAGAAGATATCCAGACCCAGCGAGGTGCGGCAGCTTATTCAGTGTAAAATGGCTAGTGAAGGCCTGGATTAAGGTCCAGGGCCCCTGACTCCTTGGCTTCTGTGTTCTCCCCTGACCTATTCCCTGCCCTTTGATCTGTCTTACAAGAAAGGAAGAATTTATACGTTGAGTTCAAAATAAGTAAAGGTGACCAGTTCTTTTTGTTGTTACTATTTTTCTTTTCTTTAACAATTATTCTTTTGTTGTTTGTTTTATTCAGTTGTTCATTGTTCAAGGCCCCCAGCCCAGAGTGAATTCATTTCCTGTTGACCCTCACAGACTTTCTTTGACCTATCTTTGGTAAGGGCCGGTAAAGTCTTGACATATTTCTATACAGTCAGCTGCAGCCTAGGGGTAATGCTGTGTGGATTTGACTGATACGATTTACCTTAAAAAAAAAAAAAACAGAGGGGAGGATAATAAATATATATAAAGGGAGAGAAAAAGTAATGTTAATTTTTTTTCTTAATAGTATACCTTTGGCTCCTTGGCTTTAAAAATCATCAGATTTTGGTGTTCAGACTGCTATAAATTATTTAAATGTAGCAATAGGTCCAAGTTTGAAACTTGAAATAAAACAATACTTTTCATTTGTCATAGAAGCTTCTGTGTTCTGTGTTCCCCAGCTAAAGGACTTGGGGAGGCTTGGGAGCTCAGCAGCTGGTGTGCCATGGACTGGTCTCTGGTCCTCCCCTACTGGGGTAGGCATACTCTTTGTTCAGGTGGGGACTTCTGCGAGGGACACACGTGCCTGGCCAGCCAGAGGGGCCCGATTAACCTGCACTGGGGTGATGTCTGTAGCAGGAAGTCCAGTTGTAACACAGCAGATGATAGTAATTCTTTGCACAGTATCTCACAGATAGTAGGTAGTCAGTGTTGACAGACTTCTTGATTTAAAAAATCTTTCTTTCTTGATTACAAAGATCTCAGTCAATTTAAGGGGGCAAGAGGAGTAATTATGCCCTGCTCCTCTTCAAGTTCCAGCTCCCCCACAGACACAAACTCCATTCTGGCTCTTCGTGTGACAGGAGTGGTCTGTGGAGGCAGCCGCTGAGGTTGGAGTCCTGGCATCACTCCTAAACACGCTACGTCAGTAGGGCTCATTATGTCACCTTGCTCATACCTCGCTTCCTCGTTAGTAAATATGAAGGTGATAATACTTAACTTGTAGGGTTGTTTTGAGGGTTAAAGGTCTTTGGCATAACACCTAAATCACTCACTGTAAACACTCAATAAAATGTTACCCGCTATTTACAATTCACTTGGTGTTTCTCCTTCAAGTTTATTGCCAGTGTTTGAGAGTCTACCTCTCCTTTAATGCTGAACTCAGATATTTTGTTGACCGTGAAACTGCCTGGCCTCCCTTGGAAAAGCTCCAGTGGGACTGTCGTAAGCTACTCAGGAGACAAACCACTTGTGCGTGTATGTGTGGTGGCCTTCATACATACGTTGTGTTTCACCACCTCCACTGAGATCTTCTGGAGATCAAGAGTCCAGTCTCTCTGCCCTGTCCCTAGTCCCGTCCTGGCATAGTGATCTGTAAGTGTGGAATGAATGGATGTCGGGGCCAGTTTACAGACCTCACGTGGGACAGGAGATTTGCCCTGCAGGTGTGCTTCACAGATACAGTGGGTTTGGTTCCAGTCAACCACAGTAATGTGAGTATTGCAGTAGAGGGAGTTGTAATTGTGCTGGTGGAGGGTCTTGCCTTCAATTTGTAAAAAACACATCTTTGAAGTGCAACAAAGTGCAGTGCAGTAAAGCAAGGAGTGCCTGTATTGGATTTTCACTGATTTCAAATACAATGTTATATGTATTGATTTTTCTTGATAACCATTCTTGAATCGTTTCTTCTTTATGTTTTTATTTTATTTTTTAACAATTAAGCAAAAGCTGGGCTAGTTGGAGCCCCAGATGGGACTGAGATGTGCTTCTACCTGACTTTATTGTAGGTAAAGTGCTTAAATTCAGTGCCTGGCAAGAAGGAAGTTGGGAGTTTTTTATTTTTTTTTAAGGTTTATATTTATTTATTTCTAGAGAGAGGGGAAGGGAGGGAGAAAGAGAGGAAGAGAAATATCAGTGTGAGAGAGAAACATCGATCGGTTGCCTCTCACATGCCTCCAACTATGGACCTGGCCCACAATCCAGGTTGCTGGGAATCAAACCAGCAACCTTTCGGTTCTCAGGCTGGTGCTCAATCCACTGAGCCACAGCAGTCAGGGTAGAAGTTGGGACTATTATCTGGTCAAGTAGAAGGAGTCTAGTTACTAGACTGTATGAGTACGGTGGGTAAGGATGTCATAAATATACTACTGGTTTAGGGCAGCGATTTTCAACTCTTTTCATCTCATGGCACACATAAACTAAATTACTAAAATCCTGGAGCACACCAAAAAATATATCATTGCCAATCTGACAAAAAAAAAGGTGTAATTTTGATTGATTTAATAATAATAATAACGGCAACAACAACCTACTGTTTTTGCTACAAAGTGCCTTTCAAAAAAATCAGGTGCCACCCTGGCTGGTGTGGCTCAGTGGATTGGGCACTGGCCTGTGATCCGAAGGGTCACCAGATGGATTCCCAGTCAGGTCACCTGTCTAGGTTGTGGGCCAGGTCCCCAGTTGGGGGTGTGGGAGAGGCAACTGATTGATGTTTCCTCTCACACATCAGTGTTTCTCTCCTTCTCGTTCTTCCTCCTTTCCCTTCTCTCTACAATAAATAAATAAAAATAAACTGCTCCTGCCTTTAAAAAAGCATAAAAATCAGGTGCCTATACTTGTATCTTTAAGGACTTCCGGTACCAAGAATTAACCAATCAGACACAACCTTATTATGCGACATGACCGGTAAGATGCAACTCTATTATATGACCTATATAGTTATGGTTCAAGACAGGGCATTAACATTGACGGCTATTGTTGTGTTGGCTGTTGTCATTTTTTTTTTATTTGACAGCCTAAGGGAAAGGAGGTCAGTGCCCCTGACTAAATAGTCAAGTATCTCATGTTTTAAAAATTCTTGCAGCACACTGGTTGAAAATGGCTGGTCTGGGGCATAAAGATGTTAAAGCTTCTCTCAGAATAGCCCAAGCAACTCCTAGGAAGTAGCTTCAGAGACAGGATGTGGCAAACCAGCGGGTAAATGAGAGCCCCTCTCCTTTGGAAGAAAAGGAAGTGGGTGGGGAGAAGTGAAGAGGAAGAACTTGGTGGACAAATCTTTTTATGCGCTGCTCTAAGAGCATGTATCCCTTATGAGTGCCAGGCAGAGCCTACAGATTTTTGACTCAGAGTGGCCAAGGTCCAGCGAATACTTAATAATGCTGGTTTCGTAGTTGTCTTGTTTTCCCTCCACAGCTCAATTTTGATACATTTGTTTAATATGCAGTGGAGTATTATCTTTGTAGCTTTTGTTTGTAATCTTGATAATTGGTTTATTCTTTAATGCTCTTTAAGGATTCACAGTTACTGTGAGATGTCATCCACAGTCATACTCTTTTCTAACCAAGAATAAGATACAAGAAAGGCATTTTTTAAAAAAACTGTATCTTCAGTGTGTTTATCTGTGTACCTGTTTCAGAACACTTTCTCACCCATTCTTTGCTCAGGTACTCATGACAGTCCCTTGTGATACAGGATAAGAGTGTGCTTCCATTGACTTATATTTTCCCCATTTTTCAAAGACTGCTTTTGCTTTTTTAATACCCTTTCCCCAGCTTTTGTGGGATGATCTCAGCAAGTTTCAGAAGAATTGAGAAGACCAATTTCTAAATCATCTGGAGTAATTAATTCCAGTGGTTGGAGTTAGTTATGACGGGGCAATTCATGAAGTATACAGTAGGAAAAAAGCACCAGTTAATGAGACTTCATCTTCAGTGGGGTTTTTTCCCGAAAGCATTTTTCTGGCAATGGCTTTCCAACTTAAATGTGAGTGTGCTTTAATGGTAGGAAAATAGTTTATGAGGTTATTGGGTATGGGAATGAATTATGTGCAAATGGTCCTATGTATATTTTTGCAGATAGGATATAGGCTTAACAGGTGTATAACATGGGAGATGTAATGATATAGCAGAGACCTCAGCTTCATCATGTTTTTTAATGTAAAAACTATCATATATTTACCAAAAAATCCATTAGTAAACTGTCATGGTATTATGAAATGTTAATATCAATATAAAAATTATCAGGAGCATATTGAGTATAGAAATGACATTTTTGGAAGGAATGTGCTTTAATGCAGTTGAGGGATGCTCAGGATGACCAGTTGTCAGCATAGTTGATGGAGGGCAACAGATCTCCTGACTTCAAGTTCAGGGTTATTTCCTCGAAGCAGTCCGTGAGAGGTTAATTATCTAAAACAGAAGACCCCAGTGGGCTTTCAGGGATCTGGAAAGCCGAGCTCTGCAGTTTTTAGACTTCAGATTTCTGTATACACTTTGTCTCCTGAGTTGTGTACCTCTTAACTCCATTTCTGTGAAGGTTTCAAATGAGAACTTTTTCACTTATCCAAATGTCTGCATTGCATAAGCACATCATGGGTAATGTGCTTATGCAATGTAGACAGGCTTAAATTGTATCCTACTCAAATTGTGATATCTTGCGTTTATTTTAGATGTTTAAACACAGCGACAGGCAAAAGGAAGTTTACAGATGTGAGTACGTGAAACACGGAGTTTCATCTTGTATGATTATTTAATTATTGTATTACTTCCCATATGAACAACTGTAAACTACTTTTTCCCATCCTGGTACTAAAACAAGTATTCTTATGACATTTTTTAGAAGCTCAGGTGCCAAGCTGCTCTTTGCTGAACCCTAGCCATTTTGAGGCGTTCTAGACTCGTGTGCTGTGGCCATCCTTTTTTATTTTTTTTCCACTTAAGATTTTAATTTATTATTTTATTGAGATATAATTGACATAAAACATTGTGTAAGTTTAAGGTGTACAATGTGTTGATTTGACACATTTGTGTATTGCAATCTGGTTACCGCCATAGCATGAGCTAACACCTCCATTGTGTCACATAATTATCATTTCTCTTTTGTGATGAGAACATTTAAGGTCTAGTTTCTTAGCAACGTTGAAGTATATAATTCAGTATTGTTGACTATAATCACTGTGTTGTGCATTAGATCTGCAGAACCTATCTGTTTATCTTCTAACTGTAAGTTTGTACCCTTCAACATGTCATCAAAACCTAATTTTTGGCATGGTGTACTGCACCCTTTATGGTCCAGCCCCTGCTTACCCTCCAGCCTCATCTGGGCGCTCTTCTGGATGTATCTACTTTCTGGCCACTTGGAAAAGCTTGTAACTTTCAGTACCTCCGTTCATGCTGATGCCCGGGCCGGGGTGCTTTTTTTCTCTGCTGCAAAACCTGATATTTCTTCAGCACTAAACTTGGGCAATACTTACTCTGATTTTCATTTTCCCTTCCTTATCTTAGATGGAATTGGGGTCTGTTTTCTGTCCCCATAACCCCCTGTATCCACCTCAGTTTCAGCATTATGATCTACTTTACCCCCCCCCAGTTGTTGCTATACTTGTTAGTAGCCTTCCCTGTTTCTCTCTTTTTCCTCTCCGTATCTCTGTCTCCCTGTCTGTTAAACACACACAGACTGAGACTGCCTGGTGAGGGCAGGGACCTTGTCTTCCTCACGTGCACCTTCCTAGCCTCCCGCGTAGATAGTGCTTGTCACGCGGGGGCGCGCCATCCTGAAGCCGTGTTGCATTTTCCTAGGTGTAAGCCGATGTCTGCTCCAGCTCCCCGCCCCTTGCCCTCCTCTAGTTTGGAGCAGTTTTTGTAGTTTACATCTTCATGGTTACTTCTGCTTCTGTGGGACTCAGAGTTCCCTTTCTGTGGTTTTTCTCTTCTTTCTGCTCTGTGTTTAACCAGCTTGGAGTTTGGTCCCCTTTTCCTGATTTCCACCAAACAACAATAAGAACAAAATACACGTGAAGCTATTTGTGTGCATGGCAAGTTGGATTTAAGGTCTGGGTGGGAGAATTATAGCAATAAACACAACTTAAAATCTACTAGTATTAGGTAGTTTTGTCTTAAACGACCTTTGCCACTCTGCCATGGTGCATTTTTTTCTTCCTCTCTTGCTACCTCACAGCCATTTCTAAAACAAGCTTCTTTCATTTTATTCTGCAGCATAATTCAGCTCTCCAGCTGCTCAGGTCTGCTTCTGCATATGCCAAGGCTCAGGAGCAGGCCCTTCTATAAACTATAGGCAAGCCTCCTGTCCTCTGGTGGCCTCTGCTGGGAGGGGGTTGGCTAGCACAAACACTTATTTCTCCATCCTGCACCTTCTTTCAGAAGACAGAAACAAGCTTAAATTTTGTTTTCTCTGGTTCATAATATTACTTCTACTTAGGTAGGTTTTGACCGTACCAAGCCAACTGGGTATTGATTTAACGGCCTGACTAGTAGTTTTCCACGCTCTAGATTAAGGAGTTGAGTTGCCTGGGTGAGCTCTTGTGTGGAATCTGAGATCAGGATTCCCTGAGCATCGCTAGAGAGTGACCCAGGGAGTGGGATTTTCCCCATAGGTGATGTGTGCTTGGAGGTGAGGTTTGCGCAACCCCTCCTTTGTGTACTTTGGGCAAGGAGAAGGGCCAAACAGGTTGTTTTTGTATGTAAGAGAGGAAACAGTTCTGGGGAATTAAGATTCCTCAATGTTGACTAGAATTGGAGAGGTTTTGAGTGCTGTGATTCTTCTGACTACATCTTCTTGCCCTTGGCTGTGCTTGGGCACTTGCTGGCTGTTGATCTGTTTGTCTTGGGGACTTGATTGTTCTCATGGTTTTGGGTTATGAGGTCTAAGATTATGGTCACATTGGGTCCTCTACCCCTCCCTGCACTCCCACCCCGCATTGAAGAGCAACTTGCATCTTTGATTCACAGAGCAGTATGGTATCACCACCATTATTCTCACATAAGATGTTTCCAAAAGGTCAGGTTTTCAAGAACAGGGAACCGGGGGGGGGGGGGGGGGGGGGGGGGTGTCGAATGCATCGTCTAAGGCCACAGTCAGTCAGCTTGTCCTTTCAGGAACCGCCAGCCACACCCATTTCTGTGGCCACCACCAGACCCAAGGCTCCCCTTGTGTTTTTTCTCCTGACAACCACACATTTATTAGACTTTCTACCTGGGTTGTCCTTGGTGCTTTCTTCCTTTCAACATTCCCTGCCCTTCCTCTCTACCCTTCCCTCCCTCAGCGGTGCCCTGTTTTATTTATTTATTTATTTATTGTGTGTGTGTGTGTGTGTGTGTGTGTGTGTGTGTGTGTGTGTGTTTATGGCCACCAGAATTTTCCCTGCTTGTACCAGTGTGCTTTACCTGGCCCATGTCCTGTCTCTTCCCTTCCTAGCCAATCAAAATATGTCAGCTTCGGATGTTCCTCTGAAGGGAGTTCCTCTTTGGGTAGATTTAATTTGTTGTCCTTCCAGGAACCTTGCCCTTTTAGCAAACCACAGTTCTTTACCTGAAAGGAATGAGTCACTAATGGGTAAACACCTGGTATTGGAGATGAGCTAGTGGGGGATTTGTTTGAAGGACACGAGCTCCTCAGCAAAGTGTGGAAGAGAAAATCAAGCTTTGGAGTTCCAGCCCTCCCCTTGGGTAAATTCCTTAACTGTTCCTGGCCTCCATTTCCATATCTGTAAAATGGGAACCACATACCTATTTTTTAATGTTTTCATTAGGGTTTAGTGAGTCAATGGGTGGCATTTAGGAAGCTCATCTCTTACATGCATCTAAACCTCACTCTTTACCAGATTGTCATGTCCCTCTCCTGCCCCTCTCCAGGAATGTGGTATTCCATTTTGTCCTCTGTCTTCTGATCTTTTTTCCCTCTCCTGCCAAACTCCTTTCTATATTTCTACGAAGATTGATCCATAGGAATTAATTCATAGGTGGCTAATATGAAACAAAATTTGCCCACTCGGGCAAAAGGAACCATAGGCTATAAGTTCTTTCAAACAACAATATGACAGCCCCTCTCTGATTCAGGACATTTTCAATATTAAGAATAGTCTATGTGAGTGGGTCGCCCTATCGCTCCGGAGGTTCCTCTGTGTGTGCGCAGGCATGCGTTTTTCAGTGAGTCTCTGCGGAAGCCTGCCATGGAAAGGTCATCTGTATGACTTCAGAAGCCTGTCTGAGTCCAAGGAGTAAGTTGATTTTGTTTTGTTAAGGATAGGAATATGTAATTCTTATTTGCTTCTTTTTAAACTGGTTTTCTTCACTTTTTTTTTTAAAGACTTTATTTTTATTTTTAGAGAGGGGCAGGAAGGGAGAAAGAGAGGGAGAGAAACATCGATGTGTGAGAGAACATTGATGCACACCCCCAACCGGGAACTGGCCTGCAACCCAGGCATGCGCCCTGACTGGGAATCGAACCAATGACCTCCCGTTTCTCAGGCCAGCACTCTTACCACTGAGCCACACCAGCCAGGGCGTTTTCTTCACTTTTAAAAACATATTCATTGGCTTGGAAACCACTTGATTTAAAGTGAAATTAAAGATAAACATTTGTCTTAACTCCCATTTTTATCTTTACTTTTGTTTTATTCCCCCAACCCTTACTCTGCTTTTAATATTCCTAACCCAATTGTACTCCATTGTCTACAGAGTGGACCTTAGTAGAGAGCCCCTTTTCCTTTTTTTGCTATAGAAAATTTTTTTAAAAATTAAATTTATTGGGGATAACTTTGGTTAATAACATAATTTTCAACTGTTCAAGATTATAATTTGACATCTGTCTTAAATTTTGTGTGTTGTTCTGGACCAACTGAGGCCTCATTTTCCTACAAAACTTAGTCTGGTTACTCTAGCATATCTTGGACTACAGAGCCATCTGTGTTCTAGGTACCTCGTGAGACTTAGGGGAACTGTGGCACAGTCTGTCCTACAGTCATTTTTGGGAGTGGTGATGAAAGCAATGAAAAGCAATAAAGGTAGCATTTAACTAAATTGTACATTTTTTTCAGATTATTTATTGCACGAAAATGTGAAAAGGTAGGGATTTCATCAGTAAAATGGGGCTGACAGTGGTAATCACATCATGGTGGCCTTAGGCAATTAAAGGAGCTCATCCACATTCAGCAGCATACCTGGCACAGAGCAGGTGTGTAATAAATCAATGGTAGGTACTATTAAATGTTATACTTATTGACGAATAATTAGCTACAATAGAATAACAATATTAAATATTTGTTTTGCACTTAAAGTAATTCTAACTTTTTTTTACATTATACTCGCATTTAATCTCTACAACCACCTTTTATTTATTATCACATCATTGTCTTGGTCTATATTCCTTTCTCTTCACTGAGGGGGCCTTCTGGTGTCGAAGTGCATGCAATCTCAGAGAACATCAGGGGAGGTGAAGCAGTCGATTTAGTCTCAAAGGAAAATGCAGTGAGGGTGAGATAACTTTCAGTGGGGTTTGTATGTGGACAAGAAATAAAGACCAGGGTTTCAAACCGTACAACATGGGAAGCTAACCACTGTGTTTGCAGAAATGTGTGGTACTTAGCAGCAGAGTTCTATCTTTGGAGTATTACAAGAGGAATCTGATATTAGGATTAGAGAATTTTAGCACTAAAGAGGGCCTTAAATACTACTTAGTTTAACTCCCCTATTTTACCTACGAGGAAAATTGAGAGGAGTGCACAAGTTCACAAGGTCAAGTAACTATGAAAGTTGAACGCAGGTCTTCTGACTCCCAAAGCCTTCACACCTATTTCCTGAGTATCTGGCAGCTGCATGCATATTTTCTATTTTCTAGTTGTTTCATGTGCCATTGTAAAAGACCAGCTCTGTGCTGACCCAGAAGCAGCTGATTTCCTGCATATATCTCTGGCCCTAGAAGTGGGTTGGGGGGCTGCTTTCAAGAACAATGTCTGTAAGACTCTTCTCACCTACATACCTGTCATCAGGCAGAGAAGAGTCGGCAGCCAACATGTGAGCAGCTTCATCAAGGAAAAGGAAACAAATACCTCTGCTAAATTCAATGAAGTACATGATGAACCATGCCAAAGAATGACTGCACTGAAGCCTGGCTCCCCGCAGTTGGTTAAGAATCTAAGCCTAAAGATGGGCTCAGCACCCATAAGCAGAGGTCTATCTTAGCTGGAGGAGGTCTAGGAAACGTTCTCCTGCCCAAGGATCGCCACAGATACAAGGTAGAGTTTGGCTGCCATGGAGAGGAGGGGAAGTCATGCTCACAGGGCATGCTTAAGACTGGGGCTGGACCAGGACAAGAGAGACCCTACTACCCTCTACCTGTTCCTACCACAGGCTTAGTGCCAGATGAAAGTAATTTCGGTCTGCCCTGGAGTAGGGACAAAGCATGGAGAAAGACCCCACTCTGAACAGGCATTAACGGACACTTCAGAGCTGATGGAAGAGTCGGAACACTGAGAAAAAGAACTGTGTGGCTCAGGCACTTCTCTTAGCCCAAGATAAAACTCATTGCTGGATAAATTTGCAGGCTTTGGTGTGTTAACGTTAACAAGAAACCCAAACCCAACTCAACTCCTGACTAACACACACTAACAGCATGACAGAGAATGTGCCCATTATCAAGCATAAAGACAATTTACTTCAGTCTCTGTTCTTCTGTAATAATGTCCAGCTTTCAGTCAGAAATTACAAGACAAGAAAACCAAGTGAGAGGGGGAAGAAACTCAGCCTATTAACAAGTGAGAAGGTAGTGAACCAAACCAGACCCAGGGATGACTGAGACTGTGGAATTATCAGACAGGGGCTTTAAAAACCATGATTAATATGTGACAGGTGGATAAGATGCATAAACAAATGAATTTTAGAAGAGATGCAAACTAAAAATGGATTCAAGTGGAAATGCTAGAAATTAAAAAAAAAAAAAAGCATCAAAGGTCAACAGACTCATCAGACTGAACAGTACTGAGGAAAGAACCAATGACCCTGAAGATGGCGCAATAGAAATTACCCAAAACGAATTACATGAAGGGGGAAAAAAAGAATTAAAAGATATCAGAATGCTGCATCTAAGATTGATTGACTTGTCTGTCTGTCTGTCTATCTGTCTGTCTACATCTGTGCATCCATCTATCCATCAGTCCATCCATCCACAGGGAGAGAAGAGAGAGAGGAAACAGACAGATAGTGACTGGGGCTTTTTAAAAAAATGGCTCATACGATTGTGGAAGCCTGAGTAAGCCCCAAATTCCCAGGGTAGCTGGCAGGCTGGACACCCATGGAAGAGTTGTAGTTTGAGTCCCAAGGCAGTCTGCTGGCAGAGTTCCTTCTTCAGGGAGGCAGGTCAGCCTTTGTTCTGTTACGGCCTTCCACTGATTGTATTACCCTCCCTAGTGTGAGGTTACCATCACACTGTGGAGGGTAATCTGCTTTACTTAGTTTATCAATGTGAGTTTTAATCTCACCCCCCAAAAAACATGTTTTCGTAGAAACATCCAGAATAATGTTTGACTAAATATCTCGGCACTGTGGCTTAGCCAGATAGACACATAACATTAACCATCACATGGCCCCTTGCAATTACTGCCCCTTGCTGCAAAAGGTGATCCTTTTCCTACTTTATAATTGCATAGATTAGTTTTGCCTTTCTTTGAATTTTATGTAGATGGAAGAACATAATATGTGTTCTTTGGCATTTGGCTTCTTTCACAGAGCTTATATGTATAGTCCTGGAATTTTATTGCCTAGTTAGGTGACCAGCCCTTCCCATAGTGGCCTGCAGAACTGAGGTGTCGGCAGGCATCGAGGCCCTTCTTCGTGTTGTCTGGGGCTGGCCCTGGTTGGCACGTCTGCATCCTCTGACACAGATGGACTAGCCTAGGGTAGCGTCTGGGAAGTTAGTTACGTCTTTGGCCTTCTTTGCCTTTCTCCTTCAAGGCCATTCCCCTTTCCTCTCTTACTACCTGTAACCACCCCTACCTCTCATCCCCTGCTGTCTCTGGGCCGGTTCTCTTTTTTCCTCACATTTCCCCACTGCCTGGTGAAGCTCCTCAGCCCCTCAGCCTGAACACACCTCGGCCTTATTCTGCAGGTCCTCAGCTGGCTGTCACATTGACAGGCTTGGGCCTCATATATATTTAGACAACTGTTTCCTCCCTCCTCTCCTCCTCCCCATATACTGTTGTTACTGGGTGTGGAAACTGAGGACCAGAAGGGAGGTAACTTGCCCAAGATGTCACAAGTGGGGAGTGGTGTCTAGGGGTGTGGATCAAGGGGTTGCAGCCTTAGTGGCTGGGTGCTGTTACCTCTTAGCTTGGGTCTTTCTGCCTTTCCTTCCCTCCTCCTGCCCCAGTAGCATTCCTGCTTGCCAAATGCCACAGGCGAGAGAGAACTTTGCTCCCTGGGCTCTCTGGTGAGGACAGCCACCTGCGCTGGGCCCTTTCTCTCCTTCCAGCACAGTGATTGGTTGTCATCCTTTGCTCTTCCGTCTGTGTTCCTCCTGGCAGAAATGGGGGCTGCCACCTAGAGCAGCCTTGCTCTGCCAGGCTAGAGCAAGGTTTCAGTGGGTTAGAGCGAGGATAGCTGGCTGGTGTTTGGCATGCAGTTGTGGCCCATTTCTCTGTAGCGTGTGGCAGTTTGAGGACTCTATTCCTTTGTCTGGACATCACCTCCTTCCCCCCACCTTCAGTCACTTTTTTTAAAAAAAAGATTTATTTATTATTTTTAGAGAGAGAGGAAGGGAGGGAGAGAAACTTTGATATGTGAGAGATACATCGATTGGTTGCCTCTTGCTGGCTCTCAACTAGGGATCTGGCCTGCAACGCAGGCACCTGCCCTGACTGGGAATTAAACCGGTGACCTTTCAGTTCCTAGGCCAGCACTCGATCCACTGAGCCACAGCCAGGGCGTAGTCACTTCTTTAGGTCACTTCCCATTTCAATGACCGTGAGAGTTGGAGGTGGCAATATGGGGCCTTGAAAGGAGCCCTGTTCTAGGAGTTGGGGGACTTGTTGCCAATAAGCTGTATGACCTGTACTCTTGGGACCCCAGTTTTGTTACCTGTGAAATGGGTTAGATCAGGCTGTCTTTAAGGTCCCTTCCCGTGCTACATATTATACTGCTTCTGGATTTAAACCACTGAACCACAAATGAAAGATCCCAGTGGTGGTGGTGTAATTAGGCTTAGCAGATGTGCAGGATGAGAGGGAGGGAGATATTCTTGCCTGTGGGATTATCTTTTCCCCACCCACTTCTTTGTGCCTTCCTGGTGTTTTCAGAACACAAGTGACAACCTTTGTTTTTCTCCATGTTCCTTATTTTTCTCTGTGTTCCAATTTCAAGCCTATAATCTCCTTTTTATTTCAATGAACTTGTATTTATTATAAGACAGCTGTAGTGCAAAATTCGCATTACAGTGTTTGGTTTTCTTTCTGCTGTGGTGAACTTGATGGGGGTAGAGCTCATCACAGCTGGTCCCTGGAGAGGGCTGTACGTGTGTGTCACAGATTTATTGTGCTGGGCTCTGGTTTCTTTTCTCAACCCCTAGTTCTGGTTTTGCTGTTTTTCAGTTAAAAACAAAAATTATGAAGAAGGCAGATTCTTGCCCTCTGAGTTTTAGGGATTTGTGGTGTAGTTTAGGGTTGAGGGCCCCTGTCTTCCTCTTTCCTTTGCTTGGGGCATTTCGCCTCGGGAAGGGACAGATGAGCCTTACTGCACATCCTTGACTCCCTGTGCAAGAGGCAGTAATACTGAATACTGTTAAGTTATTGGGTGATTTCTTTTGAATGAGTACTGAAAGCCATTTTGATGCCAGAATTTTTCTTTTGCCTTCAGATAAAATCTTGTGTCTTTCATTCTCTGAAACAGTTTTTAAAACTTTCAGAGGGTTTTAAGAATTACTAAATTAAAGGAAAGGCAGTTATTTCTGGATCCTGCTGTTGCTGCCTTGGCTTCTGCTCCTTATCCTCCAACCTGCCCTAACATTAGTGTAGAAACGTGTCAAAATTCCAGTGTTTCTTCCCATCACTTTTCTGTTTCGATCCTCCGCTTGTGATGTAAGCATGAATTGCGACTCCATATTATGGGAGAGAACACTGAGATGTGTCAAGGTTAACATCTGTTATGATGAGTCAAGGTTAAATAACTTGGCTGTGGTCACACAGTTAGTTGATGACCACCAATTTGGGATAAGAATCCAGGATTTTAGATTACTAATGACTTGTTTATTGAGCAGCACTATTCCACCCCTAGTCATTAGGAGAGTTGTCACCACAGCTTACAATGTAGCCTTTGCCCTGTCTTTCCCTGGCCCATCTTCTGAAAGCAGGAGGCAGGAGTCAGTTCCTTGCTGATGGGGTAGGTGTTTACATGGTACAGCATAGGAGGTAGAGGAGGGAGGAAGGTGGCACAATGCCCAGATTGAGTTTCCTTCCCTAAAGGTGGAAGAATTACTTTTTCTACAGAGAATTGGGAAAATGAACAGTCAACATTCCCCCCCCCTTCTTTTTCTTTCCCAAATGGGTGGTGTCCCACAGTGGGGTAAAGGTGTACTGGCCCCTGTAAATGAGAAGGTACCTTAAGACCGCCAAACCAAGTGGGCAACTCCACGGAACATAACGGGTTTATGATAGGGTGATTACTTACGGGAAGATTGGCTCCGAAGGGAAGCAGATTATTCTCCATGAACAGACCCCTGTCACAGTACTTTTTTTCAGTAGTGTAACTGGGACGCTAACGATCCACAGCACAAAGGGAAAAGACTGTGGTAGCGCCAAGGGCCTTCCCTCCTGTGGTCTCCTGATGCACGATGGTTTATAATCGACACTGTCAGTTTGTTATTTATCTCAGTTGTCATGCCATTCTAGCTATTACTGGCAAAAATAGTTATGGCTACATCTCAAGGAACACAGATAATCATCAACTGGAAGGCTTTGATGTGCTTTCCTAAGGTCAGTGAGGTTGGTCAAAGGTCACACGAAACTTAAAAAATGAAATTAAATCCAGGACACGGATGGAGTTAGTTTTGTTCACACCTACACCTATCTAGGTGAGGTTTTTTGTGGCCAGTTACTTGCAAGGCAGTGTTCAGATGATGTTCGGGGGAAACAGGATTGCATCGGGGGCGGGGGTTCTTTGTGTAGGGGCACCGTCTTCATGTCTCATTGGCACTGGTGTGTTCAATGTGCTACACTGGGACCGTACCCATGTTTGCAGCTTGCCTCTCTTGAAAGTATTGAATCTTTTGAAGAGGTTATATAGCATCATGGTTAAGGTCAGAAATTCTTTCTGTCCAGGTTTGAATCCTGGCTCTGTCACCTACTTGCTTGGTGGTGTTGGACACGTCATTTCACCTGCCTGTGCTTGAGTGTGCTATCTGTTGTAATTGTAGGATTGTGGATTAAACGTATTAACACATAAATCAGAATACACAGTGTTGTGAAGAGCGTGGTTGTCCTCTGATCCAGCCCTCCGTCCTCTCTCCCTCACCTCCACTCAGTGTGTGTGTTTTGACAGTACCTTTTAGAATTGCATTTCCAGCTGGCCTGGTGAGTCCTCCAGGCAACGGTAACCTCAACGAGTTTTCGCTGTGGGTCTGTCAGCATTTAGCATGTGTTTCTGAACGCTGTCGTCAGTGGGCTCCTTTGTGGAGAGACCCGAAGGAAAGGAAACCAGAGGGGTGTACTTGTGCACTGCAGCCACACTGTGCTGGACCCCCAAACCTGAGGGCCTGGGGGCAGCTGAGACTTGGTTGAATGTTTTAGCAAGGTGAGAGTATTGACCAGCTAGTTGTCTTAGCCCGCTTGGGCTGAATAATAAAATACCTTAGACTGGGCGGCTTAAACAACAGAAATTTGTTTTCTCACAGTTCTGGAGGCTTGACTTCCAAGATAAGGGTGCCAGTGTGTGTAGAGGTGTAGGGGGAGGAGGCCGCCTCTCTTCTTATAAGGCCCCACCAGTCTTGTCTGGTTAGGAATCCACTTGGATGACCTTATTTAACCTTAATTATCTCCTAAAAGTCTTATCTCTAAACATAGTTACATCCAGGGGTTAGGGCTTCAGCATATGAATGGGGAGGGGGCACAATTCAGTCCACAGCATCAGCTTTCCTCTCCCCAGAGTTACCCAGTGAGGAAAATTGGTAAAGGCAGCCTTGTGTCCTCTTTGGCTCCATGTGCTGTGTTATTTGTAAGGCAGTGCTGGATCTTCCCACACACTGGGGGGGCATTAGGTCTGTCTGACTGTCTTCTTGGAGATTGGAATAGAGTATGAATGAAGAGTAGAAGGTTATGCTTACTCCTGCCCCACTAGCTCAGAAATGGTGTGTGTGTATGGGGGGTGGCGGGGGGGGGGGCACCAACATTCTGGTGTGGGATGATGGCCTGTCTTGTCACATGTGTTGTTGTGTAGACTAGGGACTGAAATAAAATGAAACACCATGGAAGTTCTCTTTGCCACCCTCATCTTAGTGAACTCCCAGGAGTGATGAACACTTTTCAGTTCTCTCTGTAAAACACACTTAGTAATGCCCACCGCATGCTGCATGCACAGCTAGCCGGCTGCTGTCCGCCTCACCCACTCGCTTCAGCGCCTGCTGGTTGAATTATGTGCTTACCAAGAGCCAGTTTGTTCCCAAAGCTGTTTGTGCAGTTTTAGCTGGTATTAAGTAACAATGTGTTTAAATATTAGACAAAACTGATGAAATATGACCGCAAATGAGATGGTTTTCATTTTTTCCTCCTGTGAACACTAGTTAAAAGCTGTGGAAAGGCACAAGTTCAAGTCACTAAAAAACATTACCACTGTCCAATTGGATAAGATTTAAAATTGGGGAAACATAAAATTCTTAGAATTTTATTCTGTTCTAACTCCGTGTGTACACTTTTACTTCACGTTAAGGAATCAGGAATTGGAAATGATAGGCAATGTATTGTATTGTGGTTCATGCGGGAAAAACGATGTGAGGCTCTTACCAGTGTACCCTTCCGCAAAGAGACGGCCTTGCGCTGGGTTAGAGGATGGGTGAATGAATGCGCATTCATGTGTATTATGCACGTATGAAACATTTTAGGTAGGTGTTTTAAAGATTTCTTGCATTACTTTGGTTAATCTGGTTCCCGACTTGATCACATTGGAAAAGAAGTTTGTGTTCTTGTGATTCCGTTTAGAGCCTCTTTTGATGATTTGCTTTGGTTTCAGTTTAGTGGCTTTTGGTAATAGATTTTACTTTGTACATGATGTCAATACAGCCAGCACTAGTGGGGCTTTTGAAATTGGGGCTTTAAAGCAAATTAAGGAGGCTCCTTCTGGAGCCACCGTTATTTTAGTAGGTTCTTTGGTTCCTCTTGTAGACTCACGGCATATTGAGAGAGACCTAATTCCCTTGTTTTATGAATGAGGAAACCAAGGCCTTGTCGGTGGTGAATTGTGTGGGGTGGTGGAATGAAGAGGGCAGAACCACTGTGATGGAACCTCTCCCCCTAGCCTTTCTTTGGGTGGACTCCTCTGGTGACATTATTGACCTGTTCTTCCCCCCTTTGGGACAGGACCAACCTGGAGGCTTTGCAGAAGAAGCTGGAGGAGCTGGAGCTCGATGAGCAGCAGCGGAAGCGCCTTGAGGCCTTTCTGACCCAGAAGCAGAAGGTGGGGGAACTGAAGGATGATGACTTTGAGAAGATCAGCGAGCTGGGTGCTGGCAATGGTGGTGTGGTGTTCAAGGTCTCCCACAAGCCATCCGGCTTGGTTATGGCCAGAAAGGTGAGGCTGCCTCAGAAAAAGGACTGAATCAAGTTTGCTTGGTAAACAGGTAATTGGTTCATCTCTTAGGAGACCTGGGGAGAGCTCAGCTGGGAGAGGCGTTTCCTGGGTTGTAGCACCTGGCTGAGTTTGGGTGGTGGTGAGTAGTGGCGTTCTCCGTGCAAGCATCCAGAGTTACAAGGCCGTGTGCGGAGATGTGAAAAATGGCAACAAGTGAAAGTGTCGGCATCTTTGGTTCAGCGTCCTTGGTTGTGGAGTCTGTAGATTCACTTTTACCCGAAAATCCTCCACAAGAACCACTTTAAAATGCTTGGAATATGTCTTGGACAACTATACAGAGTTCCGGATTGCAACATTGGGGTCCCTGATAGTTCACAAGGCCCTTTATTTTTTGTTCTGTTTACCTGGCTTTTGTTTCAATTTATACCTTACGTGAAAAGTACAAACTTCAAAGGGATAAACCAGAAACATGGGGAAACCAATGGAAATGCTTTAGAGTACTCCTCTTGAACCAGTTTTGTATCCAGCGTCCTTTGATTTGTAGATCTTACTATTTTATAGAGTATTTCAAGATTCCTTATGGTTGGGAAAGTATGCCGAGATGGCATATGCTTTCAGCAGGGCACTTTGGTTGTGCGGTGACTGAGGATACCTGGTGCTATTTCCTATATAGGCTCTTACACCACAAGAAATATATGTATGTTCATGAGTTTCAGGCTCCATTTGGAATGGAAGCTGCATGTGCACATCCCCTGGAAACTAATTCTTGGAACTGGATTTTTTCACTGGAATCATTCTTTTATGTAATCATGTAGTTCTTTGGGCGTGGGTGACCATTCGTGTGCTGGAAACTTGATGTCCACAGTGGTTACGATATTCCTCTCAACCCTTTAAACCTCATCCCTTTCTGTGCTGGTCCTCAGCATCATGATCTTCACTCCATGAACGTCACTGGAGACTATGCTTCAACATTTACGCGAGGGGATGGAATTTTTGGAACAGACCTTCAACTTATGGCTTATACTGAAAGGATGAAGCATTTTGATAAAAAGTCTGAACAAACATTTATGCAACACTTAAAAAAAAAAAAAAAAAGACCTGGGGACCTGAGGACAAGAGTGGAAGGAAGGCTAACTTTTCACCGAGTAACTTTTGTGCTGTTTGAATTTCAAACTCATGTTATCTATCAGGTTATAGGTAAAGACATTAATAATGTGTTAGTGACTTTATCCCATTCCCAGACTGGAAATAATACCAAGTGACCCTTTGTTAGCGTTCTGTGTGTTCTGGAAGGAATGCTAGCGTGCATGTTTGTAATTTTTCAAGTGCGGGCGAAGCTGCTTTCATTTACCCAGCCCCAGGGATGCACAACACACTCATTTCTCGTGTTCCCCATGCTTCTGCCCTGCCAGTTGTCTCCCTCATTCCCTTCAGTATAACGTCTCAGCTCCCCACCATACAGCATGTCGTCTTCAAGCTGGACTTTCCTTCCTGTCTGCCCTGGGTTCTTTTTCTGAACACAGAGCCCTGCTCCAGTGAAGTTGGGCTCTCTCAGCACACCATGTTCATTCCTGTCTATATATTTTTGCTTATGCTGTTCCTTTCATCATTTCAAAGAGTCTGCATCTTGAAGGCCCACCTCTCGCCCGGCTTGCACTAGCTGCTGCAGCCCACACTGGTAACCAGTGCTTGCATGTCCTCTGGCACTCCTTGTCTGTGGCTCTTTTTAGAAGTTCAGCCTTATTCGGAAACATTTCATGTATGCCACCTGTCTCCCTGATTGAAACAAGGGACAAATCAGGAGGATTTAAGTTCTGAGGAGTTCACTAAATCTCAACTACATTGGGCTCCTGAGGTCAAAGAGAAATCTCTTGGGCAGTTAGCTCAGCCTATCCCATTCCTCATTTCTTTGTACTCCTACAACCCTTAAGTATCAACCAAGTGCTCAAGGCCACTTTCCCTTCATCTCTCAGCTTCACGGGACTTTTTGGAGGAAACCCTTCATTTAGTTTTTTGGGGTGAGGGATGAGTTTTTCTTTCTCAGACTTGGCTCCTAGGAGTGGAGGCATAGCTGGCCCTCCCCTGCTTACAGGTCCTCAGGTTCTAACACCTGCCTTGGTGTGTTGGCACTTAGTGCTTTGGCTGGGCAGAAACTTGTTTCTTAAACTTGACTGTTTCCTCTTACCCTACCTTTAAGAGCTTAAGCATTTAAGAAAACTTCCATGCATACATCCATCTCTCCATCCACTTATATATGTTTAAAGCCTCTCCTTCTCCCACCTTTGTTTCCTCAGCTGATTCACCTGGAGATCAAACCTGCCATCCGGAACCAGATCATAAGGGAGCTGCAGGTTCTGCATGAGTGTAACTCCCCGTACATCGTGGGCTTCTATGGTGCATTTTACAGCGATGGCGAGATCAGCATCTGCATGGAGCACATGGTATGTGACCACCTGTTGGCCTCTGGAGCCTGGGAGTTGGGTGACTCTTGGCTAAAATTTAGTCTGAGAGGTAACCAGCTGCTTCCTGCTTTTTGCTGGATCCCCATACTCTCTTGGGCTTCTGGGAAACCTGACTGTAGAATTTGTAATAGCCAAAAGATGAAGGCCTCCTTCTAGATCCCTGCCTCTCTTCAGAGAGGTGGCAGCACCCAGTTATCCCTGGTGGGTATGCCTAGAGCACATCTCCCAGTCTTCTTGACCCCAAGATTTTGATGTGAGTAAAGTTTGGTTGTTATAGTTCAAATCCATTATGCAATGCTATGTGCTAGGTACATGGTTCTGGGGTTATGAAGATGAGTAAGACAGTCCTGCCCTCTGAGAGTTTATAATTTGCTTTAAGTGCAGCCTGAAGGGGTTCTTGGGGCGAGTAGAGAAGTAATCCCCCCTGATGCACAGGAGAGCATGCGAAAGGGTATCGATGGGCTAGTCATGTTTGCGAGCTGCCAGTCTTCTTACCATTAGTTGCCTGGAGTCACTTTTTTCTCCCCAGTGACTAACAATAATAGTAACAGTCATAATGTTAGCAATACTAATAGTGATAAACTAATATTTATTGGGTGCATGGTATATCAAGCACTGCCCTAAGAAAATTAATATTTTATTACATTTTCACAACAGTCTGATTGTGTGGGTAGGTTTTCCCTATTTACAAGTGAGGAAACACACTCAGAAATGGAAGAACTGAGCCAAGGTCATGCAGCTAGTACATGGTATTGTAGAATTTAAACTGATGCAGGTACTTTCGTGAATCCATTGTGTAGTGATTGGGGTCCTGTTTCCTTCTCGATGCCTAGAGCTTCAAAGAGAGGGGTTGGCTTCATGGTTGCTATTTTCTCCCGTCCCCATTAGGCAGCATGGCACCTTGGAATCTGAGATGTTTAGTCATTATCTCCCTTCTCCACAAAAAGCCAAGTAGGCACTCTGTTTTGTTTGCCACTGTGCCTCCAAAGCCCAGAGTAGTCCTGGCCCACAGCAGGTGCTCAGTAATTATTTGTTTGCTGGTTGTCACTGTCTCATCCATGTCCTTGGGCAAGATATCATCCTGATTCTCAGTTTCCTCATCTGTAAAATCACCATTACTACACCTTCCTTGTTGTGGTGAGGATTAGTTATAATAACAGATGTATGTCTTCCAGCATACTGTCTGATTCAGAGTATGTCTTTGGCAGACATTAGCTTTTGCTTTATTCTCACTGGGGCCAACAGTGCAGAGATACAGGCTGACACGATTGATCTCCATACTTTGTGATTGCTGTGCTTTCAGTCCAGCATAGTGTCCCTCAGCAACTTCTTTACTTCCTTCCTGACTCTCTAGACCTGCCCTGGCCCCTGGAATTAGAGCCCGGTGTCTGGTCTCAATGAACTCCCGGAGAACTTCTGTGCCTCCTGCCCTGTCTTTCCCCCATCCCCTCCAGCCTTCCCTTCCAGGAGGAAAAGATGACATGGGAATGACAAGCGATGACTTCTTATTCTCTTGGCTCATTTCCAGTATCTGCAGGTCATCCCCCACCCCACCCCCATGGACTTGGCTCTGTGGCAATAGTGAGATCATCCCACACAAGTCCCTGAAATAGAAGATGTCTCTGGAATTATCCTGGGGAGCCTGAGCCTGGAAAACTGGCTGTCAGAAGCTGGGTGGGTTAAAACCTTTTGAGGGCCAAACACAGTGTCCGGCACCTTTTAGGTGATATGTGTTGAACGATTGAATGAGGGAGGCCAGGATGGGGGAAGTAATGGTCAGGCCTGGGCTCAGTGGGAGAGAGGCCCTGGAGTCAGCAATAGGGCAGTGTTTTGGGTATACATAGAGTCAGAGGGCAGCTAGATCAGTCTGTTAATATTAGGGGAGAGGCAGGACCCTATAGGGAAGCAGTTGTGACCTGAAGTTCAAGCAGCCATGAGTACCAGAGTAGCTTTCTGCTGCAGCCCTGGACACTCTTACCCTTTCCTTGGTCCCCAAGAAGATTCTCCTGCAGGAGAGTTCCTGCACCAGCCACCCGGATGGGAAGGCTCCGACTGCTGGCTGCTACTCGGGATTTCTGCTTTGTGCCAGATTCTGTGTTTCTGAGGTGTTGACATGTAGAGCTCTGTTCATTATCATACCCCAGCCTCTGAGGTTCTTCAGTCCTCTCTGTGTTACCATCTTCACATGATATTTTTTGTCGTTAACATTTCCCCCCATGCTTATTACGAAAATTTGAAAATAGAAAGTTGAAGGAATTGTATAGAGGTACACTGTAAACCCATCATCTAGATTTTTCAGTGGACATTTTGCCATATTTGCTTTACCACATATTGTCCATCTCTTCATTGCTTAAATTGGTGTTTTTGGATGCATTTTAAAGTAAGTTGTGTCATTACCATTCATTGAGCCCAGTCTTCTAAAGTACTTGGCTAGTGTCTGACCTTTCCTAGAAATAAGCGGTGTGTGCACTGCCCAGTCTGAATTTTGCAACCCAAGAAATGAGTCTTCCCTGACAGAACAGGAGTGCTCTTGTCTTTGGGGAAGTAGATTTCTGCTCGGTGGTAGCTGGGCAACCAGAGGACTGGGGACTCAGAGTTGGTGGTTTTCCTGCAGGAGTAAAAGCTTTTGAGCTCCCCCCACCCCCCACCCCCATAAATCATTTATCTCTTCTATAGAAAACCTTCACAAAAGCACCATTGACTTAGTTAATAATGGGCTTCTAAAAATAAGCACTGTTTCAGCAGCTTTAGTCAGTAAAGGCGAGTCCTTGGCAACAGTGCAGTAGAATTTAGAGGTTGTGAGGTGAGTTGCACGCATCTCTGGGTAATCCTGATGCTGGTTCATGCTTCTTATATCTCGTTAATTCCATTGTTCACACTGTAACTCTGCTTATAGCATAGAAGGGGGTTAAAGGGAAGAGAGCCAGGGTTTCTTCCTTTTTATTAGAAATATTTACCACAACTGTAGACCAAGACAGTGGGCCGGGCTGTCCTCTGTCCTAGGCTGTGGCACCTGAGCACCACAGAGCCAGCTTTTCTACTTCATTTGAATCAGATTTTGACAGAGTTGTTTTATTATTTTGTTTTAAGTTCTCCTCGAGAAGTAGGGGAAGCTGTTTAAACATAGGCTCTTGAAACCACATTGAATTGGAAGCAAAATAGAAATGGTTGGGAAACTTTCTGCACTGGAGTTTCTCTTCCCATCAGTGAAGGAAATTCAGAGGTGCTGGCTGACTTGGGTGTGGTTACCTGGGTTATTGTGTTGTCCTGATTTGGTCATCAGGAGCCAGTGACATGAAAGCAGCCAGGCTCACATGATGACTCAAACCTCAGCCTGAGTAGGGCTCTTCCAAGTGCCCTTGGAAAATAAAGGTGCTTATAGGGGAGTTCTCATTTGAGTTCTAGATTCCTAATTCCACTCTTGTACTTGTGTGGAGATTATGCACATTTGGTCTGTAGGCTGAATTTCAGAATCTTCTATACCGTGCTCTTTGGTGGACTGACCCCCCTATTGATAGTTTTGCTAGGGAGTTTATCCTGATTAGAGGTGAAACCTGTTTAAGGGTGTTAGTGTGCTTTTAAGAGTCCACACCTGTACTGCTTTCTTTTTCCATCCACATCCCTGATCCAGAGTTGACGTGACAGGAAGTGATTAGTCCAAACTATCCCTTTTTATAAGCATAGGATTTTTAAGTTGATAATCTTTTTTTAGCATTGTTTTGGGTAGCATTTTTCTGAGAGGTCTGTATCTCTGAATGAGTCTTACTTATTTTCTCACCTCCTTTAGAAAGACAGCAGTGTGGTATCCACCTAACAGTACCTTTGCACAAAATGGGTGCTCAGTTAATTGATTTGTAGATTCAGTTTTCCACTTTTATAAATGAGCTCAGTACCTAAAAAAGGTAAAATATTTACTCATTGTAGATAATTTATAAGCAATAGAAAAACACAAAAGACGAAACTCATGCAGCACAAATCCCCAATAATCTTACTACCTTGGAAATAACCATAGATAACATTGTTGATGTTCTGGTTTTGTGTGAGTATACGGAGACTTTTTTACTTCTTTAGTTTAGCATGTTATGCATTGTCCTGTGACTTCACCTTCCGTGGCTGCGTTATAGAGGCTTGTGATTTTGGAGGGAACGTCTCTTTGGTCTTGCCCACCTTCAAGGTTTAGCTTCCATGTCACTCCTGTTGTGAGTCCATCCCTTAGCCGCTCTGAGTGGGGATCATTTCCTCCTCTGAACACCCCTGGCAATGTCTGTCTTTTCATTCAACTCTTTGTTCCCTGCCTTGTTTCCGAGGAGGATTGAAGGTGCTTGGCCTCATTATGAATTCATCCTGTTTCCCCAAGCATAGTGTGTTTTTTTTTCCTCTATTTATAGTTTTTTCATCCCTAGTTTTTTACATATCCCTGTGCCTTACTCAGAGGTGATTCATAAATGATAGGTGATGAATTCAGTGTAGACAGGATACTTTATAAAATTAGAGTTTAAAAGAATTATTTTGCCTTCTGAGGGTAATTTTAAATTGTGGCTGACAATCGGTTACCCCTGAAGCCATGGGGGCACAAACTATTTGTCTTGACATTGAGGTTCCCTGAGTGAAGCATTTCTTCCCAGGTGAAAATGTAGGATCCATGAGCAGAAAGGCCCTGCCTGGTGCGTGAGCCTTGCAGCAGCTGGCTTCGCACCAAACTTTGTATTCTCTCTTACACTTTCCCTTCCCACTACCTCTGTCCAGGGTCCAGCTCATGTCATCGTCGCGTGATTTGCTTCTTGCTGATTGCCTTGCCTCTTTCTCTCAGGCGAAGTTCTTGCCATCTTGAAACACCCTATCCTTCTGTGGGATTCCTCTCCTTCTGCCTCCATCAAGTCAAGTCTTGTTCCGTAGTGGGGCTCTGTGATCTGGCCACAGCCGGCCATTTGCAGCCTGACCCGTCCCTGCGTTGCCTCATGCACCTGCAGTGAAATGAACCGCATGTCATTCCAGCAGCGCAATGCAATTTAATGCGTCTGTGCTTTTGATCTTATTGAAATACCTTGGGAGGGGGGTTCGGCTGGGGTGGGGTGGAGGGATGGGGAGAAAAGGCACACAACTGTAATTAAATAACAATAAAAAATTTAAAAAAAGAAAGAAAGAAATATCTTGATCTTTTCTTCTCTTGCTTCTCCTCTGTTCCTGGTATGGAAATCATACTTATTCGAGTGAGATTTCAGCTCATATGCCATTCTTCTAAGTGAAGTCAGAATTACTTCTCCCTTCTTCTGCACATCTAGAGCACTTTTCTATAATTTATTTCATTTTTATAATACTTTCTTAAGAGATGTATATTTTCTCTATTAGTTTGTAAATTTATTGAGAACAGGAACTAGGTCTTTTTCATGTCTCTATCTGCCATAGAACCTAACATCGTACTTGGTAAGATTTGTGGAATGAATTTATTGCTTTCTATAACATTTTAAAAGTTTCTATTAATTATGATTTATTAGGATAATACCAAATGCAAGTTGTGACATGATGGTGATAAAATGGCTGACATTGGTTGAGCACTTACTATATGCTAGAGATTATTCTTAATGCTGTGTATTAGCTTGTTTAATACTTACAATAGCCCTATGATTATTTTAATAGGTTTATAATTATTATCGTCCCCAATATATAAGTTGAGTAACTTGGCCAAAGTCCCCCTAGATAGTAAGCAGCACAGTTGGGGTTCAAATTTAGACAGTTTGCCTCCAACTTTCTATAGTACAGTGCAAATAAAGCCCTTTTTTTGACCACTAAATTAGTAATTTGTTTAATGATTATTCATAGTTTGGGTTACTAGTTATTTGATACCCCCCACAATGTTTGGCATTCATATAATATTTGATGTCTGGAACAAACCAAAGGGTAACCCTCTAGGAGGATTTGCCATGTGTGAGATTCACTTTCCTCCTGGAGTTTAACACTTGAAAGAATAGTTAGAAACATTGTCACTAAATGGGCCGGTATTCTTATTCTTAGGATGGGGGTTCTTTGGATCAAGTCCTGAAGAAAGCTGGAAGAATTCCTGAACAAATTTTAGGAAAAGTTAGCATTGCTGTGAGTATATTGTGAATTTTTTCCCACCAAGTCCCCTTATTGATATGTTAATGAGTCAGAAGGAAGTAGACAAGGGAGGAAGCTAGGAAGTCAACAAGGGAAAGTTTGTAAGAAAATGGGGTTTACTCGCTAGAATATTTCCTATTTAGTTCTCTCTCTTATTAAAACTAGAAAAGTGACTTACTCTGTATTAAAATCAGTGTCTTGAAAAATCTGGTAAGGTGTCCAAAAGAATTCCCATTTCTGGCATCAAAAAGCCTCTTTTTAGATTGTACATTTAGAAAGAAATGGATGCAAATAAAGCATTTTTTAAATGTTGTTTAAACTTGCAATAATCAATTTTACTTAAAAATAATACTCTGTATTCCATGTAAAAGAGATGGCTTCTTGTTAAGGACAGTTAAAAACACAAAAGAAAGAATAAAAAATAAGAGAAGGAGGCAAATTTATGATGTTAGATAAAATATTTTCTAGATTATTTTAAATTAGAGACATTGAGTGTTTTCTAAACACCATTATTTCCATTTCCTAACTCTTTACATTCTTTTTCCTCTAGGTAATAAAAGGCCTGACATATCTGAGGGAGAAGCACAAGATTATGCATAGAGGTAAGAAATTACTTGCTAGTGTCCTGGCTGGTGTGGCTCCTTGGGTTGGAGCATCATCCCATTAACCTTAAGCTCGAGGGTTTTGTCCCTATTCCAGACACATGCAAGAGGCAACTGATGGATGTTTCTCACATTGATGCTTCTCTCCCTTTCTCTTGCCCTTCCTCCCCCTCTCTATAAAATCAATAAGCATGTCCTCAGGGCAGGATAAAAAAAAAGGAAAGAAAAAGAAAAGTAAATACTTACTTGCTAGTTGTTACATTTTAAATTTTAGCTGAAATCTAAAAATGGCTGTATCTTTTGTGTTTTGGTGTAGAAGTCATTTAATAGGGGTTTTTTGGGGTTTTTTTTGCTACGTCAACACAATGTAGATAATTTATATTCATATATTCCTGTTTGTACATTTTCTTATTGCTGTGCAATTACAGTTGTCCCCATTTTCCTTCCATTACTCTCTCCCATCCCCACCTCCCCCATTCAGTTTTTTCCCCCTCCCATTGCCTTGTCCATTTAATAGTATTTTTAATTTTTATTACAAGTCTTTGGCTATTTAGCTTGATGTCTAGAGCAGCAAGTTCCACCCTCTTCTTGGTCTGTGGTACACGCGTCACCTGGAGCTCTAACAGGCGTAGAGAGCAGCCAGCCCCCTGTGTCACTGTCCGCCTGCTGGACTAGATTGTCCATAGGCCCAAAGCCACGACAAACAGCCTGGATATGAGACTGACTGTAAAAGAAACTCTGGTTTCTTTAATAAAGGTACATACACATTTGCAATATGACCAAACCACTCTGACAAGATATTGAAACATATGTCCACGTAGGCTCCTGCGCAAATGCTTAAAGCAGCTGTAGTCATTGTAGAAACAATCAAAATGTTCTTCAACAGGCAAAGAGATAAACAAATTGTAGCATCTCCATACGATAAATACTATTCAGCAGTGCAATGAAAACAAATAAGCTACTGATACTGTAACTGTGATTAATCTCAAAAACATTTATGCTGTATGAAAGAAGCTCGACACAAAATAGTACAAACTGTTTCCATTTATATAAAATTATAGAGAAGACAACAACAAATTTATGACAAAGTAGATCAGTGGTTGCCTGGGGGTTTAGAGGATGACTTCAAAGAGATGTGAGGTGTGAGGGAGCTTTGTCCAACAGGGCCCCCCTGCCCATCATGGATGAGAATAATTCTATTCAAAACATGATCTGCTTGGGGAGGAAAGGTGGCCAATGTCTCAAAGGAGAAGGGCCTTGAGCCTGTTCCTCAGTGGGCTTTTATTGGGTTTAATTTGCATAGGAATACAGGGCATATAGGTAAAGCTCAATCATTGTCAGGGATAAGGATCAAATAATAGATAACATTCAGAGAACTATGAGGGCTCATTCTGAGTCAGGGTCAGATAGAGTGCCGCCAAAGGGCCATAAAATTTTGGGAAACAAACTTATTTTATGCTTGGACTCTTATCATTGAAATTGAGGGTATTCTTAGCAAAGCGGTTTCACAGGATTTTATGCGTTCTTTTCTTAGGTCTGATTGCCTCAGAAACCCACCCTTTCCAGCATAGGGCCGCACCCACCTCTGGCATTGTTTCAGGCTTAAATCGGGTGGGGGGTGCGAGCAGCCAAGAGATTAGGAGACATTTTAAAGACAGAATGAGGACTCAGGCTATATCAAAGCCAAGGGGTGAGGGTCCATCACCCCCTTTTTTCTGTAGTCCCCCAATTTCTTCCCTGATGGTCCCATCGTGGCCATGCCTGTCTTAGGTCGTCCCTCCCTTGAGGAATCTTACCTGTCATTGGCTAACCAGTCATCCTCCAGGGGCCAAGCAGGGTGAAGTAAAGGGGGCAGAGGTGGCACCCCTGCGGGGAAGATAAGCTTTGTCTCCTTAGTGGCTTCTGGTCCCAAGGTCTTTTTACTCAGCCTTAGCCATGGGGGGTGGTTACAGCTTCTGAAACCAGGCAGGGTGGTTCCCAACAGTGAGGGGCCCTGGTCAGTGTGGCTTGATTGGGTGGAGCATGGTCCCTATGCACTGAAAGGTTGTGGGTTCAATTCCCAGTCAGGGCACATACCTAGGTTATGGGTTCAGTCCCCTTTTGGGGTACACAGCAGAGGCAATCAGTCGATGTTTCTCTCTCACATCAATGTCTCTCTCATTCTGCCCTCTCTGTCTTTCGCTCTTCCTCAGGTGAGGATTAAAAAATAAGATATGAGGTAACTTTTGGGCGTGATGGAAATGTATTTTGATTGTGGTGGTAGTTACACGGGTATATGCATTTATCAAAAGTCAAACTTTCCATTAAAGTGGCTGTATTTATAGTATGTAAATTATACATCAATGAAGTTTATTAAAAAACAAAAATGAAGAAAAATGGAAAGTGCTGTAGGCCATGTCCCTTCAGCCACAGTGTGCTGCCAGAGGCCGGCAGAGCGGGGAAGGCTGAGGAGGAGTGGGGTGCGCTGGAGCAGGCGGGTGCGATTGACTGGCCAGTTCATGAGTGAACACGTGCTAGGTGATAGGTTCTAAACTTTTAAATAAGCACTGCTTTTTTTAGTTAAAAAATTTTAAATTGTGGTAGAATACACATAAAATTTACCATTTTAACCAGGTGTAAGTGTACAGCTCACTGGCATTAAATCCATTTTATATTGTCGCACAACTACCGGCACCAATAGTGTTGTTCAGGCGCCAGTTTTGCTTTAGATTCAGGGCTGTCCCATTGCCGGTCCAGCAGCCTTCTTTTTCATAGAAGCGACAAAATTGTGTCTGAAATGTGTATGGAAATGCAGAGGATGTAGAATAGCCAGAACAACTTTGAAAAAGAAAAAGTTGTGGAACTTACACAACCTGATTTCAAGATTTGTTACAAAGCTCCCGTAACAGAGTGTTATGTAGGTGTAAAGCTAAAAGTAATAGATAAATAGAACAGAATGAGGAGTTGAGGAGCAGACACATGTAGTCAATTGAGTTATGACAATATCACAAGGTAGTTCAGTAAGGGAAGGGTAATCTTTTCAACTTACGATGCCGGAACAATTGGATATCCTGTGCACAGAAACGAACCTTTGTTGCATCATATAAAGATGAACTCTCAGTAGATCATAAGTCTGACTGTAAGAGTTGAAACTGTAAACCTTCTAAAGGAAAGCGTAGGAGACTTTTAGTGACCTGTCTTGTAACAAAGAGTTTTTAAATGGGAATGAAAGGTGCAAACTATCAAAGAAAAATCAACAAATTGAACTTCATCTAAATTAAAAACATTTGCTTTTCAAAAGACACTGTGACAAAAATGAAAAGACAAGCCCCAGACCGAGAAAAAATATTGGCAAAACCTGTCTGTCAAAGGACTTTATCTAGAATATATAAAGACCTCTTAAAACTTAATAATAAAAGTATAAACAGCCCAATTTAAAAATGGGTAAAAGATTTGAACAGAAACTTTACTAAAGATATGTGAATGGCAAGTAAACACATGAAAAGGTATTCAACATCATTAGTTATTAGGAGAACGTAAATTAAAACCCCAGTGAGACTGTGGTTTTAACTACATTAGAAAACACCCAGATTTTAAAGAGACTGGCCATATATTATTGAGGATGTAGAGTAACTGGCACTCTTAGAAACTGCTGGTAGAAATGCAAAATAGCACAGTTATATTGGAAAACAGCGTTACCAGTTTCATAAATGTAAGCGTGAACCTACCACACATTCATTCAGCCATCTCGTTCCCAGGATTTACCCCGAGGAAATGAAAGCATATGTCCAGCCAGGGACTTGTACATGAACGTCCATGGCAGTTTTATCTGCAACAGCCCAAACTGGAAGCAACCCAAATGTCCGTCTCCAGCTGAGTGGATAAGCAAACTGTGTTATGTCCATAAATAGCATACTGTTTAGCAGTAAAAAGAATAAATCATTGATACATGGAACAATATGGATGAATCTTAAAAGAATGATGCTGAGTGAAAGAATCAGACAAAAAGCACGTACTGTGTGATTGATTCTATTTATATAATTCTAGAAATTGCAAACTAATTTGTAGTGACAAAATGCAAATTGGTAGTTACATGGGAATGAGGGAAAGGGGAGGAAGGGAAGAATTACAAGGGAGCATGAGGACAAGTTTGGGTGGTAGATATGTTTATAATCTTGATTGTGGTGATGGTCATATGTATTCATCAAATGATAATGCTTTAAGTATATGGATTTATTTTATAAAATTATACACTAGTAAAGCTGTAAAAAAACAAAAGGAAAAAGAAGTCAAGTTGCTGAAAACCAGTGATGAAGAGAGATTCTTAAAAGCAGCCAGGGAAAGGGACAACTGCTTTGGAAAGCAGTTTGGCATTTTCTTTAAAAGTTAAACCATGGAATTCATCACCCCCACTTTTCAATATTGACTTAAGAGAAATGAAAGCATTTGTTCACACAAAGGTTTGTGTGCAAATGTTCATAGCATCTTTATTCCTAATATACCCATACTAGAAACAACCAAATGTTTATTACCAGATGAGTAGGTAAACAAATGTTTTGACATATTCAAACAACAGAAAACAACTCAACAGTAAAAAAGAGCTCCGTTGATAAACACAACTTGGATGAATTTCAAAAACATGCTAAGTGAAAGAGGCCCGACACAAAAGAGCACATAATTTATGACGCCATGTATGTAAACATGCTAAATGAAAGAGGCCTGGCACAAAAGAGCACATAATTTATGGTTCCATGTGCGTAAAATTCCAGAACAGACAGAAGGAAGGAAGCCACGGTAACAAAGTAAACCGGTAAACCGGTGATTGCCTGGGGGTCTTGAGGGCAGGGTCGGTCACATCGGGGTGACAGAGGGGACTTTCTTGGAGTGATCAAAATACTAAATGTTGAATTTGGTGGTGGGTTCACAGATTGTACATTTTTTTCAGAATGCATCAAATTATACACCTAAAATGCAGAAATACAGAAAGCCCTCTGCTTTCTGACTGCACTGGCCCGTTACCATTCTGTCCTCTTCCCTCTGATAATCAGCAGCGTGTCAGTAGGAGGTGTGTTATGGCTTAAGCGTTCCTTAAAGGGAAGGCAGTTTTCCAAGAGTTTGTGGCCCTTTATCTCTGAGATCTGAGTTCCGTGTTAGAATATTTTAGTGGATTGATTTCCGGGAAATAGAAGCAGGTGAAAGGAGAGGAAGGATGAACACTTCTTGAGCATGGAGCTGTGTTCTAAGGCTGTGATTGACGTGTGTCCTCACTGACAGAAACCCTGAAGTCCGTGTTGGAGGGATCTGGTAGAGGAAAGCCAGTACCTCCTCTGTAACATGGAGTCCTCACGTCTGCTCCTAGGTTGCTGTGAGGATTAACGATACTACAGAAGGAAGCAGCTGGTGAAGTGTTTTGCATATAGAAGGTCCTAACAAATGCTAATTGCCTCTCTTATTCCTTTATGTGATTTGTGAGGAAATTGAGACAAGTGAGATTAAATTCCTTTCATGACCTTTGTGTGCCCTGCACCTTTGCTCTTACTACTGCTTTTCCAGGGATACTTCCTTCCACATCCCCCCCAACCTCCTCGTACGAAAATCTTCACTAGACCCAGTCTGCTGGTCCTTTAAGTACAGCACTGAGGCTGGGGAATCAGCAGTTGGAGTTCAAATCCTGACTCACTTATATAAAAGGGTGTGTGAACTCTGGGTTATTCATTCATCTGTAAAATGAGGATGATTCTTGCCAACGAGGAGTAATTGTGAATGACATACTTTTATTTTACACATTTGTGAGAATTAGCCTCCCTCATAAGTCATTAATAAATTTTAGCTATTAGTAATAATATAATTATTTAGCTCAGACATGTCTTAGAGGTTTTCCCATGAACCATCCCGTACCCAGAATGGATTAAGTATGCTACATCTGTATTCCTTCGGCACAGTACCCATTTCACTCTTACTGTAATAAATAATGACCAGGATTTATTGAGGACCTGGTATGTACCAAGTGCTGTATTACGTGCTCTATGCTACTTACCTCATTTACTGTTCATAACAACCCTGTGAAATGGGTATGTTTTTCTTATTTTACACATGTGGAAAACAACGCTCACAGAGTTTATAGGTTTCTCCCTAGTCCTTGAGTTTCTTTAAATCTGGAAACATGTCTAATTTGCCTTTGTATCCCGGTCCCTGACATAATTGCAGAAAACGGCTTCTCCTTTAAAGAGTTATTAGTCAGAACACATGGGAATCAACAGTGGAACTGAGCTAAGAACCCATGTCTTCCACCCTTAACATAGTCATTAAGCTAGTCCTGTTTTTTTCTACCATGCGCCTTCTTTGTGACTTTGACAGAAAGTTCTGAGTCTAACTCATATTTCCATTCTGGAGAGAGGAAGGTTTCAGCTTATTCCTGGAATAACAAGCTTGGTTTCTCCTTTAGCCTAGGTGCTGCTCCCACTTTCCTAGGAATTTCCTTTCTGCATTCACCAGTTATTGCTCTTTGGCTTAAACAGCGCTTAGTTAACTAGACAGGTCTATGGGTAGATGTCTTTGGTGCAGAGTTCACAGCTTGCCCAGCCAAAAAAGGAGAAGTCACTGGAAGGATTTCTGCCCCAGTGAGCTGTGCATGTGCGGGCTGGCCTGGCTGCTCAGCTTTTCAGACTCCTGCTGTTAGTAGGTCTTCTCCAGAAGTTCTGAAAGAATTTGCTGTAAGGCCTGGCCTCTTGCACAACTTGATTCCTGAGCAAGAAGCACAATGAGTTGTTGATTCCTGGAAACGTGAGTTAAGATAAGAATGAGAGGGAGTGAGTCTTCCTGCCTCTTTCTTTAGGTGTCCTTGCTGCCAGTAAGCTCCTCCTGTGTTCTACATACAGGGTCCGGCAGAAGTAAGGCCTGCTCGAGTGTGGTTAGTAGGGTAATAATATGGGTGTAATCATTTATAGTTTTAATTTGAACATTTCACCTAAAATGCCATATGGTGTGCTTGAGTGTGATATTGTTGTGTGACAGAATTACATGCTTATGATTTTGTAATAGAAAAGGGGCATTATTTGTTTTGGATTGTATATTCATTCCTGATTAAATATAAACTCTCTTCTTCTCATTCTGTCCCTGAGGAAAGATGAAGGATACAAAGGCGTTTTTTCTGCCTCATATTTTTGCTAACTCCTACTCGATACTATTGATTTGCTGGTGATAGCTTAGTGATGATCAGTTCACTTTTGCTATCTAATAAACCACCCCAAAACTTAGTAGTTTAAAACAACAGCAGTTCATTACTTTCTATAACTCTTTGGGTTGGCATGGCCTATCACCCCATGTTTTTACTCAGCCTCTGGGAGGGTGAAGCCCTTTCAGCTTCCCATGATGGTCTTAGGCTTTTAGTAGCAAGAGGAGGTAACCCCAGTATCAACCACCATGGAAGCGCCTGCTTATGTCAGGCTTATCCCTGCCCCGTTGGCTAAAGCAAGTCATGTGGTCAAGCCAAAAGTCAAAGAGTAGTGCTATAGACTATCTCGTTGGGCGGAGCTACAAAATATTATGGCCAGTTTTTCTACTCTGTCACACTGATAAAAGCTCCGGGTTTGAATCTTGACCGTGTAGCCTTGGGCAGGTTATTTAACTTTTGCAAACTTCAGGAAAATGGAGAAAATAGAGCCCACATAAAGGGTCGTGAGGATTATTTTAGGTAATGCCTACAAAGCACTTGAATAGTGCTTGACACATAGTAAACACTTACTAAACATTAGCTGCTGCTTAGCAGATGAATTAGTAGAGGTTTTTATGATTACCAGCAACAGAAACCAGCCTAACTTGGTTTAAGCTTCTCAAAACTTACTCCTTGGAAGGATCCTGGGAAAAATCAGAGAATCCTTTGAAAAGCTGAACCCATAGACTTTGGTAGGACAAGGACCAGGGCTGCCCTGGTTGGGAAGCTGGGTCACTCAAGCAGAGCAGCAGCTGCCCCGAGGCCACACCTACCACAGGGGGCTACTGCTGGGCCATTTGGACCTTCTAAGTCTCTGTGGGGAGTGGGCTGTGGGCTCAGTCACCTCCCAGAGGTCAGGGGTCAGTCCTGTGCAGCATATACTCCCACAACAATCATGCAGGTGTCAGTATCAAGGGACACGAAGCCCTCCTGCTGAGTGTTGGAGGCAGGTTGGTGCCCCATTAGTGTGCAGAGGTGACACTTGGGACTTTAAATTATTAGGTTGAAAGTGATTCTCAGTGTGCCCTGCTCTAAGTAAAACTAATGTACAAAAATAACTTACAAGTTGCTCTGGGGGCAATTCTTTGCTTTTTAAGTACATTCACTATAGGATCTTTCCAATGTAAGTTTTCATAGAATCTTCACAAAAGCAAGCAAATCAATTTGACTCAAACATTTCTTTTTAGTAATATGTCAGTGATGCAAAACTAGGCATACCTATACTTAAAACTGACTTTTGTAAGGAAGTAAATGGTATTTAGGTAGAGACCAGCTGTTTTCAGGTGCCTTTTAGCTACTACTTTTATCTTTTTTTTTAACTAGGTGAGTGTGTCTTGGTCCTAGTGAGGTATACTGCCTTGGATGTGCACATCATAGCTTTCCAACATTGCAAATGTCTCCATGCTGGATGGGATCTTAGAGCTCCCCCCCACTCTCCCAGCATCCAGATCAGTGCTTGACCACTGATTGACTCTGATGGGAGTGCCCGCCCACTCCTGGACCAATCATTGTGTCCAGGACACTTAAGTAGTTTGGCTGGCCGTCCTGGGTTATAAACCCACCTCTGTGGCCAGATAGATGGGGCCTAGCTGACATCCTAACAGAAACACTTGCTGTTGGGGGAGGGTCATATCCCAAATGAAAAAGCACTTCTATTACTAGAAAATGCAGAGGTGGAATGGATGCTGAAAGCAAGCAAATTGGGAAAAAAAAAAAAAAGTTTTTCCATTATAAACACTGTTAAGCATTGGATGAGAAAGACAAAAATACTAACACGAATCAAGACAATAATTGAGCCCTTAAGGCCGGGGTGGCAAATTGGCGGCCTGCAGGCCAGATGTGGCCCACCGTCTGTATTTGTGCGGCCTGCAGGCTAAGAATTGTTTTTCAGAACTTTGACCTGTGGCAATAGTGTGAAATTCACATTTCGGTGTTTGTAAATTAAGTTTTATGAAACACAAGCATGTTTATTTGTTTAAGTGTTGTCTGTGGCTGCTTTTGTGCTATAACGACAGAGTTTGTGAAAGAGACCTTGTGGCTCTCGAAGCCTAAAATATTTGCTCTCTGGTCATTTACAGAAAAAGCTTCCCAACCCCTGAGTTAAAGGGAGGAGAATCCCCCCCTGCCTGAGGAAACTTTAGAATTTAATCACAAAACTCAGGTTTAAGTTTATCAGCTCTAAGTTCTCTCTCTCTCTCTCTCTTTTTTTTTTTTTTTGCCATGTCAAATACCATTTACTGGTATCTATATACATGTAATAGAAGAAACTAATAAGGTTACCAACACAATGTTACTTGTTTGTTGATCTTACAGCATCAAGAGGAAATGTAGGAGCTATAATAGCCAAGATTGTCAATAGCTGCATTTTACATCCATTATCTCATTGAATCGTTACCTGAAGGTGCACTTTACCTCTAAGGTGCCAGTTTTTCTCATTTCTTTTGGTAATACCAAGACACAATGTGTGTAACACATTACACCAATTGATTGTTCTCACTGAAATAAGCCTTAAGGCCCTTTAATTTCCCACAAACCATAGCTACTGTTGAATTTCTTGTACCTAGTTTAAAATTGTATGGCTACCCCACTAAGCCCTTTAATCTTTAGGATATCAGTACTTAGTGTTTTAATATGGGCTCAAGAAACGTTTTCAGAGACCCATCGTATACATGGTCTTAGTAGTTGGGGCAAGTTCAGTGTGGGTCTGGCCACTCAGCTCTAGCCTCGTCAGTCTTAAGAGCCTCTCCTGAGCTGCATGGGTCCAAAATGAAATTCTTTTCACTAAGCCAAGAAAACAGACATTTTAGGAAAAAGATGACAGCTCATTGAGGAAAAAAATTGGGTGCTTTGACTATGATACTAGGTATGGGCTTGGGAACAACTCATTCATGCAGCTGTTTAGGGAAAACGATCATGAATCACCTCATCGCCTTGGTTATATCACTACTGCTTACGAAAATCCGTTCCATGCCGGGTTTGACTAGTTCTAACCCAGATTTTTTTCAGTGACCTTCTTTGTGACCGTTAACTGCTATGTTGTGCTCTCTTCATTTTCATCATTACTCTCCATTTTTTAGGTTAAACATCCTTTCAAATTACAATTACATAAGACTAAGTATTCTACGAGTTAGTTAATCAGTGATGACTTTGGTGCCTGGTGACCCCACCCCAAAATTGGCCCTGTCTTTTCACATTGCTGTCATCCATTAAACAGCATGAACTTTCACTCCACTTTAATTACGCATTTTAACTTTACGCAGATGATCAAAGTTAAGACATTTATCCCCAATTATTTGATTACAAGACTACTTAATTGCCAAAAAATTCCATTACAAATACTTAGTTTGACATGCACTCCTAGAAACAGATCCAGGGTATAATCTACTAGTTAACAGGCTGTGACTCTCTAGGGCAGTGTGACATGACTAAATAGAAATGGCTTGAAATCTTACGGATCTATTAATCTAGATTTGATGTGGTTCAGAATCTATTTGCAAAATTAAAAGTAAACACTCTGTCTTGATGTGTATGTTTTCTTTCCGTGTCCATAAAATGAAGAGCTTTTCTTGATCACCAGTTTCCCACACAACATGCAGGTCACTCTTGTAACACTGGCCTTCAAAATGAAGCTGACTCGGATAGCTTCACTAGTATTCATCAATCCTCAGGATGCTAGTAAGAATTCATTTTAGCCAGGTAATTTTCCAGCAAATGTTCTCCCATGTTTTGGAGTTTTCTTTTGCATCAGCTACAAAGGAACATCTCCCAAGTCCCGAAGCAAAAGAGTTCTAAGTTCTTGATGAAGGCATAGGTAGGGGAGAGTGTTTTTCCCCTGACCCTGGAGCTCTAAAAGAAATTAGCTACAAAGGTTTCTGTGTAGTCTTTCCTGTGTAGTCTATGGCAGGAGGTTGTAGGTCTACTTCATCCAAAGCTGAACCCCAAGTGGTTAGGTTCTGAGTTAATGTGTGTGTGTGTATGTGTGTGTGTGTGTTGGGGAGGTTGCGCAGGGGGTGGGGTGGAGATTAGGATACAGCTCTGTTTCCTGCCCTTTAAGGCAGTGATTTGCATTGGCAGCCCACCATTCTTCTTAGCCCACTCAACTTACCACAGTTTTACTTTGATGAAGACCCTGAAAGAGAAGCATTACATGATTAGCCCATAAATTATTTCTGCCTTGGAATTGCTGGCTGGTGATCAATAAATGGCCAAGGACATTGTTAAATTATGCCTCAACTTGTTTTTCTTTCCCTTGTATCGGATAAAGCAGTGTGCAGCCCGCCTGGTGTTGATGCACAGGATTGAGTTAGTGGCCTGGGCCTGTCATGTATGAGAAAGCCAGCCTAGGTTTTTGAGCTGTAATTGGAGCAAGCTGTATGGGGTTCTTCAGAGCTGGAGTAGTTTATATCTTGGGACCTTTCTGCTTGAAATCCACTCCAGAAGAGTTCTGTATTGCTCAGGATCAAGAGTTGTATAAAAACAGGGAGCTCTTGGATCAGAAAGAAATGTAAAGTTTCTTCGGGGACTGTAAGAGTGTTTTTGGATCCTAGTCCTGGGGACAGGAGGGTGTCTCCAAAGTACCTCACAGGTATTCCAGCAGCAGCCTCCAGAAGAACCGGGTCCTCAGCCACGGCCAAGATTTCAACTTCTGAAGTCCTTCTCTCCCTTCAGTGAGACCTGCTGTTAGCACTGGTAGGCAAGATCTGCAGTGGCCTGAGAATGTTTTTGTTTTGTGATTGTTTTACAAGCTGTTGGCAGCAGACTCCCATGTGATGAGTTTCTGAGTAGCTTCTGCAGACCTTACAAGGCACTTCCTGCAAGCCGGGCTTTTTCTGGTGTATTGCCAGGCTGCGCTGAGCGAAACTCAGGGTTGCCCCTGAGGCTGTACAGAGGGTTCTGCCCTGGGTAGTATCCGTGTGTGTGTGTGTGTGTCTAGATATTGACTGTGCTACGGTCCATAAATTGGTCCATAGGACTCTGGAGGTGTCTCTGACTGCACCCCCAGGCCATGTGGTGACAGCCTCAAGGTGGCAGTGAATTGACCGGGAGACCAGGTCCTTTGGACTCTGTCTAGACTGCCTCACCTTACAGACGGAGAGAGAACGGTGGTTAATTAGTAGCTAGAATCCAGCGTGCTGGTCTCTTGAGAAGTGAGAGTCACGTTCGCTCTAGAGTTACCTCAGCTGCTAGACCCACAGCGATGCTCCAGATGAGTTTGTCTCTCGCTCTGAGTGAGGCAGCTGGGAAGTTGGAGGAGGGGGAGTGTTTCCTCCCCTGAGGCACTGGCTGGAGTGAGGACGGAGCACTTCTTCTAAAGAGGTGTGTGTGGTGGGGAGAGCGTTTTCTCAGTAAACTACACAAGGAATGCCCATTACTTTTGGCTTACATTTGTCTTTAAATTGGCAAACACATTCTTCTAGTGCTTTTCTTTAGGAGTTTTTCCCAACTTGAGGTATGAATGACAACTGGCGAGTGGCCTCTTGACCTGTCCAGACTTCTGTGGTGAATCATGTTGAGACGTGACCCAGGCACAAATAGTGATGTCTGTCTTCGGTGCAACTTGAGTTGCCATAAATACAGTGATGTTACTGGGAATTTTCTCCCACTCCATTTAAACATGAACGTACAATTTTCCTTTCATGAATAGCAGTCGATGACTCTCCAAGGTAGCCAACACTGTATTCCTGCCCACTGGCGTTGATCGGCTTTGTGATGGATGCCATACCTACTTGACTTCTGAAGTAGCCTAGAGAGTCTGGAGGGGGAAATACGCTACATTAAGGCGTGTCCTTTAATTGGAAAGGTTATTTCATGATTTCTGGCAAGAAACTTCACTTGAGCCTTAATTTCTGTGTCTGTAAAATGGGGCTGCTCTGCCAAATATTATGGGTTATTAGAAATGAGAAATCAGGGAATCTGGGACCTGTGAGCATTTTCCTTAATAGTGCCTCTTTTCTTTCCTTCTCTGCTCTCTGTCTCTTTAGTGTAACCCCTATACGTTTTGCTCTGGCTTTTGCACATCCTATTTTAAAATTTTAGGCCATTTCTTAGAGTGGTGTGTGTTAATGAAAACCAAATCCTGACTTGCAACATCCTATTCTGTTTAATTGTCAGCATTTGTGTCCCTTATGGGTCAGAAATGAGTAGTGAATTTGCAGAGAAGAGTGTACAAAGGTAGAGAATGAAAGCATTTCAAAACTAATGAATCTTGGGAGGGAAGGAAAATATTTTACGGCCAAGATGGAGGCGTAGGTAGATACTCTTCACCTCCTTGCACAACCAAAAGAAGGACAACAACAATTGAAAAACAAAAAAACCCCAGAACTGCCAGAAAATCGAACTGTATGGAAGTCCAACAACCAAGTAGTTAAAGAAAAACACTCATCCAAACTGGTAGGAGGGGTGGAGACAGGCAGCAGGGCAGAGAGGACAGGCAGCAAGGTGGCGGCTGGTGGAGCAGGTGGTCCCACATTTGTGTGCAGACAAACGGGGAGGAAACACTGGGGAGCCAGACAGACCATACAACCCAGGGCTCCACCATGGGGAGATAAAGCCTCCAAATGTCTGACTGAAAACACCTGTGGGGGTTATGGCAGGAGAAACTCCCAGCCTCACAGGAGGGTTCACTGGAGAGACCCACAGGTTCCTAGAATGTACACAAACCCACCCACCCAGGAATCAGCACCAGAAGGGCCCAATTTGCTTGTAGGTAGCGGGGGAAGTGACTGAAAACCAGCTGAGAGCCGAGCAAATGGTGGTATTCCCTCTCAGACCCCTCCCCGACATGCAGCGCTACCACACAGTGAGGTGGGTTGCCCCACCCTGGGGAACACCTAAGGCTCCGCCCCTTATAACATAACTGTCTGCTGATACAAAAAAAAATATGGCCCAAATGAAGAACAGATCAAAGCTCCAGAAAAAATACAACTAAGCAATGAAGAGATAGCCAACCTATCAGATGCAGAGTTCAAAACACTGGTAATCAGGATGCTCACAGAAATGGTTGAGTATGGTCGTAAAATAGAGGAAGAGGTGAAGGCTATGCAAAGTGAAAGAAAGGAAAATGTACAGGGAACCAACAGTGAAGAAAGGTAACCGGGACTCAAAGATTTGGAACAAGAGGAAGAAATAAACATTCCAGAACAGAATGAAGAAACAAGAATTCAAAAAAATGAGGAGAGCTTAGGAACCTCTGGGAAAACTTTAAATATTACATCCGAATCACAGGGGTGCCAGAAGGAGAAGAGGAAGAGCAACAAATTGAAACTTATTTGAAAAAATAATGAAGGAGAACTTCCCTAATTTGGCAAAGGAAATAGACTTCCAGGAAGTCCAGGAAGCTCAGAGAGTCCTAAAGAAGCTGGACTCAAGGGAGCACACACCAAGGCACATCATAATTATATTATCCAAGATTAAAGAAAAGGAGAGAATCTTAAAAGCGGCAAGAGGAAAGGAGACAGTTTCCTACAAAGGAGTTCCCATAAGACTATCAGCTGATTTATCAAAATAGACCTTGCAGGCAAGAAGGGGCTGGAAAGAAGTATTTGAAGTCATGAAAGGCAGGACCTACATCCATAATTACTCTCTCCAGCAAAGCTATCATTTAGAATAGAAGGGCAGATAAAATGCTTCCCATATAAGGTCCAATTAAAGGAGATCATCATCACCAAGCCCTTATTATATGAAATGTTAAGGGGACTTATCTAAGAAAAAGAAGATGATCAAAAATATGAACAGTAAAATGACAACAAACTCACAACTATCAACAACTGAACCTAAAAAAAAACCAAAAACAAACTAAGCAAACAACTAGAACAGGAACAGAATCGCAGAAATAGAGATCACATGGAGGTTTTCAGCAGGGAGGGGGAAGGGGGAGAATGGGGGAAAAGGTACAGGGAATAAGAAGCATAAATAGTAGACAGGATAGTAGACATAAATAGACAGGGGGAGGTTAGGAATAGTATGGGAAATGGAGAAGCTGAAGAACTTATATGTATGAACCATGGGCATGAACTGAGGTGGAAGAATGCCGGGGTGTAGGGGGGTGCAGGGTGGAGGGGAATAAAGGGGAGAAAAGAAAGGACAATAGTAATAGCATAATCAAAAAATGTATTTAAAAAATGTTTCTAAAAAAATATTTTAAATACAGTTACTAGACTTGGTTGCAATAATCTTGAATGTGAAGAGAGAAAATAGCTGCTTGGTGGGACCTAGCATGCATGCTTTGAAGGCTCCTTGTTGAACTCATTGTTAATCAGAAGGAGGTGGGAAACAACCTTTAGTGCCCGCTGTTTCTTGCAGTTTGACTTGTCAAGGAGGAATGAGCTGGAGCTCGGAAGGAAACACATGCTCACTAAACTAGAGTAGAGAATTATTTTCTCTCACAACCAGATTCAAGGGTTTCAACCTACCGCAAGTCAGATCCTATTCCCTATTATGTAAGTGACCCCATTCCCCAACCACTACTTTTAAAAACTTGAGATACAATTGACATATAACATTGTATTAGTTTTAAGTGTACAACATGATTTGATACGTGTATATATTGTGAAATGATACCACAGTAAATTTAGTTAACATCCATCACCATACATACTTATCGTTGTTTTTTCTTCTGATGAGAACTTCAAGATCTATTCTTCATAGTAAGTTTCAAATATACAATACAGTATTGTTAACTGGAGTCACCAACCTGTATGTTACATCCCCTGGACTTATTTATTTTATAACTGGAGGTTTATACCTTTTGACCACTTTCACCCACTTAAAAATGACTTCTCTGAAATTTTGGAGTACAACTCAGTGATTTGCCATTTGATCTGTTGTCTAGACCCAGATTATTTAGGCTCTGGATAGTCAGTCTGGAGTCTATGAGCTCTGCTCCAGCCTCTGACATCAGTTCACTGTAATTTCGACAGGTACTCCTGGACCCTGGGCTGCAGTGTTTCTCATCCTCGCTAATGCTTACTTCACAGAACCGTGAGGGTTAAAGCAGACCGTATATTTAAAGGGTCTGGCATAGTAGGTGTTCAATGACCCAGAGCTCTTGTGGCGTCTTCCTAGGTCTGCTGGGCTCCCAGCCCCCATCCTGCCACCCCAGTCTTTCAGGTACATTTCATTTTCTGTAGTAGGGAGGGGAGAAGGCTGGGGCCTCTTTTTAATGCCCTTGGGGAAGGTTGAATGGGGCAAAAGAGGTTACAGTTTGTGGCTAATTGAAGGGTTTGGGATTTTCTCTGAATTTTAATTACATTTGCTACTTAACTAGCTCCCTGAGGCCATGAACTGGAGGTGGCTCTGTGCAGACTGTTAATCGACTTAGCAGGGGCAGATACCTTTCCCTTGTGTTTCTCCACCTTTAGAGAAGGGTTATTAAGGCTCTGCTGGGGTTGCTAAGAAGAGGCCATTTGACGCCTAGACTCACCATTTGAAAATCTCATTTGCCTTCTTTTTTCTTTAACCTTTAACTCTCACTTATCCAAGATCATCTTACTTTTGGATTCAGCCTGTCACAGGTGAGCCAGAATCTGGTGTCCAAGTGTCCTCAGCTTGCTTCTCTAGGGCCCTCATTTCTTTCCTCCAAGAGCTCTTACCTGTTTCTCTTCTACTACTCATTTGCCTTTCCTGCTTCTCTGCGCTTTTGTCCCTCCATGTTCCACCTTCTTCCATTTGCTTCCTCCCCCACCCCCTGCAATAGGTAATGCATCTTGTGATATTAGCCTAAACCAAACATAATGAGGTTACTCAAACCTAGAAGCCTGTGGGGGCTGATGCTCACCTGCTTCATCTGCCTGACAGGGCCTTGCCACCTAGTCAGGCTGGCACTGATCCTGCTGGTTGGGAGAATTGGACTAGCTGAGACCACAGTGCCCTGACCATTTCTCTCTTTGCCCTACTGTCACGCACATGTGTACACATTCTTGTTATTTATTTGATTCTGTCTCCCGTAATGGCAGTGGCTTTGAGGACAGGGACAGGGACTGTGTCCTTTTCACTCATAGCTCAGTACAGGCATTCTGTAAGGGTTCATACAATAAACAAATGACCCGCTGACTTATTTAATTTAAACAACTTCTTGTAGAGAGGTAGAAAATGCTCCAAAATTAAGTTAAAATCATGTGCTCTTTGGGGGTTAGAACAGGGGTTTTTGAATGGTAGTTATTTCTCGGACAGAAAATATCAGAGAAGAACATATTTTCTTCTTAGTTTTTCCAAAAAGTTCCTTGTTCGTTTTTGTGGAAGGGGTGTTTACCCATCCTCATTGTTGCAGAGGCTGAGCAGGATGGGGGTATTAAACCTTAGCCTCTTACAGATTTCCTAGGGAGGCTTGTAGCCTGTGAGCCTAGCAGGGTGGTGGATGCTCCCCCCAGAATGCAGGCTAACCCACCAGGTGCTGGGGCTCCTCCTCACCTCAAACTCTTGATATTGAGGGCTCAGAAAGAGAACCCAAGGCAGAGAAGGCCTCAGGAAGTAGGGAGAGACCAAGCCTATGATCTGAAAAATGTTTGAGGTTGCTGCTAGGAAAGATGTGGGAGGAAGCCAGTTAACTCCGGGCTCCAGGAGCAGGGCAGTACTCCGCATTGGGAAAACGACTCAGAAGAACCAGGCACCTAGAAGTGGAGGTGAGAAGGGTGAGTGGTAAAGGAGGATGCTTTAGATGCAGGCACCAGTACAACACCAGCAGCTAGAGAGGCAGACAAGCCTGAGCTGGGAGGACATGGACGTGGAGACATGTTGGAGGGGTAAGGAGGTGCAATGGAAGTCTTGGAAAGGCAGGCCAAGGGGCTTGGACTGTTACTCTAAGAAAGGTGGGAGCCACTGCAGGCTCTGTGCAGGGGCCGTACTGCTGAAGGGGGAAGATACTGGAAGTAGAAACCGAGGAGAGAGGGGTCAGAGGGGTCGTGACTATAAAAAGCAAATGTGGTTGCTGACAGAGAGAACATTCTCTCTCTGGTTTTGTCTGATATGCATCTCTTTTGTGCCCCCAGAGAAAAGCCCAACTTGGCTGGGGCTGCCAGGGAGGAGCTTGCTTCAGCCACAAGCTCTGGAGTTGACAGGTCTCCAAGCAACTTCTTATCAGGCTTCCCTGGTCACCAGGGACAGCCATGTGTAGTGCATCTGGCCCCCAGGATACAGGTCCAATCAAGGAAGTACCCTCAGGATTTCCCTCTGCTCCTCTCCGCCTCCACCACCATCATGGATCTTAGCAGCCTCCCAAGCAGTGCTGTTCCCTGGGGTGGGTGGGGGAAGCGGAGCTGACAGTCAGGGCTGGAGGGAAATGTGTTACATAAGTTTGAAAAAAAGGAGGCTTGCTTGCAATGTGAATAGAAATCAGATACAAGGACAGCTACAGAGGCAGTGCAGCCACTCCTGAGCAGCAGCTACAGCCTGGAGAGACGTGTGGAGCCAGCAGGCGAAGGCGTCCCCAGGCCCTGGGGGAGGGGAAGGGACTGCTGCTCTGTTGTCTTGGAGGGCAGCATGTGAAAGAATCATTCTTTGTGTTCCTGTAACATGGTGTGCTTTTATTTTATTTTTAAAAATATTTTATTTATTTTTAGAGCAATGGTAAGGGAGGGAGACAGAGAGAAATATCAGTGTGATAAACATCAATCAGGGCCTCTTGCCTGCCCTCGACTGGGGAGCTGGCTTGCAACCCTGGCATGTGCCCTGACCAGGAATTGAATCGGTGACCTTTCGGATTGTAGGATGATGCCCAGCCCACGGAGCCACACCCGTCAGGGCTGCTGTGCTTTTTAAATGCCCACACTTCATTACATTGATCCTGGGCTCCACCTGGTGAGGTGGCAAGAGCTGCTGTGCTGATAGGCAAGCCACAGACCAGGAGAGCGATGTGGCTTGCTCAAGGCCGCAGGCAGCAGGGCCAAGGATTTGCATCTGAGTGCCTTGTCCCTTTAGTCACTTCCACTCTTCTGCTTTAAAACAAAGCCTAACAGGCCATTCCTAAATCGGCCATGGGAGCATTTGGAAGGTGAGGGGGCTGAAGGCTTCATGGCCAAGCACTGGGATGAAGTGCCGTGGCGTTTGGTGGGAGTGTGGAAGAGAGAAGTGCACATTGGATGCCTCCATGTGCCCTCCCCGCCAGGCCCCAGCAAGCAGCATCACAGGCCTGGTTCCTCCGGTTCTGTCCTGTTACTCAGCATCACTTCCGGTCCTCTGTCCTCTGTTTGGTGAGGGCCTCAGTACTGTGGGGAGGGGGACATCCTCGGTTGAAGGTATCGTCTGGGCTTGTCCTAATGTTAGGCTTGGAAAAGAAACGAAAGTTAGTCCCTGACCTCCTAAAGTTTGTAATAGCCCCTTGTGCTTGACGTAATTCTCCAAGAGGCCACACAGGTGGTTGCGCAAGGGCTGTCCATACAGCGAGGCCTTCCCTCGTGGCCCGTCAGGGCAGCACCTCCTGCCCCGCCCGCGCTTTTTCATGGTGGTGGTAGTTCCATTTTCTTCGCGGTACTGGAGACCACCGGACGTTGCACACTGGTTTCTCAGTTTGTTTTTGTTTGTCTCCTCACACTATAATGTCAGCTTCATTTTACACTGGACACATGATCAGTTCGCTTGCTGTTGTCCCCCTGGGACCTGCCTGTAGTAGGTGATCAGTGAACGGGTGAAACCGTTGAGTAATATGGCAGCAAGGGAAGTGGGAAGAGGGCAGGTGTAGGCATCAGAAAGTCTGAATGCTGATTCCACCTTTACTCAGTTTTTGCCGTGTGACCTTAGGCAAGTCCCTGGACCCCTTTGGGCCTTAGACATTTCATTGCCACCATGAGGGGGAGGAACCAGATGCTCCTTAAGGCCACTTCTGATGCCTACATTCTGTTCATCTGTTTGTAGGAGACACGGGGTTGCTGAGGGGTCTGGAAGGGGCGCAGGTCCGCGTTCCTGTGTCCTGTGACGTGACGAGGGTGGGCCTTACAGAGATGCACAGATGGCTCGGAGCGTGTGCATCGGCGCCCGTGCGTACAGCTCCGTCGTCCACATCGTCTGGAGCGCCTGCTGTGTGCCAGGCCTTGTCCTCACTCTGGGGTTGCGGTGGTGGGTAGATCGCCAGCACTCCTCTCTCTTGGAGCTGATGGTAGGGGGAGAGGGGCTAGAGTGGCCAGGAGCTGTGGTTATGACCCCCCACCCCCGGGCTGGGGGTGTTGAGGGGCTAGGTGGGGGCTGGGCAGGGGAAGGACTTACTGGGATATGAAAGGGTGGGTTGTTTTGTTTTGTTTCAGTTTACTCTTGGAAGGTTCTTAAATAGACCTATTAGAATCTATTTAAAAATAAATGCATTCACCTGAGAGTATTACAGGGAAAAATAAAATGTTAATAGCAGTTCTTGGAGGTTGGAATTGTGGGGAGTTGTTGTTTACTCTGATCTCCAGATGTTCTATATAGTGTCTATATTACTCTGTGAAAGATTCCCTGTCATGGTTTATGACTTTGTCCCTAACATGTGGCCTGCTCAAGTGGGTCTCATGTTTGCTGATGTCTGCCCACAAAGTCCTGGCCTGGGGACTTTTACTGAGTCCCAGCCTCGGTTTTCCTACCTGTAAATGAGACTACTACTTGGCCCTGGTCTGCCCACTTTATAGGGCAGCTGTTTGAATCAGAGAGGCAGTAGAAGAAAATACTTGGAAGTTTACCTCTCTCTGCAGAGGGAATGGCCAGTGGCCTAGCAGTGGTGACGGCAGCTAGGTCGCAATGTGAGGAAGGTCTGTGTGCAGGAAAGGGGGACGGGGCTGGTACTGGGAGCACTGCCTTGACCACAGTGAGGAGCAGTTTTTCAGGCCTTCCTGGTTCTCCGGCTCTCCTTGACTAACAGGTACACGCCACTGTGTAGGCTGTTAGCGAAGTCACTTCAGTGAAAGACTCATGTCACCTCCTAACCACTGCCACACGAGGTCTATCCAGAAATATCCAGCCGTGTAATATGAAAAACTGACATTTACTGAAGATACAAGAAACATTGTACATAGAACAATGATGCCTCAGTCCACTTCAAAGGCACCCTGGGACCCACTCAGTTCTCCCAGTCGCCATCAGCTGCCCCATCATATTTTCCTGAATCTCATCGACAGTCTGAAATCTCTTCCCTTTCAAAGGTGATTTTAGTTTTGGGAAAAGCCAGAAGTTGCTGGGTGCCAAGTCTGGGCTGTAGTGGGGCTGAGTCACCTGGGTGATTTGATGTTCTGCCAAACCACTCTGCACGAGACGTGATGCATGAGTGGGCGCGTTGTTGTGATGAAGCTGCCAATCACCAGTTGCCCATAGCTGCGGCCTTCTGTATCATCTGAATGGTTTCCACGGAGGAATGTTCAAGCTTAACACAAAATTTGATACAGATTTGTTGCTCTACTCCAGGGGTGTCAAACTCATTTTCACCGGGGGCCACATCAGCCTCGTGGTTGCCTTCAAAGGGCCGAATGTAATTTCAACTCCTTAACGGCTAAGGAATAAGTCCTAAAATTATTTTGGCCCTTTGAAGGCAACCACAAGGCTGATGTGGCCCCCGGTGAAAATGAGTTTGACACCCCTGCTCTACTCAGTCATTTTGAATACAGCAGCCAGACAGTACGCGTGCTCACTCAGCGGCGTCTTCTGCCCCCACTGACTAGTACAGTGAAGTTGTCATCATTGTTCACACATGCACATTCCAGGCCACTCTCCTTGGCTGCCTGGTTACATCGGTGTCGTGCAAACTGTTCTCATGATATTAATGATGGTTGGACTTTTTCTAGACAGACCTCATATTCATGAAACCCACATGTTCTGTGCTTGTAACTGAGGTCAAAAATAGGAAGTCCCACCCCCACTCCATCCCCCTTTAGTCTTTGGTCTGCAGCCTCAGCAAGCATTCAGGTGTTATTATTATTGGTGCTTTTCTTCCTCCCTTATGATCCAGCCATAGTTATTGTTTTTTTGCCAATAGGGGTGCTTGAAGCCACAGACTTTGAAATCTTTCTTCTTTTGTTTTAAAGATTTATGTATTTTTAGAGAGAGGGGAAGGAAGGGAGAAAGGGAGAGAAACATCAATTGGTTGCCTCTTATATACACCCAGCTGGGGACCTGGTCCACAACCCAGGCATGTGCCCTGACAAGGAATTGAACCAGTGACCTTTTGGTTTGCAGGCCTGCATTCAGTCTACTGAGCCACACCAGCCACAGCAGACTTTGAAATCTTGATTATTCTTGGTAACTGACTCTTTCCATGAGTCACCTTGCCAAGTCTAGATTCCTAAAGAGTTGACATTTACTGGTTCTCTGTTCTGCTTCTACAGTAGCTTGTCATTTCCTCTCTTCACAGTCTTTCCTTTAACCCTGAACAAGGGGGATTAAGGGGTATCGGTGTTAAGTTGTAACTGAAAGCCAGCCCGGCTGTCTGTCCCCAGAAGAGCCAATACTCAAGAGGCTGGTGCTAATGTGAAGAAAAGTGGTTTGTTTAGATGCCGGTCGTCTGGAAGACGGGGGACTCATGCCCCCAAGCCCATCTCCACTTCTCAGTGGAGGCAGAGGTTTTTATAAGGAGGGAGAGGGGACCAGAACAAAGTGATCAAGGGAAGGGGTTGAAAAGTCTCTCCGTGCACATGAGCACAGTCCATTCTGCTAAGGCAGGTGACAGTCTGGTGTGTCTCATCCTGGTTTAGTCATCCTGGTTTTCCATCTCCCAGCTTCACGTCATCCTGGCTCCACGGCGGAAGGTCAACCAACCTCCCGGAGCCGGGATGCCTGAAGGTCGGAGTCTGTCTTCTGAAGTTTGTTCCTAGGATTCTTCCACAAACATACTGTTTATCTACCAGTTACACATTAGAGTCAGCACCTACAGAAACAATGTCAAAAGCATGGTGGTGTGGGGTACAGTTTTCCACAGTTACAAGGTATTTGCAAGCTGTGGGCTGGCTCTGTGCCGGGGGCGGTGTGTGTCCTGGGGCTCATGGTCAGAGCTAGTCTGTCCGTGGAGTGCTGACTTCTCTTCCCAATCCTGGCAGAGAGAGTTTCTACTTTTCAATTTTCTTTTCCCTGCAGATGTCAAGCCTTCCAACATCCTAGTGAACTCCCGTGGGGAGATCAAGCTCTGTGACTTTGGGGTCAGCGGGCAGCTCATCGACTCCATGGCCAACTCCTTCGTGGGCACAAGGTCCTACATGTCGGTATGAGCCGTGGGTTCTATTTTGTGGGCTTCTGCTCTGGTTAGGAGCTAAGGGGGTGCCTTTCCTGTGGAGCCAGAGCCAGGTGATAGAAGGTGGGGGAATGATCGGTGAAGCCCTGTGACCCCACCCTGAGGAGACTGTGGTAAATATGGAGATGGTCTCCGCCTTTCATGGGCCTTGGAGCATAACTGGGTTCCTGGGCCTCTTCTCACCAGAAGAGGTTGTCCGATCACAGCTCAGTCTGTTGCTAGTACTCCGATGTTTCCCAGAGCTGGGCTTCCATTCTGAAGAGACTGTGAGCTCCAGCTACCCTCTGGACACCTCTCTCTGATTGTCTTCAGAACTTCGAACCTTACACACCCAGACATGGCCCCACCCCAGGTTGCCCCATCTTTCCCATTAGCAGTAAATGGCATTACTCTTTCCTTGGTTTCCCAAGGCAGAGACCTGAGCATCAGCCATTAACCTCCCTTCCCAGTTCTCCAGCTGCTGTGAGACTATTAAGAATTGTTTTCTCAGTCCAGCCCCTTTTCTCCCTCTTCACCGCATGTCTCCCACTTAACTGTCCCTGCCTCTCACCAAAACCCACCTACCGTGTCTCCTGGCTGGAGTCTCTGCTCTAGTTCATCTGACACCCCGTCACAAAGGTCTTCCTCCTGCTGCCAACTCTGGTGGTTCCCCCGGCCACTGGAGCTGTGTGTGTGGCTGTGCCCACGCCATGGTAATATTAGCTTGTTCTCGTCCTTTCTCTGTACAGCGAGCTCTTTGGGAGCAGGGATAGGACATAGGTGTCTCTGTTGTCTCTAGGGTCTGGCTCGGGGCCTGGCACATGGTGGGTGCTCAGGGAGTGGTTGGTGAGTGGGTGAATATTTGATTGACTGAATGGGTGGGAAATGGCTAGCACAGTCCTTAGGACGATTCAGAAAGGGGGAAACTTGACTGGATGAGTGCTGAGCGGGGCCAGAGGTCCCTGTGGAGGTGGACATGAGGGCAGGCCTGGGTTGCAGGGGCCGGGCACAGAGGCTCGGGGCATCTTTGCATAGAGGATGTTTTATGTGGTCTGTGTCGAGCACTTTCACATCTTTGCGTGACCTCATTTGATGCATGACCCCTATGTGGTTGTCCCAGGAAGTAAAGATTATTGTTCTCATTTTAGAGGTGAGGAAATCTAGATTGAGGGAGGTTAAGTGACCTGCTCACTTAACCTTGCAGAGCCAGGATTGAAAGTTAGATCTTCTTGCCAGTAGGTCTCCCGTCCCACAGCATGCACTAACTTGCTTCTTAGGTAGGCTGTCAGCTGTTCCTGACCTCCCTGTGCGGGAGGTCGTGTCCACATCTTCATTCCTTCTTGCCGTCCCCGCCTCACCATGGCGCCAGTCACGGTCAGCAGCCCTCAGCCGGCGCTCACCCCCGTCTCCGCCCTCCGCTCCAGGGACCCAGTCTCAGGAAACTTGAAGCCCCTGGGCCCTTCAGAACGTTCTTCTACTCTTTCCCTGCCCTCCCCTCATTGCTTCATCTCTGCATGTCTAAAAACTGGGCCACTCAGCTGCTGACTCAATTTCACAATCAATTGACAGGCCCTGGGACTTATTGATCCAGGGGTTTTGTAGTGGTTTGAGTTTTTGTGGTTTTGTGGCCAATTCCAAAATAGTCCAGTGTTGGAGTTAGGGAAAAGTCCTACAGGAGAGATAATTTGATGTCTAAATAAATGCATGATGGTCAGAATAAGGGTTTTTTAATAGGGTCCCTGAAATACATGTGCTATATCAAATAATGCTTTTCTCTAGCACTATATGCTTTTTCCTTTGCCTCTTCCCATCAACAACTCATTTGTACAGCATTTTGCAACACACAACACACATTTTCTTTTGCTTTAACCTTTCTAATAATCCAACTAAGTAGAGCAGGTATTTTATTATGTTCTTACTGCTGTTACTTCATCATCATCCCCATTTTATAGATGAGGAAATGGGGGCTCAGGATCGTGTAGCTTAGAAGTCCCAGAGTTCAGATTTGAACCCAGGTCTTCTGACTCTAGATCCTTTGCCTTCTCGCCATTCATGTTATCCAAGAACAGTGAGTCAGTGGTAGAGCTGGGCTTAGAACTTCTTTCTGCCCACCGCACCATCTCATTCATGACCCGTGCACCAGAAGCTTCATGCTTCAGACTCAAGTAACAAGATGAGCCTCTCACGCTGGACTCTGGGTGGGCTGCCCCACACATGCAAGACAGTGGCCAGGCTGGGCAAAGCTGGAACCACAGCTGAGGTGACGGCCAGAGTTCAGCTGGGTTGGATGCTGTTTAGGTTACAGGGGAGACAGAGAATTGAGGAGGGGTCAGAGCCATGGGACTGGCTAGGACTTGGTAAGCACAGTATTTGGGAACAGGCAACAGGCAAAATTTAAGAGGTTAGTGGAGATCTTAAAATGGGATTTGAGTTCCGGAGAGAGAAAATAAAAGCCATCAACAGACCCAGGGCTGGAACCCTGTGGGGAACGCTACTCCCCTGCAGTGCAAACGAGTCTCAAAGTGGCAGGAGTCCCTGAGGCTCCCTTTGAGCATCCATGGGGACTCCTCCATCCTTTCCTGCATGGGCCCAGGTTAGCTCACAGGTGATTGTAACTGTTTCTGTCTCTCCGCAGCCAGAAAGACTCCAGGGGACTCATTACTCAGTGCAGTCGGACATCTGGAGCATGGGGCTCTCTCTGGTTGAGATGGCGATTGGGAGGTATCCCATCCCTCCTCCAGATGCCAAGGAGCTGGAGCTGATGTTTGGGTGCCAGGTGGAGGGAGATGCGGCTGAGACACCACCCAGGCCAAGGACCCCTGGGAGGCCCCTTAGCTGTGAGTGTCCTGGTGTGCCCAAGCTTGGGCTGTGGGGGTCCCTTACTGTCGGGCATTTCTGGAGCGCTGATTCTCTGTATACTCTCCCGAGACTGACTCCCTGTCTCTGGGTGCCAGGCTGGGGCTGTGGGAAGCAGAGCAGAAGAGTGCAGGGAGGTGCAGGAAATCACCGTTGTAACTGCCACTTCTGCCACTTGTTGAGTGCCCACTATGTTCCTGGCACTGCACTCCGCACTTACATGCATTATCTGATTTTTTTAAATCATGACATTTTCTTTTTCTTTTTTTTTTTTTAGGTAGATATTTTTACTGAGATAAAATTCACGTAACTGAAAATGCACATTTTAAAGTGTTCAGATCAGTGGTTTTTAGTATATTCCTCCATGTAGCGCAGCTATCACCACTATATAATTCCGTCACAGAATGTTTCCGTCACCCCCAAAAGAAACCTCACCTCCATTAGCGTTCACTCCCAACTCCCCCGACCCCACCCCTGGCAACCACTAATCTGTTTTCTATCTCCATGCATTTGCCTACCATTATCGAATTCTAATAGCAGTTGTGCGTGAGCACTATTATAATCTCCATTTTAGATACGAGGAAACTGAGGCACAGAGCACTTGACTTGCCAGGGCCACATATGCTTGTAAGTGGCCAAGTCTGACTCCGAGGTGGCGAGCACTGTGCCGCCTCTTTGAATGCGAGTACTGTGAAGGAAAGCTGATACGTGGAGGCTTCTGCCCGCCATCTTCTTCTAACATAGTTCCCACGAGGACAGTCCTGTCTGACCCAGGAGACCTGGCTGGACTTCACCCTTAGGAGGCCCACATGGGAGAGGGCGTGTAAGAAGGGAGAAGCATTGAAGGGGCTGGTGGCTGTGGCCCATGACTCTGGGGTATACAAGGAAGACACCCAAGTTCAGAGTTAATTAAAATTAAGTTTTTTAGTTGTTTAGTATTACTTCATTTGTTTCTCTCTCAACATAAGGAAGAGAGAAAGGGCAGATATAATTATCTATTTATACAACTCAAAACTAGGCTCCGTGACAATTGATTTGCCCAAGGTCAAAACCTTTGGGTGTGGCAGAGCCCAGATTCATACCTGGCCGGCTTACTCTGTGCCTTTGCTGGTGCCCTCTGTTCAGGCCTGTGCCTCTGTCGTCCACTACCCTGTTCTGGTTCCTGGGATCCATGGTCGACATCTAGCCCCTTATTGGCAAGTATCATCCTGTCTGTTTCTGAGAAGCGTTTTCTTCTTTCTTTTTATAAAATCTCTAGCTTATGGAATGGACAGCCGACCTCCCATGGCAATTTTTGAGTTGTTGGATTACATAGTCAACGAGGTAAGTACCGCATGGCTTCCTTGACCGTGGAATCTGTTTGCTCCTCTTAAGAAAAGACTCACAGTTGGTTTAACTGGGAAAGCTGTGAGTTGTTCCCACCAAATGGGCTGGTTGGGCCTCAGGGTCCCTGGGTTCTGCTTTGTGCGTCATGCTTTTGGAATCGAGTGGCTGGTTTAGAGGCTGCAGCAGTCCCATCCCCAGGGAACATCTTCAGGTAACTCTGTGTCCCTCCTCTTTTCTCAGATAGGAGCCTCCACTTTACCTACTTACATTCTCATCCCTTCATTCACCAAGCGTTTCTTGTGCACTTACTATGTGCTGAGCGCTGTGGGGTGGCAGAAAGGAGGTGGACGTCCAAAGGTGGAAAATCCGAAGTCCTGAGTCGTGAAGACGCTCAGATTGTGTAGGGGAGACGAGGCAAAAACATTTATAACTGCAACATTAGGTTTTGTCTTGTGCCATTAAAAAGCAGTGAGCATAAAAAAGCGACGGTGCAGAAACAATATATGTATATAGTTTGTATGTGTGTATAAGGTCTGGAAACTAATATACCACAGATGGAATGACAGGTGATCAAAGGTTTCTGTTTGCTGATTGCTGTTAGCTGACTTTTTTTACAAGGAACACATATTGTATGTAAATATGTATACCAGTATGTTTAAATGAAAAAAAGGATCAAAGGAGGAAGAGACTGATAAGCATTCATGAAATTTGGGTGGGTTTGAGGGGAATGGGAAGCTATGGGCTAGCACCGTGGTTGCTCAGAGGGGAGGGGCAGGGCTCAGGACAGGATTTCAGATGGTAGGGCCAGTGCTCCTGGCCCCAGGGCAGCATGGGTAGTGGACCAGGATAAGCTTCTGGCATGGTTGGGCAGCAGTTGAAGGCCCCCACTCAGCCTGGGTATTTGGTATAAAGGGCATCACCCTGTTCTCTTCTTTCTCAAAAGACTAGTGGAATAACTTTCCATACTTCCTTATTGCTCTCTAAAACCAGGTCCCAAAAAGCCCAGAAGGTCCCCTTATCTATTACAAACTCAACAGGGAAGATCCTGGTAACCCCAGCAGTACTAAGCCACCATCACTGGGTCACAGTCTGCCAGGGAGGTTAGCGACCTCTCTCTCGTGACTGCACGGCGTTAAGCTAAGCACCGTGGCCATAGAAAAGAAGTTCGGGGTCTGATCATGGCTGCTTTAGGACCCGGGAAGGGCCATGAGCATTGCATTGTGGTGGTCAGGAAAGCCATCCCCTACTGTTGTATTCCTGGGTTCCACTTTGTGGGCCCGAAGCTGAGTGGTGCTGGGTGGGAGTTAAGGGAAGTTAAGGGAAGAAATGGCCTGAGGTTATATGTGCAGCTGCCAGTCACCTAGAGTGCACTGCTTTCTTCCATATTTTCACATTTTCCTGATCAGGTCTCTAAGCACTGCCCAGGTGGGTCAAGTTGATTTTGTTAAGTTCTTCATACAGGTGAGGAAACTGAGGCTCCAGGATGAAAGCTCAGGTTCTTCCCACCTACTGCTATTCCTTCCTTACCACTTACTCCTCCCAACCCTCCCCACCTTCATCCTGGACCTCCCAGGAGGCTGGGCTGCATGGTGATGGGGGCATGCACCTCACACTCTACTGGCACACAGTCTCTCCCTTGCCTGGCCCCTCCTACTCAAGACTGGAATGGCCTCTGGAGGCCCAGCTGCTCGTTTCACCCTTGGATGTCCCCTTCACATTCCCCTGAGCAGCAGGGACAGTCTGCAGGTTGGGCCTAAAACCTGGGTTTAAATCCTGGACCTCAGATCACCTGCTTTTCTTATAAGGCATTCAGGGGAAGAGGGCTAGGCTGGGCATTTTTGGTAGTGTCAATATTTAACTTTTAGTTTCAAATTACTTGTTTATTTGGGCAACACATCAGAGCAATGGCATCCTGGGCAGGGTCTGGAGGTAAGCTCACAAGGAAGCTGCACACGGTCCCTGCACAGGTCACAGGGGTGGGTCATGTTTCCTGAGGAGCTGTGTGGAGCACAGGATACTGCAGGGCCTTGTCCTGAGTAGCCCTGTGTCATGTCCACCATGCACGTGGGGAAAATGAGACCTGTGGCCAGTGTTCTTGCTCTGACGCCTGCATACAGCTTCATTCCTGGAGTGTGCAGCTAACATTCTTTCAGACCCAGTCCTTTGCCAGTTAATGTTTAATTAACCTTTCTATTTCCTTCGGGGCTTAGAAAGAGGATATATTTTATTAGTTAGCTAGTTAGCCTTCTATGACTTCCTCAAGTGCTGTCTGGGCTGGACTGTGCCTGGTGGTTTGCATATGCCCGTAGCTGCTGCCACTGGTAACTGCTTGTTGTTTGCATTGCCACACTCCAAGATTTTCTGTTGTACAGTGTGAGCTAGAAAGGGTCATTAGGCCCTCATTTCATAGAACGGCAAACTGAGGCTTAAGGGGAGCAGTGATCTATTCAGTAATTAGCCAAGTGAGTGGTGGAACACTGACCTGGCCCCAGTTCTGTGGTTTGAGACCAATGGTTCCGCCAGAGAGACGAAGTAGCCAGCCACTGGCCTCCCACCCTTGGCCTTTGCTTGACCGGATAAGGGCAGCCTTGCCCGGTGGGGTTGGGGCGGAGGGATGGCTGGGGCAGGAAGCCCAGCATTTCTCACGTGTCGACATGTATCTGCAGCCTCCTCCGAAACTGCCCAGTGGAGTATTCAGTCTGGAATTTCAAGATTTCGTGAATAAATGGTAAGTTGGCTCCTTGTTATATGGAAGAGTACCCCATTTTTGTCAAGCTCCCCACCCCATCTGGGGGAGCACGGCTTTGTCCTTTCCCCTCTTCGTGATCCTTTCGGCTCCTGCCCTTCTTAGGTGACCTGACAACTGCAGTTGGTAAAGTAGCCGCTGCTTTTGGCATATTGCCTTTTGGCCTTACTCGGTTCGGCAAGCATTTATTAACCTGCTGTGGGCATGGCATTGTGCTAAGAACAGGAAGGTGAATAAGGCTCAGGCTCTGCTCAGAGCCTATAGGGTGTGGGGAGGGCAGGGAGGTAAACATAAGTACATAATTGGAGGTAGAAGCAGCTCCAGGCAATAGCTCTCATGTTATCTTTCTTCCTTTAAGCTTAATTAAAAACCCTGCAGAGAGAGCAGATTTGAAGCAACTCATGGTAAGTTCATTTATTTCAGATTCTTACACTACTTGATTATTCTTCTGTTCTCCTGTGAGTCATCCATCTAGTACTTCCCGAGTCGGTCCCCTGCTCTGCATGACCACAGCAGTCCAGCTGGCCTTGCCATAGGGTCCCAGATACCAGTCTCCTCTGTCCTCCCATCAGTTTAAAGGAAAAACTGGGATGGCCCTGCAGCCCTGAGTCCAGCCCATCCCTTCACAGGGACAGGGTCTTTTTCCGATACTGACCAGCTGACTTTTTATTTAGCTCCCTCCCCAAGCTACTCTCCACTCGCCGCCTCTCGTTTGGTGGTGGTGGTAGAGGGGAGTTGAGAAGTAATGCTATACATACCTGGGCTTGCGTGTCTTGTAGAGCCTGTACAGTGTAACATGCACTTTTGTCAGTTCCTTTGTTCCTCCTAACAGTTGTGTGAGGCACTGAAGGCAGAGCTACTATCCCCATGTCAGAGCTGGAGAGAGCAGGCTGAGGGAGGCGAGCCAGTTGCCCAAAGCCTCACAGCTGGTGTAGCTGGCAGAGCCAGGGAGAGCTGGTCTTTTGTCCGGCAGCCGGACCTGCTCTCCTGGCCCCCACAGCTGCTCAAGGGCAGGAGGCTCCAGGAGCTACTTTCAAGTGGCATGAGCTCTGTACTACCAGGACTCCTGAATTTTCCTTCTTGGTGGCTTTTTATCGTTGCTTCCTCTGTTTCCTCATGCAGGTTCATGCTTTCATCAAGAGATCTGATGCTGAGGAAGTGGATTTTGCAGGTTGGCTCTGCTCCACCATTGGCCTTAACCAGCCCAGCACGCCAACCCATGCGGCTGGTGTCTAAGCGTTTGGGAAACAGCAAAGAGCAAGTCCCCTGCCCAGTGGCGTGTCATGTTGCTTTCAGACCTATTTCCCACGTCTCTGTTCAGACATGCATTTCACATATGACAAAGGATGAAGAACACAGCATGTGCCAAAATTCTATTTGTGTCATTTTTAATACAACTGTCTTTATTCTTCTTATTATTCCCCTAAGTGGATTGGCTTTGCGCTTGGGGCTATTTTTGTGTATGTTGATGATCAAATCATGTGCAACATTGAGTTACAGTGAAACTTTGGTGACTGTGGGTAGTCATTTTACTGAAAATTTGCACTGCTGTCCCTCACGAGGATTGGCTGGCCGGCCGCCTGGATCCTGGGGATTCTCTGACACTTGGTGGTACTTCACTCTTGCCAGGCATACCTTCTCTACTTGAGGAAGGAGCCTTGTAAGATCCTTCACAGGCAGTGCATGTGAAGCATGCTTTGCTGCTATGAAAATGAGCATCAGAAAGTGTGTATCATGTTATTTTATTATATTTTCGCCTTTGGTGTAGAATTCAGCAATTTCCATCAAAATCTAGCCAGAGCCCTTCACTGCCATAATAATTGGGGCTTCACCAGTGTATCTACTCTGATGATTTGTAGACTTCTGGTTGTATTTCTATATTTATTTTTAAATATACTGTGTGGGATATTTAGTGGTATATGTCTCTAAGTTTGGATTAGTATTTCTAAAATGGTAGAATTACTTTGAATGTCACCAGTGTATCAAGGCATTAAAATGTATGAGATTTATCTTTCCCCAAATTCAAATACTGATGCTATTGTAAACAACAGTGTGTATAGTGCCTAAAAATTGTATGGAAATCCTTTTAACAACTTTAATCCAAATGTTTAACAAATCTAATCTCTTATTCTAATAAATATACTACCAAGTTAAAGGCTGAAGCGTATTTCTACCCTTGAGTTAGGGTATTCAGTGTCTCTGACATAGGAGAAGTCAGATGGTTTAGCCAAGCATCATTGTGAGGGGGAAGGAGGCCTGAAGGTGGAAATGCCACCGGGAGGGCAAGTGCAGTGCTTTGGACTAACGGGGCTTCCTGAAATTCCCACCGTGGACTTTGTCCATCTCTTCTCAGCAGACACCCTTGTCTGTGAATCTTCCAACCACCTTTCCCGTGGACCTGTGAACATCCTTCCTACTACATACGGGAGCAGCAATAAGTGGGGGTGGTCAGCAGGGCCTGGCTGGCACTGGAGCCCCACCTGGGACTGTCCCTGCTGCCCTGTCCCACTGAGCGCTGGTTCCCCTTCCACTCGCTCCACTTACTCCACCTTTGGAGAGGAGAAATATGCCTGGTGCCGGTATTGTCATGGCTGTGAGGTGGCAGTGAGGTCACAGAAAAACAAAGCCCTGTCTCAGTTGGCCACTGGTACCCTCTCCTCCTTTGAAATGACTTTTGGAACTTCAGGTCCATGTCATTGGAGGTCCTGGTCAGCACCTCTTCAGACCTCATGTTCTTTGAGAGGACAGGTTATAGAAAGCCAAAAGTAAGTATATATTAAAAAATAAAATGCCTATTTTATTTTCAAATTAAAGAGAGAATCTGGGTAAATCTGAGCAGGTAGTTCCACTCTGGAGCCACCAGAGCTTGGAACACAGCCAAGATTTTTAAAACTGGTCAGTGTTATATATACTGCCATCTCAGCTCGCCATTTTTTCCTTGCTGCGAGGCTGGCTGTTCTAAGTCAGCATACTTTCTGATATACAAACATTCAGGCTAAGGTTTAATACCCACACCTTCCTCATTCTGTCTTTCGCTAGCAGAGAAAGTGCCACCGCTACTGAGAATGTCTCAAGCTGGGCAAATGCCACCTGAGAAGGAAGGGATGGTGTAACTTGGAGTCTAAAATCTGGATCTGAACACTTTCACGCTCGTTATCGTTTGAGGGGTGCTTTTAAATTCTCTTCATGTCTAAAGGTATTACTTTTGAGAGGCAGAAGATTTTTCCCCCCAGTAATTACTGAGAATTATCTCATTCTCCAGAATGATGCTCCCTGCATCAGTCTTGCTGTGTTTTGAGTTCCTCATGCCAAGTTCCTTAAACTTCTGAAACACTGACCCCAGTTGGATTTTTCATTAGCATCTCACAGTAACCTGTAAAAATAGAGCAGGTACGATACCCTCATTTAACAGAGAAGTGAGTTCAAAGATGTGAGAGGCAAGCAGTCAGAGGTAGGGCTGGAATTCGTAGCCAGTTTCCCAGCTCTTGCAAACCCATGCTCATATTTTACATTAGGCCCCAAAATGTATAACCCTGATGCTTTTCCTTGATGCAAAACTATCTTCACATTGTGTTTTCTAAGAAACATGTTCATTTAAACTTCCTGCTACTTCCCGTACGAGTAGCTCAAGGTAACTTTAATGAAAATTATTAACACGGTCTCTTTTCTGGAACAGTTACATAAGACGTTCTGCTTGAGGTTCTTTGTGTTTGGCTTTTCTGTTGCATGGACAGGGCACGTTACTTTTATAAAGTTAAGTAACTCACCAGTGCATTCAATGGCAAAGGGAGAGTATGCAGAAACAACTTTCAACTTCAAACACCAAGTTTTAACAACACTTACTCTGTAACTATCATCTCTTTATTCTAAAAATCCAATCTCCCAAGCACAGTGACTCCTTCCCTAATGACACATTTCCTCCTAAGTCACGAAGTGGGTTTTAAACCGCCCGGCCATACTCTGTTCCCCAGAGGAGGAGCTGATCGGTTTCCCTGTTGCTCTCTGGAAACCCGAGGCTGCACGATGGCTACTCATCTAGTTTATTTCTAAGCACGTTTTATCAGTGGCGTCTCCACCTAGATGTGACGACAGCCACACAAAACAGTCTGGAGTGGGCAGCGTTTCTGGACATCGCTGAGAGGTGGCAACAGCCTGTGCCCTCAAGTGGCCTTCTGTCCTTGTCTTCTTTCTTTCCTAGACTCTGGCTATGCTTACAAGGGTACAATAGTATGCAAACAGCCTTACACTGATTTGCTTACAAGAGGCCTTGTTGATCGGAAAGGCTGGCTTGTACTTACACTCTGCCCTTTTGGCAAATGTCAGACTTTCTCAATAGCACTTCAGAGGAAATGTTGTTTTGAAGACGATTACTGGATCTGACCAGAATAGACACAGCACCACCCACATTGCTCAATGCTCAGACATTGCATCTTTGCTTTTCCCCGTGTCACTGATTTTTGGTAAAGTGTTCCGAAACTTGAATTATTGATGGAACCAGTTTCGCAAGTACACATCTTCCTGAAGTTCTTGCTCTCTTTAAAGCAGGCCGTAGGGCCCATGGCAAGAATGTTTGGAAGGAAGTTTCTGAGACTTCGAGATTTAATTTGTATAAGTAATCCTGGCTCTTTCCCCACTTCAGGAATCTGATTCTTCTTCCTCCTCCTCCTCCTCTTCTGTCACATGGCTCCTTGTGCTCAACTCCAGTGCAGTTTGGTTGATGGATGCTTCATTGTCTACATGCACCGACATCTGCTTTAGCCAAGGACATCATGGATTAGTAGGGAGGGCACCGGCCTCAAAAACAGCACATTTTAACCCGAATCTCAATTGTGTGTTCATTCCCAGTATTTACCACTAAGAGGTATGACCACTTTCCTATTTCTCCAAATTCTACCCCAGGCTTCCCTCCAACCTGCATTGCTAAAATGGGAAGTTAAATGCCCTAGATCTCACAGAATATCGCCTGATTTACAAACATGGTTCTTATATAAGAATTATGCTGGCTTAGATGTACTACTTTCAAATGGGTTTAAAGGGCTTCACACAACTAACTGTTCAAATGTCGTATATTTAGAAAGATTATGATTTTACTGATTTAAATGAGGGAATCTGGGAAGAGGGAGGATACAATGAAGACTAGAACTCACTTGTTAGCACCATGCTTTGCAATTGAAGTTATCTTCTATTTCTGAACCCCACATTACTTGTTCACAGAGCAAGAGGTCTGCCACGTCCCTGCAAAGACCTCTCCTCTCCTTGTGTTCATTAAAGTAATGCAAAAGGTAGATGACTAGGATGGTGGAGGCAATATAAGTACCTAATGAATGAATCAATCATGGTGTAACCAGCTGGGCTGTTCTTGTCTAAAACAGTAATACTAAGTAGTCAGTTTATAAAACTAGAAAATTCTTATCAGTACTTCCCAGTCCCTTGGGCTTCGTAATGTAATTTACAACAATTTTTGACCTCCAAACATCACGACAGCAGAATGGGCTTCGCACTCCCTCCCCACTCCAACACTTCACTAGCTTACGTCATGTGACTGTTCACGTGCAGCTTGAGAAGGCAGCATCTCATCCCCTCTTCTGGAACTAATCATTGATTGGAGGGCCAGTTCTTCAACCTAGAAAAGAACAGTGAAGGACATTTTCCTTACTATTTCCCTGGGCTACTGATGCGGGAAAGTTTTACTGTCCATGCTGTAGACGGTTGGCATCATGAGAGGAAGTGAAAACAGTGTAATCTCCCTGCCGCAGGAGAGAGCGGGTTGGAAGCCTCCAGTCCCTTTCCCCTGGGTGTACAGGTGCCCCAACTGAGCCAGGGCTTCCACTCCCCCAGCCCTAGCGGCTCTGGGAAGAAAACAAAGAGTGAGTCCTTAAAAAAAGCCAAGTGTCATCTTCTGATTCCACAGAGGGCAGATTCCTTAGGTGTGAGCTCTCCACCTAGTAATGAGAAACTGAAGGTGGGAAGAACGGGAAATGGAATTGTTCTCAGGAACATAAAGAAATTTAGGCTTTGGAGTTCATTATCAACACACGCACATTAGGTACCTGTACAGGTACTGTGGTGCCCTGAGAATGTTAAGTGTGGGCTACGACAAATGTCCTGAGGAAAAGTGCTTATACATTGATATGTCACAGTTGTGCACAATGCTTCTCAGTTTACAATGGGCTTTCACAACCCTTAGCTCCCTTGGACTTAGGATCCTGAAGAAGGGTGCCGAGCAGGAATTATCAGGATCATGGGGCTGAAGGGTGAATGGTAATGCACAGGTCTGGGAAATGGTCCTGGTGGGCCTAAATCTCTGTTCCCGGTCAAGGCCGTGGAGTCTGTCACCGCTGTGGAAAGACAAAGTGGGAACTGCAACAAGTCTCTTCTCTCGGGCCTCGTTGTCCGTCGCACAGTGGGAGACTGTGCGAGTCTCTTCTAGCTTTGCAATGCTAGAGCTATTTCAAGCGGCAATACAGCCTGGGAAGAGTGGCTCGTAAAACCTGCATTTCCGGGAGGTCTGGTGTGGGAATGAACTCGCCAAACGTGCAGACTGCCGGGCCTCAACCTAGACCTACAGGATCAAGGTTCTGAGCTGGGCCCGCGATCTCAAAACAAGCTCACCCGGAGCTTGTTTACCACCAGGTCAGCACCCCAACCGCCAGGTGAGGAAGGGATCACCAGCAGCAACGCTGCACTGCGGACGCCTGGGGGCCGAGTAGAGCCGAGCCGGGGCACTGTGGGGTGGAGGGGGGCCCCGAGGTGACGGGGCGGGTGGGGGCTGCGCTGCGGGGTCACCTTGAGCCGGTTCAACTGGTCGTGCAGTGCCGCCTTCAACCGGAGCAACGTCTCCTCCTCCTTGCGCAGCTCCTGGAGCCTGCTCAGCATCGTGTCTCCTCAGGCAGCCCAGCCTGCCGGGCGCTCGGTGATGATGTCACAGCCTGTGTCCCGGAAATGGAACTGCAGGCTGGCTGCACGTGGGATGAGGCGCTTCCTGCCCTCTCTGCCGGGAGGATCCCGAGGCTTTAAACCCGTAAAACCCAAACTCGAATAGTAATCAGGATTCCTGAAAAACAGGGCCTTGAACAGTATGGAACCGGGAGATAAAACTAATGTGACGTTGGATTTATATTTTAAATTTGATTTTAGAGAGGGAAACATCGATGCTGCTGCTCCACTTCATGCAATGGTCAATTTTTGTATGTGCCCCGAGGACCAAGTGCAACCTTGGCCTATGGGACATTCTAACCAATGGAGCAACCTGCCTAGGGTTAAGTGGTTAACACCACGAAACCTCCTTTTGAAGGCAGATTATCAGCAACATCCAGCACAGAAACAAGCTCCCATGTTGGTTGTTGGAGGCAGATTCCCAGTTGCATGAAAATGTTTCCCAGGAGACCGCGGAAGTGAGCATGAAAATAAAGCAGCCAGCAAATTGGAAGATGGTGCCCTTATGAGCTAGGGAACTGGGATCTCTGGAATCTGCAAATGGATTGTCACTCTTGCCTCAGCTTTGACTGCCAATAGGAAGGAAAAAACCCCCCTAACATGAAGTCAACTCTAGGGTAATGACATTCAACCATCTAAAAGAAAAAACTAACATGCCTTGGGTACATGCTTGACCAACATATGCATTCCAGAATATGCAAACTGGAAAATACTTCTGGCACTATTCCAAGAGCCAAAACAGGAGGGCGGCAAGCATACCCTCTAAGCCTTGTCCCAGGTTGTACACAAGCACTCTTAAGGAAACCGGGTTTTCTCACTGCTGCATCTCAGATGTGCATTCTGATCACGCCCTCCTGTGGTTACTAGAAATGTCAAATCTTTATGAAATTCTCTAGTTTTTTTGGGGGGGGGGGGGTGGCAGTTAAATTTTAACAGTTTCGGTGTATTTCTGATTCAAGTTTTCTCACTACTATCTCTTTCTCAAAACATTGCTTACAAAATGGATTGGACTTTACATTATATTTATGGAGCATTCTCCCTTCAATTCAACAGCATGGACTTTGTATAAATCCAACAATCCATTTTAGACCAGACCGTTAACAAATGAAAGGCTGGGGTTATAGAGAACAAGTGTCACCAGAAACAATTCTAAGCAAGAGTCACACAACAGATGCAACGAGTCATGTTTCTCACTGCCTTTGACACATTTATTCAAAACTAGCTGTCTGTGCTTTATGGGATAAACAACTGTAAGTTTATGCCACAGGCTTCTTTTCTTCCGTGGTGGGCTTCTTCTCTGCAGGCTTCTTCTCGGCTGCTGGTTTCTTGGTAGCTGCAGCCTTTTTCCCCACCACAGGCTTCTTCTGCTTCTTAACGCCAACCACCTTCTTTCCTTTCTTTCCTACCACAGGCTTCTTGCCTGGAACCCCCTTCTCATCTGATTTGGCTTTTAGTGCTGCTGCTGCTCTATCCACCCGGAGCTTGTGCTGCAATAAATTAGGAAGAAAATCTAAAAAATCACATCTTTCTAAAGACTTGTTGTATCTGCAAAAACCCAAATTATCACTCACATTCCTGGCCTGGCGAAGAATAGTGTTCCGGCGCATGGTCTTTGCGTATGGATTTAACTTCAACATGATTCTCAGGTTTTTCAGTGGATTCTTCTTCAGGACTCTGCGATGAATCTTCTTGCTATTAAGAGATAGACAGTATATTAACATTTTATTCCATTATCCACATTTTTAAGAACCCTCACCCAAGGACATGCTTTTTAAAAAACTGACTTTAGAGGCAAGGAGAGAGCAGCAGTCACTGGCTGCCTCCCATACACACCCTGACCAGGGATCAAAGCTACAACCTTTTGGTGTATGGAACTGACACTCCAATTAACTGAGCCAACCAGCCAGGCCTACATTACCCACGGTTTACAAATAACCAACTCATTATAGTGATGTTGGGGCAAGAATTACTGTAAATACCGCAACTTTACCGTGGTGCTCGGAGGGCTCGTTGGATCTCTGGACTTTTTAAGATTCTGCTGAGGTCTGTATTGAGCATCTTGTGCATGGGAAGGCTGAAAGAAAAATCAAGAAAATGTTGAAAAGATGCCCAATTCTTATTTCTCATGTGATTAAAATGAACCTCAATGTTTAACCATTTAAAGCTCCCCAGAATTCAATGAAAATTTTCAACTCCCCTATCACTCCCCACAGCATCTCACCATATCAGCATATTGCATTTGTACATACAGGGAAATAGCAACACAAAACAATCCACTTAGACTAAAACACGCAAACCAACTCTGAATGTGAACAGGCATGGTATAAACATCTATGAATGGATTCATATGTGAATATGCAGACACTCACTTGTAGTTACTCTTGAGGGAGGCTGCTTTACGCCAAGTGCCATACAGATCATCTAACTTGCGGAAAGCACTTTCAGTCCAAATGCAGAAACGGCCCACATGCCCACCAGGAGCAAGTTTCAAAATGTTCAGTTTGCTTACATTAAGCAGAGTAATTCCTTTTAAAGGGAAAGGAGAATTCAGGAATGTGTATTTCAACAGAAGAAACACAAATCGTCTTACACGGACCGTAAGTGGAATCTCATCATAATAAAAGTTGAGTAAATTTGCATAGTTCAGGGTATCAAACACGAAAGCAGTAGAATAATTACCAGGAATGTTTCTGAAGGCTTTGTTGATACCGTTGTCCTCATTATAAATGATGCAGGGCCCCCTGCGCTGGATCCGACGACGGTTTCTCATTTTGCCCTTGCCAGCTCTCATTCGCTGAGAGGCATAGACCTATGAAGCGAGGAGGTTTTGTGTTCTGATTAAGACTATCCTGTAATGGATCTTCAGAGTTAAAAACCACATATATAGACAATGGTATACCACGTAGCCTAGGGACGTAGTTAAGAAGGATACCTCCCATCTATGTTTGTGTTAAGCACTGAGTCACAGGAGGACAAAACCACCTAACACATTTCTCAGACTGTATCTCTGTTAAGCAGTGCGTGACTATAACACGGTTCCAGTGTACTTGCTCGCACACGTAATCATATCCAAGACTTGTGGTTAATACTACCCTTCAGCAATCTTTAAAAAAAAAAAATTACTGATTTTTCTGAGAGAAAGACAAAGAATCAAAAACATCAATTTGTGGTTGCACTTATGGGCGCATTCATTAGTTGATTCTTGTATGTGCCCTGACTGGGTACTGAACGTGCAAACTTGCAGGCATACTGGGGTGATGTCCCAACAAAATTACCCAGCCAAGGCAGCAATGTTTTGAAAATTAAATTCTGACAAATTTGTGAAGGACTACCAACGTTAAACCTACCTTTTTGATATCATTCCAGGCCTTAAGCTTCTTAAGAAGCAAAACAGCCTCCTTGGTTTTCTTGTAGCTTTCAACTTTATCTTCAACCACCAAAGGAAGTTCAGGAACTTCCTCAATACGATGACCTGACAAAGCCAATTAACACTGAGCTGGTTACCCTGAAACTTTTGAAAAATGGAAAGTTTACATAACCCACAAAAGCAAAGTGGTATACAATTTACCCAATCAGAACTTCCACAAATATCATGTGTTTCAGAAACACGGACCAATTAAGTGGAATCTCATCATTTTGACAGTTAAAAACAACAGGCAACATGAAGTAGAAAGTTTTCTAATAAACTAAATCACTGTATTTGAATTACTTCCATGTTATAGTATTCACGGGTAACTGATTTGTCAGACTGAACAGAGTATTTGGTAGAAGGAAAAAATGGGTATCCTGTACCACTCCTGCAATATAAAATACATCACAAACCTTTAGACATGACCAGCGCTGGTAAGGCCGAGGCAGCTAGGGCAGAGCAGATTGCGTATCGTTTCTGTGTTGTGTTCACTCTGCGGTGCCAACGGCGCCAGGTTTTGGTTGGTGCAAACATGCGGCCCCCACGACACATCTATTTTTCTAAGTTAAGAATCATATTTCTCAAATGTTAGGAATTAAAAAAGGTTATGTCTTGCTCAGTAAGAATTTTCGTCAACCTCCTGAACCAGCTTACTGACAGCAGGCAACTGTCGCCGAGAACAGAGTAAGACGCAAATTACAACATCATTGCAAGTAAAACTTTCTAACGTAAAGCCACTGTTGGAATCTTCCAGATTCTAAATCTGTCTAGAGTTAGCTAAACACTATTAGTATTTTGGACAAAAATATTTTCAAACTACTAACATGAATAAACCAGGACCAGTCTGCTAAATTCCATGACGGCTGATAAGTAGGTAGTGACAAAAAAAAAAAGATACGTTTCCAAAAGCACCCTGGCCGGAACGATGAGTTCCACCACCTCGAACTCTGGGAATTCGAGCCACAGCTCTACCAGTACCCCACGACTCGGCACTGGTTTGATGTCCTGAAATTGGAAAGAAATAAAGTTTTAGCTACCCCACCATATCAATGTGACAGTTATGCACGGCAGCAAACAGCATCAGAACATCCAGGAAAATCATCTGATTCAGAAACACGGACCAATGGAGTGGAATGTCATCACTGCTGTTAAGCAGCTCTTAAAACATCAAAACATGAAAGATCCAAATCCATACCTGCCAATTCACTGACAGCATAGGGCTGTCTATTGTTTTTGCGCAAGTTGGTGTGAACAAAGTTCACAATATCTGGTCGAATGGGAGCCTTGAACACAGCAGGCAAAGTGACATTTTTGCCAGATGATTCCCCCTTTTCGGAGTACACTGATATCAGCGGACGAGCACACGCCTGGGAAAAAGGAAAACGTATTTATACTGACAAGAAATGTCAGAAGCACTCTTCTCATGTGCCATCAATGCCATTAAATGCTCAGTTACAAGAGTCCAGAGTTTAGTGAGGGTGACACTGCCTAAAGCTAAAACAAGGGCTACGTTACAAACGCGTCACGTCTACTAACTTCAATAATTCTTACCTGGAAGAACACTTAGAATCAAGTTGTACTACATAATTTTCTAAGAGAATGGTTTATCACTAAGCTTTCAAACCAGGGTTCACAAAGTGAAATGACTGAAACAACACTTTGGGGTTTTTTGGGTTTGTTTTTTTTTTTTGAGAATTTGAGAATTGAGAAAGATTCGAGAATGCAGATTAAAACCACTACCTAAACTTTCACCCCAAATGTCAGCAAATCTTGCCTACAATTCTATTCCTCCAAACTTCCATCCTTGCCCCCTTTATCCCATTCTATACTCATTTTTCAAAACTTACTAATAAAAACACTGATTGTTACTTTTTGCCCAACCTTCTCCAAAGACTGACCACCTGAAAATAAAACCGACAAGTCCGGAGCATGGCCTATACAATCTGGTGAACCTCCTGCCCACTCGCTTCAGACACACTGTTTCTGATTGTTTAATGCCCACCTGCTCCCTCCTTTTCAATTCCCAATGTGCAAAGAACTCACTACCACCAACATTACTGTGAATTTTACGCCTAACTCAATTACACTCTAATCAACAGCAGTTTTTTGCCCATTCTGTTCATCAGCAATACTATGAGCGGGCTGAGTTCTAAAAGATTTAGAGGACACCAAGTCAAACTCTTAAGGGGAGTAGAAACCTTTTGATAGAGGACATTCTTAAGGTGAACAGACTGGAATTCAGATAAATGGTGGAAATACAAATATTTAAAAACAAATCTGCCTCAAAAGATAGAATATTCTTTATTAATCAGCACCTGGAGCTACAAGGCCTAAAACTGACTCACCACGACTCTTAGGACTCAAGAACTCCCAAATTTTCAGTACAGCTCGTGCCTTTTAAGATCAAGGAAAGCTACAACGCCAAAAGACCCTCTGCGCCAGAGAATCATATGGTGTCTTGCGTTGTTTCCAGAAGCTGGAGCACCCTGTGCCTGAAGGCCCACGTTGCCTCTAAGATGGCCGCCGTATGGCCCCACTACCCAACTCCCCTCAACAAACAGATGCATTTGGTCCATGTCTCCTTTTCCCTACTTCCCCTCCATAAGATCTTATGCCCTGAACCCTCAATCCACTCCTGCCGGCCCAACAGATGGGGAAAGACCAGAAGGGAAAAGTTCTACTCACCATGGCGTTGAGAGGAGAAAGCACACTCCTCTCGGCCCGGCGGCTCCCACAGGAAAAGGAAATACTTAGCACTTCCTCGTTCTATATGTAACCTTCACCTCGTCTCCCATCCTGCTCCGCCTCAGGACCAATCCAGAGCCACAAAATCTCTCTGTACCACTCTAAAAAAAAAAATACAGTATTATTTCTTCATATGGGTAAAATTACGGTAACTTGACTTCCAAAGTCCACAATAGCGCTTAGAAACGAGGGACTCCTTTTCGCGGAATAATTCATAAGTAGGCGTGTCAACTCTCGCGAGATGAGGTGTCTTTCCCTTCAACTACTGTAAAGTATTATAGCTTTCTCTTATGGAAAAGAAAAATTACAGGGACGGGAAGAATCGCTGTGTGCTGTAAAAGAAAACTTTGACTTGTGAACAAACCGGCCCTGTTGTGGGCTGGTGGAAGTAGTCCCGGCGGGGGTGGGGTCAGGGCTCCAGACGTCAGCGTCCGGCGCGCAGTTTGGTTTGGCGGTGTTTGCTCTGCTGTCCGGCTCTGGCGGGATGTGGTCGCGAATGAACCGAGCCGCTGAGGAGTTCTACACTCGACTCCTGCAGTGAGTTGTAGCCCTTCCTCTTGGCTAGATTGCGCGAACGGCATTACTCCCTCCGGGTATCTCGATTTCTCCCCCTCAAGCCTGTGGCCACAGCTTTGGGGATTAGCGCCTTGTCAGTTCTCGGTGGCGCGCACGTTACCGACTAAGTTAGCTGCCCAGGGTCCGGGCGTTGGGCGGAGGCCAGTTATCCGCTCCAGTGTGCGGTTGGCCCTGGGGAGGCTTGGTTGTAGTGTAGTTTAAGAGAAAATATCCACGTTATCGATCGCGGTGGAAGGTGACAATTTTCCAAGAGGTACTTTATTCATTGTGAAAACGCATATAACTTGCAATGCTAGAGGCACCTTCCAGTATATGGAAAACTACGTGTTGGCATCTTTCATCGTTTTAAAGCCTTGCTGTAGTCTATTCAAGATAGTTATCATATGAGCCATAGTTATAATGTGATGGTGTGTTGGCTTTTTTAAGCACCTTTATTTTACTGTGCTCTAAGATTGCATTTTATTCTCATAGTGAGGTACTAGTACCAAAGGGGATTCCGTCTACTCCTGCATCCAAGTAAAAATTGAATCTAGTAGTTATCAGATTTGAGCGTGCATGAGAAGCACCTGGAGCACTGTCAAAACACAGATTGCTGGGCCCCACCTCCAGGGTTTCTGATTTAGTAGGTCTGGGTGGGGCCAAACAATTCGCCGTTCTAACTAAGTACAGGGGAAGCAGCTGCTGCGGGCTTGACACCACGGTTTGAGAACCACTGGTATGATCTAACCCCGTGTTTTCTAAATGCTATAAATGTTCATTGTTTATTGCTTTTTTTCTGCTTACAAAAATGGTCATTCTGGTCAATTTTTTGATCATTATAGAATGTACATTGGCTTTTTTTTTTAACCTAACAATGTCTTCGATAGCTTTCAGTATGAGAGCCTATAGGTCTGTTTTTTTTTTTAATTAACTGCTGTATAATTCATTCTATAGCTTGAGAAATATACATATGCTTGAGAAATGATTGTTGATTGACTAACATCCCTGAGTTATACATTAAAGACAAACGTTTTTAAGAATAAGTCACAGTCTTGTCCAAAAGAGCAAAAGTGAATCAGTCTCAAGCCTATATCTCCTGGTTTTATTTTAGTAAGTCATAGAGTAGAGAAAATAATAAATGGTATCCTGAAACAATTCCTTTGGGTTCCTTTAGGTCTCTAAAGATTCTTTTTTCAAAGTGTAGAGCAGGCATTCGGGTATGTTAATGATTTATAGTTTTACATGCTTTGGGATCACTATTTTAAAGCTTTTTTAAAAATGATTTTATCTTATCGTTAGAGGGGAAGGGAGGGAGGGTAACATCAATGTGTGGTTGTCTCTCGTGCACCCTCTGCTGGGGACCTGGCCCACAACCCAGGCATGTGCCCGGACTGGGACAAACGTAGAGGGAGAATACATGCTTCCATTTTAGCCGTGGAAATCTAGGACCTGGGAGCCTTAAATAAGTTCACTGTGGTGGCCCACTGATTCATTGGCAGGTCAGAATCCAGTCGTCTTTACTTCCTAAAAGTCTTGTGGTAAATTACGTTTTAATAGTGGCTAGTAATATGTTTTAAAAAATAAAAGAGTGGAAGTGGGTCCTCTAATTTACTACTGTCTCTTAGGAGCAGTTGTACCCAGTTGTGGGCTGCAGTCTGTTAATCTCTACTACATCTCCTTTTTCTCTCTTTCCCTTAACCCAATACTCTTTTCTGCTTTTTTTGCCTCTCTTCCCAACACAGGACTGCCACGACTGCTTTTGCATTTTGCTTCCTCACTGTTGCCACATAGAGATGAAATGATTACTAACTCCTGAGTTGAAATGATGATACTGTAACTCTATTTTTCACATGTGGTTCTTCATTACAGGGAATTTGATGAAGAAAAGAAAGGAATCGGTAAAGACTCATTTATCTATGAGGTATGAAAAACTTCCTTGGTTTTCAACATAACTCAATAATCCTAAAATTGTGAGTTTTAAACAGTAGGGTTTATTGAAATTAATTTACATACTGTAAATTTCATCTTTTTAGAGTCTACTTCTATGAGTTTTTACAAATGCATTCAGTCATATAATCAAGACATAGAACATATCTAACATCTCCAAAAATGTCCTCATGTCCCTTTATACGTAACCCTTTCCTCTGTTCCCAGGCCCTGGCAACCACTGATGTGTTTTTTATCTCTGTTTTCTGTCTTCTAGTTTGCCTTTTCCAGAATTTCATGTAAATAAAATCATACACTATGTAGCCTTTTGGATTTGGCTTATATCAATGAGTATAATGCATTTGAGATTCATCTAATTTGTTGTATATATGAGTAGTTCATTCTTTACATTGTTGAAAAGTGTTCCATTGTGTGGATGCACTGGGTATCCATTTACCAGCTGATGGACACTTGGATTGTTCCAGGTTTTGATAGTTATGAATAAAGCTGCTAAAACATGTACGAATTTATTAAGCATCTAATATATGCCAACCATTCCATAGATAAACTCCCCATAAAGTTTAACCCATAAAATAATTAGTAAACTAAAGTAAATTATACATTAAAAGGGAAATAAGCTGGGGAGAAATAGTCATAAGTGATAAGGGTTAATATCCACATATAAAAAACATATGATTCCAGTCAAGATGGCGGCATAGGTAAACACAGCTCACCTCTTTGCAAAACCATGTCAAAATTACAGCAAAACATCTGACTGCAAAAACCAGCAGGACTGAGTCAGTGGAAGAAACTGTTGAAGTCCCAAGCAGTTCCCCGTAAAGAATCCACACATGGACTTACTCAGACTTACTCCCTCTGAGCTCTAGCACCAGGGTTACAGCTTGAAAGGCACCAGTGGCACACAGGGAGGAACTGAAGTGTCTGGCATCAAGTTGGGAGCTGGAGAACAGGTTTGTCCCAGACAGAAAGGCAGGTAGAGGTAATCGTCCCTTTTCAGAGCCTTCACCCCACAGAGTCTCAGAGCCAGCAGGCAGGTACCAAATCTGAGACTCCATCAACTCAGCTAACACTGCCCTGCCCTGGAGATCCAGATACTCCATGCCACCCAACTTACAGACCCACACAAACTGTTAACTGTGACTTTTCAGTATGAATGGCTGGTCTTGGCTCATGTTTCACAACTTCCTAGATCCTATCAAAAAAGCAACAGCCTACCTCATTAAGCACCCAGACCCTGTACCTCTTGCTAAGTGGCCCCAAGCCTGGCACTAGCAGCAGCTAGCCTAGATTCACAGCTTGGCTTTGCCTGGGAATCTCCAAGCCCAGCACAAGTAGGAGCCATCTCAGATTTCTTTATAGTTCAGGCAGGGTGGCCCTGGCAGGGACATAGGTGGTGGCTGACTTTAGATTGCATCACCTGGAAAACTCCAGGGCCTGTGCTCTCAGTGGACAGCTACAGACCATGTCAGAGCATCACGACTCTGCCCCTGCACAGCTTATCCTCCACGGAGGGTGGAGGTTGGTGGTCAGTGGTCACAGCCAGTCTTTGCAGCTGACTGGCCTGGGGAAATCCCTCCCATGGACTTGCCAACAGCAGCCAACGCTCAATTACAAGAGGAGGGTATACTCAGCCAACATGAAGGGCACTCCTCAATTACCCAGCTTGGGTGATAGGGGAGGCTTTGCCACTGAGCCTTACAGGACACCTGTTAGATTGGTCCACACTACCAAGACATGGAGTCATAGCAGCTCTACCTAATACATAGAAACAAACACAGGAGGCTGCCAAATCAAGGAGACAAAGAAACATGACCCAAATGAAAGAACAGATCAAAACTGCAGAAAAAGAGCTAAATGAAATGGAGATCAGCAATCTATCAGATGCAGTGTCAAAACACTTGTTATAAGGATGCTCAAGGACCTTAGTGAGGATCTTAGCAGCATAAAAAAGATAAAATCAGAAACAATGGATACACTAATTGAAATAAAGAACAATTTACAGGGAAACAACAGTAGATTGGATGAAGCCAAGAATCAATGATTTGGAATATAAGGAAGCAAGAAACAACCAATCAGAACAACAAGAAGAATAAAGAATGCAGAAAAAAAAAAATTGAGGCTAGTGTAAGCAGCCTCTGGGACAACTTCAAGAGGTCTAACATTTGCATCATAGGGGCGCCAGAAGGAGGAGAGAAAGAACAAGAAATTGGAAATCTATTTGAAAAAATGAAAGAAAACTTCCCTAATTTAGTGAAGGAAATAGACATGCAAGTCCAGGAAGCACAGAGTCCCAAATAAGATGGATGCAAAGAGGCCCACTCCAAAAAAATCATAATTAAAGTGCCAAAGGTTAAAGGTAAAGAGAGAATCTTAAAAGCAGTAAGAGAAAAGCAGTTAGTTACCTACAGGGGAGTTCCCATAAGACTGTCAGCTGATTTCTCAAAAGAAACTTTGCAGGCTAGAAGGACTTGGCAATAAATATTCAAAGTCATGAAAAGCAGGGACCTACAGCCAAGATTGCTCTACCCAGCAAAGATATCATTTAGAATTGAAAGGCAGATAAAGAGCTTCCCAGACAAAAAAACTAAAGGAGTTCATCATCACCAAACCATTACTATATGAAATGTTAAAGATACTTATTTAAGAAAAAGAAGATCAAAACTATGAACAATAAGGTAGCAAAAATAACTACCAACAGTTGAATCTAACAGTTGAATCTAAAAAACAAATTAAGCAAACAAGAAAAACAGAGACAGAATCATGGATATGGAGAGTGTTTTGTTGGTTGCCAGGTGGGAGGGGAGTTTGGGGGAATGGGTAAAACTGAGGGGATTAAGAAGTATAAATTGGTAGTCACAGATTAGCCATGGGGATATAAAGTACAGTAGGAGATGGAGTAGCCATAGAACTTATACACATGACCCATGGACATGAACAATGGTGGGGGGATTACCTGAGGGAGTGGGGGGTGCTTGGTGGAGGGGAGCAAGGGGGAAAATTGGGACAACAGTAATGGCATAATAAGACAATTTTAAAAATTAAAAAAAATAATCATTCATACATTCATTCAATATATACCGTATTTTTCGGACTATGAGATGCACCAGACCATACTACGTACCTAGGTTTTAGAGGAGGAAAATAGGAAAAAAAAAAACCCTGCTCCACCAACGCCGCCCCCACCCCAAGTGAGCCAGGTAAGCTACATTTGGACTATAAGACATACCCCTATTTCCTCCCAAATTTGGGGGGTGCGTCTTACAGTCCGAAAAACATGGTATTCAGTAACTGTATAATATATGCTAGAAAAAACATAAAAAGCTCTTTAAAATCAATAAGAAAAAGACAACTATATTAGGACACAAGTAATCACAGGAAGAAAAATACAAATATAGTTATCTTCACTATCTGAATTCTCGCTAACCAAACTCAGAAATTCATTAGATTCAAGTAAATGTATTAATCCTTCCCTATATGAATTCTTGCCACTTGATACCTATATTAATTTCCTAGGGCTACTGTAACAAAGTCCCACAAATTTGGTTTGCTTAAAACATCAGAAATATATTCTCTTAACGGTTCTGGAGACCAGGAGTCTGGAATCAAGGTGTCAACAGGGCCGTGTTCCCACTGAAGGCTCTGGGAAAAGTTCTTTCCTTGCCTCCTTGCATTTGGTGCTGTCTAACAATCCTTGCTCTCTGAACTCGGTATCTAAGTGCTTCAATATCCAAAATAAGAAATTAAACACACTTAAATAATGAGAGATATTTGTCAATAATAAGCATACTAGAGGCTGTTCACCTTCATTAGTAATCAAATAAATGAAAATTAAAACAATAACAGGATACTATTTTTTGCAATGAGATGGTAAAAATAAAATACTCGAATATTGATATAAGTGATAGGAATGCAAATATGTGGGTATGGTGTATTTGAAAGGCAATTTGGCAATATCAATATGATTTTATGTATTCATCTTAAGAAAGTAATTCAAGATGACCATTAACAATTTTTTATTATATCAAATAACGTGAAACTACCTAAATGTCAAACATTTGAAATTAGTTATATGATGATAGAGCCATGATACTGGACAGCCAAAGACCATTTAATGGCATGAGATTTCATGACATACACGTTTAAAATTTTTTTTTATCCTCACCCAAGGACATTTCTCATTGCTTTTAGAAAGAGGGAAAGGGAGAGAGAGAAACATCGGTCGGTTGCCTCCCATATACACCCAGACCAGGGACCGTATGCACCTGGACTGGGGATCCAACCCACAACCTTCTGCTTATCTGATGACGCTCCAACCAACTGAACCACACCAGCTAGGGCAGGAATATCCCACTTTTGTTAAGCAAAATCCTATCTAGATATCTAAATAATGGATACATTTCTATTTACATAGATTTGTTTATATTCCTGGAAAAAGTGCTGGCAAAATATGTGCCAATAAGTTTAATAACAGTAGTGATTACCCTGGCTAGTGGAATTATAGGTGAGTTTTTAAACATTTCTTTTAGCTTTCTATTTTCAGACTTTTCTACAGTAAATGTGTATGGTAATTGGAATGAAAGACTGCATTTCCTATAAACAGATAAAGTTCTAAATTCCATCTTCTAATCAGGAGAAAGGATAATATTTTGTAAAGGGTTACTTTTGTGGTTCATAACAGTAAATTCAGAAATGATTAGAGGAAAAGGCAATCAATGTGATCCTAATTTAAACAAAAAGACTACAAGGCAGAGTGCGATTTAGGTGGGCCTTGAAACACGTGTAGGTATAGATATGAGCTACATTTTCTAAACATGAAAAGTAATGTGGGCAAAAAAATTACTTGCGTAGAACTGGTGTTTATTTAAATATTTGCACAAATATTAAACACATAAAACATTGCTTGACAACCTCTGTTTTTACTAGGCCGATGTCCAAGTGCAATTGATCAGCAAAGGCCAACCAAATCCTTTGAAAACTATTCTAAATGAAAATGATGTAGTATTCATCTTGGAAAGAGTGGTAAGTGGTTCTTGGCCTTTGTGGTGGTTTTATTGTTAATTTGGTTTTGTGGGAATAATCTCAGATGTATACATTTTTTTTTTAAGATTTTTGTTTTTTTATTTTAGACAGAGGGAAAGGGAGGGAGAAAGAGAGGGAGAGAAACATCAATGTGTGGTTGCCTCTGACACGCCCCCTGTTGGGGACCTGGGCCACAACCCAGGCATGTGCCCTGACTGGGAATCAAACCAGTGACCCTTTGTTTCACAGGCTGGCGCTCAATCTACTGAGCCCCACCAGCCAGGGCTCAAGTGTATACATTTTTTTATCAGTATATTTAAAAGTAGATTCTAATTCTTTTAGGAATAAGTACAGTGATGTTCAATAGAAATATGTGAAACATGTAATTAAAAATTTTCTGGTAGCCTCATTAAAAAATAGATAAATGATATCATATGGTAATATTTACTTTTAAGAATGTTATGAATGGAATCATACAGTGTGTAACCTTTTGAGTTTGGCTTTCACTCAGTATAATGCCTTTGAGATCCTTCCAAGTTGTGTGTGTATCAGTGTTTCATTCCTTTTAATTGTGAAGTGGTGTCTCATGATATGTCTATACCACAGTTCATTTACCTATTCACCCTTTGAAGGACATTTGGGTTATTTTCAGTCTTCAGTGATCCTGAAAAGAGCTGCTATGATAATTTTTGTTCATATTTTTGTGTGCACTTAACTTTTAAGTACAGTAAGTACTCTCAGGCGTGGGATTGCTGGATCTGCAATTAGGGTCAGTAATTTTTTTAAAATTTAATCTATCTGAAATTATAATTTCAACACCTAATGTAAAAATCACTAATGAGATGTTTCAAGTTCTTTTTTTCCATACTATATCTTTAAAATCTGATGTGTATTTTACACATGTATCTCATTTCAAGTGCTCAGTAGCCACATGTGGCTATTGTATATTGAACAGCACAGCACAGGTAGCTATGACTCATGAAGTTCTATTTTAATTTTGTTTAACTGTAATAAGAGGGAACTTCTTATTTTGTTTCACTTTATAATTACAACCTGAAACCTTTTTATTTTAATTATGGTAACTGTTTTGGCAGTTGTGGTTCTTACCCAGTGCTGATAATACTGTCACATGACAGGATTGCTTGGGGCAGCCATTCCTTTGGTTACATCATTTCCTGAGGTAGATGGGAACAGGCTCTAATAGGGGAAAGTGGATGTTCCTTTAGAAGGACCACCTCTGTCTGCTTTAGGACCCTCATGCTGTCTGGCCAGGCATGGTAGTGAATGAACAAGCTCTTTATTTTAAATACACACACGAAGACTTTCTGAGGAGGGAGCTACTTTGTCTTTTATGTTAGTGCATAGGTATTATTAGTGCTTATCTGTGGTGGACAAATGCTAGGAAAATAATAATCAGTGAATTATGTGGTTGAATTTAGATTTGTGTCATGGGGAGAAGGGGAAATGTATGTACATAAAGCAAAAGCTGAAAAAAATGAATATGGTCAGGTAAAGATAAATTATCTTGAAAAAGGTAAAGATGAATGGGGGGCATTTGTGGAAATCTGGGCGAGGATACTAGGTAGAACCCAGGTAACTTGGAGTTAGGGTTACCTAGATTTCAGCGAGGCCCTGTCGTTTTTGGGCAGGGAACAATTAAAATGGCCTTTGTCTCTGCAAAGGTCAGTAAGGCTTAATGCATAAGTGTTAGATACATAAATGCTGAAAAGTAGAACAGAGAAAAAATGACATTTCTTGGATACCTCTAGTTCTATGAACTTTTTGGAAAGCTAGGCTTGGAAGGGAATAAAATCTGGAATATGGCAAAACCAATTCAAAGTTGAGGAAGCATCTAGGTTTGATTCCTATTAGATCGGCAGAGGACTTACTGCCAGAAGAGACTACGTAGATTCAAATGTTGGCTTTGCACTCAGCAGCTCTGTTATTATCCTAGGCAACTTATTTAGCCACTCATTACCTGTTTTCTCATGTCTAAAACGGGGTCAGTAATAATATCTATCTCAGGGCTTTTATGAAGAATAAGAGAAAACTTAGAGTGATAGCTGGTACCTAGTTATGCTTAGGAAATATTAACTCATAATTATTGTTACTCTTGGCAAGATTAAGCTAGTTATCTAGTTAAACAGATAGATATCAGAACCCTGTAACACAAATGAGAGTTGATAGCCCTAAGAGGAATAGCTTTTAGGAATCTTCGAATTTTGAGAGTGAAGAATCCAACAAAATCAGGGACTTTCCTGTGGGTTTCCCTTGGTATTTGGTCTTTAGCTTATCATTAGGTACACGTTGAAGCACTTTTTTTCCTAATGGCATCGGATGGTTCCTTCATCAACAGCAACTCAGAGCAGTATCTTTTGATAGAAAATACTTCTAATGGCAAGATGTGTTGGTACCAAACTGCTTTGTAGGTATGATTTTTCGATAGCCAAATCATTTGTGCTTAAAGTTTTAGAAATCGATGCATTTTGTTCTAGCATAATGAAGAGTCGACTTTTATGTTCTTTTACACAGTTAAATAATTTTAAAACATTTTTTAAAGCCTTTAGAAAAGGAAGAAACAAGTCATGAAGAGCTACAATCTGAAGAAACTGCTATTTCTGATTTCTCTACTGGTGAGAATGTTGGACCACTTGCTTTACCAGTTGGGAGGGCAAGGTAAGTATTTTTCTTAGTGTCAGGGTAGGAATAGAGGTGGAGGGTAGAAACTTAAATTGAAGCATTCTTATAAACAATGGGGGAAAAGACATATCTAACGCAGATTCTTCCCTCCTGCTTCCCTCCTCTCCCTAAATATGTATATCCAGGTCTACTGAACATCCATTGACCGTCCCAAACATGACGAAGAAGGCTGCAGTGATCTTCCCTGTCTCCAGTCTCCTATACTGTTTGCTGTTGCTCCTTAAATGTTTTCCTTGTGTCTAATCTGGTTCCCCTCCAATCTTTCTTCCTCTGTGTTGCCAAGAAAGTCTGATCAAGTTTCTTCCCTGCTTATAAATCCCTCAGCGGTTCTCATTGCCTCATAATAACATCCAGATTCCTTTTGAGTGACACATAGGAGCCTTCCTTGTCTAGTCTAGTGACGTTCCACCAGGGGTACCATGCCCGGTATGGGCATTCGGAAATTTAGGGGTACTTTTTGGTGGTCATAATGATTGAGGGGAACTATTGGCCTGGGCCATGGATTGTAAACGTCCTGCAATGCATGGGGTTCTCTTGCCCAGTGAGGAATGATCCTACCCTGTTAGAAACCCTTTTGTCTCTCTGCCTTGCCAGCTTCACTTCCTGTCTCCTCCCTGTGTAGCCATATGCGGTTCTCTCTGCCTGGCCTCCCGTAGCTCCAAAACCAGAAAGTCCTTGCCATCAAGGAGTTCTGGAGGATATAGTCATAAAAATAATAACATTTAGAGAATAACAACTATAACAACAATATTCACAAAGTGACCTTCCTTCATAATGGTTTTTGTTTGTTTTGCTATGTAGAAGCTTTTAACATTTTTATGTAGTTAAATTAATCAGCATTTTCTTTCATGGCATCTTGACTTTAAGTTACATTTGGCCTTTTTTCTTTTCTCTCCCACAACTTAAACATCATTTATTTATATTGTTTTCTCCAGCCAGTGTTTGTTGGGATTTACCCATATGCTTATCATTTCTTTGCTCTCTATTTCTTCTTGCATTTCAGACCTTCCTTCTGGGATTATTGTATTTCCCTTTTGAAGTTCAGTCCCTTAGAAATTCCTTTCCTGAACATCTGTTGGTAATAAATTCGGTTTTCATCTGTTTAAAAAAAAATTAAACCACGTTTTCAGTAACTTCATTTTGATATACTTTCAAATTTACAGAACAGTTACAAGAATAATATGGGTATGTCCTTGACTGAGTTTTAACCAGTTGTTTACATTTTGCTGTATCTGCTTTGTCACTCTTTTATTCCTTCTTCTCTTTCCTCCTCCTCCCCCACTCCCACTATCTGTATAATATATACATCTTACACCATTTTTTTTAGAATGTTGGAGATATTGTACTTCTTTACCCCGAAATGCTTCACTATGTATTTCCTGATAACAAGCACATTCTCTTATATAATCACAAAACAATGATCAAAATCTGGTAATGTCACATGTAACAGTTACAATACTGTTACTTAATTCATTTTCATTTCCTCAAATTGTCCCAATGATTAATAACTTGGAGCATCTTTTCATATGCTTATTGGCTCCTACTTCCTTTTTTCCCCCAGCTTTATTGAGAGAGAGTGACATATTCTACTTATTTCCTTTAGCTTAATCTCATACCATACTTCCACTTTTACTGTATTGAACTCCCTGCTGATAGCTCCCGTCACTCTGTCACTTTCTGGTGTATGAATTTTGATCTGCCTCGTGTGCCCATCTCTCACTTCTTCATTGGGTGAAATATTTATGTGCATGCTGCCACTTAATTTTCAGAGTTTTGTTTCTGGAAGACCCTTCATGATATGATATCTTTGGAAAAGAAAATTCTTGACTGATTGGCAATCTCTACCTATAATTAATATTTTCTACTCTTGTTTTCAAGGCAATTAATTGGACTTTACACCATGGCTCACAATCCTAATATGACCCATTTGAAGATTAATCGGCCAGTTACTGCCCTTCCTCCCCTTTGGGTAAGGTGTGACAGTTCAGATCCTGAAGGGACCTGTTGGCTAGGAGCAGAGCCTACCACAACAAATAACAGCATTACAGGAATTGTCTTATATGTGGTCAGTTGTAAAGGTGAGAGCTCACTCTTACTACTTTAACGGGTGTATGTGTATATTTATTTATTTGATAGTTATTGTTTTGTGGTTTTTATTAAAATTTGGTATCATTAAGAGGGAAATGCACACAACAGAACTTGTGTTAGCCACCACGAATGAATCTACTCCAATGTATAACTTGAAGCATGTTGGCGATATTCCAGAAACACCAGAAACAGATCTCCAAAAGTCTGGGCAGGAGTTTATGGCTGTTTTGTTTTGGTTTCATTAGATTTGTATGGTATATTTTTGGGAATTTTCATTAGAGGATAAAAAATTGAATATAGTGACAATATAATTCCAATCTCATAGTAGGCATCAGTTATTTTTTTGGTGGTAGTATTGACCTTTGTCCCACTTTTATTCTTTTATAAACTTTTTTTTTTTTTTAAGATTTTATTTTTAGACAGAGGGGGTGGGAGGGGGAGAGAGAGGGAAAGAAACATCAATATGTGCTTGCCTCTTGCCTGCCCCCTACTGGGGGCCTGGCCTGCAAGGCAGACATGTGCCCGAGACTGGGAATAGAACTGGTGGACCCCTTGGTTCACAGGCTGGTGCTTAATCCACTGAGCCACACCAGCCAGGTCTTACTCTTTTATAAACATTTCTTTCACCTATGATTTAAAATTTAATTTCAGCTATTATTAGTGTTAAGTTGTGGTACCCTCAGAATTTGAATTTTCTAGCATTAAGATGTAATTTTCAGTTGTAAATTTTTCTTTCTTTCATGCCCCATAGCTGATAAAAATTATTCTATAAATCTTGAAGAGTTAAAAAATTCACATAAGAAAAGACATCACTTGTCTACTGTAAGTATTTCTCTTCTCATATTATTTTCTTCAAACTGTTATTGACCTACCTTCTAATTTAAAGGTTTATTACTCCTAATATGACTACATATTTTTCTGTAGTATCAAAATGTTTGTATTTATTTTCATATCAACTGACTAAAATTAAAATATGTGTCTTCTTGCCATTTTGCTAATTTTTGTGTTTAAAAATAATTGCCTTATTTTTCCATTTGGGATGAAAGTAGGGCACTTTTTCTTCATTTGGGAAAAGAATCAAAGTAGTTTTGAAAATGGGCTTTGGTTATGTGGAAGCATAGCTGCTGGTGTGCTGGATGTACTTTTCCAGGTTATAGCCAAGGGCTTTGCCCAGTATGAGCTCCTGAAGTCCACTGCCTTGGATGATACAGTCCCTGCATCACAAACTATGATCACTTTGGATATTTCCTGGAGTCCCGTGGATGAGATTCTTCAGATCCCTCCACTCTCTTCAGCTGCAACTCTGGTAGGAGTGAGCCCTGTTTTTTGTTGAATTTACTCAGTGTAGTTTACTTTTAACTTACTTGTTGCTGGTGCTGCATGTTTCTAGTCCCAGCCCCAGCCCTTCTCTGACAGCTTGCCTCTGAAGTATCCAGAGAAGCCAGTGGAAGTTTTGTCAGGTGATCTGATGTATCAGTTGCCCACAGCACTGCAATTATGTAACTTAAGAATTTTCCAGTGATTAATGAAGTCCCTTGAGTTGGGACTCAAGTGAAATTATCAAAATGACTTCTCTCTGCTATTATTTTTATTATTTCTTTTTATTTTTCAGTTGTTGCAGACATTCAATATTATATTAGTTTCAGGTGTACAGCATAGTGGTTAGACATTTATAAAACTTACCAAGTGATTTTCCTGGTAAGTGTGGTATCTACCAGGCACTATACACAGTTATTACAATATTATTTACTGTGTTCCCTATGCTGTACTTTACATCCCCGTCATCTGTGCTAGACTTAAAAGAGTGCCTATATTGGCAATACATCAAGAATTAGTATACTATTAAGTCTTTTCACCATATAACATTTCTAGGAATCTGCCTTAGGAAATTAATCAGAATTACTAACAAAAATATATATACAAAGCTATTCATAGTGATATAGCTGGGTTTCCAAAATATTAAAAACAAAACCTGAATGTTCAATAGAGAAATGACTAAAGTTGATTTCTCTCATGAAATATTACACATTCTTGGGGGTGGTTGGGGTTGGGGGGAGTGGTGTGGGGAAAATGGAGGTAACTGTACTTGAACAATAAAAAAAAGAAATGTTACACATTCTTTAGAAATCATTATTTAAAGTGTCTTTAATAATAATAGGAAATGCTTATTCTTAAGCAGAAAAAAGCAGATAGTACAAAAGTGAACGTGTAGTAGAATCCCAACTATGTGTTTAAAAAATGTACAGAGCAGCCTGGATAGTGTTAATAGTGGTTCCCGCAGGGTAGTGAGGTTATGGGTGGTCATATTCTTAATGCTTTTCCTTCAGTAGGTAGTCACATACATCAGAATTTAATTTTTCTTTTTTTTTTTTACTCCCCCTTTTTATAAATAATATCTTAGGTTTGTAGCCATTGGCCTCCAGGTAGGGTGGTACATTGTTGGTTTAGTTAAGAGTCTAATGAACATACTTATTAGGGAGGTTTTAGTTTTGGTGTGTGGTAATGCTAAGTTTATCATTAAGTCTGGAGCTATATTTATATTCTACTTGCCCTTTGGAAATCCAGTGGGAGGGAGCAGGAGAGTGTGTAATGAGAGCAGTTGTTCCACGTAGGTACACTCACGGTAAAGAAATGGGGTTTGATGGCCTGAACTTAGGTTACTATGTTGGGATGGGCAGAATCTGTGGTATCTCTGTGTGAGAGGTTCTAAATGAAGTTTTGCTCTACATTTTTAATTTATTCGTGCTATATGAAATATATATTTTTAATATGTGGGTAGTTTGAAATACAAGTAACTATGACCCTAATGTTGAGAACACGAGATTACCAGTGAAAACTGATTTTGGGAACTTTTTAGAATATTAAAGTGGAATCGGGAGATCCCAGAAGTCCTTTGAGTCATCTTCACAGAGAACTGAAATTTCTCCTTGTGAGTATCCTTCTGGAATTTGTAACTTGCATTAAATCTCATGTTTTCATAAACATGTTTGCTAATATCATTGTTATTTAGTTTTGCATTCCTGATGTTTATTCCAGATGTTATGTATGCATTTAATATCCTTGGCAGTTTGGGCAGTTTAGTTTTTCTGCCCTATTACCCTTACGTTTAAAGGGAGCATTAGTTAGATCATTAATAGCTACAGTTCTTCGACATTTTTTTACTGGAATGTTCGCTTTTATTTATATGATGGACTCCCCTCTTTACAGGTGGGTTAGCTGCCAATTTATTTCCAATGCATGTATAATCTGCTTGTTGATAACTTGAGGTTTTTAAAAATATATACATGTATATTTTAATCCTCACCTAAGATATGTTTATTGATTTTTAGAGAGAGACAAACGTTGATGTGAGAGAGAAACATTGATAGACTGTCTCCCGTATGTGCCCTGACTGGGAATCAAACCTGCAACCTTTTGGTATACGGGACAACCCTGTAACCAACTCAGCCACCTGGCTGGCAATAACTTGTGTTTTGATTGATGCTAAAGATTAATGGGCACATGCTTCAAGGATTTTATGTTTCAGTAATTTTAGCTCCACTCTACAAATTGAATCTCAGGAAGGTGCCTCATTTTAATGGAGTAGTAATTCCAAGTGTCTTCTTGGCATACAAACTCAGTTATAGCTAATCACTGCCCTACTTCTTTCTTTTTTTAAAAAGACACCTTTAATAAGTAATATCCCATAAAATTGACTTGTTCAGTGATTTTTTTAGAGATTTTATTTATCTATTTATTTTTAGAGAGAGGGGAAGGGAGGGAGAAAGAGAGAGAGAGAAACATCAATGTATTGTTGCCTCTCGCATGCCACCAACTGGGGACCTGGCCTGTAACTCAGGCATGTGCCCTGACTGGGAATTGAACTGGCGACCCTTTAGTTCACAGGCTGGCACTCAATCTACTGAGCCACACCAGCCAGGGCTGTTCAATGGTTTTTAGTATATTTACAGAGTCATATAACAATGACCATTTTAATTTTAGACCATTTTCACCACCCCCAAAAGAAATCCCATAGCCATTAGCAGTTACCTTCCATCCCTACCAACCGCTGGCAACCACTAATGTACTTTCTGTAGTACTTTGTTCCTTTTTATTGCTGAATAGCTTCCATTGTATAGATATATCACATTTTGTTTATCCATTTGTTATCAGCCGATGAACATTTCAGTTGTTTCTATTGTTTGGCCATTCTGAGTAATGCTGCTATGAACAGTTGTGTACATGTTTTTGTGTGACATCTTTTCACATCTCTTGGGTGGATTTGCCACATCATATAGTAACTAACCTTTGGAGGAGCTGCCAGACTGTAACTGTTTTCTAAAGTCGCTGCACCACTTTACATTCCTACTAGCAGAGTATGAGGGCTCACTTTCTCCATATCCCTGCCAACACTCGATATTATCTGCTTTTGTTTTGTTTCTGTTTTTCTTCATAATCATCTTAGTGGGGATGAAGTGGTATCTTGTTATGTGGCAGTGCCCTGTTGGCTAATGACTTTTGGTATCATTTCATGTCCCTATTGGCAGCTACCTTTTTCTTTAGACTAATCTAACATTCTACTTCCACTCCCACTGAACCCCCCACCCTCAACATATTGAGCCCCATGCTTATAGTAGCTCCAGTCCTGTCATACTTTGTCACTTTCTGTTGTGTGTGGGTCTTGATCCACTGGGTGTGCCCTTCTCCCACCTCCTTCTGGGTGAGCTCTCTGTGACATCTTTTGCTTAGGATGGTTGCACTGGTCCCCTAGAGTGGCTTGTGCCTTGCTTTGTGCTGCTATAGAACTCCAGCAACTCTTGTCAGAGTGTTTATCACTCACAGTAATTTGTCTACTTATCTTTCTTCCTTACTAGACTTCAGTGCCAAGTACCCCGTTGTGCCTTCAGCATCTAGTGTAGTGCCAAGCATTCTAAATAGCTTTGTACTATTATTATTATTATTTATTATTATTCCTTCCTATTATTATTTCCCTGTTTGTGCAAAACTTGGTACTTTTTCTACCTTTCTCACTTTTCTTCTTGAAAGCTCCTCTTCCAGGACTGTTACTGTGGGCCACCATCATATTTCTACCCTCCTGTCTCTGCCTTTCTCTCCCCACCTGGTGAGATGTACAAATCCCTTCTACATTCAGTGATTTGACTAATGCCTTTATGAGGGAACTCCAGATCCCTTCTTTAAGCCAATACTAGTTCCCATCTTTCCTACTCCCACCAAATTATTTGCAACTTGAATAGAGGGTTATTGCCTCAAATTTAGTATATCCAAAATGAAACATGAAATCTTCTCCAGGCTAGATCTCCAGACGAGGAACCCCTGTGTGGTTCCACCCTTCCTTCAATTTCACTTATGTATTGACCCTTGAACAACTTGGGGGTCAGGGGCGCATACCCTTCCACCCCCAGCATGTTTGGCAATTCATACATAACTTTTTTACTCCCCTAAAACTTAACTACTAATAGCCTTCTGTTGATTGGAAGCCTTCCCAATAACATAAACTGTTGATTAACCCATTTTATATGTTATATGTATTACCTATATTTGCACAATAAAGTAAACTAGAGAAAAGGAATTTTTTTGAAAATTATAAGGAAAAGAATATACATTTGCTGTATTTACGGGGGGAAATCTGCATATAAGTGGACCCGTGCAGTTCAAACCTCTGTTGCTCTTGGGTCAACTGTATTTTACTTTAGTAAGAACTGTTTATGCCACCACCACTTACTACCACAGCTGGAAGCTGCTGCTGTACTGTGTGCCAGCCATGGGGTGCTAGATGGTTTAGTCATTTTGCCTGAGGCATCAGCACTGGTAAGTGAAAGACCTGGTTCAAAACTCATTCAAATACATGTCCGTCTATCTGACTTGAAAGTCCATGCTTTGTTATAATCTCTCTTATAAATTCACAGAATCTTAGATATGCCTAGGGACATAGTCTCTCCAAGTTCAGTCTTCTGTATTTTTATGAAAGGGTAGGATTTTTTCTTTTCTTTTATTCTACATACATTCTCCCCCGCCTCCTCCCCCACCCTGAATATACTATTCTTTTCTTCCTTTGAAGTTTCACTCACTGTGCCCATCTTAGTTAAAGCTCGTATCACCTCCCTCCTGGACCACTATAATGATCATTTATCGTTTCTCAGCAGGGACACTATCGATGTTTTGGGCAGGAGCATGCTTTGTGGTTTGGGACCTTTGTACACATTGCAAAATGTTTAGCATCTTTGGCCTCCATCACATTAAATGCTCAAGATGCTCCTGTACCCCTAGATATTGTGACACCAAAAATAATCTGCATATTTTCCCAAATGCCTCTTGAGGGTGGAGGATGAGATCAGTTCTGTTGAGAAGTATTGTATCTTCTCTATTCCTTTGACTCCATCCTGGGTATTTCTGATGAAGGAATCCTCAGTTGATTGTGTCATTTACTTGCCAAAAAATTGAGTGGCTGTTGTCTTCCATATGAAATAAAAAATATTTTCAAGTTTTAAGGTCAGTATTCCTGTGTAGCCCCTTTCCCTTGTAATTGTCTGGTGTTCCATAGGTATTGTCTCCACCCTAGGTGGAATCTCCCACCCTCTTCATCTCAGTCCCTGTTCCTTCCCTGCTCTGTAGCCGAGGGTTCTCACTTTTGGAGTTGAGCTGAGGTTTCACATTGTTCCCCAGGCTATTCCGACGTATCTTGACTTAGTACTTCATATCCTTTCTTTAGTACTTCAGTTTAAATATTGTATGTATGGACATGTACATTTATATTATTTTTATGTAAACTTCCAGTTCGCTTTACATTTGTTGTTCCCAATTATTTCATCTGTATTATCAGTCCTTCTTAGCCAAAATTACAAGCATCTTCAGGGCAGGCTCGTCAGTCTTGCATCCCGCAGCATCTGCGCACATGGCACTGTGGTTTAGAGTACCGTCTTTAGATGTGTGTGCTGGCACTGTCAGTTGCTAACTGTTTGTCCTGAAGCAAGTTACCTTAGCCTCTCTCAGCTGCAGTAAAGTGAAGGAAAATAGTAATATCTGCCTCATCGGGTTTTCGTGAGGGTTACATAACATACTGTAGGGTCGGCTTTAGTTCAAGCAGTTACTTCGTCATGGCAGACACTCAGTAACATACTACATATGAAACACTTAGAACAGCTCCTGGCATGTGATTAAACTCAAGAAATACTAGTATTATTAAATATATCCTTACTGACTAAATTGAATTCCACTAACAAGCTTTTGGGTTTTATAAATCTCTCGTAGGTTTTGGCTGATGGTTTGAGGACTGGTATAACTGAATGGCCTGCGCCTCTGCAAGCAAAATCCGCTGTTGAACTTGTGCAGGAATTTCTGAACGGTGTTTGTTTTCCTAACTCATTCTTCTACATTGTTTATTTTTCTTAATTGGGAATATATACTTGCTGTATTTAAATGTAAGTTGCCTTTTTAGGCTTAATATTCTTTTTGATTGTGATATATAAACTGTGAAGTCTGTCATGGTCAGAAGGATGGCTTTCATTTTGAATTGCTGATGGTAACAGCCTGAGTAATTTTAACAGTAAGATTTAATTTAAAATGTATATACCACAGCCATATGTGAGATTGTAGGAGAAGAGGGATGGAACAGCAACCTTCGAGCACCTACCACATGTGCAACGCTGTGTATCGGGGCTTTCCCTCTACCTCATTTCTTCCTCACACCCCTGCCTCCTGGGTATCTATCACGGCTTCCCCTGAAGAGTTATGTGATGTCCTAAAATCCCCAGTTCTGTCCTCATCGACCATTTGGAAATAGGATTAGAGTAGAAATAATTTTGAAAGCAGAACAATAATGTCCAGAATTAATAAGCTTTTGCCACTTTCTAGACTTAAATAAGCTGGATGGATTTGGTGATTCAACAAAAAAAGACACCGAGGTAAGTGGTTGTTAATATTTAGATATGTACACTGGAATGGCTTTTAAAAGAATGTGGTTGGACAGTTAGTTATCTTTCATGCTGTACCATCCATGTCCAGTGGCCCTGGTACAGCAGAAGCAGTGATTTTGTCTTTAATGGCAGCTCTGGTGATTGTTTTTCTTAAGGGCTGACAAATATTTTTGAACAGAACTAATACATTTGTATTACTTCTCAACTGCAGAGAAGTAGAAATGAATATGGTAAAAAACTATAACATGGTATTGCTTTAGTATATTAATATAAGAAGCATGTTAATGTGCTAGATAGAGGTGGTATTATTAAATTAAGCTAATTGTGTTGTCATTTGATGAATAGGAAAATGTAAGCAACAGTAATTTAATTAAATATTTTTACATGAAGGGAAGTTGGTGCTTGTTTTGAGGCATCACAAACAATCTTAGCGGCCCAGTTCTTCATTGTCTGTTGATTTGTAGGTCCCCATAGTGTGTGGAGTTGCTGGAAATTCATTCACATCTTTCTTTGTGTACGTTCATGGGTCCATGTTTTCTCAGAGCAGCGTTCGAAAGCTTATTGACCTTAAACTATTTCACTTAAAAGAAAAACTATTTCTGACTATTTCTCTGATTTCAGACAGTGAAGCATGACAGTGCTGCTCTGGATCGTTCCATCGAGTGTCTTTTCACAGTACGGTGTGACCTCGATTTTGCCGAGCAGCTGTGGTGCAAGATGAGTAGTAGTAGGTGTCCGTCGTAACTGTAGAATAAATTATTTTCCTTTTACTTCTTAGGTTAACTATTTTCCCAAACTGTAAGAGAATGTTTATTTACAAAGTCACGGAGGTAAAAGTGGGCTGGCTATAGAAGGAATGGGCTTGGAGAATAACTTACAGAGGCAAAAGTAGGGCCCTTGGAGCTTAGGAGAGAGAAGGGTGAAGGTAACCGCATGAGGGGCCCCGGGGTGGGGGGAGGGGGGAGGGAAAGGCGTGGGCATGCTCCCTGAAAGGAGAGTGAACCAAGGTTTACTTTTTTTAAAAAAAGACTTTACTTATTTTTGAGAGAGGAAGGGAGAGAGGAAGAGAGGGAAAGAAACATCAATGTATTGTTGCCTCTCGCACACACCTTACTGGGGATCTGGCCTGCAACCCAGGCACATGCCCTGACTGGGAATGGAACTGGCAACCCTTTGCTTCACAGTCTGGAGCTCAGTCCACTGAGCCACACCAGCCAGGGCCAAGGGTACTTTTAATTAAGTCTTTTGGAAATAATACAGTGTGTACTACTAGTTTTGTGTGCAAGTCTAGTTCCTATTTCATAAACTTATGATGCACTGGTACATTCTGCTTAAGAATTGTGCTAATACTATAAGGCAGTTGGTAAAATCTATTCTTTTTCCTCAAGTGTAAGACTTAGGTGGTTTTTAAGCTGTGTTTGTATGAACCAAAACATACACCTTAGCGCAATTTTCATTATTAGAGAAAGGAAAAGATATTTCTCAATATTCTACTAAGTGTGTTATTTTGTGGCAATAAGTTTAATTTCTTTCTTTAGAAATGCGTTGTCTTTTCTTTTGTCATTTTCTTTCCCTTCCCCATCATACAGTACAGATACTTATCTTCTTCATTTGTGTAGCCTTAAGATTAATGACAGATTTGATCTGCAGAAATACCGTGAAAATAATGTTACTGACTTGCTCTTCAAGGTGTGATTTCATATCAAGACTTGGTGAAGTGCTTCGCGTTGATCTACCAGAGTCTGCAGCATGGTGACATACAGCCCTGGGTAGGTTTAGTAGTGCGCGCTCAGTGTTTTCGCAGCGGTATGGCACAGTGGGTAAGGACGCAGGCTCTGGAGCACACTGCCTGACGCTGAATTCCAGTTCTGTGACTGACTTACTAGCTGTGTAAACTTGGGCAGATGCCTTATTGCTCTGGGAGCTAGTTTCCTCATCTGTGAGGTAGTGATAGGAATAATACCTACCTCAGAGTGTTGTTTTAGGATTAAGTAATTTAATTTATATAAAGCTCTTAGCACCCAGCTAAAAGTAAGTGCTCAGTATTTGTAAGCTACTAATACTATCATCGTTACTGTTGCTGTGCATGACAGTTCTCATATAGTACTGATGAAGGTACAATTGGGAACACGCTCTAGGAAGCAGTTTTCATAACGATCCTGAAAATGTGTCATGCCATTTGAATCAGTAATTCTTTTGTTAGGATCCATCCTAAGCTCATACACAGAAATGTGTGTTGAGATTTTATATATCAGAATAGTCATTAGAACTTCATTTAGGGTAGCAAAAAATTGTGAATAACCTAAATTTCCACTATTAGTGAAATGACTAAGTAAATAATAATATAACCATATAGTGGCACATGTAATAGTTGCCAAAAATGATGCTGGTATCCCTGGCCCAGTGGGTCAGTTGGTTAGAATGTTGTCCCAATATGTCAAGGTTACGGATTGGCTCCCCAGTCAGGGCACATGCAAGAATCAACCAATGAATGTGTAAATAAGTGGAACAACAATTCGATGTTTCTCTTTCTTTCTGTCTGTCTCTCCCTCCTTCTCCCTTCCTCTCTGTCTCTAAAAGCAATAAAAATAATAAAATGCAAAAGATTATAATGAAAATTAGAGATCATAGCAAGACAGTAGCGAGATAATATTAAATATTTTAGGTATGTTTAAAATTAATTGTTTAACATTTGGAACATATGTTAGATCTGTAAGTTCACAGCCCTTTTTTTTTAATTTGCAAGTGATCAAGTTAGTGTGTTGGATAGTGTAGCCAATAAGAAGTTCCCTATGACACATGCATGGACCGTTGAGGGAGAATTTTCTGCCACAGCAGATTCAGTGTGGGTGAAGATGTTTGACTGGGCAAAGCTGCTCCGTAGCACTTAGCCAGGAAGAGGATTCCTAGTTGTAGAGCTTCAGTGGACCAACTCTGTCTTCTTTTTGGTGCAATAGCATCTAGGGGTGATAAGTTTAAATCCTTCTTAATTGCTCTGGACTTGAGCAAATGAAGTAGGAATGGCACTAGAGAAACTATGTAACTTGGGGGATTTTATTCAAACAACTATAGTATCAGGAGACTAAAGATGCAAGCTAATAATTTTTAGCTTGTAGCTAATGCAGTTTGCTCCTCTTTTGCTTATTGGATTTATTTATGACTTTGTAAAGTTTTCTTGATTTCTAGCTCCATAGTGGCAGTAACAGTTTACTCAGTAAGCTCATTCATCAGTCTTACCATGGAGCCATGGACTCAGTTTCTCTCAGTGGGACTCTTCCAGTTCAGATGCTTTTGGAAATTGGCTTGGATAAACTAAAGAAAGATTATATCAGTTTTTTCATAGGTAAGTCCCTTTCCCAGCTCACAAAATTAGGAAGTACATCATAGTTGTCAGCCCATAGATATTTTCAGATTTTATCTACTTGTCCCTAGTCATTTGGAGACGTGGCTTTGCCCTTGGTTCACTGTGAAACAAACACTTTTGTTGTCTGGTCCTTTAGTTTCTTCCTCAATAAAGGTATTAGATTAAAGATTCTTATAATGTTTGTTTTTAGTTCAAACATTTTGAGATTCTATGAGGATAATGTAGTAAATAAAAACCCTTTAATGAGGTGCTGTTTTAATACCCAACACTTAGTTGTTTTTATTAGGGCGAGCTGCCATCATTTTTAGAATAAGTATGTCTTTACGGTGTAATGTGCCAGAAAATTTGACTACTTCTGATCAACTATTTAGTTTGAGCATCTCTTTTATATATGAACTATGAAAAATTTCTACTTAGATTCTTTAACTTGTAATAGATAATACCTAAAGCTTATTTTCATGTTTTTTTCATAATAGGTCAGGAACTTGCCTCTTTGAACCATTTGGTAAGTTAATTTTTTTAATCAAAACTTGATTTTTCTTTTTATTCATTCATTCTGTATATAATTATTGAGTACCTAATCTGTGCCCCTGTGTCCTAGGTCCTAAGAAACAGATAAATAAGACAATGTCCTTATTTACTGCTGTCTAGTAACTAGACAGACAAAAAAGCCCATTTAGTGTCACTTGTCATTCTCTATAAATTTGTGATGACTGACATACAGCTGTATCCTGCTCAACCCAACGTATTCCCACAACTCATTTATCTAAAATGGAGGGAATGCCTTTCTTTGATAGGCACTATAAAGGAATTTTTGTTTTATATTCTCTTGACCCATTCATATTACACACAAATTCCGAAGAATTTACGATGTTCTTTAATATATTGATTCAAATGAGACTTCTGTGATAAAAGGAGACCTGACTCGGGGTGGTGAACACGGAATACAATATACAGATGGTGTATTATAGAATTGTACTCCTGAAACCTACATAATTTTATTAACCAATAATCACCCCAATAAATTCAATAAACGAAAGACAGACTTCTGGGTTTCAGGGTCATGGTTACAAGCTTTTGTATTTTTTTAGTGTCTTTATTTAGAAAGTTTAGGAGATTGAACAGCATCTGTACTGACCCTTGGCATTTGATGGAAGATGCTTTTAGAAAATGAATTTATAGCAGCAACTTGTTTGTCATTTGTGTCATAAAAATACAAGATCCAAAAACTCTAACTGTGTCTGCTGTGCAAAGTAAGACTCAACTGAATTCTTTTGAGGTTTAATTTTTGCTCTTTAAATTTTGCACATTTTATATATCTCTTTAGTGGAAACATGCTCTAACAACAACTATATACATACAAATATGTATTATGTATATAGCATATATACTGAGTCTGGCACAAATAATGCCCCTTTTTTATTACATACAAATCTTATTACAAAATCATAAGCATGTAATTCTGTAACACGACAATATCACACACAAGCACACCATATGGCATTTTAGGTGAAATGTTCAAATTGCTGTCATTCATGTATCCTACCAACCACACTCAAGCAAGCCTTACTTCTGCCGGACCCTGTGTATATAACATATATGTGTGTGTTAATGGGGGTCCCAGAGGGGAATGGTTTGATACATATTGTTAAACTTAGAAAAGTAATAAGATTTTTGAACGTTAGAATACTGTAGAGGGCAAATACACCCTTACTCTCATCATCCAAGTATGAATACTCTAGTTTTTATGAATTCCCCTGTAGTCATTTTATATGCCTGTTTTTTAAAAAAATATGGTTTGACTCCAAACTTCTGACACAATAGTCCTTAAACTTGAGAATCTCCTAGTCTTGTTAAAATGCTAATTCCGAAGCCCCAGTGACTCGGTAGGTCTAGGGCTCAATAATACGTCTTTATAAACAAGCCATCTCTTACTCTAAATAACTGATGTTTTCCCTTACTGTAGTAGTTTTCTGTTACTGAATAACAAATTACTACAAAGTTCAGCTGAGTCCTCTCTGCTCGGGGGTTTCACAAGGCTGAAATCAAGAGGTCGGCCTGCTCTATTTTCATCTGGAGGCTTAACTAGGGAAAGATCCACTTCCAAGTTCCCTCATTTGTTGTTGATAGAATTCTTTTCCTCGTGGCCTGATGACATAGGTCCCCATTTTCTTGCTAGCTGGCAGCCCTGGATCAGTCTTAGGTCCTAGAGGTTGCTTGTGGGGCCTTGCCATGTGGTACTCTCCACAACATTGTAGGCAGTTTGTTCCCTCAGGCCCAGTAGGAAAGCATCTCTAATGCTTCACCGTTTAAAGAGCTCACCTGATTAGGTCATAGTAATACATATAGTCTGTCTTTTGATTGATTCACAGTTCATCAGTTAGTAACCTATTCACAGGAGTGACATCTCATCATATTCAGAGGTTTTGGCCTCACTCAAGGGGAAGGGATTATACAAGATGGTCACGCCAGGGGGTGGGAATCTTGGGGACAGCTGTTGAATTCCACCTACCATATTTACTATGGCCTATTTCCTTAGGATGGGCTCTCAGAAATAGGGTTAGAAGGTCTGAGCATTTTCTGATGCCTGGCAGACATTGCCAAATTTCTTTTCTGAAGGGTTGTACTAATTTACCAATAATATGTGTGACTGGAATCTTATCAATACACTTGCTTAATTTCTTGGTACTTTAGGTTTACTACCTGTTTTTAGAGGTGGACACTTCTGTCAACCTAGCAAGAGTATTGAAGTTAAGAATTATCTTGTGGATTTGCCATTTATTCTATTTGGAGAGGTTGGTGGGTAGCGTAATCACCCACTTGGGTCTCCTTTGTGAAGCAGTTCCATGATTTGCCTTCACCAGAGATTATGTAGAATGGTTTGCTTAGAATATTCTCTGTGAAGACTTTACTTACAGATTAGAGAAATAGTATTAAAAGGTGGTAAATTCTATCTAGCTGCCTCCTGTTTATTTTCCCCCTATGAATGCAGCATCCAAACTTAGGTTTAGCAGGCATAGCCAGATTCTTTCTAGAGATTCTCCTTAATTAACTCCCTATCTTGCTTATACTTTTTTTCTCTCTAGGAATATTTCATTTCTCCGTCAGTAGATATACAAGAACAAGTTTATCGTGTTCAAAAACTCCACCATATTCTGGAAATAATAGTCAGTTGCCAGCTTTTCATTAAACCTCAACATGAGCTCCTCTTTTCTTTAACACAGTAAGTATTTCTCTGTTGTTTTTACTTATGTAACAGTATTCTCTTCTGAAATAGCTGCAGCCAAAATATGTGCCTATTTTATTACCAGTTAGAATAGAATCTGTGCACCCTGTCTTCAGAGTAGCAAAATGGTCCTAAGGTGCTGTCATAGGAAGGAAAGGCCTTAATTCAAAAGGAATCAGTTTGATGCTTGGCTGTAGCACTTCCTAATTTCCAGAGGAAGTTTCCTTACACTGCACTTTGTTTTCTCATGTATAAAAGTAATCTAATAACCTTATGTGTTTGTTGTCAGGATTAAATGATGTAATGTATATAGAGCTCCTGTCACTTAATATATGCTTAATAAATGGTAGTTCCTTTTCTTTACTAGCCCAAACTAATTGCCAGTTTTTTGTATGGTAACTGAATGGAATGAATATGACTAGGCCTGTGTCAACAGTATCGCTGTAATTTTAGAGATTTCTGCTGATGAGTTTACTAGATTAGTTGGGAGTAGTTCTCGTCTGCGCGTCACTGGTGTCTCCTGTGTGTGGGAAGCCCAAACTGGAAATAAGTGAACCATGCAGCGGCGGGACTGGGCTTCTTTTCTCTGTGAAAGGAAATGTATCTCTGCCTCTTCCAAAATTAGAATTTGCCTCAGTTGTAAATGGAAAAGTACCAAGAAGTTATTTTTTTTTCCATTAAAGATAAGTAGTATAAATAACTTTAATTCCCCAGACTCTGAAAACCATGGAGACTACATCTTTCTCTTTTGCCTCTTGACTTTTTTTCTTTCTGATAGCTCTCTCTCCTCATGTAAGCCCTTATTTGGGCTCAACGAAAATGTATTTTATATGTCTATTACTAATTTTTAAAAAGCAGATGATATTTCTTCAACGAAAAATAAATGACCAGTGTTTTGTTGGGAGTGGGAGTATTGTGTGTTTGTTTTTCACTTTTGTGTCCCTGAAATTATTCTGTTGTTAGTGGTATTCAATATGAATGTTTCCCATATGAGTTTTAGACTACCTGAAAGCCTTTATCTCCAAGTGTCATCCGTTTCTAAAAGAGGTTCATTTTTTTTTTTTTACTTTTATAGGTCCTGCATAAAATATTATAAACAAAATCCTCTTGATGAGCAACACATTTTTCAGCTGCCAGTCAGACCAACTGCTGTAAAAAACTTATATCAAAGGTACACAATTTAATACATTGAACTTTAAGTCCAGTCCTGATTCTAGGCAGTTTTGGTATCTATTCCATGGGGACCTTGTGACACAGAGCTGCCTCTCCTCTGAAACCTGGATCATCTCACCCCGTCTCTGGCCACTGTCTGACAGCTCTCCCTCTACCCTCTCTCTGACTTTTCGTTTACTCTTTGGACCATTGAGCCTTTAGCCTTTCATTTCTCTCAATTTGTAATTCCCTTGCTGAACAGGGTGGATTGTATAGCCATAAAGGAAATGACAGATTGGAGAAAGAGTGATCAGGGTAATGACAACAAAGTCAAAGGTATGGCAGTGCGAGTGAGAGAAGAGTTTGGGATGGGGAAGGACTGTGAGGCTAAGATGACAGACTGGCCATCAACATGGACATTGGGTTTGCCGCAGATGATGGTCTCCCCTCTGCATCTCATATACTTGAACTTTCTGTCATACTAAGTCACTCTGTTTGTACCCTCCCTCTATTTAGTTCCCTCTTATTGAAATCCCAGCATGCCCATGAACCTGCTCTGGCAAAGGTCATTAGTTGCCTTCTAAGTGCCATATCCAATGGATACTTCCCAGTAAAACAGTATTTTTTAGCTCCTGGTGTCACTAGAGGGCCCACCAATTAGTCCTTCAAATTTATAAGCACTTGTAAGGCGATTTGGCATTTAACACAATTGCTTTCTTGATCCTATCCCCTTTCTTTGTTTCTGTGACATAGAATTCTGTCTTAATTTTAATTCTACCTCCCTGGTCTACTTCCATGACTGAGAATACCTCTCTATGAATTTCTTCTTCCTATGCCTGCTTTCTATATGAGGGTTTTCACCATAACTCCATTCTCTGCCCTCTTCCTACTTTCTCTCTTCCCTGGGTGATTACATTCATACTCAAGGCTTCAATTCCTCTGGGCTAATGATAATTCATAAATCATGTCTCCAGTTTCTCCTGAGCTTCAGACCCATGTTTCTATTAGATGTGAACCCCAGCTACAGTGTCCTGTAGGTAGGCAGTTCAAACTCTAAAATCTAAGTTTAGAATTGTGACCTGTTCATCTCTTCTTCCTTAGTGCTTATCACGTAAGGATGTCACTAAATGATTTTAGGCGGAAAAAAGAAGGAAATAACTCATTTTTTTCCCCTTTGATGTTTTCCTTAGTGAGAAGCCACAGAAATGGAGAGTGGAAATAAATAGTGGTCAAAAAAAGGTGAAAACAGTTTGGCAACTGAGTGACAGTCTACCTGTGGACCATCTGAATTGCCACAAACCTGGTAAATATGGTTTTTAATCTATTTAGATAAATTGAAAATGAAAATAGAATTTTACTGGTAGACATCATTATTATAGCTCTTGTGCCCAATTTTAAATAATTTTCCTAAACCTATGTGTAAAACATATTTATTCTGAAAAAAATCATGAAAGAGTGCTTTTTCTCATTATCCTGGATAGAGGAACTTTTATTAAAAGAGATCAAGCAGTAGGGACATAGGAATAAAAATAGGTTAAAAGATTGAAAAGCCATATTTCACACTTTTGTGCACTGTTTAAAATAGTGGTATTTCTGCCTGAATGTCTTCTCTGTGACTGGAGTAAAGGTTCAGATTTCTGGTATTCTATCAAAGATAGTTCGGTCAAAGAATGTCTTTTAGCCCCCAACGTAATTATCTGGCCCACCAAGTCTTCCTCCTTCATTGTGCACCTATAAAACTTGTTTTCGTTGCTCAAGTGGATTTATGGTGTAGTCTTCTTTCACTTACATAGGTCCTAAATGGCTGAATTCGAATATTGCAAGGGTTATCCAAAATTGAATCTGGTGGTTGTAAGACAAAATCCAAGATTTCAAAAGCCTGTAGTTAACTACTGCTGGGAATACAAATATTCCTATTTAAGTGATTGATACCTTTCAAAATTATTTCCAGAAAATGTTTATCCTTCTCCCCAAAATATATTTTAGTTCAGTCACAATAGAAACTTCTCTATTCATATGGCTGAACTGTGTAAGTCCTGAAGAAACTGAAACAAGTTTCTTTTTTTTAAAGATTTTAATTATTTATTTTTAGAGAGAGGGGAAGAGGGGGAGAAAGAGGGATGGAAGCATCAATGTGTGAGAGATACATCATTGGTTGCCTCTTGCACGCCCCCAACTAGGGACCTGGCCTGCAACCCAGGCATGTGCCCTGACTTGTGCCATTGGGAATCAAACCAACGACCTTTCGGTTTGCAGGCCAGCACTCAATCCACGGAGCCACATCAGCCAGGGCAAGAATTTTCTTAAAAAAAAAAATTTTTGCTTGGCAAAAAATACCAGAGGCAAAACAACAGACAAATGATTAGGAAAAGAAATTTTCAGCTCAAGTTCAGAAAAGGGGCTACATTCCCTGGTAAAGAAATTTCAAATCAGTAAGAAAAATATTAATAATTCAATAGAAAAATGATCAAGTAATATAAACAGATTACCAGAAAGGAAATTCAAATGTCATTTTAAAAATAAAAGGTGCTCAACTCTACATACAATCAGAAAAATGTGAGTTTATGTTATATATCATGTTACATACCATCTTTCACCTGTCAGTTTCACGGGGATCAAAAAGTTTGGTGCCACAGTGCTGACAAGGACATGGGGGAACAGGCAGTCAACCTCACTCGTTGCTGTTTGGAGTATAAAGTTGTGTATAGCTTCTTTGGAGGATGATATCCACCAGAATCTTACAACAATATGTATTTGGCCCAGCAGTTTCTTTAATAGGAATTTATTTCACACATATAACCACATGTGCCAAAAGACCTATAAACAAAGCTATTAATTGCAGTATTGTTTACAGTAGCAAAATACCAGAGAAAACATGGAAACTGGGACATAGTAAAAGGTATGGAAGGATACAAATGAGTTCCTGAGGTGTGGAATGGTGAGGGCAGGGGAGGTTCTCAGCTTTGGCTGAACATTAGAATCATGTGAGGAGTTTTTAAAGTTCTCATACCAAGTAAATCCTAATCTCTGGAAGTAGAGCCTGGAAATCAGTAATATTTAAAGTTCTCCAGGTGATTCCATTGTGCAACTTAAGGTTGAGAACCACCAACTTAAATGTTTTATTTTATCTACATATGTTATTTCAGGTGTTTTTTAAAAGATATGTATTACTTTTTTATTAAAAAGAAAGTCTTAATGATGTGAACATATGTGATGTACTTTTGAAACTGCTGTTTTAAAATTTTATTACATAAAGATTAAACCTCTTATGAAGAAATTCATGCAAGACTAAATACCCTTTTCCAATAATGCTAAATAAGTGAAGTATACTAAACATATTTTTCAGAGTCTTTTTGATGCAGTTTGCTTCAAAAAAAGAGTGAAAGTGATTTTGAATATTAAAAGTTAAAACAATTTGCTAATACATTGGTCCAGTGACGACTCTTATGAAAATCAAATTTTTTAATGAAATTGTATACTTGCGTACTTGAGAAACACACTCAGCCCTGGCCGGGTGGCGGGTTAGAGTGTGCCTCATACACCAAGGTTGTGGGTCTAATCCCTGGTCAGGGCACGTGCAAAAACCAACCAGTGAAAGCATGGATAAGTGGAACAATGAATTGGTGTTTCTCTCTCCCTCCCTCTATCCCTCTTTTCTTCCTCTCTGTCTCTAAAATCAATAAAATAAAAATTTTAAAAAATACGCAATCAAACTCCATTTTGGCTCTGGTGTCATAACCTCTTCTCCCCATCATATATTCTTGACGTGTTAGTCTAGAAACTATTTACTACCTTTGGCCCACAACAAGATCCACTGTTGGAAGGAGGGCCTCATTTATATTCAAACAAAGTCCTGATTATAAATTTTAAAGCCCAAAAATGAAAGATCATACGCATTTAAGGAGTTAGACTTCCTATTTCATTGGACTAAACACTTTGGTCAAATACTAGTTTTTCAAGATATTTAGTGGTATAATACTCTTGTGTAAAACAATTGATATCAAAAGCAGGACAACTTAAGAGAGAAAAGTGCCCCTTTACCTGCCATGGGAAGAGAGAATAATGATTTGGAGTTAGTAGGGGAGTAAAACAGTGCCCAGTACAGTGCCGCTCACCCAGTGGGTGTTCAAATAATTGTTGATAATGGTGAGAATATGGAAACCAAAATGTCAATCTACAAGAGTAGACTTAATCTCATCTAAACGTTAATTGTACCATTTATTTTGAAATAAGAGACTTCAGGAGAAAAAAATGGGTGTATATCTAGCCCTGAGACTACCTACATATCCTAGGTAGAATATGTTTTCTCAAATACATGTTAAGATTGGAAAAAAATTGTTTAACAGTAGTGGATGAGGCACAAAAAAATAAAGCAAATTAAAAATATATAATTTTTTTAAGGTTTTATTTTATTTTTAGAGAGAGGGGAAGGGAGGGAGAAAGAGAGGGAGAGAAACATCAAATGGTTGCCTCTCACATGCCCTTGACCAGGGACCTGGCCCGCAGCTCAGGCATGTGCCCCAACCAGGAATGGAACTGGCCGCCTTTCGGTTCACAAGCTGATGCTCAATCCACCAAGCTACACCAACCAAGGCAAAAATATATGATTTTTTAAAAATCTGATTTCTCGTTTAATTTATCATGTTTTCAGTGCTCCAAGAGGGTTTACTATTTAAAGGAATTGTCCTTGCTGATTTTTGTCTTAACAAATTCTCTTAAAGTATAAGATACATCATTCACTTCCTGTCTTTTATTGTGAAATTTAGCAGTATACATGATAGAAAAGCCAGCAGGATGGTAAACAGTTCTGATCTCACTGTCTTTCTAGTTACAGATTTTTCTGAATTAACATTAAACAGTAGCCTGGAAGAAAGGATATCCTTTACTAACATGGTCACCTGCAGCCAGGTGCATTTCAAGTGAAGTGTGCTGGTCCTCTCTCAGGTAGTATGTTCACTTTTTGTTCTCTTTGAATACTTTGTAATGTGTTTTCAATACCTTATGTTTTAGTTTTTCTTCAACATAATGATGACTTAATACATTAGGAATATCGATTACATATCAATAATCACATAAAAGGCTTACCAGATGTTACTGGGCCGTGCAAGTTTTTAACTTCCTTTCTACCTTCTGTAGCCAACCTAATAGCTCAGTTTAATCCTAAACCCAGAGAAACAAAAACAATTTCTTTGAGTGGTAATATCTTTGCACTTTAAATCTGGATATAGAGTAGAGTTTGATTTCAAAAATATTGATGGAAGAGCAAAACCCTGAACAGGTATATAGATTTGACATTGAAAGCAAAGACTTATTAAAAGCAATTTACCCCAGCCCAGTTGTAGGACTAAGCCTCAGGTGTAAATACCTTTTTAAAAATGTTTAATTTGAAATGCTATTGGCCAAAAGGATTAATGGAATAGCATTTTCTATTATCTTACTGTTTTTTTTTGTTGTTGTTTCAGAAACAGTATTAAATAGAATCAGATGAGTAAAATTTCTGATATTATTCCTTCCTAAGTTGTGTTTTGTCCTCAGGCAAGTGGAGATTAGTTAATGTTAGCATAGTTAAGAATAAAATGAACCCTTATTTTAAGAAACAGAATATCTAATTACAGAAAAGATACATAAATTAGTTATATTTCTTTAAGATATTTCATTGAGTGAAGTGGATTGGGATGAGGAAAGTGTATGTGCTCATTTGCTTGGTACCCCCTAAGCTTTTCCCTGGTGCCTGATAGGACCCCCGGACTGAACGGATGTTGTCTGTAGGTGATTGACTCTGCCCCTCGTGTGTAGGACGGTGCTGAGATGGCGTTTGTGTCTACTTTACAGTTACGTGTCTGGGCAGATTTGAAAATGAAAAAACATCAAGTCATAAAACAGTTTGTACACTGTGATTTCTTTTTGCAAAATGAAAATAGATTCATAACATACAGCAAAATATTAACTTTGAGAAGGGTAAGATGATGGGTGATTTTTATTTTATTTATTAATGCCTATTTTTATTTTCAATTCTTAAATCCCAGCATAAGCCCAAAAAAGAAAAAAAAAAATTACAGAGCCTGAAACAGGAATGTATATAAATCTTTGAAGCAGAAAATGGATGAAGATCAGAAGATTCTCTCCGAAAGATGAAGCTGCAAAATGGGGTGACCCTGTCTCAGCTCTGGCTCCGCAGGAGGAGCATTAAGAGAACTGCAGCAATTAACACACAGAGGGTGCAGACTGTCGGTACCACGATCTCCGTCGCCATCTGCATATGGCTTAGCAAAGGCTCTGCAGTGGGAGGGAGAACACCAGCACAAATGGGAACGTGATCATTTTAGCAAATACTGTTTCATCCTGAAAGCTTTACCTGTGTTGGAAAAACTTGGAAAATGGTATCACACTTTCTAATTATTCTCACTTGCTACAAAAGAATTAAATGTTATAAAAATTATGTGAGGGCTTTGGAAAATATTTGAGAAAATATAGGATAAAGAATACCTAAATTTGATTCTTCCATAGGTACTAATAAAGTCTAAATGTATACTAATACTCATACTTACCATAATTTATCTCAGAATATTAGCAGCTATATCACATGGTTTTTATAATTTTTACTGCAGGGATTTGTGAAAGAAAAATCCTTGGCAGACATTTCCAACCTTTCAAAGATGTTATTGGTGTATCTTAAGAAGTATAGGAGTTTCTACATTGAAATTTTGTGAGGTAGTTCTTGCGTAGTTAAGTAATAGTCCTGAAGAGTTAAATGTTAAGCATATTCATATTTCATGTACATGAATATAGTAGTGGACATTGATTCAATACCTGCCTTTAGGTTTTGTGCCAGGGACCCTGATGACCAAGGTAAATAAGGCATAGGCCCTCCTCTAACTGGGATCATAGGCTCAACAATAAATTCTCCATCATGTCTGTACATGATAAAGGTTTATTTTAGTTTAATGGAATATACATCCTTAATATTACCTACTTATTTATATGTGGGAAGAGGGGTAGGCACAGTGGTGTACTAACTTATAAAAATAGCTGAATTGGCAGGGTTTGGTTTAGCACTTTCTGCTTCTGATACCGTAGTAAAGATGTGTTTGTTAAAACAGGAAATATATTTCTCTGATTGCCCTTATAGAGATATAAAGACAAAATTCAAAGAAACAAATGGTATGTGCTGGCATTTCTTGATATAGTTGCGTCTTTATTATTCTACATCTCTGAGCTTTTTAGATCCCATTGCGTAAGAAATGATGCCTTCCATGAGGTCAGGGACCTTGTTTTGTTTATTACTATTTCCCCAGTGCTTAGAACATCCTGCCTACCTTAAAGTGGGTGCTAACAGTTACTTGCTGAATGAATGAATATAATATCTCAAGTGTTCTTTAATTTTTCTTTATTTCCTTTGGTATAATGGTTGAATTTTTCCCTCCTTCCATAAGCCCACTATAACAAAATAATGGATTTATAAGTTTACAGTATGATTCAGGAAGAAAAGAATAGAGTAGCTAAAATGTTTCTCTTTCTGGTAGGTTTTTAAAATACTACTTTAAATGCTTATAAAATAGAAAATTGAAATTGCTTCAAAATAAAAAAACATTTTAATCATTTGGTTTTGGAAGATTGACTTAGGGTAGGTCCACATTTTCAGATTTTGGTAATGTCATTTTCTGTATAATTGTGTGGTTTAATTATCAAAGGGAAGAATTAAAATATACTCACCTGCAGCAAGCATCTGGTTGTTGACAGAGCAAGTTTCCAAGGCTTTGAAGTACCAACTTTCCACCTAATAAAAAGTCACTTGGTGATTAATGTTGTTTTTAATCTGCTTGTAGATAAAAGTAATTAACATTTATTGAACACCAATGTGCATCATTGTGAAAGGGTAAAAAAAAACGGTATTCTTGAGGAGCTCATAACCTAGTGCTTTTCTAGTGAACGCCTACTAGCTTCCATAGTCTCACTGGAGTCACCCTAAAAGAATGTTGGTAAATAAGTGAAATTTATTTTTTAAATTATTTTTATTAAGACAGGCTAAATTACAACATTTATTGTCATTAGCAACATAGAGAGCTAATAGAGAAGATTGTCTGATATTGAAAAATTGGCAATATTTGTTTACATTAAGATTCACCATTTAGCCCTGACCAGGCAGCTCCGTTGGTTAGAGCATCATCCCAATATGCCAAGGTTGTGGGTTCAATCCCTGGTCAAGGCACATATAAGAATCAATTAATGAGTGCATAAATAAGTGGAACAACAAACTGATGTTTCTTTCTCTGTCTCAAATCAATCAGTAAAAAGATATATTTTTAAAAGATACAACATTTAGAATGACACTTAAAGTCTTTATGGACTAATATAACCTAAACAAACAGGGCTCCTGCATTACTGTAGTCTGCTCTTAATATTCTGCATGTTAGGGGTGAATTTTAAGATGTGCTCACCCTGTTCTAGGGCAAATGAACAAATAGGTTGTACTAGTTAGGGTAAGAGACCCTAAAGGGCCCTGCTCTCACATACCCCTGTCCTCTTTCGTGGAGGAGAGGGGAGGGAGGTGCTTGCCAAACTCTGTGCCCCCCAGCTGCCGAGCTCTTCTAAAACCCAGAGTGAGTAAGATGGAGGACTAGTCCTACCTCTCTTGGATTGGGAAAGCCATTGGCGGTAATAATCTTCTTATAATACTGAACTGAAGCCTTTGGATACCGCGGCTTATTTCTGTTTTTAAATTCGACATAGTAGAATCCGTATCTCTCTGAGTATCCTTTCTCCCATTCAAACTTATCCAAAAGAGACCAGGAAGTATACCCTTTTATGTTAGCACCATCTTTTATAGCTGCAAAGACATTGTATTCCACATTTAATACATTTCATTTACTTGGAAAAATAGTATTGGGAAGATAAATGTATTCACTTAGAAACATGTTTTAGTCAGTCTTGTGTATGAAGACTGTTGGTTTGTATCTCACCTTTTAGCATTTCATTTATATATCCTTTAAGGTATTGAATTCTCCACTTGTCACATAATTGAGTGCAGTGTAATTTTTGAGGTGCTCCATTTTCCATCACATATATGGGAGGATCACCATATTGAGTCTGAAAGTGAGTCACAGTAATGAATATCTTTAAAAAATCCAACCTAAGGTGGGTTTCTCAGTCTGAGGTACATATAGACACACGTGTTCAAGCCTGCCGTGTTTTAACCACGTGTGTTTAGTATTTAGTAAATGCCAGTTCAGACGTTTATTTAGAGATGAATGCAAACAGGAGGCAAATTCATATGAAAGAATACATTTCTCAATAAATCAGCATCAGTGTAGAGAAAATGTACCTCAGGTCTTGTTCTTACCCACATATTCCATTTCAGGTGAGAAGGGCAGCAAAATAATTAAATGTAGGATAAGACTTATAGCTACAGTTATATAAATTGAAATGGTTATTATAGTAGGCATTGGTCTATAAGGTCTAAATCAGCCTCTGAAATGTGAGTAACTGGATTTATTTTATTTTGTTAACTTTAAATGTAAGCACCTGCGCTTAAGCTCTAAGACCATGAGTTCCGATAAAAAATGCCTTTTAAATAGCTCGGTGTAGTGGTCACCTGAGCGAAGTTGAGGAGCCTCCTTAATCCCCATGGCACAGAAGATAGCTGCTGAGACCCCATATCAGGCCAGTTGGGGTCAACCAGTTCTAGTAAGTCACGATCGTTCTGGTAGCTGGGCCCCTGGCGGGAGGAGGAGTTCCTTTCTGTGATGTACCGAGTTGTAAAATGACCTAATCCTAAGAAGTCAGATGTGCCTTTAATGTAGCTCTTTTCCTGGAGTGAAAACACTGGTAACCTTGACATATCCAGGCCTTGTTCTGCACTCTTTCTTCCTATTGAAAGAGAAAAACAATTTAACAAAGTTTTACTTTCTCACAATCATTTTATGTACTAGGATGATACTGACATGTTGACATAAAACCTGTCATCCAAATCCTGGGCTTTGGGATTTATTTGTATGGAAAATGTAACCTTAGCTTTTCAAACTGGAATTTTGACATTTGAATACTGTCCAAAAATTTAAAAGTTTATATTGCTTAAAAGTAATACTTTCATAGATTATTCAGTAAGTGGTATGAAGACATGTGTGTAGCCATCTGGAAAATAGTGGAGTTGGATTCCTATATTTTCATTTAATCAAAAAGTGGTGACTTTGGTTGCCTCTGGGAAGGGAACTGAAAGGCCAGTGCGGGGTGGGGGGACACACGGTCGCCTTCGTGCTCTGTTGTAGGGTAAGTCAGATGGTACACCTCTGTGCTGAGAAATGTTGTCCTGGCTTTCAACATTGTAAAAATATTTGTCCTTTCACTGATCAGTTACAAATCCGTTTACCCTACATTTTACTCACACATGTAAAAGGATATATGTACGAAGATCTTCACTGTAGATTGAGTAGCAAAAGGTTAGAAACAATCTAAACATCTGTCAGGAGAGACTGCTTAAACAAATGACGGGATGTCCCTCCGTACCCAACGCTGCAGCCATTGGAGTGCACGAGGCAGTACTTTGTATGCCACCGTGGAAAGAATGCCAGGGTGCGTGCTTAAAAGAAACAAGATGCACAGTGTTGTCTACAATAAGCACGATAACCAGTGCCACTCGCAGCAGCGCTTTCGCTCACGTGGGCACGGTCCATGCCCAGAAGTGTGCTTCCTCCTGGGGAGGTGAGGGCAATGGGGAGGGGAGGGGGCAGAAGGCTGACTTTGTACTTTCAAATTTTTGAAACATGCATGGCGTTATATAATCTATGCAAAAAGTTTTAAATGAATAAATAAAAGTAACATTTTTATGAGTTGATATAAAATATAACCATAAAAATGTTTCCACAGAGGCTATTGATTTAAGTAAATGAAAAGTTTGTATTATTAAATACCTTTCAACTATTAGCATGTTATTACTTTCAGTTAAATTTAGTAACTTGAGAAAAACCACAAGTTATTGCCGCTATTGTCTTTACTACAATAGCCACTCGCCACATGTGGCTCTTTGAATATGGCTACTGAGTTAAAGATAGTATGACTGCGTCTTTAATTCAGTCACACTGAAGTACTGAGTTTTTTATTTTAATTTTAATAGACAAATGGCACAGGCTGTCATTGAATAGCACAGATATACATTATCTGCATAATGTGTAGCTGTATATATCATATCTGTGTATATATACATTATTCATAACATTTCCGTCATCACCAAAGTTGGTCAGCATTGGTCTAGAATTACTTTTGTTCATGTTTATTGTGAATAAAAGGGTGCTTGAGATGCCTGGAAGTAATTTGTGAACAAGATTTCAAGCAGATGCTTTCACTACTAAAGAAAATATTAACTGCTCAGAGGATCTTTCCACATTGTACAAAGGAAAAGTTCAGCCCAGTTTGCACTTGAGTTATCACAGAGTTGTTCGGGATGATTGGCCTCAAGCCAAGATCTGCTCTATGACAAATAATCTGTTTAGCTTTTAGTGCAATCCTGTGTGGCTCCTGCAATGGCCTCTGAGGCCCCAGGTGAGTGAACGCACTGTGCAAATGATGGGCGGTGCCTACAGGAACACAGGCATTGTCTCTGGTCACAAGGGGTTTTTCCTTGGGCATCTTGAGGAAATCGTTTCCAAGGTTTTAAGTGTAAGTCTATAGACGTGTCACACAACTGGTTATTGTCAAAAGATTTTTTAGAGATTTTGTCTAATCCTTCATTTTCAGATGATAAAGCCGACACCGAAAGAGGTGAAGCACCTTGCCCTGTCACTCACTGGTTAGTGGCAGGGTTGGAACCAGATAAGCCTGATAAATGGTGCTTCAGAAAGGGAAAGTGTTGACATGTTGCCAGTTCTCAAACATCCGGGATAGCCTTGTTGTGTGAGATTGTAACCTATTTCAATATCATCCTTGTCACTCTATTTTTAGTGGGGTGTGGGCTGATACCTCCAAATTACACAGAGATAATACACTTAGATTCCTATGGCCAGACACTGCTGGTTGCCTGCCCAGTAGTCCCATGCCTGTCTTCTTTGCCCTCTTCTAAGGACCCAAATCCTTTATGGGAGTCCTGGCCCCTCCCTGGCCTCTGAGGACCTCGTCCTGGTGGTCTAGGGCACTCCAGGGTATATGGTTCTGTCCCTTGAGGCATGAAGGGGAAGCAGCTTTGGGTGGAAGCTGTTTCCTGGGAAGATTCTCCTTGTTAGAAACAGATATGACAAAGCTATTTCCTTTTTTCTGCCCTTGGGTGTTGATGTGTAAAGATGTGATGCCTGGAGCTGCTGCAGCCATCTTGTAGCCATAGAAGTGGAGGTGCCAGAGTGGAAAGATGGAATGAACCTGAGTCCTCAAAGACATCCCTGAGGGCTGGATTAACCTAGCCCTGGACCATCCTCCTCTGGACTCAGGTGAGATGATAAATTCCCAACTTTCCAAGTGACTTTAGTTGGGGTTTTCTGTTATGTGGCACTTAAATGCATCCAAACTGATACAGCCTTGTGAGCTCTACCTGTCTTTATTGTCTGACACTGGAAACCAGAGCTTGGAAGGAATTTCCTGAGTGTCAGAAAGAACTGGCAATAGAACTGACACCACCCCCAGCAGTGTCTTTGATTTCTCTCTCCACTGCAGTTAAAATGGAGTGCAGTGAGTGAGAAGACAGGACAGCAGGACACAAAAGAGCAGCTGAGAATTGCTGAATTTTTCTCCTGGGTTCTAAACTTCTTTGGATTTGGCTGTCCCCCCCCCCACACCCCTAATTCAAATAGCCAGTTCTCAGTTCTTTGGGGGTGAGGTTATCCCTTGAGTGCTTCATTCAAGCCCAGTGTCTTCTACCCCTGCCTTCTGGTCATTTCACAGGAGTTCATTACAGTTGCTGGGGTATCTGGAGTTTAGAAATGGATCTCGGCTCACCAATACTCTCCTTCATGACCTGGGGGTAGTCACCGGCATAAACGGGGTTGGCAAACCAGCCCAGGCAGAATTGTAGGTATCTCTCGGCAGCTTCTATGTCCTTGGGATTACTAATGTCCACTGGCTCCCCCCACTCGCAGTTTAATGAAATCCCCACCAGCCCTAAAGGAAAAGAAAGAAAAAGGGGTGACAAGAGTGAGATCACTCCTCTGGGCACTAGTCTGTTCTCTGCACATGCGTGTTGGTGACGCTCACCTTGCTGCTTGCTGCGCCATGTGTTGTTGTAGGAATGCCAGGCTTGGGCGTGCGCCTGAAAGAGGAAGGAATTCATCAGAGGTGTCTCACCCCCCCCCCCCCACTTCTCTCCTCCCTTTCAGACGGAGGTGGCCTTTCTTTCCTAACTCTAGAGATCCAGGTGGAGTCCTGCCATCTTCACGAGTCTGGCCTTGATCATCCCAATCCATAGTCTCCCATCCTCTGACCTCCAGAGGCACTTACTCTCTTTGTACGATAGAGGAAACGAGGTCTACATCTGGCATTAACACACAAACCACAACTTTGTGTTATTACTGCTCAGATTTTTGCTGAAACTTCTCATGTTCCTGGTTGTTCTCTGGAGGCACGAGGCAGTGCTTTTCCCATCATGAGCTCAGGAAGCTAGGAATATACCAAGCATCTGGAATAGTCTTGAGAAATGGGATTCAAAATGTGCCAACCTACCTTCTTTCCATATTCTACCAGTCTCCACTGATGTCTTCAGAGCTCTGCTCTTTAAATACTCACAGTTTAAGAAATCATAAGCCAAATATAGAGAGAAAAAGTTCTCTCCCCAACATGAACTGGAGGGTCTGCTATGTCACCCAGTGGCCCCTTGCCTTCCTGCTTGATCAGATTATCCATTTTCTGCCCAGTGTCCATTGGAGCCTCATGCCCCTGTCCTCCAGCCTCCATCACCTGTAACCTCCTCTGTGTCCTGTAATGTGACCCAATCCACTTCCTTCCCAGGCCTTCCCGGGAGCCTTGTAACCATGGTGAGGCCCCTTCAGCATCGTTGAATTTCTTTTTCACTTCGTGCCCTAACTGAGCTTGGTCGTCCTGAAAGACCACCTCCCCTGCAGCTCTTTCCAGCAGAGGCCATTTTTCCCCACGTCCCACACACCTTAGGGAAGTGCCTGCCTTGCTCTTTATCGCTGCTTCTAAACGATTGTCCTTCCTCCTCCAAAATCCAAAAGACTAGGGATCTTTTGAAGTCCATGCTCTCAGAGGAGTGCTCTTTACTTCAACCTCCCGTTACTTCTGCTCATTCGTTGAAGATGTTAGCCCCTAGTTCCTGTCATTCCCGCCCCCTCCTGTCACCATTGCACACAACACAGTTTAGACCTGTAGGTGACAAGTTTTCCCATGCATGTGCTCCATCCCTGGGCTAGATTGTAAGCCCTAGAGAGCAGCCACTATATATCATCTCAGCCACAGTGTCCAGCGGAGTGCTGGACGGCAGGACACTCCCACCTCAGTCCCGTGGAAGGAAAACGGATGGTCTGAAAGTGCTGTGGGATATGCTGGCTCCGACGTGGGGCTTGGAACCCTGGGGCAGGCCAAGCTGACACTGGGGCTCATCGCTTCCCGCTGAACCCAGACCCCTCCCAGAAGGACCCTCCTCACCTTAATGATGTGGTGTGCCGCCTTGTACAGGCCTGTGCCGTGGAGCCTCAGGCCTGGCGCATGCTGGCCTGTCTCATAGCCTTTTAATGCCATTGTCTACAGGGATGGCAGATGGGGACCAAAGGACCCGTGAGCAGTGGCAGGGTACACGTGGTCTGGGAAGTGGGTTTTCTCACCTGGAGAGGGGCCCTGCTTACCCAGGGATCGCTGAAAGTGACCCAGTGCTTCACCCGGTCCCCAAAGGCCTCAAAGCACAGATTGGCGTAATCACTGAAGTAGTTGGTCATGCTCACGTTCTGCCACCCACCATACTTGACCTGGAGCAGCTGAAAATAGAGAAGTGGAGAGAGGAACAGGTGCCCCAAAGGTCTGTCTGCAGAAAAGACTTGGAGCTTTTTGGCCGAGTGCGTGGGAGAAACATGGGTGATCTCAGAACATGGGTGATGTTTAGAGGAGAGGGGAGCCAAGATGCAGGGTGTTGAGCATTAAGACTTGAAGATGGTGGAAGGGATGAACCACGATATGACATGAATGTGGGTGACCTGTGTGGCATACTGTACACAAACAAGACTGGGAGCAGAGACGGTGTGAGGCTCCTGCTTAAGAGGAATTTGATAGGGTGAATAGTTAAGAAGATTTGCCAGGGGAAAGAGGTCTGACCATGGGGGAAGAATCTTGAATATACATTCTGAAGCAATAAGATAGTGGGCATGAAAGCTTTGATTAGGATTTTGAGGGCTGTGCAGATGTCAGCAACCTCAGAGAAGCCTCTGTTAGGAGAGTGGATTCTGCTTTCTTCCGCAGAGGGCTCTCTCCTGCCCAAAGGCTGAGGGCAGGTTTTCCCAAGATCTATCATATTACCTACCAAGCTCTCTGTGGTGGGTTTGAGGGGATGCTAAAGTGAAGGCAATCAACCAAGGAAGACCCTGGGAGTTTGTCTCCAGTTCATCTGCCGAAAGCCTGCCCTTTGCCCCCAGCCCCCAACCCCAACTTAGAGGCCTCTGGTGACTCCCCTTCCCACAGAACAAACCCGTCACCTTAGCCCCACAGTTGAGGCCATTAGAATTACTCCTTCAGTCTCTATCCTCCCCTCTTCCAGCCTGCTCCCCAAACTCTAGCCAAATCACTTGCGCAGCGCCCCCCCAGCCTCCTTGCCACGCCCCTCTAGCCAGAATGCCCCAGCCTTTCAGAGGGCCAATCAGATTTCATCTTTCTTCAACACCTCCCCAAAGCCACGTCTCTATTCTCTGACCTCCCGCCACCCTGTGCACAGAGTTACGTACAGGCTCCTCTCCCGGCTAGTCTGTGATCTGTGTGGGCCTTGTTGAATCAGTGAAAGAAGTCACTTGAACAGTGATATCTAACAGTACTATTCTTAAGCATTTTGAGACTTGGAAATTGCTGGGGGCTCCCATACGAGCACATATGGTGCTGGCTCAAACAAATGAGGAAAAGGCTAAATGAACTTGTTATTATACCATGTCATCAGATGTTATATTCAAAAGATATTTTTTCTTTATAGTATGAGTTGTTTTTGAGGACAAATATTTTGGGAAAACATCAAGATGCACACTTATCACTTACTACAAACATCAGGTAAACCAGCGCAACCTCCCTGTCATGGGTGAGCCAGAGAGATTTCTTCTTCACTCCTTCCCATCTTTTTCTCCAGGCCCATCTGCCCCACCTTGGCTGCCCCAGGCGTCCAGGTCAGGCTCCCTCCTGCTGAGCTGAGCTCCCCGTGGGCCTCTGCACCTGCACAGCCCTCACCTGCGGGAGATCCCAATGGTGCAAGGTCACGATGGGGGTGATGTTGCTCTTCAGAAGGGCATCGATGAAGTCACTGTAGAACTTGATTCCCTTCTCGTTCACATGGTCACCTGAAGGTGAGATGAAAGAGGGCTTGATGAGGACCATGGCCTGGCCTTCTGAAATGTAGCATTCGTAGGCCTGAAGGTCCCTCAGCCCACCGGCACTTGGGCCTCAGAGGGGTGCTGTAGATGCTCCACGCAGCCCAGTTGCCTGCAGAGCCTGTGCGAACTGCTGCCGGAAGAAACCACATCTGTGGTCTCCCCACCCAGGACTGTGGTGTCCCTACAAAGCTAACGTGGCCTAAAGGGGCCACACTTGGGCTAGAGAGGGGCTGCCCTCTCTTACCTCGGACACCAGTGGGTAGCAGCCGGGGCCAAGACAGGGAGAATCGGTAGTGGTTCACCTGCAGCTCCCTCAGCAACATGATGTCCTCCTGGGCAGAGAGGGCGACAGGCAGGGCAAGGTCACCTGGGGCCCTGGGGTGGGCAGGTAGGGGGCTCCCAGGCCAAGGCTTACTTCTGTTTATACTCCCAGTGCGATAGGTGCGAGACCACCTGTCTCCGCTTCTTCCTGGGGGTATGCCAAGAGTCAAATAAAACACGGGATATGGGGGCACTTGGAGAAGGCCCTTGGGATATTCCTAATAAACTTGGGTGATGAAGTCCCCAAAAAGTCAATCCAGAGGGGAAAGTGGGTGCTGAGCAGAGGGACTGAAGATGAGCTGGTCCCATTCCCTCCACAGGGGCTGACGCACATGCGGGATCAGGGATTCAGGCCACTGTGGCCTATAGGCCCTGGTCTGTGGCATCTGCGTTTTGGCTACCCATCACTCAGCTACCCCACCGAGGCCCTGGCTCAGGTAGGGCCCTGCTTTCCTTTCCTCCTACATCTGTATTCCCACATCCTGCACACGCCCCCAGGCCCCAGTCCCAACTGGCCCCGTCCCCTTTGGTGGGGAGTGTTCAGTGGAGCACTGGGTTAACACTGTCACCTGGACTCCCCCAGTATGTCACTGCCCACCTCCCAGCTAGCTGTGTGCTCAAACTCCTCCCCACCCCTCACCACACACACCCTTCACTCACCTGGACCTTGTAGTAGCCATTACAGGCCACATCTGCTGTCTCATCCCCAAGCACCTTTCCTTTCCCGCTGTGCGTGAAGGCATCCCAGATGCTCGGCCCTTTCCCATCCTGGTCCCAGGCACCCTCAGTCTGGAAAGCGGAACTGCCCACCCCCCAGGAGAATCCTGCAAGTAGAGACCCTGAGCTGGGCTCTGGGCTCTCCCACTCCCTGCCCAGCACTGGGACCATGGGCTGTGCTCACCAGGCCACAGGGCAAGCCCCGCCCCCAGCAACCTGCCCCTGCCTCTCTGGAACTGGAAGCGTGTGGGGTGGATGGGGGGAGACATGATGCATTAAAATATTTTTTTTGTACAATCTTAGCCTCATTAGCATATTATCTGTATAATAATTGAAAAAGTCTGTTAGAGCTTCTTTTATTTTTAGAATAATTATATGGAGTTACTTTCCACATTCTACCTATTAGGAAGCTAAAACACAAAACTTGTTGGCAAGCTGGCCAAGGTGGCCAGCTGGCAGGCAGATGGACAGACCAACAGAGGAATGGACATACCAAGTGGGAAGGTTCCATAGTAGAAGGAGGCCTCTTCTGGGGACCCCTTCCTGGTGGCCCCCAGCCTGGACGCCAGCAGTAGCACCCACCAAAGGGTGACAGCTGGCGCTGGCTTCATAGCACCCAGCCCTCCTCCATTCCTGGAAAAGCACACCTGACAGGTGGAGGCCCATGCAGCCAGGGCTGGGGGGCCAGGCCCCAGCTCGGGGCAAAGGCCAGAAGGGGAAGAGGACGGGAGGAAGATGGGAGGAGGAGGGGGTACTTCATCTAGAGAGGTGTTGGCTCTGCGGGGAGCAGGCTGAGGCCAGGCACCAGATATAACTCCCATGTGAAACACTGAGGGGGAGATGAACTCTGGGCTTGGGAGCTCTGGGTCTGGTGGGGAAGGCTCCAAACCAACCCTACTCCCTGTGTGATCGGAGAGACCCAGCCCATACCCTGTGAGAGGCCCTGATCTAATGGGGAAACCACCTCTGCCTTGGAGAAGCTCCAGTCTGATGGGGGAGGTGGGACAACCATGGAGCTATGGCACACCTCCACTTACACACTGGTGCATGCAGAGGGGATAGATACCCCCGCCCCAAGCTGGGAACCCTGAGTAGTGTTGCCATCCAGGGGCCTCCAGTCCTGAGGGTCAGAGCAATTCCCCTCACTGGGATCCCCTCTGATGCCAGCCTTGCCCACCTACCTAGGATTGTTCCTGGTCCCGGACACCCCCAGAGCAGTACCTGGTAGCCGCAGGGCTCCCAGGCTGACCCCCAGGGCCTTATGCTGCCCCCTGACAGCAGAGCCCACAGCTGTGTGGAAGGCTCTGGTTGGGGGTGTGGTCAGTGGCCTAACCCCCCATACAAAGACCTTCAATATCCCTATTCAGTGGTGTGGGCAGGAATGCTGAGCTGACCAGTGGGGCCTGAGTCAGCAGTTGGGCAGTTTGCCCTGGGTCCAGGAGAATCCAGTCAGCCCCATCCCAGGGCAGAGGGGCAGTGACCCCATCCCCCTGACCCTTCCTGGGCCTGATATGCCACACTTTCCTCTGCTAAGCTTAAAGTAGGTCTATCGGGGTGGGATCAGCGTGTGTGGGCATCTGTCTCTGTGTCGAACTCTCCCTGCTGCTAGAGAGAATTCGCTGTAGAAGGTAATGTTGGTTTTTCCACCTTACTTTCCTCTCTTTGGATGCCTTACTTATTCCTTCACTCATTCAACCAGGACTGTCTGCTAGAACACGCCTTCCCTGGAGGTTCAGCACCTCCTTCTCCCTACCATGGCTGCTCAGGTCCCCTACTGGAGCTTCCTGCACTGTAGTGTCCCCTCCTACCCAACCCCCCTTACAGATCCCTTCAACTCACTCAACTTGCACCTCACTCACTCCTCTTTAGCTGAGCCTTCACTGTGGGTCTTTCAACTGGGAGGAGTTCACCCCTTTTAGTTGATTAATTTCTTTCTATTCATCCTTCAACTCTCCTATATGGGCAGCAGCACCTCCTCCAGGAAGCCTTCCAGGACCTACCCACCCCCAGATCAGGTTATGTGCTGCAGGTTTACCCCTCCAGCCCTGCACGTCCATGCCTGCTGTTTAAGTACCTGTGTCCCTTGCCCATTTATAGACTACTGAGAGGCAGGGGCCTGCCTGCCTTGCTCAGCCAGCATTCCTACCCCCAGCACTTAGTTGGCACTCAGTCATGTGAGTTGAGTTTAAATAACACAATAATTGCCCTGGCTGGGTAGTTCAATTGGTTAGAGCATCATCCCAATATGCCAAGGTTGTGGATTTGATCCTAGGTCAGGGCAATACAGGAATCAACCAGTGAATGCATAAATAAGTGGAACAACAAACTAATGTTTCTCTCTCCCTCTCCCGCTCCCTAATTAATCAATAAAAAAATTAAATAATGCAATAATTATCCTAAAAATGCTTCCTATAATCCAGGTATTTTTACATATTGAGTCCTCCCAGCACCCCTTGCAGAGAAGCAGCCTCAGCTTTGCTGGGGGGAGAGGGTGCGGATTTTCTGGCCCCCAGCAAGGGCAGGATTGGAGTGCTGTGCAAATAGAAGCAGCCCCTCTTGGCCTGACGCCAGCCTGGAGGTGGCCCTGCTCTGAGGCCTCCACCACTACTGGACCCATTCTGAATTCCTCCAGGCCTCCCACCCTGGCAACTGTCCAGAGCATCGCTGAGGGGAGCCTTGGGGCAGGTGTCTGGACACAGGCAGGGGCTGCTTTCCCTCTGGCTTCCCCCCACCCTTACCTCAGGGGCCCAGCTAGGGGCTGGCACTGTCTCCCTTGGGCTTCCACCACCAAAGGCTGTGGTAAGGGGGTTAAGGCTCTCTCCTCCTAGATTCTGAGGCTCCCCAGGCACATTCGTGGGGCAGAAACTGCTTCTCGGAGTGGATGTCAGGGCTGGTCCCTCAGCAAATATGCAGTGAAGGGATGGGGTTTGCTGAGAAGTGCTATCTCCCACCACTCTCCATCCTTTCCTTCTCAAACACTTTCTGAGTCCCGCCAAGTGCTACAAGAGGCACTGGGGTGAAATGGGACTTGGCCGGCACCCTCCTGTAGCTCTGGTCTGGCGGGGGACAGGGAAAGGGACATGGCTCTAAACACGGTTCAGAATGGTCCGCCTCTAATGGTAGATGGGTAGGATGCTGTGGAGGCTTGGGGAGCTGCAGTTGGCCTCACAGGGGACGGAGCACTGGACATGATACTTGAAGGATGGGAGGCGTTTGCTAGATGGTAAGGAGTGAGGAAGGCAGGGGAAGTGACTAAGGGGACAGTGTGAGCAAAGGCCCCGAGGTGGGTTTGGGGACCTGTGAGATTTTCTTTCAAGTCTGTCCTGCAGAGGCGGGGCTGTGTCCTCAGGGTGAGCAGTCCACTGGACAGCCACCATCTTGGCCATCTTTCCTGTGGGTGGATTGTCACAAGTGTCCATGGCTAGTGATGGGCCCTTTGCGCTGGAGCTGGTGCCTGCCCCTCCAGGCTCATGAGCCCTGGGGACTCCACTCTCTGGGCTGAAGTAGGCAGGAAACATAAAACTTTAAGAGCTGATGTCACCTCTGAAAAATGCCCTCTTCTTGCAGAGCCGGGGGCCCAGTGTTTGTGTTGGAGGGTCTGCTGGTCGGCCTGGCATGGCCAAGGCTGCTTGGGGTCTGTCTGTAGACTTGGTCTCCACCGTCTGATCCTGTTCTTCCATGGCTCTGAGCCTGGCTCTGGCTGGAAGGATGTGGGCCTCACAGCTGGGTGACCCCTACTGACTCCCTCCCTCATGTGTACACACTCCAGGGGCTGCTTGGGCCCTGAGACCTGGAACAAGCAGGGCAGGACCCTTCTCTTGGGTTGGGGTCTGAAGTTCCTGGGCCAGGTCTGGCTGGGAGTTGTGCTGTGGGAGGGGTGGCTCTTGAACCCCTATAGTTTCCCCCTCTTCACTCCCTGCCAGAGGCTGCAGGGGCCCAGACCTATGACTTCTCGGGAAGGGACTTGGTAAAGGCCAAAGGTCTGCTCTTAGGTCCTGGGGAGCCCTGATGGGTCCCAGGCATGCAAGGATGGACGTGGGGGAGGCGCAGCTCAGGGACTCACTAGGCTCTCCAAGCCTGTGCTGGGCCTCCGGATCCTTTAGAGAGAATTGAGGGGTGAAGTGGGAAGGACACTGGGGATTCAGGAAAATGGATTCCTACGTCCACGTAGCCAGGAACTGGCTGTGGGGTCCAGTGACAGGCACTTCCTCTCTCTGGAACTGAATCTCCCCATCTATGAAATGAAAGTCGCTCTTTCAGGGTCCTGGCTGACAGTGCAGGGCCCAGCAATGCTCACCCTGGCCATAGGAGCTTATCTTCTCTTGGGGAGGGGCACTTTCTAGGTCCTGCCCACTGCCTCCGCTCATCCCAGCCCTCCTCCCTGCAATAGCCCTGAAGCCCATCTCAGCCCTGCCAGACCCTCAGGGCTTGGTCCCAGTGTGCTGTGTGACCTGGGACCGCCACTGCCCCTCTCTGGGCTTTATTTTCCTCCTCTGCAAAAACTAAAGAGCCCAGCTGGATTCTATTAAAGAGGTGGCAGGCTATTTTCAACTATCTGGGTGTTGATTTTGTGGTAGGCAGGGAGGCTGGTCAGAACAGCTTTCTGGGGAGCAGAAGTTCAGGGACAGGAGAGGGGTATTTGGTTTATAATGAGCACTCTGGGCCTGAGTCAGACTTTCTCCTGACCTTCCTTCTGAGGCCAGAGCAGAGACAAGTCTGTGACAGGCCTTCGGGGGAGGGGTTGGGAAACAAAGTGGAAGGATTGGGGAGAGCAGCTTCTGGAGCAGAATAGGGCAGGGTTAGGACCGAAGCCTCTGGAGTCAATTAGAACGTTGAATCGCAGCTCAGCCTTTGCCAGCAGAGTGTTACACACAAGTTACTGAACTTTCCCAAGTTGTTTTTTACAGATAAATGGGAATGACAATAGTACCTGCGTCACAGGGTCACTTAAACATTAAATGACATGTAAATGTAAAGGCTTAATGCAGTGCCAGCAAAGAGAAAAGCTCCAGTAAATAATCCCTGTCATCAGCATTATCATATTGTCAAGGATGAAACCCAACTCTGCCCTTGGCACTGCGCCTTCAAGGAGAGCTGCTACTTGATGGCCTGACAAGAGGTTTCCATGATCTGAGCGCTCTGTCTGGGAGAGGCCAAAATCCCTCCACGCTGTGGGCTCTGCAGGAGCCAGGCCTCCCGGTCCCTGCTGAAGCCAGAGCTCTGCTCCTGAGAGCCCCGTCAGAGCCCACAGGCCAGGCGCCAGGGGGTCAGCTGCTAGCTCTGGCTCTTGTGAACAAAACTCAGGGCCTTTGGCTTTCTTGGTGCGGATGGTCACTTCCAAAGTCCACTCCATGTCTTAGAGCCTCCAACCGTTCATTATTAAAATGTTCAAACACAGAACAGTTGGAAGAGCTGTACAGTCCACACCGCCAGCTCACCATTGACACTATTTTACGGCATTTGCTTTATTGTATGTCAGTCTCTCTATTCTTCCTTCCACCCAGTGACACATCTCACTTTTCCGACGCATTTCAAAGTAAGCTGAGATGTCAGTTCACCCCTAAACACTTCAGCAGGCATATCATTAACTGTTTGTTTATAATTCTTTTTTGGGGGAAGGTAAAGTTTGCTGACAGTAAAACGCACAAATCTTAAGTGCACTATGTGAGTCTGACAGACCCTGTGGGCCACCAAACCATGTTAAGATGTGGAACACAGGTGTGTTCCTTTCTGACTCACGCTGCATCTTCCCGAGGGCTTGGGGGGAGTTCCCTCGGGCCTCAATGGCGGGGGTCTGGGCCGCCTCGTTTCCCTCTCAGCCCTGGCTGTGAGGCGCATCTGTGGCCTGGCTCCAAGCGGGCACATGGGACTTGAGTTAAGCATTTCTGTGTCATCCTATTCTCTCTTCTCCCCGATTCCCTTGTCTATTATTTTTCAATTCTCTGAAGTATATACAACTCTGCAAGCTGGTTCTCAAATCCTTTTTTTGGAACGAGACTGAAGGAGTGCTGCATAAATAATCAGGTTGGAATTTTCAGGATATTTCAATGGTTTGTGGTATCCAAGTATGTGAAAATTGAGGCTGTTCCAGTAAATCTGGAATGAATTGACACCCTATGCATGGAGTACGAATGTGTGTATACAGTATGTAGTGTACACACACACACACACACACACGAATTCCTTTCTCAGTCCAGATACTGGCATTGGTAGTGAAACCATCCCTTCTACACTGAAAGATCCCACTCACTGGTGGCCTTGCTGCCCAGGATCCCTGAGGGCGGAGGATGGGGAGAGGGTGGTGGTTGAATAGTGTGGCCTTGGATGGCCTCAGGCCGGCGTCTGCGAACAAGAGATGATGAGGGTGACAGGTCTGGAACCAGCCTGCCGTGTTGGACAGCACATCCCCATCAGAGCTATTTGGTCTGAATTCCTCTGCTGCGATTTCCTGGGTCTGACCTTGCATTTCCCCCGTCTCTCCTCCACTTGTGGGGGATCCCTGGGGCGGCTGCTGAAGACACCAGCCAAATCCTCAGGTTGCAGTTCATGAAAGGTGGAAAGGATGAAGATGCAGGGTGGGGAGAGGGGAGGAGTCTCAGTGAAAATGGGGGAAAGCCTCTTCAGAAAACAAACACAACAAACTACAAAACTCCACAAAAAAACAAAAAATAAAAGTAAAAAAAAATGATCTCCTCAGCTTTTCTCTCCCCAGGACATTCTCTGGGTCTGTCTTCCAGAGCATCTATCACAGACCTCGCTTCAATTTTATTTAGGGGGCTGCTAGATTAGAGTGGCACTCCTCATCAGATTCTAATCTTGTCTGTTATTATGCAGCATTGAATATCTGTGGCTTTTGCCCCAGGTAACACTGTTTATTTAAGGAAGGAATGAATTAAGGATTTTTTTTCTTTCATCCTTGAACAGATGATGAGAGAACAAGCTCAAGGGATCATCCCTGGGCAGGGAGCAGGCCTGGGGTAAGGGTTTGGGGGTCCTGGTCTGACGAGCCTCCGAGGTATGTACAGTCCCTCATCTGGGAAGAGGCCCCGTCTTGGAAGAGAGGAGCCTGGGTCCTTCTACAGAGAGATGACTCTATCGTCAGGAATAAGTATCCATGGGCCCAATGAAGATCTTGGAAGTTTTCTGAAACAATGGGCAGGGATTAAAAATTTTGCCCTGGTGGGTGTAGCTCAGGATTGCTGGTTCGATTCCAGAACAGGGCACGCGCCTGGGTCGCAGGTCAGGTCCCCAGTGGGGGATGCATGAGAGGCGACCAAACACTGAAGTTTCTCTCTCTCTTTCTCCCTCCCTTCCCTTCTGTCTAAAGATAAATAAATTAAATCTTAAAAAAAAAAAACATTTCAACAACAGTGAAAGATTTTTGCCCTGGCTGGTGTGGCTCAGTGGATTGGGTGCTGGCCTGTGAACTGAAAGGTTGCTGGTTCAATTCCCATTCAGGGCACATGCCTGGGTTTAAGGCCAGGTCCCCACTTGGGGGCCTGTGAAAGGCAACTGATCTTTTGCACATCAAGGTTTCTCTCCTTCTGTCTCCCTCCTTTCCCCTCTCTCTAAAAATAAATAAATAAAATCTTTTAAAAAAGATATTGAAAGATTTTATATAATTATATAAAATTCAACTAAACAATACAAATATAATGACATAAAATTAAAATATAAAAATTACCATTTATACAAACAACCCAATTAAAAAATGGGCAAAAGACCTGAACAGACACTTCTCCCAGGAGGATATACAGAGGGCCCAGAGACATATGAAAAGATGCTCAGCATCACTAGTCATCAGAGAGATGCAAATTAAAACCACAATGAGATACCACTTCACACTGGTGAGAATGGCCATCATAAACAAATCAACAAACAACAAGTGTTGGGGAGGATGCAGAGAAAAGGGAACCCTAGTGCACTGTTGGTGGGAATGCAGACTGGTGCAACCACTATGGAAAACAGTATGGAATTTCCTCAGAAAACTAAAAACGGAACTGCCTTTTGAACCAGCAATTCCACTGCTGGGATTATACCCTAAGAGCCCTGAAATACCAATCCAAAAGAAGCTATGCACCCCAATGTTCATAGCAGCACAATTTACAATAGCCAAGTACTGGAAGCAACCTAAGTGCCCATCAGTAAATGAGTGGATCAAAAAACTGTGGTACATCTACACAATGGACTACTACACAGCAGAAGGAAGGAGCTCCTACCGTTCGTGACAGCATGCATGGAACTGGAGAACATTATGCTAAGTGGAATAAGCCAGGCGGTGAAAGACAAACACCATATGATCTCACCTATAAGTAGAACCTAATCAACAAAACAAACAAGCAAAATATAATCAGAGACATTGAAAGTAAGAACAAACTGACAGTAACCGGAGGGGAGGTGGGAGGGGATAATGGAGGGGGAGGGGGGAAGGGTTTTCAGAAACATGTATAAAGGACACATGGACAAAGCCAAAGAGGGGTAGGACCAAGGGTGGGAATTGGGGATGGTTGGGGTGGGGGAGAAATGGAGACAACTGTATTTGAACAACAATAAAAAAAAGCTTAAAAAATTACCATTTATATATAAATTTTAAGTTTTAAAATCTACACAGAAAATATGTGAACACATTCACATCATGAAGGAAAGGCAACCCCTTTCCACGCTATCCAGAGAGGTTGTCCATAACGCGTCCTTCTGCTTTTCCATTCGAAACTTAAAGGGAAACTTCCACAGTGACTGGAGCCACCGAGGTCCTGAAAACGAAGTAGGAGGATGTCCTCAAAATTCTGGCGACAGGAACTGACTTAGTTGTGTCCTTTGACTTGCAAAAGGCGCAGTTCACTGACAAAAGGAAAACTGAGGGGATCTACATCATAAATCTGAAGAGAACCTGAGAGAAGCTGCTGCTGGCAGCTCGTGCCATTGTTGCCGTAGAAAACCAGCTGGTGTCAACGTCATATGCTTCAGCAACACCGGCCTGCGGCCAGCGGCTATGCTAAAGTTTGCTGCTGCCCTGGAGCCACTCCTGTTGCTGGTGGCTTCACCCCTGTAACTTGGCACTAACCAACTCCAGACAGCCTTCCGGGAGACGCCACTTCCGGTGGTTACTGATTCCCTGGGTTGACCCCAGTCTCTCACAGAGGCATCTTATGTTAACCTGCCTGCCATCGCTCCGTGTAACAAAGACTCTCCTCTGCGCTAGGTGGACTTTGCCATCCCCATGCAACAGGGGAACTCACTCCTCTGGTCTACTGTGGCGGATGCTGGCCTGGGAAGCTCTGCGCATGCGTGGCACCATCTCCCATGAGCACCCTCGGGAGGCGCTGCCTGTTCCTGAAGAGACAGGAGGCAGAGCAGGCTGCTGCTGAGAAGGCTGTGCCTGAGAAAAAATTTCAGGTGGACTAGATCTCTCCAGATCCCAGATTTACTGCTTCTGGGTCTGGAGGCCCGGAGGGGCTCTCGGTGCCTGTTCAGCTGTTCCCTGCTGATGTCCCCACTGCTCAGGCCTCCGAATGGTAGGAGGGACCACTGAGTGGTCTTACGCCGTTCTTCCAGACTCTTCGACAAGATTGGAAATAACGTTGTCAGAAACCAACTAAACAGTTTCTTTGAAGGAAGGAAAGAAGGAAGGAAAAAGGAAGAAAGAAAGAAAGGAAGGAAGGAAGAAATGGCAACCGCTCCTGAAGTAGATGACGTTAAAAAGGGTAAGGCCCTTGTCCCTCTCCTCACCTTCCCGTCCCCAGATGCCACTTCTGACATCTGGCCTATCCCTCCCTGAATTTTCTCTGTGTTTTCAAACAAATCAGGTCATATGTATATGTAGTTTGGTTTGATTTCCTACGTTAGTGGAGATAGATAATATTGTTTGGCAACTTGCTGGTTTTTGTTTTATGATATGTGTAAGAGATCTTTCTGGATCAGTTCACCCGGTGCTGCCTCATTCACTTTAATGGCGCCACAGCATTTTATTGTAGGATGTTCCATAATTGACCTAAGCAGTCTCCTGTGAGTGGACATTTTTTTCTTTCCAGTGCTTTGCTCTCACAAAGAATGCTGCAATGAATATGCCCGTACATGTCATTTCATGCCTGTGTGGGTATCTATTTTTAAAAGTGGAATTGCTGAGTCACTTGTGGGTTTTTTTTTTTAAAATTCTTACCTGAGGTTATGCTTGTTGACTGATTTCAGAGCAGGGGGAGGAGACGGGTAGGGAGAAGGAGACAGAGAGACAGGGAGAGAAACATCAATCTGAGAAACATCGATGGCCTCCCCTACGTGCCCCTACCGGGGAACGAACTGGCAACCTAGGCATATGGCCTGACCTGGATCGAACTTTCGACCTAATTTAGGTTTGCAGGATGACACTCCAACCAAGCCACACCAGCCAGGGCCAGTTGTGATTTTAATGAATGTTGCCAAATCATCTTTCATTAGAGGTAACTTTATTCTTTTTAACCAAAGCGTATTCAATGTCAACATTTATCCAACATAATTATTGGGTTGGCCAAAAAGTCTGTTACGTTTTTTCCATAGAATGGCTCTAGTAGTGCTTAATTGTCTTTAACCTCAATCAAAACAATTTTGTTAAATTGTATTGTGACAGCTGTCCTATCTATCACCTTGCATTTAAAAAGAACTTATCAAAATTGGTAAATTTTTGTGCATCCATTTTAATACTGAAAATGGAAGAAAATACACAACATGTTCAGCGTATTATGCTTTATCATTTCGAGAAAGGTAAAAATGCAACTGAAATGCAAAAAAAAAAATTTGTGCAGTATGTGGAGAAGGCGTGTGACTGATTGAACGTGTTAAAAGTGGTTTGTGAAGTTTCTTGGTACTATTGACATTTTGGCCAAATAATTCTTTGCTGTGGGGATGTCTCATTCATTGAAAGGTATTTAGCAGCACCCCTGGCCTCTACCCACTAGAAGCCAATAGCAGGAGATAGCCGACATACTCAAAATATCCAAATCAATAAAGTTATTGGTGAAAATGTGTCTTTTTTTTTACGGGAAAAACTAAATAGACTTTTTGGCCAACTCAGTAGTTAAAAATGGCAATGGAACTGTGGCTCAGGGTGTGATGGTTGGGGAAGGCCCTGACTCCTGCTAGGAGCTCAGTGGTAAGAGGGAGGTATATTTGCTCTAGTTAATCCCTGAAGAAACCCACACAAGTCCAGAGCATTATAGTTTACAGAATGTATTTCTGTGCGTAATCAATCTCATTTAATCATGTTGAGCAAGGAAGGGCAATATTACTTATTCTCATCCCATTCTGTGGATGAGAAAGCTGAACCTTGAATGAGTCTGGCAGGCCCAGACTTCAACTTTCAGTTGTTTTTCCACCGTGTATCAGCTGCTTTCCCCTTTTTCTATGGGTTACTTCTTCTGTCTGCCCACTCCTTGCCACGCCCTCTCCAACCGAATCCTCCCCAAACAATGCTGCCCTCAGGATCACCCCCAAAGCTCACTCATCAAGCTCCAGTAAACCCAGGAATGTGCAATGAGATTGGAGATGGTTAGGATTTGCCTGGAATATGTCCCTGAGGCTGTCCCCGTATGAGAATTTGTAGCTCCCTATTGCTCCACTGGCTCAGGTACCAAAGGTGGGGCCTGGACTCCTTCCTACACAGCCCCTTGGCTCCCAGGGCCAGAAAAATAGTTACTTAAGTTTGGCGAATGAATAATTGTGGGGCAGGAGGTGTGCATAAGTGAGTATATGTGTTGAAAGGCAAAAGACCCAATTTACAAAGGTGTTTTATCATCCAGACCCCATTTGATTTTGGTATCTGCGAGGGTCTTGGAACCAATCCCCCACAGACACCAAGGGATGATTGTACAGCTAAAATGAGGGAAGGTCACTTCCAAGGTCGGGTTACAGGGGGACTGTGAACCTTCAGGTTGCTCACTAGCTCTGAGGGAAGCCAGAGGCCCGGCTGTGGCTGCTCTGTGGAGGAGCGCACAGGTTGTGGAACTAACTCTCTCAAGAGTCAACAAGGATCTGAGACTGCCAATAGCCATGTCAGTGAACTTGGAAGTGGATAGCCTTCCAGTCAAACTTTGAAATGACTGCAGCCCCAGCCCACACCTGCATTGCAGCCTCCTAAGAGACCTCCAGCCAGAGGCATCCAGCTGAGCTGAACCTGGCTTCCTGACCCACAGAAACTGGGAGAAAATAATAAATGCTTGTTAAGCCACTGAGTTTGAGGGTAATTTGTTACCCAGTAGCTAATACACATTCTATATGGTCTAGATTTTCCTATTGCTGAATATCTGGACTATGGTTAATTTTTCATTAACACAAAATTATTTAGTGGACATTTTCCTGTCCTACAAGTCTTTTCTGAATTTGGGATCATTTCCTGAGGGTGACCCCAGCAAGCAGACAATTGAGACCAAGATGTGAGCATGTAAGATTTTTCATAAACATCTCCAAATTGCTGTCCTCCAAGGATGGGAATGACCAAGTTGGGTCACAAGGAGTGTCCAGGCCCTCATTTTCACATACCCTTGGCCAGCCTTTTCTTAGACTTCCTGATTATTAATGTCGCAACAGCAATCAGGTAATTATGTTACTTTCCTTGCCCACCCTCAGGGTTATTGTCTGACTTGAAATCAAAATCATGTAAATGAAAAGTCCCCTAGAGGTGACACTGTGTTCTGTGAGGCTGGGAGAGGTTGTGGTTTTTCCTGTAACCCCATTGCCTCCTGGTCTCATAGGAGAGGAAGCGGGAGCTCAGAGATGAACAGGGGTTTACTCGGGGTCATGTGGTAATTCATGGTGAGCCTGGGACAAGGTAAAGAAGGCTCCAGCGGAGAGCTCCTTCCTCTGGCCCTCACAGCTTACCAGCTTGCCAGCTTTGCCTGAACCAAATATCCAGGAGGAACTGCAGGTCTTTCCTTTAACCCAAAGCCTCAGAAAATACCTACATTTCAATAAAATCTGGCCCCCAATCGTTCCTCCCTTTGCTGACCTGGCCGCCCAACACACCACCCTTGTCCCCACCCACTGAGACCAATAAACCACCCATGCCACTTTGCCTAGCTCGCTCCTCACGCATCTTAGGGCAGGCTGGCCCCACGGCTCAGCCTCCTCTGTCTAGGGCCCCGGTCTTAGGCCATGAACCCCAGCCCGGGCTGTTTCCACCCCCCCCCCCCCTCTCACTGTGGCCAAGAAAACAGGAAGCATCTGAGTCACCCATTGTCCCATGGGCCTTGGCTGTCTGGGCCTGAGTTTTGGAGTCAGGGAAGGACAAGAGGGGAAGAGGTTGGCCTCATTGAAGCCAGGACTGTGTGGAGCCCACTCTTCCAACACTGTCTTTCAGCTTGTGGAGGCCCAAATAGCTAATGGTCCACGAACCTCCCAGATTCTTCTTGGGATAAAAGGAAGAGCATTGTTTTGAGATTTGGAATTCTAGACTTGGCTCTGCTTCCCACTGGCTGTGGGCCTTGAGCTTGTCCAATGGCTCTAAGCATGGCTATATATTAGAATTGCCTGGAGAGCTTTAGCCCAGGTGTCAATACTTTTTACCCCAAGTGATTTGAACTTAATTTTTAAAAGTTCCCAGGCGATTCCAAAGTACATCCTGGCGTGAGAACCTCTGGGCTAGTCACTCCCTAAGCCTCAGTCCCTAGCTTGTCAAATGGAGCTAATGATGCCTCCTCTCCACAGCTGCTGAGACACAACTGTAACCCTGGGTGTGTCCAGGCACATTGAAAATGTAGCACTAGTGTAGTAAGTCTTTATATGTCCACCGTGGTAGGGCTTGGGTAGAACTGGGGCACCTACCCTGATTAAGGATGCTCACAGAAATTGTTTTGAACTCTGTTTTGAACTCTGAACCCAATAGGTTGGCTATCTCTTCATCACTTAGTTCTTTTTCTAAAGTTTTGATCTGTTCTTTCATTTGGGTCATATTTCTTTGTCTTGCGGCACCTGTTATGTTGTAAGGGGCGGAGCCTTAGGTATTTGCCAGGGCAGGGCAACCCACCCTGTGTTGTGTTGTGGCGCTGTATGTAGGGGAGTGGTTAGAGAGAAACTATACCACTTGCTTGGCTCTCAGCAGGCTTTCAGTCACTTCCCCCACTACCCACAAGCAAATTGGGCCCTTCTGGTGCTGATTCCCTGGGGTGTGGGTTTGTGTATGTTCTAGGACCCTGTGGGTCTCCCCAGCAAACTCTCTTATGAGGCTGGGAGTGTCTCCAGCTGCCACAATCCCCACAAGTTTTTACAGCCAGAGGTTTTGAGGCCTTTTTCTGCACCCCAGAACCCTGGGTTGCAAGGTCTGTCTTGCTCCCCAGTTGTTCCTCCCAGTTTATCCACATGCAAATGTGGGACCACATGGTTTGCTGGTTGCTGCCTCGCCCATCCAGTCCTCTAGTCACCTGGCCACAGGTCCTTTTTGCCATGGCTGCCTGTCTCTGCCCCTCCTACTGGTCTGGATGAATGTTTCTTCTTTAACTCCTTGGTTGTTGGACTTCCATACAGTTTGATTTTCTGGCAATTCTGGTTGTTTTTTGTTTTTAAATTTGTTGTCCTTCTTTTGGTTCTGCAAAGAGGCAAAGTATATCTACCTATGCCTCCATCCAGATCAGAAGCCATTGTTTTTAAGATTATTAAAATATTGTGGCCAGTTTTTTAAAGTTGCCTTCAGTAGCAAAGTTGGTCTGAGCATCTAAGTCTGCCTTTACTGAAAGTAGAAGTCCCTCCACTTTGATTCTAACATGATAGTGTTCCTACTTAATTTTTGATCTTCTAATTATACCCTTTTCTTTTAGATTGAAAATACGGTATCAAAAATAAATGCTTATTTACTTTGTTCTGACAGCACATGAAAGAGTTCAAAACAACAGCAATATGAGCGATAAATCCCCAGTGTCAGCCCAGATGTGACTGGCCCTGGGTCTGTGCCGTCCTTCGGGACCTCAGTCCAGCCTCCCCTCAAGTCACTGGCCCCCCAGGGCAGCACCCTGCCCCTCTCAGCTACCACCGCCAAGGGCAGGAAAGCTGGGGGATTCCCTTCTAGACTTTAGATTCAGCTTGAAAATCATACTATTCTATTTATGTACCACAAATTTTAACAATCTCCTCTGACAACTCTTTGAATGATGTTTTTATCCTAGTTTATAAACTTAATCAAATATTTTTTTAAATTTTAATCTTTATTTAAAAATTAGACTTCTTATTTCAGTGCAATTTCTGAAGACCAATGAGAGCTTTCTTCCTGAGTCCTAAATAATATTTATAAAGCCAATGAGTTAAATTTATACAAAATAGAAATTAAATAATAGTGAACATTTAAATATGGTGAATTTACAGTTCTCTTATGCATTCTAATATTGTGTAGCAATTTAGTATGAGTTCAATTCAAAATCCTCACTTTAAATTTTTCAGTTATATACTTTCAGTTATTAGTTAAAAAGCCATCACTCTAAAAGGCCAAATTATCTTATATATTACAAGCATTATAGAATACCAAACATGTACAGAGCTCTCTTAATACAAAAATATTAGGGTCACACAATACAATACACAGATGATATACTATAGCATTGTACACCTGGAACCAATATAATTTTACTAACCAATGTCACCCCAGTAAATTAAATTCAATAAATAAAAATAAATAAAAACAAATACTGAGAAAAAATCAGGGTCAAGTAGCCCACATCCTCGTGCCAAATTTTCTACACATTTCCCAGTTCTTCTGGTGCAGCTTCCTCTCTGGCTGATAACCTGGTTGAATTTTGAATCTTAAACTAGGTGTGCATAATACCCCCAAAGAGGTCCATATCCTAATTCGTAGAACCTGTGAACATGTTTGTTACCTTACATGGCAAAAGGGACTTTGCAGATGTCATTAAGTTAAGGGTGTTGAGATGGGGAGATTATCCCACATTGTGCAGGTGGACCCAGTGTAGTCATAAGGTCCTTATAAAAAGGAAAGAGGGAGGCAGGGGAGTCAGAAAGAGAGCTGTGATAACAGAAGCAGAGGCTGGAGTGATGTGATTGCTGGCTGAAAGGGAGCCACGAGCCAAAAAATGAGAGCAGCTTCTACCTACCCCCCTGAGCCTCCAGCAGGAATTCAGCCCTGCTCACACCTTGATTTTTGCCAAGTGAGACCCATGTGGGGCTTCTGTTCTCCAGGATCATAAGATAATACATTTGTGTTGTTTTAAGCCACTAAGTTTGTGGCAATTTGTTACAGCAGCAGTAGGAAATTAATATACTATATAAATGAAATTTTTTACTTGAATTCCATGTGATCCTAAGATATGTAAATATCCATTCCATTCAACTTTTAGGCTTTTGAATGACCATAACAATAAAATTGCTGAATAAATGGAAGCTCCATGTTTTATATGCTGTTGTGTTTGTCCAGCACACTGCACCGAAGCCATGGAGTTATATTCCTCACAATTCCTCCTTCCACGTGGCCATGTAAACACTTACTGACGTAAGCAGTTTGGTTCATTTCTAATCAGACAGTGTTCGCTTTCTACAGCTGACGGTCCCAGCTTCTTGGAAGGTGGTGTCTGCAGCTACTGGGCTTCCTGATGATATTCTGGCAACTGGGGACAGTAGTAGAAGTCAGTTCTGCAGGCCACTTAGGAGATAGCTCCCCTGCATTCATTCTTCAAGCACTCCCAGAACACCCAGTGGAGGGACACAGTAGTGAATGGGGGTGGGTCTGTACCCTCAGAGTGCTCTCCTGTAGGGGGAGCCGCAGATAATCGTGATAGGGTGCGGTGAGAGCAGGAACAACAGTGGTGCTGAACACCTATTCCTCACCGAGGAGAAGGTAGGGAGGAGGGTGTGGTCAGGAATTTAAAATGCATGGGCTGAGAAGGGTCAGCACACAGACTGTTTGAAATCAGACCTGGTCAGGCTGGGAAACAGGAGTGAATGGTTGCCATGCCTGAGAGCCCTTGGTGGGGAGGCAAGGAGATCTGGGCTGGTGCTTCCCTCAGCCTACGCTCAGCAGGCTGGGTTCCAGTGCCGGTCCTGTCTTGTGACCTCAGTGTCTTCATCTGAACAGTATCATTCATACTACAACCTTCCTCTCCACAGGGAGGCAGGAGACCCCTGGGAGAGCAGGGAGGATGGACTATGTTCAGGAGGTCGGACCCCCGGCATCAAAAGGTAAGCCAGGCTCTAGCCAGTGCATCCACGGTGGTCTGAGCCCTCTCACTTTTGGGAAGTCCCTGCCTGCTCCCCACTCCTTGAGGCCCAGAGCTATGCCTTACATTGCACTGATGACAAAACTGTCAACCAACCCAGTGAAGGGTATGTGAGAAACAGGAGCCAGGCTCCAGCTTAGACCAAATGAACCAGAATCTGCATGTGTGTGTGGAGGAGTCAGTAGTTCTGGGGATCTGAACCCCAGGGAACCCTGGAACCCCACTACGATTGAGCACTACTGTGTTATAGCCCAGGACTCAGGGATGGGTCCACACGGGATGGTCCTGACCACTCCCCTTTCTTTGATAGGTGCGCACTTCAGGCCTGGCATTCATTGTAGTACCATTCTCCAGGTCTCCCTTCCCATGGTGACTCTGGGGCTTGTGCACCGCCCTACACCTCCCCCCACACACACACAGTGTCCCCATACTCACCCAGTTATACTGACAAAGTCCAGTTAAATTTCAATTTCAGACGAGCAACATATACTTTTTTAATATAAGTATGTTCCAAGGATTGCGTGGGACATACTTGTACTAAAATTATTATTCATTGTTTACCTAAAATCCACATGAACTGGGCACCCTGTGTTTTGCCTGGCAACCCTACTTCTTAGTCCCAAGACACTTTCCTGGGGAAACCTTGAAGAGTAAAAGGAAATGAAGCCTGGCAAGTTGCCCCCATAAAGGGGCTAGGCCTGAAGAGGGCGTCCTTCCCCCACAGGTTTCAGAGCCCACCTGCATGGTAATGGTGGTGATGGTGGTGGTGATGGTGATGGTCGTGGTGGTGGTAGTAGTGCATTGGAGATAGGTCAGGACCAAAAAGAAGACACTCACCCAGGTCAGAGGTTCTTAACCTGTCAGATCTATCTCCCTCCTAATATAAAATGTTGCGGACACCCCTTTCACCACCCGGAAATAAAATTCACAGATAGTACCACCAATCTGGAGACAGGAGGAAGAAACAAATATACTGCCTTAATTGTAATACAGGAGAAACAAAAAGAAAGCAATTGAGAAGAAAATACAATGTATTTCAACCTGTAAATGTTTGAGCATGGGTAGCTAGAAAAACCTTGTAATTTCTCAGTACCTCTAGCTTTTCGCTATAAATAGAAGCCCTGAGCATGTGACTGGTGAAGGGCAGGTGGATACAGGGTGGTGTTCTGATGAGTCAAATACCTGGCGTGATTTTCTGAAAGAGGAACATTTCTTGATAAAATTCCAAACTAAACAAAGTACCTGTCTTCCTTTGATTTACAGAGTGTTCGCATTCCAGTGTATGCTTTAATAAAAGCCGTACAACAAAATACTTGTGTTTATATGTAAAACAGAGTTGGTTCTAGACTTGGAGATTTATAAGCAAGTTTTTCACCAATATGGGACCTGGGACGGTTTTTCACCACCACCGATGCTGTCCCTCCCATCACTGTGACAGCCAGCGCACCCCCACAACTCTGGAAGAGCTGTCCCGGGGGCAGTATCTGCTCCCCGAGGATCAGCATCGGAGGCCACACGGGGAAGCCAGAGCTCCTGGCTTCCAGCTCGGCCCCCTGCATTGCAACCTGGGCTTGCCCCACCCCCGGCTCACAGACACCCTCAGAACTTGGCTAGCACCGGGGATCTGTGCCAAAGAGGACAGCCTTGGAGGTTCTTTGAGGTGGGAGGAGGAAGGCAAAGGATACAGAATTGACTCAGCCTCTAGGTTCCCTCCCCTCTAGGGATCTGTCAGGAGCAGGTGGGGGAGGTGACAGCCACATGACAGATTGTGGTGTACAGGGAGTACAGCATCCAAGATCCCTCTCTTAGGAAGGACTTGCTGCCCCAGATTTTGGGAGGACTGTCAGGCCTTCAGGGATGGCCCCAGCCACTAAGAGCTTCTTCCCTAAGGTGTACCCCTTCCCCAGGTGGCCCACATCCACCGACATACTGAGGCAGGAATATAAAGGCCTGGCCATCTCAGCCCCACTCATGACACCTCAGAAGGGCACATGTGCTCCCAAGCTCCCATGGGGCTGGACCTGCACCACAGCTCAGCTTCTCTCCTTGCCCACTCCTGCGTGTTCCCTCCCTTCCACGGGTGTTGATCCCAAGGGCCTCCTGAATAAGCACCCTGCACCTTAAACTCCATCTTAGAGTCTTCTCAGTGAACCCAACGTGTGACACACGGGCAGTGTTGGTGAACTGTGTGACCCAAGTGCTGGGAAGGGGGGACCATGACTGCTGGGAGCATTTGGGAGGGCCCTGTATCAGTCAGGTTCTTCAGAGAAAAGGAAACGTGTAGATTTATAGAAAGAGATTTAGTATGGTTTACTATTGGCTCATGCAGTTATGAGGCTGAGAGGTCTCATTATGTCATCTGCAAGCTATAGGCCCAGGGAAGCCATTGGTGTAGTTGTAGTCCACATCCCAAGGCTTGAGAACGGAGGGAGCCAAGAGTGTAAGTCCAAGTTGAGTCTGAAGGCCCAAGAACTAGGAGCTCTGACGTCCAAGGGCAGGGGAAGATGGATGTCCCAGCTCAAGCAGAGAACAAATTTGCCCTTCCAGTGTCTTTTTATCCTATTCCGACCCTCAGCAGATTGGGTGAGGCCCACCAGCATTCGGGAGGGCTACCTACTTTACTTGGTCTCCTGATTTAAATGTTAATCTCTCTTTGACACACCCTCATACACACACCGTGAAATAATATGTTGCCAGCTATGTTACCAACATCCTTTAGCCTAATCAAGTGGACACATAAAATTAACCGTCACAGGCCCCTAGAGGAGGTGGGGTTGGGGCCATTGTGAGGGACAAGTAGGACTTTTCAGCCTGAGACTGGGAGGAGGAAGAGGTCATCTGAGCTGATCACTGTTACCATCACCGTTAACAATGGGCTGTTGTGGTAGGCACTGCACTTACACATTTCACTTGAGCACAGAGGCTGATGGGGGAACGAAGAGGTGGGGGCGACCTCTGAGGCCCTGATGGAAGAGCAGGCTGGACTGAGTGGGGGCGGTAGCACCCGTGAGAACCACATGCGGCGTGTGTGGCGTGGCATTTGTGTGCTGTGTGTTGTATACAGGGCTGTATTCATTTGCTATTGCTGCAGAACAAACTATTACAAACTTAGCAGCTAAACCGACATGCATTGATTAGCTCACAGTTCTGTAGGTTAGAAGTACAGTTGGAGATGTTTGGATTCTCTGCTTAGGGTCTTCTTGCAAGGTCAAAATTAAGTTGTGGCTGGGCTCTTCTCCGGAGACTCCAGGGAAGAATCCACTTCCAGGCTCGTTCAGGTTTTTGCAGAATTCAGTTCCTTGTGGTTATGGGACTGAGGTCCCATTTCCTTGGCAGCTGTCAGTGGCGGGTAGTCAGTGGCGGGTAGTCAGCTCCGAGAAACCACTCTCTGGCCTTACGTGTGGCCCCTCCATCTACAAGTCCAGCAACAGTGCATGGAATCCTTCTGCTGTTTCAAATACCTGACTTCTCTTTCTCCTAGCTGGAGAAAACTCCTTTTAAAGGTCTTGCCTGATGAGATTATGCCCTCCCAGGTATTCTCCCATTTATCAAGTCATATGACACAACTACGGGAATGATATCTCATCATATTCACAAATACCGCCCACGCTCAAAGGGGAGGGAACCCTACAAGGTCAGTGGGTGTCATGCTTAGAATTCTGCCTCCCACGAAAGCTGGGTCCAAACACCTTTAACTCTAGTCCCTCCTCTGCACAGTAGGGATAATTATATCCTGCAAGGATATTGTGAGGATTACATTTACTAGTTCACACACTTAAATATTTGCTGAGTGCCTGCTCTGTGCCAGGCACAGTTCTGGGCACTGGACACACAGCCGCAAACACGACAGGCACAGGCAACATGTGCATGAAGTGCCCTCGGGCAGTCGTCAGAATCGCTGGCTTTAGAATGACATTGAAAGCCCTTATACTGAGGCCATTTCATTTCCCGAGTCTCCAAGCCTTTACCGTCCCTCTTGCCTCCGCTCTGTGGCAGACAGCTTCCCGCCGCTGGGAGGACATAGTTGCTTCTCTGAGCTCAGGAATGCAAAGGGACAGCGGCAGCAGTGTCTCCACTGTCAACTCCATCCTGGGATTCAGAGAACTCATCCACAGATGTCTTCTGGGACATTTAAAGAAATTAAGAAAATTATTATTGACTGCTCTCTGTGTGCTGGGTCTTTTTTTTTTTCCTCCAGGCAGCCTTCCCTGATTGCCTCCACCAGGACATGAGCCTTCTGGGCAACCACAGTCTGACCTGCCCCTCTCCTGCAGCGCTTTGTTCCCCTACCTCATTCCACTGGGGGATTGTAGTTTATCTCCATTCCTGCTTCCAGGCTGTGAGGGCTGCTAGGGAAAGTTGCCTCAGGGAGGCAATTGATTGAAGCCGTGCAAATTCCAGCTTTGACTCCTGCATTGCCTCACCCCAACACTGGAGGAAATAGAGGTCAAGATTGAGGCTTCCATTTTGGAGTTGTGGTTCTAAGGCCCTAAGCTCTTCTTTTTCTCACCCTGCTCTTCCAACCTAAATGAGTTCTTAATTCACATCTGCCTCCCTCTCTCCGCATCTTCTCTCTGAAATCTTCAACCCCAGTCCTATTACACTACCTGCTGTCACCCAAACTCAAAGACCCTCTCTATTTCTTCAGTCCTAAACATTCCTCCCCCACCCACACTTCACAGAGGTCCGACTGAATCATTGACGGTGCTGATGAGCACTGTGGGCTTCGGTACCACCAGGCTGTATGACTGCGGGGGAGCCGGTCGCTTTGAGCCCGTTTCCTCGTGGATGAAATGGGAGGTGGTATTTTTGTGGTGGGGTCCTTAGAGTGAACTATGATACAGATGTGTTGGGGTGCACAGCTGTGTAGAGGGCACTGGGGGCTACTTACATAAGGTTGGAGAAGGCTCCTTGGACAGGAGTCTGGCTGAGGAACGTGGCCCAGGACAAAGTCTGGCGCTTGGAGAGGTGGGAGCATCGGGGCACAGCGAGACTCACTGGGTGAGGGGCTTCTTAATTCTGGCCAGTGGAGGTCATAGAAAAAGAAAAGTTTTTGGAGGGGTTGAAAAAGCTCTTGGGAGGCCTGGGGGAGATGAGCTACTTCGGGAAAGAAACAAAGCCCATCCCTCCATGCATCTACCCTTTCTCTACTACAAAACAAAAGCTTTCAGCTACTTAGAAAGAAAGGGCAGTGTTCAGGGCACAGGGGAAGCCTAGTGCTGCTGAGGGAAGGGAATAGTAAAAAAAACACATCTGTGGGGGAGAGATCAAAAAGGAGTGGGTCCAGATCTCAGCAATAAGGACTCTAACGAGAGAGGACAGGGTCACTGAGAATGGAAAAGGGAATGGAATACCTCCACCCCTCACCACCAAGCCAGCAAGCAACAAATAAACAGTGTCAGCAGTACAGTGCTGGAGGACACTCTGAGATGAAGCACCAAGGAAATACCTAAAACAAGGCTGTTACCATTCTCTTCAATGTTATCGTGGAGCCTTCAGGTAACATGATAAAGCAAGGAGGAACAATGCTCATAAATTGGAAAAGGAGAAATAGCACAATTCACATCTAAGATTGTGTACATAAAATATTCCCCCCAGCCCTGGAGTGGTGTGGCTCAGTGGATTGAGTGCCAACCTGTGAACCAAAGGGTCACTGGTTTGATTCCCAGTCAGGGCACATGCCTGGGTTGCTGGTCAGGTCCCCAGTAGGGGGCACATGAGAGGCAACCACACATTGATGTTTCTTTCCTTCTCTTTCTCCCTCCCTCCCCCTCTCTAAAAATAAATAAAATCTTAAAAAAAAAATAACATCCCCTCCCAAATCTACAAAAAAGCTACCAGGGGTAATAAGTAAATTTAGTAAGATCTTAAGATACAGGATCAGTATACCAAAAAAAAAAAGAAAGAAAGAAAGAAAGAAAATCCATCCTGATGCTCTATAGTAACAATAAACATTTGGAAATTGAAGTAAATTTTTAAAAAGCACCATCTATAACAGCACCAAAAACCATGAGATGCTTAGGTGCCAGATTGGTATGCTGAAAAGTACAAAACGATGAAAGAAATCAAAGAAGACCTAAACAAATGGAGAGATATACTATGTTCGTGGACTGGTAGACTCAGGGTTCTCAAGGTGTCACATTTTCCCAAACTGATCTGGAGATCAAATAAAATTCCAATTACAGTTCCAACAGGCTATTTTCAGTAGAAACTGACAAGCTGATTCTAAAATTTATACAGAAAATCAAGGAAACTAGAAAAGTCAGAACAATTTTGTAAAAGAAGACAAAAGTGGAAGATTCACACTACCTATTTTCAAAACTTACTATAAAGCTACAGTAGAAAAAAGAAGGTAGAAAATTCATGTTTATTAACTGTTTTTTCCTGTGAAATTACATGGGGTATGCTGTGGGAACCTAAGATGTAGTTAGAAGTGGGCAGGGGATTGTACAAGTGGCCTTGGCAGGTGGGGACCACAGCCTGTGAAACATGGGTGGGTAATACACAGATTTGCGCTTTAAATGACACGATGTCACCGATACTGGCCTCCTCTCTCTGGAGAGCAGGACCTACTGCTTCTCCCTGTCCATGGGTCCCGTGAAATCCAGTAAACACGTGGCCCATAGTGGACACCCCTGGTTATAGACAAAGGGTATATTTGCACATGCACACATACTTTGTGTGTGTGCTGATCCCCTCTTTGGAGACTGTCTCTGCTGCTTTTCCTTTGGCCCAGATAGTAGAGAACTGGCCCAGCAGAATGGATCTCTGAGTATGTGTAGGTTCTCTGTGCCTGCCCAGAGAGGGAGGCTGCTGACTTCAGGGAGGAGGAATGCAGTCTGTCTGAAAGCACAGTGATGATGGATGAAAGGGAAAAGGCTGCATTCTTTCCTAGCAGAGAGCTGCCAGGCGTGAGCACGTGTGTGTGTGTGTGTGTGTGTGTGTGTGTGTAGCAGGAACACAGGAGAGTGACATTTCAATGGCTGAGCTCCAAGTCAACTCCCAAGAAATTTTTAAATTAAAAGACACTTAGGATTTTGCTTCCTGCCGTATCCCCACTGGCTGGCTGGCTGGCTGGCTGGCTGACTGGATCTCGGGTACTGAGGCAGGGTCGGCAGTGCTTCCGGTATGTCAGCCAGGGCTCCTGTTTGGAGTGTCTCTGTCAGGTGCCCTGCCCTTTGCCCAGAGGCCTCCCAAGGCTCTTTCTAGTTTGTGGCTCTGCCATCCTCAATGCCTAGCCTCCATCTCAAGGCCTAAGTTGACTGTTTGTCACGTCCCAGCAGTGGGAAGGTTTGAGGGGGACGGAAAAGGTGCCTTTCCCCTTTAAGGGCAGATGGAAGCTCTGCCTGTCACAAGTGCTCAACCCGGGAAGCCAGAGTTCAGTCACATGGGCCCACCTAGCTACAAGGCAGGCTGGGAAAGGTGCCCAGTGAAAACACAGGGGTTCTGTTAATAAGGAAGAGGAGAATGGGTATTGGAGAACAGTTAACAGTTTTATCCATAAAGCAGAGATGTGGAGAGTAATTGGAAAACCTGAGAGTGCAGGCAGGGACACCAGGTAAGAATCCATTGGAATAATTCAAGTGAGAAATTATGATGGTCTGGACTGGGAAGGGGTCAGCAACCCAGTCCAGACCAAGAACTATTTAAGTGGAAGGATTAAGAACTATTCAAGAGGTAGAACCAATAGGATTTGGTATTAGTTAAGTGTTGAGGGTGAGGAGAAGGGGGAATCAGGGATCACTTCTATGTATCTGGCATGTGGGGTCATTTATTCAGCAAACACTTATTAAATCCACCGACATGGCAGGTACCATGCCTGAAGATGTGTGGCAACACCTCTGTCCTTCCAGGGACATTGGAGGGGAAAGAGTAACCCCTAGGACACAAGGAGAGAGCTGCTAGATGCTTGCAAATCAGTTAGGGCTGACAGTGGGCAGACAGGATTTCAGGGGAAGCAGAGTTCACCTTCAGGCATGAGGGCATTCGGTAGGACTGAGCACTCCTAGAAGAGAAGGCAGGCATTCCAGGTGAGTAAGCAGGAGGACCCAAGACTTGGAGGTGGCCTAAGTGACCAGGATAAACATTCCCGTGATGGCAGTGATGGTCACAGTGCAGCAGAACAAGCTCTGGCTTTGAAACCAGATGGACCTGAATTAGAACCCTGACTTTGTGCTCACTTATTGCTGGTGGAATTGTAAATTGGATCAATCTCTGGTGCAGAGTATTTGACATTATCTATCAAAACTACAAGCAATCCAACCCAGCAATCCTTAACCCAGCAATGCAACTTCTAGGAATTTATCCTGCAGATCCACTCACGCGTGTGTGAAGTGATATATAAGGCTATTCACTGCAGTATTACTTTTGTAGTTGCAAAAGGTTGGAAACAACCCAACTGTCCATCATCACAGCATTGGGTAAATAAGTTGATATATTTATGCAATGGAATCCTATGTGAAATAGGATGAAATTACTATGCATTAATATGGAAAATCTCTAAGATATGTTATAAAAGCAGTACACAGATCAGTGTGTATAGTTTACTACCATTTGGGTAAAGAACTAAAATGGGGAGAGAATATCTACATCTATCTGTCTAAATATATGTGTGTATTTTTTTCATATTTGCTTACCTATGTGTAAAATATCTTTGGAAGGACACACAGGCCATTTACTTCTAGGTCACAGAACTTGGTGGCTGGGAGTCCGGATTGGGGGCAGACTTTTTACTGTATTCTTTTATCTGTTTGGAATTTCAAATTATGTGAATGTTTTATATATACTGTGACTTCCCTACGGCCACACAGCTACGAAATGGCAGGACTGGGATGTACCATATTTTGCAGTGTGTAATGTGCACTTTTTTCCAAAATTCTTGAGGGAAAAATAAGGATGCACATTATACATGGGTATAACGATTGCATACCATGGGTATAATAATGGGAAAAATAATCCCGGGTAGAATGTGCACAAAAGCTATGGGTGCACATTATACATGGCAAAATATGGCACGTCCCAGTCCTGCCATTTCGTAGCTGTGTGACTGTAGGGAAGTCACGTGGCTTCTCTGAGCCTTAGTTTACTTTTCTGTAAAATGGCGATAACACCACTGGCCTCATACGAACCATCAGGGTTGCCTGGCACAAGGGCGGTGCCACACACGTCCTTCTCATCTCTTCTGTGCTTCATTATCTGGCTGCTAAGCCTTTCCTGGCTCACCTGCTTGCAGGTGAGCTGCCCACCCCAGACTTGCTGGTGTTTGGAAGTCAAAGTTAGGGGCACTTGACAACTATCCCCATGATTTCCAACACCAGCCAAGAGGGCAGGCGCTCAGGAGAAGGAACAGGTTTGGGGGTGCAGAGGGTCAGGTGGAGGGTGGCATATCCAATGGAACTCAATGTCTGGGCTGGTGATGAAAATTTGAGGGTCTTCAGACCCTTCCACTTGAAAGGAATCATATTATAATGATAATAATTGCTGACAATTATTGAGCGTGTACATGCATTAAACCTCTCAGCAACCCTACAAGGTGCCTGAGAATCTCCAGAGTCACCCCATTAGGAAATGGTCTGGATTTCAAACCAGGTCTGTCTGACCAGAACCTGGGACCCAGATTTACAGCAGATCCCCAAAATAGTAACTTTTACATGGGCAGATGTTCTCTCTAAAAGGCCAGAAAGTAAATATTTTAGGCTTTGTGGGCCACAGATTGTCACAACTGTTCAACCCTGCGTGTGGCATTGTGAAAGTAGCCATAGACAACCCATAAATGATCATGGCTGTGTCCCAGTAAAACTTTATTTAGGGGCACTGAAATTTGGATGTGATATAATTTTCATGAGTAATAAATTATTCATCTTATGATTTGTCCCCTAAACATTGAAATATGTAAAACTATTCTTAGTTCATATGCTCTACAAATACCCCTTGAAATCCTATGATAATCAGAAAAGGTACCACTGGCACCAGCACCTTCTTCAGTCTGGGTTTTTGCCTCCCAGAGGCCAGTGGCCATGATGCTAACATCCATCCCTCTGTCTGGATGCTTGTCCCCATAGAAGGAACAGGGCCAGGGCCCTGTTCCCTATCAAGTCCAGGCCTTTTGAAGACCCAGCTCCTTCTGAAAAGAGAAACAGGTCTTCTCAAGGGCCCGACCCTGGCAGGTCTGGCATCCGTCTCGGGGCAGGAAGCAGGGGCAAAGTTTGGCCCCAAGGCTGTCCCTCTTCTACCCTGTTTTCCACCAGTTCCAGGCCTGCCTTTGGGCCATTATGGGACAGAGCCAGCTTGGGTGGTGTCAAGGGCTGCAGGCTCAGAGAGGGGTGGGGAGAGACCTGGGGGGGTGCTGCTGGGGAAGGCTGACAGTGTCAGCTGGGGCCTTCCTTCCTCTGGGAGATTTTCTTTGAAAACCTACCTGAGAGTGTGGACAGCCCAGGTGAGCAGGACTGTATTGTACTCTTTTCTCCTCTGGTCTCTGCTTTTGGCCAGCCTCCTCTTCCCAACCCTTTTTTCTTCCTCTCCTCTCTTGCCCTCTGGTACCTGACTCAATTACCACTGAGCCTTTGTTCAGACAGCTGCCTCCCCCTAGAAGGCTTGTCTCCCTTCCCTCCCCTCCCCTTTCAGAGGGCCCCTCCTCCTCTCCTGAGGTGGGCATCGGTGTGGGGCTGGGAATCCACCTTCCTGGATGCTGGGTGTAGGAGCTGGCTTTATGGGAACCACTTTCCAGATTCTTTGCTCCCCAGTGCTGAGAAGGCAACTTCAGGTCCCTCAGTCTGGCGTTCGAGGTTCCTCATTATCTGCCTCAGGCTTTGTGCTGTCCCGTACTGCCCTCCCTGCCCTCCCTGCCCTCAGAGAGCTCCCCAGCAGGGAGGAGATGCTCCACCCAGTGCCATCCGATAGAAATATAATGGGAACCACAAGTGTAATTGCATTGTTTTAGTAGCCACATTGAAGGAGTAAAAAGAAACAGGAAGAACTGATTTTCATAATATATTTCCTTTAACCTATTATACCCAAACTCTTATCATTTTGACATGTAATCAATATAAAAATTATTAATGAGATTTTTATATTCTTTCTTTTCTACTAAGTCTTTGAGTTCTCATGTGCGTTTTGCACTAATGGCACATCTGCACTCAGACTGGCCACAGTTCAGGTTCACACGTGGCCCGTGGACCCCGCATTGGCCAGCTCAGGCCTAAACTAACTCACACTCCCCACTGTTAGCCCTAAAAACTGCATCAGTAACTACAAGGCAAGTGTAATAGAAGGCCCTGTTGGAGATTATACTTGTGAGTTTTCTTTTCTTTTCTGCTTTGGTTTCTCAGGGAAGAGGTAAGTGGTGCCTATTGGAAGCTTCGTGTGTATGTCAGAGTCATGGGTCCCATAGGGGATGACCAAGTCTTGTCCCAGAAGTGGGAAACGGGCAGCCCTTTGTGTGTGAAGGTCAAAAAGGAGAAGCTGCGACATGGATCCCCAGAAGAGAGCCAGATAGCTGCACTGGGGTGGGGTTGGGAATGCTATGGGCAACTCATTACCCAGGAGGACAGGGCAGTGGGCTCTTGTCAGTTCCAAGCTCTGGAGCCCTGTGGAGTCCCTGCTGGGGCAACCACTTCCTGTTTGGGGTGGCAGGGAGTGTTTCTGGAAGAGGGCATTGTCTGAGCCAGGTCTCTTCCCTTCTCCTTTCAGCACCTCCTCCATTCTTTCCTCTCTCATGTCCCCTTCCTCTCCTTGCCCCAGAGTGAGCAAGGTGGGTGCCCAGTGAAAAGGCCATATCTACCTGCTCTTTCTTTGAATGTCCAGGCTCTCTTGGCTCTAGAGGAGCATGCTGGTAGAAGAGGCAGGCAGAAGATGGATTCTGTCAACCTGGAGGCCTGACCTCACCTGTGGGTGCCCCTCCCCCATCTGTGCATTGTGACTGGGAAGGCAGCCCAACCCACCTGTCTGTGGCTTCAAACACTAGCCCCTTCCGTAAAATGTGTGTGAGTGTGTGAAGGAGGGCTCCCAGACAGGTGGTGGTGCAGCGGGTTGTCTGGGGCACTGGGTTGATTACCGGGGTCTGTAGGACGGGTCTGTTATAAAGGGTCATTCATTCCTGACAGGTGTGTTCTGGGTGTTTGGCCTGGCCAGGGCCAACCAGAGCTTTCAGCAGGATTTAATCTGGGCTGGGGTGGGCCCCTCGTGGGCCCCGCCCCGCTGAAAGCTGGAGTTGTGCTCTGGCAGAGGTCCCTGCTTCATGCTGGAACGCTCTGTGGGTAACAGAAAGCCAGCCTGAACCAACTGACCCTAGAGCCAGAAGGCCACCTGGGTGACCAGTGGGTGCAACCTGTGCATGGTACAGATGGGCAAAGGCCCCAGGTAGAAGAAGGAAATGGATACCAATTCAGGGTTGCTCTATGTGAAATAGCTTATTTAAAAGTCCTTGATGTGGGGCTTGTTACCCCCATTTTATAGACAGGGGGAAATAAGGCTCAGAAGCTTTATGAGTTTGGCAGAGGCTTGTGGCTGGTAAGTGGCAGAGCAGGTATTCAAACCCCAGTACAATAATACATCTGTGCCTTCTGGTGGGGTTCATCTTTCCCTCAGCTTCTCTGTCCTTCTTTCAGGGCTTTGTTTGAGGGGGTTGAGGACAGGGAGGGAGGATTTCAGGGCATGAATTGGGCATTGCAGCAGGAGTAAGTCTCAGGTCAGCAATTCAGCCGAGTAAGAAATAGAAATGAATTTTTCCATCACTCCCTTACTGTTGTGTTGAGCCCTTCTTGGGGAGGGGAAACGGAAGGAGGAAGTATGCAAATCTAATCTTTGGCTGTTTGGGTCCTTCCCCTTTTCCCCAAAGGGCAGTCTCAATTCTACCAGCAGCTCTCTCCCAACTTAGTGCCACTGTTGGGGCCTGTTCTGAGGCCTCCTTGGGACCCAGAAACTTCTGTGATGTGCTCACAGCCCTGTCTGTCTCAACGTGCTCCCCCAGAGATTCCCCTTCTAAGGGAGGCTTCCGTGGTGCCTAGACCCTCAAATGTGCTTCCAACTCAGCCACTTCTCAGGGTATCTCAGATTTCATCAATGGCTTCTATCATCTACATACCCTGCAACCCAGGGGCTGGGGGCTGGGTGGGCGGCAGGGGAAGTGGTCTTCCAGGCTCCTGGGGACTGACCATCAGTGTGAACAGAGTACCCACCTTGGTCCCTGGAAGCTCTGCTGATGGGATCAAAGCAGCAGTATTCTGGGGGGGTCCCTGAGGGTCAAGGTGGCCTTCCATTCTCTTTCTCGGGGAGCAGGTCACATACTACTCTGATATCATTAATCAACTGTGAGTTCCCAGAGCCATGGGGTTCTGTGACCCAGCTAGGATCTGAAGGCCCTCTGGGCTTCATTTCCCTGATCAAGCCCAGGAAAGAGATGCAGGCTGGCTTTCCTGCAGGGGAGAGGGTGGCTCGGGATTGTCTGTTCCTAGTTTGCAGTTCCTGGGACCAAGAAAACTAGGAGTCTTAGGTAAACTGAGTTAAGCTATCATCCTATCTTTTCCTTCCCTTCCCTTCCCCTCCCCTCCCCTTTCCTCAGTCTGGTATGGCTGGCCTGGGGAGTGGAGGACAGAGTCAAAGCCCCTTCATTTCTATGTTCTGTGCTTGGGCCAGGATGTCAGGCAGACCAGGCCTTAGAAGTTGATCTGGGGGGGATGAGACTCCTTGGTGAGACCAGCTCCAGCCTTCCCCACTGTGCCCACCACCAGTAACGGAGTAAGAATTATTTTTGGTGTCCCCTGCCTCCACGCTAGATCACTACCAAGCTGGCCTCCTGTTGAAGGTTGACCCAGGGGCTTATGAATGAATAAGTCCAGGAAGCAGAGCCCCTGGGCCCATCCGCTCTCACTCTGTGATGTCGTGCAGGTCACTGCACTTTTCTCCGGCCCCTAGTCTCCTTGGCTGTGAAATGGAAGGCTTGATTTACATGGTCAACTAAGCCCCCTCAAGCTCTCACAACTTATTTGAGCCCACACAGGTGAGCACCTTGACCCTTCTTTCCATATTTGGCTCTGGAAACCCCAGCAGGAGGCCAAAGACTTGCGCTATTAGGCTTTGGGGAATACAGGTCAAGGATACTGCTCCATGGACCTGGACAAAGAAAGAAATTAGTCCTGCATCAGATGGCTAGAGGCAGGGCTCCCCCAGGGCTTGGATCCATCCAGTGAGTCCAACTCTCCTCTGTGCTAGACGCAAACTGGCCCAGAGAGGGAAAGTGAATTGTCCAAGGTAACACAGCAAGTGGGTGACCTAGTGGGCATTAGGTGCCTGGTCTCCTGGCTCCTCCCCAGGGCTGTCTCGGTTCCTTCTCAGGACCACTCATATTACTAAGTGCTCTTCACACAGAACGTCTCCTCCTCCTTGCTCCTGTTTTGCCCTGCACACCCTATCCCTTAGCTTTCTGAACCTTTCTGTAGCACTTAGATAGGGACCCCGCAAACGTGGGGCTGTGGTCACCTCTGAGCTGCTGGAGGAGCCGTGATGGAACTGGTGTCCTGATACAATGGTGTGGAGCTGCAAAGTGGGGAGCAGCTGAGGAAGTTGGGGGTGTGTGGAGCCTGGGTTCCTAATGGGTGTGGGGTCTTAAGCTGGGTCCTTCTGTTTAGCAGGGGCTTGGCTCCAGCTGAGGTTCTTAGAATTAAACATCTAAGACCTTTAATGATAATAAGAAAAGTAGTAATAGTAATAAAAGATTCCATTTATTGGGAGCCAACACTGTTCCAGGCTCTGTTCTGAGTGCTTTGCACGTATCCAACTCTCCCAGCGGCCCTGTGGGAGAGGGAGTCTTTTTATGGCCATTTTACAGACGAGAAACTTGGCAGAAAGAGGTAAATACAATCACATGGTCACTCCACTGAAGACGGGAAGGCAAGTTCCTATTCCAGAAGGCTGAGGTAGCTTCAAAGGTTTTGTCCTACATTTAAAGCAGAGTTTGCCTTCTAACACTCGTGTGTGAGAAATTTAATTTAAAAACAGTGTTTTAAATGACAATTTTTATTGACTAAATCTTGGCATTAAATTTCCTTGGACACTTGGATGAGCCACCCCCAGGGGGCACTCACGCCCCATCTGGGCAGCACATTCTGGCCAGAGACACCTCCCAGGACCATCTGCAGGCCCCTCAATTAATGATGCTCTGGAGGGACAGGTGATATGGAGGAGGGGGCGGGGACTGAACTCCAACTCCATGTTGTGGTTTTTCCCCGTGAGGAGAGCTCCACTGAGGGCCTACCCTGCCCGGAGCGGGGCAAGGATGGGCTTCAGGGAATTTGTGTGCAACGTGATGTGAGGTAGCCTTCCACTCTCTTTCTTGGGAGCAGATCACACACTCTACAGAATATTTCTAGGGAGAGAGCCATGGTTTTCATTAAACATCACAGAAAATGCTGGTACCCCTCATTAAGAGGAACTCTGCTCTGGGTACCAGCGTCCCAGGACGGGGTGCTACCTCCTGAACCAGGTCCTGTCCCTTTGCTGTGCCCCGGGCAGGGCAGACGATGTGGACTTCTCTGAGCACCCTGAGAAAATGCCAACAGAGACCCCATTCTCCTCTCCAAAAGTGGGAGCCTGACAGAAGACGCACCCTGTTCCCACTGCCCCACCCACCCTACTCCAGCCTGGGTAGTGTCCAGGACCCATGTTTGAGGGCAGGAGAGAGCCCAGGCCTGCAGCCTCCGTGCCTGGGTGTTTACCTTCTCAGGTTCCTCACTGGTGAAATGGAGATATAAATGCCTCCTTTGTAGGGTGGTCCTGAGAACCAACGCAGATGATTCTCATGCGTGGGGGTGTGTTACCCCTGCAGAGCTGGGCCCTGGGGCCTTGAGGTCACTCCTGGATGATGATCCTTCTTCTCTAGGGACAAGGCCCTCTGTCCTGCAGAGCAGAGATTGGGCAGAGCATATTTTGCTGACCCGGCCTTCCCGTTGTACTCCCTGAAAAGGCAACAGGAAGGCAGTGTAATTAAGCTAGAATGTAAGCTCCATGAGAGCAGGAGTTTTGTCTGTTTTGTTCACTGCCGTGACCTCAGGGACTAGAACACCACTTGGCACACAGCAGGTGCTCAGTAAGTATTTGTTGAATAACAGATGGAGCCATCGAGAAGGGCAGCCAAACATATCCAGAAAACTGTAGGGAGGGGCTGTGACCTTCTCACTTAGAGTCCCTGGTTCAGCTCTGCCACCAATTTTCTAGATGACCATGGCCATGTCCCTTCTCCTCTCTGGACTTGTTTTCCCATCTATAAAATGAGGGGATTGTTCCGAGGAGTCTCCAGGCTCTATCCAGTTCTGACATCCTGTGCATTGGTGGGAAGCATGACCCCTGCCCCTCCCCACTCCATGTTAGTATTTGATGGAGGAAAGAGAGGTGGGCATGAGAAGTCCAGGGGACAGGGAGGGGCTGCCATGTCATGGGCGGGGGCATGGCAGATGGGCAGTCATTCTATGGGGAGATGCAGACCGTGGCAGCTGGGGACTGTGGACAAGTTTCTGCTGCCACCCACAAGGGGCAAGCTTTCCCTACCCACCCCCTCCCCTTGCCCCAGCCCTTCACCTACTCAGCAGAAGGAGCTACTTCTCTTCAGTTTGCAAATTGTGAGAACACCAAGATGCTGTCCTGGTCCAAGGTCTGGGGAAAAGAGGTCCTGTCTCTTAGCTGGGAGGCTGATCCACCCCTTGGGCCCTTCACATCCCCCTGGACCCTGGAGAGACCAGGGGTTGACAGAGTGGAGCTTTCTTTTAGCTTTGTGCTATTATAAGCCGTTAAATACTAATCCCTACCATCACTCCCCTTTCTCTGTATTCTTTCCCTGAATTTCTTCTTCAGGTGAGCTGGTAATTACTTTTATCCTATAGCTTGATAAAGACATATCTGGACATATAATTAGATGTATTTTATCATTTAATTTAAACAATGAACTGATGACTATTAAAGTGAGATTTCCATGTGTCCTAATCAAGTTCTAGCATGTTGCCCCCACCTCAGACCGGCACTATCCCAGCAACCACTGAACTAGTACTAAGTGTAACCCAATTGCATTACACATTACTTATAACAAAAATAGTGCCTGGACTGGTATGGCTCAGTGGGTTGAATGCCAGCCTGTGAACCAAAAGGTTGCCAGTTTGATTCCCAGTCAGGGCACATACCTGGGTTGTGGGTTGGGTCCCCATTTGGGGGTGCACGAGAGGCAACCAATCAATGTTTCCCTCTCTTTCTCCCTCCCTTCCCCTCTCTCTGAAAATACATACATACATACATAAGTAAATAAATAAAAATACTTTAAAAATAGTATGTGCTTTTGGGTGAATATTGCAGAATGATGAGATTTTTTAAAAGTGAAAACTCTCTCTCCCCTTCATCTCACTGTTTAGCATGACCAGCGTAGTGTACCATACGAATATATGCTCTACGCAAATATTTACATCACCTTTTGTACAAACAAAACCAAACCTACATGCTGTTCTGAAACATACACAGCCTTCTGAGCCAGAACACGTGAGCCTCCTTCCCTGTTTGAGCGACTGCATTAATGGGCATTTGGGTCATCTCCAATTTTCCATTATTGCAGACAATGCTGACATGACACTCGTATCTAATCTTTGTGTACGTGCATGACTTTGTCTGCACGGTAGTTACCGGGTCAAGGAATATATGAGTTCAGAATGTTCGTAGATGTCACCAAACTGCAAAAGTCAAATTTTGTGCACTCGCATGTCCATAAGTCACGTGTGCAATCACCTCTTTCCCCCACCATGGCCAAGTCACGTTGTGAGTCTTTGCCTGATGGGTGAGGATTGTGTCCCGGAGTTTTTAAATTTGCATTTCTTCAACTGTAAGTAAAATTGAACACCTCCTCTCATATTTATGGATTTTTAAATAACTTTTCTGGTATCCATTGCTCACTTTTTTTTTTTTTTTAATCCTAACCAGAGGGCATTGTTTTCACTGCTTTTGGGCAGAGAAGAAGGGGGAGAGAGAGGAAAACATTGATGTAAGAGATAAATGTCAATGGGTTGCCTTCGTATCCGCACCCTGACTGGGGATCAAACCTGCAACCTGGGCATGTGCCATGACTGGGAATTGAACCTGTGACCTTTCCATCTACAGGATGATGCTCCAGCCAACTGAGCCACACTGCCCAGGGCCATTGATCACTTCTGAGTTGTCTGTTTCTTATTGATTGTAAAGTGCTTGACATAAGAAGGGCATCATCAAATTAATCTTTGGCTTGTCATAATTATTGGCATATATTTTTCTTAATGTTTTTGTTTATGTTTTATTTCCAAAATCTGTGTAAATCCAATTATTAGTATTTTCTTAATGGAGTCCTGGTTTCTTGCCAAGTTGCATTTTTAATACTACAACTTCAGTGAGAGAGAAGTTCCTTAATCTACATATTGAGATTTAGGGGAGAAAGGGTTTTGCTATTTGTAGCTGAAGATTGAGAGGTACAGAGAGACCTGTGCTTTTTCTGATCTGGAATCTGATATCAGGAGGGAAACAAGGGCAGCCAAGAGATAGCATGGTGTGATGGGGAGAAACCCTAGATTTTAGTGTCCATGGCTGCCCTGCCCTCCCTTGGCCTCAGTTTCTCTGAATGCAAAAAGAGAGGGTTGAATTGGTTGAATTCCAAAGTCACCTCCTGCTTTAACATCTGATAAGTCTGTTCATACGTGATGTGCCCTCAAATAGGTAGGTCATTGCCCTTCTTGGGAACTATTTCTTGTGCTCCATAAACGACAGTCAGAACAGGGTGATGGGGCAGGACTGTTCCAGCACTGAGGAAACATGCTCCACAACTGAGCTTCCCTGCCTTCACTGGGCCTCAGATGTGCCTCGAGCATTCTTGTCCAAAGGGAGCTGTCAGTAGTACAGAGGCCCTGGCCACACCCCAGGACAATGACAGGAGAGCCTCTGGAGGTGGGCCTGCCATAGCTTCTACTGCTAGAAACAGACTAATGGTTGCTGTGTCTGGAGTGGGCCTGAGAGTCTGCATTTCCAACAAGCTCCAGGGGATTCTGATGGTGCCTGTTCAGCTCCCCACTGTCAGCAGGAGGCTGGTGGCACCAGCACCTCCGGCCCAATCCCTAGAAGTGCAGTGGCTCTGAGTCCCAGATGGATCCTTCACCCTGGCTTCCTCAGGTGCTGCTGTGCTGCTTGGGTGAACAGACTTACTTTCAAAAGCAGGGCTTTGTAGGTTACACTGTTGTATTCACTTTTTGATAATTATTGAGCTGTACACTTCTGATCTTGCCAAGGAAAAAGGGATAGGACCAGGCCCTCTTAGACCCCAAAAGGATGGGGAACCGTGATACAGCTCTTTGCAGTACAGGCTGCACGTAGGGGCATGACTGGGGAGTTAAGAGGGTAATGCTGTGGGGTGCTTTTGCTCTCTTTCCAACATGGAAGGACAGGGGGTGAAGGGGTCCAGTTCAGCTACGAAAATGTTCCCTGGGCCTTTGGATATTTGGAGTGGATCTGGTGTGAGCCTCAGTTTCCCATCAGTTCAATGGGGGTAGTGGTGACCCGTCCTGTTCTTTAAGAAAAGCAGCTAGCCTAGCACATGATAGGTGCTCAAGTCGATCCAAACCAGCTCTTGGTGGGGGCTCACTGTGAAACAGGTTATGGCCAGGTCTCATTGCCATGGCCTCGACTTATGTCTAGGCTGGGGCGGGGGTGGGGGGTGGGGTGTGGGGACAGACAGACCTGGTTTGCTCCTCGTTAGCAGTGGGACCATAGATGAGTCATTTCATCCTCGCGCCTCAGTGCACATGTCTGTTCAATGCAAATAGTCAAACCGCTTTGGCAGGGCTGTCGCAGGATTGAATGAGGTCGTGCGTGTGAGACATGGAGGCCTGTGCCAGGCCCAGGGCTGGTGACTCTGTCGGACTGAGTGCAGGCTGCAGTAGCTGTCTGCCACCCACCCTGGGGGAGTCCTGGCTTCAGAGAACAGAGTCCCCTTTGACTCTGCTGGCCACCGAGGTCATTACACCACAATCACTGAGCGCCGGACAGCAAATATTCCAGCTGTCAGGTCCAGCCTTTTTCTTGGCGACAGCCCCTCTAGTCAGCCAGGTTGGGGTTTGGCAGCATGACTGGCTGCGCTTTGATGTGAGCAGTGCTGAGGCTTGGAGATGGGGGTGTGGGCTCCCAGCTTGCCTTGGTGGCCCAGGGCCAGCTCCTACTTTTAAACCCCAGAACCTAGCAAGTACCAGCTGCCTTGGGCCAGTGGAGGGGGGCAACTTGGCACCAGTAGGTCCTCACACCATCCCCTAAGGGCATGATTATTATTCCCATTTTATAGATGGAGAAACTGCGGAAATTGTTCTCCAGTTCTGGTGAATGCCAGAGCACATGGGGAGGCAGAAGTGCCTTCTGGTTTAGTCCAGCTGTGGGTCTGAGGTTCCAGCCCATTCCCCAGGAGGGGCTTCATCTCCCGAGGACCCCACTTAAATGGGCACTTTGGACCCTAGAAGGGCTAGGGTATGACCACACAGGTTTGTTGGGCATCCGGCTTGTGCCTGGCCCAGAGCCCATGCCAGGGGAGCAGGGAGGGTGGGTGAGACTCAGCCCCTCCACAAGCACAGGTTTAAATCCCAGCTCTGCCGCCGGCCAGCTACAGGAACAGCCCCTCTGAGGGTCTTCGGTTTCTTCCTCTGTAAAATGGGGTGTAGGGAAAATTAAATAAAGTATTGCACGTGAAAATGACTTTTAAAACTGTGCTGGTATATGCAAGTCAGGGATTATTAAAACTACTGAGCTTACCCAAGTCTCTGTCACTGAAGCAGAAAAAGCACAGGAGAGAGAGCATGGCTGAGGGGCTTTGGTGAGTGACCCACGAGGTGTATGGGTGGGTGTGTTGGGAGAGGGAGGATGCACTTCTAGTCAGGAGGCTGGAAGGGACAGAAGGCTTATCCAACCCCCTCTCTCTCATTTTTCAGAGGAAGAAAAAGGGGCCCAGAGGAAGGTTTTGCCCAAAGACTGTGGAGAAGCAGCAGCCAGTCTCAGCCCTTGGCAGGAGTCCCCTCTGGACTTCTGGGCAGTCCTGGAAAACTGTTTTAACCAATCTGGGCTTCAGTTGCACTGGCTGTTAGTCACAGTGAGGGCTGCTGGGGGTGCTGTGCTTCTGAAGCACCTGGGCATCATTTGTGTAATGTGGCCCCCTTGTTGCATGGAATAACTGAAGGGTCCATTGGGGTGGTGCCCCAGGACCAGGCTTAGGCTGGTCCAGTCATCATGGAAGGGGTCAAACTGGGGACCCTCCCTCAGTGGGGTCCCAGGAAGGAGGTGGCCTTGTGGAGGAGAGCAGCTTTGTCTCCTCTGACTCTGCTGAGGACAAGGTGGTCCTGGGTCCTTAGGAGGAGAAGGAATGTAAGGATCCCAGGTGACCCACAGGCATTCCGATCTTAGGGTGGGACTTGAGGCAAGGAGAGAAGCCAGTCTGGGGCCAGGCCTGGGTGCCCGTGAGGAGGAGGAGGAAGAGGCAGCGGACTGTTGCCAGTCAGGAAATGTCTGCCTGCTGGCATCAGGCGTTCTTGAGCTAGCAAGCTTCCTGTAAGCAGTACACACGAGCCCAGTGACCTCACCGCTCAGACATTCTGGGACAGCCCCCTATTCCAAATAGGCCATCCCATTGTCCCCAGGAACAGCGAATGGGTGGCGGTGCTGACCTTTCGGCATCCAAACAACATCCATTCATTCAACAATGTTTACCAAGCGCCCACTTTGTGTGGGCACTGTGCCAGGCACCAGCACACAGAGAGAAACTTTGGAGCTCAGCAGCTAATGAGCCTGTGTTTTCCAGCCAGGCCCCCAATGCCCGGAGCTGGTGCAGACCTCCTTACTGCTCTTTTGGTTGGGACACTTTGGTCATCATTGAAGAGGAAGATTCCTTAGAGTGGGTGAACTCCAGGGCAGGGGTGGGGATAAGGTGTGGGGGAGGGCCCACAAACATGAATTTGGCCTCATGTGTGCCAAGCACTGCATCGGGGGTCTGCATCTCTGGTGTCATTTAAGTCTCTCAACAACCAATAGGGTGTCTTGCCCTTATTTAAGGAAACACAGTCTCAGGTGAGTGAGCTTGCTCCAGGCCACACCGTTCCTAAGAGTCGGGGCCAGGATTCAGACCCAGGTCTTTCCTAGTCACCAAGACCTCAGATACTGAAACTAGTTCAGCAGAGCCCCTACCTTCAGATTGAAGTCAGCTTAGCCTCCCTGAGCCTTGGTTTTCTCATCTGTAAAATGGGCCTCATAGTGTCTACTTAGTAGGATTGTTGTGACGTTAAGTGGGACAATGAATGTAAAAGTCCTCGCCCACTGGCTGAGGCAAGAGGCTTTAGGAGACCTTGTTCGGTGGGGCTCTGTCTCCAAGAATTCTCTGGTCAGACAGGACCTGGAGAAGCCCTGAGCGCACTCCTCGGCCTCCAGGTCAAGTCACCCTAGGTCACCAGCAAGAACTGACAGGCACATACCATTTTGTTTGGCATAGTGGGCAAGGACAGATGGGGAGGAACAAGAGGAGGGGAAGGTGCAGATAAGGAATAGGACACAGCACCCTATCACCCTTCCTGCTTTCCCTCAGGTGCTTTAGGGTGTTGGGGGCGAGGAAGAACCATCCTGTGTGAAATAATGGGACTGGTGGAGGCCACCATCTCTGCTCACACTTTGCTTCATGAAGATGTCTCACGTTCTAACTCGTTTCATCCCAAAGATAACTAACATCCCTGTTTTGCACGTGAAGAAAGAAGGAAACTGACTCTTGAGCAGATTTATCGGAGGTCACTGAGCTAGTGAGTGAGTGGAATTTAAGCCTTGGCTGGCAAACCCACCTTTTCTGGGAGGGACTTCCAGAGCCAGTCTGTGGAGGGTGTAGGTTCCCATTGAGAAAAGGAGAAAGCCTTGCTTTTTACAGCTGTGCAGCTCCTGCAGAAGCCTAGAGGGAGGTAGAAGAGGAGCCACTGTAAAAAACAAAAAACAAAAAACCAAAACCCCTTCAGATGTTTGCCTCTTTCCCATACTCTCCTTATAAGAAAGCCCTGAATCACAACCACCCTAAAGCCCTCTTGCTGCAGGTCCCACAGCCTCACCTGGGCTGACAGTCATGGTCCCCGGCCCGTCAGGCCGACTTTTCCATGGCATTGCACCAACCCCAGGATGTCCAGACAGCGCTGGGGGCCTGGTCAGGGGCCTGGCTGCCATCACTACCTTGACGACCTTGAGTCCATCCCAACCTCACCAAGCCTCAGTTTTACCCTTTGTTAAATGGGGATAAATGGAGTGATAAGAAGACTGCCCTGGGCACAGCCTGAAACAGTTGGCATAGCAAACTTTTGGACTTGACTTTAATTCTTCTAAAGAGATGTAGCTTTCCCCCTGCCCTCCTGCTTGAAGATGGCATCAGATTAAGAGGAGACAGTTCCACTCTGCCTGTGTGAAGAATCCTGGGCATTGACTATACAGAGCAGAGCTCATAACCTGACTATCCCTTGTGGCAGCCCCAGTGAGGATGTCAGTTCTCTAAGTCCTGGTTTTCTCATCTGTAAAATGGGGATGCGATGCCAACCAACCCGCGTGAACTCCCTTCATTCACCCAGCGGTGCCACCCACCAGAGGAGAGATTCACCGTTGGATGGATGACTCTTTGGAGAGAGGGCAACGCTCAATTCAGAAGAATGCCTGGAAGTTGGTGACATCTCAGAGCAGTGGGGGAGCTGTTTCAGAGTGAGGTGAGGTGAAGGTTTCTAGCACTTCCTAAAATCAAATCACCTCCATTATTATTTACTCAGGTAGAAACCTGGTTCAGATATTCAGAAAGGGAAACCAAGTTGCTCCAAGAAGGAATATGGCTCCCAGGTCACAGAATGCCAAGGAAAGGTGGGGACAGATACCGTGAAATGGGGGTGGGCTGGAACCAGGGTGCCTTCTAGTTTGCCTGCCCTAATTTAATCCAGGTAAGTGTAACAGACACATTCCGAGCTTCTACAATTTGTAGGAACCACGCTAGCCACTTTGTAGGATCAACTGAGTCATGAGTCAAGCATTATCTCTGCCCTTAAGAAGCTTATAGTCAAGTGAAAAGAACGAATGGTGATATGAACAAGATATCTCCATTCCGGCCCCCACCCCACCCCAACTGCCTCAGAGGCATCTTACTCAGAGTCTGGTACATAGTAGGTGCTCAGTACATGTTCACTGAATGTAACTGAACTACAAACTGCAGCCCTGGCTGGTGTGGCTCAGTGGATCGAGTGCTGGCCTGTGAATCAAAGAGTTGCTGGTTCGATTCCCAGTCAGGGCACATGCCTGGGTTGTGGGCCAGGTCCCCAGTTTGGGGTGCGTGAGAGGCAACCATATATTGATGTTTCTCTACCTCTCTTTCTCCTTCCCTTCCCCTCTCTCTAAACATAAATAAATAAAATCATCTTTAAAATCTTTAAAAAACCCCTATAAACTACAATAGGGAGCAGACCCCGGATGGGGTGGTTTCCCAGAGGTAATTTATACCAGACTTTGACAGCTGTGTAAGAGTCCTCTGCTCCTCCATGTGTCTAGTAATCCCCCATCAAGGCTGACGGAGACCACAGAGGGCAAAACCCCAGCTTTTCCTTGCTCCTGCTCAAGAGCCCTCATCTGAACTCTGAGGAGTCTCCGGATGCGAGAAGGAAGTAGCCAGGCTGCGGAAGGCAGGCTCATTTCCAGTGTGGGGCTGGGCCGCCATCCTTGGGTCCTGTTTACACAGCAAGGCAGACAGGCGGACAGGACTTCTGCCTCTGAGAACAGAAGAGGCTGGCAGAGCCTGGCCCGGCCCAGCACAGGGAGTCCTATGCCAAAGGGAAAGTCGAATGTAAAGAGTGTTTCCTTCTGGCCAGGCAGCCCCAGACTTTTGTCTCCAGTCTCCAGGCAGTTCCTCCAGTGATTCACAATCAGCGGGAACTTATAAATAAACCCCACCTCTGCCTTGCACCATAGCCTGGCCGGGACCTGGGCTAGAATGAGGTGGGGGGGCTGGGAAACAGGGAGGCCGAGGAGGGGCCCTGAGGAGACTTGGGGACCTGGGTGATGCTGGCTGTTGGGCCCAGCACCGCTGGCTTTCCACGGAGGGAGTGCAAGGCTGTTGCCAGCAGTCACGTTTTCCTCCAGACGACTAGGGAATTGGGCCACCGGTCTGGAGCAAGGAACTCTGAGAGGACTGGGTGTTCATCTGTTCCCCAGGAGTGTGTGCAGGAAACTAGAATTTTGAAACAACTGGGCTTTAAAACATTTTTTTGATATAATTTCAAATTTATGAAAAAGTTGCAAAACTAGAACAGAAAACTCCTGCATAACCTGTGTAGCCAGATTCATGAATTGTTTATGTTCTGTCCCATTTTGCTTCGTTATATCTTTTGCCCAAATTGTTTCTTTTACTTGGAACCAGCTGAAAGTAGTCTTCCAGCATCACACCTCTGTGCCCCTCTGTCTTCAGTGTGCATTTCCTGAAAGAGCCAGTGTTTGAATTCCTGACTGACCGCTTAGTGTATTCCAGAGCAAGCTGTTCAAGTCCTGTGTCCTGTGTGCTCAGAGGACCCCTCACTAGGGAGAAGATGAGAAGTGACAGGGGAAATATCTGCTGGAATAATAGTGATAAGCACAGTCCATCATTATGTGCAAGGCAACTTGCACCCATTATGTCATTTGATCTGAACAACATCAATCCTTGTCTAAAGAAATCAGGCTCAGAGAGGGTGTGTCATTTGTGCAAGGTCACACAGCAAGCTAGGCTTTGCTGCACACATTAAGCACTGAATTACTCCTGGAGCCTGTCCTCTTCCCTATTAGCTGTGTGATTGCAACCAAAGGCTGGACTTTCTAATGCCTCAGTCTCCCCATCGTGCTGTGGGCACGGGGATCTCTGGGGTGGGATGTAAGATGCTTTCACAGCAGCCTGGTACTCTAGATCCCTGGAGACCAGGTAGGAATAAGCCCTTCCTGTGTTAGAGCCAGAGTGGAAGCTGCTCCAGCAGCCAAACCAGCTTCCTCTGAATTCCAGCTGCATCGTGGTCTGGGCTTAAAACTCTTGCAGATTGTTTCTGGAAACTGGGAAATCTGACTGGAAAACCCTGAGCCTCCCAGCCTCTGGAGCTCCTGCAGTGATGAGGCCTGGCCACCAGATGGCCCCACCTAGGCCATTGCACTCTCAAGGAAGATGTGCCAGTCTCATCCTGTGTCTGTTTTAGAGTGGCCTCTCTCCTCCCCACACTCCGCACAACCATCCCATCCATTAACCTCGGGTCACAGCCAGGGACGCTGAGCGCAGGAGGGGCAGCAACCTGCCATGGCCACTCAACTTGCACTCTGTGCTCCCAAGGGGGAGTTGCTCTGGTTGAGCAAAGCCCTCGGACCGTGACAGAGTTGAGTTTCTCTAGACCAGCGATTTTCAACCTTTTTCATCTCATGGCACACATAAACTAATTACTGAAATTCTGCAGCGCACCAAAAAATACATTTTTTGCCGATCTGACCAAAAAAATAGTTATGATATTGATTTATTCACACTGGACAGCTATTGTGTTGGCTTTTGTCATTTTTTAATTTGACAGTCTAAGGGAAAAGAGGTCAATGCCCCTGACTAAATAGTCAGATAATGCATATTTTAAAAATTCTTGTGACACACCAGTTGAAAATCGCTGATCTAGACCTCAGTTTCCAAATTTGCAGAAAGGTATGAGTCGCTTCTGCCTGGCTTTCTTCAAGGGCCTGGGTGTTGGTCCTGAGCCTGTTCCAAGTCTGTGACGTTGGTATAATGTAGAGGTGGTTTTGTGTTGTAATGAGGATGAATAGCAGCCCACACCTGAAGTGATCTGAGGCGTTAAGCCTGCAGGCCCAAGACCAGCCACACACAGGTGAGCCCTGGGTCTCCCTATGACCTGCAGCACAGGCCCTCAGAGTGGGAGGAGGCCTGGAGGCTCATCTTCGTGTGCACTTCTCATTCCTGGGATGGAGGAAAGTCCAGAGAGGGCGGCGGTTTGCCCAAGGTCTCACAGAGTCATCTGACCACACCAGAACTCAGCTCCACCGTACCTGCAGACAGCTGTCGTTAACTTTTCTCTCACCTCTGCCCAGAGCCCAGCAAAGAAGCCCATGGAGGGAAGGGCTGGTCCTGGGCAGGAAGAGCACACAGGGGCCACTGTGAGCTGGAGGCCATGCTGCAAAAGAGCCAGCTCAGAGCCCAAGGATGTCCCTTCTTCTGAGGGACAACAACTTCCCCCCATTCCCTCACGGTCTTCCATGGAAAAGCCCCTCAGGGGCTACCTGCCCAGACCCTGGGGGTAATATTTTTAAATGTATAAACACTCTCCAGGGAACATTCTGCATTTCTCCTCATACTGTGTATCTATGCTTTTATTTATGAAATAAAAAGGCTTCTGTTCTCTGTTAATTAGTGGGCTCATATAAACCCTCTTTCCCAGCTCAGGATGTAGGGGGAAGGCAGGGGGGAAAAAACTAATAAAAATATAAAAATATGGAATTCCAGATGCACTGGGCAGGACCAGCCTTCCTGCCTGGGGAGAGGGAGGGTGTATTACCCCAAATTAGTAACTGTCCAGAATCCTGGGCTGATAATATGCATCTTTTGGGAAGAGTGTGCTAGTAATTTGAACTCATTCATACTCTACTGACTGTAACTGACTGATGGAGTGGCTTGAGCAAATTTGAATGGGGGAGGGGAGAGGGGGCAGGGTTCTGAGAGTCTGGGGGTGGAGAGGAGGAAGGAATAGGAGTGTGCACAGCGAGTGGAAGCCGAGGGCCCCGGGGACTGATGGTATTATATTGCCCATGCCCATGCCCCAGAAGGAAATGGGAGACTTGTTTCCAGGAGAGGCCTGCCTGGGTTGCAGGGGGCACAGATAACTCAGTTTCCATGAGTCAGTGCTTATAACCTAGGGGAGAGGGATATACCTATAAACCCGGTATCTCCAGGAGAAGGTGCTGGCCCGTGGGCCCAACCTCACATCCCTCTCTCTGCAGAACCCCACAGCTGCCCTGGGAAGGAGGCCCCATCATCATCTCCATTTCTCTCCCAGGTGACTGAGGCCCAGAGAAAGGGAAGGACTTGCCCAAGAGTAGTCACACAGAGTCAGTGCTAGAATAGCTAGCAGAGCCAAGGTCTCCTCATCAGTTGCTTTTTACTTATCTTCTCCCTGAATGTGCAGTTAGGCCAACTCGATTCCTGGCTCTGTGACCCTGGACAAGCTCATGAACCAGTTTTCCTCATGTAAATGGGAGTGATATCACCTATCCCCTGGGGATGTTGACAAAATCTGATACTGTATGAAATGGCCTGGCACACAGTAGGCATGCTGGTCAACCATAGCTGTGTTAGAGGGTATGGTTCTTAAGGCCGTTTAATGCAAACAAATGAAAAACCCCAAAAACCTCCCCTTGGAAATCCCTTAGGAAGGCACCATGAAGAGTCAAACCCTTACGGGGATGAGTAGGGGAGAAAGAGCAGGTTTTAGGAATTCCAAGGAGCCCAAGGGCAAGTGGGATACTGTGGCAGGCAAACCGTGCAGGGGAAGGGGTGCTGTGGGGACCTGGCCGGTCCAGGAGGGTCAGTTCCAGCATGGGCAGGGCCTTGAATGCCAGGCAGAGAAGTCAGGACGGTTTGTTGTTGTCCCGAGATGTTTGGTTGTAGCAGTGGAGTGACTACAGGGACGTTCCTCTGTGTGTGTGTGTGTGTGTGTGTGAGTTTCCACCCACCCCCAAAAGTTGTCTCTGTGTGGAGGGCTGGGGCCAGTTTATGGCTCCTGGCGGCCCCTGTGTGGCCTCTCCCGCTCTCCTCCTCCCTGGCTGTCTGGCAGCCGACTGAGTTTTATGTGGGGAATTTGAGGAATTTGAAAAGGCAGAATGCAATGCCACTGTTAGAGACTACCCGTCAGCCTTTAAGGGGGAGAAGCCCCTCTCGGGGGCAGTGGAAGACAAGTGTGGCATTCTGGGTTGCGGACCCTGTCCCGATCTAACCCTCCAACTGTGGAAAGGGGTAACGTCAGCACCACCTTCCACTAGCGCCCTTGGGGAGCCAAGCTCGGTAACAAGAGAGGGGTCCTTGTACACTGCGAGGCGCCTGTCGCACGCCCCGTGTTGAGGGGTTATTGACGGTTCCTCAATGCCGCGGTTTTGCAGCCCAGGGGACTGACGTCCGACTAGAAAACTTTTGTCTGGGGTCACGGGGGCAGACCTGGGCCCTGGCGAGGGTCGTCCCTCCGCTGCTCGGGGCCTGTTGGTGGTCCGGCCGCGGCGCTGCGGGCGGGCGGAGGTCGCGGGGCGACCCCGGACGTGTGGGTCCCTGGAGCCTCCTGGCCATGGGCGCGCCCGCCGCACCCGGGCCTGCGGGTTGTGGGCGCCGGGATCCCGGGAACGCGAGCCGCGCCCGGGCCAGGGCGCCTCAATCTCCCGCGGCAGCGGCGTCTCCGAGTCTCGGCAGCCCGAGCTCCCGGCGCGTTATCTGCTCTCGCCGAGCCGGGCCCCTTCCCGCCTTCCCGCCTTCCCGCCTGGCCGGGGCCACCATGGTGACGGGCCGCTCCCCCCTTATCGGCCTCCCTCGCAGGGGCTGAGGCCTGGCGGGCGCCGGGATGCGCGGAGCCGGGCCCACGCCTTCCCCACCTCCCACCCCTTCCCACCCTGGGCTGGCCCCTCCCCTGGCTTCCCCGGTCCTGGGCCCGGCTGATGGGAGCGCTTTCCCCAAGGGGTACCGCATCAGAAAAGGGTTTTTGTCAGATTTGCCCTTTCCTGAAAAGGCAGGCTTATCCACCAGATCTCTCTAAAATGCTTTGCTCTGTGCTTAACGGGTTAAATGTAGCACCTTCTTGGAAGCTCAGTTCCCCACCTGAATATTTGAATCTGTAGGACAGGGAGCTCCCCACCGTACTGGGCAGAGAATGTGGGTGCAGCCCTTCGTAATAACAGTTTGGCAGTATAGATGGAAAGCCATAAAAGTGTTCATACTCTTTGACTCACTCTTGGAATGTATCCCAAGGAAGTAGTCCAGCAGTACCAAAAGAAAAAACAGAACTCTGGTTCATCACTGTGTTGTTTGTAAGGCTAGTGAACATACCTTTCTAAGTGAAACATTGGAAGGCACGAGTCGCATGGAACTGGGCTTGGACCCACCATAGTCACCTACAAACCTGGGTGAGTGGTTTAGCCTCGCCGAGTTTTCATTTTAAAGTGGACAGCCCACCGCTTGGAGGGCTTTTGTAAGAATTCCAGGAGACAGCCTGTGAAAGCCTCTAATACAGGGTTTGGGGTCGAGGAAGAACATAAAAAATGTTTATTTCCTCCCTTTTTCTGTCCTTACACAAATGAAAGCATGGGGTATTTCAGGTCATATTTGTAAACACCAGAGAAAGTGCATGTGGTGGTTAAGAGTTTGGGATTTTTTAATCCTTTCCCCTTGGATGGGATCCTAGCCCTACCACTTACTACCCAGCTGTGCGATCTTGACAAGACACACTTCCTCATTTACGAAAAGCGCTCACAGAACCTCCCCCAGAACTGTCGAGGGGGTTAGATGAGCTAACACGTGCCGTGTGTTTAGGCTGGTGCCTGGTATGTAGTAAGCAATCAATAATGGTAGCTATTATTAACGGGTGTTTAAAACCGGAAATAACTTCAATGTCCCAAAATACTCCACGTTAAATAAGGTAGTGTATCTGTCAGTGGACTACAACATAGCATTTAAAAAGATGAGATAATCAGTGTAATCTAATTAGGAAGGATACACATGATAAGTAAAGATAGAAAGCTGTATCATTCTGGATAAATGACCTAAATAGGAAGAATTAGAAGTAAAATATAAGGTAAATATTTAGGAAAAGTCTCGTATAATCTTGGGTTTGGAAGGATCTTGTCAAACAAGCCAGAAACCCAGGCCCATAAAGGAAAAGATTAGATTATATAAGATGTTTGAATGTCAGCGTGATAAGAGACCCCATAAACAAGGTTAGAGACACCGGTAGGCGGGGAGAAGTATTTGTTGTGTAGAGGATAAGGCCCCGCGCCTCATATCCTTCGTAATTCCTCATACAGAATTCCTCCAGATAATTAGAGAAAGGCAAACAATAGAGAAACGGACAAAACACTCAACAGAAGAGGACTGCAAACATGGGAAAAGCACACGATTTCCCCAATTGTTGGGGAAGTGCAAATAAAAATATAAACAAAATACCATTGTTTTCCCCAAACACCATTAACATGAAACGGGCCTGCCCTTTCCCCCACCAATCCCACTTTCAGAACTTTACCCATAAAAATCTATAATTCTTTTTCATTGCAGGGTTCTTCATAGTGACAATCTCAGTGCCCGCCTCTAGGGTTATGGGCGGGTAAATTCAGTTACATCCGTGCTGGGGAGTGCTGTGGGCCACCAAGAATGAGCTTGTTGAGACTACATGCAGTGACTTTCATTGTTGCCTATGACATTCTGTTGGGTGGCGAAAGGTGATTGTGCAGTAGTGTGTGAAGTCTGGCCCCACTTTGTGTTAAAAAGTGTGTGTGTGTGGCAGAAACAAGTCTCCAGGCCTTCACCAGGGTGGTTAAGTTTGTATGAGCCTAAAGAAAAGTGGGTGCTGATATTGAAAAAAGTGGCAAGAGATTTTGCCCATTTTTCTTTTTTCTTATTTTGGTTTAAATGAGATGTTCTTGACATATAACATTGCATAAATTTCAGGAATACAACATAATGATTTGATATATGTATATATAAGGGGGGACCCCAAAACCCCTGGAATTTATTTATTAAAAATTGTGTACTTATAAGTTTAAACTTCAGTTACCTTCAAAGTGCTCTTCATTTGACGAAATATAGCTATCAAGCCATTTTTTCCACTGCTCAAAACAGTTTTTGAACTCACTGATTTTGATGCCTTTTAGTGCTTCTGCCATTTTTTGTTTCACCCCTTCCACATTGGCAAAATGTTTCCTTTTAAGGACTTTCTTCATCTGGGGAAACAAAAAAGGTCGCTGGGGGTGAGATTGGATGAACAGGGAGGGCGGGGCCTGGGCGTCATGACATGTTTTGGTAAAAAAACTGCGCTCAGAGCGGTGTGGGGAGGTGTGTATGTAAATCACCCATCATGAAATGGGTAAATGTGTTGAAAGATGCTTCAAAAAAAATTCACTGAAGCCAAACACAGCCTCTCACAACAATGCCAGCTGGTACACTGATACAGATGGGTTCCTAGAACACTTACCTAGTGGGGGAAGCCTGTACCACAAGGGGCCCACCCTCCAGAAGAGAATTCCGGTTTTGGGGGGACCCCCTCATATTATGAAGTGATTACCACAATAAATTCAATGTCTATCACCTCATATAGTTACAGGTTTTTTTCTGTGATGAGAACACTTTAGATGTACTCTCTTAGCAGCTTTTAAATAGATAATACAGTATTGTTAACTACGGTCACTGTGCTGTACATTAAATCCCCAGGACTTATTTATCACATAACTGGACACTGGCACCCTTGCACCCCCTTCACCCACTTCTCCCACCACCTCTGGTAACCACCAACCTGCCCATTTTTTGATAGTTTGACTTTTTTCCATCTTGTTTGTAGAAGTTGTATATATGAGGGATAAGAACCGTTCCCTCCCTGTGTATGACCCTGAAGAAAGGTCTCTGCCAGCCTGTTCTGGATAGTTGCTGGTGGTGGGAAGAGACAGGGGTGGCATGTTCTCGGTCCCCATCTCGGTGACTTTTGGCTTGTTGAAGCAGATTCGTTGTTACAATTTGGGGAATGGCAGTTAAGTAAATTTGATCTCACACAACAAAGGAGAAGTTGCAATAACTAAACCCTGTGATTCCGTTGGTGTTCAAGGAAGAGTCTGTGTTCGCAAGTATGGGAAGAAGGCTGGGGAAGGACGTGGCCGACTGTGGGAGGGCACTTCTGAGCCGTGGGGTGTGCTGACGTGGGCTTTTATGTTTATATGTCACCGTTGTTTGCGTTTTTCACAAAGAGAGTTTTTACTTCTGCAATGACAAAACAAGAGTATTTCGCCCCTGAAGTACGCAGTGGTGTTTGTGTGCTGTGACCCAGCAGGGATGTGGACCAGAACCAGACAGTGGGTCAGGGTGGTGGGACTTTCTCCTTAGTTGTTTTTTTTCTTTAGATTTGTATTTTTAACTGTTTTACTGTGGTGAAAAACACATAACATAAAATTTACCATCTTAATGATGTTTAAACGTGTAGTACCATGGTGTTAATTACACGCATATTGTTGTATAACAGATCTCTAGACCTTTTTCATCTTATGGGGCTGAAACTCCCATTGAACAAACTAACTCCCCAGCTCCTCCTCCCCTCAGTTCCTGGAAACCATATTCTACTTTCTATTTCTGTGAGTTCAACTACTTTACATACTTCGTGTAAGTGGAATCATGTAGTATTTGTATTTTTGTGATTGACATTTCACTTGACATAATGTTTTCAGGGTTCATCCATGTTATAACTTATGACAAAATTTCCTTCTTTTGTAAAGGGAGAATAACATTCCACTGAATGTGTATACTACAGTTTGTTGATCCTTTCATCCTTTGATGGACATTTAGGCTGCTTTCACCTCTTGGTGATTATGAATAATTCTGCAGCAAAAATGGATATAGAAGTATAGCTTTGAGATCCTGTTCTCAATTCTTCTGGATATACGCTGCTATGGACTAAATGTTTGTATCCTCCAAACTCACATGTTGAAACCCTAGTCTTAACATGATGGTACTTGGAGGTGGGGCCTTTGGGTGGTAATTAGGCCATGGGGTGGAGCCCTCATCAATGTTATTAGTGCCCTTATGAGAAGAGACCAGAGCAGTAGCTAGCTCTCTGCTTTCTACTAGGTGAGGATGCGCTGAGAAGTCAACAGTCTGCAACCCAGAAATGGGCTCTCACCAGAACCTGGTTATGCTGGCAGCCTGATCTCAGACACTCAGCCTTTCTAACCATGGGAAACAAACTTCTGTTGCTTCCGAGCCACCCAGTCTATAGTTCTTTTTGTTTTGTGGCCCATATATGGACAAAGGCATATAGCAAGAAGTGAAACTGCTGGGTCTTATGTAATTTTATTTTTAATTTTTGAGGATCTGCCATACTGTTTTCCATAGTGGCTGTACTCTTTTACATTTCCACCAACGGGGAACAATTTCTCCACAGCCTCACAAGCACTTGCTATTTTCAGTTTCTTTGATAGCGACCATCCTAACAGGCATGAGGTGAAATTGCGTTGTGGTTTTGATTTGCCTTTCTCTGATGATTAGTGATGTTGAACATCTTTTCAAATGCTCATCGGTCATGTGTATCTCTTCTCTGAGAAATGTTTATTCAAGTCCTTTGCCCATTTTTAAATTGGGTTATTTGTTTTGTGTGCTATTGAGTTATAGGAGTTCTTTATTATTCTGGATATTAATCCCTTATGAAATACATGGTTTACAAATATTTTCCGCCATCCTGTAGGTTGCCTCTTCACTCTGTTGATTGTTTCCTTTGCCGTGTGAAAGTTCTTAAATTTGATGTAGTCCTCTTTATTTATTTTTGCTTCTGTTGCCTGTGTCATATCCAAGAATGATTGCCAAATTCAATGTTATGAAGCTTCTTCCCTATGTTTTATACTAGTAGTTTTATATTTTCAGGGCTTACATGTAGGTTTTCAATCCATTTTGAATTCATTTTTGTATATGGTGTAAGGTCCAGATCTAACTTCATTCTGCATGTGGTTACCCTATTTTCCCAGCACCATTTGTTGAAGACATTATCCTTTCCCCATTGTGTACCCTTGGCATCCTCGTCCAAGATCATCTGATCATATATGAGAGGGTTTGCTTTGGGGCTCTCTATTCTGTTCCATTGGTGTGTATGTCTGACTTTATGCCAGTACCGTATAGTTTTGATTAGTGTCATTTTATGATATATTTTGAAATCAGGAAGCGTGAGACCTCCTACTTTGTTCTTTTTTTTTTCTCCCCATATCTTAATGTGGCAGAGTTCCATCAAGTACATTTTCTTTTTTTTTTACATTTAAAAAATGATTTTATTTATTTATTTTTAGAGAGAGAGGAAGGAAGAGAGAAAGAGAGAGAGAGAGAAAAACGTCGATGTGTGAGAGAAACATTGATTGGTTGCCCCCACTCAATGTTTCCCCCACAGCAGGGACCTGGATGGCAACCCAGGTATATACTCTGATTGGGAATCACATAGGTGACCTTTGGTGTGTAGAATGACACCCAATCCACTGAGCCACACCAGTCTGGGCCATCAAGTAAATTTTGAACTGGTATCCCTGGATAGCCGGCTGGGAAGATCCAGGGGAAGAAGACGGGATTGGATTCCTATCTTGGGAAGGTCCTGTTAGTACAGATTGAACAAGTGACATTGTTTGCCCACCTAGCCCTCCGCCATGTGTCTCTTGGTCTCCTGAGCCCACACCAGACCCATATTGGCTGGCTGATGGGCATAATGTTACTTTCTGGTTTCCTTCCTTTCTTTCCCCCTATCTCCCTCCATGTCTTCCTCCCTCTTTTCCTCACTCCCTTCTCTTTCCTTCTCTCCTTTCTTCCCAATCCCAGCCCAGCTGAACTGGGCGACATGCCTAAAGCAATTTGGGAGTGACACATAATCTAGTCCTCCCTGCCTGTGTCCCTGCTCTCAGGAAGATGAGGAAGCGAAGGAGGGAAACACTTGTCTGCAACACCTACCATCGTCCAGACTCCCTGGTAGGTACTTTGCTCTCAACCATGGCGTGAGCTAGGTTTATTGCCCTCATTTCCTCATCTGTAGATCTTTAGGTGAGGAAACTGATGCTTAGAGGGCTAGCACCTGCCTGAAGATATACAGCTGTACATATCCTGGCCATTCACGGTCCTAGGACAGCGCCTCCCATGGGTCACCTAAATGCATCTTCCTAACAGCACTGAGGATGGGGCTTGTTCCCGCATTTTCCAGACGAAGACCAGGAGGCTCAGAGCACAGGGTCACACAGTTAGCTAATGAAGGAGCTGGGATCCCTCCCTGACCATGGGTACTCCTGGTTACCACACACTGCCCCAGGCTCTGCTCAGCTCCTCTTCCTAACTCACATCCTCAAATCTCCTGACAGAAGTCACTCAGTCAGGTCTCCACAGTCCTTGTGATTGTTGTCTGTGATGACTGTTTTATTGTAACTGATTAGGTTAAGGTTTGATTGTGTGACTTGTCATTTTTTAAATTACAGTTGATAGATGAGGCTATAGCTTCCAAGGTGCCGAGTGTCCTCTGATCTCATACACACCGGGGCAGGTGTGAGTGACAGGAGCCGGAAAGCCTTGCAGAGCGTTGGATTTCACCATGCTGTGGGGGCGGGCATTCTAGGAGGGTGACACAGCATAGAAATGAAATAACACCAGTCATTACTTCCCGAGCATTCACTCTGCGTCATGACTCTCCTGAGGACTTTATATACTCATTGAATCCACAGAGAATTTTATTAGATATGTATTATTATTAGTCTCACTTTACAGATGAGGAAAGAGGCTCAGAGAGGTTTAGAAACCTACCCAAGGACACACAGCTGAGGTGAAAAGAAAGTTGAGCCAGGACTGAGGCCTACATGATGAAGAGGAGGCTGTGTGTACAAAAAAGCCTGCCTTCCTTCCTTCCTTCCTTCCTTCCTTCCTTCCTTCCTTCTGCTCCTCCTCCTCCTCCTTCTTCTACGTCTTTTTAAAACAAAAGGGATCCTTTCTGGAAGGGGCAGCTTTGCAGAGGCCTTTAGAAACCAGGTAATCAATCCTCTGTAAGCAAGTCAGTAAAATGGGGACAGTGATTATCCCCTTAATTTCTCTTTCGAAGCCTGCACCCTCTGCTGACAGCCGAGAGAATTTGCAACTTTGTAGCAAAGCTTGGGGGCATTAGGGGTGACGGGGCTGTTCCCAGGAAGCCCCCAATCCAGCAGCGCAGGTCTAGAGCAAGATCTCCTCAGGTTCTAGCCAGCCCTGTGTCCCTGGCAGTGTCTGCAGGGATGTGGGAGCCTGGGGCTCCTTCCGAACCAACTCTTCCTGTGCAGGAGCCTGTGCAGGTCAGCCTGGGTGACCTGGAGTGGCCTGGGCAAAGACCCTTGTGTCCTCGCTCCACCCCTCACTCGTTGTGTGGCCTTGGACAAATGCCTTAATCTTCTGGAGTCTTCTTTTGCTTCACTGGGTTGTTGTGAAGATTAAGTGAGTTTATATGTGTGAGGTACTCAGAACAGTGCCCAGCACAGAGTAATTGCTACACAAGCGGGCTGTCATTTTTATGATGCAACAAATACTTATGGAGCCTGTGGGTGCTGGAGGGACTGGGATGGATAACCCAGAGTCCTTACGAAACTTGGTGTCCACCAACTGCCTTCATTCTTCAGGGCCTGAGGGCTCTCCTGCGATGTGGGCTTATCGGCGCCCAAACTGGGAATGTCTATGGTAAACTGCGACAAGTTGACTACTGTCTAGTGGGGGCACAGGTAGTTAAACAAGATATTCCAGGTAGAGATGGTAAAAAAAAGTTTGGGGTGTCATGGAAGCGCCTAGCAGGGGAAGACGAAAGCCTGGGAATCAGGGGTATAGGGAGTGAGGGATGCAGGGAGAGGGGAGGAGAGTGTGCCAGGCACAGAAGTGGCATGAGAGCAGAGCTGGTGGACAGTGAGAATATAGCACATACAGACCAAGGTTTGTCCAGAGACGTGGGCACATGCGCCCAGGACGCCCTCGTGCAAGTGCTGGGCGGAAGATGCAGGGGGCAGCAAGGTAGGGATAGCACATACGTATTTGCTGGTATATCTACAAGTCTTACACCAGGGGTAGCGTCCGGGGAGAGCACTGGCAGAGGGGGTGCTGGGTGGAGATAAGGGCGGGAACCCTATGGAGTTTTTTGAACTGAGAGGATGTAACACCTACACCAACGATGAAGTAATGTAAACCAACAACCGTGCATGCCCGTGCTCACCCCTGTGCCCAGCTCATGCTAGTCAGGGCTCTGGAGACGGTGGCTGCAGGACCCCCTAGCAAGGGCTGTTCCAGCCTGGGGGGCACCAAGCTGGCCCAGGAAGGGGAAGAGGCCACAGCCACCCTGTCTGCCGCCTGAGCCTCCCCCGGGCCTGTGGCAGACAGAACTAAACAGGCTTTCTTATCAGCTGTCGCCACTGTGTCCCACCCGGCTGAGGCTGAGCGGGGCTCAGTGCTGGGAAAGTGGCCCCCAGCCCTTTGCCAGGGACACCATTGGTCCAGGGTGGGGAACTGGGGTTGGGGGGGTGGTGTTTTCCCAGGGATCAGCCTGGGGTGGGGGTGTCTGGTGAGTGTGTAGAGCCAGGCCTGGGGCCCAGGAGTTGTTTCGCCATAGACTCGCGGTTTTTAAAAATGAATTTTTGGTGTTATTTTAAAATTATACAAGTGATCCAAAAATGCATTCTCCTTATAAAATAATCAGTATGTGAACTACAAGCACCCCCCACCCCCCGCCCCTGTTGGGTACGGGTTTGAACTATGCTTTGAATCCTCCATGCCCTCATCAGCCCTCCCAGCCCCTGGCGACAAGTTGACTGAGGAGATCTTGCTCTAGACCTGCGATGCTGGATTGGGGGCTTCCTGGGAACAGCCCCGTCACCCCTAATGCCCCCAATTTTCTAGTTCCCATTTTCTAGTTGAGCAGACGGAGACCCAGAAGGATTCAGGTTTGTTCTAGACCTCAGCACAGGGGAGCAGCGGAGCTGGCTCCAAGACACCTTCCCACTCTCTTCCAGGAGCCCCACAGTGCCTCCTGTTGAGAGGGGGGAACACAGAGGCCAGAGGGGAACAGGATCAGAAAAGCATCCTCCAGCCTCTCCGGGCCTCAGGGTCCTCATCCAGCATTGTGGTCAGAGGTCCTGGCCCTGCTCTCAGGGTAGGTGTGACGGTGGCCAGGGACTCTGTGTGCTGGTGGCCAGGGACTCTGTGTGCTGAGGGAGGAAGGGGCGGAGGCTCCTCCTCTTTTCACCTCTCTTCCAGGTTCTGTCCTGGGGGTCAGCCGGGGGGTGTTGGGGGTTGTCCCCAACCACTGCCTTTGTCACACAAGGTCTGGCATCCCCTGGCTGCCCCTGCCTTCTTGTCCAGAGAGACCAGACTTCAGCCTAGCAGGCCTTGCTGGGCCAAACCCTTGTCTGGGGGTTGGATTTGGTGCTGGGTGGCGGATGGAGGGAGGGGAGGAAGAGGGGCCTTCAAAGCCCCCTGTACCATGGGGTATTTTGGACTGAAACTGGTAGAGGCTGGAGGTAGAAGGTGGAGGTTGCAGTTGAGGGATAGAGTTGGGGCGGAGGGGAGGGCTGGGGCTGGGCCCCACCACTGCTAGGGCTCCCACAAGCACCCCCGGGAGGCTTGTCCAACAGCATACCCATCACCTCTCTCCAGACCTGCCGTAGCTCTTGTGGAGGTGTGCCACCATTGGACCCAGGCTAGAGTCTGGGTGTGCTGCCGGCCCCTCACTCCCCAGGGACAGTCAGTCACCAAATCCTCTGACTCCTGCCTCCCCAATATCTCCTCAGCCTGGGCCTGCTTTCCCTCCTCTGAGGGGCTCGGCCTCTTTTCCTCCTATTAGGGTCCTGACCCCAATTCCCCAACAAGCCTCTATTGCCCCCAGCCTTGCTCACCCTTCCCCCCTGCACTCATTCATACTTCTCTCCAGAATTCCTCAAGTTTCAGCTCCAAAAGGCACCCCTTTACACCCCTGTTTAAAACCTTTAATAGCTCCCCACTGCCTAGAGGGACTGTTTAACTCCTTTTCATGGCCTTCGAGGCACCCCGTGCCTGCCCCTGCTCATCTACTTTATCAGCTTACCGCCTTAACACCCTGCCTGTCTCAGTCTTGCTGATGCCCTCTAACCTGGGGTGGGGGGCTCTCTCAGGCCCCCATGCCTTTGCCCTGCTGTTTTCTCCCCTGAGGCTCTTCCTTGTCCCCCTCTTGGCCCTCTCTCCTGGCCCTGCCCAGCTTTGGGTCTACGTATACAAGCATACATGGCCAGGCAGTGTGGAAGGGCTCTGACTTACAAGTATATGTCTCTCTCCTCTGTGGGACTGGGCTGGTCTTTCATCCTAGTATTCCCAGCACTCAGCATATGCTTGGGCAATAGCTTGTCTTTCCCACAAAATGGGGTTGGGGACAGGTTCTGTCCTGGGGGTCAGGAGAACTGGGACCCCACTAGGCCCTGATGAATGTGTGGCCTTGGCCTCCCTTCCTCTCTCTGGCTTCTAGGTGAGGAGGGATCTGGGTTTCAGCTCTATTCCCATGTACTCTGTTCCAGCTTTGGAGCCCAGCCCTGGGCCACCAGACCCTGCCGCCTTCCTGTGGGCCCATTCCTCCCACTTGTAGGAGGCTAGCCTTGTTTGGGACCTGCCCCCTGGAGGGTTGTGTGTGTGTGTGTGTGTGTGTGTGAGATTTGGGAAGGAAAAAGAGCCCCTCTTGTCAACTGGGTAGAAATTACATGGTGGGTATTCCTGGCAGGCACACAGGAGTGTGATGCGGGCCCTCGGTCTGGTGTGGGCACCACCAGCCCACAGAAATGTGCTTCGAATTACAGCATGTATGTGGCTGGCTGGACCCAAGCATTTTACAGGCTCCTAGTGGAAGGAATGCTAACCAATTCCTCCTGCGGTGGTCTCCTGTCAAAGGGTGGGCTGGCAGATGCTGCCGGGCAGATTGGAAGGGAAGGCAGGGAGGAAGTGAGGTGGTGATATGACATGCACTTGGAGGAGAGGGGTGAGGCGGGAGGAGCAGCCCAGATTGGGGCATCAAACCTCAGTGTGAACCCAGACTGGGAGACTTTCCCCCGGGGTGACCTTGGGCAGGTCACTTACCCTTGTAGCCACTCAGAGCCTCAGCTTCTCCACTCGAAACTGGAGACAAGAGTTTTTTTCTTGAAAGGATATTATGTGTGTATATCCCCAAGGACTCTAAATAATGGGTGTGAAGTGTTTAGCGTAGAGCCTCTATACTGGAGATGTGAAAAAAAAGAGAGAAAACCTTTATGTTCCAGGGTAAAAATCAAAGCTTAGAGTTCTACTAATTGTATGATTTTGAAAAAAAAAAGATTTATTTTTTACTATAAAGCAATATGATCAGTGCCAAAATATTAGTATATAGAGATAAGGGGGGAAAGCCACTGGAATTTCCCTTGCCAATTATTATTGATTATTGTTATTATTATTATTGTCAGCGGTGGGGTTTAAGGCACTGGAAGTGGGCTGACGGCATAAATATTCTCAAATTAGAGTGCCTCAAATTACACATTCCATTTAGGCTGAATGTGTAGGCTACACCCTCCTCCAAAGGAGGGCAGCCTGGGGGGTAGCCGATCCTTGCCTTGGTGATGTTGGAAACTGGCCCTGCCCCAGGAGGACCCCCAGCCGCCACCTGCAGGAGTGGCCTGCTGGGCCACCTCCCAGCAGTACTTCGGTGACGCGTGGCAGAGAAGGGCAGCGAGCTACAGGTTTGGAGCTCTACAGACCTGGGTTCCAACCTGGCTGTGACCCTGAGATGCTTTATAAAATCTTATAACATAGTTTTGATAGACATGATGCAAGCGAGTGTAAAAAATTGTTTCTGAGCACAGGAAAGTATAAAGGGAGACCTACAAGCCCGACTGCCCAGAGGTAGCCACAGTTGCGTCACGGGGAGCGTGCACCCAGCCGTGTCTCCATGCAGATGGAGGTGTGTGTCCATTCGGTTTCACGTGAACAGGAGTGAGTGATAGATGCCGTTTACATGTGTCAGTGCACTCCCCTAATTCAGCCTGACAGTCACCTGTGGGAGGTTAACAGCAGGGTGCTGGTATTGTATTCCTAAGTGTCTCCACTCTATCGTGCCTCACTCAGGGGCCTCACAGTGCTTTGTCTGCGGGTGTGTGTGTGTGGCAGGGGGAGACCAGGAGCAGCAGGAAGGCTTGCATCTGCAACAGGGATTGACGGTCTCATGTGTCTAGGACCCTTGTCCTGGAAACCAGTGCAATGCAGAGATTAAAGTGGTCAGTGCTGGTGCCAGGCTGCCTGGGTTTGAATCCTAGCTCTGCTGTTAGCTGGCCACCTCACCTTGGGCATGTTGCTTGCTCTCCCCGTGCTTCAGTTTCCTCATTTGCAAACCAGGGATGACCATAGAGCCTCCCTCATATGGCTGGCTGAAGTCTAAATTCAAGTAAAGCACTTACCTCTCCTGGCACAAGGTGAGAGATTTGTACGTGCTGGTTGTTATTGATGCCCCTGTTATTACTCTGTGGTCGCATTGCTCCATCGTGGAGCTGGAGGGTGGCTCCAGGCAGACTGGTCTGGGGGCAGGTGCTCTAGACTCCCACATGACCTTGTACCTCCCTCCTTGAAACTTGCCCTTGGGTCTGTTTACCAGAAGCACCCATGCTTTGGCAAGTTTGGGGAGGCAGCGATCACACTGGGTATCTGGGAACATGGTGAAACCTGTCAAGTCCTGGGCCCACGTACGCCCACTGTTATTCCTGGCTGCCTTGGCTTTCCATGTCACAGGCCAGAAGCAGAGCCAGGAAAACTGTTGTTCTTGTGGTGGTTGTTTTTTAAAAGTTGGCCCTTCGGGGCCCTCTCACCTGACCTCCCATTTTACACGGAGGAAACCTGAGGCCTAGAGAAGTGAAGTACCATCACCCACTGTTCAGTGGGGTGTGCAGGCTGAGAGGTCTTTTCCAGACACTGGGCAGCAGCTGCCTGGAGACTCGCCTGCATCCACGGTGCAGCCGAGGTGCTGCCAGTCCTTAGTCTGGACGTCTTTCCTTCCGCATGGCCCTGTGCTCGGTTAATGCTGCTCTGCCAGCCGCAGTGGCGCAGCTTTCACTCCCTTCTTGAATAGAAGCCGGGAGAGGAAGACTGGTTGACACGTCTGGGTAAGCCAGGATGGGAGCGGGGCACAGAGCCTCGTGCTGGGCCCGGTGCTGTACACATTTCCCTCCCTGCCTTTCTGTTCAGTCAGCGCGCTTGTTCAGCACCTCCATGAGGGCCTGGGCCCTGTGGGGGCCAAGAAGAGGGGTGGGAGAGGATGGCTCTAGGGACCAGGCCTGAGGCACAAAATAAAGAAAAGGGTGTGGCTCAGCCTCAGACCATATAACAGGCCGGGGTCTCTCCAGCCGCCTTAGGATGGAGGGGTGGACAGGGAGAAGGCCAGGCTTGTTCTTCCTGCCACTGAGGAACTGCATGCACTTCTACAGTTGAGAAAACTAAGGTGGAAAACTTCAGAGCAAGTTAGTGATTCATATTCTAAGCATTCCCCTCTCCAAATTTCCCTCCTGTTAAGTTATTCACACCCTTGTCTCCAATCACTGCACTGCTGCTGAGTTCCAAGTAGGTATCTCTGGCTCCAAGCAACAAACCCGTGTGTCCACCTGAATAGGGTCATTTGGACTTAGTTTACAGGAACCTCAAACCCAATATGTACAAAACAGAATTCATCATATTCTTCATCTAGCTCAGTGAATCACACCACCATCGAGCTAGTTGCTGAAGCCAGAAACCTAAATGTCAACCTTGATATTGCCTTCTCTGTCACTTACCCTGAGCTGTCAAATCATGCACTTATCCTCACTGCCACAGCAGTGACCTTATTTCACACCACTATCATCTTTCACCTCATGTAAGGCAATATACCCCTACCTGTTCTGCATGCCGCCAATCAGCTGTTCACCTTCCGGAGAGAGTAACCCTTCTAAAAGTCAAAACTAGCTGTGTAACTTCCCTGCCAGTGAGTGATTTCCCACCAGCCTTTGGATAAAATCCAAACTCCTTAATGCAATTTAATTTTCCTATCTGACTAGCTCTTGCTTAACTTTGTAGTTCTCATCATTCCTTTCAGCTTCACCACACATCCCAACACATGTTCATTGGTTAAATCACACTTCTTTACTTTGCGTCAACTGTGCCTCTCTTGCTTCTTAAGTCTTTCTTGCTTCTTTCTCTCTCTCTCAAAAAAAAATAGTGATTCATTTGGGTCCAGAAGAGTCCATACCAATACCTTCTGCTCTCAGCCCCTGACTTCCAAAGCTGTGGCTCAGGCACCCCAAGTTCCTGAGGGCACCCTCAGACCAGAGAGATCAAGAGGCAGGGGGAAGCCCTCTCTGCTTCTCGCTTGTAGGATGACTTTGGAACCAGGCACAGCCCTTCTCTGCACAGTGTGTTAATGGCAATCACTGGCCTCACTCCTCCCCTGAGGACTGATATAATAATGGATGTACCTTTCTTTGAAAATTATAAAATGAAAGTCATGTGCGAGGTTTTTGAAAAATGAGAGGGCTGGGGGGAAGATGGGTTACACTCATCCAGGGAGAGAGGTTATTACAGGAGGTGGCCAAACTCTGTTTTTATCATTGCTACTCTACTTTTCACATTTGCTTATATAGTCAATTTGTCTTTCTATTGCTTCCAAAACAGGAGATAGAGAGAAAAAGAGAGAAAGAGAGAAAGAAGGAAGGAAGGAAGGAAGGAAGGAAGGGAGGAAGGGAGGAAGGAAGGGAGGAAGGAAAGAAAGAGAGAGAGAAAGAAAGAAAAGAAGGAAGGGAGGAAAGGAGAGAGGGAGGGAGAGAGGAAGGAAGGGAGAGAATCCATCATACTAACTCCCAGTGAAACCACGGTAACATTTTGGTAGAGCTGCTTTTTTCTAGACATGTATTTCAAAATATCTGTATGCATATGTGTGTTAAAGACTATAAGACCATATTTTATGTTTTTTATAAAGTTTGCTCCTTTTTCCACTTACCCACATTTTCGTAACATTTTGCCTTGTCAACGAGCGTCCACCTCCAGCACCCTTTCCCCTCGCAGTGTGGAGGATCTTGCATGTGTACACTGCGGTTTTATGAGGTCCAAGCGGTTTAAGTGCAGACACTGTAACACCCCAAGCTGCCTACCTCCAGGGCTCTGCCCTGGGTCTGAGTCTGGAAGCGGAGGGGGAGGCCCAGGAGGCCTTCTCGCACAGGCCAGGTAAGGAGAAGGACCAGCTCTGTAGAAGCCGAGCACAGATCTTCCGGCACCTAAGCCCTCCTCTGCTTGCTCTTGGGGCATCTTGCAGAGCTGAGGGTGGCATCCCCTGAATAGATTTTGCCACTTGGTGCTGAGCCAGTGCAGTGCTGCCCCTCAGCCAGGGCCACCCCAGTGTGTGCAAGCAGCTATGGGGGACACACAGAGGCAAACGTGGCCCAGGGCTTGTCTTGTTCCCTACTCTGCCTTCCAGACCCTGAGTCCCTGAGTAGCAACTTTGTTCCATGGCAATGAGGCCAAAGATGGTTCTGCTGCACCTGAGGGTGGCCTCAGAGGGGCGAGGAAGAGGGAAGGGGTATCTTGCCTTGGTCTCAAGGGTCATCTGTTCTTCCCTGCCCCACGGTAGGTGGGGACACTGAGGGCCAAGGTCCCACCCCAGGTGGTAGAAGTGCCAGGCCAGATAACCAGCCGTCTCACCTACAGTGAAGCATTGCCGATGAGATGAGCTCTTGGGCCAGATGCCTGGGGACTGAACCCTGGCACTGCCACCCACCATCATCGTCAGATGTGTGACAATGGGCAAGTCGCTCAACTGCTCTGTGCCTCAGTTTCCCCTTCCCTAAAGTGGTTATACAAACTGTCACATATGTCATAGGATTGATGTGAGGCTAGAACAAATTAATCCATGTAAAGCACTTTGAACAGCGCCTGCACACAGCAGGTGCTCGTAAACACCAGCTGTTTTCTTTCCGGCACTCAGGAAACGTTGTAGGCTGACTTGTGTCCCCGTCGCTGCCCTCACCAAAGTCTTCAATCCCAAAGTTTCTGAGCTGGCAGAACTCACAGATGTGAGGATGTCACCTTCTGGGTGCCCTCAGCTGAGGGTCTCAAGATTGTATTCTTGGGATTGTCTTCTTCCTGGGTGTGCTCTCTTCTAGGAGCCCGGATTTTATGGATATTTTTCTTTGTGTGTCACCTGGGATGGCTACTTACACTCTTGGAGAACAGGAGTTGGACTTCAGGATGGTTATAGCTCCTCCCCGTGACAAAGCAGAGGATTCTGGGATGGGGCCCGGAGCAGGACAGCTTGTTAGATGGAGACTTGGTGGATATTATAGAATTGTGTCCTCACCAAAATTCTTATGATGAAGTCCTAACCCCCAGTATGTCAGAATATGGCTTTATTTGGAGATGGGATCCTTAAAGAGGTAACTAAGTTAAAATGAGCTCATTAGGATGGGCCCTTACATAATAGGACAGTGTCCTTAAGAGGAGATAGGACAGACACACATAGAGGAAAGATCAAGTAAAGACGTAGGGAGAAGACAGCCATCTGTAAGCCAAGGGACCAAGGCCTCAAAAGAAACCAGCCATGTTGACACCTTGATCTCAGATTTATAGCCTCCAGAATTGTAAGTAAATTTCTGTCTTTTAAGCCACCCAGCCTGTATGGTTTAATGGTTCTTTGTAATGGCAGCCCTAGCAGATTGCTGGGTTTGATGTTGTCTGCTTGGTCCTAGAAGGACCGTCTTTGATTCACCAGGCTACCAGGACCTGTTGAGGGAGAGAACCAATGTGTCCCCAGAGCTTCCAGAAACTCAGAGAGGCCTTAATCGTTGAGTCTGCAGGATAATAAGACTTAGTCCTACTGTGTACCCATTCCTGGCCAATCCTGTTTCCCTTAGTCCTCTGTAACCTTCAAGATAGGTATTCTATTCTTAGTCACATTTTTCAGAGGGGAAAATAGAGGCTTAGAAAGTCACCTGCCCATGGATTCCAGTCTTGGCCTGCCTGGCCCCCAGCGCAGGTTTTTCCCTGCAGACTCTGGTGCCCCTCCAAGGAGGCCTTCCACCATGTCTTGGGGGAGCTTGTGCCCTTGTCACTGTGTGGCAGCTGGCACCTCAGCACCCTGCACCCCGGGTACAAAGGAGATATGGGTAGGTCCCAGGCTCCAGGCCGGAACACCCTACCCTCCCAGCCCCCTCCAGCTTTCCTCAATTCTTTTTCTGTTGTTTCTCTGCTCAGCCGGCCCCTGTTATCTTCCTCTGAGTCTGACGCCTAGTTCTTCCTGTTTAAAATTCAGACTCTGGACTTTTCCTTTGGGGGCGGTTCTGTGTTTGTTTTGTGTTTCGGATTCTGCCCCTCACCCCCAGCCCCTATCTCTGGCACTTTAGGTCAACCAGGCTCAGCACTAACCCCATTTGCAGTACCCCAGTGCCTGAGTGACTGAGGGGTCCTCCCTGCCCAACGCCATGGCTGGGGCACTCAGGTATCTGGCGAGGAGGGAGGAGCCTGGCACTTCTTCCCTGGCTGTAATATTCAGGGTCCCTTAGCCCTTCCCTGCTGCCTCCTTTTTACCCATGGCCCCTCCTCTACCCCAACCTAAGCTGAGGGTCTCTGGGTGCCCCGCAGCACTCTTCTTTGAGCTCAGCACACCCCAGGAAGAGATGCAGCCAGAGAATAGGGTGGATGTCAGTCACCCTGGTGAGCTCTACTCCTGAGAGTGGAGATAGGATCCTGGAGAGCCTAGCATGTGCTACCTGCACGGGAGAGGGCACTGAATCGGGAGACAGGAGACCTGGGCCCCCCTCTTGGCTTTCTATTCCATGTTGTGTGAGCTTGGACATAGGATGCCCCTCTCTGGGCCTCAGGTTTCTCACAGGAGTGGGGGAGGAATTGAGTCAACTGGCCCCTGAAGGCCTCCCAGCCTGAGGAGCTGTGATTTTAGGTGCTGGTGAGATGTCCTTGGGAACTCCAGGTGTTGTGGTTGTGGGAAGACACAGGGGATGGAGAGGAGGCAGGGGGTGACGTGTGCTCGGCCTCCGAAGTGCAGACCCAATGCCGCTTCCTCCAGGCAGCCTCGTTTCTCTAAGGCCCTGCAGTACTCCCTGGCCCCACCAGGAATGCTGGGAAGGCTTCAGGAAGGAGTGAGACTTTGGGAAGGTCTCAATGTGCCCTTCTCTCAAACAGAGGTAATATCTGTCTTGTAGGGCTGCTGATGGCACCTCGCCCATAGGAGGTGCTGAGGGCAGGGTGGGTCTTGTTGTCATTATCTCCTGGTTGGAGAATGTACATGAGGGGTCCTCACTGGCGAGCTCCTAGAGGGAAGGTATCAGGTCTGACCCATTCTTGGGTACCCCTAGCCTGGGGACCATTGACTGAGAAGGGATGTGACTCATTGGACATGGTGTCAGGCACCTCTCAAGCCTATGTCATAGCCTCTCAGCTCACATTTGTATGCCAGCTCTTGCTAAGGTAACTAGCTCAGCGCAGGTACATGCTGATGGCCCCTGGCCTGGCAGCCCAGCTTAGTGCTCGCTTTCTGCCCCAGATGATGAGAACCAGTGGGTAATGTTGCAGAGGCCCAGCCATTAGGAAAATGGGCTCTGATTCCAAGCTCAGTTCCCTGGGCATGTTACAACCTCTCTAGGTCTCAGTTTCCTCATTTGTAAAGTAGGAACAATAACATAGCCAACCTTACAGGGCCCTTGTGAGATTAAGTCAATGCCCAGTACATCGTGAACTGGGTCTATTTACTTTCTCTGTTCTGAGTAGTTCCTTGCCTTCTTAGACAACAGAATCAGGTTTGGCAGACATGGTGAAGTGTGGGGTGAAATAGAGCCTGGAGTTTGGATCCAGAGACCCGGGTCCCAGCCTGGCTTCGCCAATGACTGGCTGTGTGACTTTGGCTCCATCGGGGACTCCAAGACACCCCTGTACATGGGGTTAATTGTGGGGAGGCTCCAGTGGGAACCTGTGCTGTGTGGAGCCTGTCCCTGCTGGTCTGGTCCCAGTCCTCACCCCACCCAGCCTGGGCACTAGGATAGGCAGGCACTGTGATTGCTGGGCAGCTGGCTCCCAGCATCCTGCCGCCAGCTCCCCAGGCTACCCGTCTGCACGTCCTACCCTGCCCGGCCCGCCAGGGTGGCTGAGGCTTGGAGCCGATGGAATCAGTGTGCCCTTCCCTCCTTTGTCTGCTGGTGCTTCCTTCCCTTCACAGTGTGCTTTCTTTTTTCTGGTTTATCAGGCCCTGGGGAAAGCTGGGGCCAGCCAGGCTCCCAGCCGAGCACCCCTGGGAGGCCGCCAGCTAGGAGCAGACGTCTTAGTCTCTGGGGCTGGCGGCTCAACCCTCCCTTCCCTCCACCTGACCCCAGCAACTCTGGCCTGGCAGTCAGCCCCTCTCTCAGCAGAGGGAGGCCACCAAAGCCTCCTTTCAGAGGCCGAAGCCTTGGGGTACTTAGGGCACTTAGGGCACATTGAGGCCCCCTCCTGACGTTAGGAGAGTGGAAACGGAGGCCCAGAAGCAGGAAGGACTCCTTCCAGCTTAGGACTCCTTCCCCATCCCACACAGCTGTCTGCTATCTCCCTAAAGACCTGGCAAGTCAAGGGACCTGTGTTCTGAAAGTCCCAGCTGTGCATCTCAGCCCTGCCACTCACTAGTTAACTAGCTGGGCAAGTTAACTAACACCTGTGCCTCCGTTTACAAATCTGTACAAGGGGACAATGGCGCCTGCCTCAGGGGCTGGGTTGAAGGCTGGAGGAGACAATGGGGATGACACCTTAGCTCAGAATAGGCATTCTCATGGGGTGACATTGCCCCGAAAGGGGCAAAAACTGGTTCAGGGAGGAGGCATCAACAAAATCTTAAATCATGGATATACATATAGAACTTAAATAGATACATAGTGTACCTGGGGTGTTCGATTTTTGTACTGGGGAGCGAGTAGAAAAAAACAATCTCCAAAGGCTCTTAGCAGGGGGCCGGGGATGGGGGGGTGGTGCGGGCCGTGCAAACATGACATTTAGACCAAAGGTTGAGAATCACCACTCTTGAGTTAGAGCTCAGTTAGATATCTCTGCACAGCCTTTCCCTTGCTTCTCTGGCCAGCCCCACCTGGCACAGGCCTTATAGTAAGACCAGGAATCGGGTAATGCTCACCTCAAAAACTCCTGAGATTGCCCTGGCTGGTGTGGCTCAGTGGATTGAGCGCTGGCTTGTAAACCAAAGGGTGGCAGGTTCAATTCCCAGTCTAGGGCACATGCCCGGGTTGCGGTCCAGGTCCCCAGGAGGGGGCATGTGAGAGGCAACCACATATTGACATTTCTCTCCCTTTCTTTCTCCCTCCCTTTCCCTCTCTCTAAAAGTAAATAAATAAAAATTTTAAAAAGACCAAACTCCTGAGAATGGTTGGTGGGATCCCCCAGGTTTTGACATAGGAAAATTCATTCATTTGACATTTGCCCAAGGTCACAAAACTACCCCTCAGTGCAGGGTGCAAGGTGGGAAATGACAACCTTGGTCCCAGCTGTCATCCAATAGCCAGGACAAAGGGGTGGGGGTTGACATAGGTAAATTCATTCATTTGACATTTGCCCAAGGTCACAAAACTACCCCTCAGTGCAGGGTGTAAGGTGGGAAATGACAACCTTGGTCCCAGCTGTCATCCGATAGCCAGGACAAAGGGGTAGGGGGTGGGAATGTGGCAAGCCTGTGCTAGACGTGAGACCAAAGCCCTATGGGCAGGCTAGGGATGGTGGCAAGCTTGTCCAATTCAGAGAAGAGGGGTCATTTTGGGTGGGCTTTGATGGATGGCTAGGAGTTTCTTAGGTGAAAAAGAGCAGAAGCAAGTGCCAGGTAGAGGAAACCACCTGAACGCAGATACAGAAGTGTGTCTGAGAGCTGTGAGTGGGACGGTGCCTGGAGAGAAGGTGGAGGGTCTGAGGACCCCTGTGCCGCTTCACAGGGCAACCTTATTCATACTTCCTCTTCGGTCCTGTTCTTCCCCTGGAATGTCCTTTTTGTATACGAGCCATGTGTGTTCTTTGTAGAAAGGTTGGAAAGTCTTGAGAAGTGAGTACACGCCCCAGTCTTCTACTTGGGATGGAATTTGTGAAGGGGGTTTTGCCTTTTGAATTTGTATCTCCCGCTATCTCTGATGAGCCTGCCCTTCAGGAGTGGGGGAAGGGCACACAAACAAGTCCCCGTTCTCTCTCAGAGCCCAGAACCCTGCTCGCTGCTTTACATGCATTAACCAATTTCCTGCCCAACTCTGTGGAAAGGGTACTCATCTCCTCCTTTTTACAGTGGGGAAATTGAGGCCTAGAGCTGTAAAGTGACTCAAGGTCACGTATGTGGTGAGTTGTGGGCCTGCCGTGGTACTTGGACCTGTTGGTCATCTGAGCCTCCTGCATCACGCTGGAGACCACAGACGGGCCTCAGGGGCTCCAAGAACTGCGGAAACTGCAGGCAAAATCTGAACAGGTGGAGAGATTTGGGGACAGGCCGACAGTCTTCGTTACGCTCCCAAATGGATCCATGCCCCAAATCAGAACTACTGCAGGCCTCTAAAAGCCCCCAGAGCTCAGGGCCCTTCTCATGGGAGACGCACAGCTTCCTTGGGAGTACGAGGGTGGGTACCAGTGTGGGACAGGTGAGAGAGCTCCAAGCCGGGAGAAAACTGGGTACACTATGGGGCTTCTTCTCTGGCCTCAGTTCCTATGCCCAACTTGGTCCACCCTTAGAATGTACTTCCTCACATCTACTCTAAAGCTCTGGCAGAAGCTCAAGCATGTATTAGCCTGCCCTCTGTGCTGCCTCAAAGTAGAAAGAGCTCCAGGGAGTAGAGAGAGCTCCAGGTTCTTGGCTGCTTATGATAGTAATGATAACTAACCAAATAAAGGTAGGCCCCAAAACAAGCACACAAACAACTCCTTGCAGGTTCCTTGAGAATAGACAGGCTTTGCCTGGGACATCTTTCCTCAGTTGCTCCTGAACCTCAAGCCTTTTGGACAGCTAAGCCTGGTGACTCCTGTCATCTGTAGCAAAATTTTCAGGTCCCTCCTCTTGCAAGGTGATGCTAGCTGTACTTGGGCTCCGCCCAGGCTAGTCTCCACTTTGTAGCATGAGGGGATGGGACAAAGTTGAACTCTTTGGATTTTTCCAGGGTTCCTTTTGTGATTTCCAAGATCAACTCACCAATCACAGCTTTTGTTCACACTGTACCATCTGCCAGAATGTCCTACTTCTCTTTTCTATCTGTCCCACTCCTACCTTCTTTCCTTCAATGCCTGCTTCAAAGGCCACTGCTTCTGGAAAGTCTTCCCTGATCTCACAAATGAGAAGGGCTCATGCTTTATTCTGGATCTCACCTCGAAGTGCTTGCATCTCGACAGCACCTCTGGGAATTATGTCCTTTCCGGCCCAGGAGCAACCTAAGATTGTTTTGCTCAATCTAAATCCTCCGCACTAGCACAATGCATGACCTTTAGACAATGCCCTGAGAGTTTATTGAATGAATAAACCAGTGATTAAGTGAGTCAATGAGTAGATGTATCTCTATGTACCTCCTCCCACACCCCTACGCGTGTGGCCTCCTTCCAGACCCCTAAGAGTCAGTGGCCTGGAATGCCTTCTCCACAGCCTGTGTCTCAGACTCTTGGTGTAATTAGCCTACAGTTAGTATTTGATGTGGCTCAGCTGGGAAGGCTGGGCGAAGCGCATGCACCCGTTTATTTGGCCTGTTCCGCCCGTCACAGTGCACAATGCTGCCTTAGTCTGGGGAAGCGGGATAGGGAAGGCTTGCAGTGGTCTGTAGATTCTGACCTGCACTCAGCTGCCAGAGTCACCAGCCACCTGGGCCAGCCTCCTTGCCATCTGCATATCTCTAGGGGCCAGGGCACAGAGATGGAGGCCACCAGGCCTGGCCAATAGTCAGAAATGGCTCCTGAGAGTAGCTGTTCCAGCCCTGAGCTTAGAATACAGACAGGGAAACTGAGGCCTGCGGGAAAAGGAAAAAAACTGAGGCCTCGGGCCTTGGTTGGCTGGAGCGCTGTCCCGTGCACCAAAAGGTTGCAGGTTTGATCCCTGGCCAGGGCACATACATAAGTTGCGGGTTCGATTCTTGGACAGGAGGCAACCAATTGATGTTTCTCTCTTGTAAGTATTTCTCTCACATGTAGATGTTTTTCTCTCTCTCTCTCTGAAAAAAAAAATCAATAAACATGTCCTTGGGTAAGGATTTTTTTTTAAAAAAAAGAGCCCCTGCCCCAGGGCGCATTATCAATGTGCTAGAATTATAGAAGCCGAGGGGGAGGGAACACACAGGTTATGCAGCCCAGCTCTATGCATTACTTTTTCTACATTTGTCCTTGAGAATGGGCGTGGTTTCTGGAAGGCCACACACCAAATAACTGCCTATTGTCTTTTAGCTGTTACATGTCCGACGTAAGGCCAATGCTCCACTTCTAGAATAGTGTTCATCTGATTAATGCGGAAACTGTGGCTCAGGGAAGTTCAGCAACCTGTTGAAGGTCACACAGCTGTTAGGCAGTACAGTCAGGACTGAATTCAGGTTTAGGTGGTCTTGGACTTGCACTTCTGACCCTTTGGCAAAATTGCCTCTTCCTTGCTCAAAGTAGATTTGTGGATGAATTACATTACTTGATTTTTGTTTATCTGTATTTTCTAATTTTTCTTCAATGACTATGGAATACTTGTGACATAAATTCAGCTAAATGGAAACAGGAGTTTTGTGTGAGTTGGTATGTGTGAGTGTGTTGTATTGATTTTAAACTAATCACAGGGAATGCACGAAGCTCTGAGTGTCTCTGGGCAACTCTGTACACCCTCCCCCGAGCCGGTTCTGTTCTTTAAGCAGCAGCCCGCTCCAAAACATATTAAGACAGGCTCCTCAGGCTTCCTTCCCCAGAGTGCACTGTAAAGTCACTGGCACCTTTAGAAAGCCAGCTCCCACTAAATTCAGAATGTTTTCATGCCTAGGCCCTGAGGCAGCAGGGTGAGCACTTCCCTGGGAGTCAGGGATCTTGAAGTCTGACCTATCGCCCTGCTCTGTAACCCTGAGCAAGCCCTTTCCCCCTGGGCCTCAGTTTCTCCATCTGTCTATAAGGGGTTGTGCCAGGTGAGCTCTGAGGACCCTTCCTACCCAAATGGTCCTGTTTTCAAGTGTTGAGCCAGCCACAGAGCTGGGACAGAGTTGAGGGCACCTCAAATTAGCCCGTGTCTCTATAACACTAGGAATTTCAAATAACTTTATGCACTGAGCTATCAACAGAGCAAAGTAGGTCACCCGCTCTGGGAAACAGCCTTCTAGGTAATCCCTTCAATGTGTGTTTGTGAACAGAGAGTTTATCAGGGTCCTGCTTCTGTGTACGCAGAGTGCTGAAACAGAAGTACCCTGCTATAGCACAGCCTTGCACTGCCTGCCGGCTTATCAGGTTTGGATGGCTGATCTCTAAGGGAGATCTAGCAAGAAGTGGCTGTTCAATGTATATAGCCCTTCTTGGAGAGTTTGCAGTTGGTCAGAGAAGATGGGAGGATAATGCTTATCAGAAAGGAGTAGAAATCTAAGGGGATTTTAAGGATGGGAGATGGGCAATGTCAGATGTCTTCCTGAGGCCTTCCTGAGGCTATGTTCATATAAGCCAAGTCCAGCTGGTATGAAGGGTTCCAGGCCAATGGAATGTTCCCATCTTTAAATAGGCCTCCCTGCAATTGTTCTGCTGGCCTAGCCTGGGGCTGGGCTTTCTGTGTCCCTGATGTCCTATGTTTCTGTGGCTGTGACTGCTGGAGCCAGGACTGCTAGGCCAGATCTCTTCCCCAGGTAGTTCTGATCATATAGGAAGGGCAAAGTCTGTCTTTCCCACCTATCGCCAACACCAAGTGGGAGAAATACCAGGAGCAAGCAGAACCAGGAGTCAAGGAGGTTTCCTGGAGGACAGGATTTCTGTGCAGAATCTGCAGATTGCCAGGCAGAAGAAATAGCTTGTGCAAAACTATGCCTGGGCCTTGGCCAGGTAGCTCAGTTGGTTGAGCACCATCCCAGTACACCAAGGCTGCAAGTTTGCTTCCCGGTCAGGGCACATATGAGAATCAACCAGTGAATGTATGAATAAGTGAGACAATAAATTGATCTCTCTCTTTCCCTCTCTCTCTAAAAAAGGGGGAGGAAAAAGTGTGTCTAGAGAATGGCAGAGTGAGGCAGGAGGGCTGGTGGGAGTTCAAACTGTAAATCCTGGACCTTGGAGGCCACAGAAGCTGTACTAGGAACCCTGGGCTTGTTCCGAGGCTCATCAAGAACCTGAGAACCAGCATGGAGGGATTCTGAGGACAGATCTGTTTTAGAAAAGCAGTTGTAAGGGGAGGGAGAGGAGGGGACGAGTTTGAGGTGTGAAGGGAGACAGGTGGGGTCAGGTGTGTGAGAGAGTGGGAGGGGTCGAGGAGGGCTCTGTGTTTCTGACTGGGGGAGTGCAGGGGACTCTAAACATGTCCTTTGGGGGCAGGATGCTCTCAGGGAGCCCAAGGAAAGCTGGGTGGGGTGTGGAGTGCAGCGGACGAAGGCGCTGGGAGCAGAGGGGGAAGATAATTTGAAAGTCACCTGTGTGCAGGCGGTGGTTGAATCTGTGAGTGTGGGGAAGCCTGTCTTGAGAGAGTGAGGACAGAAGGCAAGCCTGGAGCCAGTGAGTCCTGACACTAGGGGCAGAGTGCAAGGATGGGGTCCTCTTTGGGAGCCCACGCAGAAGTGGTCAGAAGGTGTAGTCCCTCCAGCGGGGAGGGACTGGAGAGCATGGGCCCCAGGATGCCAGGACAGAAACAGTTTAGTGAGGGAGCAGCCCGCTGGTCCAGTAGCACAAAGGATTGTGTGGGTTTGGTCCCATGGAGATCCCTGATGAACGTGTTAAATCCAGGTCACCAGATGAGGCCAAACCCCTGGCATCTCTTTCACAGGGCAGCTGCCACATCCTCTTGTCTTCTGGTCTCTTGCTTTGTCCTCAACCCTAGAGTCCGTTCATCACACAGTGGCTGTGGGACTCTTAAAAACACACCCAGGTCACTGTGCACCCAGGTTTCTAATGCTCTCTTGCCTTCCCACCACCATCCTTACCATGGACCGCCACTCTTGATACCTTTTGGCCTCTGACCCATTCCCATTCATATTTTGGGCCCCTGCTCTGAACAAGGCACCAGCTTCAAGCTTCTCTGACCTACAGAGATCCCCTCTGGCCTTAGTGCCTCCACATGGGATACCCCCACGACCCACACCCTCACCCCCTTCCCCTGGTTCTACCCTGCTTCTAGATCACTGGGCAAACTGCCTTCTAAAGAAAGGTCCCTAAACACCACCCCCTCTTGCCAACACACACTCCACAAACTTTTGTTTTGTACACACTGTACCCACTACAGAATACTTCCCACAGCTGTCAATAAATTTTTAATTGTGCTCCTTATCTTTCTCTTTAGAATATGAAGTACTGTGAGGGGCAGAGGCTGGTTCTGCTGGGTGCTCCATAAATTGCAACACCAGGCTTGGTGCCTGGCCTTGAGTAAGGGCCTAGTGAATTTTAATGAATGAGTACATGCTAATGAATGAAAACATAGACGCAATAGGATTAAAGGATGTGCAGGGAGAAAGTGCAGGCTATTGAGAGGTTTGAGTGAGAGGTTGTAAAAAGGAGAGTGTGATGTGTGGAGGGGTCAGGGGCCTTAGCCAAGCTGAGCCAGTCTCAGTCTATTTTACAGGATAATAATTATAACTGTTAGGCACACAGTACAGTATGTGATCAGTAAGTGGTGGTACCTAGACCTCATCCCCTTACGGAGTCTCAAAGTGCAGCTCATGTTGGGCAGGGGGTCAGGTCCTATGCACCATCATCTCAGAATGGGTGGCCCCCCAGCGCAGGAAGCACCCACTCCTGATCCCACCCTAATGGAAAGACTCTCCAGACAGGCTGAGGAAAGCCTGCTGGCAGTGGGGTAGCAGGGCCTGTGGCTTCAGGATACTCCATTCCAAATTCCTGGGCCCCACAGCCCCCAAGAGTAAGAGCAGGGAGGGGAACCCCTGGTTCACAGCCTGTCAGAGTGGGGCACGGTAGGGTTGACCTTCCCAGCACCCCAGCCTCCTGGAGGGGGTAGGGAGAGGCAGTGTCCTAACAGGATAAAACCATGAAGGGAGTCCCGTGCACCCCACCCGCTGGAGTGTGTTCCCCGCTTCCCGCCCTGCCCCACCCCTCCCTGCGCCGCCCGCCTGCCCTCCCGGATGTTTCAGTTCGTGTTTTGTGACCCAGCAGGACGGGAGGGGCGGAGTGCGGAGCCGCCGCTTATCGCTCCCTGTCTCCGCGCTGTCTCCTGCCTGCGGCCTCCCAGGCAGGCCGGCCTCTCCCCCCACTCGGCTCCAGCTCAGGCTCCACACTGGCTGGCTGGTCCCTCTGGGCTCCCCCAGGGCAAAGCTGGGGTGGGAGTGTCCTGCAGAGCAGAGCGGAGGCCTGCCTCCAGTCCCTTGGGCCTGGGGAGGGTGTGGGAGATGGTGGGACTGCTGGTGGGTGGGAGGTCTCCCCCAAGAAGGCCCTCCAAGGGGTAGGAGGCTCTAATCACCCCCTTGGTAGCTGATGTGGGAGGAACTGGCCAACTTGGAACCAGGAGGACCTTTGTGGGCAATTGCCCCAACCCCATTTTATAGAAAAGATACTTGGGGCCCAGAGAAGGACATAACTGGCCAAAGTCACCCCCTCCCCCAACCTCCTATCAAGCTCTTCTCCATCCTGGGTCTAGAAGGCTTTCCTTTCCCGGAGCCTGGGTGCCAGTGGCAAAGAGGCAGGGACCAGCTGAGCCCTAGAAGGTGCCAACCTCTAGTGAGGCCTGTGGAGGCTCTGTCCCTGATCCAGCAAAAATGACTGGGTTCCTTTGCAAGAGGGATGGGGACAGGATGGAGATAGCCAAGTCCCCGTTCCTACTGTTGTCTCCCGATTCTAAACCACACTGACCCCCTTTGCTCTGGTTGTTCCCTCTGCTTAGGGTGAATGCCCTCCTCACCTCAGCTTATAGGAATCCTCCTCTCTCTCTAAGGTGCCACCCAAAGACCACCTTCAGCCTGTAGGTGATGGGAGGAGGGAGGGGGCAGCTAGAACCCATATATTCAAAAAGGACAAAAGCCACCCCTTCACTTCCTCCCAGCTGCAGGTGGTCTGAAGTAACCCATTTGGGATGGAGGGAGGTGGTGTAACCTGTTCTTTGGGGCTCTAAGGTGGGTCTACCCCAGAGGTGTGCTGCCCAGAAGTGTGCTGCCACCAAACAGCCTTCCTACCCCAACACATACGTGCATGCGTGCACACAAACACACACACACAAGCCCCACTCCGCCCTGCTGGTACCATGTGCAGGCTGGGGGCTGCTGAGCTGAGAGACAGTGGGGAAGAGCTTGGGCAGGGATGGAGCAGGCACTGGGGAGTCCTGGGTGAGGAGAGAAGCCAGGAACACCCAGGAGGGGATGTTTGAGCTGGTCTGGGTGGTTAACAGGAAGAAGGTGGAGAGCCCAGCATGGGCAGAGGCCTGGGGATCCTTATGTGAGAATGTGGGGTACAGCAGAAGGATGTAGGGTGATTGGGGGAGGTGGAGATAAAAGGTAAGGTGGGGCCAGATTGAGAAGCTCTTAAACTTCAAGGCAAGGGCAGAAGAACAGGTTTCATATTACATGTTACTTTACCACATTAATAAAATGATAAATAATAATAATAGGTGTTATACCCATCTTACAATTGAGCAGTCTCAGGGTCCGGGAGATGCCTTGGCCAAGACTGTGCCAGTGACTGGGAGAACTGGAGTTTGAGCCCAGACCATCCTGTTGTAGAAGCCCAGGCTGTAGCCTTCCTGCACAGCCTCCAGGGAATGGAGCTGTGGAGAGGCCTTCAGTGCCATTCGCCCCACCCCCCTTCACCATATTTTTATGGATGAAGATACCCAGGTCCCAAGAGGGGCCAGGCTTGGTCTCATTTTCCTTCTTCCTAATTTGACATGGTTGCTGTCCTTCCCAATGTTCCCAGGCCAGGAGCTGGTTAATAACAGATTTTCATCCCTATGCCCAGTCTCCTACCCTCCCACTTGGTGGGTCCCATGCAGGGCCTGGGAATCTGTAGTTTTGGCAAGCATTTTGGTGGTTCTGAGTCTGCTGTTTGTCCTCAGTCATTTGGGGACCATAAACTTTTCCCTCAAGCCTCTCACTGAGCCCCTTCCTGGCTGGCTGCCTCCCTTCCCCCTCAGCCTGCCCCCCAAGGGCACACATTCCCCCCCAACTCTCCTCCACTTGTATGCACCCCAGGCCCTTCCTTTTCAGGCTCCCCCTCTCAGAAAAGTGGAAACACATGGTTTCCTAGGTAACCGCATCCCTCCTCCCAGCTTGCCCTGAGACCTCCCAGCGTCTCTCAACCACTCAGAAGAATATTTCAAATACCAGCCTCGCCAGGCAGGGGCTGACAGAGGCTGACTTCCCTTCAAAGCTCTCTCCCTGAAGAGCAGTGGCCCTGCTCCCCTCGAACCTGGAGGCCTGGGGTCTCCAGGGCAAATTCCAGGCCATCTCTTTAGTTACCACCTGGGCCCACTTTGCACACCAGCCCTCAGCCAAGAAGTTCAATTGCTAGTTGGCTGTAGAGATCTCTTTAGATGGGGAAGCCAGAGCCTAGAGGGGGAAGGGACTCACACAGCTCACATGACCAAACTGCCACCTGTAAGTAAGGGACTGAGGGGAAAGGAAGTAGGATTGACTGAGTACCTGCTACTTGCCGGGCACAGTGCTGGATGCACAGGAGACATTGACTTGTTCTCCCTCCCCACGATCCTGTGAGGTCAGTTTTATTCCCATTTTATAGCTGAGAAAACGGAGGCTCAGAGAGATGAAGTGCCTTGCCCGAGGTCACCCAGCATGTGAACGGCAAAGCCAAGTTTCAGGAAGCCTGGTCTGTCTCCCCAGTAAGGCCATGGTCTCTGCACTTAGACATTTCTCAAGGCTGGGCAGGGGCTGGAGGAGTTACGGGGCTCTATGGAGTCCTTCCTGATTATTACTTTTACATTTCCATATTAGAAGAGATGTGGCTGAAGTTCTTTGGTGGCTGGGCTCCAGACGAGTTTCTCTCTCCCACCTTTTCTCTGCCCTGACCTGCTGGCCAACGTTTTTCATTCCCAGATGTCTTTCCCTGGGCGGGTTAGGGTAGAGAGGTGCCAGTTATGCCATTCATGCCTTCTCTCTGGGCCTCAGTCTCCTCACTGGAAATGTGAGGAAGGGTCGGAAGTGAAGACTTGGAAGGTCCATCCTAGCTCAGATAGCCTTGAGCCCTCACATCACGCACATGTGTGCATCGTAGGGCATTAGGTATGTGATTGTGTCAGTGGCTGCACGATTAGGTGTGTGGTTCTCTTTGGGGGGTAGTGAGCATGGGGTGTAATTACGTGTGTGAGAGTGTATGTGTGTGGATTATGAGCGAATCCTTGTATATGTAAATATGTATGATTAGTGTGGGTGCTTACATACGTGTATGGGGAAGGGTGATCTTGTATGTGTGTGTTTGGGGGTAAGTATATGTGTGTAATTGTGTGTGCATGTATGTGTGCACATACAATGTGTTGGCTGCCTGTATGTTCTTGTGAGAGATTGTATGTGTTTGTGGACATGCGTGTGAGGTTATGTATGGGTGATTTGTAGTGATTGTGTGTGTGTCATTGTGGGGAGGGCCATGAAACCTCTTCTCAGCTTGGTTATTGGGACCTAGGGTGGGCACGACCCCTCCTCCTTGACCCGCCATGGGTGTGGCCCAGCCAGGCCCAGCTGCCCATGCTGCCAGCAGGGCAGGGGAGCACATCCCCCTGCTAATCTACTCCAGACGCAGCTGCACGCCTCCCCCCCACTGATGGGAGGACTCTGGAAATGCCTCCTGGCCCCAGCCAGGTCTCTTTGGGAGAAAAAATTAAAGGGAGAGGAAAAAATCCCCAAAAGGCAGATCTTTATTGAAGCATTTCGTGACATGCACACCAACTAATTGATTTCCTTATTAGTAGCAGATTTTCTCCCGGCCTTTTCTCCTGCCTGAACTTACAAAAACGAAGGGTGGAGAGCCAGTGTGGTACATTGCTGGGGCCAAGTTTCTCCCTGGATCCTCCCATGGCCCAAGGAGTCAGCAAGAGCACAGAGCTTGTTTGCTTTTCCAGATCTAACTGTGGGTGGAGGAGGCATGGTCACCTGTGGGATCAGATTTCAAAAGCCTGGGGAAAGCCCCCCTTCCCACTCCTCAATTCCCTCTTCCACTCCATTGCAGTGGCTGCTGCCTGAAACCCCACAGTAAGTAGCAAGCACGTTGTGGGACTCTAGAACCTGCTCTGTACAGAGATGCTCCCGTTATTGCTGTTATAGGGTGCTGCTGGTAAATGTAAGTTGTTCCCGTTACGTAAGTTGTTCATATGTAGCACGTATGTCAGTGCACAATTCAAGGTCTGAGAGTTCACAAGGGGGGATGGGCCTTGCACTTAGCAGAGTTAGGAGGGGTTGGACAGCAGCCAAGTTCAGGGGGAAAGGTCTCTGAGATCTTTCCTCCTCCAACAAGGAAGCCAAAAGCTACCCCTGTCTCTGGGCCTCTGGCAGTTGGTGGCTCAAGCTTCATCTAAGGGTTAGTGAAAAGAGAGGGAAGACACTTGCCCAGATGGTTCCAAATGACACTTTAGACAGCCATTTAGTCTCTTTGTCATAGAAGGAAGCCGAGACACAAGGGGGTTTATAAATACAGCAAAGATCGCGTAACTATGAGAGGGAAGGCAGACGTTTGAACTCAGGTCTGACTGGTTCTGAACATAGATGAAGCCCTTTATTCATTCAACAAAAAGGTACAGCCTCTTTCATGGAGGGAGAGGAGGAAAAGGCGGCCCAGACCCCTCTCCCCAGAATATCTCAATGGAAAGACAGATAAGGAATAGATATTGGAGATCTTGATGTGACGAGTGATATGACAGGGGTAAACACGGCCACTGGAAAGGGTCCCTGATACTAGCTCACGGGGTCAAGTAGGGCTTCCTAAAAGAGGTGGCACCTAATAGGTAGAGGGAGCTGAACACGCAGGGCCCAACTTTAGCTGGCAGGCATCAGGCATGACCATAAGAGCGGCTAAAATGGTAATGCACTTACACAGGTGTTTTAAGTAACCGATATCCATGCTCCCCTCCCCTCTCCAGTGCTCAGACTAGCTGGCCCTACCCCCAGCCCCCTGGACCTTCCCATGTCCAGAAACCTTAACAGCTTGTCCAGGATCCTGCTAGAATAGAGGGTGAACATTGTGAGTATAAAAGGCCCAGGAGGGGCCTGGTGTCTGCAATTCTCATCTTGTTACTGCCCTCTCATGGGTGGGCAGGGGTGCAGGGGACGGGCTGTAAAGTGGCTAGAAGCTGGAGTCCGGGCTGGGCAGAGAGGCCTGCCGCTTGACACGTTCCCTTCCATTCCACATGCACTTCCTGGAAATGGTCAGGGGCCTCTCTGTAGTTCCTGTTCCCAGCGGCTCACAGTCGCCAGACCCAGGGAGACAAAACTCCCTGAATGTGGTGGGGCAGGGAACAATATGGGGTGGGCGGAGGAGGGCCACAGGAAGTGTGGTAGGGAAGCCAAGGAGCTGGCCCTGGGACTGGGGGTGACTCAGGGGCTTGTGACTTGATAAAGTAAGATGACTCCAGAGGAAATCACCACAAGTCCAGGGGGAGGGGGAGGCGCCAAAATGGCCAACCGGATGGGATTTCCGGCCCCTCTTGAGACATTGGTTCCTGAGTCTTCACACGTCCCTGCACAGCAAAGGACCTTAACACTGTCCAACCAGACACGCTATAGTCACTGACCCTGTGGGGTAGTTATTAAGATCCCACCTTCACGGAAGAAGAAACTGAGGCTCAGAGAGGTGAGGTAATGTGCCCAAAGGTCACAGAGCAATGGCTGTGCAGCCAGGATATGCACCAGACAACTCTGATTTGAACTTGTGTGCCAAGCCAGGCTTCCCGGCAGCACCGTCCCCCACTGTCCCCAGGAGCCAGGCATACCTGTATTGGAGCCCAGGGCCTCCTACTGGATCTTCACATCCTTGCCCACAAAGCCAGGGCCCCTGTCACACCCCCTGAAAGGACCCTCCACAAATAGGTCCATTTTGCCATTTGTCGTAGATAGAAGGAAACCGAGACACAAGGGGGTTTATAAATACAGCAAAGATCGTGTAACTATGAGAGGGAAGGCAGACGTTTGAACTCAGGTCTGACTGGTTCTGAACATAGATGAAGCCCTTTATTCATTCAACAAAAAGGTACAGCCTCTTTCATGGAGGGAGAGGTGGAAAAGGCAGAAAATAAGAAAATGTTTGAAACCAGGAAAAAAGTACATGTCTTGGCTTCCAAATACAACACGACTGCTGCAAGAAAATGAATAATCACAGTGAAAATCATATTTACTATAGGATTTGTGGGTTTAATATGCCTCATAGAGAGTAGGGTAGGATCTCCAAAATAAGAGTGCCCAGGACTGAGAAAAAGTCTTCAAACTGCCCTGCAACTACTGGTCCTCTTGCTGTGTGAGCACTGGCGGGCGTTTGAGGCCGGGAGGCTCAGTCAGCTAGTGTCCTTAGACCAGCCACTCACTTTCACAGCCTCCACTGCAGTCTCCCTCTCCCACCCCACCCTTAGTGTCTTTGTTAGTAAAATGGGACCACATAATAGCTCCTGCTTGGGGGGATGTGAGGGTTAAATACAATAATGTGTGCAGAGAGGCTGGCTCCACAGTTGGGGCTCTACTATTGTTCTTGCCTCCTCAGGCTGCCCTGCCCAATTTCAGGAAGTCTTTTTTGGCTGGAAACTCCTTAGGATGAAAGAATGTTGGAGAGAGAAGGCCATGCGAGATAAGGCGGAGCCGGCCTCTCCTGTGGGAGGGTGACTTCAGGAATGCAGAAGGCTCTTTAGTGCTATTCTCACACTAGTTCCTTGCTCAAACTCTGCCCTTCCACCTTCAGCCTTCTAGCCTCAGGCTTTGATTAGGTTCCAGTGCACAGCCCTCCTCCCCCTCCCCTCGAGGGGGCTAGAAGCAGAGTCCAGGTCAGATTTATCTCTGTGTTTCTTTCTTTCATGTTTTAAAAACAGCTCTGTTGGAATGTGGTTGGCATACAGTAAAGTGCATGTATTTACAGTGTACAACATGATGAGTTTTGACATATGTTTATGCTCATGGAAGCATCACCATAATCAAGAAAATGAACATGTCCATCACTGCCACGTGTCTTTGTGCCTCTCTGTAATTCTTCCCCCTCTCCTTCTCTCCCCCACCTCAGTCCCCAGGCAACCACTGATCTGCTTTAGGTTACTATACATTAGTTTGCATTTTCAAGAACTTTATATGAATGGAGTTCGACAGAATGTATTCTTGTGTGTAAGTTTTTTTTCACTCAGAGCAATTATTTAAGGCTCATATATATCATGTATATATCAATTGTTCGTTCCTTTTTATTGCGGAGGAGTATTCCATTGAATGAATGTTCCACAATTTGTTTATACATCTATCTGTTGATGGGCATTTGGGATGCTTCCAATTTTTTATTATTATAAATAAAGCTGCTATGAATCTTTGCATACAAGTCTTACATTACTTTTGGGTAAATACGTAGAAATGGGAGGCTGGGTTACATAGTAAATAAATGTTTAATTTTTTTTTAATATATTTATTGATTATGCTATTACAGTTGTCCCATTCCCCCCCCACTCCACTCCATCCTGCCCACCCCCTCCCTCCCACATTCCCCTCCTATAGTTCATGTCCATGGGTCATATTTATAAGTTCTTTGGCTTCTACATTTCCTACACTATTCTTACCCTCCCCCTGTCTATTTTCCACCTATCATCTATGCTACTTATTCTCTGTACCTTTCCCCCCCTCTCCCCCTCCCAATCCCCTATTGACAACCCTCCATGTGATCTCCATCTCTATGGTTCTGTTCCTGTTCTAGTTGTTTGCCTAGTTTGCTCTTGTTTTTGTTTTAGGTGTGGTTGTTAATAACTGTGAGTTTGCTGTCATTTTTACTGTTCCTATTTTTGACCTTCTTTTTCTTAGGTAACTCCCTTTAACATTTCATATAATAAGGGCTTGGTGATGATGAACTTCTTTAACTTGACCTTATCTGAGAAGCACTTTATTTTCCCTTCCATTCTAAATGATAGCTTTGCTGGATACAGTAATCTTGGATGTAGGTCCTTGCCTTTCATGACTTGGAATACTTCTTGCCAGCCCCTTCTTGCCTGTAAGGTCTCTTTGGAGAAATCAGCTGACAGTCTTATGTGAAGTCCTTTGTAGGTAACTGTCTCCTTTTCTCTTGCTGCTTCTAAGATTCTCTCCTTCTGCTTAATCTTGGGTAATGTAATTATGATGTGCCTTGGTGTGTTCCTCCTTGGGTCCAGCTTCTTTGGGACTCTCTGAGCTTCCTGGACTTCCTGGAAGTCTATTTCCTTGGCCAGATTAGGGAAGTTCTCCTTCATTATTTGTTCAAATAAGTTTTCAATTTTTTGTTCTTCCTCTTCTCCTTCTGGCACCCCTATAATTCAGATGTTGGAACGTTTCAAGGTGTCCTGGAGGTTCCTAAGCCTCTCCTCATTTTTCTGAATTCTTGTTTCTTCATTCTCTTCTGGTTGCATATTTCTTTCTTCCTTCTGGTCCACACCGTTGATTTGAGTCCCAGTTTCCTTCACATCACTATTGGTTCCCTGTACATTTTCCTTTGTTTCTCTTAGCATAGGCTTCATTTTTTCGTCTGGTTTTCGAACAGATTCAACCAATTCTGTGAGCATCTTGATAACCAGTGTTTTGAACTGTGCATCCAATAGGTTGGCTATCTCTTCCTCACTTAGTTGTATTTTTTCTGGAGCTTTGAAGTGTTCTGTCATTTGGGCCTTTTTTTTTTTTTTTTTTTTTGGTCTTGGTGCGTCTGTTACTTTAAGGGGCAGAGCCTGAGGTGTTCACCGGGGGCGGGGTAACGCTGGTTGCTGAGCTGTGACGCTATATGTGGGGGAGGGGCTGAGAGGGAGTAATGGCGCCCATGTCACTCTCCTCTGGATCTCAATCTTTCACTCCGCTACCCACAATCAAACTGGGCCCCTCTGGTGCTGGTTCCCGAGTGGATGGGCTTGTGCACGCTCTAGGCCCCCGTGGGTCTCTCCAACGACCTCTCCTGTGAGGCTGGGAGTCTCTCCTGCTGCCGCCGCAACCCCCACGGGCGTTTTCAATTAGAGGTTTGAGGCTTCATTTCCCCGAGCTGGAGCCCTGGGTTGCGTGGTCTGCTTCGCTCCCCGCCGTTTGTCCAGTTTATCTGTGTGCGAATGTGGGGCCGCGGGGTGCTACCCGCCGCTCTGCCTGCCCCGTTTTCTGCCACTCTGAGTCCAGCCTTCTCGGTTTATCTGCGCGAATGTGGGGCCGCAGGGTCTGCTAGTTGTCAGACCGCCTGCCCCGCTCGTCCCACACTCCGCCAGTCTCGGTCCCACCACGGCAACGCGAGTCCTGTCCGCCCCGGCTGCGGTCTGGATGAATGTTTATTTTTTATCTACTTGGTGTCAGACTTCCTTGCCTTCGATTTTCTGTCAGCTCTGGTTGTGCGAGGAGGCGCAGTGTGTCTACCTACGCCGCCATCTTGGTTCTACACCTAAATGTTTAAATTTTTAAAGAAACCGTTAAACTGTTTTCCAGTGTGGTTCTACCACTTTCGTTCCAACCAGCAGTGTAAGAGAATTGCAGTTATTCCATATCCTTGCCAACACTTGGTATGATCAGACTTTCTGGTTTTAGACATTCTCATAGGCATGCATCTGTGTATCTTCTCTGGTGAGGTGTTCAAATCATTTGTCCATTTTTTAATTGGGTGATTTATTTTCCCATCATTGAGTCCTGAGTTCTATGAATGTTCTGGGTACAAGTCCTTTATCATATCAGATTTGCAAGTATTTTTTCCCAATCTGTGACTTACCTTTTTATTCTCTTACTAGTGCATTTAAAAGAAGACAAGTTCTTACATTAATGAGGTCCAATTTGTCATTTTTTCTTGTATCAATTTTATTTTTTCTGTGTAGTTAGGAAATCTTTGCCTAATTCAAGGTCACAAAGATTTTCTCCTGTTTTCTTCTACAGCTTTATAGTATTAGGTTTGACATTTAGGTCTATGATCCATTTTGAGTTAATTTTTATATATGATACAGGTATGAATTAAAGTTTTTTCTTTGTCTTTTTTCTTTCTTTTTTTTTTTGCATATAGGTATCCAATTGTCCCACACCATCTGTTAGGAAGACTTTTGTTTCCCCATTGAATTATCTTGGAACATTTGCCAAAAATCAAAATCAACCATTTACTTTTGGGTCCATTTCTGTACTCTCTCTTCTGTTTCATTGATCTATTTGCCTATGGTGAGGGCAATTCTGCACTGTCGTGATTATTTTAGCTTTATAATAAGCCTTGAGGGCAGGTGGTGCAAGTCCTCCAACTATGATTTTCGTTTGGCTACTTTAGGTTCTTTTCATTCCCATAAGGATTTTAGAATCAACGTGTCAATTTCAACAAAAAACACCTGCCACGATGTTGACTGGGATTGCACTGAATCTACATGTCAATTTGGGCAGAACTGACATCTTAGCAATATTGATTCTTCTGATAGATGAAGATGGCATATCTATCTCTTCATTGATGTACGCTTTTTTCCTCTTAGCACTGTTTTATAGTTTTCACTGTACAGGTCTTGCACACCTTTTAGCAGATATATCTGTATTTAAAATTTTTAAATGCTGTTTTAAATAGCACTATTTTTGTTTTAAATTTTAAATTCTGATTATTGATACTTTCAGACAGCACAAACTAGATTTACCCTGCCACCTAAAAACAACAGAAAAACCAGACAAAATATGAAAAACAATGACTCTCAAGACATTGGAGCAAAGGAATTAGCATGGGTAAAGGCTGTGAGGTGGGAAAGGGCTTGGAGAAAGAACAGGGAGATCAGGGGTAAAGGTGGGGAGTGTGGCAAGGGGTGGAACTAGGAAGGCAAGGATATGAGTAGGCTCAGGCAGCTTCCTCACCCCATCGCATGGCCAGTCCTCACCCAGGTTTATCACCCTCTCCATTGCTCAGAAGCCTGTCATGGCTCCCCACTGCCTAGCCCCACAACTCCCACCTCATGGTGGTTTTCAAGGATCTCCATAGTCCAGCCTCTTTCTCCTCCAACTGATTTGCCTCCCTCCCACCCCACCATCTACTCTGATTAGTTGGACCTTCTCTTCTTCTCCTGGAACTGCTTGGCATCTGCTCATCCAGGCCCTTCCTTTCACAGGAATGCCCAGAGCCCAGAGAGAGATGTGACTGAGCCAGGGCCACACAGCACGTTATGGGCCAAGTCTGGAGACCAAGTTTTCCTGACTTTGTGTTCCAGGGCTTACAGTTTCCTAGGTTGGCCATTTTAACTGATATTGCTTGTCTCACAGTATAACTTGAAGAAAGGGGGAGAGGCAGGGAATATGAGGAAGGTGGAATCCACTACTTGGAAATGACTTCTGCAAAATCCTTGGTGTCTGTCTGGGTCCCTTTAATGCTAAGCACAACTGTTCCTCAGGGAGAAACCATTTGCAAGTCTGGGACACAGAGGAAGCAGACAGTGCCCATCTGCCTTTGCTTGTGTCTATCCATTCTCACACTAGGAGAGCTGGGGATCCCCATTTGATAGATGGCTGTTGTTCAGGCCCCAGGGCCATGCTGGGGAGTGATGGTAGAGACACCAACAGTGGCCTGAGGAGGAGGAGTGAGATTTAGAAAGGGGAGGCAGAGACCTCAGGAAAAATACAATTAACCCCTAGGAGATCTGTATTAATCTACCAGGGCTGTCATAACAAAATACCACAGACTGACTTAAACAACATAAATTCATTTTCTCACAGTTCTGGAGGCTAGGAGTCCAAGATCAAGATGCCACAGGTCTGTGGCCTGTCTGCTTGGTTTACGGACAGCCTCCCTCTTGCTGCCTCTTTACATTTCCTTTTCTCTGTGGGCACACATTCCTTGTGTCTCTCTGTGCATCCAAACTCCCTCTTTCATAGGGATACCAAACGGAATGGATTGGGGCCCATACCAACAGCCTCATTTTAGACTAATCACCTCTTTTAAAGCCCTGTCTCTGAATAGAGTCACATTCTGAGGTACTGGGGTTGGGGCTTCAACAATGAATTTTGGGGAGGAACACAATTTAGCCCATAACAAAACCAAACCCCAGTCAAAGCTCAGTCCTGGGCAGGAGTACGAAGACAGAGGACTCCCAGGAAGGAGGCATCAATAGTTGGGCATTCTGGTACACACACAAAAATGATACTAGACCCCTTCTTACAATATATAAAATAATAAACTAAAAAGTGATTAAAAATGAACAAATTGAACTAAGCAAAACAGGGACAGACTCATAGATGGAGAAGAGATGACAGCTAGTGGGGGGAGGTTAAGTGGTGGAGGGTTTGAGCAAAAAAGAAAAAAGACTCATGGACATGGACAGCATGGTGGTGACTGCTGGGGGGAGGTGTATAAAGGGACAAAATGGTAATGGAAAAATATAATAAGGATTATATATTTTTAAAAAATTAAATTAAAAAATGGATTAAAGACAAATGTGAGACTCAAAATCATAAAACTCCTAGAAGAAAACATAAGCAGTAAAATCTCTGACATTTCTCTTAGCAATATGTTTTCTGATATATCTCCTTGGGCAACGGAAACAAAAGAAAAATAAACGAATGGGACTACATCAAACTAAAATGTTTGCACAGCAAAGGAAATCATCAACAAAATGAAAAGACCACCTACTGACTGGAAGAAGACATTTGCCAATAGTACATCAGATAAAGGATTAATATCTAAAATGTATAAAGAATTCTTACAACCCAACACCAAAAAACACAAACCATCCAATTAAAAAATGGACAGAGGACCTGATTAGATGCTTCTCCAAAGAGAACATATGGATGGGCAATAGGTATATGAAAAGATGCTCAATGTCACTAATCATCAGAGAAATGCAAATTAAAACCACAATGAGATATTATTTCGCAGCTGTCAGAATGGCCATCATCCATAAATCAACACCGTGGGTGCTGGCGAGGTTGTGGAGAAAAGGAAACCCCATGCACTGTTGGTGGGAGTGCAGACTGGCGCAGCCACTTGGACAACAGTGCAGAGTTTCCGCACAAAGGTGAAAATGGAGCAGCCTTATGACCCAGATTCTACTTCCGGGTACATACCTGAAGAAACCCAAAACACTAATTCAAAAGAATACATGCACCCTTATGTTCACCGTAGCATTATTTACAATAGTCAAGATATGGAAGCAACCCAAGTGCCCGTCAATAGATAAGTGTATAAAAAAGTGGTGATATGTGTGTGTATGTGTGTATGTGTGTGTGTGTATGTATATAAAATGGAGCATTACTCAGCCATAAAAAGGAATGAAATCTTACCATTTGTGACAGCATAGATGGACCTAAGGCAATTATGCTAAGTGAAATAAATCAGACAGAGAAAGACAAATACCATGTGATTTCACTTGTATGTGGAATCTAAAAAATGAAATAAATGAACAAACAAAATAGAAAGAGATTCATACAGAGATCAGACTGATATTTGCCAGAGGGAAGGAGGGATTAGAAGGCTGAGTAAAAAAGGCGAAGAAATCAGGAAGTACAAATTGGTAGTCACAAAGTCACAGGGATGTAAAGTACAGCATAGGGAATATAGTCAATAATACTGTAATAACTATATATGGTGACAGGTGGGTACTTGAAATATTGGGGGGACCAATTTGTGAAGTCTAACCACTATGCTATATACCTAAAACTAATGCAAAATAACAGAATGTAAACTGTAATTGAAAAAAGTTTTTTTAAAAGATTTTATTAATTTAGTTTTTAGAGAGAAGGGAGAGGAGGGAGGAGAGGGAGAGAAACACGGATGTGAGAGAGAAACAACATCGATCAGTTGCCTCTTGTATGCACCCTAACCAGGGACCAAACCTGCAACCCAGGCATGTGCCCTGACTGGGAATTGAACAGGTGACCTTTTGCTTTGTGGGATGATGCCCAACCAGCTGAGCCACTCCAGTTATGGCTAAAATTTTTTTTTAAATCTAAAAAAAAGGCAGGGTTGGTTTGGGCATTCTGGAAAGGTTTCCTGGAAGAGAGAAACTTGGTTTTGGTCAAAAGAAGGAAGGACATTCCAGGCACAGGGAACAGCATGACAAGGGCCTGGAAACTCATACAGGATGTGTTTAGGAAAGACAAGTTATTTAGCTGTCTAGTAGAGTCATAGAGGCTAGTTGTTCTTGGGGGTGGGGTAAAGTGTAAAGGGGAGCTTTGTTGTGAAAGGCCTTGGATGGCAGGAGAAGGGCTTGGGCTTGATTCTATGGCAGGAAGGATCCATTGATGATATTTTGAACATAAGAAAGATGACGGTTATGCCTTAGGCTAGAATCAGGAAAATTACAGATTACAGCAATGGTTCTCACATTCGAGTATACATCAAAATCACCTGAAGGGCTGGTTAAACCAGATTGCTGGATGCTGCCTCCAGAGTTCCTAATTCAGTGGGTCTGAGATGGGGCCCAAGAATCTGCAAAGTTCTCAGGGGATCCTGTTATGCTGGTTTGTGTATTGGAAAACTACTGGGAGCTTTGCTAGGGGACAAGAGTTGGGGTGGAGTGGACATCTTCCTAAGACTAGGCATTAGTAGTGGAAAGCGCCCCCACCCCTGCCAACTGCCATATTTTATAGATGAGGAAACTGAGGCCTGGGAGGTGATAGCTACATTAGGCCATTCCATTTCCAGGCCTTGAGCCCAGAATCCTGGGTCTGAGTCACCATGGCATCTGGGGCTCCCCAGAGGAAGGCTCCTTGGACCTCCTCCTGAGTCCACCAGCCTAGGCCCTTCCGAGGGCACTGCCATTTTGGGTTGGAAAACAGGCCTCCAGTAGCTGGGTGCCCCATAGTTTGTGACAGGACAGCGAGATCAAACACAGCTCAAGGACGGATGCCTCTGCCTGTGTCGACCCCACCCCACCCCAGGCCCCATCCACTGAGCCCATCCCTGTGCCCCCCGCCTCCCCACACCATCTTGTTTTCAGTAGGGTCATGTGTTCGGCCACCAGCCTGGCTCCACTGGTCTGGCTGACTCAGGCTTCAGCTGTTGGCATAGTGACTGGGGACAAGTGGGAATAGAGACAGTGAGATGAACAGGAGAGGGAGGAAGGGTGTAGCCAGGTTGGGGAAGGAGCACTGAGCCAGGGGCCTGCCAACCAGGCATCCCTGGGGATCTAATCTTGAAGGGCTGTTTAATGTAAGGGAACTTGCTAACCTCTCTGGGCTTCATTCAGTCAATGAATACTTGCTGTAGACTTGGCTGTGCCAGGTAATGTGGTAGTGAACAGGGCCCGTGTAGCAGGACAAATCCTGGTTAAGTGCGTGATCCCTGAGGCCCAGGTTTCCATCCTACTGAACTTGGGCAAGACACTCAACCTCTCTGTACTTCATTGTCCTCAACTGTAATTTGGAAGTTAAACACCTACCTCATGGGGTTGTGAGGATTAAATGCATGTATACTTGTTAAGTCCTAGGAATAGTGCCTATGAAGCACGATTATTAAGTGCACACATAGTAAGCTTCAGTGTTAGCTAGTGCTATTTTTATTTTCACCCTCTTGGAGCTTATATTCATGGACATCTCTTATTTAAAATTTCTTTTCCATTATGAACTGACATATAAGAAAGAACATAAACACTCTGTCCCCATCAGCCTATTTAAGAACTAAGTATTGTAAATATATTATCTCTGCTCCACTTTAGTCCGGCCTTGATATCCCATGGCCTGGAAGCCTCTAGACTCTCCTGCCTCCAACACATTCTCTGCCGTGCTCACAGTCTCTGAGAGATCCAGATAAACACAAATCGAATCCTGCCATAACCCTGCTTGAAAATCTCCGCCTATAAGATGAAGTCAAACACGTGACATTAGGCCCTTCACCTTTGACCCCCACTGACTCTTCCTATTTGGTCCATCCCACCCAGGACCAAAGTTCCCCTTAACATCCCCTTAAGGGGATGCTTTTTGCATAGTCATCCCCTCTGCCTAGGGTCCTGTGTATTTCTTCCTCTCTCTTCTTCACTCCCTCTGGAGGAGTGCCATCCTTGGTTCTCCCAGGCTCCCTGAGTGGATGTGTGCGTGTGTCTGCCTCCCCTGGACTGTGAGCTCCTGATAGCAGCCCCAGGGCTGGCTCACTCTCATCTGCTCCCAGTACAGGAAAGGCAGGCGCCCCACACAGTTGCAGTTGAGTGTTGGGTGTGGTGGGGTAGTCATCCTTTCACAGGGACTCACAGCTCATTAGCTGTAAAACCACTGGGGAAGAACACGAAGGTCATTAAATGGGGTTCTCATCTTAAAGACACTCCAGCAGTGTGATTTCCTCCGCAGCGCCCAGCTTCCCCCTCCCAGGCCCCTTCCTGCTCCTTCCCAAGGCTCATTCCTCATAAGGACTGGATCTTCCCCAGGGACTGTGATGTAGAAAATGCAGTGACCATGTCATGACTCCAAGAGGCTTGTGGTTTGGGGAAACCAAGCGCATGCCAAGCCCGGCTCCAGACAGCCTAGGTTCTAGGAGCAAAGAGGAAGTGCCAGGTGCTCCCAGAGCCAGGGCTCCCAGCTTGTTTTCATCCTGTCAGATGTATTTGCAAGGCAGATTCTTTTCATAGAGAGAGGGGAGCCTCAGTCTCCATTTAAGTAAGTTGGAAATAAACTGTGTGCTCAGATTCCAGGGAGATGGCTGGGGGCCTAGGGCAGGTGGGAGTGGGAGAAGAGGGACACTTACCTCTAGGCGCATTTTGAATTTTGCACCGTGTTCACGTCTGACCTATTTTCTTAAAACTATGGAAACATACATTAGATGGTCATCAGAAGAGCTGGGCGCCAGCACTGCGAGCACCAGTTACCAGCCTGCCCACCTTGGTCTCTCTGAACCTCACTGTAATGACCACCCAGTTCTCACACTCAGGCAGTAGGCACAAGGGACACCTTTGTAAACTAGACAGGCTGGGCGCACTTAAGTATTATTTACTCTTCACTCAGCTCATCCCAATAGACAATAACCGAGGCCTCTCTGCTGGCCACAGTGTGTGGGTCTCTGTGCGAATGTGGGGATGTGTGTGTGGACATGCGGGTCTGGGGGTGTGTGGACATGGGGGTCTGGGGTGTGTGGACATGTGGGTCTGGGGGTGTGTGGACATGCAGGTTGGTGGGGGTGGTCTGGGCATGCGGGTCTGGGGTGTGTGGGTCTGGGTCTGTGGGCCTGGGGGTGGTGTCTGGACACATAAGGGTGGGGTGTGGGGTGACTATGAAGTAGACCATTACAGGGTTCTTGTTCCAAGGAGCTCCTGCCATAGCAGCACAGGTGGCCAAGTGAACAATTGCTCTGTCACTCTTGAATTCTACTAAGGGACGAATAAAGGAATGAGAAGCGTGGCTGCACAGGGGCGGGGACATGAACTCAAACGGGCTGGTGCACTGGCCCCTCTGCTTGGAGTGCTCTTTCCCCAGGACCCTCAGGGCCCACCCCCTCGCCCCTGCAACTCTCTTAATAAATGTTACCTTCTCAAGCCAGCCTACCTGACCATCCCATAATGATAAATAGCAGCTCTACTCTACAACCTCCTAAACCCATCCCAGCTTTAATTTTAACCAAAGCCCTTACCTTCAAGGATAGTCATTACCTATAATAAAGCTAACTTAAAATGCTATATATTTTGCTCATTTGTTTTAACTGTTTCTTCCATTTCCTTCATTAGAATGAAAGGTCCATGAGGGAAGGGACCATGTCTATTGTGTTTACCACTATGTCCCTAGGACAGCACTTGGCACAGAGCACACACTCAGTAAACATTTGTAAACGTGGTGGTGACAGGGAGGGTGTTCAGGACGTGTGGCAGCAAGGCCATAGCCGCGCCTGGGGAGGTAGCCAGAGGGCCGAGGCTGCAGCAGTGGGCTGACCTCTGTGAGGCGGGGTCTGAAGGAGATGTGGAGGCAGGAGCACTCCAGCGGGCATAGGGAGGAAGGGTGGCCGACAGAAAACCTGAGATATAGTCGGGGCTGTTCTGTGTGACATTCCAGCTCAGTGCCCACACCCTCCCACTGGCACTCTGAGAATCAGAGCCTGTCGGTACAAGGGAGGGAGGTTCAGAGGCCCTGTCGCTTTGTTGGAGTAAGTGATGGTAGACCCATTCATGAGAACCAAAGGTCACCTGGAGGTCCTTGTCTAGGACAGAGTGTCTGCAGGGTGTGTGTGTGTGTGTGTGTGTGTGTGTCTGAGAGAGAGAGAGAGAGAGAGAGAGAGAGAGAGAGAGAGAGAGAGAGGGAGGATGCAGAAGGGAGGAGGCAGCAGAAGTCCCTGACATGGTGGTGGCTGAGCGGAGATGTTCTGTGAGTCTTGGAGAACAGATAGCGAGGCCCAGGTAGAAGGCACTCTTAGGCCCAGGGACCAGAGAAGAGGCTGAGCAGGCATTGGGGCCTGTCTGGGGAAAGCCTTGTCGGCCAGGCCAAGGAGCCAGCATAGAATCCTGGGGGCCCAGGGGAGCACATGAGGATCTGGAGCTGAGAACAGGAAGTGACGAAGCAAGGAAGCTATATTCAGGAAGAATTGCCACTCAGAGGTCTTTACTGGTATTAGCTGCCCAAAGGGGAGGAGGAGACATGCTCTCGGAGTGTTACAGACAGAGAAGGGGGACAGAATGGTCGTCTCACTTCAGTAATTCATTCATTTACCCTTTCACTTCATCAAGTCCTCAGTGTGTGCTGCATTGTGTGCTGGAACCTGGGGATGCAACGAGGAATCAGTCCTGAACTTTGACCCCATTTAAAGGACAGCGTCCCCTAGGAGAGAGGTGACAGCTTCAGAGAGGCTGCAGCTGTGCCCAGCTGAGAGACCAGAGAGGGCTCCCTGAAAGAGGAGACATATGAGCTGGGCATTGAATGATGGCCAGGGTTTTGAAAGTCAGCTAATCAGGAGGAGAGGGAGCTTTACTCAGGAGCTCCAAACCAGGGGTTTTTCATTCACCCAGCGAGTCTCAGAGAAGGTAGCCAAGGCAGAGGAGGTGACATTTTACAGATAAGAAAATAAAGATCTTGGGACTAAGCCTAGAGAGAGTAGGTGCCCACCCCCGGTCACCGGCTTAAAAACAGCAGAGTTGGGACAGGAGCCCAGGGCTGTCAGACTCCCAGCTAAGTGCTCACCCAGCAGGCTCACAGCTGCCACTGGTTATTTGGGGGTTCCATTCCCTGCTGTTTACTAGGGTGCTGTGGAGGAATGTTAGCCAGTCCCTAACCCCCAGGATCTTGATCTGCCCCTGCTTGACACTGAGAGGATCCAGGATGTGGACCAGTGACCCAGCCAGGCTCCTCGGTGGTTGCCTTGAAGGCAGGCAGTAGCCAAGGTACACAGGGTGCATTAGCCTTCGAGCTGGAGGGCAGGGAGCTGGTCTTGGCTGTGCTGGGTTTGGCTGTGCAGCCTTGGGCAGAGCACTTCATCTCTGTGTGCCTTCAGTCTCCTCCTCTGTCAAATGTGGACCCTGTGCACTCCAGTACCCCCACCTCCAGTCCGCTGAGACACTGAGGCTATAATGGGCTTGACCCGCCTACACAAAAAGGTAGCTGTTTTTATTATAAGGGACTGGGGTCACTTGCACCACTAAAATGATGACAAGGATGCCACCACACTGCACGTACTGGAAGCTAACCCTCACTGAGCCCTTAGCAGGCCCAGTGCTAAGTGGTTTATGTGCATTAATTCATTGAATGAAGCGCAGATTGGAAAACATTGGAGGGAAAATGGTCATCAATATATATTTTCTGTAAAGATGATGATGAAAAGATAGCTTGCAAAGCAGTGTAATTAAATGGTTTACAAGTCTTTGAGAGCAACCAGGAGCTTTGCAGACTGTGTGCCCTCGCCCCTTGGCACAACTCTGGGCTTTTGCTTCTTTCAGTGGAGTGGCCATCACCCTGGGAGCACAGGCAGCCGGCCCCACCCACCCTCAGCCTCCCAACCCCTGGATGAGGTGTTTAGGCTCCAAGCCAGGTCAGCCCCGAGATTCCTATTCCGGAGCAGCTCGGCTGCAGCCCCAGGAGGGCAGCCAACAAGGGGCCCAGCAGCTTATCGCTCTGCAGAGGCTCTCCAGCGGGCAGACTGTCTCCGCTGCTGCTGAGCCAAGCTGATAAAGAGGACAGACCCTTGTGTTTACTGTGGCTGGGAGAGTGGGGCCTCCTGGGGGCGGCCCGGGCTCCTCTGGGAACAAACTGTCTGTTTGCTGAGATACCATCGCATTCCTGCAGCCATGGCCACCCCAGGATAGATGGGGTGGGGGTGGGGTGTGGCGATGGGAGGGGAGGAGGAAATATGACAGCTGCCAGCCCTCCGTTTCCCTGGGGCCACACTGAGAAGGCCTGCACTGGATCCTCCAAGGAGTCTATGGTTTTCAGGCCTGATGGTTAAGCACGTCATAAAGGTCATTAGTAACTACCACGGGCACTTCACTCCAGAGTTTACAAAGCCTTTATGTTTTTTGCTCTTCCAGATAACCTTCCATTTAGGTAGTGCGAGGTAGTGAAGTTTTACAGAAGGGAGATGCCTAGCAAGGCTTGAGCAGAGGCCGATGACATGGCCAGACATTGGGGCAGGGACTCTGCCTGACCCTTAGCTGACCAGCCCTACCCATAGTAATAGCCAACACTTATAGAATGCTTACTGAGTGGTGATCACTGTCAAAAGTGTGTTAAATATATTAGCTCATTTCATCTTCACAACAGCCCTTCTGAGGTAGCTGCTATCATTTATACCCACTGTACAGATGAAGAAACCGAAGCAGAGACAGGTTAAGTAGCTTGCCTAAAGATCACACAGGCAGAAAATGAGAGAGCTGGGATTTGAAACTCAGCAATAAGACTCCAGAAAGTCCGATTGAACCACTGTGCTACATTGCCAGCTTAAAGTTAGGTAATGATGTGTATATTTCTATCCTGCTTACAACTGCAGAGACAGCTTAGCAAAGGGGAAGAACTGGCTTTGGAATTTGGCTCAGGTTCAACTCCCAGCACTGATGCTAATGAGCCCCGAGGCCGAACGTCACCTTTCTGGGCCTCAGTTTCTTCCTCTAGACAGAGTAGCATCGGCCCTAGCAGTGGGTGTGAGAGGTGTTGTAAGCGAAGAGTCTGGCACATGTTAGATGTTCATTAATGAATTACTATTAGTACTTTGTCAGCTGAGTCAGGGGGGTGGCCTGCCCAAAACTGAGACTTCAGAAGAGTATTTCTTAAAAGAGAGGCCCAATCAGTCAGTTCTGGGAGTACAGGGAAGAGGTGACATCTAGTTGAAGGGACCAGATGGTTTCATAGGAGGCAGCATGAGCAAGTGGTTGCGACTTTGGCTTCAAAGTTGGGCAGACTTGAGTTCAAATTCCAAAACCCAGCACTTCTTTGCTGGGTGGCCTTGGGGGATAGCTTAACCACTTTGAGCCTGCAAAATCAGAGCACGACTAGAACCTCCTCATAGGGTTGGGAAGAATGGAGGAGATCATTTCGGGAAAGGAACACTGGGCATGCTCACGGGCACACAGTTAGTGCTCAGCAAAGGCTGCTGCTATTATTCATGGAGGTGGGAGTGGGGTGTGGTAGAGAAAATAGTGCCCCCTCTGTGTCATAGCCCATGAAACCTGTAATTATGTTAGGTTACATGGCAAGGGTAAATTCAGGTTGCTGATCAGTTGACCTTGAGATGGGAGATTATCCTGGCTTATGTGGTGGCCCAAAGTAATCATAAGGGTCCTTATAAGTAGAGGAAGGAGGCTGAGAGTTAGTGTCAGAGTGATGTGAGTGAGAAGGACTCTAGCAGCCATTCCTGACTTCGAAGTTGGATGAAGGAGCCATGAGCTGAGGAATGCAGGCCGCCTCTAGAAGCTGCAAAGGCAAGGAAGTGCATTCTCCCCAGAGCCCCCTCCAGAAAGGTGTGCAGCCCTGCCAACATTCTCGTTTTAGCCCAGTGACACCCACTTGGGACTTCAGACTTCTAGAACTATAAGGTAATATAATTTGAGTTGTTTTAAGCCACTAAATTGGTGGTAATTTGTTATAGCAGCCAAAAAGGGTGTGCATTGGTCTTTGAGGACTGGCAGGATGACATCAGGCAGAGGCGGGGCCAGGACACACAGGAGGAGGAAACTGTGCACCCAAGCCCTGAGGCTAGAAAGCACGAGGCATTTTGAGGGACCAGTGGGAAAACCTGTGTGGTTCTTTGCAAAAATAGACGTGATTACCCACCCTTGCCAGTATCCCCTTTACAATGTAACTGGGCAGATCTTCTGATTAAGAGATGGAGTCTATTTCCCCATCCCTTGCATCTGCATTTGGCCCTACACTCAACGTTGCTGCTCTTAGGACCCTGCCACCAGTGTATACCCAAGCCCCAGTGTGACAGGCAGCCTCTAACACAGCCCCAGTGACCCCTCCTCCTGGGGTTAACATCCCACTGAGTGCCGGCTTGGACCTAGTGCCTTGCTTCTAATGAATAGAATGCAACAATAGACATGGGCTGGCAATTCATGATGTTAGGTTATGGAAAGACTTTGTGACTTCTGTCTCTTTCTCTTGCTGGCAATCTTTGAGGGACTCGAACTGCCATGTCGTGAGTGTCCTATGGGAAGTCCACGTGGCATGGAAATGATGTCTCTAGTCAACAGCCAGTGAGGACCCGAGACCTGCCAAAGTCACACACGAGTGAGCTTTAGAAGCTCTTCATCCCCCAATTGAGCCTTGAGATGACTGAAGCCCTAGTTAGCTGATTCCTTGCTTGTACTCTTGTGAGGGGCCCTGACCCAAAGATACCCAGCTAAATGGCACTTGGATTCCTGACCCGCAGAAACTGTGAGAAAATAAGTTTGTCGTTTTTCGCTCTGTAATTTGTTGCATAGCACTAGGTAACTAATATATCAGCCAACTAGTGTGCTGGATTGATTAGTGACATGTGATTCAGTCCCTTCCTTTCACCCAGCAATCAGCCAGACAACCACCAGACGTGTGAGTGAGGCCATCCTAGACCACCCAACCCAGTTAACCTGTTAGCTGCTTGCAGACATGAGAGCCAAGCTGAGATCTGCTGAGCCTGGTTCAGATCGGCAGAACTTCTGGCTGACCTTAGAATTGTTAGCAATAATATAGGTTGTTGTTTTAAGCTACTGAGACTTGGGGTGATTTTTTTTTTTTTTTTTACCCAGAAATAGCTGATAAAACCTGCACAGCCAGAAGGTTTTATGTGCAGTAGGAACTGAGCCTGGATAGCAGGGTATGGGCATGAACATGGAGGTCTTTGATGTCAGATTAAGGCATTAATTTGCTGGCAATAGGAGGAGGTATTGGAGCAGGAGAATAAGATTATGATCAGAGCTGTGGGTAAAGGTTTTCCTGTGGCAGCAGGGAGTGGCATGAATCAGAGGCAGCGGGATCATTTAGGAGCTTGCGTTCCTGAGGCAGGTAAGCAGTGATGGAGCCCTAAAATTAGGTAGGAGGTGAGGAAAGGGACAGAGGGAGTAAAGAAGGAATCAGTGGAACTTGCTCTGGATTGGGTTGGGGGCAGGGCAGTGGGAGAGTGGAAGCTGACACCCAGGTTTTGATCCTGGGAGGCTGAATGATTGGTGGTACTGTTTGACAGAGATGAAGTAGTCAACACAGTGGGTAGAGAGATGCATGGTATTTGGGACAGACTGAGGGTTAAGTGCTAAAGGGACCTTCTGGGAAGAGGCCCAGGAGACTGCAAAGTGATTTGAGACTGCAAAGGGAGCTTTATCCCCAGCCTGGAATATCAGTCAGGTCTGGGGAAGGGTAGAGAAGAGCACATTCAGACTGGGCAATTGAGAGGGGTGGATACAGGACTATGTACAAAAGTGTGCAAAGAGTTTGGGCATTACAGGAGGGGTGGTGGACTAGCTCGGGGCTAGCAATGGTGGGGAGCTATCACCCCATAGGCCTGAGGAGCCCCCAAGGGAGGGAACAAGAACTAGACCAAGACAGGGTATGGTATGGAGAGGGCTGCCTTACAGGTACTGTGGCCTTCAGTGGAAGATGCAGGTAATCCATGGAAATCCAGCAAGGAGGACAGAAGGGAATAAATTCCCTGACTGCTCCCTTTCCCTGTCCTGGGAATACTTTCTGGTGTTCCCCATTGGCTGAGTCCAACCTGAAGTCACAGAGCAAGTTTACCTGTTGATGCAGCCTGTACACAGCAGCCTCGCAGGACAGAGAGAAGGGCACAGAAAGGAAGGGATGAATGGACACTGTCTAGTCCCCTAACAGATGACATTTCTTTAGCTTCAGTGACCCTGTTCTGGTCCATCAGTGACCCTATTCTGGCAAATGAGATTTGAGGGGACTTCTGCAGGGGAAAGGTTCTTTATTCTTTGGAAGGAGACAGCAGAAAAGATGTTCTTAATTGTGTGTGACTTGATGCCTGGGACTGAAGCAGCCATTTTGCAGCTGTGAGGGAAGCCAGCCTAAGGCAAAACTGTCCCACTGAGGAAGGATAAGCAGAGATGGAAAGAACTGGGTCCTTGATTGCTTTGTGGAGCCTCTCTGAGAACCTATCTACCTCTAAGTTATTTTTTTTTTCATGAAGTAATGAAGGTTCTTGTTGTTCGAACCACTTTGAGTTGGACTACTTGGAGCCCAAAGCTTCCTAATGGACACAGCTGCCGTCCACCATCTCCAAGCCCATGTGCAAGCTTCTCAGCTCCCATAGAGTCCCACAGACCAAGCCCTCCTGTTTTCCTCTGCTGACCATGGGCTTGCACGGACTGCAACAAATTCAGTACAGAGTTTCAGATGCTTTTCCAGTCGGTGATGAAAGAATCAGAAGCAGGAGGTGGACCCTCAGCTAGGCTGCCCTGTCGCTACAGGTTGCTTCTGGTATTGGCACTGACCAGAGTAGCCACTCCCATGGAGGCAGGTGGCATAAAGCAGTTGTAGGGCACAGGCCTTGTCAGAACTGGCCTCAAGTCTAGGTCTGTTGCTTTCCAACTGTGTGACTTTGGGCAAGTTAGTCAGTCTCTCTGAGCCTTGGGGTTTTTTACTGGAGGTGATAAGGCTTAAATTAGATAAAAGAAACAAACAAACCAACTTTGACACAAATCCCAGCCCTGACAGGCTGCCCTCAAAAGACTTCATCCCTCTGTCCTGATTCCTTTCCACTGCTGGGACGGATATGAGGGAGGTTAGGAAGGGCCCACAGGGATATCAGGAAGAGAAACAACCCGACCAAAGGGAGGATGTGAGCTCCCAGATAGCGGTGCTTTGACTTGACATATAGAAGGACCCTCCATGTGTTTGATGTATGAATGTGTGAATGAATGAAAGAATAAATGAAAAAAAAAAAAGACCAAGTAAGAGGGCTAGAAAGATGGAGAAATTTCACTCCAGAGCAATGGCTGGAGAAGGGCTTCATAAAATTCCAATGGTCAATATCCAGGGTGCAGATGGCAGATCAGTCAGGACTGGCCAGGTAATGTGGTAACGAACACCCTCAAGTCCAAGCAGCTTTCAAATCATCTTTATTTTTTGTTTATACACTACTTGGTAGGTTATCAGGGCGCCCTGTTCTTTAAAGTGACTCAAAGATCCAGTTGAAGGAAGCTCCATGGTTATATGCTTCCACGGTAAAGTCGCAGGGAAAAGAGAATGTGGCAAGCCCAACACTGGCTCTTAAATCGCCCATTCAGAAGTGCTTCACATCACTTCTCTTCATATTTCAGTGGCCAAAGCAAGTCATATGGCCACAGTTGAGGTCAGGGGGTAGATAAGCACATAGAATCCTCCTATGTTCCCAGAAAAGAGAGGACTGGCCATTTGTCAACAGTCCTAATAACTGCCATCAATGGTGTAGCCAGGTGGTGGGGGACAAAGGGGAGGCTTGGGCAGAATGCAGCTCAGATATGGTTTGTTTGGCTCATTCAGTATTTTAACTATTTTTACAAGGTTTCCAACATTTATGACATCCAGATATGTCACTTGCAAATTTATATAAAAAGTTGGATAACCTGGTGACAGTGAGCCCAGTTGTATTAATCAAGAACAAGTTGGGGAGATGGTAACAGAAAAATGCAAAATAACAGTAGCTTAAATAAGATAGATGCTTCTTCTGTATATAAAAGAAGTTAGGAGGTAAATAGGCAGCCCAGACCTAAGGTGGTGGATTAAAAAAGTCATCAAGGGTTTAGGCTCCTCTCTCTTTCTCCTCTACTGTCTTCAGTGTATAGCTCCCATTTGCAAAGTTTGCTTCACAGTCCATGATGGCTTCCAGGGCTCCAGCCATCACATTCATACTCTAGGGGATGGAAAAGTTGTAGGCATAAAAGTGAGCCTCCCAGCTGAGTCAACTCTCCTTATATAGCCTTCCCAGAATTCCTGCACAACTTCTTATATCTTATTGGCCAGAAATAGTCACATGGCTATACAAAGTGCAAAGCAGTTTAGGATAGTCATGTGTCTATGCTCAGGCCAAACTAGTCCTTTTCCCCAGGATGGAAGTCCAACAACCAAGGAATTAAAGAAGAAATATTTATCCAGATCAGTAGGAGGGGCAGAGAAGGGAAGCCGGGACAGAGAGGATGTGTGTGTGTGGGGGGGCGGCTAGGGGGGGAGCTGGCAAAGTGGGGTGGGCAAGGCAGTGGCTGGTGGATGAGATTTCCCACATTCTTGTGTTGATAAGCCAGGAGGAACAACTGGGGAACAAGACAAACTACGCAACCCAGGGTCCCAGCACAGGGAAATAAAGCCTCAGACACTCTGGCTGTACAAACCTGTGGGTACTGTGGCAGTGGGAGAAACTCCCAGTCTCACAGGACAGTCCACTGGAGAGGCCCAAGGGATCCTAGAACAAGCCCACCCATCTGGGAATCAGCACCTGAAAGGGCACAATCTGCTTGTGGGAAGCGATCAAAGTGATGGGAAGTGGGGTGAGAGCCGAGCAAGCTAGCAAGGGGCATTGTTCTCTCTCTGACCCCTCACCCACATACAATGTGACAAAGCAGTGAAGTGGGTTGCCCTGCCCTGGTGAATACCTAAGGCTCTGCCCCTTATAATATAACAGGTGTGCAGAGAAAAAGAAATATGGCCCAAATGAAAGAACAGATCAAAACTCCAGAAAAAATAACTAAGCAACAAAGAGAGACAACCTATCAGACGCAGAGATCAAAACACTGGTAATCAGGATGCTCAAAGAAATGACTGAGTACAGATGCAAAATAAAGGAAGAGGTGAAGGCTATGCAAAGTGAAATAAAGAAAAATATACAGGGGACCAACAGTGAAGGGAAAGAAACCGGTACTCAAATCAACGATTCGGAGCAGAAGGAAGAAATAAACATTCAAGCAGAACAGAATGAAAAAAATAGAATTCAAAAAAATGAGGAGAGGCAGAGGGACCTCAAGGACAACTTTAAATGTTCCAACATCCAAATCATAGGGGAGCCAGAAGGAGAAGAGGAAGAGCAAGAAATTGAAAACTTATTTGAACAAATAATGAAGGAGAACTTCCCCAATCTGGCAAAGGAACCTGACATGCAAGTCCAGGAAGCTCAGAGAGTCCCAAAGAAGTTGGATCCGAGAAGAAATACACCAAGACACATCATAATTAAGTTACCAAAGATTAAAGATTAGGAGAGAATCTTAAAAGCAGCAAGAGAAAAGGGGAGAGTTACCTACAAAGGAGTTCCCATAAGACTATCAGCTGATTTCTCAGAAGAAATCTTACAGGCAAGAAGGGGCTGGAAAATATTCAAAGTCATGAAAGGCAAGGACCTACATCTAAGATTACTCTATCCAGCAAAGCTATCATTTAGAATGGAAGGGCAGATAAAGTGCTTCCCAGATAAGGTCAAGTTAAAGGAGTTCATCATCACCAAGCCCTTGTTATATGAAATGTTCAAGGGACTTATCTAAGAAAAAGATCAAAACTATGAACAGTAAAATGACAACAAACTCACAACTATCAACAACCGAACCTAAAAAACAAAAACTAAGGAAACTAGTAGAACAGGAACAGAATCACAGAAATAGAGATCACATGGAAGGTTATCAGTGGGGAGAGGGAGGAGGGAGAATGGGGGGAAAGGTACAGAGAATAAGAAACATAATTGGTAGATACAAAATAGACTGGGGTAGGGGGGTGGTTAAGAATAGTATGGGAAATGGAGAAGCCAAAGAACTTATATGTACTACCCACGGACATGAACTAAGGGGGCTGGGGGAATGCCAGAGGGTGGGGAGGTGTAGGGCAGTGGGGGATAAAGGGAAGAAAAAATTGGGAAAACTGCAATAACATAATCAACAAAATATACTTAAAAGAAGAAAAATGAGAGTGGAAGTATATTTCTTTGGGGAAGAGAAAAATATTCCTAGCTGTGTACCATGCAAACAAGGTGTGTTGAGAAAAAAATGCAACTTAAAACACCATTATAAAATATCTTTACTCACCACTCTGGTCTGGCAGGCATTTTGCTGGTTGTGCAGCTTCCTGGGAAGACAGTGGGCCTCAGATTTCCCTCATTCTGCACAGCTCTCCCCTCTTCCTGGGAGAACAGTCTCATTTTGTCCAACCTCTCCTACCCCTCATTTGCAATGATCTTGCCCTTCTTTGTATTCAGGGCTTATTTTGAGCAAGTTCAAAACTGCCTCACAAAGTTCAAGATCATTATAACAGGCAAAAATGCAGTGAAATAGCACACCACTGTCAGTTAATTACTAAAAATCCTTTAATAGCTGACATTATTATAAATTATATACCCATTATGACAGGGACAATTGGGCTTTCTGTTTTTCTTGCCCTACATTGGAACCCCAAACAATGCTGTCTTGTTGGGGAGAGTGCCCTGGATGCACTTGGAGGCAAGAGGGGAGTTTACATAGGCTACCTATGCTGACCACAGCAGCCTGTGGGCCTCTGAGGCCACCCTGTTCCTGGTGGAGTGAGGTAGTGGCCTGACAAGACTTCAGAACCAACCCTCTCTCCATTCTCCCCTGCCTCCCCACTGCCGTGTCTACAGGAGTCTCTTTCCCCTGGGCCTTCCAACTCCCTGCTTCTACCCTTGTCTAGGCCCAGCTCAAAGAGCCCCTCTTCCAGGCAACCTTCATTGATTTTCCTTCAAGTTCTAGACACATAATAGGTTGTTTCTCTTTTGTTTTCATTTGTTTTCTAATCAGATTCATAAAGTATACATCTTAGGTGTAAACCTTGATGACTAGTTGACATATGTATATGACAAGGTCTGTCCGGAAAAAGGCCAGCCATTGTTAATATCATGAGACTGGTTTGAGCAACATCGGTGTAGCCTGGCAGCCAAGGAGAGAGGACTGGAATGCACATGTGCGAACAATGACGACTTCACTGTACTAGTCAGTGGGGGCAGTAGACACTGTTGAGTAAGCATGTGTACTGTGTAGCCCATTGCATTTAAAATGACTGATCGAGTAGAGCAATGAATCTGCATCAGATTTTGCGTTCAGCCTGAACATCCCTCCACAGAAACTATTCAGATGATTCAGAAGACTGCATCTCCAGGCAACTGGTGACTGGCAGCTTCATCATTACAATACACCCTCTTGTGCATCATGTCTTGTACAGTTTTGTGGCGAAACATCAAATCACCCAGGTCCCCCTACAGCTCAGATTTGGCGCCCTGAGACTTCTGGCTTTTCCTAAAATTAAAATCACTTTTGAAAGGGAAGAGATTTCAGACTGTCAATGAGATTCAGGAAAATACGACAGGGGAGCTGATGGCGATTGGCAGAACTGTGTGAGGTCTCAAGGTACCTACTTTTGAAGGGGACTGAGGTGTCACTGTCCTATGTACAATGTTTCTTTTATGTTGTATCTTCTTCAATAAATGTCTCTATTTTTCATGGCTGGATACCTTCTGGACAGACTTCGTATTATGTAATCCTCCCTTCCTAACCAAGATGTAGAACATAGGTCCTCTCTTAACTCAAAAATGTTCCTGTGCATGAGAATCCCCTTGGAAGTATGTGAAAAATGCAGCTTCTGGCCTAACTCAGAGATGCTGGTTCAGTGGGTCTGGGATGACCCAGGCTGGCAGGTTAACTGCACCCGGATCTTCAGGTTGAGGGGTCTGCAGCCCACCCTTGCTGGGGTAGGTCCTGTGTCTTCTTCGTTATTCCCCTCTTAGGTGGCATTTAGATCTTTAGAGGGCATTTGGTCCTTTTTTAAAAAATCCTCACCGAAGGATTTTTTTTTTCATTGCTTTTAGAGAGAGAGGAAGGGAAAGAAGAAGCGAGAGAAACATTGATGAGAGAGAGAAGCATCGATTGGTTGCCTCCTGTATGTGCTGGGACTGGGGGTTGGTGATCAGGGACTGAACAGCAACCTAGCCATGTGCTCAAACTGGGACTCAAACCCACAGCCCCTCGGTTATGGGATGATGCTCCAACCAACTGAGCCATACTGGCCAGGGCGCATCTGGTCCCTTTATCTCAGGGTCCAGCAAGGTTCTGGGCTGAGTGGCACACACAGGGATGGATCCAAGCTGGGTTCGGCCTGAAACTATACAATTTGGGAGGCTGTCTTTTAAGGAAAAGAATACTCTTTTGGGTGCAGGGCCTTGGAAGGAACCCCCCCACACACACACTCCCTGCCTGTACAAATGACCTTTGCCCTACTTTCAATCCACCCCTGGCAGTCCCTGAGGGTTTGTTTGTGATCTCAGATGTTGTTGGGGTGAGAAGTCATCTGCTGGACAAGACAGGTTATTCCCCAGCTCACTCCTTCCATCCTCAGGAATAGCCCTAGGGTTGCTTAGCCTTGCCCCATATTAGAATCACCCAGGGCAACTTTAAAAAGCAATATACCAGGCCCTCAGCAGATATTTTGATTAATAATTGGTTTGGAGTAAAAATTGAATTTTAGTATTTTTCAAGCTCCCAAGTGATTCTAACACAGTCCAGGCTGAGAACCCCTGAGCAGTTGCCTGACTCTGAATTTAGTCTTTCTTTATCTGCTCTAGACTCACACTGAGAGAAGGCTGGTTGAGTGTCCCTTCCACCACCACCACCTTCCTTCCACCTCTCCTTCCGAAGAGGCAGGACTCCTGGCTGTATGCAGTCAGTGTCTTTGGCGTCAGCCACATCCCTGGCCCCCCTCCAGAGCACTCCCTCTAACCTAGGGACAAGTCAATCAATACTGTTAGGCCAACTAAGCACCTTCCATTATTTCTAATCCTCATTGCAACACTGCATTTTAGCAGGGAGGAAACTGAGCTCAGGAAGCCTTGGTGATTGCTCTCAGAGCCCTGTGGGGTATTGCTGGAGCTGGGATACAGCCCCCATGTATTACTCCGGCCGGTCTGCTCCTAGAAGCTGTCCCTGTTTATTGAACACCAGCCAGGACCGGGGCACAGGCTCAGGACAGACGTCCATTAGACAAGGCGGACACAGTGCCTAGGGCCCATAATTTTATGAGGCCTATGGAATGTTTCTTTCTCTCTTTTTTAAATTATATTTTATTGATTATACTATTACAGTTGTCTCAATTTTTCCCCCTTATCCCCTTCCACCCAGAACCCCCCAATCCCTCTGGCAGTCCCCACACCATTGTTCATGTCCATGGGTCAAGTGTATAAGTTCTTTGGCTACTTCATTTCCTATACTGTACTTTACATCCCCATGGCTATTCTGTAACTATCTATCTATCTTCTTTTTTTTTAAATATATTTATTGATTATGCTATTACAGTTGTCCCATTTCCCCCCCTCACTCCACTCCATCCTGCCCACCCCCTCCCTCCCACATTCCCCCCCTATAGTTCATGTCCATGGGTCATACTTATAAGTTCTTTGGCTTCTACATTTCCTACACTATTCTTACCCTCCCCCTGTCTATTTTCCACCTATCATCTATGCTACTTATTCTCTGTACCTTCCCCCCCCCCCTCCTACTCCCCTATTGACAACCCTCCATGTGATCTCCATCTCTATGGTTCTGTTCCTGTTCTAGTTGTTTGCCTAGTTTGCTCTTGTTTTTGTTTTAGGTGTGGTCGTTAATAACTGTGAGTTTGCTGTCATTTTTACTGTTCCTATTTTTGATCTTCTTTTTCTTAGGTAACTCCCTTTAACATTTCATATCATAAGGGCTTGGTGATGATGAACTTCTTTAACTTGACCTTATCTGAGAAGCACTTTATCTTCCCTTCCATTCTAAATGATAAGTTTGCTGGATACAGTAATCTTGGATGTAAGTCCTTGCGTTTAATCTTGGGTAATGTAATTATGATGTGCCTTGGTGTGTTCCTCCTTGGGTCCAGCTTCTTTGGGACTCTCTGAGCTTCCTGGACTTCCTGGAAGTCTATTTCCTTGGCCAGATGAGGGAAGTTCTCCTTCATTATTTGTTCAAATAAGTTTTCAATTTTTTGTTCTTCCTCTTCTCCTTCTGGCACCCCTATAATTCAGATGTTGGAACGTTTCAAGATGTCCCGGAGGTTCCTAAGACTCTCCTCATTTTTCTGAATTCTTGTTTCTTCATTCTCTTCTGGTTGCATGTTTCTTTGCACACACCGTTGCAAAGTCCACACCGTTGATTTGAGTCCCAGTTTCCTTCGCATCACTATTGGTTCCCTGTACATTTTCCTTTGTTTCTCTTAGCATAGGCTTCATTTTTTCATCTGGTTTTCGAACAGATTCAACCAATTCTGTGAGCATCTTGATAACCAGTGTTTTGAACTGTGCATCCAATAGGTTGGCTATCTCTTCCTTGCTTAGTTGTATTTTTTCTGGAGCTTTGAAGTGTCTGTCATTTGGGCCTTTTTTTTTTTTTTTGTCTTGGTGCGTCTGTTACTTTAAGGGGCGGAGCCTTAGGTGTTCACCAGGGCGGGGTAACGCTGGTTGCTGAGCTGTGACGCTGTACGTGGGGGAGGGGCTGAGAGGGAGTAATGGCGCCCGCCTCACTCTCCTCTGGATTTCAATCTTTCACTCCGCTACCCACAATCAAATTGGGCCCCTCTGGTGCTGGTTCTCGAGTGGGTGGGCTTGTGCACACTCTAGGCCCCTGTGGGTCTCTCCAACAACCTCTCCTGTGAGGCTGGGAGTCTCTCCTGCTGCCGCCCCAACCCCCATGGGCGTTTTCAATCAGAGGTCTGAGGCTTTATTTCCCCGTGCTGGAGCCCTGGGTTGCGCAGTCTGCTTCGCTCCCCGCCATTTGTCCAGTTTATCTGTGCGCGAATGTGGGGCTGTGGGGTGCTACCCGCTGCTCTGCCTGCCCCGTTCTCCGCCACTCTGAGTCCAGCCCTCTCGGTTTGTCTGCGCGAATGTGGGGCCGCAGGGTCTGCTAGTGGTGGGACTACCTGCCCCGTTCGTCCCACACTCCGCCAGTCTCGGTCCCGCCAAGGCCACGCGAGTCCTCTCCGCCCTGGTGCCCGTCTCCGCCCCTCCTACCAGTCTGGATGAATGTTTATTTTTTATTTCCTTGGTGTTGGACTTCCTTGCCGTTCGATTTTCTGTCAGTTCTGGTTGTGCGAGGAGGCGCAGTGTGTCTACCTACGCCGCCATCTTGGTTCTCTGGAATGTTTCAATTTTGTTTGAACCCAGAAGAAAAAAGTGAATACTAAAGTGAATGTGTAACAATGAACTCAGCCTGGATTACATTTATCTTTATTGCCGACATACTTGTAAAAAATACTTTTCAATATATATATATTTTTCAATATATTGAAAATACTTTTCAATATATAATATTTTTAATGGAAGAAGGGGCCCATGTAGACAAAAGTATCTGAGCCCACGGAAGTCATGACACAGCCCTGCAGACAGTCCCGGGCCCAGAAGGCTCTTCCCGGAGCCCGGCTAGTGCCAGTGGGGGTTAGGACAAGAAATATTTATCGCACACCTTCTGTGCACCTGGCTCTGGGAAGTAATCAAGAGCATAAAGCCTTCCCTGGTCTGGTTCAGAAGAGAAGACACACACACAGGAAACCAAGAACAAGACAAGACAGGATGCACTCTCAAACTGTTGTCAGCTTTTACGTACATCTCTTCTTGTTTTTGTCGTTTCACTTGTCAGTCTGTTACTGCTTGCAGGTGATTGAACTGTTTCATTTATTTAATTCTTCAGTCAACTAGTCTTTTGTTGGTTTATTCCCTTCTTCAGTAAATGTTTACCATTTTAAGAATATATTTTTTATTTTTAAATACTTGGTTTAATTTCTTTTGAGTGGGTAATTCAGCCCCTGGTGCAAAACTTCAGGACGTAGGGAAGAGTACATAGTAAGAAGGCTGGAGGCAGAAGAGCGATGGCGAATTCTTTTTACTAACCCTCTGGTCCTGTTTAGACTTTGTACCAGGTGCAAGCATTACCTATTACATAGAATGAATTAAAACAAGCAAGCAAGCAAACAAAAAATTTGAACAAAGTATGGGCTAAATAGCTAATCTCCCTCTCACCTGGCTTCCAGCCTCCTGGTCCCACCCGCAAGGGACAGTCATTTCTACCAGTTTCCAATGTAGCTTTACAAAGACATTTCACATAAGCATATATCATTTGTAAAAAATTCACACAAATTGTAGCATAATGTATACATTGTTGTTAGCCACTTAGAATTTTGATCTCTTGATGCTGAGGGCTGCCTCATTTTTTTTAACAGCTGGATGATCTATCATAATTTATTTAACTAGATTCTCTATTGATAAAGGTGGTTCCTAGTTTCTTGCCTTTTATTATAAAGTAACATTCTGGAGCACAACTCCCACTCTTTAAGTTGTGCATTTCTTAGTGGTATAAAGACACTATTTTCACTCCTGTGCAAGAACATCTGTATGGTGTATGTGTTGAGTGGAACTGCAGCGTCAGCAGGTGTGAGCATTGCTGTAGAAACAGGAAGTGGGTACAACTTGTATGGGGAAGCCAGTTTGCCCCTACTTATCAAATATTAAGCCCCCTCTCCCCAAACAACTTCTGGAGTCCCTCCTGGGTGCTGGGCTAGGGGAACAGACAGGAGGAGCATGCAGCCTGTGGGCTCTTCGATGCAGATGCATCACTTCCAGCCCTGGGAAGCAGGGGTGTACAAATGCCAGGACAGTGCAAGGAAGTCGGCCTCGGGCCTTCTCTCGGGGAGAGAAACAAAAGTTTGCTCAGAGGAATAGAAGGAAGGGCATTCCAAGTGGGTGGACCAGCACATGTGAAGGGCTCCCTGCACAAATGACTTTGGCCTGCAGCAGGTGCCCAGGAGAAACATTATAGCCCAGCACCAGAATGAGCCACATCCAGGGCATCATCTTTTAAATGAGGGTTCCTGTATCACCCTGAAGGTGGAGGGGAATGAGCTTCTTCTGGGGGTCAGTGGTTGGCACTGGAATCAGGTCAGGTCTGGGACTGTGGACTGATGCTACTACTCACAGCAACTGTGACATTTAGAAGTCTTTCATCTCTGTTCAAAACTCATGGAAGTTTTGCATTCTATTCTCTGATATAGCTGGATTAGCTTTAATATTAAAAATGAGATATAGTATAAATATAATATACAAATAAATTTCCTCAACATCTTTGAGTCAAATTAGTTCTTCTGAATAATCTTTACTTCAAGAGAACCTCCCCCCACCCCAGTTGCCCTGTATGAGAAGGGTGCAGGTCATCCAGTTTCGCTGCAGCAAACCCACCAGCCCTCACCCTGACCTTTGTGCTGTAGCCTCCAGCTCTCTCAACAGTCACGAGACTCTCTGTTCATTCAATCAGTGGATAAATCTGAAAGCTGATAATGCACAGGGTGTTGCCCTTTCCTGTGGTGTTCACAGGAGCAGAATGACAACAGCAGCTCTAAATGCTTTACATTTTATCTCAGTCAATACTCACAATGACCCTATGTGGTAGCTACTGTTATTACTAAGACCATTTTACAGATGGGGAAACAAAGTCAGAAAGGATAGGTAAAGTGACCAAGACCACTGTGTAAGGGGCAGAGCCAGGATTAGGACCCAGGCGGTCTGACCCCAGAGCCTGTCCTCTTACCTCCTGTGCCCCATGCACTGCTCAGCTGGGCGCGAGAAGCTGTAAGTACTGGAATAAGGGGCAAGGAGCCCTGGGAGTCAGCAGTCTCCGCTCAGTTCACTGCTACCTCCAAATGACCCAAATGACTTGAATGAACAAGTCATTCTCCTTTCCTGGGCCTAGAATCTCCCCAGGCTCCCCCTCCCTGCCCCATTCTGTCCTGCACTCGTGAAAGGCTATACAGATAGTACAGGGTTAAGTGCAGCCCAGGGGGGTGTGACCAGTAGCAATTGGGAGGGAAGTTTCTGTTGGTTCCCTTACATAGCCCACCTTCCTTCTCCTGGTCACCCCCACCATGAGCTGCTGAGTCCTGCAGTGTCACAGGACTCGACTCTTTCAGCTCCCACCTTAGTCAAGCAGGTCCATTTTACCATTGAGGAAACTGAGTCTCCTAGAGATTAAGTAGTTTGTAGGGTTAGATTAGGGGTTTAGCCTGATAATGACTGGCTCTGTTTCACTGAACTAATAATAGCTACCATTCCTTGAGCCCTTATTAGAAGCTAGACGCTGTGCTAAGCATTTTAATCTTCAAAACAACCTTCCAATATTATTTTACCAGTTAAGTCTCAGGCTTCCCCTCTGTAATCCACAACATGGGAATAATACTAGTGCACTATTGGGGGTTATTGTAGGAGGTGAAGGAAGTTGCCCGAGGCCCTGTAGCTAAGAGGTGGTGAATCAGGATTTGAACCCAGGTCTGTTGGGTTCAACAGCGTAATGGTTAAGAACCCAAGCATAGGCTGCCTGGAGTGGCAATAATAAAACCAGCGGTTGGCAATAGATAACAAAACCAGGAGAGAGATTATGGTAATGGGCCCCATAGTTATAGACAGGAACAGGAGAATCATTCTGAGGAAAAGTAGTAAAAAGCCAAAATAAGTGAGATTAGAAATTGTTTAAACCGATATTCTCAACACTGCGCGTACCCTGGTAGCTCCCAGAGTGATTTCAGGTGATGCAAAGGTAAATATATCCTATTTTATATATTTATTTTAAAGTGATAAATGTAACTAGCACATTTGTGACTTCAGGGATATCACTACTTACAATAAGGCTAAATACACGTGGCGAGTTAATTTGAAAAATTAAGTAAATAAGCATCAAAAGCAAGTGTACTGTTCATATATTCTCTCACACTATTTGGTATGTAACAGCAGATTAAGCTGGTTCTGTCTTCATATATGTCCAAGATCCGACCCCTTCTCCCCAACCCACCATGGCCTTTCCTGGACCACAGCAACAGCCTCCCACAAGGCCCCTGCTCCACCCAGCCCCAGCAGCCTATTCTTCACAGGGCCGCTAGAGGGAGCCAGTTAAAACAAGGAGGCTCATGCCCTGCCCCGGAACGCAGGGGCTACTAGTGGGCTCAGAGGACAAGCCAAAGAGCCAAGAACGTCCTGTATGAACCTAACTTGCCCCTCAGTATTTCTCCCATATCATCACCTCTTTGTTGGTTTTGGAACATGCCAGGCATGCTCCCACCTCAGGATTCTTGCTGTTCTCTGTGCCTGGAACATTCTTCATCCAGGTAGTGTTGTAGTGGTTCGCCCATCACTATCAAGACCTTGCTCAAATGTCACCTGCTTGGAGAAGCATTGCCTGACTACCTTCTCTGAACCGCACTTACTCTCTCCTAACATTCCTCTCTCCCCTTCTCTGCTTTTTCTTCAGCCTTGGTACCTTTACCTTCCAAAATACTTTATACCGGATTATTTGGGTTATGGTCTGTCTGTCTTCCCACTTGACTCCCTGAGCTCAGGAATTTTTGTGTTTTGCCTGCTGCAGGATTCCTATCACCTAGAGCACAGCCTGCCACCAATAGGAGCTCAATAAGTATGCGCTGAATGAACGAACACAAAGTTCTATTTATGCACATGTACATTTTTCAAGAGAGAGAGGGCCCACAGCATTCACCAGAGCCTCAGAACCGGTTGTCTACCGCCCAAGAGTTTCCCAACCCCCCCATTTTGGGCCATCTTGGCCAAGTTGGATTTACCTTTGGACTTACCTTTCAAAGGGGCAGACACTATCGCTTGGCCTGCTTTAGTTATTCTCCACGAGAATTAGTGAGTAGGGCCTTGCTTTATTCATCAGTCTCTTATGAAGTGGGTTAGGATGAATCAGTCTCCCTGCCAATCCATCTAACTGCAGTGAGAGGTGGCCCAGACTCCCTCTGTGATGCCTCTCTGTTCATAAGCAGTGGCCCCTAGAGACCACCCCTCAACACCAAGAAGCAAGTTCTGCCTTGTATAATTTCTGTTTTGTGCCTTTTATCTTCCCAGCTACTGTGGGAACTTCCCAAGGACAAAGAAGCATGTTTTATTCTCTAGGACCAGGGGTTAAGAAGATGAACACTTATCATATTTTCAGACTATAAGACGCACCCCCCAAATTTGGGAGGAAAATGGGGTGCATCTTATATAGTCCAAATGTAGCTTAGCTGGCTCACTTGGGGTGGGTGGGGTGGGGGGAGGCAGCGGTGGAGCAGGGTCACAAGAGGCAGGAGCAGGACCACATTTTTGCTTCAAAATTTTTTTCCTATTTTCCTCCTCTTAAACCTAGGTGTGTCTTATGGTCTGGTGCGTCATATAGTATGAAAAATACAGTACTTCAAGCAGACCTGGGTTCAAATCCCAACTCTGTCACCTATTGGCTGTGTCACCAGAGACAAATTACTTAACCTTCCTGTTTCCTTCTCTAAAAACTCAGGCCTAGTGAGAATAATTTTTTCATTGTATTGTTGGGGGTATTTGATAAGATAGTGCATGTAAGTGTTTGGTACAGGATGATAATGAGCATGGAGCTTGGTGAGGTGAGGGTTTTCAACTCAGTTACGTGACAAATATTTAGAGTGCCAACTGTGTGACAGGCATACTGCGAGGGACTGGGGAGAAAAAAATGGGGCAGGTGTTATCGTGTGTGAATTAGTTTCTTTGAGGGCACAGATGGAATGCATCAAATGGCCTACTTCTGACTACTCCCTCAGTGCTGCTGTGGGTGCCTGTGCCTGAGAGTTTCAGCATCTCTATCCACATGGGCTTCCCTTCTAGAGGCAGAGTAGAATGACAAGGAGTTGTATGGTTGCAAATTGTGAGAATCACTGTAAAAGGGAAGGAAGCACAGGGTGCTTTGGGGGGAAATCTAGAATAAGGGAGTGGGGCAGATTTGAATCTGAGGGGTTAGAGGTGCTTCTTTGTGATTTACTTTGTTAGTGACTCAGCTACAGACTCCTGAGGAGTAGCAACTGGAAACCCAGCTTCCACCTCTCCTACACCCCCAGGAAGTGGAGCTCCTTCTCTAGGCGGTTGCCTGTAGGTTGTAACTCCCAGGCCCTGCCTTGCTGGGCTCCTGCTGCACACACCCCCTAGTGGTCTTAACACAGCCTGGAGCTAGGCTGGATGGGCCCTGGGAAGCCAAGGACTGTGGACACAATCTCCCCTAAGGAGCAGTCTTCCCATAAGGCCGGATGACTCTGGGTCCTCATGTCCTAATTTTGGTAACCACCTCGAGTATGATTCCCATGCCTATTTTACAGATGAGAACCCCAAGCCTTAGAGAACTGAGAAAGGCTAAGTAGGTTCAGTACTGAACTGAGGCCTAGCAGACTCTGGGTTCAGTGCTCTTCAGGCTCATCCAGCTGGTACTAATGGGGCCCCACCCCAATATTACAGGTGAGCAAGAGCTGAAGCCATACTTGGTCTGGGTTACTGCCCAGGGAAGAAGGCAGCCTTCCTAGGAAGGTCACTGCTTGAGTCTCTCCTAGGCTTGAGGCCCCCACACAGGCCCGACATCCCTCAGAGCAGTCCCCCAGGAACACTGCAGAAAGGGATGCTGTAGTACCTTAGGGAGGTATGGGGGATGAAGGGGAAGGAGCCACAGTTCACATTTGCCCCCAAGGGTAGGTGATGAAAATTTGTGGAAGCTGATCACCCATTTTCTGTTTGCTGTCCGTTTCCCTTTGCTTTCTGTTACACACATATATCCCTCCCCCAGTCAAACTGGCTGGGTTCAAATTTTGCCTCAGCCACTAATTACAAGCTTGTACAAGTTCCTGAATGTCTTGTGCCTCAGTGTCCTAATCTGTAAACTGGTGGTAACAACCATACCTACCCGCAAAGTTGTGTTGTATGGAGTTCCAGCCCTTACCCCAAAACACTTCGATTCAGCAGGCCCAAAGGACCAACATTTTGAAAATCACTGTCCTGAAGGGTGTGCTCTGACCCACACACCACTTTCTTTTCTTTTCTTTCTGAGTGAGAAACATGGATTGGTTGCCTCTCATACACATCCCAACTGGGGACTGCACCTGCAACCCAGGCTTGTGCCTTGACTGGGAATCCAACCTGTGACCTTTCACTCTGTGGGGCAATGACCAACCAACTGAGCCACACTGGCCAGGGTTCCACACACCACTTTCTAGCTGTTGGGGGTGAGCAGCCATACTGGTTTTAGCATTTAGCACTCTCAACACTATTTTCATTTCAATGACAAACTGAAAGGGCAAGTTCCTGTGCCCCAGTTTCTTCATCTGTGAAACAGAGATAATAATACCTCATCAGGGTGGTTGTAAGAATTAAATGACTAAAATCTTTCTAATGCTCTGAACATTGCCTTGCCCCTAGTAGTGACTCAGTACCATGAGCTATTATTGTAATAGCTCACGGCCAAACCAGCAAACACCCTGATAAAAGAAAATACATTACATTGAATTTCTCCTTGTATTTTAAGACACGGTAATTTGCCTGAGGGCAAGAAGTGACTGAAAGGGACTTCTGGGGTGCCAGTCACATTGTCTTCTGGGTATTGGTTACACAGGTATGGTGTTCACTTCTTAAAATTCATCCTGCTGCTCATTTGTGATTTGTGCACTTAAAATGCGCTGTCTCCCAGGATCTATATAGTTCTGTGAAGAACTCAAGGCAGGCTTCATCCCCATTTATTAAAGTAATTTTTAAAAAATTACTGATTATACAGGGAGAGAGAGAGAGAGAGAGGATGGGAGGGAGGGAGAGAAACATCGACCAGCCGCTCCACCCACTGATGCATTTATTGTTAGGTTCTTGCGTGTGCCCTGATCCGGGATCTAACCCCAACCTTGGCGCATCAGGATGAAGCTCTAACCAGTTGAGCTACCAGGCCAGGGCATCCTTATTTTTCAAACAAGAAACCGAAGCCAAGACATATATTTTGATTTGGCCAAAGCAGTAGGGGATGAAGGTGGGGAAGCCTCTCAGCCCGGTGCTCCATACTGGAGAGCAGCTGCCTCCCTAGGGAACAAGGCGTGAACAGTACCTGGTTCCAGGTAAAGCTCACCAAACGGTTCTGAGCCCTTCCTGCAAATACCGCCCTTACTCCAGCGTACACACAGAGCCCCGCCCGGGACTGGCTCCGCAGCGCATTGTCTAGGCCTAAAAATGGGCACGCGGAAGGGAGACCCCCCAAGCCAGAGCCCGGCGGGAGGAAAGCTCCCAGCCTCGGGCCAATGGGAGTAGCGGAATTTCTTTCATTCAATGTGGGGCTGGGCTTCGCCTGTTGCCCGGAAAGGGGCGGGGCGCCGTGCCGGGGGCGGTGCCACCGCGCGACGGAGAGAGGGCGGTGCCCGGCCCGCGGCCGGGCCAATCGGCACCGCGCCCGGGGGGGGAGGGGGGACCAGGCCTTTTTTCCCTCCGCGCGGGACCAATCCGTACTTTACAAGCTTGAACTTTTGCCACCCACGGACGAGCGAGCGCGCCCGAGGAGGTACCCCGCCGCGCCGGCTCCAGGGCCTGGAGCGGCCTTAACCCTTCCCGCGCCGGGCGTCCCGCTTCTGCTGCCGCGCCCCCCAGTTCGTCCCTTGATCCTGCGGGATCCCGTCCCCATTTCACTGGCGAAACGTCTCAAGAGAAAGCACGAGCTCTACCCACATCCCTCTCCGTGGAGCAGAGTGAATTGGAGAAGGGGGAGGAGGAAGCATCATCCTTGAGGGGGCCCAGGACCGCCGGCGGCCCTCCTGGCTCCGAGGCTGGGCTGAGGCGACCGAGAGCTCCAGAGCCGGAGACAGTCCCGCCTCTACCCCACCCTCAGCTACTCCCCACCTGGGGCAAACGTGGAGTCCCTGTGGGCGAAGTGTCCCACGGTCCCCCGTTGGGCCCAGTAGAGCGACCCCTGACTTTGCACAGAGGATGTGGAGACCTCGGGCCATCACGGAGATCCCGCTGCCCCAACAAACCAGCCCCTCCTTGTTCCCAAGAGACGCAAGCCAGGAAAGCTCACACGCACACCCATTTTTATTAGCCTTCCCTGGGATGGGGGTTTGCATCAAGTTTAAAGTGCAATGTGTGTTTGTAAATTTGTACTCAAGCCAGGGAGAGAGGCAAAGCGCCCCGTTTGCGTCCTAGTCTCGGTAGGTTCGTGGAGCCCTCGCGCCACCGCCCGTGGTTTTGCTAACCGTGTGTTGTGTGTGTGCGCGCGCGTGTGCTCTCTCGCATCCGTGCTCGCGGCGCATCGCGAGCCCGAGAGCGGGGTGTGGGCGCAGTCAGGCTTGGGGCGGGGGTGCCTGGGCGAGCGTGGGGCGGGGGCCAAGGCTCGGCCCGCCCCAGGAGCCGGCCCCTCATAGCCGCGGGTCCTGCAATGGGACGTGTTCTCCTTTAAGAGTTAAGAAACTTGAAACCTTGTTTGCGCAACAATCAGCGCCGCGGAGCCGCCAAAGTGTCTAGACTGGCATATGATGGGAGGCAGCCAATGACTCCGCGGCGCTCCTCCGGGGGCCCTCAGTGTGCGTTTGAGGAGAACAAAAAAGAGAGAGAGCGCCGAGCGGGGGAGCGAGCGAGGGAGCCGAGCCGAGAGAAAGAGCTGCCCGGCGCTGCCTCGCCAGACTTCGCCGGGACCGCGGGGCCACCGGGAGGCACTTTTTTGTGGAGGGGGGAGGGGGGCGACCTCTGCAGCGCGGCGCCCGGGGCGTCCGAGCGCAGTGTGGGGAGGGCTGCGACCTCTGCCTCGGTGGATTGCATTTTTAATTAAGGATTCCCAAGCAGCTCTTTGGGATTTTTACAGTTTCCACTCATGTGTTGACACCAGCGTTCGGGAGAAACTCGCTCCAAGTGCATCTAGCGCCTAGGACCTGAGACGGAGTTGGCGTTTCGTGCATGCAATTCCAGGGATTTGGGTTTTGTTTGGGGTTTCTTTTTCTTCATTTTCCCCCCTCTTTTTGCAGGGAATAAGAAGGAAGCTGAGGGTATCAACAAGCCTGCCTTTTGGATCCTGCAGGAAAAGCCCATGTAGTTAAGAGCTTGGGTTTTACAGGCAGGGCTTTCCAGACACATTTGGGGGGGAGTTCGACGCGAGCGCTTTGTGCTCATGGACCAGCCGCGCAACTTTTGAAGGCTCGCTAGCCCATGCGGGGACTTTCTGGTGGCGCGCTGCCCGCGGTTCCCCTCAAGCGCCGGGGCTGGAGTTGCTGAGCAGCCCGGCCGCCGGGTCCATGTAGCCGCTGGCCGGGCTCAGACTGCGGCTCGGCGTGCGCGTGTTCCCCGCCGGCCCACCTCCGCGAGCTCCCTCATGTTGCAGCCCTGCGGCGCCCCTTCGACGACAGGCTGTGCGCGGTCTGCACGGCGCCCGGCGGCGGAGCTTCATGTGGGGCTGCGGCCCGCGCAGCCGGCGCCTCGCTGAGGGAACGGACCCCCGGTAACCGGAGACCGCCTCCCCCCCCCACCCCTGGCGCCAAAGGATATCGTATGTTCAGGTCCAAACGCTCGGGTCTGGTGCGGCGACTTTGGCGAAGTCGTGTGGTCCCCGACCGGGAGGAAGGCGGCGGCAGCGGTGGCGGCGACGAGGATGGGAGCTTGGGCAACCCTGCTGAGCCAGCCCCGCGGGCACGAGAAGGCGGAGGCTGCGGCCGCTCGGAAGTCCGCCCGGTAGCCCCGCGGCGGCCCCGGGACGCGACCGGACAGAGAGGCGCCCAGGGCGCAGTGAGGCGCCGACGCGCAGGGGGTCCCCCGAGGCCCATGTCGGAGCCGGTGGCCAGCGCTGGAGGTTCCCCGCTGGACGTGGCGGAGCCGGGAGGCCCGGGCTGGCTGCCCGAAAGTGACTGCGAGACGGTGACTTGCTGTCTCTTCTCGGAGCGGGACGTTGCGGGCGCGCCCCGGGACGCCGGGGACCCCCTGGCCGGGGCGGCCTTGGAGCCGGCGGGCGGAGGGCGGAGTCGCGAAGCCCGTTCCCGGCTGCTGCTGCTGGAGCAGGAACTCAAGACGGTCACGTACTCGCTCCTGAAGCGGCTCAAGGAGCGCTCGCTGGACACGCTGCTGGAAGCGGTGGAGTCCCGCGGCGGCGTGCCGGGAGGGTGCGTGTTGGTGCCGCGCGCCGACCTCCGCCTGGGCGGCCAGCCCGCGCCGCCGCAGCTGCTGCTCGGCCGCCTCTTCCGCTGGCCTGACCTGCAGCATGCCGTGGAGCTGAAGCCCCTGTGCGGCTGCCACAGCTTCGCTGCCGCCGACGGCCCCACTGTGTGCTGCAACCCGTACCACTTCAGCCGGCTCTGCGGGCCAGGTGAGCGCGCCGCGCCGGGCTGGTGGGGACGGGCTAGGGGCCTCCTTCCAGTCTCCTTGCGTGGCCTTTTTTTATCTCGGGCGGGCAGAGGTGTGGTGCTCCCGCGGGTACCTCTGAAGCAAGGGAGCTCCAGTGGAGGCGCCTCACCCTGGTCTTGCCGGGGAGTGGGGATCTGGGCGCACATATCAAATGGCAACTTCACCAAGGCACCGGCAAACTTAAAAGGGTACACCGTGGAGTTTCTCTCTGCAGCTTCAGGGACGGGATGTAGGCTCCAACTTCATAGAGAGGGGGAGGGTAGGCCTAGGAGAAGCCAAACATTGAGACCCCCTATCCCCTATTTCCCCCCAAGCTGTGCTCAGGCCTGTAGCATTTGCCAGCATGTGCCTATACTTACGCTGTAGTTTCCTATATCCAAGTGCAGATACAAGTTGTGAAACCGGGTGTAGACAATTCGTGGTTAGAGACAAAGTGTTTGTAAATTGCCCCACTTGTTCCTTTGTATACTTTGGAGCAAAGCTTTTGCAGGGCAACCCCTCTCAAAGTGGGTACCGCCCTTTTGACCTGATTGCTCCCAGCATCCCTTGGGTGTCAAATGCCAGGGTTTTCCACCATCATTTTCAATTCTGTGTTCAGCTTTTGTGTCCAGTTGAGGGTCCCGGGGGCAAGTATGAGTAGGTGAGGAAGCCAGGTATTTTATTACATCTGAGAACTATGCCCTGTCTTTGTTCTGTACCTGGGACTTCATGCTCACACCCCACCCCCAGCCCAGTCTACCAGAGGATGCCCTGGGTGCTGGAGCAGAGGTGAGGACAGATGGGGCCAGGAACTTGCGGGAACACACATTTTAACCTGTAGTGTCTTTGGGATGTGTGCATCTTAGGTGGCATTGGAGGTTCCTCTGTAGGGGTGTGTGAGTCAAGAGAGTCATAAGCTGTTGGGTGTTGGAGGGCTCTGAGTTTCTCCTTTCTGGTCCCTCCAGAGACAGTAGTCAGCACCCAAACTAAGGGTTCATCGAGGGTCAGATCACATCTCCTGATTCCCAGTGTGAAGGGGGTGAGGGGGAAGTAGGCCTGTGAGTGTGCATGGGGGTAGTGGCTGGAGAGGGAGGGAAAAAGTAGGTGCCCCTGTGGTGGTTTGCTGATGGGGGTTGATGGGGAAAGGCAGCACTCATCTGGCTGCCCTCATGGTTGGTCACTCCAAGCCTGATTCAGGAGCTTTTGGCAGTCCCTGATCTGTGGCCTAGGCTTTCTGTGCCTAGCATCCCCTGGAAGTGGCTTCCTCCCTTCCGCTACCTGGTCTCCTCTCTGTCTCTGGAGAGCAGGACCTCTCTGTGGTTGCCCTGTCACTGGTCATTAGTGTTTAGTGGGAGATCATTGGTTGGGCCCACTCTGCTATTTTAGAAAGCCCTGACAGGTATTTTTTCTTCCATCACGTCTGCCTGCCAGCATATATTTGTTGAGCACTTACTCTGTGCCAGGTACCATGCTGGATGCAGTAGCAGGGAGAGTGGAAATATGAGTAGGATCTCTGTCCTCAAGAAATATAATCTTCCAGGGGACATGGGGGAGAGATGGCAGAAGAAGGGCCAGGCCAGGTCAGGGGGTGTGAACTATCAGAGTGCTGTGGGGTTAGGTATGTAACAGAGTCAACTCCAGGAGCTCCATAGCTCTAACCTGGAGCAGGCCTTAGAGGGTGGGTAAGGGGTATGAGTGTTGAGGACGGGGAAAGACCCAGCTGAGAGTCAAAGAGCCAGGCAAGCTCAGGTATGTGGGTGGGAAGTAGGGGAGTGAAAACGTTGGAGACAACAGACAGGACACACTCTTGCCAAGCATGGGTGGGTCGTCCCTCCTCCTTGGATGAGAAGTCAACTTGGATGTTGGTTTGAGTTTGGTGGGCCTGGGCAGGTACAAGTTGAGGACAAACTGCAGTGGGATGGTGCTTACCCACAGACTTGGTCCTAGGCTCTGTTTGGCCAGTAATACAACTTGACCTTGGATGAGTAACCTACCCTCTTGGTCTCTCTACTGGTCAGTGGGGGTGGCTTTAGGAACATTCTCCACATCTAATTCTAGACTAAGCATTGGCATTTGACTCTCTTCCTGCTCTCAGAAGGAGGCACTATTGCAGGGGCTGTATCTATTCTCCTTCCTCTTCTCCAGCCTAAGGGGCCCCTCTTTCTAGCCATCCTGGGGGCTGTGGGGAGGACTGACGCCTGGGAAGAGTTTCTGGTATGAGTCAGGTAGACCCTCTTGCTTCATTCTGCTGCCTAATGGCATGGGCCGAGGAGACTGGGACTGAGAACGGGGGAGCCCTTTTCTGCTCACCCCACCCCCACCAGCTGGCCGCCAGTCTGGCTCCCAGAGCTGGGCGGGTGCATAGCTGGAGCTCAGTCGTGCGCGTCCTGATAAGGAGACTGCTCCTTCCAGGGCTCTAGGGGAGAGGGCTGGGGCAGACCAGCAGGCAGGCAGGCAGCTAGAGAGTATATTGGAACACCCAGCAGGCCAACTGAGGGACGGCCACCTGGCACCAGTCACCTCAGTGCCCCTGAGCCGCATAGGGATCCCCAGTGACTGGAGGCCCCTTTCTGGGCATTGCAGACCCTCGCCACTCAGAGCAAACCCTGCTCTATCATGCTTCAGGGCAGTGGGGCCAGCTCCCTCTTTGAGCCTCTTTTCCCATCTGTAAAGTGGTAAGGGCGGACAGAGTCCTTGCGGTCTGACGGGCAGATTTCAGGTGACACAGGCCTACCTCCCTAGCCCTGCCCTCTCCCCCACTCTTACCTCAGAACGTGCGTTTCTCCCTCTGCCCAGCTCTGTCTCCACTGCCACCCCCCCACCCCCACCCCGTGGGAGTCAGGTCCCTAGCATTCCCTCCCTTTTGTGTGTCTCTCTCAGTCCCGGGAAAAGCCAGTTCCCTGAGCTTGGTGCCTATGTGGACGGAAATGTGGAGAAATACTTTAATCACAGTTCTAACCTGTGTTTATAGAGCTCCTTTCTCCTGAAAGTATCCATTAACTTTGGAATAAGTCTGCTCTTTGCTTCACCGCTTTTTTTTTCCTTCTGTAATTATATTCAGTAAATTACTGTTATCCAAATTGTGCCAGGGAAAGAGAGACAGAGTGAGAGAGAGAACTTCTAAACGACTGTAGGAGGCCGCCTAGGAAAACACAGGGTTCCCAGGCCAGGACTATAGGAATTAGAACGGGCTAAAAAGTTTTCCTTTTATTTGGCCTGGCATTATCCCTTTGAAATCAGATCAATTTCAAGTTGGGCTTCCAAGCCCCCGCCCCGCCCCTCTGGCCTGCCTGCCCTGCTCCTCCAGGCTCCTCTGAGCTCCTCCTTGGAGGTGAGGAAGGGGTGATAATGTGCAGTTTGCCTCTTGCTGGCGCCAGCCGGCCGCGCTGTTTATCTGGCTGCCTGGGGAATCTGGGCAATTAGGCTCAGCCGGCCTTAAAGTGCCAGGAGCTCCTTTTTTGTGTTTCCCACCCTGGGGGTTGGGGTTCAGCCTAAAGCTTCTGGGGTCAGAGGGGCCAGGCACTGGGAGGCTACCTCCCCACCCACAGCCGCTCCTTGGTAGGGTGGAAACTGGTTGGCCCCGGGAAGCCAATGGAGCCTTTCCTAAGCAAGATGCTGGGCTGCAAGGATGGGGTGGAAGGTGGTGTCCCAAACTGATACTTTACCAGCCACTGAGACAGGCTGTGAAGTCTTCTGGCTTTAGAATTAGATACCAAAAGGCCAGGTACCCTCTGGGGGCTAACTAGGGGCAGTCTGGGCGGAGCTGAGCTGAGCATTAGCTTTCTGGTTGACGGGGCCCCTGGCTGACTGCTCTCTCACTTCTGGAGGAAGCTGGAGGAGATTCCTAAAGTGGATGCCTGAGGCTGGATGTCTGAGAGGACTGGAGTTTCTTCTGATCCCTCTCCCTCTCGCCCTCTCTCCCTCTCTACTTTTCCCTCTTTCCCATTTTCTCCCCCATGCACATTTCTTTCATAGGGGCCTGCAGGACTCTAAAAGTCATTGTTTTTAAATCAACACAACTTTTGCAAGCACCCAGAGCATCTAAGAAGGGAGTGAACAGAGGACCCGGAGGCAGCTCACACCTTCTTATCTGACCTTTTGTCTGTCACACCAGTGTCCCACCTGAGTGCCGACCTTGCTTACCTGATTTAATGTCCTGGAGCTCCATCCTCCTGGATCCACTCCCTGGACGTGTGGGAGTGGAGTGGAGGTACCAGTTTAAGGTCACCCAGTACTGTTCAGAGCAGCATTGTTCCTACTAGCCCCAAAGTGGAAACAACCCAAATGTCCATTAGCTGATGAGTGGATAAACCCAATGTGATAGATCCATACAATGGAATATCATTCAGCCATGACAAAGTATGCCATTCTGATTCATGTTACCACATAGGTGAGCCTTGAGAACATTACGCTAAGCGAAAGAAGCCAGGCACAATATATAAGCCAGAAGGCCATGTAGTGTATGGATCCATTTGTGTGAAGCGTCCGGAGTAGGCAGATCCATAGAGAGAAAGTAGATTTGTGATTGCCTAGGGTTTGGGGTTTGGGGGATTAGGGGCTGACTGCTAATGGGGACAGGGTTTATTTTGAGGTGATGAAAATGTTCTGTAATTAGATGTTGGTCTCACAACTCTGAATATACTGAAAACCACTGACTTATATATCTCAGAAGAATAAATCTAGAAGAGTATGTGAACAATAACTCAATACAGTAACTTGATATTGGTCCCCAACTAGCCTCCTCCTTTGTTTATTTGAAATAAAGTAACTTCTCCTTCCTACCTTTCTGTGTGGCCTTGGGATGGTCCTTTACCTCGCTGGATCTCAGTTGCCCGATCAGTTAAAAGAAGAAATTGAGTTGGGTGAACTCCAAGAAGTTGGGTTAGGCAAACCTCTGACATTCTAAATCCCCCCAATGGGGATGAAGTCTACAGGCCTTTTTACTGTTTTACTTGCCTCGTATGGAAGTTAGTGATTAGCTCCCAGTGCCCACAGTTGTTAAACTTGTTCTGTGCACACTGTTTTGCTGGAGCAAATGGGGGGTCTCTCCGGAGAGCTTTGCAGTCCCTTGCTCGCTGGTGTGTCTGACATTTCAAGTTTGTACATTTGTGCTCTGTCTTGTTCATGTCATTAGAGCCCTGCTAGCTCAGGGCTGGCCATGGGTGATGGGCGTTACAATTCAAGGCCCAGGTGGTCCCTGGAAGACATGCCGGTGTTGATGACAGTGGCTTGACTCCAACTGCTGCCAATTGCTGTTAAGTTTCATTTTTGGGGACAGATCTGGGGGGAGGGGCAGATGTTCAGAGCCTCCCTCCTTGTGTGGCCTGGGCCTCAGCCAATCAGATTTTTGCCAGAGGAACCCTAACGCAGTAATTGCGGTCCTTCTGATAAGTTAGTGGGGCAGTGGAAGGGCATGAAGCTGGGGGTCAGTAGACTTGGCTTCTGGTTCTGGCTCTACAACCAGCTCCTTGTCTGGCCCTGGAGGAGTCCCTCTCACTGCCCACACCTCAGTCTTCTCTGTACGGTGGGAGCACCGGCCTCAATTCTCCTTCCCTGTGGAACTTTAGCTCTACCTGTGTTTTGATTCTCTAGCCCCTCCAAGTACTGAGTACCCGTAGATGAGGTGACTCTTACTGAAGGCCAATAGCTCCCCTACTTGAGTCCCGTTTAAGGTCTCCCTTGGATCACCCCTTTGGCCCCTTAGGTCCTCTTTATCTACCCCTTTGTCCATTGCTGCCCCCAACTTTACCATTATCCTCATCACTGTTGTCTTTGTCCACAGAGGCTTACTGAGCACTCTCTGTGCAGATGAGGTGACTCAGCTGGGATGAAGAGGTGGAAAGGGGGTGCCTTTGATTACCTGTCTCATTGGGGGGTAGAGCAGAGTCAGGCCTGGGCTCACATCCTAGTTCTCTCCTGATTGACTGGGTGAGTCAGCTGGGCAAGTCAGTTTTCTCATCCGCAAGGTTGGAACTATGTTGATCATCTTGTCTTTGAGGAAGGATGAAATAAGAACAAGTGCCCAGTGAGCATAATTAACCACACTCTACCTGAGGTCCAATAGGGTAAAATACAATAAATAAAATTGAAAATGCCTGGCATGGAGAGAGACACAGCATAGGCTTTCTGCAAATGTTTGCTTCTCTCCCAGTAGCTACTCCATTATTAACTTTTCCTCCTCCCTAAATTCTGTCCACAAAAGATTCCCTGTTTCTAGACCACAGCGCCTTCACTTTGTTAAAATAATTTCTGGCTGGAAGAGCTGAAGCTACATAGGGTGTGCGGAGCAAAACAAATGCTCCTACAGCTAATTGCGCCTTATTATAATTGCGAAAAACACTTATTACCCCTTGTGTCATTACTGATACCTGCCTAATAACAGTTATTACCACTTCACTACCACTGAGGGTTTGTTTTATTTTGCGATTTGATGGTGTTTAGTTTCATTTAAGGAAAATGAAGGGTCATTTCATTCATGCAAATTGTTACTTAGTTTAGCAAATTGTTACTTCCCCTAAAGCAAGAGGCTAAGGAATTCTTCTGAAGACAAAGTATATGTTTTTAAGGAGGAGTATTTTAGGCAAATGAAAGGAAACCAAAAGAAAAATACTGTAGACAATAAGGAGTCACAGAGGGTCTGAGCTGGAAGGCAGTAGGGAGCTCATGTCCCACCCTTTCGCTCTGCAGAGTGGGGGCACGGAGGCTCTCCCCAGAGAATGCTAGTTCTAATGCAGCTTGTTTGGAAACGAGCTTCTGTGTCGGAGCCTCTGCACTCACACTTGGTTCTGATGAGACTTGCCAGCTTTAGCAAAGACAAATACAGAATGCCCAGTAAGTTGGAATTTCAGGTGAACAGCACATACCTTTCTAGTATAATTATGTCCCAAACATTGCGAGGGACATACTTCTACCAAAAGCTTATGCCATGCATGAGTATTTCCAAAAATCAGATTTACCTGAGCATCTGTTATTCTGTTTGTTTGTTTGTTTGTTTTTAAGATTTTACTTATTTATTTTTAGAGAGAGGGGACAGGCAGGAGAAAGAGAGGGAGAGAAACATCAATTTGAGGGAGATATATCATCGGTTACCTCTTGCACACCCACAGCAGGGACCCCGCAGCCCAGGCATGTGCTCTGATTGGGAATCAAATCCGCAACCCTTGGGTTCGCAGGTGGGCGCTCAATCCACTGAGCCACTCAGCCAGGGCCCGAGCATCCGTTATTCCATCAAGCAACCCTGACTTTGACTTTGCCCTGCACCTACGTTTCTCTTGTTACAATAATAAAAGTTACTGTTTGTGGAGGTATTTTTCCACAGTACAAAGAAGTCTACTAGGCATTTTGTATACATTTATCTTCTTTCACCCTCCTGGAAAATCCGAGGGGTCTATATGATTATTGTCACCATTTTAGAGCTGAGGAAACAGCTCCGAGAATTGAAGTAACTTGCCCGAGGTCGCACAGCCAAAGGTGGCAGAGCAGGGACTGACCCTAGGTCTGGACCCCACGCCTGTGGCGTTGCTGTTGGGCAGTGATGTTCCAGTGGATTTGGGCATCAGAGGTGATGGGAGAACAGGAGGGTTTCCTGCGAGCTGCGTTTATTATTGGAGGAAATCAATATTCGAAAGCATGTAGAAGAACCCCCAGGTGTGAACTCTCCCACCCTGGCAGTGACGTGCTGTCTCCTGTCTTCCAGAATCACCGCCACCCCCCTACTCTCGGCTGTCTCCTCGTGAAGAGTACAAGCCACTGGGTAAGTGTGTCCTCCTTCCGACCCTTGGGGAGGTGTGTCCATCCTGTCTGGGCTCCCTTTCAGCCTCACTGCTGAAGGGCTGGAGGGGGGAGAGAAAGCTGGTCTGGTTGCCTTTGAAATGGGGTAAAGTTTTACAAACATACCCTCAGTTGGGCCAGAGCAGACTCAGCCTCTCCAGAGGGCTATTTACATCTTGGAATTCCTCAGCTCATCATTAACCTCTCTGTGACCTTTAAACATGGGCCTGTGGGAGATGAATGGGTTTCAACTTAAGCATCTCATTGGAGAGGTGGGTTGGTATTCGTCTCTTCTCCTTTCTCTCTCTCCCCCAGTCTTAGATTGTTCTCCTTTCATGTGTACTAATTGTTATTATGACAGATACATTGAGCAAGAAATCACTATTGAGAGGAGCTGTAGGTTTTTTCCCTTTTTAAGATAAGAAATTTACCTGGGCAGGAATAGCAGTAATTGGAACATTAAGAAAGCTTGAGTATTGCTACGTAAAGCCCCTGGCATGGTGCTGAGTCGAGGTGGTTATGCCGTGTCAGACGGGTCCCATTCAGAGGCGGAATGTGTTTTCTGTAAACCCTGGGGCTAGGTGAGCGGCTCCTACTCTGCAGTCAATGTGTATGGTGGTGGACGCAGAGAAGGCTTGTTTTCCCGGCTGTCTCATTTCCCCCAGTGGAGAAGCCTGGCGGTGGGGCGAGGTAGTTTGGCTTTGACAGCACCAGGAGAGAGAGTGGCTCTGTGACCCATGCAGTTCCCGTGGGACTTAAGCTTTAAAAGTTAGATGGCGTGGCAGTGATGCTAACACGTTCCATCAAGTAACCACAAAAAGTGGGTTTGGTTTTGTTTTGGGAAAGTTCTCTTCCCAGTACCGTGTGTCAGCATCATCTGGGAGGTCCCTCCTAAGTGTTGTCAACTCTCAGGCATCCAGGCCAGTTTCCCTTCCAGGCCCTCCTGTGGAGTCAGAAGTGCCCACCAGGTCCCTCCGGGAGTTTGACCTCCTCCGTCTAGGAGGACAGGGGCTGTCCCAGGACGGCATGTGAGTCAGTGGCTTAACGATGGCAACTTCCTCATTACTTTTCCGGACATATGGTCATCCCATGGATGGAGGGTCTTTATTTAGTTCTCTGGGGAACTGGAGAGATCATCTGGTTGGACCCCGTCATTTCATAGAGGGGGAGTCAGACTTGAAGGATAGGGCAGGCTGCCCAGCTGATGAACAGCAGGGCCGAGGTAGAACCCAGAGCAGCCCCCTATTCAGCCCTCTGGGTCCCCAACCTTCCCTCACAGGCTTGTCTCAGCATTTCCTAAGTCAACATAATTGCACTAGTCACTTAGACAATCCCTAGTTCCATTAGAGGGGGGAAAATAACCCTCAAATGTTCTTAGCAAAGTAGCACCTCAGTTTGAAAGTCAAGGATCATTGCCCTAAGGAATTGTGGGTCAGCCTGTGATAAAGCAGCAAAAATCCGGACACCACTTAGCCCTGCAGACTGACCATTTGGAAGTCAACAGGTGTCCTGGTTATTTTACGAATGGGACAACTGAGGCCTAGAGAGAGGAAGTGACACTTGCTGGTGGCCACATAGCTCAAGGGTCTGCAAACAACAGCCTACCATCTGTTTTTGTATCATTTGGGAGCTAGGAATGGTTTTTACTTGCTTAGATGGTTTTTAAAAAACAGTCGAAAGAAGAATACTACTTCATGACATGTGAAAATTATATGAAACTCAAATTCCAGTGTTCGTAATAAAGTCTGCTGGAACGTAGCCACACTCACAGTTTCTGTATTGTCTGTGGCCGCTTCCACACTGTAGCAGCAAAGCTGAGTAGTTGCAGCAGAGATTGTATGGCCTGCAAGGCTGAAAATGCTTCCTATCAGGCCCTTTGCAGAAAAAGGCGATGACCTCTGGTTTTGCTGGCTAGGGACTCGAATCTGGGGCTCCAGCTTCCAGCTGGGGTCCCTCATTGGGGCTGGAGCTGCATGATCAAGGTGCGGAGTGTTCTTTTTCTACAACGGCCAGAAGATACTTCAGACTTCGAGGGCCTCCCTAGGAGCACCAGACGTGAGGGTTTGGAGAATTCGTTGTAGGGACTTACTACAATAGCTGCGAAAGCTGGGGGCTGCCTGCCGTTCCCACTCCTGGAAACCTCACAAAGCTATCTGTGTTGGCTCCACAGTGGTTCACCAAGAAGTAGGTTCAGCCTGTGATGGTGCTACTTCAAACAAGAAGTGGCAGCAAAACTTGGGGCGCTGAACACTTTGGGAACATTCCGGCATTAAAAGCAACAATCTTAAGAAGGTCCCCCTGAGGCATTGAGATTTTTTTAAAAGAGAGTTTCCATCTGTCCTTATTTTCCTCCCAACACATTTTACCAGCAGATAACTTTTTCGTGCCCTGATAAATAGTCCGAGTTATTTTTTTTTTGGTATTATTTTCTTTTCCTTGCATTGTTGCTTTTTCATAAACAAAAAGTCAGTTCACTTCTAAGCCTCTGTGATCACATGAGAGCAAAAAACAAAATAAAACCCAGAACACCCAGTCAGCATCTGGCAAGTGGGAAACGAAAAGAGAAAAGAGGCCAAACTGGTTAATGTCTCATCTTCCCGCTCTCCAAGCCATGTGGTAAAAGGAAAAAAATAATCCTGCAGGGTCGAGTGGAATCCTGGCCAGTGAGGGCCTAGGCTAACGGCTAACGGTTTTTGCCCTAGGAATCCCCAGCTTGGGGTGCCTCTCCTGAGCCAGGTGGTACCAGCTGAGCCAGACCTGGGTTGCGCTGGGTGAGATGATGATGATGAAGGTGCTGCAGGCCTCACAGAACATGCCTCCCGACTCCTGGACAGGCCTGTCCCTTAACAGGGACAACACCCCGTTGCTGGTAGCAGGAGGCACAGGCCCAGGAAAAATTTTCCAAGTCTGCCTGCCCCAGAAGGCATTGGCTTGTCAAACTAGCAACTCAGTGTTCAAGAAAAAAACGTGCAAAAGATTTTCCTTTCCCCGTCTAACAGCACTGCAGACAGGGGAAAACAAATAATGCACGCCATATGAAGTACTTAAAACTACTTAAAAAGACTGTCTTAAAAAAACAGTCCAGGCATTGAAAATTGCTCTGTGAGCAGGTTTGGATGTTAAGGAGTGGAGGAGGGGAGAGAGAAAAAAAAAGTTAATCTTCCAGCAAATGCTTGAGCCCTTAATTAGAGGGGTGTAGCGGGACAGAGTGAGGATGGCTGGTAACTTGTTAAAACAGAGTTTCCTCAGCTCCAGTGAGAGGAAGGAAGGAAGGAAGGAAGGAAGCAAGAAGGAACAACTTCAAGAATTTTAATGGTTGTAATTAAGTACAGCAGCCAGCTATGAATTGTTTAGGGGCTTAATTTAACCTTAACCAAGGAGGCTCCAAGTTGCTACTTGCTCAGTCCCCTGAACTTGGGTTATTTCTGTGGTCAAAACGATTGAAACTTTTTCAGGTGCCAGGGTTGCAGCAGTCAGCATTTTCCAGAAGAGTTCCAGGGCCGGCTGGCCTGGTCTCGTATGATCATGGGACAGGGTTACAGAGTGGCATCAGAAAGTTGGGAGGGACCCACTGCCCTTTGCAAGCTCTTGCATGCACACACGTGCACGCAGATGCATGAGAAAGCAGAAGAGGGAGGCGTGCCCCGCAGCTGGCTAAGTTCTCTTTCCCTTTCCTCCCACAGATCTGTCTGATTCCACATTGTCTTACACTGAAACGGAGGCCACCAACTCCCTCATCACTGCTCCGGGTGAATTCTCAGGTTGGCATTTTTTGTCTCTGCATGTTGCTGTTGTGTTGAACTTTACAGATGGGGACAGGTGGGAGTGGTGCTTGATGGAGGCTTTTTTGATATTCCCACTTTTCTTTCCCTTTTCCTCCCACCTTTTGGATGTGAAGACTGCTTATGTCTTCATCTCTGGTGTTCCAGGGTTTGAGAACAGAACAGTCTGTATGAGTGAGACCTGAAGATAACAACTTAAAGTGCCTGTCAATCCGTGTTTTAACGAGTTGTCTCTACCTTGTCTCGTGGAAATGAGGAAGCCCAGCACAACTCTTCATCTCTCATTTTAGCAAGGGATCTTCTTCCCCCAGCTGCCGAGAGGCAGCAAATGGATGTGTTAGTATACATTTCTCTTCATGGGTTTCTCCTTTTGTCCCCACTCTGAGGAAGGATGTACACGGAGGGTCAGAAGAGGGGGAAATGGAGTGGGTGCAACAAGTTTTCAGGAGGGTCTGGTGATCAGGGAGTTTGCTAGAAGCCAGTGGTTTGTTTCCCTGACTTTCCTTGCGTAGTGGATGCCGGGCTAGCTTGCAGAGAGAATGCTGGTTTGGAGCTCCCACCCCTGGCAATTGAGTTGACCCTGGGGGCGTTCCAGAAATACCTAAATCAAGCTTTCCTTAAGAAATAAGTTGGTGGTCACCCGGGGGGCGTAGAGGGCCAGGAGGGACATGGATGCCAAGGTCTGTGGGGCCCTTTGGGAACATGGTGGTGATGCCCTGTGAGGATAGCTGGGCCCTGTGGCCTGGCTCTATGCTGCATGGTGTGACAGACAGCCCCTCGGGCTGGAGCTGCTTCCCAAGCAGGCGTGGCTGGGTCTCGGCCTGAATCTCTGTCTGTATCTGAGCTGTCTTTCCTGTGCCCCATGCCCACACCATGATAGCAGCAACAGTGACCAGAGCTGTTGAGTGTTACGTTGGGCCATGGCGTGTGCTTGGGCCCCTTTACTTCAGTACGGCAGTAAAGGAACTTGGCTGGCGGCACGTAGTAGCAGAGCCATCTGTCACTGTACTCCACTGTTCTGCCTCCCATTTTCCTGCAAGAGCCGAGTGTACCTCTGGTAAACTTGTCCTGCACAAAGTCCTGGCTGTCATTGCTGCCGTATTCTCCCTATGACTGCACAAAGCTGGCTGCTCAGGGCTGCCTGGTCACTCCCCATCTGCAGGGTCCTTCCCTCCACTCTGTTCCATCACAGCCATGGGAGGTCACGTGACCACTGTGTTTTGCCATGTATAATGTGCACTTTTTTGCCCAAATTTTTGAGGGAAAAATAAGGATGTATATTATACACGGGTAGTATTAATTCTGTATCTATATAAATGTTTTTAATTCTTTTATTTATGCTCATACATTAAAAGTATAACTCTAGAAAGCAATAATAATATCATCTGTATACAAAATAATACCCTGGAATATAATTGGTTTTGTTTCTAAATATAAATAAATAAAAATTGAATTAAAAAATTAAAATGAAAGATTTTTTTCCTGAAAGTTTGAGCAAAAAAACATGGGAGTGCATTATACATGGGAGTGCATTATACATGGGAATGCCTTATACATGGGAGTACCTTATACATGGGAGTGCATTATACATGGCAAAAGATGGTACATCTGTTTCAAAGCTAGAGAAACTAGCCCTGACTGGCGTGGCTCAGTTGGTTGAGCATCCTGCAAAGCGAAGGGTTGCTGGTTCGATTCCTGGTCAGGACAACCCAGTTGCTGTTTCTCTCCCTCTCTTCCCCTCTAAAAATAAATAAATAATATCTTTAAAGAAAAAGAGTAGGAAAATGCTCTAAAAGAAAAAGAAATTTGAAAGATAGAGAAACTGGAAGCTGGAGCAGGAAGTGACTTGGCAGGGTTGTGTTAGTGGGGCTTATGGCACAGCTGGTCCTGGGACCTAGGTCTTCTGGACCCTACTTGCCTTCTGGTTTCTGGCGGCCCCTCTCATTGGGCCATTTTGTTTTCTTTGCCTATTGGCCCTACCTGGTTATAGTGCCTTCTCCTGAAAGACTTAACTAATAAAACACAAGGAGTTAACATTTTAATCCTTTCTTTTTCCTCTGTGACTGTAGGGATGGACGCCACATATGATTTTGAAGAGGATTAAAAGTATGTCTGAATGCATGATTCTGTGTCCCTGACAACCCTCAGAGTGTGTTTAATTTAGATGGGTCGCATTGGCAGTGGTTGGATAGATGGGTAATTTTTTGACATTCCCCTTTTCCCCATTGTTAATGATGGAAACTCCAATGTGCGGAGGTGCCTTACAGTTTCACAGTGTGTTTACAAGCATAGTCTTTTGATCTGTCATCCCAGAATGGGCCAGGTGTGTGGCTCAGGCAGGAAGAAGCAGGCTCCAGACCATCTGCTGGAGGCCCCTCCCTTATCTGGTTCCCAGGAGACAGCGCCCCCTGGAGGCTGGAAAGTCTCTAGAGACACTGGGGCCATTGGGTTTGGCTGCTTCTGGGGTGCCCGCTGTTTGGGATTCCCACTGTTTGGGATTCCCGCCGTTATCCCAGAGCAGTCTTTGGTTCTGGCCACTGAGAAGGCCCCTGCTGCTCTCTGCTGTGGACCAATACTGTGTGGTTCTCATGAGAAAATTTGGCATCCAGTGGCTTTGGAATTCTAAGGGGGTAAAGAACTGGGGAAGAAGTTTGGGATTTCCTGTGGAGGGGAGATTGAATGGGGTGTGGTGGGCTTTTGTCTGAGTTCTGGTGGTCCCAGTAGGCCAGTGGCATTCCCCACTGTGGTCGTTCAGTCGCTTTCCAGGGACAACATGTGTCTCCTGCTCCAGGCTCTTCCAGTTTACTTGTGCCGTGAGAGCCTGCAGACTGACAGGTCGGCACTGCTCCTGCCTCCCAGGAGCTCACAGGCTTTCAGCTGCAGTGGCCAGCACACTGGAGAACAGGCTCAGGGAGGGAGGTCCTGCAGGGTGGGGGAAAAGCCAAGAGGGGTGGCTGTCTGTGTGGATAATGCAAGCAGGAGTCATCCTGCAAATACAGAATGCAGGATGGTGCCCAAGGGCAGGGCGGGAGGCGAGGTCAGGAAAGTGAGGGGCAGGATGTGTTGAGCCAGGGTGGGGCATCTTATGTTCAAGGACAGATAATAATGCTGCTGGGGGTGACAACAGTTGGCAGTTATTGACACTTACTACTTAACACTTTGCTAAGCACTGGTCATTCTGTCTCACTGACTCTGTCACAACCCAGGGACACAGATGTGATTCTCCCTATTTTATAGGCGAGGAAACTGAGGCTCATCTCTGCGCCAGCTGCCCAACTTCACAAACTGTAAATGGCAGGCAGGCGATGGGAGCCCGAGCAGTGTGACTGCCCAGCTCTCCACCCTGAGGGCCCTGCCTGGCATTCCACAGCAAGGGTTCCCACCCCTACTGGGAGGCACACCCTGGGGGGCAGTGTAGAATGATCAAAAGGAGTCTGGGGCCCTGGCTGGTGTGGCTGAGTTGGTTGGTGAATAGGGTAATTCAGTAGACCAAAAGGTCGAGGGTTCAATTCCTGGTCAGGGCACATACCCAGGTTGCAGGTTTGATCCCCAATCAGGGTGCAGACGAGAAGGCAACCAATCGATATCTCTCTCTCTCTCTCTCAAAGCATTGAAAAAAAAAGTCCTTGGATGAAGATTGAAAAAAAAAAAGGAGCCTGGAGGCAACCAGTCCCAATTTAAGTACCAAGGATGGGGGTGAGGGGCTGGCTAGCAGCACCGGCTCTGTGCTCATCCCTGTCTCCACCCGGCAAACCCTGCAGACCACCCAGAAACCATTCCAGCCAGCTGTCGGCACTGCCTCAGCCCCTTGTCTCCCTCTGTCCGAGAGCCTGCGCCTTCCTGCTGTCTTGTGCAGCCCCAGGACGGAGACCGCCCTTGTTCGTCTTGCACAATGACAATCCCAGCACCCGGTCTGGGGCTATTTTTATCCAGTCCAAGGTCTCTGCTTCATTTTGCTGTTCACTTTAGAAGGAATGGTGGGAATTTTGAAGCTCAGTCACAGCCAGGCAGTCAAGAACGCATCAGTTGGGGGTGGGCAGGGCAGGGCAGGGCACGGGGAAGGCAAGTGGGACAGTTTTGCTTCAGCTTTCTGCTGAGTGGTTGACAGCACTTTCATCCAGTCTCTACATCACCACCAGATCTAGATCCTAGGGCCATGACCCTCTGGGTCCCTTGCCTCACACAGAGCCTGGGGTGCTCCCCCCCTCCACTGTCTAAAGCCCCCTTAGGCTATTCTCTTCCTCTGCAACATTTCTGCCTCTTTCCTATTGCCTTGATTTCAGTTGAGTTCCAGGAGAAAAGGAAGATTAGCTAGTTAAATTCACACTAAAGTGTAAGTGGTCGGTAGACAACCCTTCTTGGCAATTTAAAGGCAGAATGTGCCATAATTCAAAGAATTAAAGGGTGAAGGGCCACATGGGAATGGCCATCCTAGGGAGGGCTGAGGGAGGAAGGCAGGGTTCTCGCAGCTCTAAAATACTCTAGGCTAGAAGAACCAGAATGAGCAGGACACAGGAGCTCTGGGCTCTGGGACAAGGAGCAGCCAGTGAGTTCTGGGTCCTTTAATGAGAACTTGAAGGGGTGGAGCTGCCTTAGAAGCCAGGCCTGCCTGACTCCGTGCGGGGGGCTGGGGTGCAGCACTGAGCAGGCTTCTTCAGGAACCAGTGACTTCTCTTAGGCATCCTATGCTAGTGCCTATTGGACAACAGTTCATGTGCTTTATTGTTTTTATTTTTTTAAATTTTTATTTATTGATTTTAGAGAGAAAGGAAGGAAGAGAGAGAGAAACAAAGAAACATCAATTTTGTTGTTCCCCTTATTTAGGCATTCATTGGTTGCTTCTTGTATGTGCCCTGACCAGAGATTGAACCCACAACCTTGCTGTGTTGGGTTGATGCCATAACCAACTGAGCTACCTGGCCAGGGCTCAAGTGCTTTATTAAGCACCCAGTGTATGTAAGCCGTGTTGCAAGCTGCCTGTCATGGGAACTTGGCTGTCCCCTTTGCTGACCTTGGGTGTGTGTACCAGTTTCTCAGTCCTTGAAACATGCTGGTTTCTTGAGAGCTTTGTCAGCAAGGGTGAGCCCCTCATTTTAAAGAGGAAGGGAGGGAGCTACACAGGGTTATGTGGAGAGTTGGGGTCTCAGCTGGATTTCTTCCACCAATCAGACTAAGTTCCTTGAGGGCACAGACCCTTCTCTAGGATGCTTGCATTTTGTAGATTGACTGGTTTGGGAACAGAGGCTCAGAGAGCTTAGAACAGTAGCTGAGGGCCACACAGCAAGCATAAGCAAGTAGAGCCAGTTCATGACCTAGGTGACTCCATGCTGCCCATTCACCTGCCACTTTTCGGTGGTCCCTGAACAGGCATCTTTTGGGATCGGTGCTGTGTAATGTTCATCTTCGGTGCCTGCAGAAGCTGGGATAGAAGCATGTTGAGGCAGTATTGTCTCCTGCTGCTCCCTGATTCTATAGGGCCCAAGCACGCTCTCTTCAGATATGCACATCTAGCAATGTGGGCTGAAGAGCATGGACTCTGTACCAGTGGGCCTTGGGTTCAAGTCCCAGCCGTGATATTTCCTAGTTGTAGGCCTGGAGACACAGATAAAAATTATATCATTTCTGCCCTCGGGGTGTTCACAGACAGGTAAAGACACAAACAGTAGTAGTGAGAAGTAGTGTAAGAGGCAGTCCAGAGGAAGAAGGGGTTAGTGATAGACTTTCAGCATGGTAGGGAGATGTTCCAGGAAGACTCCTTGGAAGAGGTGATATCCAAATTGGATTTTGCAGGATAAATAGGAATCTACCAAAGAGACACATTCTAGGTCCAAAAAATAGCAGGTGCAGGGCCCAGAGGTACGAAAATAGCCTGATGTTGAGAAGCCAAAGGAAGTCAGAGGGGTTGGGAAGCAAAGCACCAGGTCTTGGTGGGAGATAAGGCAGGGGGAGGCCAGGGCCTGGTAATACTTGTTAAAAATGTTTTACTATAATACATAGAGTGCATAAGTAAGTGTCCAGCTCGGTGAAGCGTCACAAACTGGTCCCCCCTTGGCAACATTGCTGTGCATGGCCGTGCTCGACCCTGACACTCGACAGAGCTCATTGCCCACGGATCCAGCACTGCTGCATTTCTAGTGAGTGGGCAGGGGGCTATGGTTTTAGCTAAAAAGAGGGTTTTGGTTGGTTTTGGAGGGCAAGAAGGACATTTTACCTGGAGTTTGGGACATATGGTGTCCCGACATAATCAGATGTGAACCTCGACCCTCATGGGTTCAGAGCTGGCTCTTTGAGTGTGGCACACACCTGCTCCGCCTGTCTCCCAAGTCAGGCTCCAGCCTAGGAGTGGTGGACAGGTGTCCGGACTGACTGAGCTCTCGGACCAGGACCGGCTTGCCACTCCCAGTCCAGAAATGGCCTCAGACTCTTGCCTCCTCTTGTGATACGGGTGGAGGAGAAGAAGCACTCGCCTCTGGTTCTAAAATCAGCAGCTTTTTGGACTAATATTAAGCCTCTGCCTTGCATTTCTTAGCTTTGACCAACCAAAGGAAAAAAGAGCCTTCTTCCCTCCATAAAACCTCCCAGGTATTTCACAAAGGGACCCATTCTTCCTGGGCTGGTTGTTTGAAGTTGGAATAGAGGAGTGGCAAAGGTGACTTCAGTAGTCTTGGGAGGAACAGGCAGTGGTGGAGGGGTTCTGGGCAACCTGGTTGGTCACGAAGCAGTGTGGGGTTTACCACAAAGCTAGAGTGGGATCCAGGCTTGGCTTTGCCCTTTACCCTGCTGTGACCTCAGGTAACTCCTCACTCTCTAGTCTCAGTTTGCTCAGCTGTACATTGGGGCCATTGGGTCACTGATTTTGGGGGTCTCTTGATGCTGATGTGTTCCTAGGCAGAGGGTGCCAGTTCTTGAGCCTCTAGGGGTTGTGTGGAGAGCTGGCGCTTCCAGCCTGTAGCATCTTAGCTTCTCATTGTCCCAAAGCAAAACTAAGGCCTGGGATAAGACCATGTGGAGGGAGGGGAATGTTGTCCTGGATTCTCCCCACCCCCTATTTCAGAGCACTAAAGCTTGAGGAAGAGAGTGAGGGTACCTTTGACTGATGACAAGTCCAAGGCCCAGAGCAGGGGCAGACTCAACTTTTACATTCTCTGAGGTCTCTGACATAGGACCCCAGGGCCGGTATGTTCCCTGACTGTAGGTTTTGGGGTGACAAGTCAGTGTATTGAACATTTGTCAAGAACCGACTCTGTGCCAGTGTCAGGTGATACAAAGCGAAAGCCTGGACCTTTCCCTTGAGGTGCTGATGGTCTAGAGCAGCAGGCAAAGCATGGTGGGTCACTGTGTTGCGTGCCCTGGAGCTGTGGGCACAGTTTAGCCCCAGCACAGAAACAGGAGCAGGGAACTCTGTTGGGCGTGGAATGGCATGTTCAGGGAAAGCTTCAAGAAGAAAGTGATTCTGAGTTGGGTTTTATAGGGTGACTAAGAGTTCACCGAGAAGACAACAGGGTGTAGACAGCCGGTAGGACAGAAGGAACAGCTCATGGAGAAGCAGAGAGGTGTGCAGCCGCACCGCACACTCTCCATTTGTGGCTAGAGGTTAATATGTGAGAGATGGGGCAATAGGGGAAGATGAAGCCAGAGGGGGTATCTTGAATTTGGAGGAATGGGCTGGAACAGAGGGACTGTGGTTACTGGGGCCAAGGGAGTTTTGGGATGTACTTGGTTCTGAAGGGGCTCTGGACCATGTCTGGCATCTAATACAGGGCCTATCCCATGGCCAGAGGTCATTGTGGAATAAATGAATGACTCCTTGCCTGGGACAAAGAGATCCACAGAGAGAGCACATATAACCGTAAAGACAGATCATAACACATATTAAAGACTCATAGCTAATACAGCTCTGTGCTTGGCACTCTCTAAGTGCCATGCGCCTATTCATTCATGGGGTCCACCACACGACTCTTATGAAGTAGCCACTCTTATTAGCCATGTTAAAGGAGAGGTAACTGAAATTCAGAGAAGTTAGTAACTTGCCCAAGCTCACCCACCTAGAATGAGGAGAACTGGGATCAGAAGCCAATCAGTCCGGCCCCTCTTGTGTTCCCCAGTGTCTATCATGGTGCCCACTCTGTCCCCTGGAAGATACAGGACTCACATAGTTCTGGCTCCTTGGGGTCTTCTGTGTTCCTGGGTACCCCAGATGTGGTATGAACAGTTGTCACCAGGCCTCAGCACCTCTGCTCATCGAATGGTTGCTGGATGAATAAATGAATGACCAGTGAGGTGACAGGTGGGTGAGCTTTCTGAGAGAAGGCTGTTGGGCTGAGAGGGAGTCCTGTGCCTGTCCTGGGGTGTCTGACTCTGAGATGGGGGTGGACAGCCCCTACGCTTCGGGCAGCCTGCATCACGGGGTGGCAGAGTGGTTGGGGGGAGGGGGACGCGGACTGGCAGGTTTTCTCAGGAGACCTGAAATTCCAGAAAGTGCGCTTGGTTGCATCCAGCCTAATCACAACCATCTGTCTGCCAGGCACCATGGCTCGCCCCCTGTCCCTGCTGGCTCACTTTCCCTGGGCGTCTGTAACAATTGGGAGCTGCATTCGAAAGTTTCCTTGTCAGGGTAAAGCGGCTGTTGCCAAGAGCTCCCTCTTTGATGCAAAAAATATATCCTGAAGGTACTTTGTCAGATGTTTTTATATTAAACATTCTCCCTCCGTGGCCCTTGCCGCCAAGGGAAGCGGAGATGCATGGCTTTTCCAGTTGCCCTTGTGGAAAGAATTCCTGGTGTTCACAGGCCTTTCACCACATCTCCCCCCACGCCCCCACCCCCGCCACCCTTCCTCTAGTCAGGCCCGGCACCCCCAGCCAGAGCAACTCAGGCCTTGGGGGCTGGCACTTCTGCAAAGAAGGGGCCATCCTGGCTTGAGGGAGGGACACTACCCTTACCCTGGGATAGAAGTTTCTAGGTTTCGAAAAGCAGAGGTCTCAGGTCTGGCACAGACATCCAAGCCACTATCCCAAACTGCATGGTGAATCGTTGCTGAGATTTTAGTTGATATTTAAAAGGGGACGTGGTAGCTCAGAGATAGGAGCCTGGGAGCTGTTCTGATCTCTCCAAGTGTCTAGGGTAGTGCCAGCACTGGCCAGAGCTGGGAGAAGGCGGAGAGGTGGGCTCAGCACACAGCCATGGCCTGAAATCACGAGGGGTTGGGCAGGGCTGGGTTGGCGCCTGTGAGGCTTCGCAGCCTTGGGAGGCAGCTAAGGGGAGGGGCTTTGCTGGGCAGATGTGGTCATTGGGGCGTGTTGGGAGAGGGATGGGGGCAGAGTACAGCTGTTCTGGCTCATGCTCCGGTTCTGGCCTCGTGGTCTGATTGGGGTGAAATGGGGCATCCAGCAGGCACCTCTCTGTACACAGACTGTCTGCATCAGCCCGTTAGAGTGTGTGTGCCCTAGGAAGTCCCAGACTGCCTCCCCACTAGTCTGCCGATCTCTGCCCACCTCCTCAGCCCTCCCGTCCACTGCTTTACGTCTGCCTCTGGGAGCCTACGCTCCAGGGCCCCCATGTCGGGGCCCAGCCTTCCACTCAGTGTCTGTGTGATCTTCCGCTAACCACATGTCTGCTCTGGGCCTTAGATTTTATGTTCGGATTCCCTCTCCCGCCTGCCCCCAGGGTGGCAGGGGAAGAGGTGACATTATTTCCAAAACAAGGACTCTAGCCTGCTCTCAGAGGGCAGATGTTGGGAATGGGGCTTGGGATGCTTGACTCTGAGAGTAGCTCCTGGATCTTCCCCTCCTAGCACCCCGCACAGGGCCTGGTGTGCAGTGGATGTTGCGTGTGCGTCTGTGATTCATAGAGAGGCCAAGGTCTCTCCACACTTCTTGACCCTCAGCTCTCATTGTCTGTCTCAGGCTCAAGGAGACCCTTATTTGGGGTGGAGGAGCCCTGCCTCTGGAGCCTCTGCTGCTGTTTGACCTGAGAGCGGAGCTGAGGAGGGCAGAGAGGGCCTAGACATTTGGGGACACAGGCTTGGTCTCCACCTGCCTACTGCTCCACTGTGTCTCAGCTGCCAGCCTCTTCCTCACCGGGCAAAGGCTGGAGAGAGCCCCAGGGGCTTCCTCTGGGACTAAGGGAATGCCACACCTGGGGCCAGGAGGCCCAGGTCCCAGTCCCAGTCCTGTCTTTCTGGTAATGTCGAATCGTTTCCACTTAGCTTCTCCTTCTGTAAAATGGGCCAGCTGGTCTAACTTAATTTGTTCACAACCCTCTTTGCACAGAGTCCCATGAAGACTTATTTTTATTTATTTATTTTTGAGAGGGAAGGGAGGGAGAAACAGAGGGAGAGAGAAACATCGATGTCAGAAATACTGATTCATTGCCCTTTGTATCCGCCCAGACCGGGGACCAAACCTGCAACCTAGTCGTGTGCTCTGGGAATCGAGCCCGTGATCTTTCACTTTGTGGAACAACCAACCAACTAAGCCACACTGGCCACGGCTCGTGAAGACTTTTTAAATAGCTAGACCCCATTCCAGAAGTGGCTGGGAGAGGACTGGGCATCAGGATTTTGAAAAATTACCTAGGTGGCCCTGGCCGGAGTGGTCCAGTGGTTTGAGCACCAGCCTGAGAACCAAAAGGTTGCTGGTTCGATTCCCAGTTGGAGCACATGCCTGGGTTGTGGGCCAGGTCCCTGGTTGGGGGCATGTGAGAGGTAACCAATTCATGTTTCTCTCACACATCTTTGTTTCTCTCCCTCTCTTTCTCCCTCCCTTCCCCTCTCTCTAGAAATGAACGAATAAAATCTTCTTTAAAAAAATTCCCCAGGTGATTCTAATATGCAGCCAGGGCTAAAAACCCAGGTCTGGATGGACCTGAAAGAGACCTAGAGAATCCAACCACCCTTCCCTCGAGGTAGGAGCCTTTCTTATATCTGGGTCCCCAGCCTGTATTCGGTCACTTCTGGGGACAGGCACATATGGCATCTCAAAGCAGCTGGCTTCATTTGTGAGCTGCCCCAGCTCCAGACTCTTCAGCTGTGGTCTGTGTTCTGGGTATTAGCAGGACGAGAGCACCAGCGAGGTCACGTCAGACTGCCCCTCCTAGGGTCACAAGGTGTCTACACGTTTGATTCTTGGCACAACTGGTGAGGTAGGTGTTGTAATTTCCAGGTTCCGGGTGAGGAAGCTGAGTCTGGGAAGTGGTTAAAGTGACTTGCTGAAAGACATTCAGTGGCCCTGGCTGGCATGCCTCAGTGGATTGAGTGCCAGCCTGCGAACCAAAAGGTCTCTGGTTCAGTCCTTGGTCAGGCCACATGCCTGGGTTGCAGGCCAGGTTCCCAGTGGGGGTGAGCGAGAGGCACCTGATGGATGTCTCTCCCTCTCTTTCTCCCCCTCTTCCCCTCTCTCGCCTTCTGCTGATGGCCATGTCTGACTAGCCCAGCTTATAGTTTTCATCTTCACAAGAAGGCAGGCTCTCTGAGCCCTCTTTCCCTCTCCTTGTTGCCCTGGGTCTGAACAGCTTTACTAAAAATTGAGCCACTCAGCTCTGCTTCTAGACCTTGGAGTAGTAGGGTGTGTAGTAGGGGTATAGATGGCGGGATGCTGGGGACTCCAGAGGTCAGGGGTGGCCCTGGCCAGGGAGCAGCTGGTTAGAGCATTATCCTGATATGCCAAGGTCGCAGGTTCCCCAGCCGGGGCACGTACGAGAAGCAACCAATGAATGTTTAAATAAGCGGAACAACAAATGGATGTTTCTATCTCTCTTCCTCTTTCTTTCTCTCGAAAATAAATAAATAAAAATTAAAAAAAAAAAAGGTCAGGGGTGAAGGCCAGGCTTGGGGGGCCCAGACAGATCTGTGGTCTAAATCACGGAGCCTCCCTTTTGCAGTCTCACTTCACTCTACTTTGACAAGCGGTCTGGGCAACACCTCGTGGGTGCCTTGGGAGTCCCATACGCACAGTGCCTGGCACACATTTAATTTTCAGTACATGGTAATTAAGTGAATTGGTAATCAAGTTTTTAGCATAGGGGATAGAAAAGGCATGAAGGAGAAGACATCGAATATCTTCTCAAAGAACTTGGAATCTAATATAACCCGAGAGAGAGGCAGGGTGCATGCATGTCCTGAGTGAACAGTGTGGTCTGGGAGCGGAGCTGGGCTGGAAGGAGGCAGAAGGTTTCAATGGGCTGAAGGGCAGACGGTGGCCCAGGCCCAGGGAACGGCTGGGCAAAAGCCGGGTGATGGGAAGAGGGTTGTTCTAGGAAGGGGAGAGATCCTGGCAGGGCAGTGAGCAGTGAGGCCCATTGGCGGGGCCTCGAAGGCCGCCTCGGGGAGAGTTGGACTCCTGTCTGTGGTGGGCCACGGCTGCATGTCCAGGTGTACTTTTGATTGAGATCGACTGCAGCCTTAGAGAACAGGTTTGTATGGCCCAAGAGTGTAGAGTTTTGTTTGTTAAATGTAAAGTTTTTATTGATGCACAATATGTGTATAGAAAGCAAAAACATCCCTAAGTAAACAATGTTTCCAAACCAAATATATGTGTGTAACTACTGCCCTGATCAAGAAACAGATCACTGTGTCCAAAGCCCCTCCCAGGTTCCATTCCCATCACTCCCCAGTGCCCACGGGCAGCTCAGCTCTATCCTGACCTGGAACACCGGAGACTAGTTTTCCTGTTTTTGAACCTGGTACCAATGGAAGTATACACTATGGCATTTCTTTTTTTTCTTTTACTTGAGATATAATTGACGCAAACAACGCCATATTAGTTTCAGGTATGCAACATCACGACTTGATACTTGTATATTTTGCAAAATGATTACCATAATAAGTCTAGGTGACTGTCATCACCACACAGAGGTGTAATTTTTTTTTCTTGTGACGAGAACTCTTAGGTTCTACTCCTAACGGCTTTCCCACATACGTCAGTGTTAGCTGCAGACCCGGTGCTCTGCGTGGCACCCCCAGCACTTAAAACTGCAAGTGTGTATCTTTTGACCGACTCACACACACACCATCCCCCACCCCACCTCTGGGCTCTCCTGTAACACGGTGCCTGCAAAGCCCATCCATGTTGTGCCTGTGACTGCTCACTCGTCGCTGGGTGATATTCTCTGGGCACAGCCCGCGGTTCTCTTCCTCGAACATGTGCAGTCCACTACTAATGAGCCCTTGGGTAGTTCCCATGTTCTGGCTCCTGCCTGTAATGCTCCAACAAATATTCCTGGGCAAGCCTTTTTGTTGACAGAAGGACACCCCTCTCTTGGGTGGATACCCGGCAGTGGAATCGCTGGGCTCCACGTTAATCGTGTGGTCAGCTTTAGTCCACACTCTGCGGGACTGTTGTCCAAGACCATGGTGTTCAGTCAGAAAAAATTCTATGGGGGTTTCGGTTCATTCCACCCGTTTTACTGAGACCTTGAGAGGGGCTGTGCCTGTCTGTGGCCCCACAGCTCCCAAGTGGCAGAGCTCAGTCTAGACCTGGGGTCTGTGCGCTCAGTCGCCAGGGCCTCCACTCACGTGGAGGGGGCGCCCATCCCGCCACTCAGAGGAATCCAGGCCCTGTATCTGCCTCCGCCCTTTACCCCCGAGGCAGGGTTTTAGCTCCAAGTCCTTTTTGAAGGCCCTGGGCAGTGCACTCTGGGAAAAAGAAAAAGGAGAGAAGAGTGAAAGGAAACCAAACATTAGAAAAGAAGTGTGTTTCCAATAAACTGGGCCTTTCACCGGTAGCCAGAACACTGCATTCCTGGACCCGGGAGCAGCTGGTCGGGTTTGCCTCTCTGGGCTGTAAATCTTTCTGGGTGTTGGGTCGGGACTCTCCGCTCACATGGTCCCTGGGACACACAGGCAGCCAGTGTCCTTTGGGGCTTGGGAATCCTGGACTTTGGGGTGGCGTGTCATTTTTTCAGCGGACTGGCTCAGTCCCAGCAGGGCCTCTGACAACAAGCCACCTCGGCTCTTATGAGGGAGCAGTGTGTGAGTTACCGTAAAAGATTTTCTTCGCTTGCCCACCCCCTCCCTTTCTTGGGTGCTTTGATGGGTTTGAGGTGTTTATAGGCTTGATTCACAACGGAGTTACCAGGGTTTTCCACGGAAATAACTTATTAAAGGGGCCGTGCACACCGCGACATTGAAGTCTGGGGAGGGGCGTGCATCAAAGGCAGCCCGCCGCCCAACCGGGCAGCGGTCCCGTGGCCTGGCACTCCAGACGGGGCCAGGAGGGGCAGGGAGGGGGCTGCCTGGGCTGCAGGAAAAACACTTGGGCTTAAGAAAATAGTCCCCAGACAAACCCAAATTCAGGTCCATGGGAGAAAAGAGGGGAAAGTGAAAGGCCAGCCTCCCGTCGGAGCCTCCTGCCACATGTGGGGATACACATGTGGGTGCCTGGCTGGCTCACGGTGCCTGACTTTCTGCTGTCATGGCCAGCCCTCCCCTTGGCCCAGGGCTGTTCCTTGGAAGGAAATGCTAAGTCTATGGGCCGCCTACTACCTTTTGCCAGGGATGGGTGGGGAAGAAGTTCGGGGTAGAGGGATTTTCTGGTGCCCTGCCTTCCTGATAGCTCCTTTCCTTTGATTTAATCACATCTGGTTTGTCTTTTGGAGCTCCCTAAAAGCCTTCCTTGTCCAGGAAGCCAGCAAGGATTGCACAGCCCATAGCTTCTCTCTCTTCTGACCTTCCAGTACTTTTCATTTCTATACTACTCGCTTGCAGTGAGTTGACCGCATTGAGTTTTTCTGCTGTCCCCAGCCAGAATGAGTACACATGCCTTCTGGTCAGGGCCTGGGTCTGCCTCTGCCCTGCAGGGAAACTGGTGGCCCTGGTACCTGGCATTGCCCACCTCATGCTACTCAGTTCAGGCTCCTTCACAGTGATCACGACAGTAGCGGTAGAAGAAATAACAATAATGGCTAAAAGTTGAGAACAAAACATGTAGCAGACACTGTGTTTCTTATTCCTTAAGCTCATTCAGTCCCAATAAGGTAGCTTCTGTTAATTCCTTACCCCATTTTTCAGGTGATAAAACTGAGGCTCACAGGGGAGAAGTAGTATGCCCGGGATATCAAGCTAATAAGTGGCAAAGATGGGGTTTGAACCCAGATCCACTTGACTCCAGAACTTGTATCCTTGGATAGGCACTTGACCTCTCTGGGTGGGCAACATCCTCACTTTCTACCAGTGAGTTCACAGACTGTTTGGGAAGCCCAGACGAGTCCTCATGAGACTGTGTAAGGTTTGTTGTTTGTTTTGATTTAAGATACACTCTACGTATAGCAACGCTGTTTAAAAGCGTAGTCTATGAATTTTGACAGCTGTTTAACCACGATCAAGATACAGAACATTTCCACTGCCCCCCAAAGTTCCTGGCGCCCGTTTGTGGTCAGCCTGCACCCGGCCTTCAGCTGCCCGTAAACCACTCATCTGATTTCCATCTTTTATGGGTTTGCCTTTTCTAGAATATCCTCCAAACGTCGTCACACAGCAAGTAACCTTTTTCTTTAACTCAGAATAACGATCTGAGACTTATCTCTGTTGCGTGGATGGATGTTCAGGTTATTTCCAGTGTTTTTGGTTATAAACATTTTGTGTTCAGGTTTTTGTGTGAGCGTAAGTTTTGAATCATTTGGGTAAACACCTAGGACTAGGATTGCTGGGTGTAGGCTTAAAGGAAAGCTTACTTTTACAAAAAACCCCGGCAGATGGTCCCCCAGAATGGCCGGGCCGTTTTGCTGTCTCCCCAGCAGCGTGTGAGAGCTGCTCCACGTCCTCACCTCGTTTGGTGTGGCCGGTGTGTTTCTGTTTGGGTTGCTCTAATAGATCCGTAGTGGGGTTTTACTGTGGTTTTGATTCACATGTTCCTGATGACTCATGAGGTCAAGCATCTTTTCATACGCTCTTTGCCAGCTGTACTGTGTATCTTCGGTGAAGTGTCTGTTCGGATCTTTGCATGTTGTTTATGTTGCTTTCTTCTTGAATTTTGTAAGTTCTTTATATCTGTTGGCTCTCAATCCTTTGAAAGTATGTGTTTTGTAACTGTTTTCTCCCAGTCCATGGTTTGTCTTTTTCACTTTCATAATGGAGACCTTTGAAAGACAAAAGTTTTTCATTTTTCTGAAGTCCAGTTTATCAGTGGTTTCTTTTCATGCTTTTTGTGTTGTATGAAGTATGTTGCCAAACCCAGGGTCACAAAGATTTTCTAGAAGTTTTATAGTTTTAGCTTTGATATTAAGGTTTATTATCATGTTGTGTTAATTTTTGGATATGAGATAAGGGTCTGGGGTGTTTTTTTTTCTTTTTGTATATGGAGTTTCACTTGTTCTATTGCCATGTGTTGAAAAGGCCACCCTTTTGGGTTATGTTGGCCCCTTTGTCAAAAATTAATTGGTCATATATGTGTGTTTCTCTTTCTGGGTTATATTCTTGTTTCATAGTCTATGTGTCCATTCTCTTACCAATACTGCACTATCTTGATTTTCAAAAAAGGTTTCATTTATTTATTTTTAGAGAGAGGGGAAGTGAGGGAGGAAGAGAGAAACATCAATGTATGATTGCCTCTCACACACCCCCAACTGGGGGCCTAGCCTGTAAGCCGGGCAGGTGCCCCAGCTGGAAATCGAGTTGGTGACCTTTCAGTTCACAGGCCGGCGCTCAATCCACTGAGCTGCACCAGCCAGGGCTGCATTATCTTGATTACTGCAGTCTCACTCTGTTAGCCTGAGTTCTCTTTTCCAAAGTTGTTTTGGTTATTCTAGGCATTTTCATTTCCATATTAATTTTAGAATCAGCTGTTGATTTCTAAAAAGAGGTCTGCTGGGATTTTGATTGGGTTTGCATTAAACTTATAGATCAGTTTGGGCAGAATTGACATCTTGACAGTATTTTTTCCAATCATTGAATATGTTATAGCTCTATACATTCAGGCTGTTGATTTCTCTCAGCGAATACAGATCTTGCGCATTATTGTTAAATTTATTCCAGTGTGGTGCATGCTTCTTGGTACTGGTGTAAATTGTAAAACATACTGTGACTATTTATTACTAGTATATAGGAATGCAATCAGTTTTTATATATTGACCTTGGATAAATAGGATTTTAATAGCTCTTGTGCTTGGCATTGGGAGCCATGTTTCAAAGAAAGAGTTGCAGAGTAGAGAATCATTTTCTCCTGGACTCTCAGAAACATCACCTTTGCCTCATTGCCATTCCCTAAGATAGTCAAGTGTGAATTTACCCTACCGAGACAGATGTGACATCTTGGGCGAGGTGAGTAAGGCTTAGGGTATCAGTTTCCTGCCTATACAATGGAAAGCAATGCAGAGAAGTGGATCCGATGATCTGGTGAGATCCCTTCTGGCCCTGGGCCTGGTGTTCACGTGAACCGCAGGATGGGAGGTTTAGAAGAGAGGGAGTCTTTATCCTAGGGAACCCTCTCCTTATTTCACAGAACTGAGAGGACACCTGCCTGGGCTTGCCCAGCCCCTGATGAGAGGACAGGACCCCTGATGTGGGCAGGGAAAGACAGCACAGCATGGTGACTGGGAGGTGACACCACTGTCACAGCCAGGGGGGAGGGAGAGAGAGGCTGGAGAGGCGGCCGTCGCCCACTGGCGCTGGGAGCCGTGACCCTCAGGAGTGGCCAGTTCATATTTGGCTGTTTTCAAAGTATGAAAGCACTGTGCTCGGGCTTTGGCTGACCTTGCCCCTAGTGTGGAGTTTAAAGGCCTTTGTAGCTCTTTGGTTTGGAACAGGGTCTGGGCAGGGCTAGGGGAAAACACTGGAACCCATTAGCGCCCATTCCCGCTGCTCTGCTTTTGGGAGGGGAGAGCAGCCTTCTCTCCCTCTAGCCACTGCAGACGGCCCAGGAACCTCTGAAGGGCGTGAGCAAGGAGGAGAGGAGAAGGAAAGGGAAGAGCCTCCTTGGCCAGCATGGCCCCTGTGGCCTTTACTGAATAGAGCTAAGAGCAGGTCTTAGCACTTAGTGCCCCTTAGCTTTGATTTTTCATGGCACCTCTGCACCTCTGTGACTTATCACCCCATTATACAGATGAAGAAACTGAGACTCAGAGAGGTTTCACGTAACTACCGGAGTCACACAGGTAGCAAGTGAAGGAGCTGTGATTCAGACTTACTTCCTCTGAACTCAAAAGCTGGTGCGATAGGTTGCTGATGAGCATGGGGTTTCCGCTGGGGTGATGGAAAAGTTCTGGAACCAGGTAGTGGTGATGGCTGCACAACGTTGTGAGTGTACTTAATGCCACTGAGCTGCACACCTAAAAGTGGTTATTTTTATATTATGTGTATTTCACTATCATTAAAAAGTCAGGGTGCCCTTTCCCCCATCTGTGGTACTTCCTGCTGTAGTGGCTCCTTGGCATGGAGAGTGTGGGCGCTTGCAGCTATGCCTCCTGGGTGGTGGGACTGCCCAGAATCCCGGCAGAAGGGCAGGCAGAGCCTTTGGCCAGTGGATAGCCAGGGCTAGGTTGGCCTTTTGACGTCATCCTCCTCTTTAAGGATAGAGAGAAACTTAAACCCTGGCAGCGTCCCCAAGAGGATGCTGGGACATTGTCCCAGAGCTCTTGATCTGCACAAAAGAGGTGGGACCTGGGGTAACCAGGGCCTGCTGGCCACCAAAGCCATGCCATAGTCCAGGGCTGGGCTAGAGCCAGGGTAGATGGCCTGGTGCCCGCCTGGTTGGCCTCTGGTCTCTGTCCCTTGGCGCTGCTGGGAGTTATGACTCTTTCCCCCACAAGAGCCTTCCCCTTTGGGAGGGAAATCAGGGAAGGAAGTCAAAACCTAACTGCCCATATTTTTTTCAGAGATGCATAATGAAGGATGTAGGGGGAAATGAAATGAGGTATTGCAGCCAAAACAAACAAGCAAATAACTAAATACAGGGGGCAATGAAGCAATCTTGATCATTGTTGAATGAGTGATAGCTGAGTTCTTAAAAGCAGAGCCTGAGATACGGATATGGATTTGGAGTTGGATGCACGTGGTTTATTGGGGGGCGTGTTCTCAGGAGAAGCCCAATGGGGCAGCAAGGGTGTGGTCTCAGCTGGAGCCCAGCCCCAGCCGGAGCCCCAGGGAGCTCTGGGGCAGAACTGCACCAGAGCTGGTCACACCTTGAGGCAAGGGTCAGCCTTTTGTTCCCGGGTCAGTTAGTCATTGGCTGTTGGCGCGCGCGCGCGCGCGCGCGCACACACACACACACACACACACACACACACACCATGTGGGAGGGGCTATAATCACCTGACCCAGGACAAGTCTCCCAATAAAGGGCGTCTGTGAACCAGTGGCAGCCAAACCCCTTAGTGGCTGGGGGTAAAGGGGACCTGGGTGGTGCTTGTAACAGAATCTACTACATGGGTCTGTAGTACTTCATTGTTAAAACTATGCTTTTTACTTTTAGTGTATGCTTGAAATTTTTCACAATGGGAAAAAAATCTACTGAAACAAGGTTCTGCGAAGGAAGGAAGGAAAAGGTCACTTCCACCCACTGGGTTGTTGGCTTTATGCCGAGCAGCACACTGCCGCCATTCACGCAGGTTATTTCCCTGCCACAAATGGGGAGGTTGAGACTCAGCAAAGCTAGGTGACTAGCCGAGGTCTAGGCTTGCCAGATTCAGCAAATAAAACCACAGGATGTCCAGTTACATTTGAATTTCAGATAAACAACAACAAATTTAAGTATCTCCCATGCAGCATTTGGGAAATAACGTATATTCCAAAGTTCTTCACTGTGTATCTGAAATTCAGATTTTAACTGGGAATCTGGTATTTTACCTGACCATCCTACGTAGGGTACTTAATTGTAAGAGGTGGAGAGCTCACATTTATACTCGGGGCTGACACCAAAGCTATGGTTTTCAGCTCCGGAGGGCACAGCACTAACAAAGGGATTTTGGAGGCAGTACTTCGCCAGGGCCTCCTTAGGGTGCTGCCTGAAAGCACAGTTCACTCGAATCGTCTGGGCAGCTTTGAAAACTACTGCTGCCTGACCCCACCCCAGACTAGTGAAATTAGAATCTCTATTGGACAACCTCCCCCCTCCCCCAGGGGTTTTTTAAGCTCTGCAGGTGAGTCTAACATGCAACCTGGGCCCAGGGTCACTGGCCGGGACCTTCAGCTCTCACTGTTCATGGATGTGGGAAGGAGGCCACCAGGGACCAGGAGGGAACCCTCTAGTACCTGGAAAGTACCCAGAGCCCCTGCCCTGGTTTGGGCCCAGAAATGTGCTAGGGAGAAGCAGAGAGCCTTTTTTGTCATTCTCCCCAATTCAGCATCCTCCCATGGCGGGAGAAAGTTCAGCCTGGCAGCAGGCCCTGTCCCAAACTGCCAGCACGCCAGGCTCTTTCATAGCTCCTAAGCCTTTGCTGTCCCCGCTACTTGGAATGCCTCCCAGGCTGTTTTGTCCACCTGGCCAACTGCTACACCTCCTGAAGGTCCAGCTCATGTCACTTCCTCTCAGCAGCCTGCTGGGACTCTCACAGGGGACCTGGCCGTCCTGTCCTCCACAACGCATGGCTTTGAGTCAGCGGTGCAGTTCACTTCTTAGCAGGGACGAGTGAGGGGTCTGCTGGCCGCCTGCATTGCTACCTTGGTGCTTCTCGGTGTCTGAAGGTGGTGCCTGGCATGGTGACACACCTGGAAAGTGGGAATTGAATTGGGGGGAAAAGGAAGGATGTGTGTGTGTGTGTGTGTGTGTGTGTGTGTGTGTGTGTGTGAGAGAGAGAGGGGGGGGGGTCCCATCTTTCCTCCTCACACTCTTGGCTCCGGGAGGGCCCCCATGCCCACTGTGCCTCTTCTGGGCTGGCATCTAAGTTTGCGTGGAGCCTAGGCCCTGTTCAGCCCAAAGGTAAACAGGTTTATAATGACTTGAGGGAAGAAAAAAGCAAGTGAGCCAGGAAGTCTTGCAGTGCCAGCTCTGGGCCTGGGTAGGTGGAAAAAGGCCCCTGTGGCAAACCCGGAGTCTTGGAGCCAGGCCCCGGTCAGCCTGGGCTGATTCGCCTCTTCCCAGAACTCTGCTGGATAAACACGGAAGTGAGGAGCAAACCCTCCTGCCTTTTGGACGGGGCCATGACCCAGAAGGAGGCCGAGGGGCTGGGGAGGAAGAGGAGGGGTACAGGGTACTTGCTCTTTGGGTATTAAAAGGATAGCATTTTTAAAAATTGTGGTAAAATACATGTAACATAAAATTTACTACTTTAAGCCTCAAAACAAAGATTTTATTTATTTATATTTAGAGAGAGGGGAATGGAAAGAGAAAGAAAGGGAGAGAAACATTAATATGTGGTTGCCTCTCGTGTGCCCCCAACTGGAGACCTGGCCCGTAACCCAGGCCTGCAATCCAGGCATGTGTGCTGACTGGGAACCGAACCAGCGACCCTTTGATTCACAGGCTGGCACTGAATCCACTGAGCCACGCCATCCAGGACTGCCTTAACCCTTTTTAAGTGTATGGCTCAGTGGCATCAAGTACATTCACATTGTTGTGCCACCACCACCATCCATCCGTAGAACTGTCTTCATCCTGCAAAAGGAGACTGGCTTTTCAAGTCCCGCATTATGCTATTTCACACCGGCTGAGGGGACACAGAAATAAAACAGCCCTCTACCCTTAGGGAGCGCTCATTCTTGTGGGGTAGATAGGACCGAGGAGCCAAAGAACGTTGGACACACGTGAATGGGCAGGGCACAGCTGCTTGTGTGCAGCGGGGAGGACGCTGCTGGGCGAGGCTCCAAGGGGGGTATGGGTGATGGTGCATGGAACAAGTGTCACAGGGATGCAGGAAGTTCAGAAAATGGAATGAAATTGCTCCTTCCACACGGACTGCCGTGCTCCGTTTTCTCCCTGTCCTTCAGTGTCTTGTCTCGTTCGTGTTTTCACATTGTCACAATGCAGTGACACAGCAGATAACATTTTCCTTTCTGCCTCCCTCACCCAATGTCATACTGGAACCGCTTTTCCGTGTCCCACCCCCAGGCTTCCCAGTGTTCTGGCTTTGTCTGGGGGCGTTCCTACCATTAATCCCCCCCAAGCGGTGGGGTGGGGGTGCTGGCTACACTAGGGGCGAGAGGACAGGTTCAGATGGATGGGCCGAAGTGTAGAAGGAGTAGGCTAGACACTGCAGCAGCTTGTGGGGCACCTCCTTTTTTGAGCAAGGTCATGGATGGTGGATGCTGGGAATATTTTTGTGGTATATTTTTGTCCATGGGTTCTGCTCACAGTCATCCCCTCTTGGTCCTGTGTCGCTTGTAGGGGGCTACGGCTCTCACCTGGCAGCAAGTAGAACTCAGGTGTGATTGCTCCACCCGGCAGCCTTTCAGACAGTAGAGGTGGCCAGTGAATGTCTGGCATGTGTGTCCATCTTCCTGGGCCTCTGACTGCCATGCCCAGGGCCTCCTGGAGAGAGAGCCTTACCCAGGCTGGCTGTCTCTCAGCGTGGCTCCCTCGCCCTCTGCACACGAGGCGGTGGGGCAGGCCCTCAGGGAGCTGTTCAGGGATGCAGGTGTGCAGCGCTGAGGGCCCTTGGAGAGAGAGAGGGCACCAGCGGTAGCATCCTTTTGGTTAGTGCAAAACACACCTATTTGCTTTTGTTTCTCGAAGAAGCATATGGCTCATTATGGAAAATTTGGAAATCATAGAATAGTACAAAGAGATGCAAGGAGGAAACTCCCATAATCCTACCCTCCAGAGAGAACCACTGTTAACATTTTGGTTTATTCTTTAAAAAAATTTTTTTCTGTTAAAAAATAAAATTTTGTATCCCGCCTTTTCCCCCTCAGCATTACATAAATATTTTCCCATGTCACTAATGTTCTTCATAAACATTGTTTTTGATGGCTGTGTTCTATTCCGGCCTATGGATCGACCTGGGCTGACTTAATTAGCTTGTAAGTTGGACACCTGGCCTCCCAGGTGGGGAGATGAACCCCAGCCGTGAGGAGGGCTCTGCCGAGGAGCAGGCAGTGACTCTGACTCCTTCCGTCCTCCCTGGCCACTTTTCTGGGTTGTGTTGCTTCCTGCCTGGGCCTGGCCCAGGGAGGTAGACACCCACTGTGAGTGGTTAGCTGTGGCACTAACCACTCCCTCTTTTGAGCTTAGGCAGCCCTGGGCATGAATGGAATGGCTCTTCCAGGAAGCCTTCTCTGGACACCCCAGCTTGGGGTGGCAAGTGGGTACTTTCCCTCCTCCCTGAACTCCCACTAAGGTGGAGCCTTCACACGTGCCTAGATTGTGTGTGCCTACGAGGTGGGCATTGTCCCTGCTCCATTTGGCCTGTTTCTCGCTTGCTTCATGGAGTACTGACTTGAGAGGGATGCCTTTCTCTTCACTAACTGTGTGACTTTGGGCAAGTTCCTTGACTTCTCTGTGTCTTGGTTTCTGTAAATTGAAAATGATAAAAAAGACCCGTTTGCTGGTTTGTTGTGTACACGAAAAGAGATAATATAGGCCAAGTGCCTAGTGCTGCCCAGGGACAGGGTGGGTGCTTGCTAAGTGATGGGGGTTACTCTGAGTGAAATTGTACTGTCCTGTCACCTCCCCTTTCACCCATAGGAAGGAGCAGCCCAGTGGGGAATGGTTGACCCAAACTAAGTACAGTTGAATGAACTGTCTTTGCTCCCTTTTCTTCTGCCCACACTTTGGTTAGGGAAACTGAGGCCACCCTGAAGTTCCGCCTACTCTCCATGACTCTTGGCAGATCCCTTGAGGGTGGTGTAGGAAACGTCTTTGGAGATTCAGGAACACACTGGATACATCAGTTGGGGAGCCAAGGAAATTAGCAGTAACGAGCTCATTTCGATAGCAATGAGCTGAGTCTCCCTCCAGCTGCCAGACATTTACGAGGCTGGCTGCGTGCTGGCGGCCGGAGGCCTCCAATGGCCCTCATCCCTCTGCCTTCCGGCTGGAAATAATTCGTGTTTAAAAAATAACAATAATAAAAAAAATCTCCATCTCCTCCGGCCTTCTGGTGCCTTCGGGTCCAGGTGGGGAGGTGGTGGATGTCTTTGCTCTGAACCCTGTGAAGGGCAGTTAGAGAGGAAGGGCCCCTGCCGCCCCATCGGCCAGAAGGTCGGCGCACACCACCCTGTCCATAGGATGGCCGAGGGGCTTCGCCTCCCAGGGCCGTCCACAGCAGATGCTGCTGTTAGGGAAGGGTTGTTGGAATTTCAGTAGGGTCCTGCAAGAGCTTTGGGTCCTTTCCCTGCTCTGGGCCTCAGTTTTCCCATCTGCAAAATGGGGGAGGGATTGATGGGAGGTTTTGTAACTTTCAGACCCCGACCTGCGTGGAGACTGGGGTCCGGGCCTACGGGACAGTGGGGGCAGGGGCTTCTAGCCCTGGCCAGAACCATGTGTGAAGTGCGGAGGCCCAGGACTGTTGAATCAGAATCTCCAGGGCAGCGCCAAGCAGTGTACGTTTTGGGGGCAGTGTTTGAAATTGAGGTGAAATTCACATAACACAGAATTCACCATTTTAAAGTGTACAGTTCGGTGATTTTTGGTGTATTCTCAGTGGTAGGCACCCATCACCACTATGGAATTCCAGAAGGAATGTACATTTTAACAAGTGCCCCCAAGAGATTCCAGTGCCGCCCATCCCTCTGGGGACCTCTGTAACAGAGTGTCCTCAGGTGTTGATTGGGATGGACCCGTGGGTACCAGGAGGTGAGGCTGCTCCCTGCTTGAGTTTTTTGCTGAAAGGATGAGGTGTTCCGGACCTCCGTGAAGGGAATTGAGGTGGGGGGTCTTTGGGAGAGGAGCAGGCCAGATTCAGGAGAGGTGCTCCTGTTTCCCCACAACTTTCCAGGGGAGCAGAACCTCTCTCCCATCCTTGTGCAGTGCATGCCACACCCTGCCAGCTGGTTGGTGGTCACTTACTCAGATCTGGTGACCCTTTAGCCCCCAGCCTGGGACTATGGGGGCAGCTTGGGCAGCGTTGGGCTCACAGCTAGGACACACCCACAGGGATGCCCTTCCCCACTTTCTCAGCCTACCCCTGGAGGGTATCAGTGTCCCCTTGCTGCCCTGATCAAGCACCCCTGCCGTGGACCCTGGGGGTAGGGTCCTTATAATCCCACCGAGGTCATACCCTTTGAGAATTTCCTTCCAGGCCGGTTGGGGCACGTGCAAACTTTACCCCTTTCCAGAAAGGCCTTTGTGAGAGCCAAAGAGCTGGGGTGGGAGCAAATTACTGTAGTTCCCACCTTGTCAATAAAAGGACAAGATCTTTCCAGGAGTTTCCTCAGCTCATCAAAGATGGCACCTGGAGGAGGGTGTGTCTGGCCGCGGTCTTGGGCAAGCCACTCCCCCTGGGCGCCTCCCACCCTCCCACCCCCCTGCAGTAAGACCCTTCACAAGTTTCTGCAGCTCTGACCTTTGTGGTGTTGGGGCCCCATGGGCAGTGCAGCCGGCCCCCTGGACAGTAGTTGGTAGTCACAGGAATGGGACCCAGCTATAGTGCTCTTGCTGGTTGACCCTTCCCCCAGGGAAGGGGACGCTGCTTGGCTCTGTGCCCCCTCCTGATGTGGCTCTTGCCTCTCAGGGTCACCACTGGTATTTTTGAGCTTTGGGTCCTTTCCAGGGTCCTTACTCTGGTCAGAGTCAGTATCCCTTACTTATGAAGCCCAGTGGGTCAGTGGACATGGCCTTTCTTTGGACTGCCCCCTGGGATCTCGGGCCCGAGACTTGGCTTTGCTTCTGGGCTTGGGTGCTTTTACTGAGTTCTTGCCTGGATCCTTGGTTCTGGACTTCTTTTCCTTGGATTCCCCCACCTGGAGGTCTGACATTTCAGAGTGCCCTCCACAGTCAGTGTGCAGCGGGCCACACCCTGACTGTGTGACCTTTCCCTCTGTGGGCCTCGGTTTCCACATCAGGTCATAACTGGTTCTTTCTAGCCCTGTACTTCCATGAGCCACCCTTGCTCTGGACGTGGCAGCTGCCCAGGGAAGACTGAGTGAATGGTGGGTGCGCCTACTAGCCAGAGACCCTGCAGTGCTTCCTGTGAGATTTTGAGTCCCCTGCAGTTTGCAGTGAGAATGTAGCAGCTGAGAGTTTGCTTTTTAGAAGGGTTGGTGGCTCTGTGGTGGGGCAGTTTTCTCCCAGGGTCCCACTCAGCCACCCCCTTCCAACCAATCCCACAAGGTGGGCTTGGGCTCCATTCCCTTGGAGTGGCTGGTGGTGGGACTTGGGTGCTGAGCAGAGACCTCTGGGCTGGCATGGAGTCAGTTTCTGCATCTGTAAAGTGGGTATCAACCCGAAGGGGCTTTTGAAGTGAGATGACGTACAGTAATGTCTGTGCAGGTACTGTCGTCGTAACTGTCAGTATCACTGATGTGCTTGTCATACAGGTGAGTGAAGGGGGCTCCTGAAGACACTGAATGGCTCGTTGATAGTAGTGATGGTGACGCAGTGAAGCTCCGCCCCAATAGCATTCCCCCTTTCTTTCTTTTTAAAGTAATACATGGCTAATGCAGAACATTGAGAAAACAAGAACAGCACAAAAGAAAAACAAATTACCCTGAACGGAAATCATTATAATTTTTTAGTTTGCTTAGAATATTAATTTTCTTGTCATCCTTTCTTCTTAATAAAAAATGGGAGTAGGAATCTGCTATAAACACATGAATTGCCAAATGGAAAGAAGGGCACTTACTAAAAAGTACATACAGCTGTTTGTAGCTCCCTTCCTTTTTTTCAGCAACATCGGGAACATTTCCTCAATTCGGCAGACACTCGGTGTGAGTTTTAATGGCTGCTTAGTTAGGCCCTCTCGTGGATGCGCCATGTTTACCTCACAGACTCTTGTGCTCCCTGGGTGAGCACCCTCATGCGTATATCGTCGTGCACATCCCCAGGGTACTTCCTTCCTTAGGAAAAATTTCTAGAAGTGGTACTGCCAGGTCAAAGGCCATGCACACTCCAGATCGGGGGACCTCTGGCCAGGCTCTGTCCGTTTTCTCTCCTAGCAGCCATGCAGGAGAGGGCCCGGATCTTGTAACTCACAACCTTTGGCTATTTCCAAACCACGAGCCCAGAAAGAGTTGGAAAAAAAATAAAATAAAATAAAAACCACCGCGCTGGGAGCGACTTCCTGCCAGAGGAAGGGAGGCATTTGGTAAATAGTCCACTCCCAGTTTCTGAGTGGATGCTCTTGGGCCTGCCTCGGGCCAGGCCATGTGGGAACATGCAAGAGAGCCGAGACACGGTCTGTGCCACTGGCTTCCCACTGCCCTGGACAGAGAAGATGCAGGACACCTGAAAGGCAACAGGAGTGTGAGCCCAGGAGCTGCGATGAGTTCAGGCTGAGGGCAGGGCCACCTCAGCCACCTCCATCCCTGGCATCTGGTTCAGTGCTCCAGGGACTAGAAGTGTGGTGAATATTTGTCGAATAACAAAGAGCAGCTTGTTACCAAAGGAAGCCTACGTGAGCTCTTTGAAGTAGGGGCTGAGTCTTGTTCACAGCTGGCTGCACCCTGGGCCTAGAACAGTGTCCCTTCTTCATAAACACTGGCTGGGAGTATGAATGCTCTATGGGACAGATGAATCCAAGGAAGTGAAGAAGGAGTGGTCCAGGTCATTCAAGAAAATGGGGTGAGCCTTCTTGCTGCTTGTACGGGACCCACCCCTCGTGTAGGTGGGTGCCAGAGCACACTGGACAGGGAATCCGGGTGCCAGTTTCGTGCCCCTGCTCCTGTGTGACCGGGGGTAGTTGCCTCACTGTCTTAGCCTGTTTTCTTAAGGCACTAGATCTTGTTCTCAGGGCCCTCTTCTGGCTCTCAGGCCAAGAATCTGGGTGCCTGTCGTCAGGATGGGGTCATGGAGGGTATCAGTTGGCAAGGCTCTAGCCCCACATATCCCTCAAGATGCCCCTCCACCCCTTGCAGGTGACATCTGGACCATGGGCAGCTGCTGCCCAGCCCTGGTTCCTACTGTTGCCTCTCTTTCCACTCTCAGCAGGGCCCTCAGAGGTGACTGGCGGCACTTCCCTGGGGAGGGGATATGGAAATGAGGTGATCTAGCTTTTCCCCAGCAGTGACCCTCTGTTTTGAATAAGGTTGTGGATTGTTTATTTGAGAGAAGAGGCGCCAGGCAAACATCCTACTTTTAAAGTCAGAGCTCCAGCCTCTGCTTCCCACCCCCACCACTCCCCAACCCCAACCTGGGAGGCCCCTCTTTTGCAGCCCCTGGGCTGGCATGCCCCTGCCCCTCAGCTTTATTCCCCACCCACTTCCTGGGCCTGACAGTGAAACAGCTCCTGACTGCTCCCTTCTCCCTCCTGTCCTATCCCCTCCCCTCATTTCCCGAGAATTCTCCTCTGCTTAGGCTAAGAGGAGAAGGGCTTCCTATCCAGGAAGGCACTTTTACTTTGTCAAGACGCTTTCCTATCCTAGGCTTGTATCCTCAAGATCTGAGTGCTGAATCCATTTGATTGGTGAGGATACTTTCTCAGGGTGCATGGCACAGCAGCGGCCTAGGCCTACTGTGTGAAAGCTGGGGCTCCAGCACAGCCTCTGCCTCCAGCTTGCTGTGTGACCTTGGACAGGTCCCATTCCTCCTCTGGGCCTCAGCTTGCTCATCCAGTGAGTGGATGGGTGATGGATGATCTCTCAAGTTTCTTTCCACCTCTGTGTCTCTCTCTAGGTGAGGATCATGTGGCATCAGGTGGGGAGGCCCCTTGCAGTGCCTCCCAGGCCCTGTGGCACCCCCACCCCTCCCTTGTGCCCCACTTCCCGTAGCCAGTTTGGAGCCAGAGACAAAGGCCTGCCCTGGGAGGAAGGTGCGGCCAGTGGGGATGTGTGCTGGTGCCTGGCTGGCGGGCCCTGATAAGAGGCTGAGGCTCCCGTGAATCAGCTGGAGGTGTTGGGGGCAGGGGGAGATAGGGCAGGCTGGCACCAGTCTTACCAGCCTCGGCCCGCCCCCTCTGGGCCCTCCCCAAGCTCTCATACAGGTGGGAGAAGGTTTCTCAACAGATGCTGGACTTGCATAGAGAAAGGGAGGCAGCAGCTGTGTAGCTTTGGTGACTCCTGCACTATTAAGTGTTTGCAAGCCCGAGGTTTCCAGGCCCCAGCAAACCTGGGACCTTCCAAAAGGCCATGTCACTCCAGGGCTCTCTCCTGGCATTGGTGACAGCATGTGGTATGGGAAGTGTGTAGTTTCTGGACGTTAAAGGTCTCCCTTCCCGGCGCACGAGCTCTTTGTTGCATACCCTCAAGGACCCTGACTTCAGCTTATTGTTCCCACTGCTGACACAGAGGCTTCCAGTTCCTCTCTGGATTTGCACGGGAGTGGAGAGCTTCTGGTGCTGGCAGTGGGGGACGGGGTGGGGTCTCTGCGTACCTGCTTGTGAAAAGTCATTCGCTTGTGCAGGGAAAACATCATTTTGGGACACCTTCAGGGCTATGTGGGAGGTTGCGACAGTGACTACCACTTCTGGCTGTCGCTGATTTCACACCCTTTTAAACCACTCAAGGATGATGTTCTTTTCGGCAGTAGCTGATAGGGGTAATGTAGAAAGTGCTTGATTCTGTCTGGCTTCTGATGTGAATGGTTACGATGACCCCCCAGTGAATCCAGGAAGTCCCCCCCCCTTCGTGGATTCACAGGACATTCCAATCAGAGTCAGATGTGAAGAACTGAGTTCCCCAAAGTTAGGGGGATGATCCTAGAATGGGAAGACACTGGCTATGGGGGTTAATCTTGTTCTAAAGCATAACTACGGGAAGGGTATTTATGCCACTTTCCGAGAGATGTCATGCATTTGGACATAAGTTTGTCAGTTATTGGTATAACAATACTGACACACAAAATTCCTTCTGGCCTGATTTTCACTATACAAAGAATAGCCCAGCTGCCCTGACCTGTGTGGCTCAGTTGGTTGGGTGTCCTCCCGCAAAGCAAAAGGTCACCGGTTTGATTCTTGGTCAGGATACACGCCTGGACTGTGGGTTTGGTTCCCAGTTGGGGGCACATACTAGAGGCAACCAATTGATGTTTCTTTCCCCCTCCTTATTTCCCCTTCCTCTAAAAATAAATAAAATCTTTTTTTTTTTTTTTTTTAAAGAACAATCCAATTGATCCAGTTAATGTTCTGTAACAGGGTCCAGTCAGGAAGACAACTTCTTAGCTCCACTTGGCAGGTGGGGAGACGGAGGCTTGGCCGAGGCTGGATAGCTTGCCGAGGTCACGGGGCACTGGGGTGTGGGTGGGCCTTGGAGCCCTTACTGCCACACCTGCCATTCATTGAGGGCCTCATCTGCCCCTGCTCACAAGCCTGTCCTCGACCTGGGCCCCTTGGTCAGCTCCTCAGCACCCCCAGGGGGAACCCAGCTAGTGAATCCCAGTTGGTCTTTGAGGGTCTATGGCCTGATCCTCTTGGATATCCTCTGGGGGATTGAGGGACTTTGTGGAGATGCTGTTTACAGAGCCCACTGGGCCATTGGTATCTCCCTACCTGCCCACCAGCATTGCTGCTTCACTGGAAGAACATTCGCAGGTAGTTCTTAATCCTAGGTTAGCCACCGCGGTCTCTGCCACCACGGTTTCTCCCTTAGTCACATATACTTATGAAAAGTTGAAAAGTGAGCAGTGTAAATTTGATAGAGACTGAACAAAACACCCCACCTTACAATGTAAGGCAAAGCCAGGTGACTTGGGATCGTTGGACATTGGGGGTCATCTGGAGTGGTAACTTCTGCTCCAGCCACCATTGCCTCAGAAGGCTGACTGAAGTTTTCCCTGAGAGTCATTTGGGTCCCCTCCCCCTTGGCTTAGCATGAGGCAGCATTTGGGGGGCACACACGGCCACCCCCATACCCTAACTGGCTCCACTGCAGCCAGACCCCTCCCTGACGATGAATCCTGCCTAGACTCCATAAATCACCCTAACAGCACATTCCTTGGGGGATTTGTAAAATAATCAAAATATTTGGGGAAAAGACCTTAAGATTACTTATGGCTATTAGTGGGATCCATATATTTTGGCACCAAACATGGCTTAATTGAAAAAATATGTGTGCTTGGTGATTTCTTTCTTTCCATTTTTTTTTTTTTTTAAATAAGGAGTAGGCCTAGAGAGAAGCGTGGTTAGGGAAAAAAACAGGGAGGAATTAAATATCAAAAGGGTTTGTGTGGAGGAGCTGTTTACAGAATTGTGGAAAATATAATGCTAAATGGAAAGTAAGTCCTGCCTATATAGTCCGGGATTATTAATAGAACAGAGTTAACCACATACATAATGAAGCTTTTAAGAGACCTGGGACAGCTTTCCCCGTTGCAAAACAAGTTTCCTTCGAATAGCACCATTCACGCTGCTAAGGGCATTAGGTTACAACAATAAATAAAAATGAACAGTGCCCTGAGAAATTCAAGGAATGCACAAATGTTTCAGTGATTTAGTATGAGAAAACACTACTTAAACATTTAATTGAATCGCATACTTTCATCTTCAAAATGTGAGCGTTTGAACTGCCACCTGAAGCGTTCTCTTCGCTTCATTAGATGGCAGGGCTCCTTGGGGGAGGTGTCCGCTCTTGCCCCTCCCCAGGTTTTTCCCCTTCCCTGCTGTGCCCTAACTCACTGTTGCCGGAGATGTCAGGAAAAGGCAGCTGGACTCCAGTTTCCTTGTAAAGCTTTTGGGAGAGGCCTGCCTGTGATGTGCTTTTCCAAATGCTATATCTGTACTGGATTGGCTGGGATATGGTGTTAGCTCTGGAACCCTGGGTCAGCCACTGCCCCTCCCTGAGCCTCAGTTTCTCCTCTGGTAAACAAGGGGCTTAGATGAGAGCCTCAGGAGGACTTTGTCACAATCCACGTGCCTGGTGTGCAGCCTGACTCAGCAGGTTCCCTGGGTGCCAGTATTGTGCCTTCCTGGTTAAAGATTACCAGAGTAGGTGCTCCTGAGGGCTCTTCCAGGTTTAGGGATTCAGAGAGTAGGGACACGGTGACCATTGGGCCCTCCTGGGGCTGTGCCATGCGCTCAGGGCTTGCTGCGGGCTGCCTCATGGAATCCCCTAGGATCCGGGGATTGGCGGCTGTAATCCCAGGAGGTGGACGGGGCTGGTACCTGCTGAAGGGGGCCCGGCCCCACGCTGTGTCCTGGAGTTGAGTCTGTATGTGGGGGACTGTTGTTCCAAGTTGCTGGGTTGGGTTTGGCATCTGAGGGAGAGGGAAGATCATGGGTCGCAGCATAGTCCCCAGACTTGGCCAGGTGCTGTTCTTTGGGGTTAATGTGTATGCACGGGAAGCACACACAGGCACTGCCTCGGAGGTTCAGCATGGTCAGGGCTCCAGGTCTTTCCTCAAAGATTGATCAGTGGCCCTTTATTGATTTCCTGCTGGGAGCTGCTGGGGGGGATCCAGAGGGACTCCTCTCAACCCTGCCTCTGAGGGGCTTGTGATCTGTTTTCACACGTAAGACGGGAGAGCTGTGTGACCCTGGGTACATTGTCTCTCGGTTAGACTCGTGGCCTTTTTGTCTATGTGCCCAGGAAAACCCCCTGGTACCACACATCTCTTTTTTCGTGAGTATATTCATGAACTGTTTTGTTTTATCTCCCAGCTAGACTGGGGACTTCTCAGGACAGGGCGAGTATTCCATGTGGCCAGGGAGCACTCAGTAAATGAGGCATCTTAAGTTTATTTTGCTCCATTTATGGGCACCTCCTGGGAGCCTGCCTGTGCCTGGTGCGGGGGTGCAGGCAGCGAAGACCCAGCCCCTGCTCCTGTCACTCTAGCGGCCTGGGCTTGGGATTTGTTTGGTGCCAAGGCAAGGTGTTCATTGCCTTGAACACCTGGAAGCAGACCCGGAGACAAAATTCGGGTGCATGGTTCATTGGGACAGGGGTTGACCCGGGAAACAGCAGGGGGAGAATAGGGCGGGGAAGGGGTGAGAGGCCAGTGTTGGAAGCATGAAGAAGCCAGTTACCTCTGGGGGCACTGGAGCTGGAGTCTGCTGGGAGCTTTGGGAAACAACGTAAAACTTACCTTGGATTGTTTCATCTGAAGAGTGAGGGAGCCGAGGGATTGATCCGCCAGTCTGCAAGCATTCATTCCCGGCCCTTCTGGACTCTCAGGGCATGCCCTTGGACAACAGCAGGCGTTAGTTGGTACATGGAAGCTGGGCCGAGCCTGAGTTGCTGCGAGCTGAGGGGTGTGAGCAGAGCACCACAGAGGTGTTCGTTCAGTTCACTGAACTGGTGTTAGAGGGGCGCCCTGCATTGTGTCAGCCCCGGGTGGCCCAGAGACCCTGCCACTGGCCTGCCTCCCAGAGCAGCAGTTCCTTCTAGGCAAAGGAGAGCTGACAAGCCCCTGCCCTCTGCAGAACCAGCGTGAGACAGGCCCTGTGCTTGAAGTTCTGTGGGTGAAAGTGCTCTGCCAATTGTTGAGGTCTGTTCCGTGGGTGGTCGGAGGATAATGGTGGTGACCACAGCTCTGCACAGAGGGCTCAGACCTGGAGGCTTTTACCATCTTGCTCTAGAATCAGAAGTCAGGGCCAGTGGGTAGTCTGTGGTCTCGGGGAAGCCACTGAGCCTGCCTTGCTGGCTTAGTGTGACCCTCAAATTAAATGATAGTTCAAGTATAGGCCTTAGCCTGGTACCTGGCACATCGGTGCTCAAGAAATGGACACTCCCACTCCCATCCCTTACAAACTGATCACACATGCCCGTACCCTTTCCATAGAGCTCCCAACATGCTATATGGTGGCAGGTAGGGCGTGGTCTGTCACTGCCTCTTACATAATAGGAAACTGAGTTCCAGAGGAAGGGAAGACCAAAACCAGAGTCTCCTGAGCCCCTGGGCAATATTGCTTTTCTGACAGGTGTGTGTCAAAAGTCAAAGCAAACTGCAAAGCCCGCCTGGGGTGTGGGAGGAGGGGAAGTCCTACCAAGGTGGGGTGGACCAGCCCTGTTCTTTGGCTGTGGCTTTTACCCGCCTTTAAGCAGGTTGGTGCTTGAAGATGTTTAGGCTCGGAACTCGAGCTCCAGGTTTGCGCCCTCTGTACCCTCAGAGCCTGGACAGCGCGGGCACGGAGCAGGATATCAGTGCTAGTGCGGCTTTGGCGCTCAGCCAGCCCAACCTTTGTTATGTGGCGGAGAGGAACCACTCCGGAGACACCAGCAGGTCACACGGTGACTTACCGGCAACCAGAAATTCAGCCAGGCCCTGGATGGCCGGCCTGCTTTTCTTCCTACTCCTTCCGGAGGAGGCTGCTAAATAGAGTGTGTTTTATTATAGTTGCTTATAAACATAATAAACATCCCTTATATTTAATAGTTCCTTTTAACAAAAAGCAGCTTACAACCCAGCTTTTTGCTTGCTCCTTAGAAAAACTGCGAGAGGAATAGGGTGTTGCCCACTTTCAAACTGGAGTAACTGAGGCCCAGGAAGCTTGCCTGGGTCTTGGGACTCACAGAACAGTGATCTTTCTACCATTCCTGGTACTCTAGTGTGTCGTTTAAGGCCACCTCTGGCTTGCTGGTCACTACAGGAAGTCACACTACCTCTGTGCTTTGAGTTCTTTCACTAGGTTAAGTGGACCCACGCCACCCCACCAGCTTGAGCCTCTTCTCTCAGCATGCTTGCACTTAATGGAAGCAGACACTTAATGAAAAATTACATGTACAAATCTATAAGAAAGACCTGAGCAGCTTGCTGTGGGATTGCAGCAGGGGCTGCCTAGCTGCGTGTGGGAAGGCTTCATGGAGGAGGCGATGTTTAGCCCTAAATGGGGACAGTGAAGGGCCAGAGAAAAGATACAGGGGGGTGTTAGTAGCATTCACCAAACACTGTGCTGCAGGTGTGTTATCTTACTGAGTTCTTATAACAGACGGCCCTAGGAAGGTAGTTTCATTATTGCCATTTTGCAGGTGAGGTCACTGGGCCCCAGAGAAGGAAGATGGCTTGTTTGGGTTTTAAAGGCGCTTTTCTTCCTTCCCTGCCCTGTGCTCTGCAGCCTCCCGAGCGACTGCCATAAAGGCCCTGAGGCCTGAGCAGATCTTCCCAGCACTTTTAGGATCTGAGATCTCCAGAGGGTGATGAGGCTGAGCAGTCCTGTAAGAGGGTGTGCCCCGGGTGGGAGTGGGTGGTCCCGGGGCCTACCTAGGTGCTGTCAGCCTGGTCTCCGCAGCTGCGGGATCTGGGTAGAGTTGGGCTTTCTGGGAGCTGGATGTCTTGCAGGATTCCCAGATGCTCCCTTTTCCCAGAACCTCAGCACTGCCCCTTGGGTACCATCTCTCTCCTTCTCCCCTCCTCCTGCCATGGCTCCCTTGGGAGGCTTCTGACATTCACCAAAGGCAAGTGGATGTGGCCAGGGTGGCCTCTGCATGCCTGCTCCTCTCCCCAGTCTCTGGGTGGCCTTTCCTAAGGGTTCTGCTTCATAGACCTGAGACATCAGTGGTCACTCAGCTCAAGATTTCATCCTACAGATGGGATAAGTGAGGCTCTGAGAAGGGAAGTGACTTGCTCAAAGTCACACTAAGGTAGGGACTGGGCCAGAACTGCTTGTGATCCCAGGCCGCAGGGGACTGTGTGGACCCTCTGGACCCTGTAGAGCCCTCTGCCACGATAGGACCCAGTACTTACTACCCGCCCTGCGCACAACTCCAGCCCTCTACCCCAAAGATCCTCGTAAACTTGAGGAATTTATAAAAGCATTTTTTCTCTTCAACACTCTTCATCACTCTTGTGGAGATTTGTGAAGCAGGGTCTTGCTAAGGGAAGGAGCCCCAGCTGGCTGATGCAGAGGCTCCATTTCCTGGCCCAGCTCCCTGACACTGCCTGCCTTCACCAGCAGGGGTCCTAAAAGGAGGCATGGGGGGAGGAGGCGGTGGTTGGGGGTTAAATGGCAGCTCCGCCACACTCACCACAGGTGGCAGGTCTCCTTTGTCCTCCCCTGTAAATGTGGGATAGTGGTAGGCCTATCTCAGGGGAATGAGTTCATAGTGCAGAGACAGGGGGGCTCTGCTTGCCCCTCCTTTCTCTCCATCCGTGTGTCCGGACACCCTCAGCCACCACTGTTCTTACTAAGTGGACTGGCCGCTGGTTTGTGCTCTCCTTAAATTAAAGGTAGGGGGTCGAGCTCAAACTCTACTCACAGAAAGATCAGAGTTTGCCAGGCTGCAGGTGAGGTGACACCGCCTGGGCACGGGCAGGCTCTCGCTGGGCTGCGGAAAGACTTGTCTAGTCTGTAGTTTGCAGGGGTCACACCCCCGTCCTCCCGACCACCGTGCGCTTATTCACGAGTACACACAGTTCACTCACATCCCTCTTGTGCAGTGCAGTGGGTGGTGCTTGGGAGGAGCTCAGCAGTGCCCGGGTCCCGCTGCAGTGATGTGACCTGGTGGTGCTTTCTGTGCTGGGCACTGGAGGGTGGTTCAGAGTAAGTGCCTACTAGTTGTTCTGCACAGAGTTGGGCGTTTTACAGAGTGTCTTTCATAATCCTTACAATCACAGGGAGTGTCAGCGGACTACAGTTAATTATAATCCCCATTTTACAGGTGGGTTCACTGAGGCTCAGAAGAAAGGCACATCAACTTAAGGTAACAGTGAAGGGCTTAAAAGTCCACTTAAGACAATGGTGCCAGGGACGAGGTGAGGCCTTATGGCTCCCTACAGAGGCAGCATGGGAACTGGGGGGCAGGGGGAGGCTCTGTGGTTTGGGGGTGGTGTGTCTTAACTCATCAAGGAGGTATGACTTCATTTGGGGCTAGGGATAGGCTGCTTTATTCTTGTCCATAGTCCCCTCTCTGCTGCTTGCTTGCTGTACGACCTTAGGCAAGCCCCTTTCCCTCTCTGAGCCTGTACGGACTGCACATTAAGGTCTTTGGATTTTCTGGAGACTCCAGCAGCAGATCCCTTGTATGAAGAAAGGAGCTCTCTTTATTAGTTCCAGCTCTGCCCTTAGTATTCAAAAGCTTCTTAGGGGCTGGGGGGTCCTGGCCCAACTCTAAGGGGTCACCTTCCTATTGAGCAGTCACCACCAGTCTGGAGGCTGATGGAAATTTCGGCTTGCTCACTTGAAGGTACCAGATAGACCCCATCAGCATGAGTGCAGGGCCACACTTCCCAGACCCCACCTTCCCTGAAACCAGCAAACCATGATCACTCCCTGTTCCTGGGCCTCAGTTTCCCCTTTTGTAGTGTGAGAGGAGAGGAGACAACTTGGATCTGTGGTTTTCAAACTCTCTCAGGTGTTGCTGCAAAGCATGAGGGATGGGGTTGCTGTACTTTCCCCACTTTGGATCGTGGGACTCAGTAACATTCTGTGTGGGGGAGAATGTGGGGGGAGTGGGCGTTCCACCTGCTCACTAAGAGAACAGGTTTCAAAAACCAAGTAGATGATCTTATCCGCTCAACTCTCTTACAGTAAGGACATTATGATGCTAAGGTCATCTTTGGATGACCCCCAGGGAGCCCCAGAGGCGGAGGGTGGGGTGCTGGGTAGAGGATGTGGGCAGGATCCCAAGTATTGAAGCTGTGTCCACAATTGCTACCAGTCCGTGAAGTTGCCACTGCAACCGTCTGCTACTTGCAGCCGTGGCCCCACCTGGGCTCCAGGTGGCAGTGCCCATAGGGCATCCCTCTGCTTGGTGGGTGCTCAGCGTGTTACCAGGTGTTCACAACTGATCTCCCAGCACTTCCTGGGCAGGGAAGCCGCTGTTCCCACTCCATTTTAGGGATGAGGAACTGAGGTGTTTAGGGAAGGAGGAGCCCTGCCTAGGTGAAGGACTGGGGGAGTGGCCATGCAGTGGGGCGTGGAGAAGCTGGGGGGTTGGGAGTAGCACCCTCCTCCCTGGGCAGGGCTGGGCTTGGCTCCCATCTCCAAATGGGCCTTCAGGCAAGGGGAACCCATAGTGGGGTTAAACCGAAAGGCCTCCTGGAGGAAGGAAAAGATTCCCAGAGTTCTGTGCTTCAAGCCATTTTGGTAAAAAAACCTAATTAGAGGTGACAATGGTAACTTTGTCTGTGGTCTCACTTTTTCCTCCCTCTCCCCGCACCTCCCCCTTCTTTTTGTCCCTCATTTGTTATATCCATGGGAAAACTAGGTAACGTTATAATTACTGAAAATATTGTGGGTCTGTGGAAGCTAGGGGGAGGGGCATGCCTGAGAGTGCAGGAGGCCCTTTTTAAAAAAAATTTTTTTAGGTTTTATTTTTTTCCTTTCGTTTGGAAACGGAGCTCTTTGCAGTCATGCTGTCACAGTTAAAATAAGGTTTAAATTACAGGCCAGCCCGTGGCTTTTCCCCTTTCTTTCAGAATTTTTGCCAACTTGCAATTTACTTAATGAAATCCTGCTATTCCGTTTAACAGGGATATTTTTTGCAGATGTTGATTTAACTTAGCTTTGCAAAATATGTGAACTGTACCGTTTCTTTTCCTATTTTTAACGGTTTCAGGATTCTGGTTCAGCAACTCCACTGGCTCTGCCATGCCAACAGCGGTGTTTACTCCCATCCCTTGAAAATATTTGTTTTCCATTGCTCTGTCTGCCCTCCCCTCCATCCCACATGCCCGCAAGGGGGAGGGGTCCCATACACTGCAGAATCTTCCAGTGGAGACTTAATTAGGGTTAGTAATGGGTAGAATTGGGCTGATGGAACTGGAAGGCACACCACAGTTTCTATAGTCTAATGCCCTGGTTTTGGAAATGGGGGATCAGAGTGGGGAAGTGACTTGCCTGAAGTCACACAGCAAATTAGGAACGGAGCGAATGACTTAAGTATGTGAGCTGGGTCCTCTGGGTCAGTGTGAGAGTGGGAGGTTTTGGCCTTGTGGCTCTTTTGGCTGTTTTTTCTCCTTAGGAAGAGAGACCTTTCTCCTCCTCCCAGGGAGCTTTGGGTTCGACCCGCAGGTTGGGGGGGAAGGCCTGCTTCACACCTGCTTCGTGTCTGCTTCACGTCTACCTGAGGCTGCCATGGCATAGTGGAAAAACTGCCACGGAGAGTTCTGAGACCTGGGGCTGTAGGGAAGAGCTTCTGCTGCTGACGAGCTTCTGTGACCTGGGCCAATTGTGTGAGCTCCCTGAGCCTCGGTTTCCCCACCTGTGCAGTGTAGGTGTGAGCACCACCCTCGTCTGTTGTGAAGATCTAATGCGGGAGGATGGTGTGCGAAGGGCGGGCAGGACAGCGGGCGGGCAGGGAGCGCTTTTACAAAATCCCCGCGAACCGCGAGCTCTGACACTGGGGTGGGGCGTGAGAGGAGAGCGAATCCGTGTGTGTGTGTCAGACCGGGTCACAGTCTATGCCTAGACTCATGTCAGACAGAACGAAACGCCCCTTCCCTTCTGGCCAGGGACCTGCTTCCTCTAGCCACCCTTTCCTTAACAAGCAGTCACCCAGAGTGACAGGGACTGGAGTCAGGAGAGAGTGGACAAATTGTGTAGCTTACTGGGGCGGAGATCCACAGATGGCAGGGGACTTGCCAGGGGCAGAGCCTGAACCTGGGGTGTCACTCCTCATGGCCCCTGAGGTGAGTCCAGCCCCCTCAGACGAGTCTCTCCCGAGCTCCCCAGGCTGGGGACTGGTCCATCTGAATTCTGACCCCCTTCAGGGCATTGCCCCCAGTCTCTTGGAGGTCTTGCCTGGCTCCGACACACTGGAAGAGGCTAAAGGAAATTCTGGCGGCGGGGCCAGCAGGGAGAGTTGGGGCAGCAGCTCGGTGCTGGAGGGGGTGCTGGAGGGGGCTCGGGGCTGGGCCTGCTCTGAGTGCCGCATTCCGCACACACGCCCTGGGTGCCAGAGTGTTCCCAAGCTGCGAGCTGCGAAGGAAGTGCTGGCAGGACCACAGAGCCGCAGCAGAAGGCAGTGGGCCTGGGCACCGGGGACGAGGCCCTCTGTACACGTGGAGCTGGCCTGGCTGGGGCCAGGGGCTGGGGAGGCGTCTGGGCACACTGGGTGACCTCAGGGAGCAGTTTCCCGTGGCCAGAGGGCTGATTTCTCATTAGTCTGACGGAGAGGGCTGGGAACACTCCTTGAAGCAAACTCCACATTATATAAACTCTATTTATATAAAGTTGTTGTCTTGGTGCATGTCTGCGGGTGGAGGTGGTGGGAGGGAAAGTGTGACTGGAACTTTTGTTGACTGAAGAACTCATCACACAGATCCTTGTGTATTCATGGCTCTTGGTTCTTGTAAACTCTCCGTTTTACCATTAAATATAAGGTAATATGCCTTTACACAAACAATATAGTCACATTCTCTTTCTGTAAAATTCAAAATGTACTGATGAAGCGGAAGTCTCTTTTTCTTAGCCATTCCACTTTTCTCCCGACAGTTCACTACTCTAAAAGTCAACGGTATGAAAAAGCAACACAGCACGGTACATTTAAAATAAATGTGTGGCAAGTGCAAACACTAGTGACAGTAAGTGGGACTAAAGCTCTCAGACTGTGTTTCTGTACATCCTGTTGTATGTGGATTTCCAGAAGAGAGACACGAAACGAAATCTCGTAGGAGGGTTGGAACTGAAGAGAATGGGGGGGAAGATATACTCGTCAATGCTAAGCGAAAGAAAGCAAGTGCAGTAGTTTGATGGGAGGTAAAATAATTCCAGGCGGAAGAGCATTGCAGAAACGAAGGGGGGAGTTTTACGTAGGTCAGGGTCATCAGACTCTTCTGTGAAGGGTCGGATGGTACCCATTTTCGGCCGTGCAACGCCTGTCCCAGCTGCTCAGTGCTGCCGTTGTGGCCCCCACAGACCGCACGTGAAACAATAAGCATGACCATGTTCCAATAAAACTTTATTTACAAGAACAAGTGTGGGCTATATTTGACTTTTGCTGACCCCTGACATAGATCAAAGGTACAATGATCAGCAAGATATAGTAATTATTTTTATATACCTAACAACACTTAGCTATTTGAAATATCTACATCAAAGATGAGTACATATAAAAAGAGAACTTGAGAAGCCCCCAGAAGAATGGGACTTTATAAGACAGTTCTTTGAAAAGTTGACAGATCCAGAAGACAGAGACAGAATTACGAACAACTCTGTACACTTGTTGATAGGTATGTGTTTACAGGTGCTCGTTCACTGTACTATGTGAGGTCTTTGGTCACTTGAGGTTTTTGGTTTTTGTTTTGTGTGTGTGTGTGTGTGTGTGTGTTTAACTAGAGTTGCCTGTCTTTCTCTAAATAGGCTTGGCAAATAAAGATCAGAGCAAAACAAAATTCTGTATCTTTATCGTTGGGTGCTTTACGCTGTCCTCAATTGCCCACTTTTAAGACCCACCTGTCTTTTAGTTTTAATCACACCCAGTTGTGAGCAGGGTCACCACCCTTAGTGAGCTAACGGCCAGTTGGCATGCACACCTGGGAAACAGTGGAGAGCCGGCTGGGCGCCGACCCTCCCCGCCCACCACCATCCCTTGGCTCCCTGTGCCTATGACTCGGCACAAGTGCTCAGCCCCAGTGGGATAGTCAAGGTCTTGCATGGTCTGGCCCTCGCCAAGCTGTGTGGACTCTTCTTTCTCCATGGCACTCCCATGTTCTGTAGTCTGGCCACGCACTCTGTTTCCTCCTCATCTTCTCTGACCCCCGAGCCTGTGCCCCGCTGTTCTTGGAGCACTGCTTTCCCTCCCCATCCCTCCCACCCGCTCCGTGATAGCATTCGGCTGTCCGCCTCCCCAGACGGACTTGACAGCCCGCCTTTCCCTGTCTCGCTGCCCTTAATTGATAAGGCTCTTTTGGGCCGTGGGCTCTTTCTTCCCCTGGACTTGGAGCTCTGAGCGCAGGGGTGTGGCTGGTCTCCTGGGAACAGTGTTGTGTGTAGCAGAGGCTCTGGGCAGCGCCTGTGGAAGGAAGGCAGCGTCTTTGGAGGGCCCCCCTACCTGCTGCAGAGAGGCTGGACTGAATGTTTGAGAACTCCAGCACCACCCCAGACACCAGCGAGTGACCCTGGATTGGTTGGGAGGCCTCAGTTTTTCTCGTCATCTGTAAAGTGTGACAGTCAGTGACGTCTGTCTCCTAGGGCTGTTGTGGGAACTAGATGTGCCTGATAAGTGGTGAGCTTGCAGGGCATGTCAGCTATCAGCACATCAGTCCCTGTCCAACGATTCTTGGTCATGGGTGCTTTTGGTCCCATTCCACAGATGGAGAACCTGAGGCCCAGAGTAGCTACGGCCTTTGTCCCAGACACACAGCTAGAAAGTGGCAGAGGTGGGATTTGAACTGAGGTCCTTGATTCCAAATCGCACGCAAAGGTGCACACTGTCTCAAGGGCCTGTCCTCAAACACACCCTGACATTCTGAGTCAGGGCCATCCGTGGTGGCTCCAGAGTGTCGCCTTCCCTGCCGGTCCCCCAGCCTGGTGCTGGGGCCGCCACATCCGTCTCGTTCTAGGAAGTCGATTTGGTTTGGTCTCCTTCCTGCCCCTGTCATTTCTCCCTCGAGGAAGCCAGCTCTCTCCCTAACGTGCCAGGCTGTTGAACCCTCCACTCGTGGGATGGTAACATATCAGAGCCAGAAAACGAGCCTCTTAAATCTTGTTAAAAACAGAGATTCCTGGGCTCCACCCAGGACCCATGAATCAGAATCTCCAGGGGCGGGGCCTGGGAATCTGGACTCAAGGGCCTATAAAGTAGGGCAATCACTAGCTCTTTTAACCCTTTCATCTTTCTGTTGAAGAGGCCCAGCCTCAGGAAGCCTGGGGGACTGACAGGCCCTCTCTGGACTCTCACCTGAGCTGTGGCTGCTGCCCCTTCTCAGCCTTGTCCCTACTCTCCCTCCCCATCCCCCAGCCTCAAATCTCTAGAAACCCTGTACAATGGAAGTGGTTGCGAATGGGTGTGCAGAGACCTTCTGGAAATGCAGGCTCTGCTTGCAGACTTCCTGTGTCTCACAATGTTATCTTCAGAATAGGAAACTTTGCCCCATTTTTGCAACGCACATCCTTTGCCTGAGAGTCTGCGGTGGTGCCGGCCAGCCGGGGCGGGTCGCTTCTCAGGCAGAGGCGGGGAGCTGTTCCGACAGCGATGGAGGAAGGACTCTCTCCCTGCTACCCACAAGAACAAACAAACAGACCCTTTTGCAAAAATATTTCATGTTGTTGCACTCATCAGGATTATTTGCTCCTTGAGCCCAGTGGTGGTAAAGATCAAGTCGTTTCTCAGAGATAGGAGCCCCAGCTGTGAGGCCTCACCCTGCTGCCTGTGCTCTGGCAGGTGATTTCTGCTCTCTGAGCCTCAGTTTCCTTTTCTATAAAGGGAGTGGGTTGGGCTGAATGGTCTCTGGCCCTAATATTTAGCAACTCCCCAAGAATCCTTTCAGTTGCCCTCAGTTTCTCTTGGAAATAAATATGATGTTGCTGTTAGTATGTTCCACAACACCCTATAATTTTCAGAGTTTCCACCTCTCCAAGAGTGGCATGCCCCTCTCACCCTCAGCTCCAAGACATTCACATAGCCCACTGGGTGGTGAGTGGGTGGGTGGATTTCCCAGGTGACAGAGTCCATTCTGAATTGGGAGTAGGGAAATGACCCTCAGAACTCGTAAGGAGTGGGGCTTCCCACAAGCTTGAAGTCCGCTACAGGCCCGAGCTAGTGCTCACCTCCTATAGGCCAGCTGGAAAGAATATTTATGCTGTTTCCTTTATTCCCCTCAGACTGGAAATCTCAGGGAGGATGATTTTGGTTTGAGGGAGAAAATATGTGTGTATAGCCCACTAAATAATTTGGAACTGACCAGAAGGAATGATGTTTATAAAAACAAGAGTCTCTCTGATTTCCTTTGACATCTCCGTTAGTTTCTTCTGACTTCAGCCTCCAGCATTTCCCTCGCCACAGGATTAAATTCCTCCAGGAAGCCTGTGGGCACGAGGGGGCTGGAGCTGTGCCAGGGAGACCCAGAGCCGCCAGTCTCCCCGGGGTGCCTCTGTCCTGGCGCTACCCCGAAGCCCGCCAGCCTAAGGGCCCCTGAGGAAGGCAGAGCCCCTCCGACTGGCACTGACCACAAGGTCACTTCACAGGGAGTCAGGCCCAGCCTCCAGGCCACCTTCTCCCTCCACCTTACATTTCCTCGTTTCCGAGGTGCTTGGCACACAGTAGGCATTTAGCGAGCATGAGAGAGGTGCCTCCTAAGCAAACGTTCTTCTCACATGTCTGTGGCTCTTCTGTTGGCCGGACCCCAAACCCACAATGAGTGGTTCTTGAAAACATCCTACCCACTCTTTCCCTTCAGGGAATTTGCTTCCAGGGTTTGAGGGTGGAGCTCCAGCGTGTTCGAGGCCTGGGCAGGGCAGCTGCTGTGGCTGGGTCGGAGTGGTCAAGAGCGGGTGCTCCAGGAAGGTAGAGATGGTCAGACTCTGACGTGAGTGACCTGCTAGGATGTGGTTCTTGGTGGGTCTTTATAAATAAGTGAGTTGGTGTGCCTGTTTTACGGTAAAGGCCATGAGGAGGGGGAGAGGCTTGAACCAAGCGGATGCTCAGATTCCATGTGTGTGGCGAAGGTCCCTTGGATCAAATTGTGGGTCAGCTGCGAAACCCACGGTGTCTGTGGCAGGACGTCTGTCTGGTGGCGGCATGCATGTCGGTGGCCAGCCCCAGCGCTTTTGTTGGTCTTACCTGATAGCACTCTTTGAGGCCCGAGTGAGTTGGCAGGAGAGGGAGAAAACACATCCGCCGGGACACCTGGCTTCCCTGCCTCACAGGAAGAGTCTTCCCCCAGAGACACAGCCAAGAGGTCCCTGCTAGCTTGCGGCAGGCTCCCCTCCTGCGGCTGTTCTGTCACCCAGTGGGGCCTGGTGATCCAGAAGATGCCTGAAATTCCCACGGAGTGGGCACCGGTCTTGGGGGCCTCTGCCGGCCACCTCCAAAACTAGGAGACGGAAGGTGGAGGGAGAATAATCTTCTGGTCTGGAAGCTGGGCCTGACTTCCTGCCCGAGGTCAGTGCCACCTGGAGGGGCTCTGCCTTCCTCAGGGGCCCTTAGGCTGGCGGGCTTCGGGGTAGCGCCAGGACAGGGGCACCCCAGGAAGACTGGCGGCTCTGGGTCTCCTTGGCATGACTCCAGCCCCCACGTGCCCATAGACACAGGCGGTTGCTCCTGACTCGGTGGCCTTGGGGACCTGCCCGGCCGGAACCTGCCATTCCCCCATCAGTGCCGCCTCTCCGACTTGGCAGGCCTTCTCCTCGAGCTGGAGCAGCCCTCAGTGTTTCCAGCTTGGCCCACTGCCCGCCTCTCTGGGGCCTCGCAGTCTGTCCCTCGCAGGCCAGGACCAACACGCCCTCTTCGCTCGATGGTTGGATTCCCAACTCGCCCTTCCTGCCATCTCACACTCCACAAGCTTATCTGTGGGCCTCTCACCTTGCCTATTCCTCCCTGGAGTTGTAAGAGTGACTTTCTTTCTGGGAGAAAACAGGGGGCCTGGCTAATTTGTAAATCACCAGGGAGGCCATAAATGTCCTTGCTTCATCTACTGCAGTTGACACCTGAGGGGACAGTCATGTGGATACGCCCCAGTTGGCTGGGTACCTGGGCCAAATGCCCTAGGAAATGCTGCTGCTTTAAGGTGGGTATGGAGATAAGTGGGTGGCATGTTGGTTGCTGGAGCCAAGGGCTACCACTCTTTCTTGAGTGGCCACGGAAGGGCCTGGAGGCCCTGGGGACAGTGGAGGTTCAGGCCATCCAGGTGGCTTCCTTTCCAGATACCCTGAAAGGGAGCATTGACGACTCAGTGACTCCTCACCAATTGGGGCAAATTGGGTGGGTGATTGGGAAGAATACTGTCTAAGAAACCAAGCTTTGTGATTTGCAAATACCACAGACTGTGATGCTAACTGGCTAATGTTTCCTGTTGGAGGTCATTTGGAGATCTGCTTTAGCGAACAGATAAGAGCGACTTGTAATTGGTATGCCATTTGTTTATACAGTGCTAGTGGGATAAACAGTTCTCCTGAACCTTATTTATATTTTGCATTTGTTTATCAAAACTTTTTTTTAACTTCAACGCAGCTGCTTTTGGAATAATTACAAACTCTGGATCTATGAGTCCTAATTAATAGTACTTTATCGAATGTGTACAATAATTTATCATGGCAGGGCATGTGCTTCACCCAGAAGCCTCAGTGCTTCGGGTGAGGGAAGCCAGAAGTGCCCCTTCCCCCACAGAGCGTCAGCGTTGTGTGAAGGCTTGGGGAGCAAGTCGTTTGTCTTATCAGATCAGAAGCAGGCATTGTGTGGTCTAGATGAACGCATGCAGATTTTCCCCAGGGGTCTGAGTCCCCCAGGCTGGGCCAGCTGGCTCAGGGGACACTCCAGCAGAGGTCTGCACACGATGGGCTGTGTGTGGAGGCAGCGGAAGAAAGAGGGGAGGTGGAGGACCCTTGGCGGCAATTTTCAGCACCAGCAAATGTTCGTCGTTTTTTGTGATCTGATACATTCCTTCTATCTGTTTGGTCCTACACGGGGGCTATGTCTTACCTTCGATGTTCATCCAGCTAACGCTGGCATCAGCCCTTCAGCATTACTTCTGATTAGGAATTAAGATCCTACTTTGCCCAGGGGCGCAGCGCGGATGTCAGGAAAATTGTGCTCTGATTTCACAATTGGATCTCACTGTCATGGGGCGTACGTGCCACTCAGGGTGGGTCTCCTTGGGGCTGTTTGTCCGTGTAAAGGCCTCCCAAAGACCTGACTCACACTATCATCCTTTTCCTTACCGCCCTGCAAGACCCTGAGCGACTTTCATAAACCCGAATTCGGCCGTAGCCTCTGCCGCCCTCCGCTCACCCAGCTGCCTGTCATTTTCTCCATCCAGTGAGGATTAAGTGAGCCATGAAGTGAGAGGCGGCAGCCTCCCCAGGCCAGCCTCAGGATTGCCTCTTGGCTTTGTTGTAAGTGTCTCCCTTTCTGGCTAGTGAGAATTAGCAGAGGGGAGGGTGTACCAGGTACCCCCTTCCTCCACACACCACACACACACAGCAGCCTGCAGGTCAAAGGAGCATATCCCCATCCCACCAACTGCCAGAAATGGAAGTGTGTCGTGGTTTAGGATGATAGTGGCCTGCCAGTTGGATCGATGCTATAGGATGGAGCTGGGAAAGGAGGCTTCTGGGTGTTTGGGTTTTTCTGCTATTATTTTAAACTGGTTGTCAGTGTCCTTTCTTGCAGCTAGGGCCACAAGATAGGGCTGGGATGTTGTGAGATGCTTGATGTAACTGAAAGGGTCTGGGTCCCCCCTAGCCACCCCCCCATGAGGAGGAAGTGGTTAGGTGGCCAGGAATGCAACCTGTGCCTCCCAGATTAATTAATAATTGAGAGCTGGCCCCCAGCCAGGAGAGCTCTGAGAGACACAGTGAACAAAGTGGTTAACTACAGCGGGGGAAGGAAAAGTTTGACTTTGCCTGTGGCTAAAAGGGAAATTCACAATGGCTGTAATTTATGGGCTGAATTACTTGGGATCCTCCTTAGTGGGCCCAACATGGGCATGTGCTCCAGGAATGCAGACAGGCGGCCTGCAGTGCCCATGGGGAGGGAGGAGGAAGGAGTGGGGGGCACATGGCAGGCGCCAGCCTCCGTGGAGGAGGTGCGAGTCACACCCATGGGAGAGCCGCTGCACTGACTGCCTGTTGGAACTAGGGACAGGCTACCCGGGCACACTCTGCAAGGAGGAATGGAAGGGACAGTGGCTGTGGAGTCTGGCTGCCCTGGGTTTAAATTCTGCCCAGTTGGCTGTGTGACCTTGGGGAAGGAGCTTAATCTCCCTGAACCTTCATTTCCTCCTCTGTAAAATGATACCTGCCTCCCAGGATTGTCCTCAGGGTTAAAGGAGATGGGGTGTGTGGGTAGTTGGTGTTCAGCGGCAGCTGGATTTCCATGGGATGACTGGCAAGGGCGGCTGCAGCCGCTCTAACAGGGTCATTACTTAGTGACCTCTGCTAATGTTTGCTAGGCCCACACATTCCAGGTGTATGTTGCTTTCTAGGTAGACTTGTTCAACCCGAGATTCTTCAGCCCGCCCCCCCCCCCCCCCCCCCCCCGCCCCAAGAGCCCTTTAGACTTTCCCTTGAGTCAGGAAAGACGCCCCTTTCCCCCTGTCACACAGGGCCCTGTGGCTGCAGCGGCCCTACAGAAGGGGGCGCAACTCTAGAAGGCGCTTGGGCTTTGCCGTCAGTTGGGTTCTCCCTGGGCCCTTGTCTTTTCTAGAAGAAATCAAGGATTATGAACCAGATCATGGAGAACAAGCCATATGCCCCTCGTGGCCAGAAAGTTGGCCTGGGGGATAGAAGACCAACGAGAAGCACAACTGGCCATGGTGACTGCCGCTCTCATGTTATTGCTGCAGGACTCGAGTCATGCAGTGTGTGCCCCAGACGCAGGCTAAAGAGTTACTTTGAGGGATGTGAGACTCTTCCTGAGGTGATGGCTCATCTTCCCAAGATGCTCGGGGGGAGGCGGTGCCGGTACAGGGGCGGGCACCTTCTACCTCAGGAGACGTGGGTGAGCCCTGCTCTTGCTTTCTCGTTACCCCTGCGGGCCTCAGCGCGGTCAGCCAACCTCTCTGGGCTTTTATGTGCGGTAACCTAGAGCAGGGTTATTTACTAATGGACGTGGGGGATTAGAAATCCTCTACTGTTAAAAATGGCCTCCCGCCATCACCATTGATGGGGGTCGGGCCATCTTCTTGGCTTGGGCTGGAGGGGCTGTGGGAACCAGGCTTGGCCTCCTACTGCTTTGGAAACCATTCTTGGACTAGGGATTGAAGCATGGGGCCCAGGTCTGTGGGGCTGTGTCCACCTGTTAGCCTGATGGAACTGACAACTGGCTCCCTCCTCTGCACCTCCCTCCCCAAATCAAACAAGCCATCCCTTGTCAGGCATCCTGGAACTTGGGCGAGGATGGCACTGAGCAGCGTCAGCCGCTTCCACTGTGCACAGTAGCACAGCCACAACCAGGAGACCGGGTCACAGGGGTGAGCCTCTGCCAAGTCTGTGGGTCATTTTGCAACAGTTTTGCAGGGAACATTTAAATCTCATGTTACTACATTCTTTACAGCAAATATTAGTATTTAATTGTGGCTTAATGATCTCTCCAGTCAATATTAGCTTTTTGGTCATTATAAAGTACTCCTGGGTGTTCAAGAAATATATGAGAATGATCTAGGCAACCCCTACTTTAAAAGAACCCAGTGTGGAGGACTCCACATTCACTAGCGAGGCATGGATTACATACTTTTGTGTTATAAAAGGATATTTTAAAGGAAATGATTTAATGCAAGGATTATTTTCAAATTAAATGCCCTGACCTCTGGGACTTTAATTTGGGAGTGTTTATCCCAAAGTGCCTCTTTAACGTAAATAAGGCAGGGGTATGTGACTTGCAAAGGTCACATGATGCTGTCTCTTTGGTAAATAACAACAGGTTGGTGTGAGATGAGGCTTTTTTCTGAGAGCCTTGTGAACAAGAACGAGAAAGCTACCACCACGGCAGTCTTTGGCCTTTCCACTCAGCGCCATGCTCCCTGTTCCTTTCACCCACGTAGACTTAGCGATCCAGAGAAGTTCAATCCACCCCCATTGCCAGCTGAGATGACTGTAGGCTTTAGGTGACTTGACCGATTGATTGATTGATTGATTGATTTTTGAGCCACTGAAGCAAGCCTTGCACTCAGTGAGCTCATGTAGTGTTCCATTGGCCAGGTTGCACCGTGAGGCTCAGCAAGTAGGGGCTTCGCTTCTCCGTCCCTGCCTCAGTGTCCTGGCCTCTGAGTGGCAGTGGTGTCATCTGCTGGGTGGCAGCAGTGCTGCTGCTGTGCCTTTTTCAGACACAGGGATTTCTCAGCTGCCCTGCCAGCTCTTGACTGTAACATTCCCTCAGCACCCCATTGTTGAGAGCACCCTTGTCAGGCGGCACAGCACCAGGTCCCGGGGAGGAGGGGCAGAGAGGAGTGCAGCCTAATCTCTCAGGCTAGCCTGGTCACAGGTGGGCGGGGCGGAGCACACCCCCTCCAACATGGCAGCATTACTGAGGGTATCATGGGAGGGGATTCAGACCCTGGGACTGGGTGGGGAAGGCTTTTCAAAGGAGGTGACATCGGGGTCTTGCCAGTTGAGCAAGACTCTGGAAACATTGGAGCACAGGGGAGGAGCCTCATATTCCTTGAGTGCCAGTTCCTGTTTCAGGTCCTTTACTAATCCCTCCCTCCGCTCTGAGTGAGGTATGAAGCCAGAGGAAACCAGCGCTGAGCAGGGCCGGCTTCACAGGCGTGCCGCATGTGCCTCTCAGACCCATGCTCAGAGGGGCCTCTGCTTAGTTCAGGGCTCTGCTCTCACCATTGGAGTTCTGCATAGTTCTGGAACAAGGAGCCCTGTTGCCGTGGCCCCCCACATTAGTAGCTGGTCCTGGCACTCAGAAGTGTCGTGGCTTGCCCGTAGTAACAGAGCTGGTAGGGTTTGTACCAGTTCACCTTTCTGCTGCTTGTGGTCTCGGGGAGCTTTACAGATCACCAGAGAGTGGGATGGACAAAGTACACACAGAGTGGGGGATTAAAGGCACAGGGAGCCCAGGGACTCCAAGAGGGTGAGGCCAGGGATTTGAGAGGCCCAGGCTGTGGGGGCCCTCCGGTCATCCCCTGGGACGTTTGTGCACTAGGGTGGTGGGTTCTTGCCCTTTAGAGCTGACGCAGGCTGATGGAGGGCCCTGTGAAGCACTCTGCTTTTATGGCTTTATCATGGGCCCAAAGGGAAGTCTGAGGCAGGACGTTTGCTAATAAAACTCAAGTTGTGTTTGGAAAATAAAAGAAAAGTGCAGGTTCCTAATTCTGGGAACCTGCAGGGCAGGAATGTTCCCTGAAGCACAACACTGCCACCTGCCACAGACCTGCATCCGTGTCCCTCTGATGTGTGCCCGGACTGTCCCCACCCGAACCCCCAAAGGGCCGAGTTTGTTCTCTGTGGACTTGGAGTCAATGGTGAAGTCAGAGTTGGGTTGAATCGGTGAATTTTGGCACTGAAAGCCTAAGATGAAAACCAGACCCAGCTAAGAACCCAGAACAAGCGAGGAATTCGGCGGTGAGCCCTGTACACCCTGTGGGCAGGGAGGATCTGGGGCCCCTCCCTCCTCACAATTGCTGCTCCCTCTTTGCTGGGGACCAAGGTACCGGCTTTATTGTCTCACACCGATAGTGTTATTCCAAATCTTTCCAGGGCTTACTCAACCAGCCAGGCTTCCCCACTTCTGGGGCGGGGCTCGGGGGTGGTTCTCCACGTAAGAAAACAAACAAACATACTGAGTCTGACTTTGTGATAAAACAAAAGAGGACTTGGAATGGGAGCAAAGTTCAGAGCTTTCTGTCTGAAACTGGTTCCTTCTCAAAAATGTGGGCTGATTTTATAAGCTGCTCATCGCTGTCTCTTCCCTCAGAGATACTCGTCACCTTGCTTCCCTCCCAGGGCACTGGAACCAGAATTCTCCCCCAACTCTGCTCCCTACCAGGGGTTTCCCTGCCCCCAGCAGAGCTCCTGGTGTGGGGTCTGACCAGTCAGCTCTGCTGGGGGACAGCAGCCTGACGCGGCCTCAGGGTGGCTCTCAGCAGCCAACGCTGCCTGCAGAGTTAAGCTGGAAGCACCGAGGCCTGGGAAGCAAAGGCACTACTCCCCGGGCCCAAGGAACCTGGGACAGTCCTGCCAGGGCACCAGGGCAAGGTGGATGCTGACAGAAGCAGGACCCCAGACCTCTTCCTCTGGCGGGTCTCCCTGCCCCCCAAGAGTAGCAGGTCCTGAGGAAACTGCAAGAGATGCTGGAAGGTCTTTGTGTTGGGGCCTGGGCTAAAGCTTGTTTTATGTCAGGTGGCAGGAGTTCATCTTTTCAGAATTTGTTTGAATACTGCACATGATAAAAGAAGGGAAACCTTACCCACCTCAACCCAGGCTGCCACTTTGTTCCCCTGGAGGCACGGGGCTGAGAGGTCAGGGTCAGGGCACCAAGGCTCAAAGAAAGGCCTTCCTGCAGGGCTCGGGAAGGCCCCTCTGGGTGCCCACTGACTATCCCTTATATGTGTATCCCACCTAAACCCCTCTGGGCTGGGGGCTCTGCAGACTCCCCAAAATAGCAGAGGGAGCACAATGAGCCTGGTGGGGAGAGGGTGGGCTCAGAGTCAGGCCAGCCTGTGGGGGTTCCCACACTGCACTGCTGCTGGCCTCCGACTTGGGGTCTGTCCTCAGAATGGGGGTGATCCCACCTCTGGGATCAGAGAGTTCAGAAGGGAGAACCAATGAAGAACACAGAGCACCCAGCACCTCCCACCCTCCAGCAACTCAGCCAGGATTAGCAGCCCTGTCCCAAGATCACAGCATTGCCAGTCAAGGACCACTTTCAATGCCAATTCTTTAGAGAGCCTCCGTGTGCCGGCATGGAGTGGACATAGCTGGGTTATCGTCCTTGTGCCCTTACCCTGCAGCCCTCCAGAGCTTTGAACCCACAGGTAGCATCCACGGGAGTAATGCAGAGTTCCCAGTCTCTAAGCCTAGAGAGACATGAGTTCAAATTCCAGCTTTGCAACCTCCTCGGTGAGGACTGTGGATATGCTACGTGACTTTCAGGCCTCAGCTCCTTCACCTTAAAATGGGAATGACAGAGGATTAATAAATAGTATGTTGATATGTTGCATTTAAAGTGCTTCATACTCTGCCTGGTATTTGGTAAAGTTCATTGTGTGGGCTGGTTTATTATCATTATTATTACTATCATTATTACTATTATTACTGTTAGCTGGTTTGTTTTATTATCACTACTACCACTACTACTTTAAGATTCCCCTTGGTTCTCAACTCCTATGGCACATCTTATGTTTGCAGGTACTACTACCTAATAGGAAAACCCTCGTGAAACTATAGAGGCTGAATCAATCTAGTAAATAATTTATACAAATAGTATATAGAGGTAAGACTGTACGAAGGTTTCAATATTACTAAAAATAATAGTAGCTGTTACCCTTGGAGTGCTTATTTTGAGCCAGGCATTACTAGACACACTTGAAATTAATCCCAGCAGCCCTATAAGGTAGTACCGATTGCACCCCCATTTTACAGATTAGGAAACTGAGGCCCAGGGAGGGGGTGAAGTCAGTTGAGCAAGATTTCACAGCAGGTGGGTGGCAGAGCTGAGGTTTGTATGTGGGCAGTTTTGCTCCTGGGCCCATGCTGCTAATCCAGCCACGTGCAGGAGACAATCGATCGGTCCTAGCCGAATGGCTAATTCTGCTGTGACCTTGGGAAGTCACTTTACCTCTGAGCCTCAGTTTTTGTATGTGCAGAATGGTGAATGTTGGCCACATGTGCTGTGTCTTTCCTGGCCTCCCTTCTCTGCCTGCTGTCATTCTCCTTTTGCACTTGTTTACTCTCTGGCTTGGGATAAGCTCCGCTACCAGCAGGTCTGCGGCTGGCCATCTGTCTGGTAAGCACAGTCCTTAGACCCAGGTGACCAGCAGCTGAAAGAGTCCCCAAGATGGACCTTGTGCAGGCGGCAAGGGTGGCTAGACTGCCCATGATGTAATGACCGATTAGGAACTTCCTCTTGGAAGCTTGGCTTCCTCTAGGAGCCAAAGGTGCTGGCGCTGAGGTAGGGGGTTGGGGTGGGGAGGGGTGGGTGGGAGCAAATAAGAGGAAACCCCTGTCAGCTGGGCCCTACTTTTGGAAAGAGTTCAGCAGAAAGGCTTGGTCCAAGCTATTGACCATTAACATGGCCCGTGCCCATTCCTGCTCTGCTTTCACTGCCTGAGCCCAGTGGATAAAGGCTGGTTGCCCCCTCCCTCAACAAAGAAAAAAAAAGAGCCTTTAATTAATGCTGCATCTCTGGACTTGCTGCAAAACCTGAAGCCATTTCTGCAGCTTAAAATGACAAAGGAAGGTTAAGTGGAAACTCCTTTTCTCCCCTTAAGTTTGATAACAAAGACTACTTATCTAATGGGCAAACAAGGCTTTTAAGGGGGTGTTAGGTTAACCAGATGCAGGGCCATGTAATTATTCCCAGGTCTGGGAGCCGCAGATGAAAAAGCTGCCGGTTGGACTGGAACTTGAAGCCACAGGCATGACATGGGACAGAAGAAAGGCGTTTTCCAGGGGGTCCGGAGGCCCCAGCATGGCTGATGAAAAGGGGATTGGAAAAGCCAGCCCTGGGCTCCTGTAGCTCTGCCACCGACTTGCTGGATGACCCAGGGCAAGTCACTTAACCTCTCTGGGCCTGTCTCTGAGAGTCTCCCTTCCCACCTCTTGGTAGGGTCTGAGTCTGCCCTTGCTTCCTGCTCATTGAGGTATGACTGGGCTGACCCTTTCCATCCAGCCCTGGGAGAGGCGGGGAGGCTGCCGTGGCCCAAGTTGTATGTGAAGTAGCAGCAAAGGCTTTGAACACAGAGGATCCTGGGGTGGAGGGGCAGCCAGGACCCTGGGGACCAGGAGGACTCTGACTGGCCTCCTGCAAATGCTCTGGGCCTTTTTGTCCAGCTCCCTTAGAGTCTGAGGGATTCAGAGACTTTTGGTCTGGGCACATCTTAGGCTCCCCCCACAGCACAGCCGAGTCCAGGGTGGTGTGGCCACGTGGACGGGGGAATGCACAAGGAAAACAAGCTACACTGCGTGTCCTCGGGCTTTTGGAGCGTGCAGCCCACGGGGGAGCAACGGGAACGCTGCTGCCCTTTGTTTTGACAGAAAATTGCTGATTCGAAGAAGCTAAAGGATTTCTTGGGATTTCGGCCCTCCCTGCCTTCCCCAGACTGTGGTTGGCCCCTTGGTACCCCAGCACCCCCCAAAAAATTACATGTTGGGCTTGCAGCAGCCTCCCTGGGTGGAGGGGCCAAGAGGAAAGACTGCCAACTATTGGAGGGGCTGCTCCAGTTCAGGGGAGAGGGGAGGGCCTATTGTGGGCCTGTCTCCTCCAGCCCACTCCAGGCATTCACCTCCCTCTGGTGGCAGGAATGTGGGCACCACCAGGAAGCCGGGCCACCCCTACCCGGTCTGGAAACACAGGGGTTGTCCCCTGGGCCACCACAGAGCCCTGCAGAGGCCACTTCAGGACTGGAGCTGGCCTGGAAGCACAGTCCTGTTTTTTTAATTTTAATTCTTCCAGGGCCTCATGTTTACAGTGAAATCCACGGCTGTTAAGTGTGTATAGGTCAGGATTTTTTACAGTGTGTGCACCTGAGTTCCCCATTGTACCAGTCCAGACGTCAGACACTTGCACTCCTTCCCTGTCCTCCCCTCTCCACGGAGGTATCCCTGTTCTGACTTCCGTCACCGTAGAGTAGCGTTATCCGTTTGAGAGTTTCATGTAAGTGTAAACAAGCAGCACCTTCCCTGGGTGCACGTTGTTGTATGTTTCAGTAGTTTGTCCCTTTTTATTGGTGAGTAGCGTTCCGTTGTATGGATGTACCTTTTTACATTCCATATTATTTTGTATTTGTTTCAGGTGTACAGCACAGTGGTTGGACAGTCATACACTTCACAAAGTGGTCCCTTGATATTTCAGGTGCCCACCTGGCACCATGGTTACTACAGTATTATTGACTATATTCCCTATGCTGTACTTTACATCCGTGACTATTTTGTAACTACCCGTTTGTACTTCTTAATCCCTTCACCTTTCCCCCACCCCGTCCTCCTAACCCCTCTCCCCTCTGACACCCATCAGTCTGATCTCCGTATCTATGTGTCTGTTTCTTTTTTGTTTGTTTGTTTTCTTTATATTCCACATATAAGTGAAATCATATGGTATTTGTCTTTGTCTGACTCATTTCCCTTAGCATAATACCCTCTGGGTCCATTCATGCTGTTGCAAATGGTAAAGATTTCATTCTTTTTTATGAGCATTGTTACATTGTATATATGTGTCACAACTTTGTATCCACTCATCTGTTGGGTATCTTGTCTATTGTAGATAAGGCTGCAATTAACACAGGGGTGGATGTATTCTTTTGAATTAGTGTTTCAGATTTTTTCCGGTATATACCCAGAAGTGGAGTCACTGGGTCATACAGCAGCTTCAATTTTATTTATTTGAGGGAACTCCATACTGTTTACCATAGTGGCTGCACCAGTCTGGATTCCCATCAAGAGTGCACAGGGGCTCCCATTTCTCCACATCCCTGCAATACTTGTTTGTTGATTTATAGATGATGGCCATTCTGACAGGTGTGAGGTGATACCTCCTTGTGGTTTTAATTTGCATTTCTCTGATGGCTAGTGATGTTGAGAATCTTTTCATATGTCTATTGGCTTTCTGTATGTTCTCTTTGGAGAAGCATCTATTCGGGTCCTCTGCCCATTTTTAATTGTATCATTTGGGTTTTTTGGTGGTGAGTTATATGAGTTCTTTATAAATTTTAGATATTAACCCCTTATCTGATATATTAGTGAGAAATACCTTCTTCCATTCAGTAGGTTGTCTTTTCGTGTTGTTAATGGTTTCCTTTATTGTGCAAGCCTTTCAATTTATTGTAGTCCCTTTATGTTTTTCTTTTGTTTCCCTTACCCAAGGAGCTATATTAGAAAAAAATATTGCTAAGAGAAATGTCAGAGATTTTACTGCGTATATTTTCTTCTAGGAGTTTTATGGTTTCGAGTTGTACATTTAAGTCTTTAATCCATTTTGAGTTTATTCTTGTATATAGTATAAAAAGGTGGTCTAGCTTCATTTGTGTGTGTGTATCTGTTCAATTTTCCCAGCACCACTTATTGAAGAGACTGCCTTTACCCCATCGTCCGTTCTTGCCTCTTTGTCAAATATTAATTGACCATATATGTAGGTGTGGGTTTATTTCTGGGCTCTCTCTTCTGTTGCATTGATCTAGGTATCTTTTTTTTATGCCAGGGATATACCTTATTTTTGTTTATTCATTACCTTAGACCATTTGGGCTACTCTAACAAAATACCATAGGCTGGGTGGCTTAAGCAATACATTTACTTCTCATGGTTCTGGAGGCTGGAAAAGCCGAGATCAAGGTGCCAGCAGATTGGGTGTCTAACGAGAGCCCTTTCTAATTCATGGATGGTGTCTCCCTGCGGTTGCTCCGTGCTGGAAGGGTTAGAGAGCTCCCGGGGTCTCTTCCACAAGGGCACTAATCCCATCCACGAGGGCTCTGTCCTCAGGACCTCCCAAAGGCCCACCTCACCAAATGCCGTCACAGTAGGGTTTAGGGTTCTCACATGAATTTGAAGGGGACACAAACATTCAGTCTATGACATCTGATCTCATGTTGGACATCTGGGCAGTTTTCCAAGCTTGGGTGATGAGGAGTAGAGGGACTGTGAATGTGCACTAAATCGCAGGAATTTAGAGCTGGGCGTTTCGATGGGAAGACTGAGGCCGGGAGAAGGGAGGTGAGCTGCTTGATTAGAGCCAGGAGGCAGGACACCTGACTCCAGGACTCCTGCCAGATCAGCGCCAGACTGCCTCTCCTCTCCTCTCCTCCTCCCCCCTCCTCCTCTCCCCGGAGCCACCCCAGCAGAGACCTGGGAACTAGGCCAGGCCCCGAGCAGGGGGTAGTAAGCAGGAGTTTCGGTCAGAGCGCGGTCATCTTTGATGTTGTTCACTCGGGTCTGTCTCCCCAGCATTTATTTGCAATTAAGGAGCTGGTTCCTAATTAGGCTGATGGCGGGACCACAGCCTTGAAACCATGAGAAGAAAAAGATCTGCGAGAGACTGGCCCTGTACCCGGAGTGCAGCTCGGGCTGCAGACGAGAGGTGTGGTGGGTGGAATGGGGCTCTGCAACTGTGGGAAGTGCAGAGGGGACCCCGGGCTTGGGGACCTGCCCTCTCCTTCGCATGCAGCATGTCAGCTAGTGTCGGGCACTTCACATGTGTGGGGAGTGAAATAGTGCCACAGCAGTACTCGTCCCTGTCGTAAACATTCAGTTAGTTATTCGTGGCTTCATTCGTTGGCTTACTGAATACCTTTTTCGCCTCAGGTACCGGGCTAGCAGCTAAACATATGTGAAGTCCTTTATAGTTTGTTAAGGGCCATGCACTGTCCTATTATAACTTCTCATGGCAGTGACCCTGGGTCATGACCCCCAACACCCCTAGGGAGCCCTGGTCTCTGAAGGGTCAGGCCAATGCTGGGACCAATAAACAGACAGCTGCTGCTTTCTGCACCTAATTGATCTGCTGCAGGGAGTTTCCAGAAAACCCAGAGATAAACTATGTGAGTGGGGCACTCAGTTACAAATAAGCCAATTTTCCAAACGGGGAGACTGAGGCTTGGAGACATTCATCAACTTGTCCACAGCCACACATTTAGTCAGTGGTGACAGTCATAGGTCTGTCTCAATTCTGAAACCTTTATTTAGATCATGAGATAAGCATTAGGTTAGAAATCTGGGTTCTCAAGTTCTGGTCCCTGTTCTGCCACACAGTGCTGTATGTCCTTGGATGAGTCACCCTGTACCCCAGGGGTACATCTTTCGGGCACAGGGACATTGGACCCAATCAGTGGTTCACATAGGCCAGTCTCAGGACTGAGTTTTCATTGGTCCATGATGAAGGAAATAAGAAAATTTCTTACAGTCTAACCCTGGCTGGTGTGGCTCAGTGGTTGAGTGCCGGCCTGCAGATTAAAGGGTTACTGGTTCGATTCCCAGTCTAGGGCACCTGTCTGGGCTGCAGGCCAGGCCCCCAGTAGCACGTGAGAGGCAACCACACATTGATGTTTCTCTCCCTCTCATTCTCTCTCCCTCCCCCTCTCTAAAAAATAAGTAAAAGAAGATTTCTTATAATCTAAATGTAGTGATTTTCAACCTTTTTCATCTTGCAGCACACATAAACTAATTACCAAAATTCTGCGGCACACCAAAAAATAAAATCTTTTGTCAATCTGAGAAAAACGTATGTATAATTTTGATTGGTTTACCAAAAAAAAGTAATTACCCTTTTTGCTCCAAAGTGACTTAAAAAAAATCAGGTGCCTATACTTGTATATAATGATTTCTGTTACCAAGAGTTAAGGAACCAGATGCAGCCTTATTACGCGACGTGACCAGTAAGATGCGGCTGTATTACATGACCTAGACACAGGACCCAGCGGAAATGACACCATCGAGTGTGGCTGGGGGGGCACACGAATGTCTCACACGAGACGGACAGCAATTTGAACATTTCGCCTAAAATGTCATACGGCGCGCTCGAGTGTGATTTTGTTGTGTTACACAATTACGTGCTCATGATTCTGTAATAAAAGATCTGTATGTAACAAAAAGGGGGCGCTATTTGTGCCAGACTCTGTATTTGCTGTTCGAGACAGGGCCCTCGCACCAGACAGCTGTTGTTGTATTGGCTGCTGTCATACTTTCAGTTGACAGGCTAAGGGAAGAGAGCTCAGTGCCCCAGCCTAAATAACCAGGTCTTGCGTGTTTTAAAAATGCGTGTGGCACACTGGTTGAGCATTGCTGATCTAAACGTGTTAACTTTAAATCTGATTTCTTTTACTATCAAATTATACCTTCTGTAATTTTGCTAGTATTAATCTGCACACTCTTTTGTGCCAGTGATAGTAGATGGTCTTGGGGATTTAATGTCACAACAAAATGAAACAGCGGTGGCCCTGTGACGCTCCCAGCCCCTGTGTCAAACAGCGCATCAGTCTGTGGAAGCCCAGAGTGTTGGGGTCCCTGAGATGCTGCCAGGGGGCCTCTCAGGCTATGGAGCTCTGAGACCCCAAGGTCACCATGTTCTGGGGGTGTGAAGGCTTGCCTGCTAGCTTGTTCTTGGATCAGACCTGAGACCTGAGTCCTCGCCCACCATCCCCTTGGGCCTGAGGCCGTCAGCCCCACCTGCTGGGCAAGATTCCGATGGGGGTGGGGGTGAGGACAGTGTGCCAGCACTGGAGATATATTTTAATTCCTTCCTCCTTCCCTTTTAGTGCATAGCAGGAGCACCCCAGGGATATAAGCAATCTTGGGACAGACACAGAGCAGACTGAGACCCACCCTTTCCTATTTGAGGGTCTAGCCTACCCAGGGGCACTGACCAACAGCACAGGCACCTGCTCAGGCCAAGGGAGGGACTGTGTTTAAGCCTGTAACTGCTACAGGAGGGAGTGGTCAGTGAGGGCTTTTCCGAGGCGGCCATCCATCTCCTGGAATTTGGAAGACTTGGCCAGGAGCCCAGGCCTGATGAGGTGTTACCGAGTCTGCTCAACCAAAGAAGCTGCAGGAGGTGAGGCCTGGCCCAGGCCATGTCCTTGAGCCAGACAGCTGGGGCAGGCTGAGCCCTAGGGCAGCTCTGTCCCCAAACACAGAGCTACCATTCCTGTGAGGGGCACTGGGATAAGGCCAGGGACACAGTTCTTGAATGGGGTGGTGGTGTAGATGATGAGGGGGCATTTGGCTTGGCCAGTGGGAGGAGAGGGACAGGAAGTTTCACCTGGTCGTGGATTGAAAGCCTTATGGGAGCTGGGAGAGAGGAAGTAACCCTTACCCCCCCTCCAGTCCCATTACCCTTACCACCCCGCCCCAAACACACACTCTCCCTGACTGTGAAACTGTTTCTTTCCCTTTTACCACGAGGAGGCTGATTCTGAGCCCTGTCTGTGAAATGGGGATAGCAGTAACCAACCCCTCACTTGATGACACTCTGCAGGGAGTCCTTGAGGAGTGAAGGCCCTGTGTTTGCGGGGTGGGGGTGACTCACAGGCTTGTGGGTAAGCACCTCTAGGACCTATAGACTATGAAAGCAGTCGTGGTTACAGATAGGGAAACTGTTGGGGAAGGGGAGGGCCTTGCTCAGTGCATGGGTTTAAGGGGGGCCTGCACTCCCCTCTAGAGGATGCCTGGCACTGATGCTGGCTACAGCACTCAGTAGTGTATGCCCTTGACCAGTTAGGGCACGTCCCTGGGCCTCAGTTTCTGCACCTGTGAAATGCGGTGATAACAGAGATGAACCACCGCTGTTGTGAAGAAGGTTTCCTGGCTCGTGGAAAGCACTCAGGGATGCCTGTTGCCTGTCCTGTTGCCCAGTGTTCTCCAGGCATAGCTTCATTGCTTCCTCCCCTCTCTTCTGAGAGCACCATAGGAATTCTCTTTCCTTGGTGAGAAGGTTGGTGCTGAAGGTTTATGGCCAAGCTGGGGTGGTGCTTGGGAACGCCTAACCAGTGCCAGGTGGATGGATGGCTTGGGTATTCCTGGCTGCCCACCCGCTGGGATTGGCCTGGTGTCCGCAGCTTGGTCACCTATCACAGGATAGAGTTGTCTCTCTGCCCACTGGCTAAGGGGCAGGTCAATGAGGGCAGGGGTAGGGCCAGTCAGCTAGAACCATGAGGGCCGTGGATGGACACTAAGGCAAAATGACACCTCTGCAGGAGCTGGCCTGGGGACCTGTGGCTGGGACCTGAAGCCAGACATAGGGTGAGGGCACACCCTTTGGAGTGGTGCCCAGTCCAAGGCCATAGCAGAGCTGGCAGCCTACAGGAGAGGCCCCTCAGGCAGACAGTTTCCTGTGAGGTAGCTAGGCGGGCCCCCCAGCATGGAAGAGGATGCTGTCTGGGGGCCTCTCACCCTGCTGCTCTGGGGCTCCTAGGTGGGGCTGAGCCGACAGGCAGAGCTGACCTCACTCAGGCTCCTGAATGGAGTTGGCAGTGTTTTCCGCCCTCAGGTCTCGTTGGACTTCAATCAGTGTCTTTTGGAGAACAGGAGCCATGGAGTACCTTGCTGTGTATGCACTCATGGGGCCTCCAGCAGAATTCTCCCTCTGTACAAAAGCGCCAGCGAGGGCCTGTGTGGGACCTCGTCACCTGGCTAGGCAGGCACGGGTGCGCACCTGCTTCTCAGAGCTGTGTGCTCAAGGGAAAGAGCAGGCGTTTCAGGGCTCTAGAATCTGAGAAGCTGCCCACACAGGAGAGCAGTGGGCATGGGGCTGCCACCGACTCCCCACCCTGAATAACACCCCGCGCCCTGTGCTTGCCCCACAGACGCCAGCATGTCTCCGGATGCCACCAAGCCGAGCCACTGGTGCAGCGTGGCATACTGGGAGCACCGGACGCGTGTGGGCCGCCTCTACGCGGTGTACGACCAGGCCGTCAGCATCTTCTACGACCTACCTCAGGGCAGCGGCTTCTGCCTGGGCCAGCTCAACCTGGAACAGCGCAGCGAGTCGGTGCGGCGGACGCGCAGCAAGATTGGCTTCGGCATCCTGCTCAGCAAGGAGCCTGACGGCGTCTGGGCCTACAATCGTGGCGAGCACCCCATCTTCGTCAACTCCCCGACGCTGGATGCGCCCGGCAGCCGCGCCCTCGTCGTGCGCAAGGTGCCACCTGGCTACTCCATCAAGGTGTTCGACTTCGAGCGCTCTGGCCTGCTCCAGCAGGGGCCTGAGCCCGACGCTGCCGATGGCCCCTATGATCCCAACAGCGTCCGTATCAGCTTCGCTAAGGGCTGGGGCCCCTGCTACTCCCGGCAGTTCATCACCTCCTGTCCCTGCTGGCTGGAGATCCTGCTCAACAACCACAGATAGCGGCAGCCACCCAGGCAGCGGTCCTCCATCTGCCCCCGCCCCCACCCCCCCGACCCCACCCCCGGCCAGGGGGGGGCAGTGCCCAGAGACACAGCCCCCGTGGACAAAGCCCCAAATATCATCTACCTAGATTTAATATAAAGTTTTATATATTATATGGAAATATATATTATACTTGTAATTATGGAGTCATTTTTACAATGTAATTATTTATGTATGGTGCAATGTGTGTATATGGACAAAACAAGAAAGACGCACTTTGGCTTATAATTCTTTCAATACAGATATATTTTCTTTCTTTTCCTCCTCCCTCTTCTTTATTTTTTTTTTTTTTAAAGAAAATGATACAGCAGAGCTAGGTGGAGAAGCCTGGGTTTGGTGTATGGTTTTTGAAATATTAATGCCCAGACAAAAAGCTAATACCAGTCACTCGTTGATAATAAAGTATTCGCATTATAGTTTCTTTCTTAAAACTGTCTTCTTTTTAACAAAGAGGGACATGCAGGGTAGCCCATCAGACATCCTGAAACTTGACCAAGTCCTTTACCAGACAAAGAGCCGAGGGAGTGAATTGAAATGGGCGGAAAGACATACATTTACTCTTAAGGCCACAGGAGGTTCTGTTGTTCCTTCTTGCCCACAGCCGTAGTGTGTCCACAGGAAAAGTGGACAGTGCGTGGGCCGTCCATCTCAGTCTGGTGGGGGAGACTCACACTCTGGCCCGGAGGAACTCTCAGTCTGCTGGTGGAGACTCGGGTTCGTGCCTCCCATGTCTGAGCTGGGCACAAGCTAGAAGAAAACACTGACCCTCACCACTCTGGGGAAATGGCCTGAGGGAGAAAACCTGAGATGGTGAACTTTAGGCTCGCTCACCACCAGGTAGAGCCCACTTGAGCCTTGGGGGGAAGCTCCTCTAGGACCTCACCAAGCTACCCTCCCACCCACCTCTACTCTAGCTCAGAATCTGCCCATCGGGGGCTGCATTCATGAATTCTGCAAAGGCAGGTAGTTTATTTTTACTCTGCAAGGGAAAAGTTGAGGTTCTGGAAGGGTAAGTGGCCAGCTCACAAGACAGATCTAGGTTAGAAGTCACATCTAATCACAGGACCAGAGCCACATTAAATCAGTGTTCTCTCTTGAAGAAAACTCCAAGAAGAAAGCCTCCTTGGCCAAATAATGAAAGGGAACATTACATTATATCTTTCTTGGAGATTTGCATCAGCATAGTAAATGTCCTGAGAAGTCTGTGGATTATCTATTGCTGCATAATAAATTATCCTAAAGCTCAGCAGCTTGAAACAACTAACATCTATCTCACAGTTTCTGCATTCAGGAATGTGGGAGCAGCTTAGCTGGGTGGTTCTGGTTCAGGGTTTCATGAGTTTGCAGTCAAGCCGTCTGCCAGGGCTGCCGTCATCTGAGCTTAAGAGAGGCTGCAAGACCCATGTCCAAGCTCACTCCTGGGGCTGTTGGCCCGAGGCCTCAGTTCTTGCCGTAGAGGTCTCTCCATGCAGCCACTCATGAAATGGTTTCCCCTGGAGCACACGATCCAAAAGAGACCCAGAGTGAAGCTCACCTCTTAAGACCTTACCCCGGAAGTGACGTGCCATCACTTCTGCCAGGTAGAACCCACTTGCTCACATGAACCATTCTTGCTACAACGTGTGAGGGACTACACCAGAGTGTGACTGCCAGGAGGTGTGGATCACAGCCACCAAGGCCAAGAAATCTATCGTTTCACTTTGTTTCCTGAAGTTATTTGCCATAGACTCCATTCCTGTTAATCCTTTCCCCATACCAAGGCACACTGGTGCCTCTGGGCTGTTTGGTCACTGCTGCCTGCTGGGCGTGCCAGAGCGCCCCACACTGTGCCCTGAAGGTGTGCGTCCGGGATGCCTGCCTCACTGGTGTGTTCTGGGCGTGGGGTCCACGTGGAGGCTCAGCTAGCAGGGTGCTCAGGCCAGACGGACTAAGGAGCCAGTTCTGTGGGAGTGTCGAGGAGAGGGCTCAGGATGACTCCCCGGAAGACTCGGGGCTTTGACTCTGATCCTCCCTGGAGAGAGGAGTGGCCAGTTGACACACTAGGAGCGAAGGGGCAATGTCATAGGGGTGGCAGGAGCTGGGAGGTGTCCCGCTGTGTGGAGGAGACAGGAGAGGGGAGTCTGAGTTCAAACCCAAGCTCTGCCACTTGCAGGGGTGCCCAACCTTTTGGTGTCTATGGGCCACACTGGGAGAAGAAGAGCTGTCTTGGGCCACACATTAAATGCACTGTGACATGTAATCACAAAAGTCTCATAATGTTTTAAGTGAACTTACGATTTTTGTGCTGGGCCGCACTCATAGCCATCCTGAGCCGCACGCGGCCTGTTGGCCGCAGGTTGGACATCCCGGAGGGAGTGACTTCAGAGACTTCTTTCAGGCGCCTCAGTGTTAAGAGAATAAAATTATTTCCACCTGAAAAGTAGGTGTGACTTCGAGAATGAAACATCACACAGCACCTGGTTCATCATCAGTGCCTATCAGCTGTTATTAATACAGGGCCAGGGCTGGAAAGGGAGGTCAGGGACCCTCTCCAAGGCTAAGATGAGGAGCTGGGCTGGCATTCAGGAGGCCGTGGGGAAGCTGGGCTGGCTTCTGAGTGGACTGGGGAGGTGGCCATTGCTAAACTTTAACTCCTTGAAGGGGCTTCCCAGCTGAGGGCCAGGCTGCCAGCAGGAACGGATACCCTGAGCCCTGAACCCAGCCTGGCTCCCTAGGCCATGGTGCCCACTAATGCCAGGCTCCTGGCAGAGACTCCGTGCCCTTAGAGGAAGCAGCGAGTCACACCAATGCCTAGGTATGGAAGTGATGATCATAATCTCCCTTCACTGGGAGTAAGATAGAGGTTGACACTCCTGTTTTATAGATGGGCAAACCAAGGCCTGGAGCAGGGCAGGGCTTCCTATCTCAGGCCAGGTGAGCGTGGAGGCTGGGAGAGGACCAGGTTTCCTCCCCCCAACCATAGTTTACTCCATGCAGACCAGATCGTGACATCCTTTCCCCACTACCCATCTCCCAGGTTCTCAGGGGGTACCCACCCGGGAAGATGGCATTGATTCTCTCTAGAGTTAAGCCTCATGGACAGCACTGCTTTTCATGGAAAACGTTCTCTTGGTTTCCCTGCCAGCCAGACTCCTCCCTTCACTCCTTCATTCTGCCGCCCTTGGGCCCGTCCTTGTGGGAGGGACAACTCTCAGACCTCGGTCCTTTGAGTAGGGGTCCCCGAGCTCCAGGCCTCAGACCCCTACCAGTCAGGCCTGTTGGGGACTGACCCGCACAGCAGGAGGTGGGCTTGAATGTGGTGCACTTGAATCATCCCCAAACCATCCCCTCCCCCCACCACCCCCAACCTTGGTCCGTGGAAACATTGTTTTCCACAAAACCGGTCCCTGGTGCCAGAACGGTTGGGGACCGCTGATCCTGAGCACTGAGCAGAGCTGGGCTGTGATACATGAGGAGGGGCTGGGAGTCCCTGAATTGCTCTTCTTTTCAAGATGATTGTGAGCCCTTCCTGGTGCTAAGTGTCTTTCCTGCATCTATTCTTGACAAGAACCTCTGTGCAAGGTTCTCAGCCACCCCCCTTTTTCAGATGGAGAAACTGATGCTCACATGAATGCTGTCATTTGCCTGAGCTCCCTGTCTCAGATGCCAGCTCAGGGCTCCTCCTGTGTGCTGGCTGTGATTGGCTCTGTAGGAGTGGCCTGTCCCTCGGGGACAGTCTGAGCCTGTAGGGCTGAACTCTGGGGACCCAGGGCCATCAACCTCACAGCTGTCTTGCCTCCCAGACTCACCCTATTTGGAGGCTGAGGACTTTCCTGAGGTCTTTGGGTGGCCTCAAGTGTCGGGGAGAGGCCCTGTGGCTGCCTTTCTTCATGGGGGTCTGGGAATCCAATTCCAGCCCCTCAGTTTATAGATGGGGAAACCAAGCCCCATACAGGAGAGGCTGAGTTGCTGTCACAAGTGGTGGCCGGACCTGCTGTCCTTCCCCCTCTCCCAGTCATGGGGCCCCTAGTAACTGTGGTTTCCCACAGGCCACCCAGGGATCTGGTGACTCAGGCTCCAAAGGAAACACTTTCTAAGCAAGGCCTGGTCTCTGGAGAGTGTTGCGGGAGCCTGGTCCCTGCAGGCCCTGAGAAGCAAAGAGGGTGGGGCTTACAGCCCCCAAACCCAAGCTCAGGCTTAGAGTGAGGATGGGGTGGGGAGGCAGGATTTTCTGCAATTGACTAAGTTTTTTGAGAAATGTTAGTCCCTCTATTGCCTCCTCCGCCCCATTCCACAGCCCAACCCCCTCTCGAGCCCCTCCCTCTTGCCTTAGTCTCCCAGAGTGTCTGGGGGTGTGGGGGTGGAGGGGTTAATCTAGGAGTAGGCAAAGCAGAGCTGGGAGAGAAAGGGGACTCTGCAGATCTTGTGTTCGAGCCTCAGGTGAGACAACTCCAGGCCCAAGGTCACACAGCAAGTTTAGGGCAGAGCTGAGCCCAAAACTTAGGTCTCGGGGTTTCTGGTCTGGCTGCTTCCTCTGTTTCCAGGCACAGCTTCCATCAGTGCTGCGGAGGGCGTGCACGTATGTCCACCTCCCAGGACTCCCCCCATTCCCCTTCTCTCTGTGTTGGAAGCTCCCAGCCCACACACACATTTCATGGGGCTTAAAAGTTCTAGCCATGTCCGGCTGCAGCTGCCTTATTGTAATCCTAACTCTGCCATTCACCAGCTATGTGATCTTAGGCAAGTTACTCAACCTCTCTGTGCCTGTTTCCTCATCTGAACAAGAGTAAGAGTATCTACCTCCTACATTTGTTGGGGAGATTAAGTGAATTAATGCACGTTACACACGCAGAACTGGCATGAAGCTTTCAGCAGGTGCTCACAGGGGTGTCAGACTCATTTTCACCAGGGACCACATCAGCCTCGCAGTTGCCTTCAAAGGGCTGATTGTAATTTTAGGACTGTATAAATGTAACTGCTCCTTAACAGTTAAGCAAGAGCTCGCGCTGCCGCCGGGGAGAAACTAGGTGCTGGGCGGGATAAAACAAGCGGAGGGCCAGATTCGGCCCGCAGGCCTTTTGTTTGCCACCTGTGGTCTCCTACTATTCTGGGGCCCGAAAGGCAGCTCAGGGAAAAAGGCTCCAGCTGGGGACTCAGCGAGTATGAGGACTCAAATCCAGACCCCTTAACCTGCTGATGCCTTTGGACAGTCACCTGACCTGTGTAAACCTCAGTTTCCTCTAGGAAAGCAGAGTCGTGACCCTCTGGGCTGTTCCTGGGACACCAGGGCCACCCCTGACAGCTGCTGTGGCTTCTTCGCTGGGCCTCCTGCCCCTTTCCTGCCTCCTCCCGTGCACTCTCCACCCAGAGGGGTCTGCCCTTGAATCTAACAGTGTGCCTCTTCCACAGGACCGTGACCTCTCTGGCAACTCCCTGTGCCCTCAGGATCAAGAACTGCCTCTTCGAGTGGCCTGTGAGGCCCTAGGGGAAGCTGGCCCTGCCCCGTCCCTACCGGGCCAACCCCCTGGAAACACCGAGCTCCAGACCTCTCTATCTCTCAGTCTCCCAGTCTGTCTCTCCGTGTCTTTCTCTGCCAGGTCTTTGTCCAAGCTGCCCGGACTCCAGACCATGCCCCAGACTGCCCGATCCACGCGCTGACCACACCGCTGACCCTTTCTCCTCCCAAGGAGTCTTCAGGAAGCCAGAGATGTCTCATGTCCCATTCGTCCCAGAGGTCCTGGGCCCCTGCATGTTTGTGGAATGAAAGGGTCATGGAGGTAATGGATGTGGGTGTGTATTTTATAAACGCTGAAGGACTAAGCAGGCATGGAGGGGGGGGATGTTTATTAGTATCCTGTGTCTCCATGATGACCCCCAGCTGGCTTCTTACAGGCCCTGAAGAACCCTTCCCTCCCTCCCCGCCTTCCCCCCTCCCTTACCCTCAGGCCCTGGGCTATGGAGGCTCATCTTCTGCAGCCTTATTCTACCCTCTCAAGAGTGTGATAGCAAGCACCTCTGCCTTGGGGTGGTGTCCCTTTGATAATTTAGAACGCAGACTCAGAGAACACGAAGCTGGGAGAGGTCCTCAGAGTGCATTCAGTTCCATTACTCACAGAACTGAGGCCCAGGGAGGGCAGGGTGCTGACCAGGGTCACACAGCAAGGCAGTGGCAGATGGGAGCCAAGCCCGTGACTTGGGGCTCCCTCCAGAGCTGGCTTCTCAGTGATGCTGCAAAGGCTTCTGTGAAGCTGTCAGTGACCTGAGCGAAGCAGTTGAGAGGCCATAAGAGTAGGGAGTGCAGGTCATTTTTGTTTCAATTGTGGTAAAATACATATAACATACAATGGGCTGATTTAACCATCTTTTTAGTGTAAAGTTCAATGGCATTAAGTACATTCACACAGAAGCAAAACCAGCAGCACCGCCCATCTGTAGAATCTTTTCATCTTCCCTATGCTTTTTGACGTTATTGTGATAAATATGCTCAGCATCCAATTTGCCATTTTAACCATTTTTAAGGGTATAATCCTGTGGCATTAAGTACACACTCGTTGTGTTCCCTATGTTTTTTTAAAATAAAAGGCCAATGAAGAGAAGTCTTAAAATTCTTCACTCTGGGATTTTGAGGCTTTTGCTGACTTCCGGCCGCCCTGAGAGCCCGGAGGAAGCTGTGTGTCGTCTTGGCCCTGCTGGGGGGTGGCACAGGGTGCTGGGGAAGGGGGTGTCCAGTCCAGGCTGACCATCACTAGGGACACAGGCTGAACGGCCCTGCAGCCCGCCGACTGTTTCTAAAGCGGGCCGCGGCAAGGCTAGCGGCGTGCAGACTCAGCGCCCAGAGTTCTGAACACGAGATGGGGAGGGGCCGTGGGCTGAGCACAGGACGGAGATGGTTTTTATTGTGGCTCCCTGGACTCCCCGGAGCACCGTGGGAGACCTGAGTGAGCGGGGGGAGCCCCCCACCCCAGGCCTCTATTTCCCCTTGAAATAAAAGATCTAAACCAGCTGACTAGATGGTGCTTTCTGAGGGAGCCGAGGGGCTCTAGGGAGCCCCTGCCCTTCACCCAAAAACATATGACCCGAGAGTGGCAGCTGGAGTGGACTTTAATACTGGACCTGCTGAGAGAGCCTGCGATAATCATAGTCATATAACTCGTCCTTTGTTTAGCACAAATAATAAGTTATTTACTGAGGGACTTCACTGGGGGACAGTGGTTCCCCTTGTCCACGGTTTCACTTTGGTTTCAGTCACCTGTGGTCAGCGGCCGTCGGAAAGTAGTAAATAGAAAATTCCAGAATAAACGATTTCCACGTTTCAATGAAAGCTGCTCCGGGGAGTGAGCTGGAATCTCGTGAGTCCCGCCCCGCCTGGCCCCTCGTGGGCCAAGAATCGTGTGGTGGTCCAGCATCTGGGCGTGTAGTCGCCCCCGCCGGTCAGCCCTCAGCCGTCTGGGTTCTCAGGTGGGCTGATGCAGTGTCCCAGTGCTTGGGTTCAAGTGATGGCCCCAAAATAGTGATGTTGGCAATTCGGACGCGCCAAAGAGAAGCTGTGAGGTGCTCCTTTTGTGTCGTCAGGAGGTCAGTGGCAGCCTAACGTTAGGTCCCAGTGCTGCGTCCTCCACCTCACTCGTCCGTGGGCGCTGTGCCCTCTCACGTCATCGCAAGGAGGGTGAGGACAGAATAAGAAGTTATCTTGAGAGAGAGAGACTACATTCACATAACTCGTATTATAATATATCGTAATTGTTCTCTTTTGTTCTTATTGTTTTAATCTCACACTGTGCCTAATTTATAAACTAAACTTGATGATAGGTATGTGTGTATAGGTCAAAATATAGTATATATAGGGTTCCGAATGTCTGTGGATTCAGGCATCCACTGAGGGTCTTGGGACCCTTACGGATAAGGGGGCACTACTGCACTAGATACCTTGTATCATCTCATTTAATCCTCACTGTCTTACAGCTGAGGCTCAGAGATGCTACGCAAGCTGCCCAAGATCACACAGCCATCCAGATCTGTCTGGTTCCAGAGCTGGTGTTCCCACTCGCCACCTGCTGATGGCAGCACTTCTGAATTTGACTCTGCGTGGCTGCTGAGCGCACAGGCTCTGGAGGTGTCTCCAGGTGCTCCAGGCCCAGCTCTGTCTTCAGCTGCGTGACCCTGGGCAAGTTACCTAAGGTGTCTGAGCCTCAGTTTCCTCATTTGTTAGAATGGGCGTAAGAATAAGGTGGTTAGGAAGAGTAAATTAAATGAGTTTTTATTTGTGAAGCAGTTTGAACAGGGCCTGGCTAGTAGTGAGTAACATTTAGCATTTGTTGGATTTTAAAAATATTTCGTTGTCAACAGCTTTATTTTATTTTGTTTTATTTTGGCCAGTTTGGTCTGAATCAGCGAAATGGAAATTTAAAAAAAGTTCTGCTTTTTATACCTTATCATTGAGCAATGAACAAAATGGAGTTTTAGAAATGCCTAGAAAACACACACACACACAACATAAATGCAGGCAGTCCGAAGTGCACTTACCTTGGCATTTAGCAAAACCATGCCTGTTCATGAGTTTTCGTAGAGGAGAGAAAAAGAATCTCTTCCATAGGCCAGTCAGTGTTGGCCAACTTCCTTTCGCTGTATTAAGTGGGCAGCACCTTGAAGCTTCCTGAGCACGTGCATTATTGGGGTGGCCACAGAGTTTGCTGTTTTTTCCATACGCTGGCACTAGGAGTGCTTAGTTGTCTTTAACTTCATTAGACATCACATCGTGTTGGGACAGCTGTCACATCAGCACGCATTTTAAAAACATATCACAATTGGTGAATTTTCGTGCAGTCATTTTAATATTGAAGTTGGAAGAAAATGCGCATCATTTTTGGTGTATTGTGCTTTATTACTTCAAGAAAGGTAAAAGCGCAACTGAAACACAAAGATTTGTGCAGCGTATGGAGAAGGTGCTGTGACTGATCGAACGTGTCAAAACTGGTTTGTGAAGTTTCTTGGTACTATTGACATTTTGACCAAATAATTCTTTGCTGTGGGCTGTCTCATGCATTGGAGGATGTTGGGCAGCACCCCTGGCCTCTACCCATTAGAAGCCAATTGTGGGAGATAGCCAACATACTCAAAATATCCAAATCAATAAAATTATTGCTGAAAATGAAAAATATGTCTTTTCTATTATGGAAAAAACATAACGGACTTTTTGGCCAACCCAACAGAAGCAGATGCTTTGGAAATGGCTGCACCTCCCCAACCCCTGCTCCTCCTCTCCTTTCCTGCTCTACTCACGGAGCTAAGGTGGTGGTCGTTATTGGCCCTGATGACTCTTATGATTCCCTTGCTTTGTGCTGCCCAAAATATAATATCAATGAACACCAAAAACACATTAAATCCCCAGACAGCCAAGCGGCACCTGGTCTGCCTTGGTGACAGGCCTTGTCTCACTCCTGGGCTCTCCTCATTCTGGGGCTCTGAGGGGGAGGCTGAAGTCTCTTGACCCCTGGGGCCACCTGGCTCCCTCTGGGCCCACAGCCCGGATCCCTGCCACAGCCCAACCGGTCCAGCTTGAGCCACATGGGGTTTTAAAGTGAGAAATTATCACTTCGGGATCCTGTTCTGAGTCAGCGTCTGGAGATTCCCAGGGTGCTCCTCAAGGGCGGAGGGTCCTGGCTGACCTGGCCCTAGCCCAAGTGGGTGATGTCATCAGAGTCTGTGACAATTTCTAGGCCTTAGGGGTGAGCTCCCAAGTAACCATGAGATGCGCAAGCCCTTTGAGGTGAGTCTGTTCTTGAATTTGCCGTGGTTGGGAAGAGAGGAGATACTGGGGGAGCCAAGTCCAGAGAGCCACTGAAAACCATCTTTGAACAGTGAGATTTCCCCACCTTTTCCATCAAACCTTCTGCCTGAACTGCTGCTGATGAGAATGAAGGGGTCAGCTCTGGAGAGAAGTGAAAGCCTGTGGACATAGGTTTGAATCCTGGCTCCACCATTTTCCACATTGTGTGAACCTGTGCATTTTATGTGTTTCCTCTGGGCCTTAGTGTTCTCATTTGTAAAGTGGGGATGGTGTTCTCTACTGTGGGGAGGGCAAATGAGAAAGCATGTACTGTTGGGAGACAATTCTCCCTGGGCCTCTCTGTGAGTCTTGCAAGCAGAGATACTGACTTCCTCTGTTCTGGGCTATCTCTTCAACGATATACGATAGCCAACAGCCTTAGAAGACAGAGACAGTTCTCCCTCTGGTGCAAAGGGCAGGCATGTTTACTGCCTATTATAAAAGACTTAGGTTTCCTAAGCTCAGGGTTCCCCTTCTGTAAAGCACCCCACTGAGTGCACAGGTGTCACCTGTCTGTCTTTGCACGGCAAGGACACCAGTGCAGACGTGATGCTCATGCTGCCGGCTGTGCCATGAGTGGTAGAGGGCTGCTCTCTCCCACCCAGGGGTCTTGAGTGTTCTGCCAGCATCCAGAAGACAAGGGCAAGTTAACCTGTTATCTTGCAATGGGGCAAAATCTCAGATCCTTCACAGTTTTTGACAGCTTTGGTGATGAAGATGAAATGCTGACAGAGACATGGCTTTCTGAAAGAGGAACAGTGAGGACCTCGGAGGCCAAATATTGAAGGACGTCCATGGAAGTCAGTAGCAAATATGTTGACCAAATTGTATGTCCAAGCGGGCAATAAGCAGCTCTCCATTGTATTGTCTTTTCATAAGGAGGAACAGGAGAGGTGGTTGCAGGCAGAGTACTGAGAAGTAGGTTCAAAGACAGCTGTCTTTGGTACCTTGGTTGTGGCTGACTCACCTCTGGGTGGGAGGGCTTCCTCGCCAATGTAGTGGCCAGCCTCAGTTCCTCACCAATGAAACAAGCTAGCACTGGGATTTGCTCTGGGCGGGCAGAGATGCTGCGGACAGCAGCTAGGGAGACGGACATCTACACTGAGAGTGAAAGGGGGGAAATTGATGGCTGTTGTGGGCAGAAAACAGAGGGGTCACTAGAACTCTGGCCAGTTCACTTGGAGACTAGAGGACGGGGCATGCTGTTAAGGAAGAACGATGACTCCGCCCCTCTTGCAGCCTGCATGCCAACTTCAGGTCCATTTGGAGAAGGTAGGAAAAGGACTGGAAGTGAGTCCTGGCTGCTGTTAGGGGTTTTGACTTCTTGGGAGTTTCCCTGAAACAAACTCCCGGAGGAAACCGTAGGTGAAGAATGGACAGGTATTGGGGCACTCACTGCTTGCTCTCGGGTTGTGTCTGTCCAGATGGTGTCCGCGGGGCTGTGGGGGCTGTTCCACCTCAGTGTCAGTTCTGAGGAACTGACGGTGGTCACTTTTCTGAGTGGACAGAAATCAAGATGTCCCACAGCTCTATCCAACAGTCCTCTTGATGCAGCCTGTTATATTTTCACTGTCTCTTGGGTACGGCCAGTGACCTTGCTATTGCACCTGCCACTTAGAAAACGGGCTGGCAGATTGAAGACGCCCCCTGTAGAGGCACAAACTGTGGGGATGAGTTGAGGCTGCTGATGGAGCGGTGCCGGTCCGCCCCATGGGTGCCCACGGCAGGGCTTCACTCCGTCATGAGACTCACTGGCGCGCCCGAGCCGCCCACAGGGCCCTGCGCACTGCTGCCTGGGCCTATCACCCTAGCAGACGTAGCCAGGCCCCTGCCTTCAGAGACCTGTACGAGGGCTCTGCTTCTACACTGCCTGTGACTCCTGCCGAAAGCCGACCTGGCTGTCTCATGGTGAGCAAGGTCCCTGTCTGCGTAAAGAAGACTGGCTGCCTCGGAACTTGGACCCGTTCTGTGGCTGTGGGTGGGTGCCGCTGTGCTGCTGACACATTTTCAGGTTATGATGTTGCTGTTCCAGTCTGTTCAGCCAATTCCAGCCACAGCCTTGCAGCCCTTGAAACTAACCTGGGTCATGTTTGCAGCTTTCTGGGTCATTTACAGTCTGATCGTGGTGTGCCTTTTATTGCAGAAGGCGCTCCACAATGGACTGGCAGTCAAGGTGTCCGACGACTGTCCCTGCTCCCTGCCACCTACGGGGATGGTCTTGTCAAGTCAAAGCTCTCAGCTCCATTCCTGTCACCACCTCAGTTCATATACCTCAGTAGGGCAGTTTGCTCTTTGACTGGCTGTCCTCAGAAAGAGATCATCCGCCCTGGGCCACGTCCTGATGGATGGGCGTAATGACCAGGGAGGAAGCGGTGGGGGTTTATACAGACCTGTTTTGCAAATCTGAGATTCCTCCCCAACCATCCTTGGGCATTCCCCAAGTGGGCAGCCTAGTTCACGCAAACCATGCTTGGTAGTCTGACCAAAAGGGATTGAAACTTCATTCTGGTTAAATTTTATAAAAATGTCCTATCGCTGTTGTACCCAACCCTTCTGGGAGAAAGTTCTGGGTATAAGTGAGGGTTGAATGGGGAAAGGTCGAGTTGTAGCCACTGGAACAGAACACACTGCTTTCGCGGCAGTTCAGGAAGAGCAACAACCCAGCACCTGGGAAGGGGCCTGCGAAAGGACCTGGGAAAGCACCTTAGCTGTCCCTTCCACACAAGGGACAGTGCCCTGTGCAGCCCTCCCGCAGTGGTGTGAGCGCCATACATTTAGCCGACTGTTGGCTCAGCCTCCCTGCCAGACAGTTCTGACCATAATTTGATCGCCTTTTCCCTTTACCGTCCCCCAAACCATGTGGTTATGAGAAACAGCAGGAGATGACCTCAACTCCTGCCTTCCGTGCAAAATGCACATCACAGGTGCCTTTGGCTGTCCACCCCGCCCCACTCCCTCTGCTCAGGCAACCGTGGGGCTGACGACGGTAGGCCGTCCGAACGCAAGGTAACTTGTTGCACGACAGTAGGTAGCTACAGCACTGCCATTCTCTTTTCATGCTTGCAGCAATGCTTCAGCGTGAGTGGGATGATCCCTGCTTTACAAATGAGAAGCTAGAGTTCTGAGAAGTCAAGCACGTGCCCGAGGTCACACGGGCAAGTGGTAGTGCTCAGTTGCAGCCGGGTTTACCTGACTCTTGTTCTAGTGCTAAGTTGCACCTCACTAGCTTTGCCACGTCCAAGGGGCCAGGTTCCTCCATGTGCCTCACAGACCTTGGCCCATAGCATTTTATGCCTTTCAGCCTGTGCCCTGGCTCTGGACACGTGGCTGGGAGGCTTAGAAGGCTGGGGCAGCAGGAAGCAGCCAGCAGGCTCCCTACCACCTTCTCCCCACATGTGGGGTCTTGATTTCTTCATGTGTGAAATGGGACGAAGACCTGCTTCAACAGAGTGGTTGAAGGAACAGTGAACCCGGGAGCTGGAAAGTGCTTTAGACTACTAGAGGCACTGCTACAAGCAGCCACGCGGTCTGAGACGTGGCCCGGGAGGAGGGAATGAGGGGTGGGTGGGGGGCCTGGGACGGAAAGAAAGCAGAGTGGAAAGGGCCAGTCAGACACAAGAGCCTGGGCCAAGGTTCCCTTACAACTTGTTTGTCAGCTGCAACGTTACCGCTTTCCTGTGCCTGAAATCCTGGGCATTACTTTGGGTTCAGCAGAGCCTCTCCTAGGCTCTCCTTTTAAAACACCCACCTCCTCAGAGCAGTGGTAGCCCTGTGCATTTACTGCCGTGAGCATTACCTACAGTATCTAATCGAGTACTCACAGGGGACATGCACACTTTTGATCCATTTTACAGATACGGAAGCACGAGGCTCAGAGGAGCTCCGTAGTTTGCCTGAGGTCTCTCGAGAGATAAGGGACAGAACCAGGATTTTGACTGAAATTGCTCTTGCTTCAGGATCTGGTTGCCTTTGGGCTCCTTGGTTTTTTCATACCTTTGGCTTTTACACCCAGAGAAGCCAAGCATGCTGAAGCTGGGGCCTGCGCAGAATCCTCCTCCATGGGTGGGATCTCAAAGTGACCAAAGGCTGAGCTTCTTTAAGGAAGAAGCGACAGTCCCAGACCACCATGGCTCTGGGTACATCATAATCTTCCTGTGACATTACCACAGCCCCTTGTAACGGCCCCTCCGCCTGCCTCCTGGAGCTCCTTTTGTTGTCTATGCAGCAGCCAGGTGGAGCTGCCTAAATGCGGCCCTGGCTGAGCCTTCCCCGGTGTAAGCCGCTGGTTGGCTGCCTGTTGAAGCCCAAGCCCCTTACAGAACATGTAAGGCCTCCTTAGTCTGCAGCCCCCCACCCTACCTACACTCAATCAGCGACATTCTCTAATGGGCCCAGCTGATTTGTGACTGCACCAAGCATTTATTTATGCTGTTTCCTCTTCCTAGATGCCCTTTACCCTCCATTGCTTAATTGTCAAACTCCATTCTGTTCGTTTAAAGTGGTGATCCTTATGGATCTTTAATGTACTTCTTATCAGGAGGTACATGCTCGTGGCACAAAATGGCATGTAGTGAACTGTCTCCTCCCATCCAGTCCCAGCCTCCCAGACACCCTTGGGTTCCCTATGTGCTGGATGTTTTCATATCTTTTAATATTCTCACTCCTCAATGCTCCAGCTCACCTGTCCTTTTCTCTGGGGCCCATCCCCTAGCGGCTGTCCCCTCACCTGCCCCAGATCAGCCCTGCCTACTGAGTCTCACATAGCACCCAGATGTCCCTTGGTGTTCAAGCCTTTGGCACATTTACTGTGATTGTTGACAGGCCTGTTTTCTGTCTAGCTTGGTGGTCACTGTTGTGTTGGTGTCTGCGTCCCCAGTGGGAGACAGAGGACCCTGGCATATGGTGAAAATAAGTTAAAGGCATTGCTGGAGGACTGGGCGTGTCTTCAGGTGGTGATGATGCAGTACTTGGGGCTGCTGCATGTCACAAAGTCCCCTAGAAGGGAAGATGTGCTTAATGAGTGGTGGGGAAACGGGGGAGATGGCAGGGGGAGAGGGTGAGGAGAGAATACCTACATCTTCACTTCACACTATGGAGTAGAATAAGTTCCAGATGGATGAGACTAAAGATGTGAAAACGATGAAACTGGAAGAACTAGAATAAAACGTTCTCGATTTTGATTTCTGGACGGGCAGGCGCTCCTAAGCACAGCAGTGATGAAAGAAATGATAAAGGAAAAGATGTCCATATTGGTATGCTTAAAAGTGGAAACTTCTGTACATCAAAACATACCAGAAATAGAATTAAATAAAAACAAATATGTAAAGAGCACTTACAAATCAAAAAAGAAAACATCTAAAAACCTCAACAGAAAAAAATGGGCAGTGGACATAAAAATTAATAGAAGAAACATGTAAGTGTGTAAGTGTGTGAAAATATGTTTAACTTTATCAGAACACAAAAGATTCAGTTAAAATAATGAGATGTTATTTCTGACATTATTTGTCCAAACTTTTTAAAAAGTCCTCAGTGGGGCTGAGACAAGGTGAGGTGAGCGGGTCGTATTCTCCTTCTGTGCTGATGGCTCTGTACCTGCGGGCGGGAGGCTTCCGGAAGTCCGTTTCTCAGCAGGGATCAAAAGCCTAAAGAATGCTTGCTTATGCCCTTTGTTCCAGCAGTTCTGCCACTGGGGATCTTCCCTGAGAAATATTCATGGTTTTAACAGCAGCCAAATTCTGACACAGCCTAGACACCCGGCACTGGGGAATTGGAGAAATGACGGCACACCTGTGTGGCAGAATGCTGTGCGGCCTTTAAGCATCTTAATTGTTAGAGATACGAGTACCTTGGAGAATGGACGAAGACATCCAGGTGTGACTGGATTTCTTTTTTCTTTCCACTTTCTATTTTTCTGGGCTATTTACTTTGCCATAAGCATGTGTTATTTTCATTTTTTAAAAATCATGTTTTTGAATATTTTAAATGGCAGGGCTCTCCCACTATCTGAAAGTAGAGTGTTCCTATGAAACCTTTCTCTTTTTTTTTAATTTTTATTGTTATTCAGTTACAGTTGTATGCCTTTTCTCCCCATCCCTCCACCCCACCCCAGCTGAACCCACCTCCCTTTCCCACCTCCACCCTCCCCCTTGGTTTTGTCCATGTGTCCTTTGTAGTAGTTCCTGTAATCCCCCTATGAAACCTTTCATAAGCCAAAATGGCGTAAAGCAAAGAAGCAATTACCATTAATTTATATGGAAAGTTTTCTGAGTGTTCCTAGGCCCCAAATTCAAGGCATGCACAATATTGTCTTTATTTTGTCCACCATGATCAGAACACTTAGTTACATCCAGTTTTATGTTCAGTGTAACGCCCTTACAAGCTCTTCTAGGCTTCTCTGATACCTAGGACACACACCTTGCTAACGGAAGCACAAAGCAATTGAGATAAAGCACAGACGCTCACAGACCCGGTTCAAAGCTGTCAGCTCGATGCTAAGATGCTGGGTGTATGGCGGTTCCTGGGGAAGGAGCTTGGGGGGGCCACTCTTGCTGGCCGGCATGCCACGGCTTCCATTATGCTTGCTGCCAAACAAACGCTATCACTGGTTTCGCTTTTTGTCTTTTTTTGGTAAGAGTGAAAATCCTCTTCGATTTCTTTTGGTTACAAAAACAGGTAGTAATGTCTTTTGTAGAAGTGAAGCGGAGTACAGCAGACTTTTGAAAAGCAGGGGATACCTGCATATGGGAGAGTTATGATGCTGTAACGCTGCTGGATGGGAAAAAGCAGGTCATAGACCTACACACACATATGACTATGCTTCATTTACATGTATATGCATAATGAGGAAGCACTGTATTCAGTCCTTGACACATAGAAAGTGCTGAATATATACATACATACTGATATTATGATAGTAATGCATACACAAGGTCTGTCTGGTAATAGTCCAGACATTGTCAATATTATGAGAACGGTTAGCACGACAATGGCATCGATGTAACCTGGCAGCCAAGGACAGTGGACTGGAATGCGCATGTGTGAACAATGACGACTTCACTGTACTAGTCAGTGGGGGCGGTAGATACCGCTTTGAGTGAGCATGTGTACTGTGTGGCTGTCACATTCAAAATGGTTGAGTGAGTAGAGCAATGAATCTGCATCAAGTTTTGCGTTAGGTTTGAACGTTCCTCTGTGGAAACTACTCAGATGATTCAGAAGGCCACAGCCGTGGGCAACTGGTGACTGGCAGCTTCACCACAATGATGCTCCTGCTCATGCATCACCTCTCATGCAGAGTCTTTTTGGGAAACATCAAATCACCCAGGTGACTCAGCGCCCCTACAGTCCAGATTTAGCACCCTGTGACTTCTGGCTTTTCCCCAAACTAAAATCACCTTTAAAAGTGAAGAGATTTCAGACCATTGATGAGATTCAGGAAAATATGACAGGGTAGCTGGTGGTGATTAGGAGAGCTGTGTGAGGTTCCATGGTGCCTATCTTGAAAGGGACTGAGGTGTCATTGTCCTATGTATGATGTTTGTTTTGTCTTGTATCTTCTTCAATAAATGTCTCTATTTTTCATAGTACGTGGCTGGATACCTTCTGGACAGACCTCAAATATATATGTAAAATATAACCAGTGAATATATCTGGGTTGCAGAGTTAGGGATGATTTTCACACTTTAAAAAAAAAGATTTTATTTATTTATTTTTAGACAGAGCAGAAGGTAGGGAGAAAGAGAGGGAGAGAAACATCAATGTGTGGTTGCCTCTCACGTTCCCCGTACCAGGGACCCTGGCCTGCCACCCAGGCATGTGCCCTGACTGGGAATCGAACCAGCAGCCCTCTGCTTTGTAGTCTAGTGCTCAATCCACTGAGCCATACTAGCCAGGGAGTTTTTCACACTTTAAAAAAAAAAAAAAAAAAAAAACCTTCCTACATTTTTCAAATTTTCTACAGTGAGTATATAATATCATTATTATATTAACTTTATTATAAATTGTAGTTAAAAAAACAGATTCTCCACAGTAATGTTGAACCAAAAAGGATTTGGTGTTAAAGCTCAATTAGATGATTGTAACTGCCATTGTTCTGGTTAATTGACGTTTGCCTATATTAAATGACAATAAATGAATCTTCACATTTGTGGCATTTAATAGTGCACTTCCACATTTGACTGCCTCCCTTGAGTCCTGTAGCACCCCTGTGAGGTATTGAGATAAGGGAACTTAACAAGACATAATGGAAAAAGTGTACACTCACCTACACACCCAGAGCACACACCTGCTATGACCTTGGGCAAGTCACAGTCCTCGAGGACTTCAGGCTCATATTTAGATGACCAGGACACAGCATGACTTGATATCTGGGCTTTCAGGCTTCTTCAGCGTCTGGTAGGCACAGGGGGGAGTTGGCAGGGCAGGAGGAGAGGAGAGGAGCACACCCACAGTCCTCAAGAGGTGATGGGGTGCATCTAGAAGGCCTCCTGGCACTGCCCCTGGAAGACCCACACTGACTACTGAGGCTCCTGCCACTCCTAATGCCCACAGACCTGTCCTGCTCACCCCAAACGTGGATCTGGCAAAGAGGCAAACTTTCGCTGGAAGAACAAAAGAGAAAACCATGTCCTGCCTGTGCTTCCAGGCTAAGTGTTCTTTCAGTCCCTGGATTTGTGTGTGATTTGTTTCTGGGGCGCTCAGGATACAGAGGGTCCCTGAGCCTCAGTGCAGAAACGCCAGTTCACAGGCAGACTGAGAAATCCTCGAGGGAAAAGGGAGACAACACAAGCAAGATTCCAGGCAGCACGGCACTGGACGTGTCGGTCATCCATGCTGGAAGAGAGTTTAGAAAGAGAATAATAATAGTAACAAACAACAATAATAAAATAACAACTATCATTTATTGAGCACCTATTATATGCCACCTGCTATCTCATTTAATTATCCCATCATCCCTGTGAAGTAGGTAATGTCATGTCCATCCTATAGATTTTGAAACTGAGACTCAGAAGGGTGAAATAACCCACCCAGATACTTGGTAAGTAAATGGGAGGGATGGTTCTTTCTCCCCAACTAATATCCAGAACTTACCCCATATATAATATTCTCAGTGGGAGGTGTTTGAAGTGGATGGATTTAATGAATACCTACTGAATGCCAAGTGCTGGCTTTGGTGATCTTTCTATGGTATGCCATTTAATTTTTTTTTATTTTTATTGTTATTCAATTACAGTTGTCTGCCTTTTCTCCCCATCCCTCCACCCCACCCCAGCCAAACCCACCTCCCTCCCCCTCCTCCACCCTCCCCCTTGATTTTGTCCATGTGTCCTTTATAGTAGTTCCTGTAATCCCCTCTCCCCACTGTCTCCTCCCCACTTCCCTCTGGCTATTGTTGGATTGCTCTTAACTTCAATGTCTCTGGTTATATTTTGTTAGCTTTTTTCTTTTGTGGATTATGTTCCAGTTAAAGGTGAGATCATATGGTATTTGTCCCTCACCTCCTGGCTTATTTCGCTTAGCATAATGCTCTCCAGTTCCATCCATGCTGTTGCAAAGGGTATAAGCTCCTTCTTTCTCTCTGATGCGTAGAATTCCATTGTGTAAATGTTCCATAGTTTTTGGATCCACTCATTTGCTGATGGGCACTTAGGTTGCTTCCAGTACTTGGCTATTGTAAATTGTGCTGCTATGAACATTGGGGTGCATAGGTTCTTTTGGATTGGTGTTTCAGGGTTCTTAGGGTATAATCCCAGCAGCGGAATTGCTGGGTCAAAGGGCAGTTCCATTTTTAGTTTTCTGAGGAAATTCCACGCTGTTTTCCATAGTGGCCGCACCAGTCTTCATTCCCACCAACAATGTACTAGGGTTCCCTTTCCTCCGCATCCTCTCCAACATTTGTTTGTTGATTCGTTTGCCTTGGCCACTCTGACCTGTGTGAGATGGTACCTCATTGTGGTTTTAATTTGCATCTCTCGGCTAGTGATGCTGAGCATCTTTTCATGTGTCTTTGGCCTCTCTGTGCCATTTAATTTTTAGAATAGCCTTTGTGGGGCATCTATAATTATTCTCATTAACAAATGAGAAAATGGAGGCTCAGAGGTTTATCCAAGGTTGCACTGAACCAAATAAAGGCCTTTTTAGGGAAGCACTAATGGGGAGAATGAATGTGGAGTAACCTGGACCTGGGATCAGAGCCCCAGAGCCAGAAAAGACTAGGGAAGGCATGGGGTGACTGGATGGAGGCAGCAGAGAGTCCAGGGGTAACTATGATTTTGGACAAGCCACCACCCCAACCTTAATTTCCTCATCTGAAAAATGGGGCTACCATACCTTCTGTGCATGGTTGTCACGAGGACTAAATGGGGTGATGCCCATGATGTTCTCAGAGCAATACCAAGCTCACAGGGTGTGCTTAACAAATGCAAGTTCCCTCTCCTCCTACCCATTTTTCCTTTTCTCTGGTCTGTTAGTCAGTCAGCACTCCAGTGGGGGAAGGGGATTGTAGAACCAGCCTGGCATTCTATCCTGGCCCTCCCTGGCCCTCCCTGGCCCAGCACCAGTGTGTCATAAGGGTTTATGGAATGAGAGCCAGCTGAGCTGCCCCCTGGCTGTACGGCCTTACCTTCTCTGGGCTTCAGTCTGGACTACGTGAGTGAGCTGCAAGCAGGGGATGCCAGCTGGACCATCTCTGGGGGCCTCCACACACCCAAGGGAGCTTCCTAGCCCCAGCTCTCTCTCTCTCTCTCTCTCTCTTTCTCTCTCTCTCTCTCTCTCTTTTAGCCTGTACCACCTTCCTGCTGAGCCTGCCCACAAAGATTCTGGGTCTGGGGACTGTCCCTGAAGCATCTCTAGTGGGTCCCTCCCCAACACATTTCAGGTGACAGACCCATCCTTCTTTCTCCTATAGCCCTGGTAGGGGCCCTCCCACTCCAGCAGGGGACAGGGAAGTGACTCAGCCCCCACAACCCCCTTCTCAGACTCACACACCCACAGCTTTGCTTTGGAAAAAGGGTGGTTTTCATTTCTTTCCTTTTTTTTCCTTCAAACACTCTTACTTGTCTGCCCCTGGGCTGTCTCTCCCATGGGCCTCTGTGGTCTGGGCCAGGAGTCTGTGGCCAGCCCTTCTCTGTCCTTTCCCGGCGGAGGGTCCCATCATCAGGGCGGGCTGTGTGGCCCTACTGTGTGTGGTGGGAAAGAGTCCGGCCTCTGGAGGCCCCAGCTGGCCCCCTATTATATTGGCTTCTATTAAATTGAAACACATAGCACATCTATTACACAATAAACCACAGCTATTTCGTGGATCAAATTAAGTTTTATTTGGGCAAATTACAACCTTTCCTACAGTCGTGCCTTTGTGAGGCCATTCCTTTTTAATAAAAGCAGTGTTTCTGGAGCTGGCCCTCCTGGACCAAAGCTCCGTGGTGGGTTGGGGGCTCAGGCCGAGGTTGGCAAGAGGCTGGAAGTCTGTGTGCAAATGTGTGTGTGTGTGTGAGAAAGATGGGAATTTTGGGGGCCCCTCTTGAGAATGGATTTGTCCACCTTCTCCTCCTGCCTCCCCATCCTGAGGTTGCCATGGAATTCTGCAGAGAACTTCTCATTAAACAAGAAAAAAGCTGCAGCAACAGCAGCAGGAAAGCATTTCCCGGAATCCGGGAGGAAGTGTGAGTCACCAGCCTGCTAAGTGAGCTCTGCGTGGCCACTGTGGCCCCAAGCCCAGGAGGCCTGGAGTGTAGGGCCCGCCAGCAGGACCGCGCCAGGCCTGCCCGCATAGACATGCCTGCTGCCCAGGCTGACGCAGGCTCCAGGAATGCAAACAAAGCTGGGTGGAGGGGCCTTCTGACAGCTGGGGCATTGGGCCAGGCAGGAGAGAGCAAGCCTGGAGGAGAGGCCTGCAGAGGGGCTTCGGGTCGGATAGGCCCCTCTTTGGTGTCCTTGGAGCCCGAGCTGCTGGGAAGGCTCCAACCTCTCAGTGTGACCTGGCCTAGCACTGCCAGCTCTGGCATGGCCTTCAGGCTCCTCCTTGTGGGACAGGGGCTGGAGTTCTCAGAATCGGTTCTTGGACCAGCAGCATCAACATCAGCATCAGCTGGGAACTGGTCGGAAATGCAGATTCTCAGGCCCCAACCCCAGACCTACTAAAGAGTCCAGAGATCCGTGTTTTAAGCCCTCTAGGCCACTTTGTTGCACGCTCGAGTTGGAGGGCCACTGTACTTCAAAGATCTGTATGTCAGCTTCAGACTCATACTTGCTGGTTATTCATTCAGAAAATTAGGAGGTAATGCTTAAGTAGTGCTTACCGTGGCCGGGGACTGGGCTAACTGCTTTATGCATGCTAAGCCACTTAATCCTCATGTTCACCCTGACGTCGGGGTCTGGGATGATTTCTCCACGCTACAGGTGACATAAGTGCTGTGTTTTAACCAGAAGCCAGCATTCTGAGATCTTGGGGATGATGGGAGATGCTGGGCCGAACTCATAGATTTGGCCCATGCAGGTTAACTGGTTTTGTAGCAGAATTTTCCCTGGGTAGCTTTTCTTAAATGCTCTTCTGTGGCTACCCTGTCCCCTGAGAGGTGGCAATGGGGAAAACTCTCACTCCAGAAGTGGGGAGTACAGAAGCAAACAGGCAGGTGGAGTCAGAGAAAAAAGAAGAGAACAAAAGAAGCCTGGGCCGAACGACACAGGGCCCTGTAGAATCTTGTTTTTCCAAACACAGTCCCTGGACCAGCAGCATCCACATTTCCCAGGAGCCTATTAAAAATTTAAGCTCTTGGGCCCCACCCAGGCCAACTGAGTCGAATCTGCATTTTAACAAGATCATGTGCATTTTCAAGTTTGAGAAGCACAGGGTGGGGCACATAAGCACATACATCCCTGAGCCTCTTCTTGCATCAGAGGGGGAAGGGTTATGGGATCCGGGGTCTGCACCAGCCTCAGCCCAGCTTCCTTTGGCTCTGGCTCCCATGTTAGCACAAGCATCCCCTCAGCAAACCTTGGAGCCCAAGGCACAGGAGGGAGCCTCCAGCCCTTAAAACTCACAGACAAACTATATAGTGGGAGGGACTTTCCCTCTGCCAGGTCCCCTCTCCCCAAAGTCAAGGACCTTCTATACCCTCTTCCTAGAATGTAGGCTCTGGGTTCAAACTCAGGCTCTGCAACTTATTGATTGATTCTTGTTATAAACTTCTTGGTGCCTCGGTTTTTCCTTTTCTGTAAAATACGGTAATGATATTTTTCTAGATCATGCATTTGGGGCTGATTAAATCAGTGAATACACATAAAGTACTTAGAACAGTGTTATGTAACTCCATTACATTAGCTACCTGCTTTCAGCCCTCCTTCTTTCCCTTCTCAGGGAAAGTATTGTTGTACCAGGAAAGTACTGTTACTTTCTGAGCTTATAGATGAGGATTGAGATTCCAGAAGTACAGTGACCAGTCCAAGGACACAATTATTTAAGGGCAAAGCTAGTGTTTGGTGGGTCTGCCTGGCCAGCCTGACCTCAGTCCCACACTCACTTCCCATGACCCCTTGCTTTTGCCTCCTCTACAGCCCATCCCTGTCCCTAAGGAGAGAGCAGGATCTAGAAGGCCAGAGCTGACAGAGGAGTGGGGAGGCTCCTAAGGACATTGTTCATGGCCCTTTCCCTAGGGCCTCAGTTTTTCTTGGGTAATGCTTTCTTCTCGTAGGTTGCAGGACAGGTCTGCTGAATGGTCCTGTAGTGGTTTTAGCTGCTCCTGCCTTGCTCCGCCAACAAGTTTGCCCATCCCTCTGTCCCCATGGCTGGAAGGCACACCTTTGGCATATGTGTTAAAATCCCAGCAAGGGAAGACTCTGGTTTCAGCTCTGGTGCATAAAGATTTTGAAAGTTGTCATTCCACACTAACAACAAGAAAAAACTGAACAAACTGAAAGTCAACTTTTTTTTTTTTTCATCCTTCAGAGACTTAAGGTTACAGGGCAAGGTTCCACACTGAAATCCAGAGAAATGGGTGAATGCGGAGAATCATAGCCCAGATCAGTACCTGAAGCAGAAGCCCTCAGAATGGTAATTTTTAAAACCATGTTACTGAGTTATGGGTGATACACGAAAAAGCTGTATATATTTAATGTTCACAACTTGATGGGGTTGCATGTAAGTATGTACCTGGGAAGCCAGCACTACAATCTATGCCATAACCATATGGAACTTCTGGAAGCTAAGTGTGGACTAGCTTGACAGTTAAAATCTTCTGGGAGGCCCAGTCTCAAGCCCCCCATACTTTCATGGGTTTTATCCCCAGGGACCCCACCAGGTTCACATGGTAAAGATGAGACAACCCCCCCCCCCCCCCCGTTTTGTGTAGGAAGAGAGGAAAAGTAAACATTTGGAAATACGTCAAGTTTTCTCCAAAACAAAGGCCTACCCTTTGTTACAAGAGCCTTGTATGACCTGGTGAAGGGCAATTAGGCAACTCCAGCCCTCCCTAGCTTCCCTGTCTCATTTCAGGGAGAAAAAAAGGGCTTAGACGTGCTTCTGAAGGTCACTGCCCAGGGACTCAGGCCAGCTGAAACTCTGAGATTTAATGATGAGTGTAGAACACTTCGCCTCCCCAACATCTTCCCACCAACGGCAGGTCTCCAGTACAGCAACAGTGGGTTACAGCTAGAAGAGCTGCAAGACTCTTTTAAAGGAGTTCTTAGGGAAACCCAAAGATAACGGGGGAGGAAAACAAACAAACAGGGAAATTCTAGGAAAGTGAAGTCTCTGGCACCTCCAGCTATAGCAAACCTTAAACACAGCCCAGCTCTTAGTCCAAATTAATATAAAATCTCACACTAAAAGCCTGATTACCTCAATTCCCATAAGCCAATATATCATGTCTGCCTTTCAACAGAAAACTAACAGATGTGCTAAAAGGCAAGAAAACACAGTCTGAAGAGAGAAAGCAGTCATTAGAACCAGACTCAGATATCATAAAGATTTTTTGGAGTTAAGCAAGCCATTTAAAATAACTCTGATTAGAAACAGTGCTGGGTTGCCGCCGCCCCTGCCGCCACCGTGCCAGCCCCTCGGGTCTCAGTGAGGTGGCGTGGTGCTCCGGAATGGGAGACAAGCCCATTTGGGAGCAGAATGGGTCCAGCTTCATTCAACATTACCACCAGTTACTTGATAACGACAGAGCCCAACGAGGTGCAGTTTACCTTGGCACGTCATGCCTTACGTGGGAAGGACAGCAATTGCAGGGGAGAGCTGCCATTGTGGAGTTGTCCACGAGCCTTCCATTCCAGAAAATCCAGCACAGCATCACAGCGCAGGACCATAGCTGCATCATCAACATGGTTGTGGGCCAGCTTAAGGCCAATGGGGACCCCATCACAGGCTGCCACCAAGTGTTCCTATTAAAGAGCATCAGCGACGCTTGGGTTTGCACCAGTGACATGTTCAGGCTTGCCCCGCACAACTGCGGCTGACCTCCTCCTGCCCAGGCGCTCATGCTGTTTCCTCTTCCCTCCTCTTCCGGAGACTCTTCACACTCCTCCAGATGCTCCAAATGTCACACACAGACAAGCAGGGCGGCAGTGGGGTGGGCACAGTGCGCTGCAGCCAGGTTACCTAGGTACTGTGCGCGATGTTTGGACAGCAGACTAGTTACATCTGACAGGAGAAGTTTGTGTTGTACCAGTGTGCGCCCTGGGAAGACTTAAGTAATGCAAAAGGTTGTTTTTGTTTGCTTGTTTTTTAATCTGGCAAGTTACTGTAGTAACCCAAAGAAGTGAGGGAGGAAGCAGCGGCCTCACTGCCCAGATATTGATTTGTTCAGATGTTTCAGTGCCTCACGGTACAATAAAACCACAAAAAATTTCTTAAAAAATAATAACTATGATTAATAATCCAATGGGAAAAAGTAGATAACATGTAAAAACACAGGCATTATATAAGCAGAGAGATGAAAACTCTAAGAAAAATCAAAAGGAAATGTGACAAATAAAAAACATTGTGACAAAAAGAAAGAATCCTTTTGGTGGGCTCATCAGTAGACTGGACATGGCCAAGGGAAAAATCAGTGAGCATAAAGATACATCAATGGAAACTTCCCAAACTGAAATGCAAACAGAAAAAAGAATGAAAAAAAAAAAGAGAGAGAGAGAACATCCAAGAAGTGTGGGACAATTACAAAAGGAATAATACATGTGTAATGGGACTACCAGAGAATGAAGAGAAAGAAGCAGAAGAAATATGGCTGGGAGTTTTCCCAAATCAAGAACAGACACCAAACCACAGATCTAGGAAGCCCATCCAATACCAAGTAGGATAAATACAAAAATACCTACACCTCAGTGTATCATGTTTATACTGCAGAAAAGCAAAGACAACATTTTGAATGAAGCCAGAGGAGCTCTGCTTTTTCTGTTGTGTCTGCTGAGCTGCCCTGCTCTCCTCAGCCTCTGGCCTGCTCTTTCCTTGAGACTGAGAATCATGCCTTCAACTAAGTTTCAGAGTCCTGATGGAGAGATATTTGAAGTTGAGGTTGAAATTCCCAAACAATCTGTGACCATCAAGACCATGGTAGAAGATTTGGGAATGGATGATGAAGACGACGATGACCCAGTTCCTCTACCAAGTGGTAACGCAGCAATATTGACGTTCAGTGGTGCACCCGCTACAAGGAAGACCCTCCTGCTCCTGAGGATGATGAGAAGCAAGAAAAACAAACAGATGATAACCCTGTAGGGGACCAAGAATTCCCGTAAGTTGACCAACGAGCACGTTTTGAACTTACTCTGGCTGCAAACTCTTTAGACACCAAAGGTTTGCTTGCTGTTACACGCAAGACGGTTGCCAGTGCGATCCAGGAGGAAATGGCTGAAGGGATTTGCAAAACCTTGAGCATCAAAAAAAGACTTTACCAAAGAAGAGGAAATGCAGGTACACAAGGAAAACCAGTGGTGTGAAGGGAAGTGAAGTGTTGTGCCCGGTACGGTGGCACCGTAAGGACTGGTTTAAAGCCAGGTGAGCTGCTCTGCTGGTAACCGTTAACATCCCACATGGCAGCACGTCACTGCCTCCGCGGAGCACTGTCCTCTCTGCGCCGGCAGTTTGGGTGCGGACTCCAGCGTATGGCTGCGCTTCTTCCAGCGTTTTCAGAAAGTTTCTTTTCTCTTTGCTCTGAATAAAACTGAAATGTGGGTTCTCTATTTAAAAAGAAAGAAAGAGAGAGAGAGAGAGAAAGAAACCAGAGGAAAAGTACATTTTACCCACAGAGCAAGAAGGATAAAGATTATATCAGACTTCCTATTGGAAACCATGCAAAGAAGAGAATGGGGTAAAAATTTTAAAGCATTGAAATTAAAGTACCTACCAACCTGGAATTCTGTGTCTAGCAAAATTATACTTGAAAGTGAAAGAGAGATAAAGACTTTCTCAGATAAAATTGAGAGAATTGTCACCAGTAGGCCTGTTTTCCAAAAAATGTTAAAAGGAGTTCTTTGGAGAGAAAGAACATGATATAGGTCAGAGATCTGGATGTACATAAAGAAAGGATGGGTATCAGAGAAGGAGTAATAAAGATAAAATGAAAAATTTTATTTTTTCTTAATTGATCTAATAGATAACTTTATTCAAAGTAATAATAGCAAAAACATAACAAAAAAAGTACTGAGTGATAATAGCATAAAGATGAGTGAAATGAATACCAGCAATGTTATAAGGGATGGGAACGAGGAATTGGGAATACTCTGCTATAAGGTACGGCAATATGATATACTGTTATTGGAAGTGGACTTAGGTCCTGGCCGTGTGGCTCAGTTGGTTAGAGCATAGTCCTGATACACCAAGGTCGCAGGTTTGATCCCACATCAAGGCACATACAAGAATCAACAAATGAATGCATACATAAGTGAAACAACAAATCTTTTTCTCTCTTCCCCCCTCCCTCTCCCTCTCTTACTCCCCCTTTCCTTCCTCTCTAAAATCAATCAATAAAAAAAATTTTAAGTGGACTTAGATTAGTTGTAAATGTATATACTGCAAACTCCAGGGCAGCAACAAAATTTTTTTAAACATTTAACTGATACACTAAGAGAGGGGAGAAAATGGAATCATAAAACCAGATAGGCAGGAAACGTAAAACATAGAAAAAAGTTACAAACATGGTAGATATTAATCGAACTATATTAGTCATCACCTTAAATGTGAATGGTGTACATATACCAATTAAAAAACAGACTATTAGATAAAAAAAATAAGGCTTAACTGTCTGTTGTCTATAATAAGTCCACTTTAAAAATAAAGACACAGATAGATTAAAGGGAGGGAGAAAGATAAACCATGCTAACACTAATCAGAAAGCTGGAGTAGCTACACGAATTTCAGAGAAAGCAGACTTCAAAACAAGGAATATTATCAGGGATGAAGTGGAGTATTACATGATGATAAAGGGATTCAATCTCCAAGAAGTTACAACAACCTAACAAGAGAGCAGCAAAGCACGTGAGGCCAGACACTGGTAGAACTGCAAGGAGAAATGGACGAAACCACTCTCTGGAGATTCCAACGCCTTTCTATCAGTAATTGACAGACCCAGCAGGCAGAAAACCAGCAAGAACGTAGCTGAACTAAACAGCACCGTCGATCAACGGGACCTAATTGATAGATTACATCATCCAACAACAGGAAAATGTACATTTCTTTTCAAGTTAGCATGGAATATTCACGAAGGTAGACCACATACTGGGCCATATAAACCACCTTAACAAATTGGAAAGAACAAGAGTTCTACAAAGTGGGCTCTCAGATCACAAAGAAAGAAAACTGAAGTCAATAACAAAGATAGCAGGTCTGTTGGTCTGTTGCAAAGTGGAAAAGAAATAAGCTGACCTGTGTGTATACATGCATGTGGGCATGCATGGGCATGTGTGCGGGCACGCATGTGTGTGTGTGTGCTGGCGTGCATGTGTGTATGTGCAGGCATGCATGTGTATATATGTATGTGGGCATGCATGTGTGCACGTGCGGGCATGTGTGTGTATATATGTTTATGGGCACACATGTGTGCGAACATGCATGCATGTGGGGGCGTGTGTGCATGTGTGTGCGCGGGCACACGTGTGTATGTGCTGGCATGCATGTGTGTATATATGTATGTGGGCATGCATGTGCACATGTGTGGGCATGTGTGTACACGTGTACGTGGGCATGCATGTGTGTGCGGGCACGTGTGTGTGCAGGCATGTGTGTATGTATGTTTATGGGCATGCGTGTGTGCGTGGGCATGCATGTGTGTATGTGTGGGCGTGTGTGTGTGGGCACGCATGTGTGTGTGTGTGCAGGTGGGTATGCACGTGTGTATGTGCGGGCATGCATGTGTGTGCATATGTAGGTGGGTGTGCACGTGTGTATGCACGGGCATGCATGTGTGTATGTGTGTGCGCATTTGATGGAAATATAATGGCAAGAGTATTGGCAATTTCCTCTCTCAATTTTCTCAGAATTCCTAATCTTGTTCAGAAGCATAATGGGTAAAATAAAAAAATATATAGCCCAAGGTTTAGAGAATTGCTGGTAGGTTGGGTCATCTCAGCCGCTTTGAGGACTTTCTGGTTGTGGAGAGGGCCCCGTCACCCTGTGCTCCCCATGTGCTAACCGTGTGATGTCAAGGTTTGCTGGATCCCTGGTCTCTATTCTCTGCTTTCTGAGTTTGGGGAAGTTTTCCTTCCTTCCTCCCTCCCTCCCTCTCTCCCTCCCTCTTCCTTCCTTTCTTCTTCATTCTTTCTTTCTCTCTCTTCTTTCTTTTTCTTTTTGGAGTGTGCTTGGGGAAGTAAGAGAAGACTCATCTCTTAAAAATATACCTCCCTACTTTCTTGTTTATATAATCCTGTGCTGTGAAGGCTTCTAGGAGGCCATAGAACAAGCACACAAGCAAAATCGGACTATAACCATTCTGCTATCTGCCCCTCGCCAAGCTGGGCCCCAGGTGGAGGCCCAGGACAGAGGTATGGGGGTACACCAGGAAGCAGGGCCAGCGCACCCCAGGAGGAGGGCTCCGCATGCCTTGGATCAGGCTCAGAAATAGAGAGAGGTAGCCAGACTCCCCCCAATCCAGGGTCTGCGCTCAGAGAGGGCAGCGGTCCAGCGCCCTCCTCTATGAGATGGCACTGTTGTGTCATGGGATGTGTCATGGGATGATACACAGGCTCCATGGGAGGAGGACCAGGCTCTGGCCAGGAGCTCCCTCAATGTGGGCTGAACCCAACGTGCAAAAATGGGCCTGGAGTGGGAGGAAGTTTTCACAGGTCAAAAAGCCTGTGTTCTGAGAAACCCTCTTTCTGTTCTTTGCTTGGGAACTCATGTCTTCTGTGAATCATTTCTTCTTGCAGTGTTGGTGTTTTCCCTGCCTCATCTCAGTCATGGGAGCCCCTAGTGCCAGTTTCTGCTCCTTCCTGGGTGGCCGCCAGCAGCTGCCTGTCTATGCCACCTTGAGGTAGCATGGGGGACAGACAAGGAGGCTGCACACAGTGTCCCAGTGTCCCCCTCCTTGGAGAAGGCCCTGCTCTGGACTTGCCAGGTTTTAAGCATTTGGCATAGGGCAGTGGAAAGAACTCCTGATTGGTGTTAGAAGCCCTGAGCACCTCATGGTCTTGCCACGGAACTGCCTGTGTCATCTCACTCCAGCTTTCACCTAAGAAATCTGGCCTGAATATCTCGAAAGGCCTTCTCAACCCTCTGGTCCAAAGGGAAGGACTGGGACCAGTGGAGGAAGGCTATCAGGGAGCTAAGCCCACTCCTACAGGGTCCTCCCTTGAGGCCCCCTGACCCAACCCCACTCCCCGACATGGTTCGAGGCAGTGGCAGCTACTGGTTAACACAGACCAGATGCAGCCCTTTCCCCAGACATGCTCAGTGGCCTTCCTCCTCAGAGGCCTTGGCGATATTTGAAACTCCGTGGAGTTTGGCTTCAGAGGCTGAGTGGAAACCACAGCCCCATTACGTGGACACATATGATCTCCCTGGGAGGAAAGAGGCAACTAGCCTCAGAAAATAAGAGGCAAGTTGGAGGCCACTGCTCTGTGGAGAACACTTTTGCCCGCCCCCCCGGCGGAGCACAGTGCCTGGGAACCTCAGGGAGGGCAAGTCCAGTGTGCTCTGCCAGAATGGAGGAGTGACCTCAGAGGCAGTGGGCTCCCTAATACCAGAGGATGGGAGCAAAAGGTCCAGGACTTTTAGAAAGGAGACTTGAACCACTTATGTGAGCTGCTGGACTTCCACCAAGGAGCCATTCTGTCTTTCTCCTAATGTGATCACATTCGAGGTCTGTCCAGAAGCCATGAAAAATAGAGACATTTATCGAAGAAGATGCCAGTGTAACATACAAGAAACATTGTACACAGGACAATGATGTCTCAGTCACCTTCAAAGTAGGCACCTTGTAGTAGTTCTCCCAATCACCATCAGCTGCTCTGTTGTATTTTCCTGAATCTCATCAACAGCCTGACATCTCTTCCTTTTCAAAGGTTATTTTAGTTTTGGGAAAAGCCAGGCATCACAGGGCACCAAATCTGGGCTGTCGGGGGGCTGAGTCACTGGGCGATTTGATGTTTCACCAAACATCACCCACGTATGTTGATGCACGAGTGGGTGCATTGTCATGATGAAGCTGCCAATCATCAGTGGCTGTTGCTGTGGCCTTCTGAATCATCCGAATAGTTTCCGCAGAGGAACATTCAAGCTTAATGCAGAATTTCATACAGATTCGCTGCTCTACTCACTCAGTCATTTTGAATGTGACGGCCACATAGCACACATACTCACTTAACAGCGTCTGCTGCCCCCACTGACTAGTACAGTGAAGTCGGCATCGTTCACACATGCACATTCCAGTCCACTCTCTTGGCTGCCAGGTTACACTGATGTCATGCAAACTGTTCTCAGTATATTAACAACGGCTGGACTTTTTCCAGACAGACCTGGAAAACTTTATGTTTTCCAGGGGACAAAGTCTCCAGTACTTTGAAAACTTCAAAATACTGTCTCCAGTATTTTGAAAACTTTATGTCTTCCAGACGAATCCTTAAAGAAGAATAATTCCATTGAATGAGATGACCTCCTGTCCTTCCCTCTCCCCTGGGCAGACCAAGTAATTAAGTTTGCGCAAATAAGTGAGAAATGATACAAAGCCACTGTCAGTTAAGATATTCCAGCTTCTACCACTACCTAGTTGAGTAACTTTGGGTCAATAAGTTTGTATCTCCATCCTCAGATTCCCACTTGCCTAATGGAAATAATGAGCTCACCTGGAAGGTGGGTGGGTGGGGTGCAAAAAGGGTCAGGACAAGGCTCCGAGGCAAGTCACTGCTACTCCCAAGTGGCATTGATTAAATCCTCAGTTCCCATTTCTAAATAATCCAAGACCTCATAATAACTGCCCAGCAAAAATAACCAAGATGCCCCTGTGGATGATTAGTCAGCTAGCCGGCTTCGTGAGCATGGCACCTTTGGGCTTGAGTGATGGCCTGAGGTGGGCACTTTGAATGCTGCTGACGTGACTTTTCTAAAAAGAAAATTGTGGTAACATTGGTTTATAACATTATATAAATTTCAGGTGAACAACATTATAATTCACATCTATATGTACTACATTGTGCTTGCCACCAAAAGTCTAGTTTCTCTTCATCACCATACAATTGACCCCCTTTTTACCCATTTCACCCTCTCTCCACTCTCCTCCTATCCCCTTCTGGTAACCACCAATCTGTTGTATACATCTATGAGTTTGTTTTTGTTTTATTTTGATTTTAGATTCCACATGTGAGTAAGATCACATGGTATTTGTCTTTCTCCATCTGACTTGTTTCGCTTAACACAATACCCTCAAGGTCCACCCAAGTTGTCCCAAATGGCAAGATTTTATCTTTTTTTATGTCCGAGTAGTATTCCATCGTTTATGTATACCCCATCATCTTCAGCCACTCATCCATTAATGGCTACCTACGTTGTTTCCGTATCTTGCTTATTGTAAATAATGCTGCAATGAACATAAGAGTACATATATTTTTTCAAGTGTGAGTTTTCTTCAAATAAATACCCAGAACTAAAATTACTGGATCATATGGTAATTCAAGTCTTAATTTTTTTTGTGGGACCTCTATACTATTTTCCATAATGACTATACCAATTTACATTTCAACCAACATGGTACAAAGTCTCCATTTCCTCCACATCCTCTTCAACACTTGTTATTTCGTGTCTTTTTAATAAGAGCCACTCTAAGAGGTGATAACTCATCATGGCCTTGATTTGCTTTTCCCTGATGATTAGTGATGTTGGGCGTCTTTTCACGTGCCTGCTGCCTGTTTGTATGTCTGTGTTAGATAATGTCTGTTCAGCTTCTCTGCCTATTTTTTAAATCAGTAGTTTTTTGTTATTGTTGTTGAGTTGCGGAGGTCCTTTATATATTTTGGATATTAACCCCTGATATATATATAATTTGCAAATATCTTTTGCCATTTGGTGGGGTGCCTTTTTGTTTTGTTGATGGCTTCCTTTGCTGTGTGGAAGCCTTTTAGTTTGATGTAGTCCATTTGTTTATATTTGCTTTTGTTCCACTGCCGTTGGAGTCAAATCTACAAAAATATTGTTAAGACCAATGTCAAGGAGCTTGCTGCCTACGTATTTCACAGTTTCTGGATTCTGTTCATGTCTTTAATCTATTTTTGAGTGAATTTTTGTGTAGCTGACATGACTCTGAAGGGAAACTGGGGCTGAGACCGTCTCTGCTGGCCCTTCGAGCTTGAGGCGAAGGCTCAGTAAGGGCAGTGGATCCCCACGCTTGGGTTCTGCTCAGCGTCTGTTCACCGGAGTGCTCTAGGCTGGTTACTTGGCTATTGTTGTAGGGTGTGGAACTGACTGACTTGCTTGGTCACTTAGCAACCTCAGTTTTCTCCTTATGAAATGGGAATGGCAGCCATGTTAGCTCCCTGGGTGAGTGTTGTGAGGGGTAGGAGGAATGTTCAGTGGGTTTGGTTATGTGATCACCTCCCACTGTGGGGAGGCCTTAGCTTCAGGGCTCCAAGGAATGGGAATGCAGAGCGGGCTGCTGCCCTCAGTGATTAACCCCGAGGAGAAGGCTGTACTTCTCTGGCACAGAGTCTGGGAGTGGCTGGAGCAGGTTTCCTATCCGTTTAAGATTTGTGAAAGGAAAGAAATTGAACTTGGTAGTGGGCCTTGAAATAGGCCACTCTGGCTAAAGATAATGAAGCCTTTTTTACCCCTGCCAAAACTCCAGCTGGGTTTCCATCCATGCCCTCCCTCATCCTTCCTCTCACCCATCAGCGCATCCACGCAGACGGTCGCTCCATAAATACTTCATGGGCACCCCCTTTGTTCCCAGACCTGGGGAGGCAGTGCCGAGATGGTGCCTGTGCTCTTGGAGCTTTCACTTTGCATGGGGGAGAAAGACCTCAGACTAATAGCTGCACACATCAGTACAAAGCTGAGGCATTTAACAAATGCTAAGAGGGAAAAGATGAGGTATTGTGACGGTGCATAACAAGGGCCACCTCCTCCTGAAGGCCAGTACTTCCTTTGTGTCCGGCAGTATCCTTAAGCCCTTGAACCTGGCTCACTGGGTCCTTTCCATGTCCCTATGGGACCTATAGGGTGGACCCATTGTATCTAGAAACTGGGCAGAGCTTAGATCTCAGTTGTTCCCCATAATCCTGTGTCACAGGAAGGCAGGCTTCCCTTTTCCTTTTTCCCCAAGTGAGGAAACTGCAGCACAGGCACATGAAGGAGTTCTCTTGATGGTTCAGCCCAGCGGAGCTCCCTGCTGGACACAGCCATGCTGATCCCACATGGAACAGGGGATCCATCCGACTTCCCCATAGAACTGGGAGAAATAGTAAATCACTGTTCCTTCAAGGCACTAAGTTGTGGGTTGGGTTGTTACACAGCATGGGTAACTGAAACAGTTGGCCTAGCAGGTGCCTAGGTTCAGAGTCCCTGGGACTTCTAACCTCCTCCAGGGCCCTGAGCCCTGGTTCCCATGGTTGCCAGATGACTGGCAAAGGCTTTCCTCCTATTTTATTCTTGCTGGGGAAGGAGAAGGGAGTTGTGATTTCCTCATGTTCCATTTTGAAAGCTAATGGAGCGAAGACAAGCGAGTGGAGTTCTTATGAAAAGGATAGCAAGCTAAGAGCTTAGACTCTGGGGTCAGACTCCTGGGATCTAAGTTCCAGCTCTGCCAATATCTAAACGTGTGACCTTGGGCAACTTACTTAACCTCTCTGTGCTTCCGTTTTCTCATCTGCAAAATGAAGTTAATGCTTGTACCTATCTCATAGAGTTCTATGAGGATTAAATGAGATAATATATGCAAGCTCTTAAAATAGTGCCTATTATAGGCCCTCAATAACTCTTATCTATTGTTCTACATCTCCCCCTCCTCCTCTTTCAACACCTATGTCCCAGGGGTTCCAAGCTGGATATTTCAGTATTCTTGACCTGAAGGAGTTCATAGTCTCACAAACTAAAGGTACAGCTAACACCTAAACAGGTAAGGTATTAAACAGAGGAATAAAAATAAGTACGGTCAAAAATAAAATAAGGATGGTCAAGTCTGGGAACAGTTTATTGTACTTGGGAATTAGGAAGTCTTCCTGAGACAAGTGACAATTGAGTTGGGTTTTCAAGGCTGACAAGGAGTTTGCTGGCTTTTTTCAGTTACGTTTACATTTGACCCTGAGTAAAAGCCACAACCACCACCCTCAAACAACATAAACACAAAAATAACAGTAGCTTGAACAGGACAGAAACTTATTTCTGACTGAAGCAGAAATCTGGTGGTGGGAGGCCCAGGGCTCATAAGGGTGCTCCTCAGTGACAGGCACCCCAGAGGGCCTCCTATGTTGGTGCATGGTCTCCATCCCAAGCTTCTTCCTGGTGCAAGGTAGTTGCCAGAGTTCCAGCACCTCTGGCCCTTTAAGGACACTCCTGAAAGTTGTACACAGTCCTTATGAGCCATTGTCAAGGCTTCATCCCATGGCTAATCTACCTGCAAAGGGGGCTGAGAAATACAATCTTTATTTTGGGTGGCCATGTGACCAGCCAGCTAAGAACTTGGGGGTGTGTTACTAAGGAGGACTTGGGGAACAGACACAGGAGGTCATAACTGGCCAAGTTCACACACAAGGACAGGCAATAGGAAGGGTATTCCCAATAGAATGAGCAGCCTGTGTACTTAATGGATCTGGAATGGCCGGTTCTGTCTCCATACAGCCTTCAAGGATATTCACTCTTCCCTCCTGAGGTTCAACATGGCTACTTCTGTGCATTTGCTTTCAGACTAGGCTCTCGCCAGGCAGACCTGCTCCATTCCCAGCTCTCCTGTTGCTCTGGAGGCTCCCTCCTTCCCAGAGTGTTCACGGGAGGCACTGAGGTGCTGGAGTGGCTCCCTGTCCTCACAGCTGGGGAGTCCTCAAGGAGCCGGTGCTCACTGAGGAGATGGGGCTGCTGAGTTGAGGGGCCACAGAGAAAAGGGCCAGAGCTCTCACCAGGCTTCTGACCTAGGTCTGGACAGCTGGGGAGGGGGTTTGAAAGGGCTCCCCTGGCCAGGGGAATACTGTAAACAAAGGTCAGGAGATGGAACTCTTAGGGGGCCTTTGGGGAGAGTTGTCCTGTCAGTTCTGGGGGCCTGAGGCCTGACAAGGCTGGGTGTTTAAGGGATGAGGGCCCCCCCACACCCACAGATGACATCGTGCAGAGGAGCTGGTTATGGCCGTCTGGGACCATGGAGTCGGTGTCGGTGGGGAGAGGGAGCCACAGACCAGGGGTCTTGGAGCGGGCAGTGGGGCGCACAGGCCCCACTCTGAGCCCCGACTCTGGGTTTGGAGGCAGAAGAGCAGGAGATTGACCGCTCCAGTTCTGCTTTGGATATGAGGGCAACTAGCAGTTCCAGTTTTCTCATCTGTAAAGCAGCGGTCTGCTTCTCAAAGAGCACGGTGAGGGTTCCAGATGACAGATGGGAAAGGCCTTTGTGAGCGTTCAGGCGCTGCGCACACATGCCTGTTACTGTAGAGACCTGTGAAAGAGAGGCCTCCCGCAGGCGACACCTCTTCAGAACCCTCACAGGTCTGGGCTTTCAACAAGGCCGTATTGCCCGGCCTGGAAGGCCCAGCTGGGGCCTGAGCTTCTCAGGTTGCTGCCTGTGACCACTTGTGAACCCCTTTCCTCACCTCCTAGCCTCTCATATCCTCTGGCTCCAGTAGGCCCAGCCCCTGGGTCAGAGCTCTGAATGCAGACTCTAGCCAGCAGCCTGGATTCTGCAACCAGGCCAGCAGTCCGTGACCCTGGACACTTGGGCTGAGGTGGCCTCGGTAGGTATAAAGCCCAGGTACTACAGGGAATGCTCACCCAGGTGGAACCCGCTGCTCACACGCCCACGGGGACCACGCAGGCAGCCAGTGTGGAGAGTGGCTAAGGGGTGGCAGCCTCTGGGTGAGGGTGTGCCCGCTCAGCTCAAATGAAGTGTTTTCACAGGCTGTCCTCGGAGTACCATTGCAAGTCGCAGGCTTTGTGACTTGGCTTCCCGACCACAAGTGTCTGCTCTGCGTGTGTTGGGGGGAGAGACAAAATGCTTTTCTGCAAACTGGCAAAATCAGCCAGCCTCAAAGAGAGAAGTGCCCGTCTGCTTTGCTTCTGTGATGGAAGGTGGGGCGGGGGGTCCAAGGTGCAGTCAGGTTAGTAGAACTGAACATATGCCAGAGAGGCCTGTTGTTTTCTTTGCCCAGCACCACCCCCTGGTGGGAACTGCTCCCCACCATCACCAGCCACAGGCTTCCAGTAAGATTTACCACATTTATTCTCCCCAGGGGGTGAGCACCTGACCCAGTCCGTGTCTCCTGCAGAGAATTTGAACTTGGGACCAAAAGACTTCAGCTAAGGCAGGCTATTCAGGTCCTGAACCCAGGAGCTGATGCCAGCCATGCTTTCCACCACTAACTGGAGGAGTGGACAGAGCTGGGGCTGAGGGGGGAAGAGACAGCAGAGAGCAGCAAGGTGAGGGAAGGAGGGGAGCCCCGCTGGGCACCCACAGGCTGTGCCCTTTTCCGAGGCTGACTGGGTCCTGGTCTGGGATTCCAGGAGATACCCCAGGCTCCTTTCAAAAACATCCTAGCCCCCTCCCTCCAACATTTTCTTTCACTTGCTACAGCCAGTTAGGTGAGTCTCTGTTGTAACTAAAATAGTCACACCTGATATGAAGAAAAGCCAGTGAGATCTGCTTTCTTGTGGCTGCTGCTCCTTGGATGAGCAGCTTCACTTGTATCAGTTTGTTAAATCCTTATGATGACTCTGTGAGGTAGGTACTGTTATTATTTCCACTTAACAGATGAGAAACCTGAGGCCCCAAGGGGATAAGCAACTTGCCTAGAGTCACACAGCTGACAGGAAATTGAGCCTGGGCTGGTGGAGTCTGGAGGCTGAGCAGCCATCTTACCCACTGTGCTGTAGGGTTGTACTGGAAGCCACTGGCCTGGGGATTCTGCTGGGCCTTGTGCAGAGCTCGTGAGTCTCTGGGCTTATTTGACTCTGTTCAATGAAATAGGTTTGTGTATCTTGAGAAAGAGCCAAGTTGGTTGGGCTTGATGTTTTGAGTGCTGGGCTGGAGGTGGCCTCCGTGGGGAACCCAGCTGGGGCCTGGCCGAGCCCCCAAACCAGGCTCCTTGGTCGAGGAGGCTGACATCACGTCCTGCCACAGCTTCAATGCCTGCTTGTGAGTCATGGATCCAGACAGCCTGGGCAGAAATGGTTCTCCCCCAGACCCTAAACCTAAGCCACCCCTTCCAGGAGACTTTTAGGGCCTGAGTGGTTGTGACCTCCTTTCTTCTGTTCTCCCTAACACTTGTTTTGGAGCCCTGGGCTGGGTTATATTGCTGAATAACCATGAAGGATAAAGCTGAGACCTGGGATAAGCTCGGTCCCCATCCCCTCGAGGGGTGGGTGACTGTCCTTGGAGGGCCAGATGGAGAGAGAAAACCCAACATTGGCTGAGCCGTGGGAAGCCATGAGGTCCCAGGGAAAATGGCAGGGGACCTGGCAATTCACCTGCAAAATGAAGTAGAGTTGAGCATTGAAAGCCTAAGGCATTACAGTGGAAAAACATGGTGGACATCCCCTCCCAATTTAATTGTCATTAGTGGTGGGAAAACCCACTTGGGAAGCACACAGCGCCAAGGGCACTGCTGAACACACCGAACCTGAGTCTAGTCCCAAGGAAGCAAATCAAATAGAGTGGCATCGTGGCATCGTGCAAAGGCCTGAACTTTTTAAAAATGCCAATAGCGTGAAAGCAATAGAGAAAGAAAAAGTGTGGAGAACTATTCTAGATTAGAGGAGATGCAAAGGGTGGTCCTTGACTGGATGCTGGGCGGGATGGGGAAGATATAAAGGAATACATTATTGAGACAAACTTGGCAAATTTGCGTATGGTCAGCACATGAGATAATAGTTTGGCCAAGTTAAATTTGCAGTGTCATCACTGTACAGGGACTATATAGGAATATGTCCTCATCCTTTATTTTATTAAAACATTTTTTTCAGCCTGCCCTGGCTGGTGTGGCTCAGTGTGGACTGAGCACCAGCCTGTGAACCGAAAGGTCGCCAGTTCGATTCCCAGTCAGGACACATTGCCTGGGTTGTGGGCCAGGTCTGCAGCTGGGAGTGTGCAAGAGGCAACTGATTGATGTATCTCTTACACATTAATATTTCTCTCCCTCTCTTTCTCCCTCCCTTCCCCTCTCTCTAAAAGTAAATAAATAAAATCTTTTTTAAAAAAATAAATAAATAAAATTTTTATCCTCACCCGAGGACATTTTTTTCATTGCTTTTTGAGAGAGAGAAAAGGAGAGAAAGAAACATCAGTGTGAGAGAGAGACATCACTTTGTTGCCTCCTATAGCACCAGGACTGGGGTTTGAACCTGCAACCCAGGCATGTGCCCCCGACTGGGAATTGAACCCGCAACCTTTCAGTTATGGGACAGTGCTCCAACCAACTGAGCAACACTGGCCAGGGCAGTCCTCATTCTTAAGAGAATTGCTGAAATATTTAGGGGAAAATACCATGATGTCTGCAACTAATTCTCCATTGGTTCAGGGATGAAGTAAATGTAACAAAAATTAAATCCCTCGCACAGGGCAGACCTCAGTAATCACGAGCTACTTCTCCATCTGGCCTTGAGCTGCCTCTGCCCTGCCTCCTCCCTAGAGGACCCCTTCTCCTTCCAAGCCCTCCCCCTGAGCTCCTTTTCCCAGAGGAGGTGGCCACAGGGAAGGCTCTGGGAGAACAGCAGGAATCAGCCACAACCATCTCCCTGAAATTCAAGTCTTCCCCTTCAAAGAAAGCCCACATCAGTGCTCAAGGACCTACCTTTCTCCCAGCCCATGGAAGAAGCTTCCTTTCCTGGAATGATCGTTGTGCTCTTTAGTCCACCCTGCAACGCACTAGTCACTCTGTCGCTGCAGGAGGCCGGCAGCTCCAATTCTCACAGAGCAGGCCACGTGGATGTCTCTCTGTATCTCTGGGATGTACTGAGCACCTGAGCTATAGCAGATGCTCTACACACGGTTGTTAACAAAAGCTTAGGTGCCAGTACGAATCTGCTGCCAGTTTAGGGACTAGTTAAGTACATGTGGGTATATTCATATAGTGTAGTAGAATACTATGCAGGTGTCAAAAGAATGACATGAGCTAGTAGGAGATCATCCAAGATGTAGCGATCAGTGACAGCAGCAAGGCGCCCTACCGTGAATGCAGCAACCTGCTGTTTGTTTAAGGGGAAAAAGCATGTGTACTTGTACCAGTGAAGGCTGCCTTGGGGTGGGGATTGGGGCACTGAGGATATGGGCAGGGAGTGAAAGGTTTTGAGGTTTTGACCTGTGTATATGAACCCATTAAACAAATTACATGATTTATATTTATAATAGAGTCCTACTCTTTGGGGGAGGCTGAGGGAACCCCAGGAGTTGGGTGCTGAGGAAAGGGGAGAAACAGGTGAGCATTGCTCCTGGGTGGAGGAGACACCTAGGCTGCCTGCCTGTTGTTCTGGCTGGAGGACCCTGACGAAGAGCCCCTGGCAGCAGAGGGGTGCAGCAGCCTCCCAGCATCCTCAGCATCACAGGCTTCTCCCGCTTCCGTGACGTCCCATCCCCTATGCCCTGCAGCTTCTCATGACACACACTTCCATGCCTCTGCCAGGCTTGTGCCTCCACTGGAAATGCCCTGCCTCCATTTCCACATGCTGAGTCCTCCTTGGCTTTCAAGGACCCACAGTTCCTGCCTCTGCCCAGTGCTCTCCTGACCCCCAATCAGAGCCCCCTCCCATGCCATCTTGCTCCTTCAGCCCTCAGCGCTTGCTCTGAAGACCTCAGAGCTGACTCCTGCTGCCCAAGTTCCTGGTGTTGAGACACAGGACTGCCCGTTCTAGGCCTATACTCCCCTTTCACCACCCAAGGAGTAGTGGGGATGCTGTGCCTCCTGGAACTTCTTTGCATGGGGAAGGGACTGGAACATGTATAATAGGATGCACGTGTTAAAGAAAAAGTTCCCCTGACACTTGTTAAAGCAGTAAATAAGGGAGACTTTACTCGGGACCATTGCAGCAGAGGTCAAGGCTGTCACAGTAGGGTTAGAAGTTCAGCGAAGGCAGCTGGGGGACCTACAGCCAACAAGCAGAATGAGGGGGCCCGTGGATGGGAAATTACAAAGAGGTGACATCAAGGGTGAAGAGGAATCTTATTAAACCAACGTAACAGGATTCTTCAGAAGGCAGGCCAGGGTGATCAGATACTAGGGTAGGGGGATTCTCACTAAACCGAAGGATTCTTGCTAAAACTGAGCTAAACAGGCCCAAGACAAGACCCAAGGACCAGACCTAATCAAAAACTGGGCTCAGGAGCCTGTGGAGTTTGTTCAAGAAAAGAGAGAGTCTTTGTCATGTGTTATGGGACGTTGGGAAAGTTCTCCTTTTTATAGGTGAGGAAATGGAGGCTCAGAGACGTAGTCATTTGCCTGAGGTCTGTTTTAGTCCACCTGGCCCATGGGAGGCTCAGGCCCCCGGCTCCTCCTACATCTGCCCCTTGCCCACAGCTGTGGGTGGAAGGCCCTGGGCTCCAGCCCCCATGTTGCCACTGGCTCCTTGTTGTATGACCTGGGACTTTCAATAGAACCCAGGAACAAAGCCGTGAGAGTCCTCTGGCCACACCATGGAGCTCAAGGGGAGCCGGGTGGTCCAGGCTTGGGCTGGGCAAGGCAATAATTAGCTGAGAGCTCCTCTGGAATGTTAAGTACCCAGGCCTGGAATGCAGCTCCTGCTGGCTGCAAATAAGCCCCCATCATCAGACAGGCCCTTCAGTAAAGATAAAAATCAGGGTGGGCAGGCACTGAGGACCCTATCTTAAGAGCTCCCCCATAAGGCAGCACATTTTTCTGGCCTCTCTCAGGATCTCCCTCCATTTAGAACTCCTTCCACCTTAGGACTAGGCTTTGCAGGTGTGGCAGGGGGCTTCCCACCGTTACCCCCGCCTCCTGGTATTAATGCCCTTGTGTAACTCCCTCTCCTTCAGTGTGGGCTAGACACTTTGAACAAATAGAATATAACAAAAAGGATGGAATGTCACTTCTGAAATTAGGTTATGAAAAGACCGTGGATCTCATCGTGGGCGCCCTTTTACTCTCTCTGAGCGAGGCCAAGCTGCCATGTTGTGACTTGTCCAGGAGAGAGGCACATGTGGCAAGGAGCTGAGGGAGGCCAGCGTGGCTGGTGAGGCACAGCAGTCTGCAGGCCGGCACCCACGAGGCACTGAATCTTGCCAACAAGCACGCGAATGAGCTTGGACACAGGTTCATCCCCGCTGAGCTCAGATGCCAAGCAGCCTCCACCTCTAACAGGGATCCAGTGTTACTGAACAGCAAGCAGGGTCCTGCTGCCCGCCACCACCCTCTCCACAAAATTCCAGAGGCGATTGGTGATAAAGGAAAGGAGTCTTTATTCAGAAGTTACACAATTTTGGAATAACAGCTTTCCACATGTATTAGTCACTTACGCCTATCAATTGAGGCTAAGCTCTCAACACCTTAATTCTATCATTTCCCCAATTTAGTTTTTCATTATCTTATTTCTATAGGGTTAGTTTACAAACTAAAACAACATAAGATACAAGAAGCTACACAATTTTCAGAGCCTGTCCTCTCTAGAACAGCCAAAGAAGAATAACCCTGCTACCCTCTACCAGGCCAGCCTGATCCTAGGCTGTGCCAGGCGTTTCTTCACCCATCCAAAATCCACCCAAAATCCTGTCCATCGGGAAACACAGGCAGCTGCAGCATGATCATCCAGGCATCCTTGAGAGAGAGAGAGAGAGAGAGAGAGAGAGAGAGAGAGAGAGAGAGAGCGCGCCAGAGAGCACTTCTTTTATTTCAAATCTTCTGGCCCATAATCCCATGCAATCTGGAGGCATTCAGCTTCTCAGCCAATCCTGCCCTAGACTGTTTACCATTGCCTCGGGCAACCTCCTCCTAGGGTGCCTTCCTACACCTCCCCAGTGATCCCATCAGATCTCTCTGCATCACTGGGACTAACGGAGGTTTTGGAGCTTGGGCCCAGGCAGAAAGATGGGTGGCAAGCAAATTCACAGAGCACTCACCAGGTCCAGACTCAGACGTGTGGCTGGTCCAGATGGGCACTGAGGACCCTCATCCTCAGGCTGCAGTGAGGCCGTGTATGAGCAGAACTGCTGGGGCCTCGTTCCGGGTCAGCACGCTCAAGGGACTCAGACGTGATCCCACTTTCCACATTCCTGTCACCAGAATCCTTTAGAGTGACAGCCTCTCCCTCCAAAGAAGGCACCACTTCCTGCTTCAAGGCCTAGACCCCACTCCTCGCTGTCTGGTCAGGAGACCACGGACGGTCTAACCGAGGGCCAACCCCACCAGTTTACAACTGGACGCTTAGAGGCCCAGGGAGGGGCCTGACTCGCCCACAGTCACGGAGCCTGGGATTGCCAGGCCCAGTATCAGCACCAAGGTTTTCCAGCTCTCACAGCCCAGAGTGCTGGGCTCTAGGCTGGTGCTTCTTAAACTGCCGCTTGTGTGGGGATCACCTGCAGGGCTTGTGAAGACACAGGTGGCAGAGCCCCACCCTCGGAGTCTCTGATTCTGGAGGCCTGGGTGGGGCCTGAGAATTTGCATTTGTGGTCATTCCCAGGTGGTGCTGATGCGGCTGGGCGAGGACCACCCTTGGAGAATCAGTGCTCTAGACTGTCTCCCCAGTCACTCTCCGCAAGGTCCCCAAACCATGCACTCAGGGCAATTTGCAATGTCCCCGTGTGCCTGTGTAGGCACAGTCTCCTTGGAAGGAGCTGGGTGCGGTTGAAAGAACCACAAAGGGCAACGCCCTGTCTTGTTCATCTTTGCAACTATTGGCCCAGCAGCTCCCATATTTGCTGACCTGTAAAACCCACAAATATAAATGACACACCTCAATTTTATTAGAAAACACTTTCACAACATTTTTTTTTTATTATAACCATTCTGAAAGTACTTTATTTTGTTCAGGCAAATAGAGCACTCTGTGCAGGAGCGCTTTTGTTAAGAAGACTAGTCGCGTGTTAATAGGGGGTGAAACGATGGTCCCCGCTGCAATGTGTTCTGTTTCCAGAGGCTTTGTCACCAGGCTGCAGTTTTATCGATCACTGTTCTACCTTTTCTGGCACAAAAGCTTGTATCATTAAAGCTGATGCTTTAACTACCGGGTGATTGGTGGATCTGCCGATACAGGTGTAGATTCACATGTGGCTGTGGATTCAGGTACAGGTACAGCTGCAGATACAGATATCAGCAAAGATGTAGAAGCGATGTTTTCTAAAGAGAATGAACATGCTTCCTGCCTCCCCTTTCCTCTGCCCGGAATGTGGGTGTGGAAGGGAGCCAGCTTGGCCCTAGCAAGACGGCGGAGTAACAAGGCGGACGGGGCCTGGGTGTCTGGACAACCTTGTGGAGTAAACTCTGACCAGTACATCACACACAGGTCCCCAGCAGACGACAAGCTCCTCGCGGACAGGGACAGAGCCTCCCTCCTTCTCACTACGGCTCCTAAAACAGCGCCTGGCATGGCTCAGTTCTGGTTCTGCCCCTCGTTAGCAGGCGACCTGGGGCAAATGACCTCCCTGGCCTGTTCTGTAAAATGGGACTGAGAAGCATTCTCACTGGATTGTCATCAGGCTTAATGAAGTTCTGAACATAAAACACTTAGCCCTGTGCTGGAACGTAATAGGAGCTCTAAACCACGGCTCCCTATTTTCCTTAAGAAAAAGTCTCAACTCCCTACCAGGACCCAAAAGGACCTCTGTGTTCTAGTCCTGCCCACATCCCTAGTCTTATAGCCTCTGCTTTGAACAACAAGCCAGACAGAGCTGCTCCACGTTCCCCTCTTTCACCGGGCGGTGTCCTAAGGTCAGAGGGAAAGGTGAGAAATGTGCCCACAGCTACAGTATCCAGACCTAGGGCGCCTGGCTTGGTAAGTTCAGAACGGCTTCCCTCCAGCCTGGGAACAGGTGGCTACTCTTCAGTTGGGCCCCAGATAAAGTAGCTGGCTTGTGTTTAGAGACCTCGTGGGATCAAAAATCTCTTTAGTCAGTGGAGGCATATTTGGAATAAAAAGTTCACGGGCTGCTTCTCTACCATACTTTCAGCTCTTGTAGTGTGCACTGTTTTCTAATCTGTAAGCCTTTGCACAGGCTGCTCCTTCCACGCCTGGTACACTCCCTGCCTCCCCCTTCACTTGGCCTTGGCCCGTCCTCATCCCTGTCCAGGCCTCTGCGCAGGTGCCCTTCCTGGAGGCAGCCTTCCCTGAACTGCCTGTGCCCGCGCAGGGTTCCCACTCTACATCGTGGCATGGCTGCTGGTGGCTCTCTTCTACCAAGTCCCTCCTTCTCTTTAGCTCGATGCTCAGTCCCAAGTGCCCAGCACAGAATTCGGCCCGGCCAAGAACACTTGGAATGAACGAACCCGTGAGTGAACGGTGGACTGTCAGGGATGCCTTGGTTTCCATCAGCTGGCATCGTGGGGAGGGCAGGAAGGGGACCGGGAGCACTGCGGGGGCCTCTCCTTCCCCATCATCCTCCCAGACCCCTTCCCTGCCCAACAGGGCGCCACCGGGCTGTCCCACACCCTCTCTGCCGCCTGCCCAGTGACCTAATTATTGTTTTTTCTTCCAGCCCCGCGGAGGGGAAAACAGAAATTCCTGGTGGATGACACAGGCCCGGCGGCCGCCTGAGAGCCGAGCACGGGACCGGCTGGGCCGGCTTCGCCCGCCGCCCGCCCCGCCATTAGGGCCGCGCGAACCCGTCATCAGGCTAAGTACAGAGCGGGCGCGGGCCGGGCGGCCGGGAAATTGCCGGTTCCCGCTGACCCGCGGGGCCTGCGGGCGCCCCGAGTCTGGGGGTCAGCAGCGGCCCGCGGCCGGTTCGCTGATCATTACCACCGGCCGGCCCTGTGGGGACGGAGCCGCTGCGGTGGAGGCCGCGCTCCGGGGTAGGGGAGGGTGGGGGTGGGACAGCGGGGCGGGGCGGCGCCGGGCGCAGGGTGGGGCGGGAGGCGTTCGGAGCCGGCAAGGCCCAGGGTGCGGCCACAAGACACATCGCACGCTGCGAGGGCGAGGGCTCTGGGGGCCTTTGGCACCCCTCTCCTCTTTCTGGGCCCTGCCCCCGCTGCTAGAAGAGGCACTGGGCTTGCAGCCAGACCGCCACGGGGCTGAGCGGCCCCAGCTCTAATGGAGGGATTAATGTGTCATGTACCGTCCATGGGCCCTCGATGCTGGAGGGAGCCTCAGTTCCTCCAGCCTTGAAATGGATTGAAGCAGCTCGGGGTGACGTGAGATGTGCCTGGGTCAGCCCTCTCCTCCATGCCTAGTGTAGAATAGGGGCTCCCTTTTCTGTCGCTTACTAGGGAAAAGGGCGCTCAGTCACTCATGCTTTCGGTGTACAAACGTTGGCTGCACACCTTCTATGCGCCAGGCACGGTGTGAGGCCTTGGGTGATAGTGATGAATGAGACAGATAACCGTGCATTCTCAGGGCCGACCAACAGTAAACAAACACACACACGTCAGATAAGTCAGTGCTTCAGATGGTGATAGGCGTTAGGAAGAAAAATAAAGGGTTAGGGGAAAGGCCCGTAGGGGTGGGAGGGTTGTTCTATCTTAGACTCAGTGGTCCAGGCAGGAAGGTCTTCATGGAAAGGTGCCCCTTGAGCTGAGACCTGAGACCTGAGTGCAGTGTGGCAGTGAGCAAGGCAGTGATCTAGGGCAGCCCTTTGGGGAAAAACAAATGACGGGCAAAGGCCTTGGCTCCCCCCCCCCCCCCGCCCAGCCCTTGCTGGTGGAATTAATCTCTCAGGGTTCTGAGCTCCTAAAGTACACGATCACTCCCCTTTCTCCTCCAGTCTACAGGAAGGACGCATGAAAAGTCTGGAGTCAGACAGACCTGGCTTTAAATCCTGTCCCTGCTACTCACTGGCTGTGTGACCTTGCACAAGTCACTTAACCTCTCTGAGTGGTAGTTCTTCCATCTGTCAAACGAGGAGAAAAATGGTACATTCCTTAGAGGTCTGTGTGAGGCTCCAATGAGGTGACACTGACGGGTTGCAGGCCCAGACTTGAATGTACTTATGTGCTCAAGTGAATGGTCTGTGAGATCTCCGAGAAGACCGTGGTTTTCTTCATCTGAATATTGGGTCCTCTCTGACCGGGAATGGAGCGTCTTGGTGGTGATGGGGAGACAAGCGGCAGAGTGCTGAGCAGCCTGGACAGACTCCGGGAGATGGTTCCCAGTTGTGGTCTGGTGTTGGTCACTCTCTGGGACTCAGAGCCCTGTTTTTGTAGAGAGAAGCAGTAGAATACAGTTCCCGCTGCACCCCTCTGCCCGCCCGGACTGCCCAGGTCTCAGCCAGACACTGAGTGGGGTCAGAGAGGAAAGCTCCAGCTAGTCCAGGTCAGGGCAGAGCTATGATATGGTTAAGTTCAGATTTCATGTCCTTACCCGCTTCCCATCCCTTGGCTCCTTCTCCCTGCCTCCCTGGCTAAACTTGCCCTTCCCTGGGAAAGGACAGGAGGTCACTTCAATCATACCCGAGGGAGCATTTCAGTCTTCGGAGATAGTTCTGCCACACCCCCTGATCTGACACATGGGGGAATCCGAAGCCCAGAGAGGGCAGAACTTTTCCAGAGAACACACAGCAGTCCTGGGGTACGATAATTCATGCCGGCAGACCTTTGACCTAGGGTCATTTCTTCACTGTTCTTCATCGCCAAGTTCCACCCCTTTCACAGAAGGAAAAATCTGAGGCCCAGAGGAGTAGTATGACTCAGCAAAGGCTTCCCAGACCAGCAAGTGGCAGTGGGGAGAGGAGAATGTAATCTGTGCAGGGTGGGGGGGAGTTGGGAATCTTCCTGGACAGCTCAAATCATTCTCAGGCCCACCTGTTTTGAAGATGATCTGTGAGTCATCTCAGAGGGAAAAGTCATCTGGAGAGATCTGTGGTCATTGGCTCCCCCTGCGTACCCCAGGAACCCTAAATTTCTCCTCTCCTGAAGGGCCAGCCCAGCAGGTAGCCAGGTGCACATCAGCGTGCTCGTCTGCGTGGCTCTGCAGAGAGCTGGCTGTGGGGGCTGAGTCGCAGCAGTGCCCGGAGGCCGCTGTTGTCAGGCTTGGTGCCACCTCGCCCTGCCCAGGGTCCCTAGATGCCCTGGCAGAAGCTTTATCTAAGAATTGGAACGTAGCAGCCAGATCTGGCGCCAAAAGCCCCTCCTGGCCTGCAACTTTCGCCACTGCTTGCAACAAGGAGTTGTTTTTCTTTCATTCATTCATTCACTCATTCACTCATGTATTCATTCAACAAGAATTTCTGGAGAGCCTATCAGAACACTGCTCCGAAGGTGGGGCAGAGAGCAAGATGCAGCCCAGCCCTCTGGAGTTCACCTTCCAGAGTGAGGGGCAGGCAGTAAACAAACATACACACAATATTTGGTCAGATGGAGGTGAAAAGGTGAGGGGACGGTGTGTGATGGGGGTGCTCTCTAAACTGGGTAACTGAGCGGCGGCCGCTGTGGAGTGGAGGGTGTGCCATGTGGGTGCCTGTGGCAGAAGTTCTGAAAGAGGGCACCGAAGGTAGAAAGGCCATGAGGCAGGAACATGGTTGGCATTTTCAGGGGATAGCGGGGAAGACAATGTGGCTGGAGTGGGCGGGGAGGGAGAGGGAGAACACCAGACGGCAGAGTGGGGGGGGCGGGCCAGGCTGCGAGTGCCCTTTATGGCTCCGAGCCCACCCACTTGTTCTGTCTGTGTCTGCCTCGTGGAGCCGTGCCCTCCCAAGGCAGCCTGGACATCCTGAGGAAGTGAATCCAGAGCAGGCCGCCCGACTCACCCCTATTGGCTCCCTCCACCCTTGCACCCCTTCCCCTGTTCTGAAAAGCAGGATTAGAAAGATTGGCGAGAAAGCCTTGAAAAGAATTTGGAGTCAGAAATCTCTGGATTCCAGGCCAGCTCCACTGCTTAGTAACTGCATGAGTTTGGATGAGCTACTTAAACTCTCCAAACCTCCATGCCCACATCTATAACATAGGACCCAATACACCTACTGCCTAAACGGCTTTGAAGGCTGAGTGTGTGCCCACCCTCTGACCCAGCAGGTGCGCTCCCAGGTACACAATCAAGGGAAACAAATGCATGAGTCCAAGGGCACGGAGCAGGTGTTCCTGGGGGTTGGTCAAAGTGGCAATCACCTCCGATGCCCATCAGCAGAAGAACGGCTGAGGAGGGTTGGCACTGGCATGCAGTGGGCTGTGACAGGACGACGCCATACACAAAGACACAGAGGATATATTACTCCATTAACAGGAAGTTCAGGTAAAGCTAATCTGCGGTGAAAGCGGTTACCCCGTGGGGTGCTCGCTGGCAGGGACTTGAGGGAAACTTCTGGCATGCTGGAAGTGTTTAATATTATGATTTGGTTAGTATAACACAGGTTTATATGCATGTAAAAGTTAATTGAACTTGAATTCCATGAACAATTTGAGAATCGCGCATGTTGTACTGTGTTATATTTCAATAAAAAGGTAAAAAGGGGGAAAAGCGTATTGCCTGCGTAGCTGGTGAGAGCGGATGGGATTGGCAACGTAGTCGTGTCTGTCTCCGAACAGGCCCCCGGAGCGTCCCTGCTTCCCAAGTGCCACGAAGGGCCCTGGCCTGGCCTGTCCCTCCAGGGGCCGCCATGGACCGAGCGTTAGCTGGGGTCAGAGAATGCTGTGTTGTTGGAATCGAAGAATGGAATGGGACTGGGTCTTTTTTTCTTTTTTGGGAGTATTTTTTCTGTTGCTGTGCTTTGAGATGAGAAAATGACTGTTTTTATCATTGAATGTGGCAACTTGCTGATGCTCAGGTCTCAGGCCTGGCACATGACAAAGGCCTGGGAGTGGGGAGCACTCGGCTCTCCTGGCCTGGGGCCTAACAGATGGCATGGAGAGGAACCACCTCTCCTGCAGATGGGCTAGATCCCGCAGAGAGAAGCCGGAGGGCCCCAGGTTCCCTCGGCAGTGGGTAGCAGAGCCCCACCCCTTCACCTCCCATTAGCGCACGTCCCAAGTGCTCCCAGGATGACCTGGCTGGTGAAACTTGTACCACTTCCACCTTTCCATCCTGTCCTGAACCCACTGTCCCGAACCCAGAGAGGGGAGTGACTTCCCAAAGGCCACACAGGAAGTTTGCAGCACAGCCAGGCCAGACCATGGGCAGAGGGAAGAGTTAGAGGCTGCAGGCCTGGACTGCCAGCCAAGCTTCCCCCTCATGCCCATGGGGGCAAGACCCGTCCTGGGAAAAGACTGGAGTTGTGCTCCCTCCTGTTCTGAAGGGGGAGGACATCTGTAGTATTAATGGGAGAGCACTTTCATTATTAACTCGGCATGGGCTTCTCTGCTAGGTACTGTACAGGGCGAGCCCCATCACCTCAACCCCTTCTAGCTCAGGGTCACACTCTAGGGTCCACCTCTCCTTTGTGCCACTCCTTCCCTTGCTTCCCATAGAAATATCACAGGCTGCCCCTCTTCTCAACCTGCATGATCTTGGTTTGAATCAGCCTGGCTGGTGCTCGAGTGAGGTGGGAGTGCCCTGAGGGAGATGCTGGAGGTGTGACCAGCCCAGGACCAGTTCAGACACTGATCTCTTCCTTTTTACCTGCCTTCAGGTGTCGGTTTGGATGTAACCTCCCCTGGCTAATTCACGTGCCCCACCCCTGATCCTCTCTCATAGGCTGTTCTGTTTCTTCACCACCCTTGTCCCTCACTTGCAGTTATCTGTTTATTGGTCTGCTTTCCCCGCAAGACTATAAGCTTCTTGAGGATAGGAGCTGTGTCTGTTTTATTCACCATGGGGCCCGACACAAAGAATAGTAGATCTTTGAGAGAAGAATGAATGAATAAGAAGTGTTCTGACAGGGATACAAACATGAGGCAAGAGAGTGCCAGGGCAGGAAGGGTTAATTCAGGGGGTGGGGTGTGTGCACACGTGTGTGGTGTGAGGACCACTTGGACTGAGCCCTGTGTGGTTGCCTAGGTTTCAGAGGAAGCTGGCTGGAGGGCAGTGGAAGGTAGGACTCTTCTGAAGCCTGAACACCCGGAAGCACAGGCTTTTCCTTATGAGCTAGAGGCCTGCCTGTGAAAATGTGTGTGGTCCCTGCATCGATGAAAATATCCTGGGTCCACAGAGGAAGGAAACCTGGGTCCCCACACTGTGCCAGGCAGAGCCAGAAGCGACATTCCTCCTCTTAGGGAAGGAAGAAACCCAGGCCTTCTCCCTCCAGGCACACTGGCCCTGGTACAGGGACTCTTCCTGAGGCATCTGTCCCGGGGAGGCCCCGGAGAGCATCTAGCTCAGGCCTCAGAGAGGGCCAGAGGCCTGCCCTGGGTCACACAGCAAGGAGAAGCGGAGCTGGAACACACTCCAGGCCTGGAGCCTCCAGCACCGGCCCCAACCCCTGTGCCCCACCCTGCCTCCCCGAGTCCACCATGGGTAAGAGCCTTGTTCAGGTTGGTCAGCATGGGGAAGGCAGCCCCAACCCTGGACCCCACGTTCTCTCCGCGGTGAGACTGGGAGCCCAGGGTCCCCATGCAGACTCAGTGAGCAGGACCGCTTCTCGGCAGCTTCTGCAGCCCACGCCTGCTCACCGGAACTGTGCTCGGGATGCTGGGAGGCCTGACTTCAGACATGCTGCCTATTCTCTGGGCCTTGTCTTCTGACCGTGCCCCCACCACTCCCCCACCAGCAGATGGCATCTTTCCCAGGTCAGGGCCCGTGCAGCCTCCATCAGACTGGAGACTCTTTGCTCATGGGCATCTCGGGTCTCAGCTCTGCAACCCTTGGTAATGAGTCCTACCCCAGGACCCCCATGGCTGGCTAGGTACTCCCTTACACACCCCCTACTCTGGGCCAAGTTATCTGTAGACTTGGGTTGGAGGCCTGGGTGAGGTCAGGGCAGGCCGCTTTTTACTACCCTCTTCCCGGAAGCTTGAACGGTCGTAGACCGCATCTGATTTGTTCCTGTATCCCCCGTGCCCACCCTGAAGCCTGGCATAGAGTAGGCCCTTGTGACCTGAAAGAGGTGACTCAGCTGTCATTTGAGGGGCTCTGGGAAGACATTCCAGCCACCACCCACCCCCAGCTCCCCAGGAGCCACAGTCTGGAATTCCACTGAGAGAGGCCCATTCCTTGATATTTTCTTCCTGGAAATACATCAGAGTATTAGTTTATTCTTCTCTTGAGCCCAGAGGCAGAGGAACTTTTGAGAGGGGTCTGCCAGCCTGTCCCTAGGCCCCGGGAAGAAAAGGGCTGCGATCCCAGGGAGGAGCTAACCTCTGGAGACAGGCTCGGGCTGCTGGGGCCCTTGGGGCTGGTGAGAACAGCGGGGCTTGTCTGGGAGGGAGCCTCCAACAGACGCTTTATCAGGCCCTGTCGCCAGCGTTATCTGTGGCTTCTCAGCAAAGAAGGAGACACAGTCCTCAACCACCCTCAGACCACTCCAGGCCTGGACCAAAGCGGCCGAGTCAGCTGGCAGCCCCACGGCTCCGCAGTGCAGCCTCAGGGCCCACGTGGGGTGTTGGGGGGGAGGGGGTGACTGGCCCAGCCTGGCGACTGCCCGTCTGCTGGGCCTCCCCCGCGGAGTGCCCATGGCCGCAGGGACCACCTCCCTGGGGCTTGTCTGCAGAATGGGGATGGGGCACCGGGTCACCGCAGCCCCGCCAGGGCCTCGCCGAAATGTCAGCCACAAAGGACTGGATACAGAGGGGCCTGTCCAGGAACAAGGGCCAAGTGTTGGTGTGGGATGAGGGCTGGGGCTGGGCTGGTCAAATGTTTACTTGGAATGGTTTGAGTGGGCACCCTCAGGCCACGGGGGCAGCTGGCGCCTGGCACAGGGCCTTTCTACCCACCACCATGGGGCACTGCAAGGGTTCAGACTCGTCCCAGATGGGCACAAATCCAAAAGAACTCAGAGGGGACTGCCAGCCAAGGCCCTGGCATGGTCACTCCCTCCCAGGCCCTGCCCGCTGTTAGAGACAGAAGAAGCTGGGAGGGCTGGCGTAGTCTCTCATTCTGGAAACACCTGCTTCTCTGGCGTCCTGCAGGGCTGCCACGAATGGTTGGGCAGGTTGTGTGCTGTGAAAGGCACTTTGCCGCTGCAGCAAGTGGGCCTGAAGTCCTTGCAACTGTCTGCTAGGAAGGGGCACCTTTGTGTGGTGGGCACCGGGGACATAAAATGACGCCAAGTTTTAGGGTAGGTACTCATATAATCTGTTAGAGGTAGGCTGCCAGATAAAATACAGGGTGCCCAGTTGGATTGGGACTGATATAAACAGTGACAATTTAAAAAATGTATAATTATGTCCCAAGTAATGCAGTTGTTTTAGTGTTGTAGGGGGTCCATGAAGTTCCTCACCTCTTTCCACACGCCCCCTTCCTCTCCCCAGCACAAAGAGCCCTAGAGACATGAAAGAGAGTGAGAAAGGCTGGAGTGAGGCAGGAGGGGAGGCTGAGAGGCAACAGGGACAGATGGAATCTGGACTTGCAGGCCAGGGTGCTTTGAGTGAGGTGGGGACCTCTAGAGGGCTGGAGCTTGGGACTCATGTTGTAGCAGGCTCCCTCTGGCGGCCGTATTGAGAATGGCATGGACCGTCACGGCCCAAGCCGACTGACCTGTGAGGTTATTGCAGACATCCAGGGCAGTGAGCATGCAGCCGGAGAGGAATGGCTAATTCTGGACACGTGAACTTTTTATTATGGAAAACGTCAAACATGTACAAATAGTACAAGGAACTTATCACTCACTTCGACCATCATCAGCTCATAGCCAATATTGTCTCATGGAGACCTTTCACCCCTCCTGGAAAATGAATTATTTTGAACCCGGGTATTGTATTATTTCCATCCATAAATACGTCAGTATGTGTCACCCAAAGATAAGGCCTGGGAAAAAATCCCTTTGAAGTAGGTACCACCAGGAATTTGCCCAAAGACCTCATGCAGCTATTAAAAGAAAGGGGACCTCTGCCCCCACGAAGCCCATTTTTGATAGTTTCCCAGTCTTAGGACCACCTCTACTAAACCTTTCTAGTGTTTTCCGCCCCAGGCCTCCACTCTCCCACCTCTCTGTCTGCATGCTCGTCTAGTGCGGTGCTCTGCAGGCTCGGGTCCTGGGTGCTGGCACAGACCTCCGTTGGACACGCTTGCCTTTTCCCCATACCTCACAGCACCCCAAAGCCTGTCCTCTGTCTGGTCCCTTGGTAACAGGATTGCCCAGTGTTTGGCAGAGAGGTTCCCTAGCCCCTCAGAGACCAACCCTCCCTGGGGACTCAGGAAATGAAGGCACCAGGGGGAGTGTGGGGGAAGCTCGCAGGAAATCACTGAATGGGATGCAAGGCCACAGCTTCGGAGGTAAACCCTAATAAGTGCAGGGAGACTCTTTGCTTTCCAGAAGGCCACCCCCTCCAAAAAGCAGCGTGGCTCTGCCTCTGACTTAGTGGGAGACTTTGGATAGGTCCCTTCCCCTCTCTGGGCCTGGTCAGGCAGGGCTTCTACCTGCTCACTCTCCTCTCAGATTCTGCCTCCCCACAGTTCCCGGGACAGGAGGAGCTGAGGGGCAAAGCTAGGCTGGAGAGAGGCTGCTGGAACATGCTGACTTCTGACCCAGACACACCCACACACTGATGGTCAGAGTAACCCCACTTTACAGGGGAAAGCAGGGAGCAGAGAAGTAAAGACACTTCATTAGGGTCTCCTTGTTTGTAGGCAGAGCAATCAGGACCTGAGTCCAAGGCCAGATTCTCAGCGCTGGTGCCCAGGTGTCCCCACAGGTTTTGAGGCCCCACCCCTGGGCAGGGCCCTCTGAGGCAGGCCCAATTCTACCAGTGGTCTGGATTCCAGCCACTGCCGCCTCGGCGCTTCCTGAAGCCCGGAGTTCCTCACAGCTCACTTTCCTGTTTGGTTCATTTTCACTCACCGAGATCCTCCTGTGGTCTGGGGTCCGCGGGCACCACGCACACCAATGCATTTCCCTCACGTAGTCCTCACAGCCCAGTAGTGCTGTGCCCATTTTACAGAGGAGAATACTGACTCAGAGAGGTACAGCGACCTGCCCAGGGCCGCACAGCTCTGCAACGGGAAAGACAGGGCTGAAACCAGAGCTCTCTGTCTACTCCTTCCACTGCGTTGCAAGGACTTCCTCAGACAGTACCACGTCTAATAACCCGGTGCCGTTGGGCTGCCCTGGCTTCAGGCATCCTTTCTTGCATGTAGCTCCTCAGTCCTGTTCCGCCTATGTGATCACATTTGATCTTTCTAATAAACATGCGAGGCAGGTATGATGTCCTTTCGGCATTTACAAGTGAAGTGCCACACATGCCCCTGGGAAGACTGTTTCAAAACTTCCTGAAACTTCCCCAAGGCTCGAGTACGCCCCTGAGTGGCCTACAGATATTTACGTTCTTCTAGCGCCCCCTACAGCCCTTCAACGACATTGAATCACCGTGCTGGGGCATTCAGACAGTTTTTCCTGAAAAGTTTTCTTCCCCTTCATGCCCAATACCTCCCTCAGCTGGCAGATCCGGGCGTTCCCCTCACAAGTGCGGACCCACCTTGTCCCTCCTTGCTCCACACGTTTAGCAATAGTTAGAACACGTTTACCTCTGTACCTTCGTCTTCAGGAAACTGATACTATCAAGGCTCAACAAATTGGGGAGGTTGTCAAACTTGAGAACCACAAGAATGAGTCTGGGTTCCCCCCACTCTGGGAACTCTGGGGGTCAGGTCAGTGTTACCTGGTCAGATTAGGCTAAGGGTCTTCCAGGAAAGGGGCTGTGTCTCCCTCACCCTGGGACAAGGCCCTTCAGGGCAGTGAACGGTGCGGCGAGGGGGCTGCAGCACTCAGCCCACAGCTTATCTTGCATCATCACCCCGCAACACACACACAGCGGCCAATCTTTTTAAAGCAAATCCAGGCTGTCAAGTCATTTCATTCATAAAATATTCAGTATTATCTCACCTAAAATGGGCGCCATTACCACGGCTAATACCAAGCCAGTGCGCACATTTCCCTGATGGTCTCATAAACGGCGTAATTGGTTTTTACATCTTGTTTACATCTTGGAATCAAGATGCAAATAAGGTCCACACATCGGGGTTGGTTTATGTGTCTTTAAGTAAGACACATAAATTGGTTTATGGAAGTCGTTTGCAACAGTTCTTGTCTTTGTGGTCCTAGCACTAACTTAATGGAAATAACTTAACGCGTACATTTATTTGCTTCATTTTGCTTGTGGGTTTTATGAATTTATTTAAAAATTTTACATTTGATTTATGGTTTCAAAGTCTATCATACCAAATGAAATACATTTAGAAAGATCTACCTTACTTATTTTGAGACAGAGGGGAAGGGTGGGAGAAATAGAGGGAGAGAAACATCAATGTGTGGTTGCTTCCTGCGTGCCCACCACTGGGGACCCAGCCCCGCAACCCAGGCTTGTGCCCTGACTGGGGATGGAACTGGCGACCCCTTGGTTCACAGGCTGGCGCTCAATCCACTGAGCAACACCAGCCAGGGTAAAAGATCTACCTTTTATTCATGTTCCCCCTACCCATTCTTGCTCCCCATAACTATTTATTTTAAAAACAGCTTTTTCTTTCCATTGAATGACATACATACATATTACATACACACATATACGCACATGTATTTGGATCCCTCCCTCCTTTTCTTAGATAAATGTTAATGCACAGTCTCACTGTCCTCCGCCTTGCTGTATTCGGGCACATCTCACCCTGTGGTCTTGCCTGTAGCAGTCTGTGCAGATTGCCCTTCTTCTCCTCTACAGCCAGAGCCCTGCGCCTGCAGCTAACACAGCCCCTGCCCACGGGCACTTTCCTTGTTTCCAGTCTTTTGTTATTACAAGTCGAGGTGCAGTAAAAGGCCTTACCCTCTCACCTTTTGATATAATTGCAGGAGTACGTTTCCAGCAATGCGATTCCCGAGTCCAACGTTGAATATACTAGCAATTGTGCTAGCTTTTGCCAGATTTCCTCGCAAAGGGATTGCACTATTTTGCATTCCCCTCAGCTACGTAGAAGAGAGATCTTTTCCCCACTCTCTCCCCAGCTGAATGTGTTGCCAAACTTCCGGATTGTTGCCAATCTGATAGGTGGGAAATGGTATCTCTGGGTAGTTTCCATTTGCATTTCTTTTGTGTGAGCAAGGTTGATCATCTTTCATATGGTTAAGGTCCATTGCATTTCTTTTTCTGTTAATTGGTAATATTTTTAGCCCATTTTCTAGGAGGTTGTTGGTTTTTACCTTCCCCACTTTTAGAAGCTCTTCATAAATTAGAGGCATTAATTCCTCCTCTGTGATAAACTTGCAGGTATATTCCCCCAGTTGGCCATTTGCCTTATTTCTTTATTTGTTCATTTATTTATTCATTCACCTCAAGCTGCCCGATGCTGGAGATGCAGCTATGAACAGGGTGGCCCTGAGAGGCCCACTGCTCAGGACTGATCAGGGACACTCCCTCCTCCCCTGCTGTCCTTTTGCCCCTGACCCTCTTCTGCCACTCAGGGGCCTCTCCCAGTCTCAGCTCTGTGAAGGACAGAAATAAGTCTGATTATCTCTGTATCTTCCTCTAAGTGCCTGGCTCCTGATGAGTGAGAGAGGGAAGGAAGGAAAGAAGGAAGGAAAGAGGGAAGGAAGGAAAGGAGGAAGGGAAGAAGGAAGGAAGGGAGAGAGGGAGGGAGAGAGGGAAGGAGAGAGGAAGGGAGAGAGGGAGGGAGAGAGGGAGGGAGGGAGGGAGGGAGGGAGGAAGGAATCTTGTTAGGATAAAACAGCCCTCAGCCTGCACAGCCGAGTCAGAGGGAAGCATGGAAAAGCAGCTTCAGGATCTGGGTTTCTTTCTCCCGCTCACTCTCTGCAGGCCTGACTTGGGTCAGAATTGCCCCTCTTAAACTGCTTGCAGACAATATTTGATGCCTGCTTCACTTCACAATTTAAATGGGTGTCTGCTTACTGTAGAAAATGTGGAAAATACAGAGAGGTACAAAGAAGAAAATAGAAATAACCTATCACCCAGAGAAAACCACTAAGGCCATTTTGTTGTATTTTTATTCAACTTTTTTTAAACATACTTTATTTTTATATATTCTATTTTATGCATACGTATACATGCACGCCCCTTAACATTATAGTGTACGTATTTCCTCATGGTGTTGAATTTCAGCACATCATCGCGATTTACAATGACCGTACAATATGCCATGGAATGAATGTATCATATCCTAGCTCTACCACTTAAACTCTCCATGCCTCAGTTTCCTCATCTGTAAAATGGAGGTGGTAAGCGCCTCCTTGTAAGTGCCTTGTGAGGGTTAATTGTGAATCATATGCATGGAATGCACTCGGTGAGTATTGGACATTGTCAGTATTATTATTTTTCCTAATTGTGGACGTTTAAATCCTAACTTTATTTAATGGCAGATAACACTGAAATGAACCTCTCTGCTCAGGAGAGTTTTGTGGGGGCATCAGAGGGGATGCTCCACTCCCCCCCTCACTAATCATATCAGCAGCCGAGTGATGCTGGGAGACCCCTTGGCACAGTTGGGGCAGTGGGTGTTTGCCATGGGAAGCCTGGGGAGAGGGCAGTCCAGTCAGGGGAACAGCATCTGCAAAGGCTCAGAAGTGGGAAAGAACAGGAGAGTTCTGCAGCAGTTCTTGTGTCTTTTTACCAATGGGGTAGTTGAGGCCCAGGCAAGGGAAGGGATTGGTCCGACGATGGGGGTGGGAACCAGCTTTGTATCTCCTGACTCCCAGGCCCGAAAAGCATCTGTGTGCTTGATGGGAAGAGGAGGTGGAGGAGAGAAGCAGGAGGAAGGAGAATTTGGAGCTCATGAAGCCCTCACAACTGTGAGCTCCTGCCTAGTGAATGTTCAGTTGTCCTGCAAGGAGGTGGAAACCAGACTCAGCCCTGTTTGCCTCCAGATCTTCTCCCTGAGGTCTCCTAAATGCAGGCCTCACCCTCACCTCCCACTCCTTCAACCTGGCCCCTTGCAGACAAAGCCACGGGCTGTTTCCAGTCAGCCTCCAGAGCACATAGTGGGGCAGCAGCTAACCCTACGTTTACTTTAAAAGGAACTTGTGTGGCCATGGCACCAAGCCTCCACCAAGAGGGAGGGGCCCGAGAAGGCCTAGGAAGAGTTGGGGGCTTGAGCAGCAGAGGGGGTGGGACTTGAAGGCCAAGCCAGCCTGGGGCAGGGGCACTGACTAGCACAGTGGGAGGGCTCCTGAGTGTGTTCCACAGTCTTCACTGCTGCCAGTTTCCACTGAGGTCCCACCACTAAGAGGGGTTCTATAACATTTCAAAGGCTTCCTGAGCATCCAAAAATCCAAATTATGGCTCTGAATTTGAGAGCATTGCTGGCAGTAGCAGCCTCACTGCTGCTCTAGTCCAAGCCCTTCTGTGTGACTCTCCCACGTCCACACACTGAAGAGCTCCTGCCCCCTGCTGTTTACAGGAGGTAGTTCAAGGAATGGGAGGTGGCAGTCCCACAGCAATGGGATGGCCTCCCTTTTGGCCTTGCAAATTATCTACTAGTAGGACTTGACTTTTTTCTGAAGGACCATTGTAAGTTAAGCCTCAGATTCAGAACTTAAGAGTGGGAATGGCCCAGCAGCGTCTAAGCCGTTCCTCTCAAGGGCAAGAAAGAACCTTGGAGAGGGGGAGGGACTTACCTACACCAGTTTGTGGCAGAACTGGGAATGGAACACACGTCTCCAGATTTCAGCCCCAGATTTCTGTGACTGCCTTGTCTCCTTCCATCAATCAGCAGTGGGGAGACATTCAGCAGCAGCCGGAGAGGGCCAGGCTCTGAGCTAGGCCCTGGGGTCGCAGTGCCTGCCCTTGAGGGGCTCCCAGAGGCCAAGGCTGAGGACCTGAGAATAGGCACTCGTCTGAATGGGGGTGAGTCCAGAGAGCTGTGGAGACCGGGACGGAGGGAAACATCAGAGAGTTTCCACAGGGAGTTACATAGGAGGATGAAGGATGAAGGGACCTCGCTCTCCGGAGCGGTACAGAAGGGGTGTTCCAGGAATGGGGAAGAGCAAGGGCGACGCCCTGGAGAAGAAGGAGGATTTCTCCCACTCCCAGCTTGCAGTGGGACCCAGCGGTGGGGGGCTGTAGGACCGCAGCATCAGGGCGGACGTCCCCCTGAGGGCCTGAAGATACAAGCTGACACCTTGTGGGGGCTTACACACGTACACACAGATTGTTGGGCATGGTGTACTTTAATCTAAAAGAGGGCCCGCTAGTGGCCGGGAGGCAGGCCCGGTGGCGCTGCCGAGGGGAACCCTTTCTGGACTGTTGCGATGTGAATGCCGTGTGTGCTGGCGAGTCGGGAGTGCCTCTTCTCAGTCTTAATTCTGTTGACTTTCAAATTGCAGGTTGAGAGCCATCTGCTCACATCCAGCTGTTGAGGTGGCCACTCCCTTCTCTGTCACCTTGATCCTGTCATCCTGCTCTCTGTTAATTGGTTTCTCCTCAGGTAAAATGAGGCAGGTTGAACTTGGTGTCTAAGGCCCTTTCTGTTTAGGGCCAGTTCGTAGCCAGGTATCAGGCTCTCTCTTTGCTGGGGTGTTGGAGGCGCCCTCTGGTGGCCAGTGTTGGCCATGCACTCCGGGAATGGACTAGGCCTGCAGTCCCCAACCTTTTCGGCACCAGGGACATGGTTGGGGGTGCATATAATGGCTTTATAGCCTGCCACCAGATGCAGCTTGTCACTTGCCACTCACTGATGGGGTTTTGCTATGAGTGCAGGCAGTTGATTTATTGTGGTCTCTGCGCAGTCAAACCACTCTGTTAACGATTATCTGTATTTGCAGCCGCTCCCCAGCACTGGCATCGCCACCTCAGCTCCACCTCAGATCATCAGATATTAGATTCTCACAAGGAGCGCGCGACCTAGGTCCCTCGCATGCACATTTCATAGGGTGCACTCCTGTGAGAATCTAATGCCTCCACTGATCTGACAGAGGCGGAGCTCAGGTGGTGATGGGAGCCAGGGGGAGCGGCTGTAACTACAGATGAAGCTTCACTCACTCAGCTGCTGCTCACCTCCTGCTGTGCGGCCTGGTTCCTTACAGGCCGGGGGGTTGGGGGCCCCTGAGCGAGACCGCCAGCATGGTTCTCTTGAGAGTCTGAGGGTGTGCATGTGAGTGGGAGCCTGCCCGTGTGTTGGGAGTGGTTACACAGGGGACGTGGGACAGGAAGATAACACACAGAATGCAGAGCTTCCCTAAGTCTCCTCCCCTGATTAACAAAACCAAACCAAACACAGACGTATAAGTGGGGCCATTTAAAACAAAGGCACGGGCTGGCAAGCCTTTCTGGGGTCTGCCTGGGACACCCAGGGTTGCCCATCTTGCTCATACACAATGAGAGCATTATTCCCCTGCTCAAAATGTCGTCCTTGCCACCCCTCTGCCGAACAGGGTAAATACAAACGCCTGGCTAGGGTGTTTAGGGCCCTCCAGAAGCTGATCCTTGCCTCATCACTTCTGTGGCCTCCTTTTCTGTCCACTCCAGAGGGACACTATCTCATCCGTTACTATCTCCTGGCCTCTGCTCATGCTGGTTCTTTTTCTCAAAGCGTCCTACCTTTTCCGGTCTCCACAGTACTTTTCAAGAGTTGGCTAACTGCCACCACCTCCCAGAAGACTTCCTTGGTTTTTTCCATTTGGGTCTGAGCTCTCCTTCCTCTGAATCTCCCAGTAACTTTGTCTACATCTGTCTCCTGGAATGTAGAGAGTTTATAGAGCTTAACCAGGTAACTCGGGTCAAAGATGTCCAGTTCTGTAGCCCGTTCCTGGGGACTGGTCCTATGTCTGCTTCATATCTAAGTCCTTCCCAACACTGAGCCTTCCCCATTGGTGTCCAGGACACCTTCTATAGGCCCTGCTCCCACTCCTCCCGTCCACCTCCTCTCTGCCCTCAGCTTCAGCCGGTAGGAGCTGCTTTCGTGGAAGGAAGTCTGTTGGTAGAGGAGAAAGACATGAGCCTTGGGCCAGACTCAGTCTTGTCCTCAGCAGGCACACGGCTTCTCAGAACACAGGCTCCAGCTGCTGAGCTGTGTGTAGGAGCTGGTCTCTGGGGTGCTCGGAATGAAGTGTTGGGCCCAGGCGCTGCCCAGCCCTTTCCTTCAAGGACAGAAGCAGTAACTGCAGCCCTAACAATAATAGCCCTGGCTATTTGTAGAAGTCTGTGATTGTCTGTTTGTTGTGCTCTGCAACATGAAATTCTCTCACAATCCATTTATAACTGAGGATACAAGATCAGAAAGGCCAAGCAACTTGCTCAAAGTCACACAGCTCTAAATGGGTAATGCCCGAACTCAATTTCTCCTTTTCAAGCACCTCCAAATTTTGGGCACTTTCTGGAGTACTCTGCTGTTACTGTGCCTTGCACACGGGAGGTGCCTGGTGAATTCCTGGATAATAAAACAGACATAAATGAATATATAATGTCCCTTTCTGCTAGGCTTCCAGCCTGCCTCAGACCCCAACATTCATCTCTGCGTGTGGGAAGAGTCCCAGAGCTGGGATTGCCTGAGAAGGGACCGGCTCCAGGGGCCAAAGCGGGAGGTGGCGCTTGGGTTGCAGGAGGGGTGAATTCCCTGCGTCTGTGTGTTGGGGAGGAAGAGGTTCTGAGCATGACGAGGACGGGCCCCGCTGTCCCGCTGCCCCAGTGGGTGTGTGCCCCATGGACATTTGTCTTCAGGAACCACGGAACGGTCCCATAGGCAGGACTAGCCTGCAGCGCAAGGACTGGAGTCAGTCCAAATCTCTGAGAAGCAGACGCCAAGACAGGATTAGATGTGCAAGAGGTTTATGAGAGAACACACTTGTGAAGGGAAGTGGGGAGGGGCCTGGGGAGGCTGGGAGAGCACTAGACCCAGATGCTGATCTGAACCAGGTGAAGGAGGGAGGGGAGGGAAGGGAAGGACGTAGGCTGAGCAGAAGCATTTTCAATTGTGGAGCAGTTCTAAGGAACTTTGTCAAGGCCAATGGGGAGTCTTCTGGCCAAGGTGCCTGTCAGCAGGATGCCACCTGTCTTGGGAATGGGTCTATTTTATATTCCTGCTGTTCCCAGTCACGGAGGGAAGGAGCCCGTGGGAAGCGCCGCCTCTGCGGACACAGGGTTCGGTTGTGTGTCTTATGGTGGAGGGGCAGGCATCGTGAAGGACGGTGATGGGAATGCTGGTGGAGGAAGGGGTGCCTTTCTCAGTCTTAATACTGTTGACTTTCAAACCCCGGTTTAAGAGCCATCTGCTCACATCCAGCTGTTGAGGTGGTCACTCTCTCCCTCCCTCACCTGGACCACATAACCCCCTCGCTGAGCCTCCGTTTCCTCACATGTAAAACGAGGCAGGTGGAATTATTTGGTTTTAAGGCCCAGAGCGCAGCTGCTGAAGCCTTTGGTCATTTCTGCTCCCCACGGTCAGAGATCTGAGGGAGTCTACTCGTGGCCACCAGAGGCCTCCTGCTGGGCAGGGCCTCCTCTCAATGGCCCGCCTGCAGGATGGCCACCAGGCCCACAGCAGCGGGGGAAGAAGGATTTGGGCAGCTGCAAAATCAGGAAAGAAGTTGATTGGCCCAGCCTGGGTCAGCCGTCCAGCTCTGGTCCAATCAACTACGGCCTGAGGGTGGAGACACTTGCCTGGCTACCCACTCAGCAGGCCTTGAGTCTGCTCACTGAAGTGCAGGTGAGCACCGTGGGGTGTGGGCATGGCAGGGGAGGGGAGGTGGTGTGAGGTGGGGGTGGCACTCTCTTGAGGGACAGTCCTCTCAACGTAACACAGCCAGTGGCTCATTTATCCCAGTGCTGGAGCCAGCACGCTGGCTGGTCTCGAGAAGTGACCACATGGGCCTGCCCTGCTATTGCCCACCTTGAGAGGCTGACTTCTGCTGGGAAGGATGGGCACTGTGCCTGCTGATGGCTGCCACCCCGGGGCGGGAACATCCAGATCTGTCTTTCCCTTAGCCTGGAAGCTCCTGGTAGGCAAGGCCTACTGAGGTGAGATAGCTCAGGCCCTAGTTGTGGGTTCGGGTCCAGCTCTTCCACCAACGCAAGCAAGTTCTTTCTGTCCTCTGACCTCCGTTCCCTCGTCTGCCAAGTGGGTATCATCACGCACGGCTGGTGGAGAAGAGGCAGTGTGGCGTGGAGCTTGGGCCTCAGCTCGCAGGCTGATTGGAATCCAGCTTCTCTAATAACTTGCTGTGTGACTTCAGGCAAGTTACTCAAATTCTCTTGAAACTTCAATTTCCCCACCTGTGAGATAGCAACAAAAAAGAGTCTTGTTCTGAAAAAGGTGATGTGAGGAGTCAGTAAGAGAACACAGAAAGCTCTGAGCGTGGCATCCGGCCTCACGTCACCGGTGTGGCTGTGCCATGCAGCCTGCTGGGGGCACACTCGTTCAACACTTACCTTCCGCCTCTCCCCCAGCCCCAGTCCTCATGGCTCCCTGGCTGAGGGGTCAGGCAGCGACCAACCATGCATGAAGAGTGGGAATGCCTGCGAACCTTCTGCCTGGGTGGCCTCAACCTCATCCAACAGCGATTATCAGTACTTCCTGCCTGGCAGGTAGGTCCCTGCCTGAGGGGTCCCAGGCACTTCTGCACAGGGCACAGCACGCTGCTTTGTGAACACTCACTGCAGGCTTGGAAGGAGCCTGTCTTGCATGTCTGGACATCTGGATTTGAATCTGGTCCCTATGTGGCCCCCAAACTGAATAAAGATTCATGAGCTGAAGAGGGAGGAGATTCCTAGGAGAAGTGAGCAAAGAGGATGGATTAGCCAGATAGGTGGAGGGATCCATTCACGGGGAGGCATTGGGTCTCCCACGCAGACAGGGACATAGGAGGACCCTGACCTCCTTGTGCTCTGACAGGTACCAGGGAGGAAATGGAAGTTGTTCAGTGGGTACGTCCAGGCCGATGGGCCTGATTTGACCTTACGGTGCTACCAGGAGCTGCAGAAGGCTCCTGGGTGCCCTAAGGGGTTTCCCACAGCCTGGACTGGGGAAACTCAGCAATGCGTTTTTGACGTGCCCAAGAGTGTGGCACGGATAAGGCACAGAGGGCAGGAGGACTCGGAGAGGCTGAGGTGGAGCCCAGAGGGAGGCCGGATATGGTGGGTGGGCACCAGTGTCTGATGGCGAGACATCTTAGGGTGGACAGCATGGCAAAGGGCCAAGAACTAGATCCTCCTTGTGCTCCCCCTCGCTCACCTGAGAACTGAGAGGTAGCCTTGACTGAGATTAGGTGCTGTCCATCTAAGTGAAACGAGAGCTCAGAACAATGCAAGTCAGTTACATAAGGGAAGTTCTTTTTCTCATTTGCCCCGGTGTGTGGTCTGAGATTCTTACCAGCCGCCCAAGGATAAAGGGAACATCGTACAGGTCCATGCGGGTTCGAAGGGGAGGCTGTCAGAGAGCCCAGCTAACATGAACCTTTACGTCTGCAGCACTGCCCAGCAAGACTTCCACAGGCTACTGGGAAGAGATCTGTGATCCGAGTCTTAATCCCAGTCAAGGTGCCATTGCTCCCACCAGGGCACTCTAAGGGTCACGCAGACGGACAAAGTGCTCAAGGAGATACTCAGAGCAAGGAAAACTGGGTCCGAAGACAGATCTCAAGAGAGGGGATGCAAAAGTACACAGGAAAACCGTTGGCAGGAATGAATACGTATAGTTAAATCGAAATGAATGGTGACAATGTGATTAATAATTTGTAGCTTTAAGTAGGGATTCTTGAAGCAAAGAAAGCCGTGCTGTAAGGGAAAGCCGGTTATGAGTCGGAAATGAAATGATCGGAGTCTGCAGTGTGCAGAATGGCAGCCACCAGTCCCGTGTGGCTCCATACACTTAAATTAATGAGAATAGAATCAAATATTGATTTTCTCAGTGGCACTAGCCACTTTTCTAGTGGTCAGTGGCTATACAAGGCCAGTGGCTACTGTGTTAAACAGAGCAAACAGAGAACATTTCCATCACTGCAGAAAGTTCTGCTGAACAGTGCTGGTAAGTTATCAGCAAATCTGTGGAGGGGAAAGTATGTTTTGGAGAGCAGAGGATCAAAATATTCTACAGATCTTCTAAAAGGGCTGGGGAGAAGTGAACAGGCAAAACCAGCAGCAAAATTGAAAAGCAGAGACAAATTTATTTATTTACTTAAAGATTTTATCCATTCATTTCCAGAGAAGGAGGGGAAGGAGAAAGAGAGGGAGAGAAACATCAATGTGTGGTTGCCATCTGAACGCCCCCAACTGGAGATCTGGCCCACAACCCAGGCATGTGTCCCGACTGGGAATCAAACCAGCGACCCCTTGGTTCACAGTCCAGTGCTCAATCCATTGAGCCACAGCAACCAGGGCAGCAGAGATGAAGTAATGATGGTAGTGATGATGGAATTTGAAATAAGGAATAAAGAGAAACTTGACCAAGCCAGAAAAGGAAAAGGAGAAAGAGGGAGGAAACTGTAATAAGTACTACCGTTTTGCTGTGTCTTACATGCTCCCATGTATAATGTGCACCCATGTTTTGGGCCCAGACTTTCAGGAAAGAAATCTTTTGTTTTAATATTTTAATTCAATTTTTATTTATTTATATATTGATACTTGTTTTTTTGTATTGTAAAGGAATTTTAGCATCTATTTTTGAACATATTGTGCTACAAGAAATTTTATGGAACAAATAATCACACAAGAACAGATACAAGGCATTTCAGGCACTACCCATACAAAGTGTGGCACCCTTATTTGTCCCTCAAGATTTTGGGCAAAAAGTGCTCATTATACATGGCAAAATATGGCAAATACAAAATTAGGTGGGAGCAATGAAGCTAAATTTATTTGCTGTCCTAATAACTGTGATCTGTGACCTTTGACTTCTGAACTCTCCCGTCAGAAGTCAAAGGCGCCATTTCCAGTAGATACGTACAGAGAAATAACTTTCAGGATAAAACAGCTAAAATGCTGGATAGGTTTTTTAAAAAATATTGTAAAAGCATAACTTAGATGACAGAAAGTAAGGAAAATGTCAGTGTTCAAAAGCATCAAGAAATCTTAAATGGTAATGGCAAAAAATATAATAAAGATTATATATTTAAAAAAATATAAACTGGCTGGATGGCTCAGTTCGGCTGGAGCGTCGTCCCTTACACCAAAAGGTTGCGGGTTAGATCCCCGCTTGGAGTGTGTACAGGAGGCAACCGATCGATGTCTCTCACATTGATGTTTCTCTCTCTCTCCCTTCTTCTCTTTCTACGAACTCAATAAACGTGTCGCCAGGTGGTATGGGCTTATCCCTGGTGACCCGGAGTCTGGGTGTAACAGGCCACACAGCTCATGGAACACAAGATAATTCCTGGGGTCCATGCAAGGTGGGAACTAGACTAGAACGATAGCTAGAAATAGCTAGGCCCTAGCTACGGAAAGCTGGGATCCCAAAGGGCTAGGGGGACACAGGGTCCACAGAGATTTACCTGCCTCCGTCTGCACTAGGGTTGGAGCAGAGGAAAGGAAGACCTTCCCTGAGGACCTCTGAGTTCTAAGTGGGTGTGGCGCCGGGATCCACCCTGCCTATATTGCTCCCCCGCTTCAAACAATAAAACTAACGAAAAACTAGTTTAAAGTGTTCCCCAGATGCCTGGTAAAGCAATTGCGAATGCTCCCTGGAGGAGCGCACTTTAGCTTTGGGCCTCAGAGAGCTATCCCTGATACACTTCCCAGGAACAGGGGTCATACCAAAAAAAAATCATTAAACAGAAGAGGAAAATGAGCTACACGAAATGAGAGTCAGCAGAAACAACATTGCTGAATCAGACCAACAGTGATGAAGATATTGAAATGACCTCTTATAGAATATAAAATAATTAGGTGTGGTTTCTTAAAGAAATTAGAGGCGACTGAGTATTTGCAAAAGAATGAGAGTGTCAGAACTGGTCAGGTAAGTTTGAAAAAGAACTAAGTACAATTTCTAGAAATAAAAAATAGAATCGAAATTAAGACCCAATGGAGGAAGGATGAGTTCCGGGAAAGACAGAGCGCTCTCAGTGTCTCCTACTGAATGCGGTCATAGCCCCTGGATGGAATGTATGAGCCAGCTCTCTGGCCACTGGGATATTAAATAGTAGCCGATAGACTGGAGAAGGAAAAAGAATTTAAAGTACAACTGAACTGGGGTGAGTGACCCCCTCTGTTTTCCCCCTCAGTATTGCCTGGCCTGGACCCAAAGACCAGCCTAAATGCTGGAAGGGTGCCCTGGGCATAGGCAGAAAGAACTTTGAAGGAGCAGCGAGAGCTCGCAGGTCAGAAGAGTGGGGAAAGGGCTCCTTGGGATCAGAAAGAGAGGACATTTTCCTGTTTATTCCCCCCCCCCCCCCCCCCCCCCGCCCCAACCCCCTGTCACCGCCCAGCCCAGCCTCAGGCAGTCTGGCAGTGGTGGCAGAGGCAGTGGTAATGGCAGTGCCAGCCACGTGGGTGCCCAACATTCTAAGGGAAAGACAATCTTCCCTCTTACCACAGCAGATGTGTACCCAAGAGCGTGGGCAGATTCTACTTGCCACCTCCCCCCGCCCCTGCTTAGCCCCAGGCAGATGCAGCCATACAAGAAGAAGTCATGGATGGCAAAGCTGGAAACTAAAGTCCGAGATTTCTGTCCGAGGGACTGGCAAGGGAGGCCTCAGGGAGCCTGAGAGTGTTGGGGTGACTATGGAAAGGAGAGACCACAAGAGAGTGACCTCATAACTAACTGTGTGTGTGAGCTTCTGGGATCACTTCCAGTTGTAAATGCCTTGATCTGATCCGGAGTAGAACGTGACAGGCTTTGAGACCTGCACCGTGGGGCAGGCCATCCGGTCTGACTGGCCACTGGTGTGTAGGGCGCATTTGCATGGCATTGCAGAAGGCTTTGAAAACTGAGCGGATGCTGGAAGCAGAGCCCACAGGAAGTGGGCTAAAACTTGCAACCGGTCCCTAGCCTAACAAAACCCAGAGTTATGTAACATGGTATTCAAGATGTCCAGAATATAGTCTAAACTGACTTGGGATATGACGAACTGGAAAAATCTCAACAAATCCATCGTATGGATATACCACATTTATTTATCCATTATCCTGTTGATGGATATTCGGGTTGTTTCCACTGGGGCTATTGGAAATAGTGCTGCTGTGAGTACTCTCTAGCTCAAGCGCGTAGTGTGCTCACACCCTTGTTTCTGTTGGGCACGTGTCTCGGAGTGGAGTTGCTGGGTCATGGGGAATGCGTACGTCCAGCTTTTACAGATGCTGCTGAACAGTTACCCGAACTGCATTCTCACCAGGAGCTAGTGGATAGAAACCCAATGCGAAGTGGCTTAGTCAAAAAAATGCACAGCTCATACAACCACAGCATGGGACAAGGGTAGGTGCAGCTGCCTCAGGGGTGGGGGAAACCCTACAAGGCTCTCTCTGCAGCACGTGGCCATCCATGTGAAGAGTGCAAGGGCCTCTGGGAAATGCTCTGCAAGGACTCCATAGATTTTTGCTGTTATCTTTCTGAGGTGGAGTCAAGATCACAAGAGAAGAGGCTGGCAGCTTCCAGTGGGTAATTTTGGGAATGTGGTTTCAGGGTGGAGGAGAGCGGTGACTACAAAGGACGTATTTTCCGTTCCAGGATGTCTCGTTACATGGACACGGAGGGCAGCTTCCAGTGATGGAGCCGAGGGCATCAGTGTCAGATGGGCAATCAGTAGAGAGGAGAGGCCTGGAGGAGGGGTCACAGAGGCAGCAGTTGTGTGCTGACAGGGCGAGGGCCACCAGTTAGTGGCCCCTGAGGCCAGTCCCTAGGCTGACCAGCCACCCATATCGTTGCTCATAAAGCGATGCAGCCAGATTGCCTGGTTCAGGAACTTGACCTGGCTGTATGGAAAGAACTTGCAGGTGGGAGCAGAACAAAAGGAAGCAGACATCCGGGAAATGTTGCGCCCCTGCATGCTTGGGCTTGTCCTAGATTCCACATGGTCTGTGCACAGACCCTTGTTTCTCAGCGGCCGGGGCCATGCGGCTCCAGCCCAGATGTCCATGAGCATCCCTCCACGCTCCTGGGGGAACCAGCCCCATCACCGGTCCCCCGGTCTGAGCTAGTGTGAGGGCCTCAGCTCCTTGCAACCAAACACACTGGCCTTCAGCAGTTTTAATCAAGGTCATCAGGTGCTTCATATAGAAATTCATTTCATTTCAATAATGAAACCAAAGTCAAGCTTTTGGAAGTTCATTTTGGTGAGGGTGGAGCCTCCATCAGTATTGTAAGTATTCTTGCAAATTCATAGATGAAGTTTAGCATTGAAGATAGAATTATTTGTGCCTGCAAATATGAATATAAATTTTAGTAGAACACAGCAGCATGGTAGGAACAATATTCATATCCAATTAGGAAGCCCACGGAGCAGAGCAGAGCTTGGAATTGGTGGCGGTGGTGCACGTATAATTGAAAATTGCGATAAACAAGCTGCGATGGCACGTCAGTCGGAATAGAAGCTAGTTGTTTGCCTACAGACATACACACGTTTATACATAAATAGTAATCACACGACAGTGTTTTTGTGGCAAAGATGATGCTGAATATAAGACATATTTCAGCATGGTAGTGGGGCCAGGGCCAGGGTGAGGGGAGTGAGGTGCCCACCTCCAGTGCAAAGTTAAAGGGGGCACCAAAACAACTCAGTATGTAAAACAAATAATATTTTAATGCAGTATTTAAAACTGTCAGAATTCATGATGAGCAAAATATTAAAATTTTAAATAAAGTCTGGATCAGTTTTATCAGTTTTTCTTTTTGCCTCGGGCTCCAGGACGACTCGGCACAGAACTGCACAGCAGTCTGATTTCTTTCTCTGCTCTCTGCTATCAGTCGAATTTTTTAAATGTTTGAGCCTTTGCAGAATTACTTGGTAAGTAATTTTAAGTATTTATAATGGAATTGAGTGTTTTGTAAATGAGTCCTCTAAATTTTGTTCAAAAGCAACGGAAAATCTTTAATCAGAGTCTTCAACAAGTGTGCCAAAATACACTGTAGCTTTGGAAATTTTTGTCAAATTTTAGGTATTGTAAGCAAAGCTTTTAGCAAATCTCACTTATTTTACACTGGGAAACACTCTCAAAAGCAAGGGAATTGCTGAACAAATTAAGTAATCAGAGCTCAAATGGTGGCCGAGATTTCATTTAGAAATTCTATAGTTTTTCTTCGGAACGCCCTGACTTGTGGAAAGAACATTTTGGTGGAGCGCCTGTTCTCAGATGAGCAAATCCTATGTTGTACTTGAAGGGTAGACAGAAGGTGTGTAGTTTTGCGGTACCTACAATTGACAAAATATTTTTAAAAATTACAAAGTCAATATAGAGATGAGTTTTATCTTCTTATAATATTTTTTTTATAGAAAAGTATTCTAAACAGAAATAAAAATACATTACCTATGAAAATATTTGGACCGAAACCGTTAACCATTTCTAGCTGAAGAAATTAGAGTCGAGCATATCATCCATGTAGCAGAATGTGCTGTGAGCTTGTCAGGTACCCCGCACAGAAACTGTGTATATCCTCACTAAACATACTATTATCTATGGGGTAGAGTCTATGAAGGGTGTCAACAATTTCTCTTGTTAATCGTGAATGTAACTTTGAAAATGATTACAGGCAATTATTTTGGAGAAAAAAGAGATTACAGGGTTTTTTTTTAAACTTACATTCTTCAGAAAAATACCAGTGATACAGTGTTAGAAACAGATATGGCTAAGAAATTGATTTAAGTATGCAAGTAGTTATCAAAATTATTCTTTTTATGTTACTTTAAACAATTATTTACTTTAGACAGAGGGGAAGGGAGTGAGAAAGAGGGAGAGAAACGTCGTTGTGTGGTTGCCTCTGGTGCTCCCTCTACTGCAGACCTGACCTGGCCGGCAATCCAGGCATGTGCCCTGACTGGGAATTGAACTGGCGACCCTTTGGTTCGCAGGCTGGGGCTCAACCTGCTGAGCCACACCAGCCAGGGCCTTTTTATGTTACTTTTAATGCTCAGATAATGAATGTAATTTAAAAAATTTAATGTACATATTAAATAATGATTTAGCATTATTTTAAAAATAAACTTTTAGTTTTAGAAGAGCTTTATATTTACAGAAAAATTGCAAAGATGGTGCAGAAAGCTTTCATATGCTCCACACCTAGCTTCCCCTCTTATTAACGTCTTACATGCTGGGGTACATTTGTTAGAATTAATAAACCAGTAGTTATACACTCTTATTTACTAAAGTCCATATTTTTTTTTTTGGTTTCCACCTACCATCTTTTTTCTGTTCCAGGACCCCATTCAGGATACCTCGCTGTGTTTAGTTGCCATGTTTCCCGGGTTCCTCTTAGCTGTGACAGTTTCTCAGACTTTTCTTGGTTTCGGTGACCTTGCCAGTTTGGGGGGAGTACCGGTCAGGTACATACTCCCTGTCGGACTTCGCTGGCTTTCTCGTGACTAGGTCAGGATTACAGGTTTTGAGGAGGAAGACCACAGAGGTGAAGTGCCCTTTTCGTCACACTAGAATAAAGCCGTGCACATGTATCACCATAATGGATCCCTGGAGGCATTGGCCTCGATCACCTGGCGGAGGTAACGTCTGTCAGGTGTCTCCACAGTGAAGTTACTCTGCCCCCTTCCCTTACTGCCCCCTGTGGGAGAAATTCACTGCCCACAGCCCATGCTTAAGATTTGGGGACTTAAGCTCCCCTTCCTAGAGGAAGGAGTATCTTCTAAATTATTTGGGGTTCTTTTTCACCAGAGGTCTGTCTTGTCTCCCTTATTTATTTATTTATTTATTTATTTATTTATTTATTTAATCATTATTTTACCGTGCTCTGGACTCGTGGATATGTACTGTATACTTGGGGCTATAATCCAATAAACATTTTCCTTTATTTTGTTGCTCTGGCCAGTGAGAGCTCATTCAGTTGGCTCCGGTGTCCCTTTGCCGTAACCCTCCCCGTGGGATTTTCGTTTGTTTTTTTTGAGCACTTCCTTACTTTCTGGCACTACGAGATGCTCCAGGCCTATCCTGTGTATTTCCTGCCCAGCCCTAGAAGCAGTCATTTCTCCAAGGGGCCATGGTTCCCTTCACTGGGGCAGAAACCTAGACCTGGGCCCTGGGCCCTCCCAGGTGGCAGGACGAGGAAACGTGAGCGTGTACACCAGCCCGCATGTACACTCGTCTACAGATGTTTCTATATGTGACCAGTGATGTTAGGCTAAACGTGAGTTTACACTGGCATCTCCAGCTCTACACCATCACTCCTGCGTCATTCTGGTCTGCTCCCCTTGCTTCTCCGTAACCTTCCATTCCAACAGTGAAAATCTGGCTCCCAGCTCCCACCATCCATTCACTTAACTGTTCAGTTCCAGTCTGCACCTGGTGGTTTGAGCATCCTTAATGTGTACCCCTGTGAGAGTCCCCTCTGTCGGCTCAGGTGTTGTCCCTGTGCACACCTCCTTTTGCCTGTAACCTTACAGACTTGGCTCATTTCCAAAGCTCCTTAGGGAGCACCTCTTTCCCCACACCCTTCAGTGAGGCTGCTTTAAACACTTGTAAGGCGGTTAGGCTCCTTTGTCACAGTCTGCATTCCACCCTGCAGTCCCCTTACCTCCTAAATTCTTTTTTCCAAAGTTTACCTACGTTAAGGTTCATTGTTTGTGCCGTAAATTTCTATAGGTTTTGACACACGCACAGTGCGATGTGTCTACCATTTCATTGTTGGGTACAATAGTTTTACTGCCCTAAAAGTCCATCCCTGTGCTTTGCTCACTCACTGCCTCCCCCACAAATAGCTGGCAGTCTACTTACCATCTTTTTGGACTGTTTTTCTTTTCTACAATGTCATGTAACTGGAACCATCCAGTACTGTAGCTTTTTCAGACTGGCCTTTTCTCTTAGCAATATGCATGTACCATTCCTCCATGTCTTTAGCTCATTTAAAAAAAGCAAGCGTGTCCCATTGCACAGGCCTATCAGTTTGCTTTACATGTACCTATTGGAGGGCATCTCGGTTGCTTCCAGTTTGGGGTGATTGTGAATAACGTTGATATAAACTTTCACGTGCAGGTTTTCCTGTGGACATGAGTTTGTAAAATCAGATGGGTCGATGCCTAGGAGCGTGAATGCTGGATCACATACATGGTGAGCCTGTGGTTAACTTTGTAAGAAACTGCTGAAATGTCTGCACCGTTTAGCATTCCTAACGGTAACGAATGCGAGTTCCTGTTGCCCCACATTTCTCCAGCAGTTGATACCGTCAGTATTTTAGGCATTCTAATAGGTACGCAATGGTTTCTCATTGTTTTAATTTGAAATTCCCCACTGGTGAATGATATGGAGCATCTTCATGTGCTTATTCACCACCGGTATGTCTTCGGTGAGCTGCCCAAATCTCTTGCCCATTTTTGATTGGGTTATTTTCTCATTATCGAGCTGTAAGAGTTCTTTGTATATTTTAGATATGAATCTTTTATAAGGTGTGTGTTTTACAAATATTTTCTCCCAGTTTGTGACTTTTAAAAGATTCTCTAAAGAGTGCCTTTCTCATAGATATGTTATTTTTTAAAAACAATTTTAACTTGTGAAGAGAATTCCTGAGTAGAAATAATTTATTAATCCACAAACACAAAAATACTCTGTCAGTCAACAGTACAAGGTGAGGAAAAAGTAGGTTTACAGTTATGAGAATGTGAAACACGGAGTTTATTCTTATGTTGTTTATTAATTATTGTATTATTTTCCATATGAATATCCATATGGACAACTGTGAAACTACTTTTCCCCATCCTGATGTATTTTAAAAATATATAATTTCTATTATTGAGTTGGCCAAAAAGTTCATTTGTTTTTTTTTTCTGTAAGAGGGCTCTAGTGGTGCTTAGTTGTCTTGAAGTTCATTTGAAACAATTGTGTTAGATTGTATTGTGACAGCTGTCCTATCAGCGTGCATTTAAAAAATTATCAAAACTGGTGAATTTTTTGTGTAACCATTTTAATATTGAAGATGGAAGAAAATAAGCAACATTTTGGCATATTATGCTATATTATGTCAAGAAAGGTAAAAATGCAAACAAAGATCTGTGCAGTGTATGGAGACAGTGCCGTGACTGATGGAATGTGTCAAAAGTGGTTTGCAAGGCTTCGTGCTGGAGATTTCTCCCTGGACGATGCTCCACGGTCAGGTAGACCAGTTGAAACTGACAGCGATCAAACTGAGACATTAATTGAGAACAAGCAACATTCTACCATGTGGGAGAGAGAGTCAACATACTCAAAATATCCAAATCAACAAAGTTATTGGTGAAAAGGAAAAACGTGTCTTTTATTTTATGGAAAAAACCATACGGACTTTTTTGGCCAACCCACTATTTTAGCAGTCTCTTTCACTATTAAAAGTATCTGGCCTGGACAATGAATTCCATGATCATCAAGTCTGGAGGCGGGGTGGCAGTGGGTCCAGCCCGGCATTTCCCGTCCAGCCTGCGGCGGACGGCAGGCAGCCGGGAGGGTCGGGGCGGCCAGATGTCTGTCCTGCTGAAAGTTCTCACTAGCTGGCCTGGCAGCCCTGTTCTCCCTGGATAACATGAGGCCTGGGCTTGCTCTGCATCTCCACTGAATCTCAGGGGAGCGGAGGCCAGCCACCACCAGCAGCCTGCTTCCTGGGCAGACCCCCTGTTAGGCCCATAGGTCTTCGTGGTTCAAACTATTTAGGATGTAGGGCCTTAACCCTAAACCAGCAACTCACTTACAGACCCCTGTGTTCCTACAGGACGCCTCCCACCCCAGTACCTCACAGGACCCTAACCTGTGCAGGGCGGGAAACGACGGGCCTCTGTAGCCACGCAGAGCCCCCCCACCCTTCAGCACTCTTTATCGTAGTCCCTGCTGGGAGCACCCTCGTGCAGACACCTGCCAGCCTGCCCGAGGGTTTTCCCTCATCCACACCCCACTATGTGCCACCTTTCAGATTTTTCCTACAATCCCTTAACATTTTCTTTAAATATTTACACCTTTACTATTTTAAAAGAAACTTTCTACCACCTTGTTGAAAGTTAAACACCAATACTGTGACCACTGTTTGTGCAAGCATTCTATTTGAAGGCAAGTACGAAAACAATTGTTACTGACTAGCAGCTAGATACTGCCTGCTGCAGGCCCTGGATCTGGAGTCTGCTCTTTCTGTATTAAAAGGGGGGTTAGCAGGAGGAGTTTGAGGTGTGAGAACAGACCAGCACCAAGCCCAGGCTTTCACCTGTATCCAAGCCTAAGGATGGAAAGATAAATGAAAAAGGACTTTAGATAATGCTATTTGATACCAAGTCTGTGCCCATCCCTGCTCTCACGTCCCTGGTCACCAGCATCTACCCCACACATCACGAAAGAGCAAGGGGCTGTTTCTGACTCCTCCAGCACAGCCTGCAGCTTGCTAGCTGTGCAAGCCAGGTGGGAGGCTTATCTGAGCCGTAGTTTTATTCAATGACAAAGGGGGAAACAAAGTCAATTCTGTTATTTGCAATAGCCATGTTCTGTAAAGTAGCAGGGAACGCTGAATTCACAAATACGGAACCATTTCTAGGCAAGATACAGGGTTCGGTTTCTGTGAACCTCGTGTTACATTTTCATTAATTGATCAAGACTTACCCTTGTATTACGTGTTTCTATTTAAGAGATACTGTATTTAAGAGATATTGTTGGTTCGTTGACAGAATGAACACACCTGTTCTAACACACCTGTTTTCTCTGTAAGCCACATCACAGCCTCTCGCAATTAGGAACACTAGAGAAAAAGAAATGAAACAAGCAAACAACAAAAACAACAAAAAGAACCCCCCCCCCCCGCAAGAAATAGGAATACGAGAAAGCATTTCAGCACGATGCTTGGGGCCACTCACTGAAAATGGTGGTGTCCCCAACAGAATGCACAGAAATGTGAGAAGCCTGGCACCAGACAGACCGCCAGAAGGACCCTTGTTTGCAGTGTGAGAGCCGGAACGGGGGTGCAGAGCACCGCCTGTTGGACCTCAGCTGGGAATGTGTGTCGGTGACTCGAATTTCCCCCACTCCACACGTGTCTGTGAGGGACCCTGAGAGCCCAGCCAGTATTGATGGGGGTTAGAATATATTTTATCGAGTAGACAAATTTGCATATTCAGAATCCGTGAACAGTGAGGGCCAGCTGCTGTACCAACCTCCCAGGTTATTCCAGGGTTACAGGTGGTAGGTGGAAGCCCTTTGGCAGTTTGCTGCAGAGCAGGTTCCTAATCCACAGCCGTCATAACCATCCTGCTCCTCGCTGGCTCTGTGGCTTTGGCACGTGAGACTCGGGGCGGTGAGGGGCCTGCTTTCCATGTGCGGTTCGAGTGCCAGGAAGTACGTGGAGCCCAGCGCCGAGCTGGTGCTCAGAGCCTTTGCCGAATCTGAGTAGATTTCCTCAGCCCCTGTAGTTCCACTCTGAGCCCACGGATATGGCCACTCCTATGCCAGGGATGGTGGAGGATACCTAGGTGAAGTGGGGCGGATGGCCCAAGAGTAGGGCCTCCTTGAATTTTGTGCTCTGGGCATCTCTCCCCTTGCCCAGCACCCTTCCTGGCACCTACCTCGAAGGGTGCCTGGAAAGGCAGCGTGGGGCCGAGGGGTGGAGGAAAGCTGAGAGCGGGCACTGGAGTTTATGCTTAGGGTAGACGGGGGCCATGGAGGGCTGTGAAGCGGATGGAGCGGATGTCCAGAAGGCAGCTCTGGTGGTAGCATGTAAGAGGGGGCCAGAAACAAGGCTGAGGGCAGCCTGCCTGGTGGGTGGCAAAGGTCGAGAGAAGGCAGCTGCTGAGAAAGCACGTGTTTCTCCCTGTGCTCACTCATGGTCCATCCTAAGGGGCCCCTGACTCAGGTGGGGACAGGGAACACCATGGGCGTCGCTGCTTCCCCTGGGGTGTCATCTGCCAGGGCTGGCCAGCGTGCAGGGCTCCCCATGCTCACGGCCATTTTGCTGTTCACTAAACTTTTCACTAAGAGAAATGGTCACCAAAGAGCACGGCTGGGCTGGTTTCACCAGTACCGCCTGGGAGACGAATGGGCCAGGCACAGAAGTGTGCAGCGCCTCATTCCTCAGTCTCCTGCTTTGGGGGTGCAGAGGCCTGCATGCGTACACGGGTGCCTGGCACCCCTGGGGCACACCCAGGTGCACCTGTATCAACACTAACAGATGGACGTGTGGTGTGTAACCCACACCCGTGTGCCACACCCGCAGGCTGAGCATAACCCAGGGCTTGGGAGTCAGGCAGCCAGTTTGGACCCCAACTCTGCAACTTAATGGGCAAGTTAACCTTCCAAGCCCTCAGTTTTCTCTTCTGTAAGTTGGAGAGACTAACAGCCTCCCTCAGATGTCTGTTGAGAGGGTTGAATGAGATCAGCCATGTACAGTACTTAGCATGGGGCCTGGCACACGCTAAGTGCTCCACCCGTGTTAGATTTTCCTCATTTCTCTTTATTGATGGTAAGGGCATACAGCCTCCTTCTCAAGCTTCTTAATCTCTGACTCCCAACCTTTTGTAACCTCTAGGCGAGGGCCTTAGGTTATCTAAGCGGCTTTTGACCACATATTTGACATTGTTCACAGTGCACTGTTGATTTCTCACTTTGGTGATGGTATAGCTGTCATTTGGGAGGCTTAGCCAAAGCTTACATCATAGAATCCTGCGGAGAGAGGAGAAAGCAGTAGGGGCGAGGGATGAAGGCAAGTCTGGAGCGTGGCCCATTTCTGGCTTCAGCCCTTCCTGAGCCCCATGCATCTCCTTGCTCACCTCTCAAACCACGTTCATGGCTGTCCAGAAAATGTTCCCTTTTGATTAAGTAGCTTTAGTTGGATTCTGTAACTTGTAACCAAAACCAGTCCAGAGCCAGGTGAACAAAATGTGGCTCCTCCCTTTCTAGAGCTCTGCCCAGTGCAGACACAGGCAGGGAAACAGCCCCAATGGCCTGTGGGAAGTGCAGGCAGCCAGTGCCCAGTGCCTGTGCAAAGGGCAGATCTGGGACTGCAGGGCAGTGTGGGAGGGGCTGAGGGAGCCTTCCTGGGCACTGAGAGCCTCAGGTCAGATTCCTTGTGCTCAGGGTGCAAGGGAGGCACTGCACTGAGCTCCGGGGATCTTTGAAGGCCTGCTGTGTTTATCTGTGGATGCACCCCAGGTCCGTGTGCCTGACCCTGTTTTAAAAATGTTTGTATCTCAGAGAGACACACACACACACAAGGACAAAGAGGGAGAAGGTGAGCTGTGACTCTGTGCTGGGCTGGTCCAGACACCTAGTGCCATCTCATTTCATTGTTTCAAGCATCCTGTGAGGCAAGCCTTCTTGTTATCATTTTCAGACAAAGAAATCGAGACCCACAGAGGTGATGCCACATTGCCAAGGTCACACAGGCAGTAGTGGCCACAGAGCCACCACAGTGCAGTAAACCCTCTCCAGTCCAGCCCTGTTCTGGCCAGCAGACCTACTTCGTGAAGCTTGGGGCAGCCGGGAGCGACGTCGGGGTGTCTGTGAAATACAGCTCATGTGCCTCCTCACAGCTGTCATCCTGGCAACAGCCCTGTGGTCCATCACTCTCACTTTTTTACCCACGTCCTCCCTCGCTGCCTGGTCAGAGCTATTCACTCTTAGTTTACACAGAGTCCTAATGACTGGCCTGGCGGAAACAGCGCTCATCCCCCAGAAGTCCTGAGGCAAGTTGGTAACACCTCTCTGCGTCCTCTCCCCTACCTGGAACACTGAGATTAAAATAAGTGCGTTGGGGCTGATGGTCTCCTTCAGGTAAGAGAGTCTTAAAGTCATAATGTCCTTGGTGGAATGCCTCGATGTTTTGACATTTAATTCCATAGTATAAGAGCACATTTACAGAAGAATATATAACTATGTATCATATCTGTAGGAGAGTCTCTTTAAAAAAAATTCCACACAGAACTTAAAAATCAAGAAAATGCCTTCCTTTAACTTTTTTTCTCTGTGAACTGAGAAAGTCTCACACTGTGTCATTGCAGGAAGAACACCACGTCCAGCCCACCCCACAGGGGCTGGCTCGAGACCCCTGGCCTGGAGGTGGGAGAGTGGTGTCCAGCCGATCACCTGGCTGGCCACCTCCTTGCTGTGTGACTTTGGGTAAGTCACACACCTGCTCTGAGCTTCTCTGTGTCTCTGGATGCAGTGAGGGAGGGGGGTGGACTAGAGATCATCTGAGGTCCCTCAGAGTTCCAGCCTTCAAGGATGGACTTGATCCCTGCACCTCCATGTCCCTGTCAGCACCCCCACAGGCCAGGGTCAGGTGTGAAGCCCTCCTTTCCTTCAGCCCTCCATCTGTGCACCCCACTCCTGCCCTCGGAAGCCCATACGTGGGAGCCCTGGGGCCAAGGAGGGGCCACTCATTCCCCTCACTGGAGACCCCATCTCCCTAGTCTAGGGCCTCAAGCCCTTAAACAATTGTCTGAGAGGGATCCAGGCTATTAAAGTAATTTACATAGTAATTAACAAGGTTCCACCAGCTGATTCCTGGAGCCAGAACACTCTGCCTCCATCTCCCTTTAGGGGTCCAGGTCCCGGGCTGGGACTGGGGTTTGGCTGGTGGGGCGGTGAGCAGGGGAACCATCTGTGCTCACGGGTCTCAGCCCCACACCCAGGGAAGAGAAACGGTGGCTGTGCTGGGGCCCCAGCTGGCTGGGTAATGAGGTCTGGGGCAAAGAGGCGCTCCTGAGCACTTGAGGCCTGAAGCCCCAAGAAGAGCAGCAACCTCGAGTCTCAGAGCCATGTGTCTTCTGCAGCCCAGGGCTCCGTGCCTCCGAGAGCTCCTCTTTCGTGATGCCACAAAGCTTCTCAAGTTCCTCTGGGCCTCTGGGCAACAAATTAGATGTGTGGCCATAACGAGGTGCAGAGCTATCCTGGTTACCTCCTTTGGGCCCCTCCAACCCCGAGAGGGAGATGTTATCTTCTCCATTGTGGGCAGAGGAAACTGAAGACCAGAGAGGTGAAGGGACTTGCCCAGGCTCAGGCGGCCTGGAGGTAGCAGAGTGGAACTGGGACCTGGGTCCTCATACACGCCCATCTCTTCCACTTGGCCAGTGGTTTGTAAATGGCTCTGAGGACCTCGAGATAAGGGTTGTTGAGAGGGCTGGAAAGGCCGCCCTCGGCCGCCCTTCACTTTGACAAGGGCACTTGTTCCCACGTTGGACTTTTAGTAGGATTTTATTTGGATTCCACAGCTAGAAAAGCTTTTAAAACCACGGCACTTCTACAGATTGTCCTAAGAAGGGACTTGTCACAGGGCCACTTTATTGCATATCTCCAACTGTGAATGGCCGTGCAGTGGACCAGAGCTGACCTTCTGAGGCTCTGGTCTGGGGTCCCATGTCCCCTGCCTTTGGCCGGTGCACCAGGCTCCCTGGAGGCTAAGTCCCCGATTCCCTGACTGAACAGGCCCCGTGGTTCCCTGTCCCCATCAGCGCCTTCTCACTGCTCTGTAAGAGCTTTTCTTTGCTCTGCTGTCTGTGACCACCAAGGAAGAGAGAAAGCAACGGTAGGGAGGTGACAATAATTCTGGGGTCTCAACGTTTCTGGAGCTGTAAGTGCCAGCCTCCGAGGACAGAAAGATAAAGGAGCCTGAGTCCTGTCCTCGAGAGCTCATGGGAAGACACAAGACAGACTCATTCATTAAGAGTGGCTCCCACAGACGACATACTGGGTACGATGCTGGGGATGTCCAGACCCCATCGAGGGGCAGGAGGAGTGGGTGACTCCCAGTGGCGAGAACAGGGAAGTGTTAGGGAAGACAACACAGTTGGGGTAGTCTGAGCCACTTTGGTGGAGGAGGAGCTGGCCCAGAGGAGGGAGGAAATCACATTCCCACTAGAGGGCAGGGTGTACAAGGACTCCGGGCGGGACGGCAGAGGGCTGTGTACATGCAAAGCGGAGGAGTGGGGCCTGGGCAGGCGGGATGAGGAGCTGGGTGAAGGGTTGTGGCCCGCTGGCCCAACTGCTGCCCGCTCTTCTCTCTGTTCCCTCCATAGGGCCCTCTTCTCAGGGCACCCTGAGGGACCACCTAGCTATGGGTAGGAGTCACTAGGGGAGTCGTAGCTTGGGAGCATGCCCGCATCAGTGCCCTCACTCTGTGCTCTCCCTTGCCCTAGGCCTTGCCTGCTAGGCCTTGCTCCTGGCGGGAGGGAGGGCCAGTGGGGCTCAGCGGCTGCTTCCTGGAGACCTGGGATGGGGAAAGTCACAACTAATCAGACAGCAGCTTCTCCTCTGGGGGCCTCGCTCACTCCTTCTGTGCACTATGGGAGTTGTCACAGATGGTGGCAAAAGCCCCCTCTGACTGGATTCCTCCTTTCTGTAAAGGACACTATTTAAGTTTGGCTGTCCCCAGAAGCAGAGCTTGAAACAGGACTTAAGTGCAAGTAGTTTATTGGGGAGGTGACCACAGGAAGCACCGGAGGGGATGCGAGAGGAGGAAGGGAAGGAAGAACACAGGGTGTTTGATGAGCTGGGGGCCCCTGCAGGCACCGGGGATGCTGCACCCCTGAGGAGCTCCGAGGGCTGAATCCCACATGCCTTCAGTGTCTTCCCGTTCAGAGGTATAGGTAGTGGGTCTTCATCCCCCACCTCCTGCCTGTCTTTTTGGAAGCCTATTTCCAGGGGCAAGAACTCCCCAGCATCTCTGGCCCGGTCCACCCAGGGGTGCAGCACCCTGCTGCAGTCAAAGGTCTTCAGGCAGAGGCCTGCCATCGACATGAAGGCAGCGGCGTGTAGGGAAGGGTGGTGCTTCCAAAGGCATGGAGGGTGTATTCTGCAGAAACTGAGACCCAAGGGGACTGAAGTGACTTTCCCTGGGTCACACTGCGAGTTAGCAACAGGCTGAACCGAGAAGCCAAGTTTCCTGACTTGTCACCCAGGGTTCCTCCCACTACCTCCCTCCCCTCCCCCATCTCCATGTTGCCAGGTCTCCAAATTATTCTTGCCCCTCATCCCTCACGTGGTTTAATAAGCAAATTTTGGTAGCAGATATGAATGTGTCTTGAAAACACCAAATGGTTCAATTCTGTGAGGCTTGGCGCACTTCCCTGAAAAAAGCCTTAACATCTCCATCTCTGCACCCTGTCCTTGACCCCGTGCCCGACACGTGGCAGGCCCTCGATGCACAAAGGAGGAACTGACGTGCTGGCTATTTGCGGTGTGGCATGGGGCAGTTCCTACACCTTGCTGACTCTCAGCTTCCTTATTTGAAAAATTGGCATGTGATGCCTGCTCTGCCAACTTCCTAGGGCTGTTGAACCAGATGTTCAGCACGATGCATGGCACCTGGTAGGTGCTCAACAAACGTTTGCCCTGATGGAAACTGCAGGAGGCGCTCACCCAGAGGGAGGGGCAGTCACAGTGGCTAGCTGGCCAGAACACACTGAGTCAAAGGATCGGCGCCTGCCCCTGCAGGTCTGAGGTTGGGTGACCTCTCCCCACTCTCCCCTGAAGCTCATGAGTCAGGGTTTCCAGCTCCTGTGATTTCACTGCTTCCTGCTAGCCAAGCTGTTTTGCAGACCCAACTTGGCCATGGCAGCTTCTTCTCTCTTGGCCCTCCACTGGCAAAGCCGCGGAAAGTATTTGAAACACGCAGCCCCAGGAATGTGCAAGCTTCCATTCCCTGGGTTTGGCAGGGGCCAGCGGTTTCTCAGCCAGGATTTGGACTAAGACTTCTGCCGCTCAGGTTTCCCACAAGCTTGTCAGCTCAGTTTTTCAACATCATTTATACCTTTTTCTTCCTTCATAAAATTAACCCTAAAGTGGGTTCTGATCACACAATCCTGGAAGCCTGGCCCTCTCTCTGTGAGAGGCATGGCTTGGGAAGTGACTCAGGAGAGTGGGCCTTGGCCTGGGAGGGGGATCTGCTGCCTCTCAAGGCTCTGTGGGCCCAGACAGCCTGGATCAGAGGATTGTCTGCTGACGGCGATACCTGGGGTCTTTCAGATCTCTGCCTCCAGAAAGATCCAGTCAGCCCATTCCAGGCCTCTGCAACCAGATTTAAAAATACCCTCCCATGGGGTTAAAGAAGGGAGTGGGTGGAAAGAGCATGGACTCCGGACCTCAGTACACACAGATGTCAATTGCCATCTGCCCCCTGCCCTCCTTGGTTTCGTCTGTTAGACGGCAATGATAATAACCACCTCCAGGTTATCTACAGGTTTAAGTGCAGCATATGAAAGTACCTGGTACAATTCCTGCACGTAGTAGGTGTGCAGTTGTTTCCTGTCCTCCTGTTTCTGTGTCACTGATTATACCATCTTATCACAAAGTTGTTTGGCAGATGAAAGAATGAAGGTCTTCATACACCTAAACACCCTCTGTTCTTGGTGATCCCTCTCTTTCTCCTATCAAGGCCACAGTTCAAAGCCACGGAACCAATTCTTACTGAGTACCAATTCGGTGCAAAGAGCACAGCTAGCTTCATGGGGCCACCCCGGTGGCCAAGCCCAGTTCCTATTGTAAAAGATTTTCTGGTCTAGAGAAGGATCAGGCCCCCGGGAATAAGACAGGGTAGGTAAGATGTTGTTCCCCAGAGGAATGTTCATGCTGATTCTGCTCGCTCGCTTGTACACATTCACTTATTCCTGAAATGAGCCCTTGGTGTGGGAGGAGGGCCTGGCCAGCCCTTTCCCCTGGTGAAGGCGCTGGGGGCTTCTGCAGCCAGCTCTTTCCACTCCGCATCCCAGGTTCTATTTGCTGTGAAGTGACACATGCAAGTACTTTGGAAATTAAAGGGTATGCTGTTCCCACTGCCTAGAACACCCTGCCTGCCTCCCTCGCTGCCCCCAGAAATCACAGGCCCCAGCCCAGAGAAGGTGGGCACCCCTTCTCTGATCCAGCCTCCCTGACCCCTGTGGCGTATTCAACTGCCCCCTCAGCACACTGGTCACAATGGGGGTGCTGCCCCCACCACACTGCCTTGTGATGGGCTGTTTCTACGTTTGTCTTTGAGGAGACAACGTGCAAAAGTTGGGTACTTAAAGGAAAAATAGGGTGCCTAGGTCGGGCTCCCTAAAAGCGGAGCCTGAGATGTAGATGTGGGTTTGAACTTGGATGCACGTGGCTTATTGGGGGGCGTGTTCTCAGGAGAAGGGAGTGAGGGAAGCAGGATGGGGCAGCAGGGGTGTGGTCTCTGCTGGAGCCCAGCCTCAGCCGAGCCTCAGGAGCTCTGGGGCGGGACCTGCACCACAGAGCACAACCGCCCCACCCACCTTCAGTCAAGACGGCCAGCCTCTGTAGCCCTCAGTCGCCTAGTCTGACATCAGAGGGGCAGGCAGAGGCACTGCTTTGGCTAAAGGAAGTCCTCTACAGCAGGGGCTGGTTGTGAGTGGTAGCTGCCGGCACTCCCGCCGTGGGCACTGGTGCCTCAGCCCTGTGTAGGGGGCCTGGCTGGGGCTCCTCCAGCCTCCCCCCTACCTCCCGCCCCGAAGGGCCATGCAAGGATCAGGAAGGAGCATCTAGATCTCCACCAGACCTTTTCCCAGAGGGTGCGCATGTTCTGTGCGTTTCTCATCTGTCTTTCCGTCTTTTGCTTGGAGGCCCTCCAGGCAGAGAGAGAGGAGTGCAAGGTGCACACCTATGGGTAGGGCAGGGCCAGCGTCCCCAGAGGGCCTCGGGGATGGGGAGGGGTGAGTGGGGGAGGAGGGAGGGAACCACTGTCGTCTCGGCACCAGCCGCCCTGACCCTCCCTGCCATGCCCGGGTCCAGAGAGTCTTTCCTTTCTCTGAGCGCCCTCAGCACGTGACCGCAGACCGAGCAGGCCGTGAGGACTTGCTGGACCTCCCTGAGCCCCCTGTGGCTTCCTAAAAGCAAGGGCTTCATCTTATTTAGAATTTTTAAGTGCCTATCTCAATGCCTTGGCATTCAATAGGTGTCCAATAAGTACTATCGTGTAAATATGTTAATAGATTCTGTAATTTTTCTATGAGATGAGAGGGGCCAAGACCCCCTCCAATGTCTCCCTTTGCCGGGGCTGCCCTCATGTTCAGACAGGCCCTAGGCTGTTCTTGCTCTTCCCACCCCAGCGCCCCAACACTAACCAGGGAGGGCTGAAGCCTCCCCAGTCCCACACTCATCCTCTGCGGCAGCCTCGGGCAAGGGTGGCCAGTGGGACATGTCAAGGACGGAGAGCTCCCGCTGGCCTGGTGCACTGACTCCTTGGCCTTAATTTATATGAAATGTGACTCCATCACTCAAAGCCTGCGCCTGGCCTTGGTCGGTGCAGGTAATGATGATATAGGCTCATTTATGCAAGATTATCCTTTTATCACATTTCCAGACTCATTTATGAGGCTCATGTTTCCCCCCGAGGGCGTCATCAAGCGAGTTAAGTTGTACTATTTCCCTCCTGCAGCGAACTGGCGGGAGCCTCCCTCGTTGACGGATGAGGCCCGCTGCCTTTGCCAAATAGGGTCGGCGTGATGGATCTTTTACTTGTGAATATTATAGCTGGAAATTAGCATGTTTATTGAGGTAGAATGTGTTTGTTTACATTCCACTACCCATGGCATTACCTCTTATGACCTGACTTATTTAGTGGAGGATAAGCACAAATGATCTGCATTTTGGCACTCACAAAAAATTAATGAACTTCCAGATATAGCATCCAGCCTTAAGTAAACACACCAGCAAGGTGGCTGGGGCAGAGGGGCTGGAGCGACTCCAGGGCTTTGGGTGGCACGCAGGTTGGACCATCGGGTCCTTTGGTCTGATCTGGAAGCGGCAGAAGGCCAAGGGATGGAAGATGGTGGAGGGGCGTGTGCTGTGGGTCAGGCCTCCCTTGCAGGGCACAGGGCCAGCACCCAGCTTGCCTGTTGAGTGAGGTGACTTCTGTTGATGGAGGACGGAGGAGAGAGGGAGAGGACCAGGATTATGAGCCATTTCCCAGGGATTTTCTTGGACTACCTCCGGTCCTGATGCCGTGTGAGAAGGACGGCCCACGTTTGCAGCCTAAGGGAGGGGAAGGAGGGTGCTTGGGTAAGGAATGGCACTGGGACCTGAGGGGCCAAGTTGCCGTTTGGAGCCTGCTCCTGCCCTGACACCGTCGCCTATAGCAGCTTTGAAACCCAGCTTCTCTGAACACCCCCGCTTTGCTGGTAGGCAGCACCATCTGGGGCGCAGACTCTACACACCCAGCATCCTCTGGTTTTAGAAGAATCTGAAAACTTGGTCAAGTTCTGGGCAACAGAAGGAAACCAGAACCCTGGCTCCTGATGCCCCTGCTGCTTTAGGTACAGAGGGTGTGACATCTCAGACATTGTTTCAGGGACCCGGGAGAGCTTTGCCCCCTGTGCCTGGCCAGCAGAGGCCTGCATTTCCACCCTGAAAACAATATACCTTCCAAGTCAATTCCCTTTAAAGAGCAGAGTCCCTTGGGAGGGGTCCTAGGTTTGCTCATTGCTACCTCAGGGTGTGGAAGTGACCTGCGAGAGATGGAGGGAAGCAAGAGGGCTCAAGGTTGAGGGTCAAAACCCCCAGAAGACCATGACTGAGAGATCCAGGAACAAATCCTCCCTCCACCCCCCACATAACATTTTTTCAAGTAAGCAAACCCATTCTCATTGCCCCCAACCCTGAACCCCTGAGCATAAAGATGGGAGGGGTGTCCGTCTGGAAACTGGAATTAAATAGATCTGGGCTCTACCTCTTCCCAGTTCTGTGACCTCCTCGACCTTGGATGAGTCGTTTACTCCTGTGAAGTCAGCACACCCGCCTGTCAGTATGGCTGTGAGGTTAAAGGAAGGAAGGGATCCATGTGCTTAGCACGTATATGGTGCCTGGCGACTGTCCACGAGCGGTGCTCACCAGCACCGTTATTTTCATTCCTAGTGCGGCGCCACAGTTTACCCTGGCTTCCCAACAACTGGGGATTGATGGAGGGGCTCGAAAGAGACGAGGGAGAGAAAAAGATTCCCTCAGCTCTCTCCATCTTCCTCCCCTCGTTCGGTCCTGATGTGGACCTGCAGCGAGGCGCCAGACTGGATTTCGGTCCATTTCGACCACAGACCTGTCAGGGGGCTGGGGAAGCTTTGCGGTTCCAGACCCCAGTCTGTTTATCTGTGAAGTGGGGCGGCCTCCCCGGCACCCCGGGAAGCCCTGGGTCTGCATCCAGCTTGTCCCCGAATCAGCAGCCAGTGCAGCGTCAGGCACACAGGAGGTGCTCGGTGGTGGCTCGATGATCGGCAGGTAGACAGACTCTAGATCAGGGTTCAGAACAGTTTTTCTGTAAAGGACCAGTAGTAAATACTTCAAGTTTTGCAAGCCGTGCAACCTCTGATGCAGTCACTCCACGAAGCACTGCGGTGCAAAAGCAGCCCTGGACGGGGTAGACAAAGATGAGTGCGTCTGTGGTCCAGGAAGAAGACTCTATTTGTAACATCAGGTGCCGGCTGGACCTGGCCACAGCTCTCCACTCAGACAGCTGGTGAAATCCCAGCACCGCCACCTTTTAACAGTGAGGCCTTACACAGTGACTTACCCTCCCCGAGCCCCACTTCCTCCTCTGTAAGATGGAGGAGGAGGAAATGGCTCGTACCTCTTTGGCATCCCTCTCACCAGGCCCGTGGGGCTGGACTCAGAGAAGGAGCTCAGGAAGGACTTGCAGAGTGGCTCAAAAAACGGTCTCCGACAGGAACAGCTCCTGGTGCATGCCCTGTGCTTTCTGATTTGTCGTGCATTTCACATACATCTCATTTCCTCATCCCATCCCCTTCAGAATGGGCACAGTATTATTATTCCCACTTTACGGATCAGAAAACCAAGGTCCCGAGATATGTTAGAGATACCGTAGACCTTGTGGCTTACAAGCAACAGAACTTCATTCTCATAGCCTGCAGGCTGGAAAACCCAAGATCCAGGTGCCAGCAGCTTCCGTGTCTGGTGAGAGCCCATTTTCCCGCGGACAGCCATCTTCTTATGTGGTGAAAGGGGCAAGAGCGCTGTCGGGGTCTCCCTCAGAGAGGCCCTAATCCCACCGAGGAGGGTTCCGCCTGCCCGGTGACCTAATCACCTCCCGAAGGCTCTGCCTGTCCTGATACCAAGACACTGGACACTAGGACCCAACATATGAATTTGGGGGGGGACACAGCATTTTAGTCTATAGCACTGAACAATCAGTAAGGGGCAGAATAAAATCTGAGCGGTGAATCCTCCAGTCTTCAGTACACCAGAGCTGTCATAAATGAACCTTCTCCCCAGTCCGTCTACCCTGCCAGGGGCAGCAGGCACTTGGGAAGTAGGTCGATCAGGGGCTGGACCTCTTGGTGAGAAGCGGCTACTTCTTTTCTCCTCAGATTTGGACACTTACAGGCTAGAGACGTGGGGGCCTTGGCTCTGGGGTGCAGATCCAGAGCCGGGTGAGCAGATCGGGCTGGAGTCAGGGAGAGACAGGTAACACTACTGCAGGCTGGTGCAGCACGGGTACAGGCAGGCAGGGCTGACCAGCTCGGAGACCAAGCTTTTAAGATGCTGAGACCCTGTATCCATTAGGGGTAGCATTTGCAGCAAGTGACCAAGATCCAAAATGCCAAGGCTTAACAAAAACAAAAAGCAAAGCAAAGCACAGAAGATGAGGCCTATCTTTCTCTTGTGTATTGTGGAATCCAGGGTGGTGAGGGCTGGGGCAACAGCTCTAAGATGTCATTCAAGACTCTGGCCCCTCCTACCTTTCTGCTCAGCCAAGTGGCTGTGCAAGTGGCTTCTACCTTTAAGGTTACCTCATGATCACACTGTGGCCACTGGAGCTCCAACCATCACGGTCACACTCTATTTGGGAAAAAGAAGGAAGGTGCCTTCCAGCTGAGTCAGCTCCCTTTTAAAGAAGACTTCTTGGGGGCCCCACCCAAGAAGAAAACAACTTGGGCTTTCATCTCATTGACCAGAACTGGCCATGGGGCCAACTCCATCTGTAAGGGAGATTGGGGGATGAGGATGTTGTAGTGGGTGCACTGCTGCCCCAGTCAGGGCTGGGCTGGAAAGGAAAAAGGGGAGAATGGATGTAGGGTGAGCCAACATCAGTCTCTTCACTTACCTTTCCCTAGTTTGCCAGCTGAGTAAACTAAGGCCCAGGGAATGAAGCAAATTGCCAAAGATTGCATAGAAAGTTAGGGGCATACCTGAGACCAGACCCCGAAATTTCTGACTCTGGGAAAGATGCTTCTTTCACTGTCTATACTGCTTCACTCTGTAGCCATACACCAGTTCAAAAATAATAATAATATCATTATTATTTATTAAGCACTAACTATGTGCCGGGTACTCTGCTTAAAGTCTTTCCAGGCCTATTCCATTTAATATGGTACTAACCATTTAAGGCAGACATTACTATTATTCCCATGTTACAGAGGAGTAAGCCAAGGCTCAGCTGAGTGAGGTGGCTGCTCCAGGTCACAGAGATATGAGTGACAGAGTGGGCTGGAGACCCGGTTCCCAACCCAGCCTGTGAGCAGTTTGGTGCATGCATGTGATTAAAAGGACCCATGGATGTCCCAGCAGGTTGCTGTGTCGAGGTGGGCGTCTTGGTGACCTGTACTGCCAAGCTCTCCTTCAGACTGCCCCAACAGTCAGGCAGCAAACCTTGCACAGGCTGAGGGGGCTCTGGCTCCCCACCCACCTGGCCAGCCTCCCTCTCCGAGGCTCCTCATTTCAGCCAATTACTCCTAATGGAGTGATATGAAATGTAACTAACTTGGGGAAATATCTGTATACTTTAATTAAATCAGTTTGCAATTAGCCATGTGAGTAATGAGGCTAAGGTGTTTATCTCCCCGTGAGCCAGTGGGCCAGGGGAGCCACAGGCAGAGGGACTTTGTGCGAATAGTGTGGTCCTAGTGACGGACTCCGCAGGGATGTGGAGGCAGGTGCTGGAGGCCCCAGGAGGGGATTTGGCCCACATTTACTAGGATTAAATAAATACAGCACCTCAGAGAGGAGCTACTAATCCATGGGACTGAATTTTTAATGGTTACCTCCTTCTTTTCTTATTAAACAAATACCAGGGTTTTTAATCCAAACACTTCATGGCAAAGGGCTAAAAGTTACACGTGTCCACTGTGTGACCCTGAAGTCCTCAGACATAGTAACTGCTTGGCTGGGCAGCCTGGCCTCTGTCCAGCCAGGGTCTCCTCACAGGCCTCCAGCTGGCAGGGGTGGGACCAGGTGAGGTGGGTGAGGCATTTACGTCAGGTGCAGAATTTAAACGGGTGCCAAATACTCAGCAATCAAATAAGATTTTAATGCACTTGATGTATTTTTTAAATCAAAATTAATGCCAAAAACTTATGCTAAATAAAATTTCACAATTTTAAATACACACAGGGTCCGTAGCAATGCCACGTGGTGCTGAGCCACACTGGCGTCTGAGCAAAGGAAAAGTCGGTAATACTGATCTTGTCTCTATTTAAAATTCTGACATTTTGTTCATCACAGATTTGGGGCATTAATTTTGATTTTTTAAAAAATTGCATGAAAATATTATATGTCTTGATTACACAGCTTTGGGGCCTCCCTAAATTGTGTCCCCGAGGGCGAGCTCCTCACTCCCCTGCCCCTCACTCAGACCCTGCCAGCGGGTTGCCTCTTAGCGTCTACGTCTCCTTTGGTAAAATTACATTCTGGGTGCCCTGCCAGGACTCCGCTGATTTCTTAGGGGCGCTCAGTGGCGGGCGTTATGGTGGCTGAGGTGGGCGTGGCACTTGGGCCCCCGAGACCACTGGAGCAGACAGAAGTCTCAGGGTTGCTCCAGCAAGACCCGGAGGCCAGGGACCACGGCCTGAAGCGCACCCTAGGTTTGCGCGGGAACTGGAGCAGGGGCAGGGTTGTCCTCATTCTCTACAAGGCTATCGCTCATCAGAGGAGAAAAGTACTTCTTGGATGGCCCAGGGTGGAAGCCATTGCAGAGCTGTCCCGGGAGAGGGGAGGCCCTAATGAAATGACCCTCAGGGCACAGTGTTGCTCAGCGGACCTGCAACCCCCTTCTCTGGCCCAGTGATTGGTGCAGACTGGCCATGTGACCCAGTTCTAGCCATGAAGACACAGCAGAAGTCATTGGGTAGGGCTAATGGGGACATAATCAACTAATGTCCTTGTGGCCTTTGTGCCTGTTCCTCTTCTCCCTTCATGTCTTAAATTTGCCCTCTGTGCCTGGAGGTGAGCCCTGGAGGTGAGCGGCTGCCTCATGGGCATTGTGTCCTTAAGGACAAGAGCACCAGGATAGAAGAACGGAAAGAGAAGAGGAGCCTGGGACCTGAGGGCCCCTTCCATCCTCTGTTCCAGCTCTGGGCTGCCTATCCCAAACCCTTTTCAGTAAGGTAAAATTAACGGGACAAGAACAGCTTTTGGTGAAATTCACTTGATATTCACATTGCTCACTCCCTGCTCCATTCAGATCTTTGCTCCCTGTCACCTCCTCAGAGAAGCCTTCCCTGACTGTCTTCTATCAAATAGCAGCTCCCATCACTCTCCATTCCTGTTCCCATTCCACTTTTAATGGCCCTCATCAATCATTATGTGACATGTTATATAATTATTTGTTGTTTGCTTCCTCCATTGGAATTATTCCATGCGGCAGGGCTCTTCTGTCTTGTTTCATGGCTGTGTCCCCAGTGCTTAGAACAGTGGCTGGCATACAGGAGGTTCCCAATAAATGCTTTTGGATGAATGAGTATACTCTGAACCAGGTGGGCCCTGAGCCTTCACTCCTGCCCCTGACCTGACACCTGCCTGCTCTCTGGTGGCAAGTTAACTTGGTCCATGCAATTACAATTTCTGCTTCTTCTCCGGTTGAGCCTCCTGATGCCCAATTGTGAATTCCCATTATTGACCCTTTTTCCCCGCAGATGATACCGCTGGACACCTCAGATCCCAACCAGTTTGGCCATGGGCTCTGCCACTGGCAGCCCCATCTCGCCAGGCATCCATCCCCAGCCCATGCCCAGTAGTGGCTGGCACCTTCTACCTGGGATATCCTTCCCCATCCTTCTTCATTCTCATTCTTTTTTAAAAAAATTATTTATTTATTTTTAGAGAGAGGGGAAGGGAGGGAGAAAGAGAGGGAGAGAAACATCAATGTGTGGTTGCCCCTCCAACTGCGGACCTGGCCTGCAACCCAGGCATGTGCCCTGACTGGGAATCGAACCTATGATCCTTTGCTTCGCAGTCCGATGCTCAATTCACTGAGCCACACCAGCCAGGGCTTCATTCTCATTCTTAATGTCATCGTTCTTGTGGGACCCCAGGTGGTCATGACTCTGTGCGAGAACTGCCTGGCTCTCCCGTTGACGATACATTGAGAGCCGTCACCTCCTGGTTCTGACTTCCAAGATGGAGCCTGCCTCTAAGAAAACAAAATGAATGGGTTTGGTGTGCCAGACTCCATTAACTGGCTGCCCGAACTAATCAACAGCAGGAATTTGAGGAAATTGCTGGAGCAAATTGAGAAGTCAGATTATTTGGGTCTCTTGATTAAGATTGGAAGAATAATTGTTTGAGGTTTCCATTTAATAAGCTTTGTTTACTGACCCCTGGTCCTGTTTCGATATTTCTGCCTCAATTATTAGGGGTACAGCTACACTAAAATGCATAATTTTGAAGTTGTTGCTGACAGGTACCTCAAAGCTCCTCTACCCAAATCCTTTCATTTTTTAAAAGCTGATGTAATAATTACTTTTAAATTGATTTTGAGAGAGAGAGACAGAGAGAGAGAGGTCAGTTTTTTGTTCCACTTACCTGTGCATTCACTGGTTGATTCTTGTCCGTGCCCTGACCAGGGGGTGAACCTGCAGCCTTGGCGTGCTGGGAAGATGCTCTAACAAACTGAGCTACCCAGCCAAGGCCCTGTGCCCTTTCATTTTACAGATGGAAAAACGAGGCCCAGAGAGGGAAAGGAGGCCCCAAGGCCCCCAGGGATTAGAGATTTCCAATCAGCGTGCTTCTGCTTCTGAGAAAACCAGCGAGAAGTTCAAGAAGCCTCCAAGGGCGTTATTCTGACACAGGCTACAGTGCCCCTGAAGGGGCCTGAAGAACTGAGTCTCCTCGGCAATTATGGAAATGCTTGGATAAACACGATGGGGGGCAGCATGTCATTGTCTCCAAGTACCTGAGTCTTCCTTACAAGGTAAAAATGGCTGGCACATAGGTATCCCCTTCTACAAGGACTCAACTTTACCTTGCAGTTACTGAGAATGCCATGAGCTAGAGTATTCCAGAGAATCACTGCATGCCAGGGATGGTGTGAAGGCCTTCCGTGAGGCCTAGAGAGGGGATGGGGGGGCCTAGTTTTCGAACAGCTCCGGCTAGAGTCTGGGTGTCTAGAGTCCCTAGTTAGGGTGCTCTGCTCTGAACTGCCCGGTCCAGCTTGCAGACCAGGGTATTGATCCGGGAGCCAGTGAGCATAGACCCAGAGGGCGGGCAGTCCCTGCAGGTGCCCCTTGGTTTCCGTGGGGGAACTGAGGCACCGGGCATGGAATAGACAGTGAGTGAGTTGTGGGACCAGAAGAGGCAGGAAGAACCACGGCTGAGTGTGATCAGGGAGGTTTCCTCATGCCAGAGGGAAGGCTCTGTACCTGAAGAAGGAGCAGGATGTAGTGGGCAGAGGGCTTTTTGTTTTCTAAATCAGTGACACTGAGGTATGTGAGTGACCAGGGTGCATGAGAGGTGTTCAGAGGAAATTCACTCGTTCTACAATTTGGGGGAGGGGCCTCATTACGTGCCACGTCCCTTACATACCCCATGTGTTTCAATCCGCACAACAGCCCTGTGAAGGAGGCAGCAGTTCTACTTCCTTTCAGCAGTTAGCGAAAGAGGTGCGGAGAAGTTGGTTTGCCCAGTTCACACAGGAAGTGGTAGAGAAAGAATTTGAACCCGGGAGCTGATGTCTCCTTCCACTACAGGGTACACAAATGACTTATAATTGGAGTCCTAGGAATGGACTTTCAGTGGCTAGGTTTGCGGGTGGGCTCATGGGCAAGGGACTTCAGGGCACTGAAGGTACCTCGGCCCCATCATAGCTGGACCCTGCTCCGTCTTTCCTGTAAAAGCCCTTCCAGCCGTCAGAGAAAGCTCCCGACCCTACAAGCATGCCTGCATCCATCCTTTGGATAAACACGCGCCGCACCTTCTCTTCTATCAGGGGCGATAGTAGACTTAGTGATTTAAAAGTAGAGAGGGCGTGGTCACCTCTCTCAGAATTGTCCACTAGGGACTAGCTCTGTCCCTGTTTCCTTCCATAGTTCAGGCACTACTCATATCAAATGACCTGGGCATCACCCTGGACACCTTAGGCACTCACCCCAGTGTCCTCAGTGGGTCTAGCCCCACCACAGTCTTTACCTCACACTTGCATCGATACCGTCCAAGTGGGCAGAAGTTCTTCTAGCAGCTCTACCTCATCTTTAGTGAGAAATCAGTTTATGGATGATTAAAACCCCAGGGATTTTAAACAACCGTCTGCAGTCAAGCCGAGTGTCCCCCGTCCTGTGCTCAGCCAACTGATTGTTTGAACTTAAATGGGAAACTACATTTTTTTGTCTGCTAAATTTCACCTTATTTCATTCAGCCTAATTTTTGTAGTCTATGAGATACTTTCCCACTGTCTATTCTGTTACTCTATTGCTTCTGTGATGCCTGGAAGAGCCAAAAGTCTGCTTTGAGAGTCTTCATGCAAGGCAGTAAGATGCAGAATAGAACAGAGAGAAAGGCTGGGCCTACAGCATTTCACCAGCGATCTCCTCCCAGTCAATTGTTCTATATTCTCTGGGGGGTAGATGCGGCTCTGTATATCTAAGCTCTCATCTCGGCCCGTCTCTCCCACAAGGCTAACAAGAGAGACTTACAAAATGCTTTGCAAATTCAAAATATATTAGGTATGCAGTATCCCATCAGAGGAAAAACCAGGTGAATTTGGCATGATCTTTCTTAGCAAATCCCCACTAATTCCTGATAGTCACCATTTCTTTCTTTCTTTTTTTTAACTGCTTGTAAACTAGGAGAATAGCATTCATTGCAAAAGAAGTCCTACAAAGGGAGGCAACAATTCTGCAGGTCAAGGAGGACAGGATTCCAGCACAGTAGGAGACCCAGCTGCCTCCATGGCAGAGATGGAAGGAAGGAGCACAGGGGGTTGCATCAGATAGGGTGTTAGGACCAAGGCCACATGAGACTTTCCATGAGAGAACAATCTAAAAACCGAACCTAGAAAAGATGGTAGACACAGAATGAGCTGGAACATTTGGTCTCACCTTGGGCTCCCGGCCATGGGAGAAAATGGCCCATCCAGTACTGCTAAGGCTGCAGTTTGCAGTCCTGTACTCGCGGCAGGTTGTACACAAGAGGACATACCGATTCTTCTAGACCTAAGATGTGAGAGGAAACGTGACAGCAGCTGGAGCTGTGGGGCAAAAGCAGTGGCAGTCACTGAAAAGGACTGGCTCTTTAATACTGATAGGCCTGAGTCCTGGTCATTTGTCACTTAGGCACGGTGCCTGCAAATCTCACTACAGCCACCAGGGGCGGTATTTGCAATAATTGGCTGAGGTTGGGACTTCCAAAACATGCCACCTGGTGGCTGCTGTTGTAATCACAGGACTAAGGATAAGGATAAGGATTGGTGAGGATAACAATGTGCGGGATACATCATTTAGTTTGCAAGATAATATGCTAATTTACTTTAGTGTTTGTAAGTCACAGTAGCCATAAACAGTTCCTGGTGGTGAGAGAACCAGTTGTCAAGGGGAAACAAAGAAAAACAACCAATGGCAAGAAATTTAATTGGGAAATTTGTGTGTCGGGAATGGGTGGAGGGGCTTGTCCAGACAAGATAGGAGACAAGAGGGAGAAATTTAGAAGGCGATGAAGATGAGTCAACTTACCATATTTTTTGGACTATATGACTCACCAGACCATAAGACGCACCTAGGTTTTAGAGGAGGAAAATAGGGGAAAAAATTTTGAAGCAAAAAATGTGGTCCTGCTCCTGCCTCCTGTGACCCCGCTCCACTGCCGCCCCTCCCCTCCCCCAGTAAGCCAGGTAAGCTACATTCGGACTATAAGACGCACCCCCATTTTCCTCCCAAATCGGGGGGGTGCATCTTATAGCCCGAAAAATTCGGTAATGAGTTTGGAGGACTTCCTGATCTGCGCCTTAGACCCCAGCTAAGCCAGCCCTGTCACTCTAAGGGGTCTCCCTCACTTTGCCACTTAATTTAATTCCGTAGGCCTGCACTGAGTACAGAGGCACTTCTCAAGAGGTGGCCGGTCCTGAGCCATCAGAAGGGGCCATTCTAGCCTTTTCGTCAAGCTATCCAGAGAATTTGGCCCCTGAATTCTGTGACGTGCTTGGGTCTTAGGAAAGATATTTTCCTGCCTAAGGCGTTCTTTTCCTTTTCTGTAGTTTTAACTATAGTTAAATGTACACAACAAAGTTTGTCACTTTAACTACTTATAAGTGTATGGCTTAGTAGTGCTAAGTACATTTGCACTGTTGTGCAACCATCACCGCCATTCGCCTTCACAACCTTTTTATCTTCCCAGACTGAAATCTGATACCTATGAAACTCTAACTCCTCCCTTCCCTGCTCCTGGACCCTGGCAACCACCATTCGATTTCCTGTCTGTGAATTTGACTGCTCTAGGTGCCTCATATGAGTGGGATTATATTGTATTTATCTTTTTTGTGATTGGCTTATTTTATTTACCATACTCTCTTCAAGGTTCAATCATGTTGTAACATGTGCCAGAATTTCCTTCCTTTTCAGGGCTGAATAATACTCCATCATGTATATATATATATATATATATATATATATATATATATATATATACCACATTCTGTTTATCCATTTATCCCTTGACAGATACGTGGCTTGCTCCACCTCTTGACTATTGTGGGTAGTGCTTCTGTGAACACAATTATACAAATACCTGTTCAAGTTCCTGCTTTCACTTCTTTTAGGTACATACCCTAAAGTGAAATTGCTGGTTCATGCCGTAATTCTGTTTGTAGTTTTTTGAGGAACCACCATACTGTTTCCACAGCTACCTCATGCATTCTTGTGGGGAAATGCACCCCTACTTACTTTACACAAAGCCAAACACAAAGTCCTCCAACAAATAGGAATTGGAGAGTTCCTGAGGTGGACCTCCATCTCTTGGTGGGAAGAAAGGGCCTATATTATTTCTAGTTTACCTCTTGCTTCTCTTCCTCATGACCCTCACCCTGCACATAAATAGCACCTGTATATGTAAGCCAAATTTCAAATCCACCAAGGCTGGAGCAGAAAATAACTCCGTATTCCTTGGCAGGATTGGAGGACATAATAAGGCCCAGCTAGTGAGCTGGGGAGCTCTGCTCCATGGGAATCCTGGTCCTCTTGACCTGGGGAAAATGTGGGATCCGTACTGAGGACTCGTCAGATGCACAAGAAGAATCGAGCCTCAATGTTGAAGGAGAGACTCAGAAAACCATTCTGTCCTTTATCCTCACAGCCCCTCCCTTGCTGGGGGGAGGGGACCTCTTCTTACAGCAAAAAAGATGATGGAACCCATTCCTGCCATTACTTGCTGTCACCTGCTGGGGTCAACTTGGCACAGAGGAAAGTGCAGCTTTGGAATAAGAGACCTGGGTTTCAACCCTTCCTTTGATGCTTTCTGGTCATATGACCTTGGACACGGTCTTCGGTTTCTCTGAGACTCATGTCGTAGTCCACAAGGCTGGTGCTGATCAAGTCGACGTGTCTGCTGTTGTTATAATGACGACGTGACATGGCAGGCGTGTGGAGCCCAGCACAGGCCCAGGACAGAGGGGTTCCATGGACATTCCCTTTCTTCCTCTCAAGTTCTTTCCCAGGTACTGATTTTGATCATTTTCCTCTAGAGTTTTCATCTCTACAGGCCACCAGGGCCAGTCTTAGGGAGTTGCTCTCGCTTATGGTGGCTCTACCTTTGATTATTTCCATTTGGATTCCTCTTGGATTCCATTTGGATTTCCATTTAGACCCGGATAAGCTCAGACACATTTTTTTCAGGCCTCCCAATGTAATGGGTGAGGAGGCATGAAACCAGCCACATGGGGTCTCATTCCAAGGCAAGGCAGGTGCTCTTTGCTCCTCGAGCTCCTCCGGCTGCACACCTGTGAGAGAGAAGGTTAGCCAGCCCAGGTGAGCACCGCCAGCTCAGCCCCAACTTGCCTGGCTTTTGTTCAATTGTGTTACAACCTTAACGTTACTTAACTGGAGAGGATGTTGGTGTGTGTGCGTGTGTGTGTGTGTGTGTGTGTGAATCTGTGTGTTAATAGCAATTTGTGATAGATGCCTTTGGCGCCCACATATTCAAAAACACCCACACTCACAAAAAAAAGAAGGGGGAGGGGCGTTGTTTTTATGGGAGATAACATAACTGCTTGCAATTTGGCTATTCATTGTATCTTTGGCATTTTATGTACTGCATTAGCGGAGGCAATTTCATGCATATGGATATAATGCATTAAGTGGAGGCATTTAAATATAGTGAAACTAATTTTATGATGATTAGTTGAAGGAAAACATTGCATTCGTATCATCTATATAGAAGCCAATTTGCATGAAAATGCCCAAAGTTGCTATGCCAACATTTTCTGTGCTGCTGGTCGGGGTCGTCTCCGAGTCAAGACTTTGTATTAAAAATCGGTCTCCAGTGCCCATGTCTTTTAATTCATTGCAAGCTGTAGGCCATTTGCTCACAAAGCGCTCGCAGTAAAACAAATGAATAGCTAAAATACTCATTTGCATGATTCCCATTTGAAAACGATTCCCCTGAAATTAAAAAAGCGTGTTACTCGGTTGTGAAGATGGATGGGCCAGTGAGGCGGGCAATTAATATTTTCGGCGTTCTCTTTAAAGCCCTCCCAAGACTGAGAACAGCACATGCCAGACAAATTGGGCCCCACAACAGTTTCAGGGCCTCGGCGGCAGCAGCTTGCTTCCACTGTCTCCCCTTTATTGTCTCACTTACATTATGCAGTAATTAAAACTATTTACCATTCCTACTTATCCGCCATCTGCTCCCACGGAAGGTTCTTCTTCTTTAGAAAATCTTCTTAAAGAGCAGCAAGAAGAGAGGAAGGCTTGGCACTGCCTGCAGAAAGGGGCTTCAGGGCTCTGTTCCCTCCTCCTGCCATGTCTGCCTGTCCTCCGTGAAGGGGTGATGTGATGGAATGATGGACGAGGCCGTGTGTGGGATACCGGGTTTCTGAGCAAGGTGGTCGTGTGTAGGAGACAGTGTTGAGTACAGCTTCCTGCATCTCTTGGGGGGAGTCTTGGCTTAGACGTGGGGTGATCCATACGTCTAGGGGGACCCTAGGCCCACAGCCTCTCACAAATGATGATTGAGAAGGGTCTGGGGGCTTTGGCCATGCATTGGGGCCTGGGGCCCAGCCACCAACTACAGCTGTACGAGCTGTTCACTGGTCAGGTGTGTGCAGCCCAGGGGCCTGGGAAGGCTGAAGTCCACCTGTGATCCATGTGCCAGTCTGACATCCCGTGGGGCAACGTCTGCCCCAAGAGGGTGCCTTCTTCTAATTCACACAAAGGCACGCTATGCCCTAGCTCTGGCCTTGTCAGGCAGCCATTTTGAAAGCAAGCAAGTTGCTGCCTCTTTCCTGTGGCAACAGATGCTTCCCTGACTGGTTCGCCCAGGGGACCTGGCCTTGCACAGGCTTAACATGTGTTTGTGGGGGCTGAGCTAGGTTGTCCAAAGAGCAGCTCTACCTGGGTGCATTTCTACTCCCTGCTGGGCCCAGCCCCAAAGCCAGAGCAGACTGGAGTAAGGAGAAGACAAGCGTGGCAGGAAACGGGGCCCGACTTTCTCATCAGGGCAGAGGGTAGGCCTGGAGCCTGCAGGCCCGGGGCTGTTGGCGTGCTCTGGGCAGACGGGGCCTGCGTGGAGAATGCTTTCTGCTGCTTCTTTTCAGAGCCTGCCCGGTGCTGGGCACACAGTAGGTTTCCCAAAGCACGGGTTGAATTAAGTGGATGCTGAAGCTCTTGATCTTGACATCACTGCCCATTCGTGAAGCCTCATCTGAAGCTCCCTCCAGCAGGCTCTCAGCTCACACCTGGCCTTCCCGTTTTCATGGGTTTTCTTGGTACTTGGCTAGAGGGGCTGCATTTTCCTAGAACGGAGCCCCTTGGCTGTGACTTTTTCTGGCTACATTTCTCACCAGAGGCCTCAAGGCCCCGCGTGGCAGCGTGCTGCATCTGCCCTAGGCCTGGAACTCCCCTTCCCTGTCTTGTAACTTTCCCTCTGCTTCTCCGCCCTCCTAAAAGTGAGGCCTTGCTTGCCCAGCTCCAAGGTAGCTCTCTTGACCTCAGCTATGTGGTTCTGAGTTGGTGCTTGACGTAGTTGTCACACCTGCCATCTCCAGGTAGCTCTGGAGACTCCTGGAATTGGGCGTATCAGAGAGGATACCGGCCGTTTACAATGAAGTGATAATGCTTCACTGAAGATGCTGGTGTGGGCTCCACAAAGCAAAGGTGAATTTCAAACAAGAGCGCTGTCTGACAGTGGTGTGTACTCTCTCTGGAGTTAGTGAGTCCCATGTCACCGTCACTGAAGATGTGATGGCAGGTGGGGCCGCGCATCAGAATCTCCACCCCCAACACAAAGGACCCTGCTGGGCACAGAGAGTTCTGCTGCTGAGACTAACCAGAGACTCATTCTCACTCATAGGACAGGGAAGGAACCTTCATGGACATTGTGACTTGTACCATCATTAAAATAAAGAAAGACCTGTGTGGGGAAAGGCGAGACTTAACCTAGAGGACAGTTCTCTCTAAGGCTTGGCCACAGTCAGGAAGGGAGCAAGGTGCTTTCTGGGGCCTCTTAAATGTTGTCACATCAGCAGCTGCTGATACCACCAAGAGGATCTGTGCTTCCTCCCCGAACCTCTATCTACCCCAGCCACCATCTTCCTGGGCTCTGGCAGACAGGCAAGGGTGCCAGAGGTGGCCAGTATGCTAGAAAGGGCACTGGCCCTATTGTCCACAGTGCTGGGTTGGAACCCCTCCTCCACCACCAGCTACTGGACCCGGGGGGCAGTCATCAGAACTCTCTGCTAGTCTCCGTCTTCTCATCCATTAGATGGGGTTGCATGTCTGCCTGTCTTGGGACAGATTGTGCAGAGCCCATTGGTTAATACATACACTGTATTTCAGTGCCCAGTCGGTATCCCCAGAGCAGGCGTGTGCCCTCCTGGAGCAGACGGAGGCATCTTTGTGCACTGAAGAAGCCTTGCAGGTATAGCCGTTTGAGATGTCAGCGGTTCTTGCTTGTACCAGAGCACAGTCTAGCTCTTCTATTCAGAGTCAGGTGCTCGAAAAACCGGGCCGGCCTTGCTGAGGAAGGGCAATCTGATTATATCATATCTAACATGGCTGAGCGCCCACACTGTGCCAGGACTTGGGCTAGGACGTTCACATGAGTGTCCCCCACCCCCCAATTCTTATAGTCCTCATTCTAATAGTGGGAAAACTGAGGGTTGGAGGATCCGACTCCCACAATCCAGTGCTCTTCCTAATGCTGTGTGACCTTGGGCAGGTCACTTGTGCTCTCTGGGCCTCCTTCTGCCATTTCCACCCCAGTTTTCCATTCCACACTGCCTTTCAAATGCTCCCCTGGCTGCTAAGCTGTATGTAGCTCCTGGCAAATCATTCTAAGTATTATTATGAAGCTTTGTTATTAAGATTTGAGAGAAGCATTCCCAGTCTCTGAAGAAGACATCAGAAAAAGTAAACCAGGAAGCCAGAATCTAGAAGGGAGGGGGAAAATGCAAAATAACTCAACAGAAAAGTTCCCCTACTTTGTATTTGGAGGGATCGGCCAGAGGAAAAGAAGGGGGGACACCAGCCACCCACTTAGTAACAACCACTAAAGATCAATACTGGACCAAAATAGAACCTCACGTAGGAAACGATCGTGCTTCACAGCCCCAGAAAAAAAATTTAACATAGAGAAGCCATTTAAAGCAGAAAAAATATTTGTATGTTAAAGGAAATATTTTAGGTAGAAGTTGAATACCAAATGATTTTGGGTCTCTGTGGGGAGTAATGAGGCATAGCAAACACACAATTCTATATGCATGTAATATTATCATCGCACGCCTCGGAAAGCTTTTAAATCACAGAAATGCAGTTAGGGACCATTGTACAAAATAAACATCCCACTTGGTGTCTTGCCTGCCCTAAGTTCCTTGATCTAGAGCGGCACTGCCAGATTTTTACAGCCCCATAAATTAACGTGGTGCTGATTTGATTGAGCTAAATTAATAAGAGTTGTGCTTTGTTGCAAAATAACTATTACAGTATGTTGTGGGGATGCACTGCAGATAAGGAAATTGCTGCCTTTAACAATCCCACTGAAGTTTCATGGAGGATTTCAAAACCGATTTTAATTAAAACAAAAGCCGATGTGTGGCAATAATGTGGGTGTTAAGGAGAGAAAATGCAAAATGTCTTTTTAAATCCATTTTAATATGTCTTAAGGACTGGATGATTGATGTGGTAAGAGCCAGCGGCTGACACCGCGCTGGTGTGCTGCCTGTGTTCCCTGCTTCCGTGACGTTGGCTCTGGTGGCCCACCTGGCGGGCCTCTGCACGGGCTCTCGACTTCCGGGCCAGGGGCCATCTCCCTAGCTGGGGCTCCAGAGGGAAGACCTCCTTTTCAGTTGCTTTCTCAGTCCCAGAGACTGGCAGAAGCTGAGCCCCGTTCCCTGGGCCATTTAGGACAGGGCCTCAGCCCCCAGGCCTCAAAGACCAGGTTCTCCACCAGCTCCCCACACATCTGTGACCAGCTCCCTGGCTGCTGCCAGGGCTCAGAGCAGCCTCTGGGAACCCCGAGGGGCTGGGGTTTTAAGTAAGAAGCAACTGGGGTGTGATAGGAAGAGCACAGGCTGATGGCTGAGGAAGCCCCGGTAGAGAGGCCAGGCCCGGGCACCTGTAGAGAGCACGGGAGAACAGGACCGGCAGCTGGGGCCAGCCCAGGAGCTGCGAAACTGGAGCCACTATGGCCCTTGGGGCCAGAGGAGGCCCTGAATCGGGGAGGGGAGTCTACCCGTGTTGGGTCAGGAGTGTGAGTTTTGTTGGTCCACTTGTGAGCCTCACACTAAGTTCGACCTCCCATTACCTCAGCATCCTCAGCTGTAAAATAGGAATAATGATAGAATTTACCCCACAGAGCTGCTGTGAGGATTAAATGAGTTTGGTTCCTGGTACACAAATGCCTAATAATGTTAGTTATTTTTTGAAATTAATTAATTAATTTTTCATTTTTATTTAATCTTTATTTTTTCCATTACCATTTAGTCCCTTTATACCCCCCCTTCTCCCCAGCAATCCTTACATTGTTGTCCATGTCCATGAATCCCTTTTCCTTTTTGCTCAAAGTGGTAGTTATTGAAAGGGAAAAAACCAGCATTAACAATAATACTAGCCTCCTTGTACTTGTCATGTTTTCAGTCAGAGGCAGTTAGCCCTTGAGGTCCTGTTACGCATAAACAAAACCAGCACGAAGAACCGATACCCGTATGTTGAAGCCCTGTGTGTCCGGTGCTGTTCTGAGTGACGTGTCCGTGGGCACTGTCTCATCTGTCCCCGCCGCCGCCACCACCACCGCCGCCACCGAGGCCCGAAGGTGAACGGGAGCTTCCACATCACACAGTGTGTGTAGTAAGGGTGGAGATGGGATTGGAACTCAACCCGTGTGACCCCAAGGCTCTGCTCTGCTCCACTACGTCAGTGGCCTTTAACATTCTTTGAAAACAAAGTACATTTTTCCACATGACTCAGTGTATGCACACAAACCCCTTTATAACTAGGGTAGAAGTTTGTCAGAATAATGCCCTTATTACATAGGATGCATACGATGTTTTTGTGGAAGAAACTGTTCATAACACACAATTCTTTGCATCCCATTCTTGTGACTCAACTCTCACTTTGGGAAACGCCTCAGGCTCCGGCCACTGGTGGGAGACTTTCTATGTGTGATCTCATTGGACCATCCCTCCTGCCCCTGGAGGTGGGTAATGGCTGCAGGTGGGGAACTGAGACTGAGGAGGGAGTGATTTGGCCCCATTCTGACCGTAGGGCTTTTGATTGCTCCACGTCTCACTGTCCATTGGCCCCTCCCGTATTCCATATGCTCCATTAGGGAAAGCACTATGTCTGCCTGTTTCCTCCCAATGTCCACCCAGCGCCTGGCATGGAGCAACCCCTAATAACTGTTTGTTGAACAAATGAATGAGTGGTGGGGTCAGTGCGATCATTCTGGAACTCGGCCTCCACAGCCCACCAGGCTCCACTCCATCTCTGTCTTCTCTCAGGAGCCCATCCTCCCGCTTTTGGGGCTGGCCTCCTGTGCCTCCAAAGGCAGGGTTGGCTCGGCTTTGAAGGCATCTACCAGGTCAAAGGTTATCGCTGTGGGGACTCGAAAGACTTCCGGGGAGAGAGGAAGTGATGAGCCCTCTCAGGGACTCCTGCAGGGAGATCCTGCAGGGGGATCCCACCACCAGGGCAGCCTGGAAGGACCAAGGTGTGACCATTCAGAGGAGGCAGAAACGGAAGTTTGTGGAAGAGCAGAGAGAGGAGTAGAACTTGATTCATCTCTAGGAGCCTGTGGGGAGGTGGGGTCATGTCTGTAGTCTTATAGGATGGAGGCTGAATTATCTTCATTGGTTTATGAGGAGACAATTACAAGGCAGAAGCACAGCCAATGCCAGAGATTTGCCTTTAAACAGTGGGGGGACTTGGTTTACCTGTGAACTGCGCTGGCCAACAACTTGAGCCTGAGCTGTGGGTTCCTAACAATCATGGTGAGGGGTCCTAAGGACCCAGACAGCTCCTGGATCTGATGGGAGTCCCCATGCTAGCTTGGATGGGTCCTGAGCACCCTGAGCCAGCCAAGGGCTGGGAGCTATGGGGACATGGCATCAGAGCTGTGTCTCAGAAGAGCCTGGGGAGGAAGACACCAAGAAGAATGAACCGGAAGGCATCAAGGCCAAAACCCACAAACCGGAAAGCTTAGAATAACGGAGCCACGCACTCCCTTTGAAGCAGTGTTGGACTGGCAATGCCTTAAAGGTACCGGGCAGAAGTAAACACGGCCATTTCATTCCAGACTGCAAAGAATTACCAAAATAATTTTCCAAGGAAAATCAACTCAGACAAAAAATATAACCAAGTCCACAGGGAAGCAATACTTTGGAAATGAGAACCTGAGGATACAGCAGTAACAGATTTGCAAGATTTCAGGGATGGAACGATCAGATCCAGAATAGAAAACATTGGTGCTTACTGTTTGAATGGAGTTCAAAGACAAATTGATAATATCTGAAGGGAACAGGAAAATGTTCAAAAAGAGAAGGAGAGAGACTTAACAGATTCTAAAAAGAAGGAAATGCTACATTTAGAAATAAAAACACAACTGAAATAAGCACTCAACAGATAATGTATAATAGCATATTAGACAGAGCTGAAGAGAGAATCAGTGAACAGAGATAAACGCGGTTAAGAGAAAAAAAGGAGATGGCAGGTATGAAAGAGAAGTTAAGAGATATGGGAGAAAAAATTAAAAGGTCTACTATACATAAGATTTTCAGAAGGAGAAGAGTAAGAAAATGGGGCAGGGGCAATAATTCAGGAAATAATGGCAAAGAATTTCCAGACCTGAAGAAAGATATTGATCCACAGTTGTAAGAAGCCTTAAAAGGTTAAATAAATAAAATCCACATGTAGATTTGTCAGAGTGAAACTGGAGAACACCAAGGATGATTTTTCAAGCTGCCAAAGAAAGGGAAAAACAGGTTACAGTCATACAGTCTGTACACATTATTTCACTATTGAGAACAAAATGGGATACTTTGAGCTGCAGAACCTGTTCCATCATGTGGTGTTCATAAATCCTTTGATATCTTTCCTTCAAAGAGTATGAAAGGCTAATGGAACCTAATTCCTCTCCCCTTGCATGTGGACTGGACTTGGTGACTTGTTTTTTACGATGATGTGTGACTTCAGAGAGCAGGTTATAAAAGGCATTGCAACTTCTCATTGTGTTCTCTTGAATTTCCTGACTTGGAGAAAGCCATGTCCTGAGCAGCCTCCATCAACCTATGGACAGGCTCATGTGATGAGGAACTTAGGCCTCCAGCCAATGACTAAGTGAGCAGAATCCCGTGGAAGCAAACCCTCCAGCCCTGGTCAAGACTTAGGTGATTGCTTCTCCAGTCAACGTCCTGACTGCAACCACACAAGAGACCCTAAGTCTGAACACTCAGCTAAGCTGCTCCCAAGTTCATGTCACACAGAAACGATTGAGTCAGGAAATGTTTGCAATTTTTAACTGCTGAGTTTTGGGATAATTTGTTACACAGCAAGAGAAAACTAATACATATCACTAATGTGCTATGTGGCCAGGTTGCATTTCTTCCCTGGGCCTCAGTTTTCTCATCTGCATAGTGGAGAGGTTAGACTAGAATTTGAATGGCAAATATATATATTTTATCTTGTCAAAGCAATGCCAATCAGTTGGTACACTGAGAAGGATTCTGAGACTGCACCTAAGATCAGGGCAACAAAGTACAGTCATTGATTAGAGGAGAGTGGGAGAAAGACAGCTTAGTCACCGTGTTTATTCTGCCCCAGACTCCAGGTCTATGGAGGGGAGAGCATCTCAATTCCCGCCTCCCTCCACTTAGTAGATGTAACTCCCCTGGAAGCTGGAGCTCATTAGCACAGCAGTGACAAAAGCAGCCCACCTCCTCCTAACACAGCTGCCTTGCCCTCCCAGGTCCTCGTGTCTGGAATCACTTATTTAAAAAGCATTGGTCCTAGCTCTGGAGATGAACCGGGGTTCAAATCTTGTCTGTGACAAGGTCTTCAGCAACTTACTTCATCTCTCTAAACCTGTTTCCTCACCCATAAGCTTGAGATTTTTTTAAGGATTGAATGAAACTCTATTGCAACTAGTCATTCAGTTCATGAGGAGTCATTGGCTCAAACACCATGAACCTATCCTTGAGCTAGTGGTATTTTTAAAAATTGTTTTATTCTTTATTGTATATTTTTACATTAGCTTTTAGTCCCCTTATACTCCCCTCCCCCAGCAATCACCACTCTGTGTCCAAGTCCATGAGTCCATTTTCTTTTTTGCTCAATTCCTCCGCCCCCTACCCTCCCCCCACTTTAGCTGTCATCTGCTCTCCATCTATGAGTCTGTCTCTGTTTTGCTTGTTAGTTCAATTTGTTCATTAGATTCCACATATGAGTGAAATCATATGGTATTGATCTTTCTCTGACTGGCTTTACTTAGCATAATGTTCTCCAGGTCCATCTATACTGTCGCAAAAGGTAGAATTTTTGGCTTTTTTATGGCTGAGTAGTATTTCATAATGTAATTGTCCCATAATTGTATCCACTTATCTACTGATGGACACTTGCGCTGCTTCCATATCTTGGTGATTGTAAATAACACTGCAATGAACATAGGGGTGCTTATGTTCTTTCAAACTAGTGTTTGAGTTCAGATATATTTCCAGAAGTGGGATCGCTGCATCAAAAGGCAGATTCACTTTTAATTTTTGAGGTATCTCCTTACTGTTTTCCACAGTGGCTGCACCAGTCTGCATTCCCACCAACCATGCAGAAGTGTCCCCCTTTCTGCACATCCTCACCAGCACTTGTTTGTTGATTTATTAATGATGGCCATTCTGACAGGTGTGAGATCGTATCTCATTGTGGTCTTAATTTGCATTTCTCTGATAATTAGTGACATTGAGCATCTTTTCATATGTCTACTGGCATTTGTATGATCTCCTTGGATAAATATCTCTTCAGGTCCTTTGCCCATTTTTTAATGGGGTTGTTTGTTTTTTGGTGTTGAATTTTGTAAGTACTTTGTAAATTGTGGATGTTAACCCTTTATCAGATGTATCAGCGAATATGTTCTCCCATGCTGTGGGCTGTCTTTTTCTTTTGTTGATGATCTCCTTCGCTGCACAAAAACTTTCTAGTTTGTTGTAGCCCCGTTTGTTTATTTTTCTTTTGTTTCCCTTGCCTGGGGAGACATATCTGACAAAAATTTCTACAAGCACTGTCTGAGGATTAGCTGCCTATGTTTTCTTCTAGAATTCTTATGGTTTTGGGTCTAACACTTAAGTCTTTGATCTATTTTGAATTCATGTGTGTTGTGTAAGAAGGTAGACTAGTTTCATTTTCTATGTGTATCTGTCCAATTTTCTCAACACCATTTGTTGAATAAACTATCTTTAGCCCATCGTATGTGCTTGCTTCCTCTTTCAAATATTAATTGACTATAAATGTGCAGGCTTATTTCTGGGCTGTCTATTCTGTTCCATTGATCTATGTGTCTGTTTTTATACCAGTACCATGCTGTTTTGATTACTATGGCCTTGTAGTGTAGTTTGATATTAGGTAGTGTGATTCCTCCAACTTTGTTCTTCTTTCTCAGGATCGTTTTTGCTATGTGGGGTCTTTTGTGGTTCCATATAAATTTTTAAAATATTTTTTCTAGATCTGTGAAATACGTTATTGGAATCTTGATAGGAATTGCATTGAATCTATAGATTTCTTTGGGTAGTATGGACATTTTAATGATGCTAATTCTTCCTATTCATGAACACAATATGTGCTTCCACTTATTTGTGTCTTCTTCAATTTATTTCTTCAGTGTCTTACAATTTTCAGAATACAGGTCTTTTACATCCTTGATTAGGTTTATTCCTAGGTATTATATTCTTTTTGAAGTAATTATGAATGGTATTGTTTTCTTGATTTCCCTTTCAGTTAGTTCATTATTGGCATATTAAAAAGCAACTGATTTCTGGATATTAATTTTGTATCCTGCTACTTTGCTAAATTCAGTTATCAGTTCTAGTAGTTTCTTGGTGGAATCTTGGGGGTTCTCTGTGTACAGAATCATGTCATCTTCAAATAAAGACAGTTTTACTTCCTCCTTTCCAACTTGGATACCTTTTATTTCTTCTTGTCTTATGGCTGTGGCTAGGACTTCCAGTACTATGTTGAATAAGAGAAGTGAAAGTGGACATCCTTGTCTTGTTCCTGACCTTAAGGGGAACACTTGTAGTTTTTGCCTATTGAATATGATGCTGGCAGTGAGTTTGTCATATGTGGCCTTTATTATGTTTAGGTATATTCCTTCTATTCCCACTTTGCTGAGATATTTTTTTTAATAATAAATAAGTGTTAGATTTTATCAGATGCTTTTTCTGCATCTATTGATTTGATCATGTGTGTTTTTTTATCCTTCATTTTGTTTCTGTGGTTGTGACATTTATTGATTTGTGAATGTGTACCAACCTTCCATTCCTGGAATAAATCCCACTGGATCATGGTGTATGATCTTTATGATGCATTGCTGTATTCAGTTTGCTAATATTTTGTTGAGGATTTTAGCACCCATGTTCATCAGGGATATTGGCCTATAATTTTCTTTTTTTGTAGTATCTTTATTATCTGGTTTTACAACTAAGATAATGTTGGCCTCATAAAATGAGCTTGGGAGCCTTCCCTCCTCTTGAATTTTATGAAATAGTTTGAGAAGGAGAGGTGTTAATTCTCAGAATGTTTGGTAAAATTTTCCTGTGAAGCCATCTGGTCCAGGGCTTTTGTTTTTGGGGAGTTTTTTGATTACTGTTTCAATTTCACTAGGTGTAATCTGTCCCGATTCTTCGATTCTTCCTGATTTAGTTTTGGAAGATGTATGTTTCTAGGAATTTATTCATTTCATCCAGGTTGCCCAGTTTGTTGGCATATAGTTGTTCATAATATTTTCTTACAATCCTTTGTATTTATTTGGTGTCAGTTGTCATTTCTCCTCTTTCATTTCTGATTTTATTTATTTGGGTTCTTTCTCTTTTTTTTCTTGATGAGTATGGTTAAAAGTTTGTCAATCTTGTTTATTTTCAAAGAACCAGCTCTTGGATTCATTGATCTTTTGTATTGTTTTTTTCTGATTCTATTTCATTTATTTCTGCTCTGATCTTTATTATTTCCTTCCTTCTACTTACTTTGGGCTTTGTTTGTTGTTCCTTTTCAAGTTCCTTTAAGTGTAAAGTTAGATTGTTTATGAGCTCGTGGTGTTTTGAAGGACACAGAGAAGTAGCTCAGAGTCCCTGCCCTCAAGGAACCCGCTGTCTGCCTGAGGCCACATGCCACTGTCAGAGAAGCTTTCCAGCCAGTACAAGACAGTGCCTAATGGTCCAGAGTGACTGCGCATGCTCTAGTAGTTCTCAAAGTATGGTCCCCCGATCAGCAGCATCAGCATCACCTGGGAACTTGTTAGAACTCAGATCTATGAAATCAAAGACTCCAGGGGTGGGCCCAGTGATCTGTGCCTTAACAAGCCCTCTCATGATTCTGATGCATGCTCAAGTTTGAGAGCCAGCTGTAGAAATTCAGGAGACAGGGCCAGGAGGTCCCTTATAGAGGATCTGGAATTTGCACTATAAAGAATGACTAGAGTTTGGACAGGCAGAAGAAAGGGTGAAAGTGCTTTCAAGTGAGGGCAACAGTATGGGTAAAGGCGAGGAGATGGGACAGCTTGGCATGTGCTGGGCCTGGCACAAAACCAGATGGATGGAACAGAGTACAACGTTGGAAGAGCAGGAGCTAGGCTCAGATAGGCAGGGCCCCAAGTGCCACTCAAGGAGCTTGGCCTTGAAAGAACAGGCCACAGGGAGTCCTTGTAGGTCTTTAGCAGGAGAATGACAACAGTCTGATACCTCTTCTAGACCCACAGGCCAGAATCCTTCCCTAGGTCTCACTGGGCTCCTAGCGCAGAGGATGCTTTCATTCATCGGCGTCCTCTATATCCGAGGAGACCCTGCTACGTGGAGGCGTGGAAGCTGTAAGGGAGGAGCTGGACCAGCAGTAGCAGTCGCAGGGCCTCACTCCCGCAGAGGATCTCTGAGTCCCAGCCTAACACGGGCCTTGCACAGGTATTGAATTATGAATAGAGGTTGCCCAGAAATAATTGCAAACATTATTGCTCGCCCACCCCCATATGTGTCCTCTGCAGGGCTGCGGCAATAGATTTTGTTGCTTTAACTCTCCAGGGTCATTACGAATTAGAACTCTCACACTGACAGACAGGACACCTGGGGAGAGGGAGTACAGTCGGAAAGCCGAAAGAGGGCCAGACCCCTTGCCTGTGTGCATTGGTTGCCTTCAACTTTCCCTTTCATTTGATCTATTCCACCTATCCCTATTAAATAACTAATTATTTAACATCTTTTAAAGCTCTGTTATATATTAGAACAGGCAGGACACAAATGAGTGCTTTTAATAATATAAAAGCCCATTAGCTTCATTTACTGTTAATGTTAAAATAAACATGAGGCAATTTAGATATACTATTCCAATTTCACGGAAACTTTGGTGTTTTTCTTCTCTAGTCACATAATTAAGGGAAAAACTACTAATGATATTAAGTTTGTACAGTGTTAATGAAAGAAACAGGCACACGCTGAAATTGCAGCCATTAATATGAAAAAATAAAATATTTAACAGGGGAGATAGATGAGTGCAATTTTAATAAACCAAAATGAAGAAAATTAATTTTAGAAAAGTCCATAGTCTTTCATGTGCTGCTGTTACACAAGCTGTCTAATGTGTTATTTTTGTGGTCTGGATTATTTATTGATGATCCAGAGAAATGTCCTGGTTTTTGTGTACTGTTTTGTGGATGATGAAGATTTTGCCTTTATTTGTTTAATTATTTTCCTCCCTGCCCCCACTTTTACCCCCAGGTCCCCAACGGAAATGGCTTTATTTACGGTGCTCCCTTTGACCGACAGACCTTACTAACAACCTGTAGATGAGATACAAGAGGCGGTGGCAGGAACTTACTGAGACAGTCTCGCAGTGACCTCTGACCGCCAGGAGCTGGGTGGTTCCAGGGGTTGACATGTTGGGCTTGCCTCACGTGTGACCCTATGTTTGGGTGGAGACAGTGGAGACAGCTGGGCTCTGTCTTCAGCTTTCCTCACTGCATCTGGATCGTCCTACTTGCAGTGGCCTGATGAGTGTTCCCCAGTTTTCACACTCACCTGGGACCTCAGAATATGACCATATTTGGAAATAGGGTCTTTGTAGATGTAATTTAGGTGAGGATCTTGAAATGAGATCATATAGCATTAGGATGGGCCCTAAATCCAATGAGAGCACCCTTGGAAGAGACAGAAGACACAGAGACGCAGAGAGGAGAAGGCCAGAAGACAGAGGCAGGATTCGAGCGATGCTGCCGACAGGCCGAGGAATCCTGGGGCCACCAGGAGCTGGAAGAGCCTTCTGAGGGAGTGTGGCTGTGCTGAGACCTTGATTTGAGACTTCTGGCCTCCAAAACTGTGAGAGGATAAGTTTCTGTTGTTTTAAGCCCCTAGGTGTGTGGTTATTTGTTACAACAGCCCAAGGAAAACAACACAGCTGAAGAGCAACACCTCGAAATAAGCATCCCTGACCTGTCTCTGGAAGGCCATCGGAAGGTCTAAGGAGGGGGCAGAGGGAGGAGACTGCTGGGAAGCGAACAGGATGCAGAAGCAGACCCAGACCCGGCTGCAGGGAAGTGAGGTTCAGGCTGATGGCAGACACGTTATCCGCAGCATGTAGCTTATGCTACAGAGCCATAGCAACAGCCAGATGTCGAGACGGTCCGTCGCAGAGAAACAGGGAGGAGGCCCTGGGGGCCTGGGGCAGGCACGAGGCAGGTTATGGAGCCTGTGGCCTGAGCTCAGGGAGTAAGGCACAGAGTCTGGCTCTCATTTCGAGGCACAGGGTGGAAGTGGGTTCTTTGGGAGCTGGCCTGAAACCTGTTTGGTGAAACAGCGGCCTGCAAGCTGCTGACCAAGAATAGTAGCTAACGGAGTGCTCACTGGGAGGCAGAGGGGCACCAGCACCGCACAGACCCTCTCAATTAGTCTTCACTGCAATCCAATGAGATAACTGTTCCTCATACCCCCATTTTGTAGACGAGGAGATGGAGGCTAGCAAAGGTAAAAACGGACTTGAAATGTTATGTTGAGTGAGGAGCGGAGATTCTACCCAGGAGCTGCCTTCGAAGACCCAGCCCCTCACCCCCACACTAGCTGCAGGTGGTGGTGCTTCAGTTCCAACCTCATCAGTGTTGGTGCCCGAGGCAGCCCCGGGCGAGGCCCCGTCGGGGAACAGGGCCAAGGCTGTGGCAGTACAGATGCTGGGTCAGCACAGGAAAGCCACCCAGGAGCGACGTATGCATGGAGACATTGATCTTCACTCATGGCCGGAAGTCTGTGGTAGGGCGGCTCCCTGGTTTTTCACTTCGATGGCTTAGCGATGTCTTCCAGGACTCAGGCGCTCTCCATCCGTATCAGTTATTTAGGCTGCCCTCTCAGCTCCAGTCCCACCGTTTCTTGCTGGGCCTTGGGGAGACAGAGGCTGGAACTCCACACCCATTTCTGCTTTGCCAGCTGCCCCCAGTCAAATCAGTGGATAGCGGGCACTGCAGGGAGGCCGGGGGCTGGAGGTGGGACTTCCTGCTCCTGTCAGCGTCACTCCAGCAGGCGTCTTCTCCCTGGCAGAGGCCATTCGTCCTAGTAGCAAGGCTGAATGAATTTGCTGCATTTCCAACAGACACAGCCTTACGGCACCTCTTCCTCAGAGCCTGGGTCCAGGCTGCAGTGGACTCATACTCCACTCTCAGAGATGCCAGCACCAGCCATGCAGCACCCCTTCTCTGAGGTCCACATTTCAGCTCCATGGAACCCCGCCTCTAAGTAAGTTAATAATTCCAACCTCGTTTCTTTGTTCCCCAGCCAGAAAAGTGGTATCTGCTTCCTTCGGTCACTACCTCCCTTTTCACCCTTTCGGTTACCTTGTACCTAGTTAACAGTCATTCACAGCAATTTCTCCTGTTCACTGGCATGGGTCTGGAGTCCTGCTGGGGCCCACTGGGTAACACAGTGTGTGCCTCGCCATCCTCAGTGCATTGGTGGGCCTCTCCTCATCACAGGGAGACCGCAGCAAGTCCAGTTGACAGATGTTGATGACCAAGCCCAGAGGCAGAAAAGAGCCTCTTGCCTCTTTCCCTGTGCCAGGTCTTTTTAAGCACAAAGGAACATTCCTACAAGTCCCCCCCAGCGAACTTCCCTTCATTGGCCAGAATTAGATCACATGCCCTCTCCTCAGCCAGTACCTGGTGAGCAGAGTGAGATACTGTGATTGGTGTAGACTACTAAGGATCCGTCGCCCTGGGGCCAGGCAGAAGAGGGTGAGCTGAGTAAATGTTGGGCCATAAGCAAGGAAGAAAGAAGGGGGATGTGTCCAGTCAGCGGTGCCTGCTCCACTGCCACTCCCTCCAGCGGGAGGCACCAACGGTCATGGATTAGGGTGTTAGATGCTGAGGGGGTTGGGGGGGGGGGGGCAAGGCACAGCAGGGTGCCGTGGAGCACAGACAGAGGAGCATGAGCTGTGGAGATCAGAAAGGGCCTCGGAGAGGAGGTGCGGTGTGAGCTGAGACTTGAAGGATGAGGTCAACTTTACCAGGTAGCAGGTGAGGCAGGACTTTCTGAAGGAGATGGTCTGTGCAAAGGTGCAGACAGGCAGTGAGAATATGGCACTACTGGGAACACATTTGTTGGGTGTGATTTGAGCACAAGGGGACACAGTCGTGTGGCGAGTCGTGTGGACTTTCAGGTCAGCAGGGGTGAAGCAAAAATGGCCTGGTCGGGTATGTCGAGCCCGGGGTGTGGCTACAGTGCGTGCTTCAGGCCAGGAGCGGCAGGAGCCAGGGCTGCCGGTCTGGAAGAAAGGGCCTATGGGAGATGCCTGTTATGGGGGCGGGGACCCCGCAGCAACTACCTCAGATCCTCGTGGCCACTGACCCAGAGAGGCCTGTCCCTTCCTCCATCCCCTTCTCAGGCATCACCTTTGTTGGTGTCACTGAAAAGAAACCAAAGAGGTGAAAAAATATACAGGCCCTGCCTACATGGACCTACGGCTTAGGTTTACTTTTTTTCTTCACTTAAAAAATACTATTTATTTATTTTTAGAGAGAGGGGAAGGGAAGGAGAAAGAGAGAGAAATGTTGATGTGAGAGAGAAACATCGATTGGTTGCCTCTCGCAGGTGCCCCAAACGGGGACCAAACCTGCGACCCAGGCCTGTGCCCTGAGTGAGAATAGAACCTTCGCTTTGCAGGGGGACACCCAGCCAACTGAGCCACACCGGTCAGGGCTCTTCACTTGTGGGTGTGGGTGTGTGTGCGTGTGGTAAAATAGACATAACAAAATTTACCATGTTAACCACTTTTTTATTTTTTTTAAATATTTATTTTTAATTATAGTTAGCATATAATATTATATTAGTTTCAGGTATACAATATGATGATTAGACATTTATATACCTTATGAAGTGATCACCCCAGTAAGTCTAGTACCCATCTGACACCATACATAGTTATTACGATATTATCCACTATTTCCCCTACACTGTACTCCACATCCCTGTGGCTATTTCATAACTGGCAACTTGTACTTCTTAGTCCCTTTTACTTTTTTCACCCAGTCCCCCAACCCTCCTCCCATCTGGTAGCCATCAATTTGTTCTTCGTATCTATGAGTTTGTTCATTTGTTTTGATTCCACATATATGTGAAATCATATGGTGTTTGTCTTTCTCTGTTTGACTTATTTCACTTAGCACAATACCCTCTAGGTCCATCTATGTTGTTACAAACGACAAGATCTCATCCTTTTTTTATTTATGAGTTTTATTTCTCTGTGTTTATGGACTACTTCTTTATTCATTCTTCTACCAGCAATGGATGCCTAAGTCACTTCTGTATCTTGGCTACAGTAAATAATGCTGCAATGAACATTGGGACACATTTAAAAAAATTACTGTGTTCATTTTCTTTGGATAAATACCCAGCAGTGGAATTGCTGGGTCATATGGTAGCTCTATTTTTAATTTTTTGAGGAGCCTCCACGCTGGTTGCCACAGTGGCTGCACTAATTTGCAGTCCCAGCAGTGCACAAGGCTTCGCTTTTCTCCACATCCTCACCAGCACTTGTTGTTTGTTCTTTTTTTGATAATAGCCATTCTGACAGGCCACGGGTGGGACACTGGGTTTCTGAGCGAGGTGGTTGTGTGTAGGAGACAGTGTTGAGTACAGCTTCCTGCATCTCTTGGGGGGAGTCTTGGCTTAGACGTGGGGTGATCTATATGTCTAGGGGGACCCTGGGCCCATGTCCTCTAGGCCCACAGCCTCTCACAAATAATGGTTGAGAAGGGTCTGGGGGCTTTGGCCATGCATTGGGGCCTGGGGCCCAGCCACCAGCTACAGCTGTACGAGCTGTTGACTGGTCAGGTGTGTGCAGCCCAGGGGCCTGTGAAGGCTGAAGTCCACCTGTGATGTGTGTGCAGGCTGCTTCCACAGCGGCTGCACCATTTTACATCCCCACCAACAATGCACTAGGGTTCCAATCTCCATCTCCTCACCGATACTTGTTTTCTGTTTGTTGCTGTTTTTGTTGTTTTTGTAATAGCCATCCTTATGGGTGTGAAGTGGTATAGCGTAGCCTGTGAGCCAAGGCAAACCCCTGTGAAAATTAACCAATAACAACAGTGGAAACCAACAACTGTGAGGAGGCACAGACCATGCCGATAGTGGAAAGGTGGGAAGGGTGCCCCCGATCCAGGAGGACATGACATCCTAGGAGGCAGTCTGTCCTTTGTTACTACCTGGGGAAGGAGGATGGGGGTTGGGAGGCAGGTCATAGGTGTTACTGGGTCCGTGGGGAAGACCACGAATTCACAGGTGGAGCCCGGGCCTGGGGGCTCTATCCCAAATGAATAATATTTCCAGCTGCCTCTTACCCAGCTTGTACCCTCTGTCTGGGGTCTCGCCATCCTTGGCCTCTCCCAATCCCTTGTCTTTCTCCCCCTTCTCCAATTATATCCCCAGTGCCTCGCTCAGAATCAGCACGTGCCAGGACCGTGACCGGAGAAGGAAGAAAGGATGGATGGAAGAATGGTTGTTGGCCCCCATTTAACAGACAAGGAAACTGAAAGGGTAGCTAGATCTCCACCCACAGAACTGTGGCCCAGGCCAGGTTTTGTGGTTCTTGCTGAGCTCTCAGCCTCAGCGTTGGCCCCCAGAGTGAAAAACCCTCCCACGCTCTGATTTTCCCCATGCCCACGCATTACAGGGAATAGCCGATTACAGGCGTTCATTGATTAATTACAGAATGTATGTAATTGAGTAAATTGCTTTCACTGGCATGTATGGAACTGCTTGCTCGGGCGGCTCTGTGTCCATACAACAGGGCACGAGAGAGCCAGGGTGAGGCCCCCACCTGCTCAGACGGTGGGCAGAGTCACCTGCTGCCTCCACTCTGCTATCCTTGAATCAAGCCCTTCCCTGGAGAGCAGGACTTTGCTGGTGTCACCGAGGCATTTAAGCTGTAATTATAACAAGGTGGCCACCATGTCCCCAACAGTCAACAAGACTAATCTGCAAGCCAAAGGGAAATGCAATGTAACTGTCCGGAAATCTAGCGTAATGAACATCCCAAGGTGTCTCACTACTAGCTCACTGTCACTTGCCTTTACTTGTTTGTTAACATTTACGTTTTTCTAAATTAACCCTTGAGTGGGAATGCTGCCACAAATGTAGGTCTGAGAAGCGGGCTCAGAGCCTTTCTGTCAGTGAAGGGCACAACGCCTCATAGGTTTGAACCTTTGGCTGTTTTTTGACACACATTCACCTCTGCGACCGAAGTGTTCTGTTGAAACCGTGGCAGGGAGGTGGGGCCGGGCGAAGAGGCTGTGAGGGGCGTGGTGGTAGAAAGAGCCCGAGTTAGTGAGACCAGCTTCTCCGTTCACGCTGTTGCTAACTCAGTGTGTGACCCAGGGAAAGTCACTTCGTCCCCCTCTGGTTCTCGGTTTCTACAGTGGATGCTAGCAGTGTCCCCGCTAATGCCTGAAAGCGCTGTGTCCCTACACATTTCCTGTTCCCCACACTAAGACTTCTCCGCCTTGACATTGTTGGAATTTAGGACTGGAGAATTCCGTGTGTGGTGGCCGTCCTGTGAACTGAAGGCTATTTAGCAGCGTCCTTGGTCTCCAGATGCCAGCAGTCCTCTCCCCTCCCTCCCCTCCCTCCCCTCCCAGATGTGACAGCCAAAAATGTCTCTAGACACTGCCAAATGTCCCTAGGGGCAAAACCCCCATCAAGAATCACTGATCTGTACACAGAGGGGCTCTGGGCACAGCCCCTGGTTCATTCTCTAACACTGGGAGGCACCTTCACGTGCCAGGCGCTGGGGTGCAAAGTCACATTCTTCACAGTGCTTCTCCTCAGCAAGTTCACGGCGTAGTGGGGGAGGCGGGTCATGGGGGAGATGGTGGAGGAGCACGAGGTGCTCTGGACACTGAAAGCAGGGGACCCAGCCAGAGAAGAGGGGCCTGGAGGAAGACGCTCTGAGCTGAGCCCTAGCGAGGGGCGATGTGAGGTGAGGAGTGTCCAGATTCTGTCCGAAAGCTTCCGGGACACCCAGCATTAGGTGGGCTCCTTTGCTCTGAGGCACTCGAAGCCACAGTCGGGATTCATGAATGTGTTCTGGGAGTCAGGGGCAGTAGAATCTTGTCAGCCATTGACATCCTGGCCTGAGCTAGTCCAGCCGGTCCACCCTGCCACTCTCTGGCACCCTTCCTGGCTTAGCTGAATGGATGATTATTCCACGAGCTTCCCTGGAGGGTTTAGTGAAAAGTAGTGTCCCTCTTCTTACCTCCTATGCCTAGAGGGGGTGAGACCAATAAGTTACGGTGAGAGTGGTAGAAAGCAGGTCCTGTAGCATCTGTATTACTTGGAAGGAGCATCCCGGTGGGGCAGTGCCCTGGGGGCTGAGTCCTAGGCAGTTGGACACTGGAAGTCTGCCTTGGGGACCTGGGGCCAGAGAGGAGGACAAAAGAGGACAGAAAGGTGTATCACTTAACCTCATCTTCCCGGCATGACGGTCTCTCGCCGACCCTGAGAGTAACCTCAGGCTGGGCGGATGTGCTCCATCCAGTTGTCATTACTTGAAGCATGGCCCATGGACCACAAGCAGCAGCCTCACCTGGTTAGAAATGCAGAGTCACAGGCCCAGTGCTAGACCTATTCAATCAGAACTGCCTATTAATGAGATCCTCAAGGACTCAGGGGCCATGAAGTTTGGGAAGCACTGTTTTGGAAAACGAGAAGTCCCTATTTATTTAGGGGGGCCACACATGTGACCCATCATGTAGTAGGCATTGGGGAGGTTACAGAGTGGAGCAGGTGTACCCCCTGTGGTATTACGCACTGGCCAGGCGACAAGAGCCCCACAGTCTCCTCCCCCGGCAGCCCACTCTCTGAAGGGCGAAGTTCAAACTCCTTTCCTGTCATTTGGAGCCCTTGGCAGTCAGAACCTCATGGCCCTGCCCAGACCCGTTCTCCAGGATTCCTCTCCAGGTACCCCGGGCCCTTGACAGGAGGAATGACAAGCGGATTCCCAGCTCCTGTCGTACCTTCCAGACCCCGAGTCTCTGTCCGAGAGGCCCCTGTGCCTGGGAGCACCTTTCTGAGCCTAAGTCCTGCGGTGCCCCTCAAGGGTCACCCCTCGCTGGAACCCCATCCTAGCATCGCTGCCACAGCGAGCTCTGTCTCCTGTGACCTCTCCCAGCCCGGCCCATCCCCTGTCCCCCTCTAGGGCCTGCGTTCTCTCTCTCCCGTCATTAGCCTGTCCTCGCCTGGGTTCGTGGCGAGACTGGAACTGCCCGAGCACAGGAGCCAAGGGCAGTCATGCTGTCCAAGCCCAGCCAGAGGAGAGCTCGGGGAGGGTTTGTTCACTGACCCGCTGACTGACCGTGGACAGAGGCAAGGGGTCTCTGACCCAGTGACCCAGAGCGGGGCCCACTGGGTGTAGGAAAGTGGAGAATGGAAACTGACACTTACTGGCATTAACTATGGGATAGGCTCGTAACATATTACTCAGTTTCACCCACATGGCAACTTTTGGGGGGGCTCTATTGTAACCTCACCTGACAGATAAGCAATGTAGGCTCAGAGATCTCCAGCCACTTACCTAAGGTCACGCAGATGCTAAGATGCTGAGCTGGGATTCAGACATCCTTTGTCTGGCTCCATGTTTGTTCACGATGCCATGGGTCAATCTCAGAACACCCACGGTTCTGGTCGTGCTAAATAAGTCAATGTGAAGCCAGGATTTATCGAGCTGAAGATCATCTTGAGGTCACCTGGTGTGGCCATGCTTTTTTACTGATGGGAAATTGAGGCTCAAGGAGCAGAGAAATGACTTGTTCAAGGATGCGGCAGGGCCAGGACCAGACCCCGGGTCGGGCTGACACCAAGGCCCAGTTGTTTCCTCTGTGCCGGACTCGGGAGCGGGGAAGCCCTTGAGCTCAGGTAAGCGGGAAGCCATCCTAGAAGGGGACATCCTTGACCTGGGCAGGGAAGGGAGCTTCACTGGTATTAAAAACAATATTCAACTGAGTGCATTTTAAAGATCCCTCTGGCTTTATTCAATCATTCATAGATTGGGCAGCATCCCATCTAGTAAAAAGAACAGATCTCTGAAGAGCTTTACAAAATGAAAGACTTTTATAGGCAGAAGGGAGTTACACCAGCAAAGACCTGGCTGACTATGGCCAAGTTACCTCTCTTTAGGGGACGGCTGGGCCTCTCAGGCAGATTACCTCTCTGGTGCTCGCCAGGTGCTTCCAGACGGACTGTTCAGATTCCGTTCCTGGGGGAGGCCGAAACTGAAATTAACTTAGATATTAAGTCTCAGTGTGGTGACATGGGGCTTAGCACAAGCGACTCCTTTTGGGACCTGTTGCCTTTTTTAAAACAATTCCCCACTTTTGATCAGACTCTTAGCCTAATTACTCAGCGAGTTTCCATCATTTGACTGAGTAAACTCTATGGTGGAAGCTTCCAAAAAGATTTGGGAAAACTTATTTAAGCAGACACACCATAAAGCATAGTTATTACTGAGAAGCTCACCTAGAGACTCTTATTCCATTTACATTTATTTGATTCACTTTTTCTTTTTTCTTTCTTTTTTTAGGTATATTTTATTGGTTATGCTATTACAGTTGTCCCATTTTTCTCTCCCCTTTATCCCCCTCTGCCCTGTACCTCCCTCCCGCCAGCATTTTCCCACCTTAGTTCATGTCCATGGGTTGTACGTATGAGTTCTGTGGCTTCTCCATTCCCTATACTATTCTTCACCTCCCCCTGACTATTTTGTACCTACCAGTTATGCATCATATTCCCTGTACCTTTCCCCCCATTCTTCCCTCTCCTGTTCCCCACTAATAACCCTCCATGTGATCTCTATTTCTGTGATTCTGTTCCTGTTCTAGTTGTTTGCTTACTTTGTTTTTGTTTTTGTTTTAAGGTCAGTTGTTGATAGTTGTGAGTTTGCTGTCATTTTACTGCTCATAGTTTTGATCTTCTTTTCCTTAAATTAGTCCCTTTAACATTTCATATAATAAGGGCTTGGTAATGATGAAATCCTTTAGATTTACCTTGTCTGGGAAGCACTTTATCTGCCCTCCCATTCTAAATGATAGCTTTGCTGGATAGAGTCATCTTGGATGTAGGTCCTTGCCTTTCATGACTTTGAATACTTCTTTCCAGCCCCTTCTTGCCTATAAGTGATTGATTTGTTCGTGACAATTATCTTTAGATTACCCATGAAAACTTCATGAAACACTGGACAAGTTGGTCATCACCCCACGCTGTTTTTCTTGCTGACAAATTTTGTAAGCAGTAACATGAACTTGCCTGACCTTTGGTAAAGCTAGGTAGATAGTATTATATTTAATGCTCATCACTCTAAAGCCGTGTTTGTATGAATTAAACCAACCAACAAACTAGCTTTATTTACTGAAAATTAATCCTAGATCATGTGAATTTGAAAAAAAACATTTGGGTTCCATTTCTATTATATTTCTAAGAGTTTTAGGAATACTTAATTCACATAAGCACTTAATTTTCTTTAAGCCAATGAAGAGGGCTCTTTTACAAATTAATTTTAGCATGCCACTCGGGGGTAGAAAAACACCACCATCTACAACACATACGGAGACACACACCAACACACAGACAGAAGCAAGAAAGCGAGACCTTCTGGTTTCCACTCTAAAGTTGTGGCCACGAATCAGGTACGACAACACAGAACTCACGAGTATAAAAGAAATTAGATTCAAATCGCGCTCCTGGCAGGTGGAGGAAATCCAGGTTCCCTGTTCCGATGACAGGGGCCTGGCGCTCTGGGAGCCTCCTGTCAGTTCCCGCAGCGGCTTCCACCCTTTCCTCCTCGGCCCACATGAACGAATTACTAAAATTCTGCAGCACCCCAAAAATATACATATTTTTGCTAATGTGGCAAAAACATAGGTTTCATTTTGATTCATTCACACGGGGTGGCTGTTGTGTTGGCTATTGTCATTTTTTTTTTTTTAATTTCACAGCCTGAGGGAAAGGAGGCCAGTCACATTTTAAACGTTCTTCCAGCGCGCACCACTGTGCCTGCTGTGCCGCACCCGGGGCAAATCGCTGGTCCAGCTGACCCGCTAGCCCCGGACAGGAAAGCCACTCAGACTGGGAGGTCGATGCAAAGACAGCAGAGCTCTGAGTCGAGAGGAACTTACCCACAGTGCTTGGGAAAGGCAAGAATGGCAGAACTCAAAGGGTCCGCAGGTACCGGTGCCCGTGTTTCTCACCCCCAAAGCCGTCAGAAGTTTCCCTTGGATCCTGTTGTGGCCACCAACACTGTTACATGACAAAATTCAACGGAATACATTTTAGAGATCTTACTGGTTTAGTTTAATGATTCATGAATCGGGCAGCCTCTCCTCTGGCAAATAGAAAGGAGTTCTGAAGAGCCATGCAAATGAAAGACTTTTATAGGCAAAAGGGGGCAGCACAAGGAAGTTATACAGCAAAGAGCTGACTGTGTGTGGCAAGGTCACCTTTCTTTAGGGGGTGGCAGGGGTCTATCAGGCAGATGACCTCCCTGGCGCTTACCAGGCAATTCTAGACTGACTGGTTCTATTCTTGGGGAAGGCTGAAGCTGTAATTTAAGCAGGGATTGTCTTGACTTGGTGATGTGGGGCTTAGCACAAGTGACTCCATTTTGAGCCTCTTGTTTCTTTTGTGACACTGGGCATCTACACTTCATGCCAGTCAGGAAACACATGCCATTTCACTTAATCCTTCCAGTAGCCCTTTGGATCATCCCTACTTTACAACGTTAGGAAAAATTAGATAAATCTCTGAAAGGAGCAAAAAAAGATGACCAGATGTCTTGAATAGTGCACCTTTCTGGGTAATCTGTACATTTGGTTGCCTTTGCACTACTTTACAACTCTGTAAGTTGTCGGAAACTGATAATGATGCAAACGATTCTTGTCTGTAGAGATGCGAGTAAATGCGGCTGTTGGAAAGTGAAGGGCTGCCGCTCTTGGGGTTCTGACCAGTTTGCAAGGACTTGCAAATTCATTTCGGACTACCCATGTGTGCGTAAGCGTTCTGAGCTCTCCTGAGAACCAGTTTTTAACACCTTATTGGTTCCCTCATCAATCAGTGAGTTAAGTGAATCTTTATGACACTTGTTCATCTTTCTATTTGTATTAAAGTGGTTACCTAACATTCTAAAAATTATCTTTTACCACATACAATGAAACTTAACATTTAAGTACTTCACCCAGAGTCAAAGTTTGTAAGAGCTACAAGCTAGTTCTGAACCTTATATTTGTTCCGCTGCCGCATCCCACACCCAGCTTTACATCCTTCTGGACGGCTCCTGGTTTACCAGGGGTGCAGCTGTGTGGTCAGTTTAACTTCCCAGAGCTTCAGATTCCCCACTTATCGTGGAAGGACCTGGAACCTTCCCTGCTTACCCCTGTCAGTCGGATAGAGTCGTGTGCATGGCAGCATTTCGAGCCGGGTGAAGACCCCGCGCACAAGCAAGTGTATTTTAATAAAGGAGGCCCCTGGGGCTATGGACTTGGACTTAGATCTGAGGGTAAGCTCTGCATCCACCACTTAGAAGCCCTGTGGCACTCAGTCCCTTCTTGGACCCTCGGTTGTCAAATGGGTCACAGAGATGTTGTAAGGACGGAGCGAGATGATGGGCGCGCAAGTGTTTCACAGCCTGCCAAGTGCTGCAGGGAGGTTTAGCCTTAGAAATGTCCCACAGAAGTAGAGAACGTTTACAGGAGTCTGTCTGAGCCCCAACCGACGACAATGCCTGGAAGCAAGACTCTACAGGCAGTTTGCATTTTCTTTTATGCATTTGGAATTGAGCAGGGAATTTGAGGAAGGTTACACGAGGGTGGGAGAAAGCCAGGCCGGGGTTGGCTTATAGGATAGTTAAGATTTTGTGCTCCCTCGAGGGTGGTTACACCTCAGAGGGGTCTGGAAAAGAGGGTTGCTTCTGGTATTCCAAAAGTGTGTTCACCTAGATTCACAGCAACAAGGGACAGAGCTGGAAGGAAAACCTTTCACTAAAGAAACTCTAGGCCTGGGGCGTGACCACCTACTGTGTGACCACCTACTGCGGCCTGCCCAGTTAGGAATTTACGATCAGGACAGTCCGCTAGGCTCCTTTAGGTCAGCCTGATGTCGACACCCCTTTTCATCCACAGGGCAGTTATGCTGTTACCATTCTCACTCCAGCTACTACGGAGGGGTGGGGTGGGCAGTGTGAAGGAGCTCCAGGCCCCTCCTCTCCCCTGGCCAACTTCTCTGGGGACAAACCTGCTCCCTCCTCAAGCTGTCTGCCCCTCACCCTCCTCTCTGCATCTCTTTGCCAAGCCAGCAGCAGTTGTCAAGTCCACGTTCACCTGGAGGCACTTTCCCTAGGAAGACGGGGAGGGATAGGTTTTTCCAGGCCCTGCCGATGCCCTGCTGAGCCGCTGCAGGTGTTCCGGGATAGCATCGCTCACAGAGCCCTAGCTTTAGACCATGTCCCTGCCCCAGTTTATTTAGAGTTACCTGATAATTTTGGAGTTCCATCCTCCTGGATGTTTCCCAGAGATGAATTTCACCAGGTATAAGCTTATCATGCTTAGCCAGCTGAGCAGGTGTGTCCCTACTTGGTGCTGGTACAAATTGTTGAAGGCAGGCCTGGTCTCTCTCCTCCCCTCCACCAGCAGAGAGAACCACAGAACCTCAGGGTCAAAGGCAGACAGAAATTATCATCCACGGGGCTGGGGGGAGGGCGGTATAAGGGGACCAAATGGTAATGGAAACAAATACAATGAGGATTAAATTTTAAAAAATCCAAAGGGCTCTAAATCTGGCTGCTAGGTTATGAAAATCACCTGGGGGGCTTTTTAAAGTCCATATTTAAGGACCCGACTCTCTAAATCAGAATCTGGAAAAGCAAGGCAGGCCAAGCTTTATTTTTAAATTGCTCCCAGGGGCTCTAGCGGCCACAGCCTTGTTTGGAAACCACTCTTCTAAAGCAGTCTTCTTTCTCTGAACAGTGAGGAAGGAGCCCATGACTCAGAAGTGTTCCGTCAAGTGTCAAGGTTACCCAGGTGACCGCATCCCCTTTGGTTGTTGTTGTGTGAAGGGACAGGTTCTTAGGGGCTGGGCCTTTGCTCCCAGGGAAGCCGCTGGCAGGAGCTGCTGCAGGAAGTAGAGGGAAGGGGAAGGCGCTCTTAGCTGCATTCCAGAACAGATCTGGCTGTGAACAAACGGGAAAGAGCTTTAGCAGTAAGCCAGGCTGAATGGATAATTAAACAGATAGCAAAATGGAATGCAGTTCCACACACCTCCTGGGAGCTGGCTGGGGGAGATAATATGCTTTCCAGTCGTCAGAAGGCACAGGAGGAGAAAACAACTGGGCCTGGCTGCTGGCCATTTAACAATATTGCTTTTGTAAACAAGTTGAAAAATCCAATAACTGTAAAACTTATGGCATGTCCTTAAAAGCCTGTCCCTGTTTTCCCCATAAAGGAAAGAGTGTTTCCAACTGAAGGTGTTCTAATTAAACAGTCCCGGTCCCCAGGGCAGCGAGGTCATCCTTGGGAAGGAGGTCTGATCCCTTGCAGTGAGTGGCTTCAGGACCAGGAGTAGCGGTGGGGAGCCCGGAGTGTACTGCAGCTGAGCGACTCTCCTCCTTCTCCCTGTGGTCTGTAAACTGGCGGTGCCACGAAAGAACGATCCAGCACAAACCCAAAGAAGCAAGCTCTTAAGAGGGAACCTCAGCATTGAGTGCCCACCATAGGTGCCTCATGGAGGGGGAAGAAGGAAAGGCTAGTCAATTCATCTGCCAGGAAACCCGTTCGGTGGGGGAAGCAACAAAGTAGCAGAAAGCATAGCTCTAGGCCTAGAAGAGCACAGCCTCGGTGGGGAGAGAACATGCTCGCATACACACACGTACAGACCTGGAAAAGGACGCCGGGGAGAGAGCCCTGCAGCGAGTGAGTGAGCCAGACGGTGGGGCGGGCACTCTGGGGCTGGGGCCTTCATGGAGGAATCACAGGGACTCAGGCCTGGATGGGAGCCCGAAGCCATTTGGTGCACCGGCCAGCTGCCACTTTCTACCTGCCCTGGCCCCATCTGCTGGAGCTGGGCCAAGCCTCACAGGTAAGGGCATGGACCTCGACAAGACTTCCACTCTAGACGCCAGCTGCAAGTCCACTGAGCCGGCCACAAACACTGGAGTTCCTATCAGCACCCTCGGGTTGATAATTTGCTAGAAAGACTCACAGAACTCAGGAAAGTGTTGTATTTGTTATAGTTTTAAAAAATTGTGGTAAAACTCATGTAACATAAAATGCGCCATCTTAACCATTTCTAAGCGTGCCAGTCCAGTGCGGGTCAGAATGTTGGCACTGTGGTGCCGCCCGTCTCTGGGGCTCTCTTCCTCTCGCGACACCGGAACTGTGCCCACCAAACAAGACTCCCTCTGCCCCCCTTACCTCAGCCCCTGGCAACCATCCTCCTCTGTCTGTCATAATCTGACAACTCTCGGTACCACGTAGAAGGGGAACTGTGCGGTATTTGTCTGTTTGATGGCTACAGTTTTACTATAGGAAAGCTTATGAATATGAACCCGACATTGTCGCCCTTATCCCATCGCTCCCACGGGTCTTTCTAGAAGACCACTGATCCATCCACTGGTGAACACCAGGGGGACCCAGTGCTGGGCCTGGTCTGGCCATTTAGTTCCAAGTGGCCAAGTCACTCAACCTCTCCCTGCTGCGTGTCAGCTCCATTGGGGCAGGGATGTTTATCTTGTCACTGACGAGCCCCTGCCTGGAACAGTGACTGACACATACTAGGTGCTCAGTTGATCTTGGTTGAATGAATGAATGTGCTTCAGTCACGTGACCTGCACCATGAGCACTGTTGCCACAGTCTGATGTGGGGGGGCCCCTGGGGAGCTGTGGGGTGCTAGGCGGAGTTGAGGGGCAGGAACTCTCACCATGGCTGTGTTTGTGGCCAGGTGGGCGCCCTGCCCCGCACCTGGCCCGGCAGCAGGTGCAGCCGGATCAGAGGAGCACGCTAGAGACCATGCGCTTTAACTCGGGGGAGTGGCTGTGAGGGCAAGACCGAGCCACGTGACCCTCACAAGGAACCCGGGGGTGTTTTCCCAACAGCTCACCAGGCCCCACTCTCTCAGCCCAATTTTCCAAAAGGCCCCAGGTTTTGGAGAATGGTTGGGAAAGTCAACCTGCTTTTTCTCTTAAAGGACAAGAAACACTAGGGAGACATGTTGCCCCCTGCTATTTGCCTGGTCTTTCCGTGTCGGTTACCCATTCGGTTTTGTACTTGGCAGGTGCCGACGCTGTAGCTCAGAGGTCAAGGCCTCGTGGTGGCGAGTGGGAGAGACGCTGTGACTCCGGGCCCCACCCTTCCAAGAGCCCTGGTTGGGCGAGCAGAGGTCCCATAGTGGGCTGAATAGTGGTGGCAAAAGATACGTCTGCAGCTGGGAAACTGTGACTGTGACCTTACTTGAGAAAAAGGGTCCTTGCAGATGTAATTGAGGATCTCAACATGGGTTATCCTGGGTTACCCAGGTGGGCCCTAGATCCAATGGCCAGTCTCCTAATAGAGACACACAGAGGAGAGATGGGCAGAAGAGGAGAAGCCGTGTGAAGAGGGAGACAGAGAGAGGAGTGATGCAGCCACAAGCCGGCGAGCAGCTGGACTCAGGGCAGCTGGAGCAGCAAGGGTGGACTCTCCCCTAGAGCTTCAGAAGGAGAGTGGCCCACCTGACACCTTGACTTCGGGCTTCTGGCCTCCAGAACGATGAGAGAATCAATGTCTGTTATTTTAAGCCTCCAAGCTTGTGGTAATTTGTTATAGTAGCTACAGGAGACTAAGACAGAGACCCCAAGCTATACCCCACACTCACTGTGGCCTCCCCTCAGGATGATTCAAAGGGGGACTAGGAGAGAAACTGAGGCAGGTACCCAGACAGAGGGGAAAGTAAGAGGCTTTGGCAGATGTAGGTGGCAGTCCCACATCTCTTCTTCCTGGCAGGAGAAGGCCCAAGGCCTCTGGTGTCCACCTGCATCTGTGCAGCCACAGGCTTAGGACAGAGACCGCCTCCTGTGTAGTCTAAGCCAATCAAGGTAAACCTTGTCTTCTTGGCTAGTGATTGGTTAAGGGGTGGGCATGTGACCCTGTCCTGGCCAATGAGATGTGAGAGGAAACGTTTCCTAGTTTCTAAAATGGGATATAGGGGACCAATTTCTCTCTTGGACTGCTTCTCTCTTGGACCTGTCGGAGGTGGAAGGGGCCTGCTTCTCTCTTGGACCTGTCAGAGGTGGAAGGGGCCCCGTAGCTGCCTTGTGACCACAAGGACAATGAGCTGGCCCGCTGAGGATGGCTGAGGGAAAAGGAAAAAAGGAAAATGCCTGAGCCCTTGATGGTGTTGGTGGGCAGCTAATTAGGCAACTCTGGATCTGCCCTGTCCCTGGACTTCTCCTACTGTGGCAATGCCTTCCTTCTCACTGGGCTGGTGGGATCAGAGATTTCTGCAAGTTGCAGCCAATGCATCTCCACTCACTGGTTTTTTAAACTTTCTTTTTTAACCAAATCTTGTGGTGGAAACATTCCACCTTGGGCCCTGGCTGGTGTGGCTCAGTGGATTGAGCGCTGGCCTGCAAATCAAAGGGTCACCGGTTTGATTCCCAGTCAGGGCACATGCCTGGGTTGCAGGCCAGGTCCACAGTGGGGGGTGGCACATGAGAGGCAACCACACACTGATGTTTCTCTCCCTCTCTTTCTCCCTCCTTCCCCCTCTCTAAAAAATTAATTAATTAATTAAAAAAATTGACATTGGTAACCAATACACACAGTCCTGTAGAGAACGGAAACAAATAATTCACGAGACAGTATGTGCGTTGCACTCTGAAATTTTCTATTTTATTCTCTTTTTTTGTTTGTTTGATTGCTTATCTCAATCTAGTACGTTAATTTCATGACACACAAATTGATAAACACTATTAAAAAAAACAGTAATAGATGCTAAAGACAGAGAAAGAATTAGAGAAAGGAGTCAAGTGACCCTAAGAAGACAAAATCACACAGACCCGCTCCAGTCCCTGAGGTATGACAGACATCACTGAAGTGACTCGGGCATGAAGGAGTCCAGGGACAGAGAAGGAGAAGCAGGGACAGAGATGGACAGGAAGAACTAAGCACCTACAGAGCCGCTTACACGCTGACAAGGAGGAGACTGGCGAAGTCCAGTGGAAGCACCGAGGCCTAGGGACAAGGAGGAGACAGAGAGATGGGAGCCTAATGTGCTGCAGAGAAAGAGACACAAACAGGCTGGGAAATGCAGGTTCTAGGATTGAGTGTGGAGATGCGCCCCAGGCAGCCGAAGAGGACTGGAGGTGGACCTGTGCGAAGAGCAATGGTCGTGGAGAACAGAGGCCAGGTTCTGGGCCGGGATTGGCCACGTGGCTGAGCCACATGGCCTCTCTTGGCCTCTGCTTCCTTGTCTGAGAAACGGGGTTAGCGACCTCTCTCACATGAGGGTGGACAAAGTCACACTGGGTGTAGTGTGACTGTTCAGTCTGTTATTTACTGTCCTCACGAACCCCTGCCCTTCCCCGGATGGAGAGTCTTGGTTGCCACCTACCCAAGGTGTCCCCAGTGTCCTTCCCCCGATAACCCCCTCCCCGCTCCTCTGCCCAAAGGAGGGAAACCCATTTCCCTGGGAACAGCTGTGTTTCCTCAACAAACAAATGTTCCTTTAAAACGTTTCTGAGGAAGAGCGGATGGTAATGAGCGAACATCTGGCCCATCGGCACACTTTCGTTTTTGGCAGCTCTGGAGCCCGCCAAGTGACTATTCCCTAATGTTCACCACGTCCCAGCACCTGCTATTCCCAATCAGGCTTGTACCACTACGCCTCAATTAAGAGCAGATGCGGGGCTGAGCGAACGAGGAGGGAGAAACCCCCTTCCTCAATGCCCCTCTGCTCTGCTCAAAGCCAGAGCCGTGGTGTGAGAACTAGAGACAGCACCAGCTTTTGCCTTTGCCCTTCCTTCCTCCCTCCCTCCCTCCCTCCCTTCCCTCCTCCCCCCAGCACATCTGAATAATGTATGCTTGCCCTCAAGGTGCCCACACTCTCCTAGACAGACACGCTTCCTTTCTGTAATATGGGGGTTGGCAAACTTGTTTTGTAAGAGAACAGATAGTTTTACAGCTCACATGTTCTTTATCACAACTATTCAACTCCGCAGTCGTAGCACCAAAGCAGTCATGGCCAATACATACATGAATGAGCATAGCTGTGTTCAAGAAAAAAATTTTTGTGTAAAAATGGTGGTGGGTTAGATTTAGCCTGTGGGCCATAATTTGCTGACACCTGTTGCACTCCAACACCCTAAATCGAGAGGGTCTCGCCTTGGGTTATCTGCCTTAACTGTCCCTCCCACCCGTGGTATTACAGGAGCCTCACCTGTCTTCCTCTAGCCACCAAGGTGTACAATTGATTGGACCAGGATGACGTCTGACCAAACCTGGGCTGCTCAGAGTCCCTCCCCTGACTTGGGAATTGGGCTAAGAGGGCCAGCTTCTATCTAGGGCTGACCTTAGTGGGAGCTGAAGTGTGGCATCGGGGATCCCGGTGTCCTTCCAGACTCTGCCCCGCCCCCTTCTGAGCCTTGGCTGTGTCCCAGCTCTGTGTTCCCCAAAGCCGCTCAGGTCCTAATTAAAAAGTCTGCTTTTCTGTTTGTGCTGCTTCAAGTTGGTACCTGTTGCAACTGACCAAGCGAGGCATTCTGAACCACTTTCTGCCTCTGCACGCCATTCGTGCAACTATTTGACATTTGTGCCAGGGCTTGCCCTGTGGGAGATACAGACAGGAGTGGGCTATGGCCTTGCCTTGCAGCAGTTGACAGGTGACACATCCACAGGAGAGATCAATATCCCTGTCCCTCACCCCAGCACCCGCACTGATAAGGCGCAAGGGGTGGGGAGTAGGAGGTGGGGGAACTGAGGGCCTTGGCAGGGGAGGGGCCATATGTAGGCCTTGGAGAACAAGTTGGCTTGCACTGGGCAGAAAAACAGGAGGGGTGGCAGGACCGGAGGGCAGGATTTTCCAAATCAGGTTCATAGAACGCCAATCCCAGGAAGATTTTATGATTTCCACCCTTCCTTAACTATAGATCTCTCATTCCATCCAGGTCATAATGTTCCCCTTAAAATTACTCAATCTCTCAGGCTCCCTTGCAGCGAGGGTGGTCATGTGCCATACTTCTGGCCAGTGAGGTGTAAGCAGAAGTCTGTTGGGGGTAGCTTCCAGGGTATAAAGGTCTGGGCTAATCTTTGCTCTGAGCCTTTCTCCGTCTAGCCTGGAATGCAGATGTGGTGCCTGCAGTCATTTTGCAGCTGTCGGGATGGAAGCTGCATGTTAAGGCTGGGAGAGCAGGGAGAGCAGGAAGCGGGAAGGAGCCTGGATTCCGAGTGTGGGGTCAGAGGCTGGACTGCCTGTTTCTGAATTGGCTCCTGGTCACTGCGGGGAGGGTGACTCACCACATACGCAACCAATACGGGGTTTTGCAGTCAGAAGGGGAGGTGGGTCAAATATGTTTGGGCATGCCAGTTTCCACTATTAGAAATTCATAAAATAGGTTAAAACTGAGGAATCTCAATGTCAAGTTCACTGTTTAATCCAATGTTTCCCCAATGTTTGCCCACCAACAGCCCCGCTCCCCTTTTCAGGACACCAGTGGGTACCCCACGGAGCACACTTTGGGAACCGGCTAGAGGGAAGAGTGTGGGCTTTGGAGCCAAAGAATGCTGCGGGTCATGGGTCAGATGCGGTGTGGCTTCAGGCATGACCTTTAACGTCTCTGAGCCTGAGATTCCTATTCCATGAAATGAGGGAGGGTCGCACAGATTGAAGATAATCCAGATAGAGGACCTGGTTCCTGGTCAGCAATCAGCATTTCTAATGTTTGGAAAGAGTACAGCATTAGTGACAGAAGACCCTGCTTCCAGCCCTTCCTTCTGTGATCCTCTGCAAGGGACTTCCCTGCTCACCCACTGTTGGCGGAGCATTCTGAGCTGAGTTCTGCCCACCAGCCCCAGCTCACCAGCCCCTGCAGGCCACCCCCCCCCCCCACCACCACCACCAAAGCTGCACGCCTGAGCACTTTAGCGGAGGGAGTCAGGCAGGCTTGCTTTTGCATTTTCATTTTGTCAGGTCTCTGCCTTGCCTCCCCTCTCCCCCACCTCAGTCTTCCTCAGGGATTGCAGGGTCCCCAGGGCAGACCTCTGCTCCAGCCCACTCTGTCACCTTGTCACCCAAGTGTGCAGAGCTAAGTGCAGCTCCCAGCCTTTGCTGTGCCGGGTTCTCCGAGGCAAAGGCCCAAGCACGCGGTGGAGTCCCGACACTGCCGGCAGGGCCTTGGGCCGATCCCTTCCCCTCGGAGCCCCAGTTCCCTCCTCTCTAAGAGGAGGGGTTTGCAACGTGCAGTCTTGAAAATGGAGATGAGGAGGTGACGAGACTTGCTCCACAGAGTTGTGAGGAAGATTAAGGGAGACAAAAAACTACCTGTGAATATGTTTGTGAGTGACAACATGCAATACTCACTGGTCACTATTATTTATCTGTGTCTTCCTGGCTTCTCTTTTGAGGCCTCTCACTGCCTCTCCCGCCCCGGAGCCCAGAGCTTCACTTCTCACTGGACATTTGTTGCATGCTCACTGCTGACAGCCTACTTTCCCCTGCACGCTGCCCCCTCAGTGCTCCCCGACTTGCCCCTCCACCCAGAGCATCTCTTCACAACTCCGTCTACACCTGTGCCCCTGCCGGGGCCCTCACAGGAGCCCCCACCACTCTCTCCCCTGGGAGGGGTTTCGGCCTTGCCTTCCCTGGCAAGCCTTCTCTACGCCGCCCTTGGTGACTTTCCTGTCTTGAGCAGTACGAGTCCTGGGTTGTGTGTCTGCCACGGGCCCAGCACTGTGCTGTGGGCTGTGCTTTCCTGCACCAATTCTGCCTGCAGGCTGCTGGGCACGTATCACTTGTTCATCCCAGGCAGAGACTCAGATTCAGAGTTTAGGAAGAAATGTGCCCGAAGGGTCACAGCCACCAGCAGTAGGGGCTGGGCTCAGCCTCGGATCTTGATCTCTTGCTTCTAGCAGCTTCTGCTCCATCAGGGCTGTCTCTCTCAGGCCACTGTGGAAAAGGTACTTTACCCACTGGTTAACTCCATGGGGAAAGTGGAAAGGGGGCGTTTGGTGTCGGGGAGAGATTGGCATGAGAGAGGGGTGACGGGAAGGGAAGCACAAAGTCCTGAGAGCAGAGCTGGGTTTGAGGAAGCAGCCGCCCAGGCCCATGGAGCTGCCCCAAGGCAGGGCCAGCTCTGGTGGGGCTCCCTTGTCTGTCTCTCCAGTCCCCACCCCCATGCAGGGCAGGGACTGTGGGGAAAGAAGGGCTCTGTAACCTCTGGGCCACATGGGGGGCTGCTTCAGGAACAGGCAAGAGCAGAAGGGAGAAAAGATAGGAAGCCAAAGGGAGAAAGACTCTCGTCCAGATTCCCACAGCAAGTCCACCTCCCTGCCTCTTCTTTCCCTTCTGAATGCCGAGCCGGAGCGCCCCCCTAAGGAAGCCGCTGTAGTGGGCCACGTTTCCCACCACCAGTCCCGGGCCATCTGCTTTGGCTGCTGGAGGAGCGTGGGGGGTAGGGTCACTGTGCTGAGTTGGGGTGTCAGCTTGGCATCTCCACTTCCTCCTAAGACTCAAAACTACTCTTCCCAGACTCCCCTTCCTAGCAGGGTCCTAGATGGCAAGCTTTGCAAGGTGGCAATGAGGGGCAGGGCTTGGGGTCAGGCAGGTGCCCACAGGCTGGGCTGTGGCTGTTGACATTGCCACTGCCCCTTCCTCTGCAGATGACTGAGTGGGGCCTGGCTTTTTCCTCTGTCCCCTGCTGTATGGTGGCTGGCTGCACACGGAGACACCAAAGACCCCTGTCCAGCCCCTGGCCTCCCTCCCACCTGCCCACAAGGCCCTTTCCACATAGAGGAGCAGGCACAGGACCCCACCTCAAAACTTCCGCCTCCTCATCTCCTTTCCCAACATCCTCCAGGTGCCAGGTTACCATTTCTCCGACCCTCAAGGTACTCCAGCCCCCAGACTCTCCCCCCATCCTCTGGGAAAAGCCAGGTCCACCCCCAGGATGGACCAAACCTAGTGACAGCCACTGAAACTCACGCAACCTGTTACTCCACCCACTTCTTTTTGACCCTGCAACTCAAACCCAGGGCTCCCCTTCCTAGAGAGAGGGGGAGAGAGGCTCTCACTTTCTTCCACAGCAAATGGGTGATATTAAATAGTGTTTTCAACCAATCACCTGTGACCTAATTGCTTAGGTCCTTGGGGACCACCTATCTATTGGGATTTTGTTGTTCCCAGGCCTTCTCTGGTTAGTGCTAGGGAATATGTGTGTATTTATACACATGTTTACATGTGTGTATCAGTACATACATGTTCCTGGATTTCTGAAGGGGCCCATTCCCTGCTAGCAAAGCACCGAGTGCCCAGCCCCTGAAGGTGGCTCCCTACTGGAATTGGGACTTGCTCTCTGTGGCTTGCTGAGGCTGATGCTAAAACGAGTGGGCACCCGTTGTCCCTACAGGGGTCATGCCCAGAGTGGGCCGGGTGGGAGGAAACCACAAAGGCTCAGAATCCTGAGGGCTTTCAAACGTTTGTTAAGAAGTGAGCCCACAGTGGCAAGCAATTTATCATCTGCTTGGTAGGGTATCTGTACTTGGTAAAGTAACCAAATGCTCTAGCATCTGAAGTGGGGTGCTTGCGAGAGAAAGAGGGGTCGTTAAGCTGGGCAGCAAGTGTAAATCCGCCTTTTCCCAGGCAGCCTGGGACATGCAGTCACTCCTTCACTGGGGACTGGGGTCCTCTGCAAGTCTGGGCGAGCTGCACGGTGTCCAGTGCAGAAGTGATGACACTGAGGCTGAAAGCAGGAAGGCGAGGGGCCGCAGTCGGGCGGGTGGCTAGAGGAAGGCTCCCGCTTTGCAGCTGGGCTTTGTCCTCTACAGCCCTTGTCACTGGCCCAGCCCCTCCTCGCGCTGGTTCACTGCTCTCCAAATCTGTCCCGGGCACTTCCAAGGGGGCCCGTCCTCAGGGCAGTTCCCAGCCTCAGGGCCAAAAAGAGACTCTTCTGGAACTTCGAAGGCAGAGGACACAAGTATCTTTATGGTCTAGGTGAGGAGAAACCCTTGTCCGAGGTCCGCTCAGGTCGTCTGTAGCTGGGGAGGAGTGAAGTCCCAGACCCCACCTCGTACTGACCGCGGCATTGTGCTGTGAAGACCACAAGAGGGCGCCCTCACACCAACAAAGACAGGCTTCACCACCTCCAGATGCAAGGCTTTCACTTTTTGTTACTTGTTTGTTTTCATTTCGAAACAATGTTAAACGTAAAGAAAATTTGCAAGTGTGGTGCAAGGTTTTTCCACTGAACCATTAAAAGTAAATTGCTGAAATGATTTCCCAAGTCCACCAAATTCCTCAGTGTATCCTTCCTATAAACAAGGAAATACCCTAACCACACTACAGCCATCAAAATCAGAAAATTAATGTTGAAACATTATTGCCACCTAATCTTCAGCCCCATTCATGTTTTGCCAATACCCCATTTTTTCTTTTTCTTTTTCTTTTTTTTTGTTGCAAAGCATCCTAATCAGAAACACGCTTGCACTTAGTTGTCAAGTCCCCTAGTCTCCTGCTGGCTAGACAAGTTCCTTGGTGTTTCTCCGGCTTTTGCTCCGGCTTTTGTGACCACCCCCACCACACCCCACCACACACGCAGGCGGGGAGGGTGCCGCTCAGTCCGGAGCTGTCTGATGTTTCTCCTGACGAGATTCGGGCCCTGCGTCTTTGGCAAGAGTCCCACAGTGCGACTCTGCGATGTGGGTTTCTCACTGAGTCCCACCGGGTGGGGCACGATTCCAATGTCCCATTCCTGAGGATGTCCCTTGATCACCTGACAGGGTGGTGTCTGCCAGGTGCCTTCGCCACAACAACTTCTTCTGCCCTCTGTAACTGGTAAGTATTTTGAGGGAGGTCCTTTGACTTTGTGAAGCTATTCTGTTTGATTTGTTCATCTCTTTATTCATAGGAGCATGGACCAAGCTCGTTTTTCCCCTACTTTTTCTTTCTTTTTTCCCTTCCTTTCTTCCTCCCTCCCTCCCTCCCTTCCTTCCTCTATCTACCCTCTATCTAAAGGTTTTTAATTTTACTCAGTGGGTTATAATCCATTACCAACATGTATACCTGGGTGGTCAAATTGTCCCAAATTCGCCTAGAGGGAGCCCCTGTGCCCCTTTCATGCGTTCCCATCAGTCTTTGAGCACTTCCTTGCTTTCTGGCACCACCAGATGTTTTAGGCCCGTCTTGCACTTTCTCTGCCCCAGCTCCCGGCTCTGCCGTTCCTCCAAAGAGCCGCAGTTCCAAAGAGAGTGGTGTCTAGAAGCCAAGATCTGGGAGTGAGTACACTTGTAGCTCTTGGGGTTTTGCTGTCCTTGCGGCCTCTCTGGTTAGAGCTGGGGACTTATGTGTTTATACACACATGTTTACATGTGTGTACCGACACATACACGTTCACCTCTATCTGTCTATGAGTGTAACTGAACCCGCCAGTTCCAGTCACCGTCACAGTCCCATCTGTTCTAACAGTCCTCTGCCTTTCCATGTCCGTTACTCACTTTTCTGACGGTGAAGATGAGCCTCCCATTATCTTCAATATATTAAACCTCCTCTGCGTGACCACCTCTGCTATCACCCCCCTACCAAGGATGTCCCCCCGCCCCACTCACCCCTCTCCAGGACCCTGCAGCCACCTTCCTCCGCAGGGATGCTGTCCTCCCCTGCTCACAGGCTGCCCCGGGGGGGCCCTCCTCACCTCGCATGGTCTTCACCACTCTGTGCAGCCTCCACACCCCCAGGGGTGCCCCCCTCACCCGTGGACGGCAACCCCTCCTCTGGGCTTGCTCGGATGGTCAGCCCCGAGAGAACACCTGTCACACAGCTCCACCCGATGGCTTTTGAGCTGTTGAAAGGAGAGGATGATGAAGAGGAAGAGCTGTTTTTATAGCTAAGTGACTTTTTAAAATCGTATCTGTTTTTGTTTCCTGCTTATAATCTCATTTTTTCGTATATGTCTGAGAGTATTAACGACAACTTCCTTGTTTGTTTTGCAGTTTCTTCTCCCTGCAGAGTCTGGTTCCTCTAAATTGCTTGCTGGCCAGTTTGGGGGAGAGAGAGAGAGGAGATCTTTCAGGTTAGAGGCCCTCTCCCGCTGCTGGGACCCCTGGCCGCAGGCACACACGTCCTGGTGAGGACCTAACCAGCTGACTGGAAGCTCTGAGAGCCTGGTGGGCTTGTCAACTGTGCGGATTCCTGTGGGGGGAGCCACCCGAGTCACTTAGTTGGGGAACTGATGACGTCAGGATCTGTAGGCTGCTCTTCTGGAGCAGCTCAGATTCTGCAGAAAAGACTTTCCCAGGCTCTGCCTAGAAGGGGAGGTCTGGCTGCGGGGCCCAGAGGGCTGGGCTTGGGGATTGGCAGCACTGTGCACACCCACTCAGGTCTCCAGTGGGTGATGTGTTCCCCACCCTCCACTTTTGCTGGCACCCACTAACCATTAAGAGACCCTCCTCTGTTACTCCCTGAAGAAAATAACCCCCAATATTTTGAGGGGCTGAGGGATAGACACCCAGCTGTTTGGAGAGAGAGAAGCCGGGTCTGCCAGTTCTCCTTCCGTTAGCCCGGCCCTCCCCCCTGCTGCCCCTCCGCGGTCTGCAGCCTCCAGCTCCAGAGCCCTGTGAGGGTCCTGCTGCGGAAGCCCCGCCGACCCTCACTCCCTCCCCTACTGTGTTAGCAGTCCATTGTCTGGGATTTCTGGCTTCCAACATTTTGTTGCCATTGTTTCTTCTGCCTTCCCAATTATTACACCTTTTTGAAAAAAGCCATCCTTCCTGGTTTTCGTGGTGAGGCCTGAGGAGGCAGCAAGAGTAGATGCAGGTGTCTAAGGTGCCTCCTCGGCCCCTCTGCTCGTCTAGCGACTACGACAGGCTGACTTCCGGTTCTCACCTCTCTGCATCCCAGCTCCCTAGCTGGGCTCTGACACTCTAGCAGGACGTCTGGGAGAAGCTCAGTACACTTCTGATGGACAGATATGCCCTTTCTGCAGAGGGGCCGGCCAGGAGGGGCCCGTGACACCTTGCCACCCATCGTTATGCAACACCCCACAAACTAGGGCTTCAGCCCCAAGGGCTGCTGACCTCGCCCTGTTGGCTGGAGATTCTCCAACCAGCTTGAGGCTGCTCCTGGGCCCCAGGCAGCCCCTCTCAAGGGCAGGCGGTGCCAAAGAAGGGGCTCGGCGGTGCCAAAGAAGGGGCTCGGCTCTGCAGTGGTCACTACTGCATCAGCCCCAGGCCAGGCCACCCCCTCACTTGGACGGGCCTCCAGCTGCCACGTCCACAAGCATAAGATGGGCGTGTTCAGTGGGCCCACAAGTCTAGCCCTGGCTGATGACTTACGAGCAGAAATAACGTGCATAATTTCTAGGCTCAATCACATAAACACTGATGCGGGACCCCCAGGGCCTCTGCCCTCTGCAGCAGGGACCAGCAGTGCACGATTCAGGAGGTGGCTGCTCTGTCCATCTGGGTCTCAGAATGAGAACAAGAATGTCGTAGAACAGAGGACCTAGCCAGTCCACAAGGTCACAGGTGACAGACAGACCCGTAGAGGTCCCGGAAAGGCGAGGTTCTTTGTCACTGCAGGATCGCCTGGTCTGCCTGGCCGGCGGCCCACAGAGGCGTGAGGACGCCGTGTGCTCAGTCAGTGAGTGCTCTTTGGTGGGTAAAGGGAACGGAGAGCGTGTGTGACTCAGGACGTGGGCTCCTCATCCCGACACGAGTCGGGGTCACTGAAGGGTGGGCACGGCCACCCTTAAGGGCGAACAAAGGCACATCTCTCTGCTCCTAACCTAGTGCTGGGCTTGCTGTGCAGTAGCTGGGACGGTGCTCCTGAAAACCGAGTCAGGGGCTACAGCCCACTTGAGGTCACAGACAAGGGGCCGTCTTGAGTAATGAGGCTGGGAGCAGGGGGCCTGATTGGTGGTTCCGAGACTTTGGGGCCTGGGCCCCTGGAGATACCAGGGAGAGCCATGGGCCTTTTTTCTGGGAGTCACAGCCGAGTGCCTGCCCACCCCCACACACGTCCGCACACACTGTCGGGGTCCCAGGCCCTGGTTAAAATGCCTGAGCCAGGGAAGTCCAGGACAGTGCAGCTATGGGCACCTGGCCAGGAGTGGCTGGGGGGAAGGCTCCCTTCCTACAGGAGCTCCCAGAGCTGAGAGGCCATAAAGCCTGGGTCCCTGCCCCCAGCAGCTTATAGTTCAGGCATGGGGGCACAAACCCACCACCCATGTAGGGAGTGGTGGCCTCTGGGGATGTTGGTGCTGGCTTGGGTTTGGGGGGAATCCAGAGGTGATAGTTAAGTGGGGTGATGGGGGATAAGCACCTCGAATTCACACTAGTGTGAAAAGCCCCTGAGTCTCCATGTGACTGATCACTTAGATGCCGGGTGTGGAGTGGGCCCTCCAGCTGCTCCACAGGGTGGAAACCGAGACTCAGAGAGCGGGGTAATTCCATTACTCAGCTCAGTTGGGTGAACCTTCCTCACTGGCTCCTGCATGCCCAGCCCCGTGGCAGGTGCTGGGTGCCCGAGCACCACTGGGGACCAGATGTGAAGGCGGCACATCAACAACAGGGAGGAGTGTGGAACGGGAGTGGTGGTGTTCTTGGGGGTGGGGTGGGGAAGGAACCCTGAGATTCTTCCAGCCCTTAATCCACCATCTTAGTCCCTCGGGGAGGAAGGAAGATTCTCACCGAGTTGACAGGTGGGCAGAGGGAGGACGTTTCTGGCAGGAGGGTCGGCTCGGCACGAGCACAGAGGTGCGCCGAGTGTGGGCAAAAGAAGGCGCGTGGAAACACGGGGAAGAGTGTGGGGACCGCTGGGCAGGAGAGGGCGGTGGCTGCAGAGGCCTGCGTGTGTGGCCGTCCCCTCTCAGGGTGGCCAGTCTCTCAGCGCCTGACCTGAAGCTCTCAGGCAGGGGTGTCCCCTCACCCTCACCCTCACCCAGGGGGCGGCCCAGGTGCTCTCCTTTGGTTGGAATTCCGTCTCACGTGGGCCTGGGCCTCGGCGTCCTGTCTGCAAAACGGCCGTGGTGCGGCCCTTGCCGCCCCACGGGAAGCCTGTGAGGCTGGCATCTGAAAGTGGGTGTGAAAGCCCTTCCCAAACTCGGCAGCTCCTTAAGAGCAAAGTTTACATCCCAGCTAAAGCTCGCCCTTCCCAGGGAGCTAAGCAGATAATTTACCCCTGGTTTATAGACAAGGAAACTGAGGCACAGAGAGGTTAGGAACTGGAGTCTGAATCCTGTCTCTGCTTCAACATGCCCCTGCTTCTCCACAAACCCCCATGTGAAGAAGTGCCTCGGGATCCCACCCTCCCAGAGAGGACTTCTCCCGCCCTCGGGGCCCGCTGTTCCAGGAGGAAATCCGCAGGTGAAGTAACATCAGTGCAGGATTTGGGGGACAGAGAAAAACCCACGATGAGCTGAGGCTGAAACCTGAGAAGATGTGGCAGAACCGGTTGCCTCGGCTGCAGTGCCATCAGGTCAGGCCCCTGCTGATCCTGAAAGGGACCTTGCCCTCAATCCCATGCGCCCCTGGAATGACTCACGGGCCTTGGTCTGTGGTTGTTAACTGTGTCACCCTCCGTGCGCTCCCTCACTCAGCCCCCGTGCAGCGACCTGTGACTCAGCCTGCGTCATCAACACGCGAGTCAGCGAGCCGGGGACATTTGGAGGGTGAACGCTGTCGAGGATATTGGGGGGCTGTGTGTTTTCTCTGGCACCAGGGCCCGGGTGACTAAGAGAGGCCTGCGTGGCCACGGGAACAACCCCTCTTACTCAGACCGACTTGACGGTCTTCGAGACGTTTCATCCACGTGGTCTCGTTGTCGCGGCAGCTGTTTTATAGGCTGGGAGGGGGAGGCAGGCGGAGCCACGGCCCCCAGGCTTCAGCAGGCCCAGAGCAGACCGGCTGTGTGGGGCCACGCTTCCCAATTCCCTCTCCGGTGGCAGACGTCGTCGCTGAATCAGACCGCGCTTTCTCTCGAGTGCCTCTCTCCGCACAGCTCTCTGGAAGCCACTGGCGATCCACAAAGGGTCGCCATCCCTGGCGTGGTAGGGGGGGGGTCAGGCACCTGACCAGCGGGGCTCTGGGCAGTTCTTGTCGGTGCTCCTGTCTGAAAAGCAAGGAGATGGGCGCGTGTTGCTGTGAATGGCCTGCTGACGCAGTCCTGCGCCTCCCCTCCCCTCCCGCACCACTGCGGTTGGGCCTCTGTTGGCCTCCGCCCGGGCCTCACCATCATCGCCTCTGCGGACTCCAGGGTGTCGGGGAAACTTGCCAGCAGCTCTTCCTCAAGTGCTCTGCTCGGGGACTTCCACAGGCTTTCCAGGCCTTCCCAAGAGAGGCCCGCACTGTGCTCGTCCCAGACCCAACCCCCAGCCCCTCCCTCTCTTCCGTCTCAGCCAAGGTGGGCGTTTGTTTGCCCAGTGTGTGGACACACCGCCCACCGCCCAGCCTTCGCCCATGCAGTTCCCTCTGCCTGGGGTGCCTGCCCTCACCAGCACTCAGCATCCTGACCTCTCAAAGAGCACCCCCTGTACGTTTTGTTTTATTTTTCTCTTTCCTCAGGCCTCTCGCTGCCCCTCCCTCAATCTGACTTACTCAGGAAATTCCAGGTGACTCACAGCCAGCACTCTGAACAACAAACAGGGGCCTCACCTGGTCTGGCCCCTCCCTTCCAAGTAGAAGTTATGATGAAAGCACTTTCTGAGACCTACTATGGGCAAGGTGCTGGGGGGCCACCTGGCACCCTCAGTTGTGCTTTCTCCCTCGGGAGGGTGCAGTTCTGAAGGGGTCCGCCTTTGTAAAGTTTGTGTCCTGGTGGGTGTGGGGAGGGGGGCAGGGAGGACTGAGGCCAGTCAGGGGACAAGGCTGTCCTTCTCTTCTTCCTTGTCTCCAGAGACTCTTGTTACCCGTGCGTGCCTACTGAGGACTGCCTGAGACACAGCGAGGAGCTGACGCCTGCCACGTCGGATGGACACTCGCAGCCCTCTGTGCCTGTGCACAAGCTGCTTCCATTTGGGCGGGACTCCCACTCTCTTCACCCAACCTCTTCTAGATTCTGCCAGCTCAGGGCTACCTCCTCCTAGAAGGCCTCCTTGACTGCCCCACTTGGGAACAACCTCTGCATACAGACTCCCTTAGCCCTTTACCCGTGCCTCTGAAGGAGTGTTCATTGAGTCCCCCCCGCCCCCCCCCCACCCGCCGTCACTTGTGCTCAGGTAACATAACTCTTCCTAGTTCAGGAAGGGCTTTGAGGTGATGACCTGTTTATGAGCCTCCTTGTCTCCCCTGGGCCTAGACGTACTGACAGGTGGACACGTGTCCCTCAGCATGAACAGTGAGTGTCAGTCACTCAGTGGAGACTCCAAAGAACAAGTCACATCATGTCCTCTTCTGAGAGGCTGTCCAACCCCCACGCCTCCTCCTAAGGAAGAGGGTCTGGAAAAGCAAGTTGCGCCCCAGGGAGCTGCTGAGAAAGATGCTCTCCTGCCCAAATGGCTAAATACCTTCGTGCTGGATCCAGGGGCATGATAATCCAAACCGGTCCCTCCTTGAGTTATCACTAGGCCTGGAGCCAGGTGTGCGGGCTTTGCCACAACCCACCACACCTATGACCCCGCAGGGCCCCGGGCTCTTTCACTCGCAGTGGGGAAGGCCGGCGAAGCTGCCGGTTGTGTTAGGAGGGCTGCGCGGGCCAGTGTGGAAAGGCTCTGGGCTCAAACCTGCCTGTGCCACTCACTAGCTGGTGATGGCAGGTGAGTGGCTTAGTCTCCCTGAGCCTTAATTTCTTTGCTTTCAAATGGAGGTAGTGACCACGAAAAGACAGATGTCGATGATTCCATGTATGTGTGGAACCTGGAGTAGTCAAATTCACAGAGACGAGTAAGCAGAAGGGGGGTTGTTGCCAGGGGCTGGGGAGGGAGGAATGTGGAAATGTTGCTTGTTGGGCAGAGAGTTTCGGTTTTGTGGTTGTTAAGATTTTATTATTTTTAGAGAGAGGGAAAAAGAGAGGGATAGAAACATAGACTGGTTGCCTCCCACATGCCTCAGGCACGTGCCCCAACCAGGAATCGAACCAGCGACCCTTCGGTTTGCAGGCAGACACTCAGTCCACTGAGCCACACCAGCCAGGGTGAGTTTCAGTTCTGAAAGATGGAAAGAGTCCTAGAGGAGGTGGGGTGGGCGGTGCACAACGATGTGAATGGACAGGACACTTCTGAACCGTTTGCTTAAAAATGGTTAAAATAGTAAAATTTACTTCATCGTATTTTTACTGCAGTTTAATTGTTTTTAATCTAAAAAAAATGGAGCTCGTAAGAGCACTTCCCTCACGGGCTGCTGTAAGCATTAAATGGGAGGAGCTCCTCCCTCACTGTGTGTGGGGAGTGGGAAAGGCACTTAATAAGCTCTCCTCACCCCTTTTCCTAAGAGGGGAGGCCTCTGGCCGAGGCCGCAGGACCCCAGTGAGGCAGTGAGCTCCTGGGCAGAGGCCGTGTGCAACTGGGGTCGGGTGGCCAAGGGGTGCTGCAGGGGGGTCTTGGGGTTCCCTTCTCAACCAGGGATTTGGGTGCCTTCTGAGCCCTGTCCTGCCACCATCTTAAGTGAAACTGTCAAGACAGGTGACAAGAGACCACATTTCACTACTTACCATGTCTCGGGCCTCTGCAGCCCCAGGCTGGGGTCGAGGTCCGGGAGCGAGGTGAATAGCAGGGCAGTGGAGGGTTAAGGGCAAGGTCTGAGGGTGGGGTCAGACACAGGCTGGATCTGCCCTCCCCCGCTGAGCTGGGGTGGGGGGTGACAGCCGCACCCCTTTCACAGGGTCCTTGTGATAGTAACTGACAAGGCAGGCAAGAATGCGGAACACAGGAACCCTCAACCAATAGCGATGTGTGTGAGCTGTTACTTTGGGAGTGTTTAGTGGTCAGTTGTTTGTTTGTTTGTTCTTGAGAGAGGAACAGGGAGGGGCTGGTGACAGAGAGAGTGGAGTATCAGGCCCAACCTCAGGAGCTGGATCCTTTCTGGTGTGAGGTGCCTTCTACACTATGTCCCCCTATGCCCTGTAGTCCCCACCCCAGTCAGGTCAGAGCTCTCAAAGACCTAGCTCCCCAGACCCCCTGGGAGCCCAACCCTCCTCAGCTGGTCCTTCCTCCCAGTACAGGGGCTGGAAGGAGAGCAGGGACACCCTAGGACCCCAGTCTTTAGCCCAGGGCTCTCTCCTCCGCCCAAGCAGAGCCTACACGGGGTCTTCAGCTCTTCCTATTCCTCCCAGGCTTGCTCCAGGGGTCGTCTGCCCAGGGGTCGTCTGCCCAGGGGTCATCACTCAACCCCAGGAAGCTGTCAGCAAACAGCAAACCGGGGACAGTCATCAGAAAGCAATTTAGAAGTGGTGCCCCGGGGGGCGGTGTTGGAAAACCCATCCAGGGACAGCGTTGGGGTGGGGGTGGTGCTCACCTGGCAGGTGGGCATGCCGAGCGTGGTGCAGCTCAGTCCTCTAAGTCCTCTCTGAGGGACCCCCACCCCTCAGAGACGTTAAGGTTCAGGTGGCACTGGGAGCCGGGGCCAGTCCCGGTGTTTTCCCACCTGCCTGACGACAGTAATAGCTGTGCAGTCACAACAGCGGCCGTAACAACGAGAAGCGAGCCGGCACCAACTGCATGCTCGCTGCGGGCTGCAGCGGCTCGTCAGTGCCGTGGTGTAGGTTCCCTCTCAATTTTTTTCCACGATGATGAAGTAGACACTGTTGTTACCCCCATGTCACAGAGGAGAAGGGAACCAAAGCCACAAAGCTGACAAGTGGGAGGCTGGGGTTCAGAGCCCACCTCCCAGCCCCGGGAAAGACCCCCTGGCACAGGAGACAGCCGGTCTCAGATCCTCCTGTGGGGTCGGGCGAGCCATGTGCAGAGGTAGTCAGCACACTGGGAGCGTGTTGTTAATGAAATAATAGCCTCCCTCTCCTGACTGTCTCAGAACCAAGCATGTCACCACCCTCTTTTTCTCAAGAACAGTCAGCTGGTTCACTCCCTTCCGGAGGAGCGAGGCCCAAGAGGAGGTGGGTTTCGGGGAGAACAGTTCCCGAGGAGCAGCAGCTGCAGGCGGGTCAGAGCAGCCTGGACTCGCTGATACCGGTCCGCTCTGCTTTGCTCTGGGCAGCGCTGGCTGATCCGTTTAGATTTAGCCAGAATCTATTTTAAAAGGTCTAAATTGGTGTATTGCCTCAGATCCTGTTAAAACCAGTTTCTTTCTTGATCTGGTCAGAACCAAAATTAGCTAGAACTGGCTTGGGCTAGTGAGAAGTGGTTTGAGCCTGTTGTGATGTGTTTGAACCACTCAAAATCTCTCTAGCATGGTCACAACCCCTGGCTCTGGTTTTACAAGAGCAGCTTCAAGAACATGTGAGAAGTGGGGATGAGATCTGGGGACGCAGAGTGGGCGGTGTGGGCCAGGCCAGGCCCGGCCCTGTCCGGGGAGGCCTCGGGTGCCACGCCGGAGGGTGTGTGATGTCACATCCACGGTCACATCACAAACAACCCTCCAGAGTGCTGCACGAACCCCAGGCCTGTAAGTCAGCTCTCTCTCGCCCAGTGATGAATGGGAGGGAGGCTTTCATCGCTTGTTCTGGGTAAATTATTGTATATGGGAGCACATCTTTGATTTCATGAGTTCTTGCTAGAGCATTACATTTCTCGGAGGATATTCCCTGAGGAATGTGGAGCCCCTGCAGGCCCCCACCCCACTACCCTGCTCCCCCCGCCCCCATCCTGCTTCCTGCTTGCCTCCGGTCCTCCCCCAGCGCTGCCTCTCAGGAGTCCCCACCGTAGCTCCCCAGATCCAGGAGGAACGGCTGGTGGGGGGAGGGGGTGTTCACTGCCACTCTCCACTTTTGAAAGAGCAAGGGCCAACTGTGCTTTGTGTTGTAGATGACAAGTGGGCTGGAGAAGGGAGAGAGGTGCAGAGCAGAGAGCAGACTATTGCCGTCCGGGACCAGACACAGCCTGCAGAGGCCAGGTCAAACTCTGTGGGTAGGGGGCTGGGAGTAGAGAGGGGCAGGCCACCCAGCAGCTCCCTGCAGAAGCAGATCTGTAGGCCACAGGGCTCTGGATAGAAGTCCAAAGCAGAACCCCACAGGACCGGAAGTTCTAGGGAGAAGTGGTGGGAACACACAGAGGCCAGGCCCTCATCTTTCCTGGAGGTCTGAGTGGGAGGGACTCGCTCCAGGCCACGTCACCAGGACAAGGCAACTGTTAGGTCTCCCCATCTGTCTTCGGGGCTCTTCCACCTCCCTGCCCACACCTGGGGCACCAGCCTGACTCCTCTCCAAGCGCCCCCGGCACCCTGGACATCTGGGTCTGAGGGCCACCGGTAAGTCCCTAATCACCCCAAGCAGGCTGCTTTCTGTGCTGCTGGCTGAGAGGCCTGATGACCCTAGGGGAGGGTGAGCAGGCGGCTGACCTTGGCCTGGCTGGGCACCTTGGACTCTGGGCACTTCTTTGGCAGCACATGGCTTGCTGACTACCTTTCTTTGAGTCAGACCCCTCTGTAGGTTGGACTGTGTGTGTGTAGGAGGGGGGGCGGTAATCTCAGGTGCCCTTCTGATGCTAAGGTGCCTGAGGTGAGATTCTCAGAGGAGAAGGAGGTGCTGGTAAGGACAAGCAGGCCTTAGGTGCCTGCCTCTCAGCTTCCTTCCTCAGGTCTTGCTGGAGGGATAATGAGGGTCAGGGTAAGTCAACAGTGACCCCCAGGGCTGCTGTGAGTCCCCCAGTCATCACTCTGGACTAACTGCTACCTTACCCATCCACCAGGTGCCTGCCTGTGTGTCCCCAGCTCTGGGGCTGCCATTAACGACATGTTGCATCAGCTTTACGAAGCGTGGCTCGGGACAATTTTACACCTCATTTGATTTACGTTCCAGGGTTTGCTCCTCTCTCAGAGGCCCCCTCCCTCTGCAGGGACAGCCTGTGTCACCCACACTAGCTTTCTCACGCACCCACAGAGCCAGCTCCTGGGACAGCCTTGGACACGTCCAGGGGTCTGAGCAACAGCACCCACGACTTGGCCCTTTCTCCCAGGCTCTTTCTGTGGGAGATGTTCTTGAACCAGGGCATCTGTGAGCGAGGCCTGCACAGATGGGCTTGGTAATGGCAGAGAATCCCGGAGCAGGGAGAGTCCGTGGGGATGGGTCGCCCACCCCCGTCATACAGATGGGGACATTGAGTGGGAGAGAGACCTTGGGGCCCTTGGGGCCCTTCTGAAGGTCCATCACCAGTGTGTGGCAGACGCCTGCCCCCAGTCTGTGGCAGAGAGGGTGGGTTCTGCACGAGGAGCCACCAGAGAACCTGATGGATTGGACTCTTTGTTCAGACAGTGACCTTGACTTAGGCTGAGGAATGTACGAGATACAAGACGACTTGGTTCACCTCCCCCATGCAGAGAGAAAGGAGGGAGGCTCGGAGAGGGGGTGGGACTCCCCAGAAGACACACAGCCATGGGATGTTCTGACCCAGAGTCAGGGTCAGAACCCCCACCTCACACCTCCAGGATTTTATCACCTCCCTAAGACACACGATTGTTTCCATGACCAGATCTCCTCATTCATTCATTTCTGGGTGCCTCCCAGGAGCCAGGCAGGGTGTTCGGCTTGGAGGATGTGACAGTGGACCAAATCGAGAAGCACCTGGGCTGTCACACCCCTGTGTGTGAGGGGACATGTTGGCCCCAGCAGCGGTCTCCCTCCCTGTGTTTAGGGAATTCCTCCCATAGTGACTCTTGGTTGAGGGCCAAGCCCACCTCCTACTTCAGAAGCTGGAAAGGTCGGTAACCCCATCCCAGCCTCCCCTGAAGCATGTGACTGAGGTTTGGTTAATTAGATGTTCCTGTCTCAGGTCAGGCTTAAGGTGGTGACGTTGAGCAAAGAGGGGGTGAGGGTGTTCCCCGCGGCCGCAGGATGGGGGTGGTTGCAGCGAGATGGAATGCGCAGAGGCAGTGCTGATGGTGCTGGGGTGCAGGCCCCAGGGTTGGGCACTGGTGAGAGACGTCGAGTGGCGTTTCCTGCTGCGTGACTCTGGGAGGACACCCCAGTCTGCCTGGAGGGCATGGGAGGCCCTCAGTACCCTTAATGAAGACCCCTTTTATTTTAGAAACCTTCACACATATACCAAAGTAGAGAAAATAGTACAAAGAATCCACATGTATCCATCACCAACCTTCAAAACTCATCAGCGTTCTGCCATTTTTGTGTCTCTTCCCTTTTATAGAACCCCATAGACAATTTTTCTCAAAAAACAATTCTGCCTTTGTTTCAGAATAGTTTTAGATTTACAGAAAATCTGAGCAGACAGTACCAAGAGTTCTCATGTACCCACGGCACACCCAGCTTTCCCTGCTGTTACATCTTACGTTGGTCTGGTGCACTCATTACGAGTACCGGGCCAACATCAATACCTTATTAGCGACTGAAGTCCGTACTGTATGCGGATTTCCCTGCTTTTCCCTAGTGCTCTTTGCCCGTCCCGGAGCTCCATCCGGAAGACGGCATCACACTCAGTCGTCATGTTTTCCTAGCCTCTGATAGGTTCTCAGACTGTCCTTGTTTTCGATGAGGTGACGGGTGTGCGGAGTCCTGGTCAGGCGGATTGCAGCCTGCCCCACAGTGGGCGTTTGCCTCCTGTTTGCTTGTGAGTAGACTGGTTGGGTTATGGGTGTGGGAGAGGCAGATCGCAGAAGTAAAGTACTGTGTAGTGTGATGTAATAAGAAATACGTATCTGGTATTGTTCCTGCTATGAGCTCTTAAACCCCCTGTAATTTCCTGCGTGATGAGGTGAGATGAACATCTTGATTATAAATTCAGTCTTAGTCCTGGTTCCTGACTCAAGAGCTTTAAGACCCTTGGGATCTCTTGAGTGATAAGAGAGTTCTGAGTATGTTAATAAGATGGCTGGTGGACCCCTGCACACCCGCCCCTGACACACCCACCCACAAGATAGTTTCGGGATGGGGGCTGGTTGCCAGAAAGAGTAAGGCATGATTGGACGTAGGAACTTTCAGCCCTACTCCACTCCCATCCTCTGGGGCGGGGGGAGGGGCTGGAGAGAGACTGAATAATCGACCTCGCCTACATGGTGAAGCTGCCGTGACATTCTCTAAACGACAGGGTTCTGAGAGCTTCCCGGGCAGTAAACACATCCCCGTGCTGGGATGGCCACATGGGAGGGACAGGGCTATTCTGCTCGGGATCCTTCTGGATCTTTTCCTACGTGCCCCTTGCAATATCCTTTATAACACCACCAGTCAGTGTGTTTGCCTGAGTTCTGCGAGCAGTTACAGCAAATTATCAAACTTGAGGAGAGGACTCTGGGAAACTTCGATTTGTAGCCAAGTCAGACAGAAAGAAGTGTGGGTAACCTGGAGACCTATTACTTGCAATTGGCATCTGAAGTGGTGGGTAGTCTTGTGGGACTGAGCCCTTAACCTGGGGGGCTGCATTAAGTCGAGCATTGGATTGAATCGAAGCATTCGAGTTGAATTAAAATGTAGAAAATCCAGCTGGTGTCTGCAGTCTTGGAGAAGGTCTTGGCAAGGAAAACCCCCCTGTTTGGTGTCAGAAGTGGTGTGAAGAGAGAAACGGTTTTTCTTCCAGAGACTTTCCTTGTGCTTGATGACCTTGACAGTTCTGAGGCGTGCTGGTCGGGTATGTTGCAGGATGCCCCTCCGATGGAGCTTGGCTGCTGTTTTTCTCATGATGAGACCAGGGCTATGGGTTTTAAGGAGGAGGGACACAGAGGTGAAACGCTCTTTTTGCCACACTGTGTTAAGGGTATACATCATCCACATAATTTGTTCGTGGTGGCGTTGGCCTTGACACCTGGCTGAGCAGTGTCCGTCAGCTGTCTCCGCTGCAGTCGCGCAGCCCCTCCCCTTTCCGTGCTGCTCTCTTAGGAAGGAAGTCGCACGCACAGGCCGCGCTTGAAGACCGAGGGGTTGTGCTCTCCCTCCTGTGCTCTATGTAATTTATTTTAAATCAAGTTCCAGACATCCTACTGTTTTACTCACAAGTACTTTAGTATGCATCTCTAACAAATACAGACTTAAAAGTCACACATAGAGCTGTTACCCCTTTGCCACCAATACCACCGACAAAGATTCTTTAATATCATTTACTACCCAGACCATACTCAGTTTCCCCTGTCTGAAAAAAAAGCATTTCTGTGGTGGTTTATTCAAATCAGGATCCAAGCAATATCCACCCATTGTATTTGGCTAACATGCTCTTAAATGTCTTTCCATCTATAAAAATTTTCCCTCCGTTTTTGGTCTTGTGCCTCTTATTTCCTGAAGAATTAGAGTTATTTCTCACAGAATATTTTCTACCCTCTGGGCTTGGCTGATTGTGTCTCACAGTTGTGTTTAACGTGTCCTCTGGCCTCCGCTTTTCCTGGAAACGGGGAGTTACCTGAGAGTTGGGTTCATTCTTCTGGCAAGCAGACATTCGAAGTGGTGTGTCACATTGGGACACATGAATGTCCTTCTTTTCATGGAGCTGAGATGGAGGGTGGCACGTTGTCAGCATTTCTTTTCACGGGCGTAGCCGCTGCTGCGGATCAACACCTGGACGGCAGTCTCTCAACGGGTCCCTTCCCTTCTTAAAGAGATCTGTCCCTGTTGCTTGCAACGAAGAACTCTGAGAATAAGTCCCGGGTGCTTTTTCAACTCACCCTGGAAAATTTCTGATTATGGGCTTACTCCTGCAATGGGCATAGCCTGGAAGTGAAGAGGAAGGACTCTCGAACCAGAACAGCCTGCACTGAAGTTCCTCCTGTACCACCCACTAGCTCTGGCTCGGCCCCACTCCGCAGTCTCCTCATCTGTAAAATGGGGTCCTGCCGCTGACAGCAAGGCCTTGCTCATAGACCATACTAAGAATTAAAGTGGTTAACAAAGCAAATCCTTGGAACAGTGCCTACCATGCAGTAAGCATTCAATAATTGTTATCTTATATAATAATATTATATTATATTTTACTTTATTTCCTAGTTCTCTTTCTACCCTATGTCTTCTCCTTGGGTAATTTCACCCATTCCCATGGCTTTGGCTATCATTTTTCCTAATACTTCAATGCCAGGAATAAATGAGATTATGAATAACTTCGTTTTTGTTGGGGGTAGGGGGACCTACCATAAATACAAACATTGACTATAAGATATAACTCAATTTCAGAACTGTTAAGGTGGGGGTGAGTGGGTGGGATTTGTGCTTAGAACTGAGACAATTTGAAATATTTTGACAACTTCCTAAGCCACACTAACCAAAACAAACCCGAAGCCTGAGGTGAGGTGAGGTGAGGTGAGCGGGGTCTCGGCGTGACTCGGTGTACGCACACCTCTGTGCAGAGGGACCCAGGCTTTGGCCGAGAGCTCTGGGCCTGCACACTGGACCCTGCCGGGACAGGAAGGTGCATTGGTCTCTGCCAGTCTTGTGGAGCATCCTGTGGTAGAAAAAATGTCCTCCCTTAGGTCAAGGGGGTCAGTAGACATGGTCTCTGCCTCAGGACAGCTAAGATAAAGCCGAGAAAGCAGCCAAAGTCTGGGTCATTGAGTGGCTGTTATCTGTACGAAGCTGAAGGCTTTGGGCACATTCTACCAAACAGTTCTGCAGCTGTGCAATTGCCCCAGGGGGGTCTGTCAGGAGCCCCACTGTGCGGGCCGTGGAGCGAGGCCCACAGGGAAGGGATGCTCCCTAGCACCGGCACTCCACTCAGGGATGCCCTTGAAGGTTGGTGGTGAAGGGAGATCCTCCCAGCAGACAGAACTCTGAGCACCTGGATGTTAATTTTGCCTGGAAGTAAATATGGCTAGAGGTTTGGGTCCATGTTCATTCACGGCCATGGCTAAAGGTTCGGTCTGGGACTGGGAAGGAACACAGTTGGAAACTGGATGAGGAGGAGGTCTGAAGAAGAGGTATCTGGATAGACCTCTCCAAAAGGACTCGGTGAAGATATTTGTGTCCCGAGTGCTCATCAAAGAGCCATCTCAGCGCAGCATGGTGTTAATAATCGGGTGGACAAGACGAGCCATTCTGCGAATGCCAGTGGGCTCGTGAACGAAGCATCTTGATAGCACGGAGGGAGACTCTGCTGCATGCGCCCAGCAACCTGGACTTCCCTCACCAAGGCCAGTTTGGCTAGAGTCACTGCTAAATCCCCAGCTGACCTACGACGCACAGCCCCCGATGGGACACCACTCTCCGGAAAGACCGGCCCAACACTGGGTAGCCAGTCGATCTCATTGGACCGCTTCCACCTGGGAAGCACTGTTTTTTCCCACTGAAGGAGGTGGGTATTCTGGATACGGGTTTGTCTTTCCTGCCCACAGTGCTTCTACCCACATCACTGTCCACCGACTTCCAGAATATCTTATTTACTGTCACGGTATTTCACACAGGATTGCTTCCAGCCAGGGAACCCGTTCCACAGCTAATGAAGTGCATCAGTGGGCTCGTGCTCGTGCACGCTGCTGGTCTTACCCAGCTCCCCATCGTTTTAAAGTGTCGATCCGACAGGGGGACTGGCCATTTGGAGACTGGGATTTGGAGGCAGACAAACCTGGTGCGGATGCTGCCTCTGACACCTGCAGCTGTGCACACTGGGCCAGCCAGATGTGTTTCTGCAGGTGAAGTAGAATACACACTGAAGTGTGGTAGCTATTGCATCGCTCCTGATGAATAACTACAGGTGCTCCCAAAGAGTCGGCCTCCTGGACGTTCGTAGTGTTGTTTAGGGTAGTGAAATGTGGGAAACTGCCTAAATATTTGTGAATTGAGAATTGTCAAAAAGTTTTGATGCATCAGTTGAATAAAATACTACGTAGCTATTAAAGGTGTAGAGTAATATCTAATAAAAGGGAGAGATATTCATGATACACTATTAGGTGAAAAAACCAAGTTATAAAATAGTATATATACTGTATGATATCATTTTACTGTTTTTTTTAAAGATGTATGTGTATATCATACATAAAACTAATGCTCCGATGACAAACAATATAATGGATTCAGTTATCGTTTTCTCTGGAAGATAAGAAATTTATTGATTTTCCTTTTGTCCTTTTGCTTGTCGATGTTTCCCAAATTTGCTTTAATGACTGTATTCCGTCTGTGATGGAAAAACTGTGAAACTGCTCCCGAACCAATGTTTCCACATAGAGAGCCGAGGAGAGACGGGGTGAGCTGTGTGTGCACCCAGGCAGCGAGGCAGCTCTCCCACACCTGGGAGGGTGCTGGCTGGCCAGAAGGAGGTTTCAGCCACGCTGTTTCTGGGGCCTCCAGGTCACGGCCCTTCCTTGGCATGACTTCATCCCTGTGCTGGCAGCCCCCGGGTTGCTAGGCCTGCAATGGCAGGGACAGCGCTCAGTAACGCTACCCACCCATAGGATGGGAGAACGTCGCAGCAGCTGCCTATGTGTGCAAGATCAGATATGCATCTGGTCTTTTCAGGGCATCCGGTGGGCGTGTGGCTGCCTGGGAGAAACAGGCGGTGACCCTAAGCCCCGGGCCTGCATATATTGGCAGAGGCTCACAAAGACACCGGACTTCAGTCTGGCAGATTGAAAATATTTTTCACTGCAGCCCCAGTATTTGACTAGAGAAACAATAATATTCCTTCTCTGGATGTCAAACATCCGGATAAATAGAAGCCCTTTTTTCCACTTTCTCTCTTTCCTGAGTGTTACAAAGGATGCTCTGACATAGGTTTTTGGAAAGGACTCACTCTGCCAGGGTGAGGGCCAATCTGAGCCACAGGGAGTGCTTATTTTTAAAAGGAGAGGGAAATATGTGGCCCATCGCAGGTTTGCTCAGCGGGCCTGGCTTCCTCCGGAGAGAGAGTGTGGGCTAGCGGTCCCCGCCCTCTCAACCGTGGAGGACTGTGTTGTGGTGGGTGTCCAAGCCCCTCTCCAGGAGGGAGGCTGAGGCAGGGAAGGAGCCTGGCAAGGAGAACGTATCCCACCCAGAGCCAGGGTTGTGGGTGCAGCTAGAGTTGGGGAGCAGCACAGAGGTCAGGAGGAGAGAGGGAGGATGAGGGCGGACATTAATTGAAAAACTCCCATTATTTTTATTGAATTGGAACCCGAGCACTACCAAGCCACAGAAAGCTGATCTACCCCAGCAGCTGGGCAAACCCAGTGTATTTGGCTAACCTCAGAAATAAAACAAAGGCATTCCTAACAAGTCCTCCCCCAGATGTAATTGGTATTTGGGGGATCTACTGCAGAGTTTCTGGGAAAGAAGTTAGAGGAGAGGATAACCCCAAACCTTTTTCCAGTTGCAAAATGAATCATGAAAGCCTTGCCCATTCCTTGGGTTCCACTGAACACCATCTAACCCTGTTCAGCCATTGACCCCTGAGCTGAGCTTTCAGTCCCCTAACTCACTGCTACATCACAGGCACAGCCTGCTTCCTGACACACGGTCGCTTTGCCTGGATATCTGGACCCTTCCCCTGGGCTAGGAAAAAAGTACCTCCTTCCAACACTTCATGCTGGACTGGCTCACCCTGAGCCAGCTGGCAGCGCTGTGGGGCAGACTCGCCGACCTTCTCTCTGAGGGGACACGGTGGCCTTTTCCATCTCCGCGTCTTGCCTTCACCCGGTAAGAACCACACCTTCACAGGTAGAACAGCACTTACTTGCAAGCTATCACGGCATCTGTCACAGTTGCTCAAAGTGAAGACTTGACTGCTTTGACCTGATGCAATAAACTTGAGCTTCTTTTCCAGATGTTCTCGGAAAACGTAGTTCAGGGCCTCCCTGATCATATGGACCAGATTCAGCCCAACCCCTGGCAATGCATAGAAATCCTAACTCCTCTGCAAAGGCTCCATCACTGAGCCCTGTGGATTCCATTGCCAATCTACCCCTTACTCCCCTCCTTCAGTGTTCGTTCAAGCCACCTTTACCTCTTTGCTTGGCTTACTGCAATAGCCTTCTCCCTCTTCCCACTCCTGTCTTCACCCAGTCCACTCGCTGCACAGTAGTTCCCCTGCTTCAAACCATCCCTGGTCTGCCCTTACACTCAGAATACAATCCAGGCTCCTCACCCAGTGGCCCTGCCATCTGTCTGCTGCTTACAGCTCATCTTCACCCACAGTGCCCTGTACCAATGCTGGTCGCCCAGGCCTTCTCTCTATCTCTCTGTGTGCACCACCACTCCCCACCCCACCCCGCCGGACTTCCCCCAATACTGTTCCCACTGCCTGGAAGACTCTCTCCTCACTGAACTGGCTCTTTGTTATTATTTTACCCACCAAATCCAAAATTCAGAGAGGCTTTCTCTGACCATTCGAACCAAGAGAGTCCCGCGTGGCAGGCTCCTCTCTCCCCTCATGGCACTTGCCATGCTTCCAAGTCGGGATCTAGTTGGGCATTTGCTTGTTTAATGTCTGGCTTGACCCCTGGGCCACAAGCTCCGTCAGGGTAGGAACTGTGTCTACACTGTTGATCCCATGTAATTGACGTTCGATTGATGAAATGGCATCACCTGTATGATGGATGCTGAGAAATATTTCCTGAGTCAGTGAGTAGGTGATAGACTGGGATGCGAAAGGCAAAGGGCACCAGGAGGCAGGTGATGGACTAACGAGAGTGCTGCTGGGCCCTTGACTGACAGCTGGGCTCGGTGGCGTTCTACCAGTGTGACCTTGGGCAAATTACTCAACCTCACTGAGCCTCAGTTTCCTTGTCTGTAAAGCAGTGATTATAGTAATTTCCTTGCTATGTTGTTTTGAAAATTAAAGGTGATGTGTTTAGAGAGTCTGACCCAATGCCTGGCACTAAACAGGTCTGTTCATTTATCCAAGAAACACATATTGAAAGTACATGGTGGGCCAGACCGTGTTGGGGCCTGGGGGATCCACAGGCCTTGCACCCAGGGAGGGTATCATTTAGAGGTTCTATAAACTGCAGCTATTCATAGTAATAGTTCTACCGCTACTACTACTACTAATAAACAAAATGTTAGGAAGTTCTCTAGCCAGAGTGAGTGAGCCAAGCCCCATGGAAGCCCGCCTGGGAAAACCAGGAGATGAGAGCGGGGAACAGGGTGTGAAGAAAAAATACAGGAGCCAGTGTGCAGTTTACTATAAATTGTCCTTTGATCTTTCTTTCATGGTTGGCTTAGATTTTCCATTTAACTCAATTCAGGAATTCTCTGACTAGTGTATTCATTCACCAAGTGGACATTTATACGTAAGTTGCTTTCAGGAGGGAGACATTTAGCAGTGACTTTGACATTGTCTCTACCCTCAAGAGGCTTACAGGGGAACAAAGTCCACCAAAAAGCCCTACCACCGGGCAGACGTAAAGGAGACACAGATAAAGGCAACAGGGCTCCTGAGACAGGTGCTCCAGGCTCAGCGAGGAGATGTCGTTAGAAGAGCCTGAAGGGCACAAGAGGAAGAAGGAGGGAAAGAACATGACATAGGGGGGAAGCATAAGATAGGAAGTCAGAGGACCTGTTTGCAAACCCTGGCTTACCAGTTGCACCTAGAGAAGTCAGTTTCTCTGAGCCTCAGTTTTCTCATCTGTAAAATGGGGGTAACAACACCTCTGCATTGTTGTGATTATCATCTACAGACACGCACATGCATCCTGGGGAATCTCAGGGCCATGGGACCGAGAAACACCCCCTGAGGTTCTGGTGAGCTCACCAGCAAGCTCATCCTCACCATTGCCTGCAGTGGAAAAGTAGACTCCTTAGGCCTGGAGGGCATGTGCTTGATGATGGTGCCTGGTGACAGCAGTGATGGCAAAGGCCCGACATCCTTCCTGACTCAGTGCTCCGCAACCTTCCACTTAATCTCCCTGAGATGGAAACGACACTTTCCCAAATCCCAAACCACTCCCACTCCCAGTCCGAAGACTTTCAGGAACCCTAGACCGAGCCTGGTGTTTGAGCCGGAGCAGGCCGTGAGCCCAGGCTGCCGGAGATGCCACTGGGCTGAAGTGGGACAAGGCAGAGAGTTTCTGGCTGCTCACCCAGCCCATCCCCCTTCTTCCTGGCCTCACAGCTGGACTCCATTCTTGGTAGATGTGTGCTCTTTCCAGGCCTGACTGATAAAACCCTTCTATACTCTCTCTTGGTCAGCTGACGATGACGCCTCTCAGCATGGTTCTGGAAGCCAGTTTAAAGGTGGCATGGCTGTCATCAGCCCAAGTCTCTGGCTACATGGAGAAGGATGCCCCCACATTCAGCACACCTGAACCACAAGCTAGAACCTGCTGGACTGCTGGATGAGGCATCGAATAAACTTCTGTCATGCTCATTATGTTTGGGTCTATTTTTTACAGCGCTACCTAACTATTACACCAGAGTGGGGGTGTCCTAGCAGAGGACCAAAGCAGGAGGAGCCAAAAGAATGGGTGGAAATCAGCACCCGTGGAGGGGCCAGATGCTGTGACCAAGATGCCTACACAGGGGATGCACGCTCGGTGGGTGTGAACGGAGCTGAGGGGAGGGGCTAGGCAAAGTAAGGTCAGAAACAAAGGGAGGTGGCTCGCAGGGGGCTACTGAAAGATGTGCAGCTGTGCCCAGCTTCGTCTCAGGAGTGGAGCTGACTTGGAGGGTGGAGCCATTGACCCCATGGTTGGGCCTGACTCACCCCTGGCTGCCACCGCCTGCCCTGCTGCCCCTGCCTCAAGCCCAAGGCCCAGTAACTGGGACCCCATGTCATCTCCCTGGGCCCTGACTGGTGTCTGCTTTGCAGCCTAATGGCCCAACCTGTTTTACAGATGAGGAAAAGCAGACCCAGAAAAATGAAGGGACTAATTCATAAAGGCCCAATTGATCTTTCCACCTGGTCTTGGCTAGGGAGCACAATTTCCAGCAAAGTCCTGCTTCTTTCACGCCCTGGCCAGAGCCTCCCCCAAAGGACTGCTTCTCTCCTCCTTCCTTCTCTCTTGGCAAACTAGATTTCCAAGCCTGGCCATTGAGAATTAAAAGGAGCTGGTTTCTTCTTGGCCCAAAGAAAAACAAGCTGGTCAATTTTCTGTCCGCCCCAAGGCAGCTCCTCACTGCCCCAGAGCCAAGCAGACACTGGCCGGCCTGTGTGCAGGGCTGAGGCTGCAGCTCCCACTGGCCGGCAATGACTTCTCGGAGGGAGCTGGCCGTGGCTCAGACCACTCCGGGTAGGGGGAGAGGAAGCTGAAGACAAAACTGTGCTTCTCGTAAGGTCTCATTCTAAAAATAAAGACAGAGTTAGCTAGTGGGTGTCTACAGTGATGCTTGTCTAAGTAGAGTTTATTAGTCTAGATTCTCCAGATAAACAGAGCTGATAGGAAATATATATGTGGCTATATATAGATGTATATACATACATGTATACATATGTACCCATGTATGCATACACCTGTATATGTGTGTGTGTATAGGCTCATGAGTTTGGGGAAGCTGAGAAGTCTCACATTCTGAAGTCAGCAAGCTGGAGACTCAGGATAGCCTATGGTATAGTTCCAATGCAAGTCCAAAAGCCTGAGAGCCAGGAAAACCAATGGTGTAAGCTCCATTCTGATTCTGAGATCAAAGGCATGAGATGACTGATATCCAGCTTAGACAGCGAGAGCAGATTCTTCCTTACCTTGCCTTTTTGTCCAATTTGGAGCTCCTATGGATAGAATGAGGGTCACCCACATTGGGCTTGGCAATCTGCTTTACTTAGTCTACTGATTCAAATGGTAATCTCATCTGGAAACACCCTCACACCCACAATAATGTTTAACCAAATGTCTGGGCACCACATGGCCCAGACAAGTTGACACATAAAATTAACCATCACAGGAAAAGGATGGAGCCATGTAGAAGTTCCTGAGGAGGGCAGCCAGACTAAGAAAAGAGTGCAGAGCCAGCCTTCTCCTAACAAGATCTGCACTCCAATAAGATCAGAGCTTTCAGCTTTTGATGAATCTCTTCAGGTGAAGAAGGTTCGGAGGGACTGGAAACTAGCCTCAAATGTAGTTAAACAATGAAGAGAACTTAATTGGTTCTTGTATCTGATAATTTCACAAGTGTGAGCTTCAGGCACAGCTTGATCCAATGACTCAAATATGTCACCAAGAATCTAGTTTCTTTCTGTCTCTCCTACCCTCCATGGAATCATCCAGTTGTCATAGTTAGCAAGAAAAATAATACAGGTTAGCTGGTTAAATTTTTTCAGATTAATAGTGAATGCATTTGTAGTATAAATACATTTTATGCAACATTTGGGTCATATTTCACTAAAATTATTTGTTGTTTATTGGAAATTCAGATTTTCCAGGCTGTCTGTGTTTTATCAGACAGCCCTATCTTAAGACTAGCTCGCTCTCTCTCTCTCTCTCTCTCTCTCTCTCTCTCTCTCTCTGTTTGATAGCTCCTACAGATGAGAGAGGGGGACAGTTCTTTCCCCAGAAACTCAAGAAGACACTTCCTTGATCTTCTTGGTCTAACATGCCTATTTCCAGACCAATTTCTGTAACTGGGGGTAAGGTGAACTGATTGGCTTCGTAAGGAGCCCAGAGGCCTTTTGAAAACGAAGAGGAAGGTTGGATGTTCGGGGCACACACAACAGATGTCCGCTACAGTGGACTTTCCAGTATCAGCCACAGAATCCAAGCCCTTCATGGCTGCAGGAGACCCTACAGAGTGCTTCGTCCAATCTGCGAGTCAATTCTTATATCCTTCTTATAGCCAGCTCTTGTGTCCATATCCCCCAGACAGGGAACGCACTCTCTATCACAGAGCTCACACCTGCTTTGGTCAGCCTTGACTGTTGGAAAGTTGTAGCTGAAGCCTTTGTTTCCTTGCATCTTCCACCCATTGGTTCCAGGGCTAACTAGAGGTATCTCTGGGGCACTTTTCTAAACCAACTCCAGATGAATGAGCACCTACTATACACCAGGCGCTGGGCTCTCCACTTTTTCATTGTTCCTTTCATCTCATCTCCCGACACCCTGTGAATAAGTTAGTCCCTTTTGCTAGATACAGAAACTTGGGAGTTAAGGCAGTTCTACTGATGAGACTGCTAGTTAGTGGCAGTGCTGGAGGTGAGCACACATCTGTCTTTGCCCCACCCACCCGCCCCTCCACCACGATGAGGCACCAACAGCCTTTCAAATATCTGAGGACAATGTTCCCGTTCCCTTGTCCCCAGGGACCTTGCTCTCAGAGACTTTCACGCCTCAAAGTTGGCGTCCCACATGGAACATTCTGCCCAGATGGGGACAAGGGTCAACGAATTGTGCAGGGGAAGAGGCAAGCAGTCCAGAGAGCTTCATGTACAAATCCCTCGTCAGGTGGTTTCATTCGCTTGTCAACTGAAGTCGAGTGCCTGGTGTGTGCAGACACCATGTGAGGCCCTGAGGATGAAGAGAGAAAGAGAGAGAGAGAAAGCAAAAGAGGAGGTATAGTCTGGAGCAGGATGGAGTTCATGATCCAGAAGGGGGGACAAATGTGAAATTAATAATTACAATACAATGTGACATATATGTATACTTGAGTATATCCACACGACCAGAATGCTGCGAGTCTGGTCATGGGCAAGACAAGGGGAAAGGGCTCTTCAGGCAGCAGGAACAGTATGGGCAAAGCACAGAGTGGGGAGCTCCTGCACTCGGAGGACTAAGCGGTCCCTGAAAATGAAAGACTGCCCTGCAGGTGCCCCAGTGGGGTTCTCGCAGCATGAAGGGTCTGTGCTTCCCAGGGCACCCCTGGCCTGGGCCTGCCTTCCTCAAACCCCAAAGTGTTTCTGCAGAAAACACTCCCTCCATATATTTCAACAATTTGTGATTCATTCCCACAGAGGAAACTGGGTTTGGCGTTTGAAAACATTATAAATGGGCAAAGGACACAGAAGTCCACACAAAAGGAAATATGGTGAGTAAACAGATGTGAGGAAGCACAGTCAGCTGGCCAGGAATCAAAGAAATGCAAATGAAAGCAACTGAGGTGCACACTTCCACCTATTTAATTAACAGCCATAACACAGAGGTTTAGATGGTTATAGCCAATTTTGGTGAGGTTCGAGGGGAAGGAATTGCTCTGATGTCGTTGAAGGCAGGACCGGCTATGGGATCTGCAGGGCTCAGGGCAGACTGGAAGTGCGGGGTCACTTGCTCAAAAATCATTAAGCATTTCAAGACAGCAAAAGCACAGCATTAAACCAGGTTCTGGGCTCTTCTAAGTCCCTGTATGCATTGGTAGAGCTCTGTTACATGAGAGGGGTTATTCCTTCTCCTACCCAAAGTCGATCCCTTCACCTGGGCTTTGGAATGCCTTCTCTCCCACCTGCTCAGGGACCTAATTGCCATTTACACTGGTCTCTCTTTACATTCACCCATTTGCTTTTTTTTTAAACACATATTTTTTTTTCCCCATCCCATTTATCCCCCCATACCCTCTTCTGCCTCCACCCACACCTCTCCCCCCTGGATTCACCACACTGTTGTCCATGTCCGTGGGTTCTTTCTCTTTTTCTTTCTCATTTTTGCTCAACCCCTCCACTCCCCAGCCCCTCTTTCCCAGAGCTGTCAGCCTGCTCTCTCTTGGTCTGTGTGTATTTTGCTCGTTAGTTCAGTTTGTTCATTAGATTCCACATGCCTTTTGGCTAAGATCAAGTGTAGTATCTGTTCTTATCACTCACTTGCTCTTGACCCAAGCTTTCCTAATAGCATTCAATATACACATAGTCCTCCTTTCTGAAAAACACACACATACCCTCACAGTCACAAAAAACCAAAACCAAGAAAGAGCTCTTACCCTTTGTGACAGCATGGATGGAACTGGAGAGCATTACGCTAAGTGAAATAAGCCAGACAGTGAAAGACAAATACCACATGATCTCACCTATAAGTGGAACCTAACCAACAAAACAGGCAACAAAATATAACCGGGGACATTGAAATAAAGAACAAACAGACAGTAACCAGAGGGGAGGGGAAGGGCGATCACAGGGGAAAGAAAGGGAAGGGTTGTCATGGAACTTGTATAAAGGGCCCATGGAGAAAGCCCAAGCGGGGTAGGGTGGGAAGTGGGGGTGGGTGGCGTGGGGGAAAGTGGTGGCAGGAAAATGGAGACGACTGTACTTGAACAAAAAAAAATTGTAAAAAATGAAAACCCAAACTCTTCCCTCATGCCCTCACCCCATCTTCTCCAGCTACCCCTCCCACACCCCCACGTCAGCCATGCTTCCGGAAAGGGCCACATAAACGTGCTATGGCTGTGTCCTTATTTCTCCATCATCATTACAAAGTCTTGCCAAAGTCACCATTGATCTAAGTCCGCCTGCTGGGACCTGTTGGCAGCACTCTACACGGTCCGCCGCGCTCTCCTTCTGGAACACTTCTCTTGGCTTCTGTGACATCAAGTCCTTCTGGTTTTCCTCCATATCTCTTTCAGTTCCTTGGCCAGCTGTCTTTTTCCACCTTCAAGTGGGAGTCCACACTCACCTGGTCTAGACTATGACCACCCTTGACCTTTCTCCACAGGCAAGCCCATGTATGTCTGCGGCTTTAGTCATCATCCACACATGACTCATAAGTGTATGGCTCTGACCCGAGCTCTGCTGGGTTTCAGACCCGTGGTTCCACTGCCCACCTGACAACTCCTCTTGCCTGTCTCAAAGACACCTTGAATTCCTTGTGAAAAAAACAGACACCCCAGTCCTGGTCTTCTCCCACTGTTCCCTGTATCTGTGAAGGGCACCACCATTCAGCCTGTTTCTGCCCCCATACATCTTAAATTAAATCCACTGCCAAGTCTTGTCAATTTTACTTCCTCATTATTTCCTAAATTGTTCCCTTATCTCTATATCTGTCCCTACTCTTGTCAACTGAGCAGCTATCGTCTTTCATCTTGACCACTGCAACAGCTGTCCCCTGGCATTCCTCATCCCTTCCGACTTCCCCTCCTACATCCAGTTCAGGAGGGTCCAGCGCTCTTAAATTAAAGAGACACCCTTTTCACAGCCCACAGGCCCCGCCTGGTATGGCCTCAGGCTCCCCTAACATTCTGAGCCCCGGCTATTGTAGTCTTCTTAACTCTGCTGAAAGGCACTTGTACTTGCTGCTCCCTCTGTCTAGAATGCTGTTCTTTCCTCCTCTTTGGTCTAATTAGCTCTCAGTTATCCTTTAGTCCCCAGCTTAATCACTTTTTCCTAAGGAAATCCTTCCATTAACCACCAGGCAAAGTTCCACCATGACATACTTTTATAGTTCCATGTCTCTCATTCCTTAGCAATGCTTAGCATGGTTACAATTTCACCCATCTGTGTGACGACCCAGTGGAGTCTGTCTCCACGACTAGACGGCCGGGCCAGTGAAAGTAGGCTGTGTGTTCTTCCTCACCATTGTAGCCCCAACACTTAATCAGTGTCTGGCAAGAAGAAAGGGCTCAATAAATGTGTGCTGAATGAAAGGATGGAAATCCATTTAACAATATATTTTGAGGATTATAGAATGTTCATATATTTTAATACAATAATTCCACTCCAAGGAATTTATCCTGAGGAAGTAATCCAAAAGAAAGAAAAACAGTTTATACATGAAGATATTAACTAAAACCTTTTTTCTAATGAAAATGTTTGTCTTTCTTTTCTCAATCTGTAGGTGTCCCGCAATAAGGGAAATGTTAAAGAGTAGTAGAGCCACAAAGTAAAGAACATGATCATTAAAAACAATTGTGAAGACTAAGTAGCAATATGGAAAACCATTTACCACATTACAATTGTTTTTCAAAGCTGAATGCAAAATTGGAATTTTACAACTATGTAAAAATGTTTTATGCATGCAGACAAGTACCAGATGGGAACAGGGAAAAATAAATGAGTTGATTTGTCCAAAAAAAAAAAAGAAAAAGTGGATTGTGATTGAATTTTCCACTTCATTTTTATTTCTCTTAGAGTAGTTTTATTGTTTTTACTCAAATAATACTTTAAGGTAATCTACGACTCTCATCTAGCAATCTTAGATTGAAGAACACAGCCCGGGTAAACCAAGGATCCATTAAAGCACAGCCAGTTACATTGGATTCACTACACAGCAAGTTCACAAATACCTAATAATTTCAGAGTGACCTCATTAACCGCTTATGAAATAGATTCCATGATAATTATACCCTACGTTTATAATATTTTATGGACATCCACGTATGTGTCTTTGTTTGGACAGATGCTTTTGCTTCCCTTGGGCAAATACTAGGAGTAGAATAGCTAGACTATATGGTAGGTGTGTGTTTAACTTTTTTCTACTTCTCTGTAAACTAGTTTTATTTATTTAAAAATTATTTTTATAGAACCAGAGACATGGAAACAAGGAACAAATGACAGGGACCAGAAGGGAGGGGGGAGGGGAGAAGGGGAAGTGTCTAGTTAAAGAGCAAGTATGAATGACCCATGGACATGGACAACAGGGTGGGGATTGACTGTGGGAGCGGGTGTTGGGGGGAAGCTGTGCAAGGGAGAGCAACGGGGGGAAATTGGGATAACTGTAATAGAACAACAATAAAAAAGTTAGTAATAAAAACACACCTGTAGATCTTAAAAATTATTTTTAATAACAATTGTGTATATTAAGGCATACAACATAATGATTTGATATACATAGTGAAATGATTACTGCAGTCAAGCTAGCTGACATATCATCTCACACAGTTAGCATTTGCGTGTGTGGTGAGAGACCTAAATCCACTCTCAGTAAAGCCCCAGTTCTTGCTACCGCGTAGTAACCACAGCCATCGTGCTCTACATCAGCTCCCTGACGCACGCATGGGCACAACTGCGCCTGTGCACCTGACCAGCGTCTCCCCATCTCCACCCCCCGCCGCCTCTCTGTCCCCGATAACCCCCAGTCTGCTCTCTGCGTCCGAGTTAGACTTGTTCGATTCCACATGTAAGTGAGATCATGCAGTATTTTTCTTTCTGTGCCTGGCTCATTTCACTTATCATAATGTCCTCCAGGTTCGTCTACGTTGTTGAAAATGACATTTTCTTCTTTCCTTGAATATATTCCATTGTGTTATATCATAACTCCTTTATCCATTCATCCATCAGCAGACACTTAGGTTGGTTCCGTGTCTTGGCTATTGTGAATCGTGCTACATTGAACACGGGAGTGTGGATATCTCTTCCACGTACTGATTTCATTTCTTTTGAATATATACCCAGAACTGAGACTGCTGGATCATATGGTGGTTCTATTTTTAATTTTTTGAGGAACAGCCATACTGTTTTCCAGGATGGCTACACCAATTTACAATTCCACTAACAGTGTGTAAGGATTTCCTTCTCTCCAGATCTTTGCCAATATTTGTTATCTTTTTTCTTTTTTTTATGATAGCCATCCTAATAGGTGTGAGGTGATATCTCATTGTGGCTTTGATTTGCATTTCCCTGATGATTAGTGATGTTGATCATGTTTTCTTATACCTGTTGGACATTTGTATGTCTTCTTTTGAAAAATTTCTATTCAGGTCCTTTGTCCCTTTCTTAACCTGGTTATTTAGTTTTTTACTATTGAGTTGAGTTCCTTATATATTTTTGACATTAATCTATTATTAGGTGTATGGTTTGTAAATATTTTCTCCCATTCCATTAGTTGTCTTTTTTTATTGTTTCCTTTGCTGTACCAAAACTCTTTAGTTTGATGTGGTCCCATTTGTCTATTTTTGCTTTTGTTGCCTGTGTTTTGGGGGTCTTATGTAAAACTCCATTGCCCAGACTAATGTTAAGAAGCTTTTTTCCTATGTTTTCTTCTAGTAGTTTTACAGTTTCACGCCTTACATTTAAGTCTTTGATCCATCTGGAGTTGATTTTTGCGTATGAAGTAAGATAAGGCTCCAATTCCCTTCTTCTGCACGTGGGTAACTAGTTTCCAATGCTGTTTATTGAAGAGACTTAGCCTTTCCCTCGTGTGTGCCTCAGCACCTTAGTCAAAGATCAATTGGTCATGAATCATGGATTTATTTCTGGGTTTTCTATTTCATTGGTCTGTATGTCTGTTTTTATACCAGTATCAGGCTGTTTTGATTACTACAGCTTTGTATTATATTTTGAAATCAGGTAGTGGTCTATTTTGAAATCAGCTTTGGATTTTTGCTCAACATTAATTCAGCTATTCATGGTGTTTTCTGGTTCCATGCAAAATTTTGGATGGGTTTTTCTATATCTATGAAAAATGCCATTGGAATTTTCACAGGGATTACATGGAATCTGTAGATTGCCTAGGGTAGTAAGGACATTTTAACAATATCAAGTCTTCCAATACATAAACACGGCATATCTTTCTACTTATGTTTGTCTTCTTCAATTTCTTTCATCGATGTTTTAATAGTTTATAGTGTACAGATCTTTTACCTCCTTGGTTAAATTTATTTCTAGATATTTTAATTTTGATGCAATTATAAATGGGATTTTTTTTCTTAATTTCTTTTATGTATTATTCATTGTTAGTGTATAGAAACACAACTGATTTTTTTAGAAGATTTTATTTATTTATTTTTAAAGAGCGGGGAAGGGAGGGAGAAACGGGGAAAGAAAAAATCAATGTGTGGTTGTGTCTCATGTGGCCCCCACTGGGGACCTCCCACAACCCAGGCATGTGCCCTGACTAGGAATCGAACCAGGGACCTTTTGGTTCACAGCCCATGTTCAATCCACTGAGCTACACCACCTGGGCACAACTGATTTTTGTATGCTGATTTTATACCTGCAATTTTACTGAATTATTTTATTAGTTCTAATAGTTTTTTGGTGGAGTCCGTAGAGTTTTCTATATATATAATCATGTCCCCTGCAAAGATTATTTTATTTTATTTTTCCTTCCGACTTGGATGCCTTTTATTATTATTTTTTCTTGCCTAACTGTTCTGGCTAGGACATTAAATATTGTGTTGAATAGAAGTGGTAAGTTTAAGTATCCTTGTCTTGTTCCTGATCTTAGAGGAAAAGCTTGCAGCAGTTTCACTATTGACTATAGTAGTAGCTGTGGTCTTATACGAGGCCTTTATACATGGCCTTTATTATGTTGATGTATATTCCTTCTATACCTAATTAGTTGACAGTTTTTATCATAAAAGGACATTGAATTTTATCAAATGCTTTTTCTGCACCTATTGAGATAATCATATAATTTTTTTTCTTTATTAAGAGAGGGAAACAAACATCAATGTGTGGTTGCCTCTCGTGTGCCCCCCCACTGGGGACCTGGTCCACAACCCAGGCATGTGCCCCGACTGGGAATTGAACTGGTAACCCCTCGGGTTGCAGACTGGCAATCAACCCACTAAGCCACACCAGCCAGGGCTCATATACTTTTTTTAATTAAAAAATTTTTTAATCCTCACCCAAGGATATGTTTATTGATTTAAGAGAGAGAGAGAGAGAGAGAGAGAGAGAAACATCAATCAGTTGCCTCCTCTAAGTGCCCTGACTGGGGATCAAACCTGCAACCTAGGTATTTGTCCTGACTGGGAATTGGACCCACAGTCCTTTGATGCATAGGACAACACTCCAACCAACTGAGCCACCCAGCCATGCATACTTTTTATCTCATTCTGTTAATGTGGTTTTACATTTATTGATTTGAACATGTTGAACCATTCTTGCGTACCAGGGATAATCCCACTTGACTATAGTGTATGATCTTTTTATTGCATTGTTAACTCAGGTTGTTAATATTTTGTTGTGGATTTTTACATCTATATTCATCAGGGATTTGGGCCTAAAATTTTTTCCCTTGTAGTGTCCTTATCTGATTTTGGTATGAGGGTAATGCTGTCTTCATAAAATGAGTTTGAAAATATTCCCTCCTCTTTGATTTTTTGGAGAGTTTGAGGATTGGCATTAATTCTTTTTAAATTTTTAGTATAATTCACCAGTGAAACCATGTGGTTCTAGGCTTTTGTTTGTTGTGTGGAACAGGTAAGAGTTTTCCGGGACTACCGAGAATGTAGAGTTCATAGCCAAGAACACGGACCCTGGTTTAAATCCTAGCTCTGCCACTTACTGGCTACATGGCCTTGGGCAAGATGCTTTGTCCATCAGTTTCCTCAGTAGGAATATGGGGATCATAAGACACATCTTACAGAGTTGTTGTGAAGGTTAAATACTTTAATATACATGTGAGCACTTCGAACAATGCCTGTAGGTAGACTGTGATAAATAAATGGCAGTTGTCATTGTGATTTGGGAAGGTAAAGGGAAAAAAATCTGACATTTCTAATAGTAAAGCTGGATGTGGCCTAAGCTATAATTTGGTCAATGAGAGGGACTATAGCCTTGATTTGTGGTCATTAGCTATTGAGGCTTTCGAGGTAATGCAGGGACAAGCGTGAGACCCGGTCCTAGAGTTTTAAATCTGCCAGTGGCAAACAACTGACACCAAGAGCTGGGAAGGAAAATGGAGAGATTGCTGTGGTCTGAGACCTCTTAGAATCAGACAACCCGAGCTAGAAGAGGTTTTTATGGGCTTGTCCAATATCACGAATTTTGCCGGAGTAAGAAACTCGGAGTGGAAGCTACACGGCTGAGGGTGGCAGACCGGACCTGGCAGAGGGAACCCGCATCTCCTGCTGCCTGTGGCCTAAGCGCAGACGTCACTTCTTGCCCTCTCTCTACCGGTCTGGGCAAGGCCTGGTCAAAAGGGCAGGTACTCACTCTCAGAAAAGGGCTGAAATGATGTTATTAGATGTTAATTTAATTGTTCACACTTTTAGCTAGCATTTATTAAGTATTTATTATATGTTAGTTGCAATTGTATAAGGATAAACTATTTTTGACCAATAAGAATGACTATTTTTATATAGGCCAACCTAATACATTATTTCAATCATGTTACAAACTCTATGGAGTCTATACAATTGCAATCCTTATTTTACAAACGAGAAGACTGAGGCGCAGAGAGATTTAGCGACTTACCCAAGGACACCCAGCTTGTACATGATGGAGCCAGTTTATAAATCCAGGAGGTCTGACTCCAGAGCCACACACGTGAACCTCTTCTCTCGACACTGACATGTCTGTGCCCACAGGGACCCAGCTTCCCTTGGGGATCAGATCAGACACAAACCTCCGGGGGCCTTATCGGAAAGAACAGGTGCTGGACCTGCCTGTGACCTCACGCTGGTGGGGCCTCTGGACAATGGAACAACTGGTGCGCACCAGGCATCGTGGCAGAGACAATGTACTTCTCCAAGCACCAGCTGCCAGAACAACAAACATCGCTGACTTCCACCGCACCGACGTCTAAATACTGAAGTGCAGCATCCATGCCTCACCACATGTGGTGATACTTCCGTAGAAAAAAGTCAGCAGTCGCTATTGTCTCCATTTCCCAGAGGGAAGATCTGAGGCTGTTTCTGTAGTCCTGCAAGACTTCTGCCGCCTCTCGTAAGCCCCCAGTCTAAAACAGGGCTTGTTTGATGTGAGTCAGACTGGAGGACCCCCCAATCCTACTGTGATGTTTACCAGTATATAGTAAAACAAGAAAGTAAGGGGAGTTTTTCCTTAAAGGTAAATGTATTCCATTTAAAGAATCCTATTTATGACACATAGCTTTCTTCTCATGGCTCCTGTGCTCTGTCAGCCCTACCCTCCTCTGTATTTGCCAGCCTCGTCTTCAACTGCGTACTCTGCATTGTACGAGACCCTCATAGTGGCTTCTCCAGCCCTTACTCTGCTCCGTGACTTTTCAGTCTCAATTTCCACTGTTAACTGCCTTATTCTCTGAGTGTTTCTGTGCCCACACTCTCTCAGGAGGATCTGATTGACCCAACATGACTCTTTTACACCAGACCCTGTCACGTGTTGCTGGCCAATCAGCCAGCTGCCTTTGGGCTAGGTGGCATCACTGGTTCAATCAGCTGACCTGGACCAAAACACATTTTCCCTTTGAAGAGTTGGTAATGGGGCCAGTTCCACCTGGCTGGGACTTAAAAGTCAGGTGCTACAATTGACATTGCTGGCACCAAAGTCCAGTTTGGAGGGTTTGCACTGAAGTTGGATTTGCGTTTCTCATCCCTGGAGAATGTCAAGAGTCCTGTCTCATGAAGATCCATCTGAGATATACAAGGGATACTGGAGCAAAGTCAGACTCTGAGGGGAGTAGCCAAGGGGCAGACTCTCCAAATGGGTAGGATTCAGCCCAAGGGGGTAGTTTTGAGGCAGCAAGGAAGACACAGTTTCACTCATGTTTCAGAAGAACATCAGTAAGCCTTGTTGAAAAATTGGATATAAGGAATGGACAAGAGGCAGGACAGATGCTGGCATTGTCCAATGAGAAAAACGTAGAACAGATAGGAGATGAAGGAGAAATGGTGAGTTCCATTCTGACATGTTGAGACATGAGGCATCCTGCTTGATTTACCAACAGGAAGTTGGCTGTTAAGTGGGAAGCTTAGGAAAGAAACTAAGCTTTTCTTAGGAAAGAATCCTGCCTTCTCAACTGGAAGGATAGATGTGAGAGTCTTCAGCATGTTGGTGGTTGAAACCATGGAGTGGATGCTTTCACCCCGGGGGAAGTGAAATGCATAATTGATGCTTGATACCTGCTTGTTGGGTGAATAAGTGAATGGATGAGAAAATGAGTGAATGACCTGGCTGTCTTGGTTTGCTCTTGTCTCACTCCTTCCCCAGTGACGATGCCACTCACTGAGATCCTGCACTATGAAAAAGCATAGTGGTGATGGAAAGAACATGGGCTTTGAAGGGAGCACAGAGTTCAGTCGCAGGATCTGAAACTTATTAGTCCTTTGGGTTTCATCTTTAATCTCTTGCAGCTTTAGGTTCCTCTTTGCAGACGGTGTAATGATATTCACTTCATCAGGCTGTAGTGAGGATTAAACAAGGTAGCCAGACAGAGCTCCAGGCACAGGGTTTGGTATGTATAGTCGGCTTTTTACAGAAGTTGCAGGCTCCTGCCTCCTCCTAAAGCAAGCTTTCAGATACTGGGGAAAATCTGGAGTAGGAGCGTGTAACAGAGAGTCTGAGGACATTATACCCTTAGCTAGTAGCTTCTCAATAGGACCCCCTGACTATGTAAATAATCTTATTTGGAGCTAATGTCAAGAGTTTAAATGCAAGGCTCGGACCAGAGAGTCCTCCTTCTCCCCCACTTCCACTGTCCACGTAGACCCTCTGTGGCAGGCCATGTCCGTTGCCCATTCACATGGTGTCAGTCCCCACATGGAGCCCCCCTCTTGCAGGCCCCCAGGACCTGCCCACCCTGAGCGCCATCCCCCAGGGACCCTCTCTCTCACTGCCTGCTGCTATCCAGGCACCTGCCACCCTCCACGGTGGAAGCCCAGTTTGCAAGTTGTTGAGACCTTCCCATGAGCCAAGAGAGCTCCTGTTCTGACACACACACCCATACTACATAGATGGAAATTACGCAGGAAAGTTTGTTACCTTCATTTAAACACCAAACACTCACTACTTGGACTTGACTTCAAGACATAAGATTTCTTTAAAGAAGGTTATAGAACCCTCCTGGGAGAAATAGAGGAAGATGAAAATAAATGGAGAGCCTACTCCTTCCAGGCTAGAAGACTGGAAGTAGCAAAGGCAACAATTTTCCATGAGTTTCTATGTAGACTTAATGTACAATACTACCTATTAAAGCTCCCAAAGAATACTTTATAAGAATTTGATAAATGAATTAAATGGTTAAAAAAAAAAAGACTAAGCTTCTTTTTAAAGGGCGTGATAGTAAATTTAACCAACCAGATTTCATAACATATTACAAAGTGACAATGATCCAAACCAGATGGTACCAAGGGGGGGGGATGGTCTGTAGAAGAGACTAAATGATCCCAAATTAATTCAATATAGAGTAAAACTAGAAATAATCCAACAATGAGGAAAGTAATTACTATATCATAAATGTTTTAGAATGAACTGTAATACAAAGAGCCACACCTTATGTCATTTTCTGCAATGAATTGCAGCTGAGATTTTATACATGTTTGAAAAACAAACCACAAAAAGACAAGAAAGTGCAATTCCACATTCCTCACATTGGAAAATAACCCATCAGCAGAGACAATAAGATTAGTTTTTCCAACTAAACAATAGGAACTTTTTGTTGAATAAAATACAGGGCATCACAAGAGGAAAATAACAGCCCAGAAAACATAATCCACTGATACATCTAAAAATACTAATTTTTACTTTTTCACAAAAAGCTAAAATTAGTGCCCAGATTCCACTCAGTGAGCAGCAAAAGAGATGAACAGACAGTTTACGCAGGAAGTACAGATGGCGTACCAAAACATGAGAAGGTACATAACTCCGTCAGAAGTGAGAGAAACGCAAACAAGCCAGCTCTGAGGCATCAGCACACACTGATCCAGGTGGTCGGAATGAAAGGGCAAGCCCTGTGCTGGGGGCGGGGGGGGGGCTGTGGGAGATCGGCAGGCTGGCACTGCGAGGGTCAAAGCAGGGACTCGGGAGCCAGTCTGCTGGACTCAATACTGGCTCAGCCGTGGGCCACTGCTGAGACCTTCAGGAAGTGACAATCTCTCTGCGCCTTGGTTTCTTCATCTGTCAGATGAAATTTGAATGAGTCATTCAATACATATGAAGTGCTTACAAGAGTGTCTAGTGCACAGTAAGTCCCACATAACTGTTAGCCATTATCATTTGGGTAGGGGGTGCCGTCCACATCACTTTCTCTCAGTTGTAGTAGAACAGACATGTACTTTGGAGCCAGAAAGATCATTTGTTCAACAGACATTGACCAAATGCCACATCTAGGTGCAAATTTGACATCTAGGTGCAAATCCCAGTTCCATTAATTATTAGTACCTCACCTTGTGAAAATTGCTTAGCAAGACTGAATCTGTTTCCTCTGTCTGCAAAATGCTGTAAGACAACCTGCTTAACCTGGTTTGAGGTATAATGAGCTACTGCGCCATACAGTTCCTAGGAGGGGCCCTGGCATTAGAAGTCCTAATACCTCTGCTCTCTGTTCCTCATTCCCCTCCTAGAACTTCAGCTCAGCCCATAGTCGTGGTGGTGGAATTTGTTCTCAGCTGCCTGCCGGCTCCACCAGATTAAGATGTTTAGGAGCCCGGAGCCCTGAAGCTGATGATGCCACCTGCATTTAGGTCATGGGGAGCAGGAGCTCCTGGGGACTGAAAGCCTGGCACAGAAGTGGCCCTCAGTAGATACTGGCGGAATGAAAGAATGGATGGATGCACGAACCATCACTGACTGGTGGACTTACAGCTGCATTGGGAGGCTTTCTTCAATGGGGAGACAAAGTGACCAGAATGCCACAGATCACACGAGGTAAGTGCAGGGCTGATATTCAAAATATGTCCCAGGCAGAGCAGTACAAGTACTGACCACGGGCCTGGAGACCCTGCTGGGCTAAGTATCACCTCTGTTTGTGGGTCATGGGAGGCTCACGGTCTTCAAGAGAGGGGCTGGGGGGAAAGGAGGCCCTGGCAGCCCCTGGCAGCCGCTGTTCTCCAACAGGTATGAAAGTACAGCAGCAGACCAACAACCAGCACACCTGTCTCTCTCTCTCTCTCTCTCTCTCTCTCTCACACACACACACACACACACTCACACACACACACACTCGATGGCTAACCACCAGCCTCAGGAGGTTGCATGGGAATCAAGAGACTTCTGCCACTTCCCCTCCCTGGGCCCCGATTTCCCATGTATAAAACAAAGAAGTCCGACTTCCTGATCTTTCAGATCCACTCCAGCTCTGACTGCCTGTGGTTTTAATATAATAATAACTGTGGAAAAGACAGTGGTAGAGTAGAACAAGCACATGCTGTGACCCCGGAAGACCCAGTTCAAACCTCAGCTGTTAATTAGTGTGGGACTTGATTCCATATCAGGTCGCTTCTCTGAACTTTTCATTAAACAATCAGCAGGTATTTACCAAGGACTTTTTCTGTGCCACATGCCGGAGACGCACTGGGGAACAAGATCTGGTCCTTGCCATTGTGAAACTGTCTACTTAAGAAGGCTCCTTGAACGAAAGTGACAGAAATCGACTCAAGCCAGCGTAGACAAAACCAGAATGCATTCTGAAGGTGTAGGCAAGTCTGGGGAACCCGGGGTGCAATGCAGCCAGACAGGGGCATCACCACCCCTGCACTGCTTCCTGCATACCTGCCGCATTATTCGTTCTCCCCCTTCCCCATTTCCTTCCCCTTCTTTCTTTCTCCTTCCAGAACTGATTCCTGTGAGCCTCAGTTGATATGACATCCCAATTCCAAGTTATTAAGGACAGGACCCAGTTCAATCACCTGTGACCATAGGGCAGGGCCACTCAGAACAAATGAGGCCTCGGGGACTCTTCACTCACTTAAATGAGGGGGGGTCCAGGTCCCAAAGAATGGGCCTCAGGGACCCTGGTGTCCACTCCATGGCCTCTCAGGTGCTTGTAGAGATGAAACAAAACCCCACGGCAAGCGGCTGGTCCGGAGCCTGGCAGACGAAGATGGAGCTCCCTGTCCCCTTGCTGTGTCTGCAGCTGGTGCTTGACTGGAGGAACCCTCCTGTTAACGGTGGTGTCTTTCATGTCCCCGGCTGCTTTCTGCCCATTTCCTTCATTACTTTGCCTTGAACGTGGGGCTCACCTTGCAGGCTGGCCAGCATCCACAGCTCAACAGCTGACCCACACACTTGGTGGGGGCCTAATGTGCTGAGTGAGCCAGTGAGTGAATAAGCGCTCGGTTTCCCACTCAGCCCTCAGAGCTCCTCTGGGGGCCGGATGGCTGGGTGGCGAAAGGGAGGCGGGGTCTTTGCAGTCTGACCCCTTTCCACCCAGGTCTTTGTTGGAGGATCTTGCTTTCCCACTTTGCTTAGCATTCAAAGGACCAGCAGGAGCTCTCTCTCTTAAGAATTCAAGGGAGGGATCAAGGACAGGGCCCAGACCCTCCCACCCCTAGTTTAATTTGCTGAATATCACTGAGCCCCTGACATCCCTTCTCTGGGCCCAGGCTGAATTGTGCGTCTGATAGGGATGCGGGGGATGAGAGGACGGGCTGGGGTCAGAGGGAAAGGACTCTGGCAGGGCCAGACGCAGGCCTTCTGGCCCCTCTGCAGTGTAATCTCCATGCGGCTGAGCAGGCCCCTCTGCCTGGCAAGGAAGAGCTCACGAGGCCTTCCACCCAGCCGCTCCGTGCCCTCGGGAGCCCCTCTGCCGCAGGCCAGGGACTGATGACTTCACCGGCGGGGCTGTGTGGTTGAAACCCGAGCCCTCGCGCTAGGGCCCAGCAGGAAGTTTTTTTCCTGCGGTGGGAGCTTTTGTTCTGCTAGCCTTGATCGCTGTGCAGAGGCATTTCCAGCAGATTTACGTCAGCCAGCCTGGGGCCAAGCCCATTGGACTTGCAGGAGGGCTGAGGGAGGGCTTCCAGGAGGTCAGAAGGTGCAGGGTTCCTGGCACCGGAGGACAGTCTCCTCCTTCCTCTTCTTCCCGCACTAGGCCAAAGTGCCTAGGGGTCACTTCCCAGTCCGTCCACTCAGGGGGAAAGGCCTGAGAAGCTCATTCACATTGAAAGTACATTGAAAGGTGGGTGGAAAGTAAATTCTAATTTTGGTTCAGCTACTTACCATTAGCTGAGTGCCTTGGACTATGTACTTGACCTTGTTAGGACTCAATTTCCTCATCTATAAAATAGAACAGTAGTGCCTCATATGTGCTGGTAGGGGGTATTAAATGTAAAGCATTAAAAACCGCCCAGTACACAGTAAATGTTCGATGAATGCGAGCAACTATTTTTGTTGTTATTATTCCTCCAGTGAAGAGGAAATGAGCAGCCACCTGTGAGGTACCCAGCAAAGGATCCAGCTCGAAGAGAGAAGCTCCTTCACTAAGGGATCACACTTTTCTGCTGCAGGAATTCAGCAGTGGAAAAGCAGGAACCGCTTTTCTTCCGCGATCGTAAGCGAAGATGACTGCATTAGTTTCCTAGTGGCTTAAACAACAGAACTGTATTATCTCACAGCTCTGGAGGCCAGACGTCTGAGCTCCAGTTGCCTGCAGAGTTGATTCCTACGGGGGCTGTGAGGAAAAGGTCTGCTCCCGGCCATTCTCCTTAGCTTGTGGGTGGCTGTTTCTCCCTGTGTCTCTTCCCATCGTCTCCCCCCACAAGTACCGCCGTATCCTGTCTCCTCTTCAGGACAGCAGTCCTACTGCGTCAGGGCGCACCTTAAAGGCCTCATCTTAGCTGAGGTATTGGGGGTTGGGGTGTCAACACATAAATTGGGGGGACAGAATTCCGTCCATAACAATGACCAGTGGGGAAAGGGCAATGCTTAACTGGAAGGTGTATTTCAAATCTTAACACCAGAATCCAGAGAGAATTTGGAAAGTCCTTCTTGAAGCTTCTCAGTTTCCCTGGAGTGTGGCTGTTAATTCTCATAGTAGTGTCTGCATCTTAAAAAGCATCAGAATCTAGTTGTGGAGCCCAAATAATTAAATTACTTATTTTTCACTATAAATCTCCTGCTCCCTGTTACTAATTTCACCTGCCAAAATCACAGGTGAAACCTGAGACGCCCCAGTAAGGCTATGCCATCCTTGCCTCCCAGGACAACAGAGGTGGGCAGGAGGAGCGCTGGACAGGGCTTCTGTGGACCTAGATCTTAGTTTATGCACTTGCTGTTTGACCTGGGGCATGCGATGCTTTGGCTAGGTATTGGCAAAAATATTCCAGTTCTGAGCCTTAGCCCCCTCAGTTGTAAAATGTGTGTGTGTGTGTGTGCGTGCACGTGTGCAGATATGGGGCGGTGGCACACAGGTCAGACTCCATTGTCCCAACTGGAGTGCCAAGGGGAAAAACTGGCACAGCTTCCCTGAGTGTCAGTTTCATATGAAAATAAGCAATTTAGAACATGCTTTTAAAACTCCAAAACACACAAGTACGTCACAGAGTAGGATGCAAAACTGCACGCATTTTAAAGCTAAAATAAAGCTTTGGAGAAATACTGGGCTTGCAGGGGCTGCTCCAGACTCTACTTCGACCCCCAATCCTGGGGTATGGGCTCTTTCCCCTCTGTCAATAGGGTTCTTCCGTGGAAAAGTCGGAGATACTTTGGACTGGATGTTGGCAGAAATACTCAGTTCAGAGTCCATAGGCTTTGGGTCTGAACTCCCTCCAGGGTACTGAGAACCCCAGGGCATCTTTCATTCACCACCTGGTTTGAGCCTCCTCTTCGCCATGCGTGCAATGGCCAGGCCAGCGCAACAGGCCTGCATGGAACCAGAGCCCGTGTGGCCGGGAGAAGGGGTGCGCGCCTGGTGGGCGGGCCAGTGGAGGAAGTGGAATTAACCACCGGAGGAAGCATTCTCAGGCAACTTTGTGGGGAAATATCTCGGGGCTTCCCCCATCTCCCAGTTCCTCTGATGGTCGAATGGCAGGAATTTGAAAGTGAGAGTCTGCACTTCCCTCAAGCGCCAGCCCCCTCTCTTCTTCATAGCCAAGGCGATGTCTCTGCTCTCCTGCTCCCCACTTCTCTCCCGCCTGCTGTGTTCCAGCTTCTGCCCCCACCACCCACCTCAACTTGTTCTCCATAAGGCCCTGGGCACCTTCTTGTTGCTAATGACAGTCAGTCCTCTTCCGTCCTCATGTCACTGGCACTCCTGGCAGGACACTCTGGCTTTGGGGTCACTGCCCACTCTTGGCTTTCCCTCTTGCTGTCCGGTTACCCCCTCAGTCATCCCTGCAGCTTCTTCTTTCTCTGGAAGCTCGTCCTCCAGCACACCCTCCTCTGTCAGCTCCTCTTGCACACCCTCCTCCTGCACACCCTCCTGTGTCACCTCCTCCTGCACACCCTCCTCTGTCACCTCCTCCTCCTGCACACCCTCCTCCTCCTGCACACCCTCCTGTGTCACCTCCTCCTGCACACCCTCCTGTGTCACCTCCTCCTCCTGCACACCCTCCTGTGTCACCTCCTCCTCCTGCACACCCTCCTCTGTCACCTCCTCCTCCTGCACACCCTCCTCCTCCTGCACACCCTCCTCCTCCTGCACACCCTCCTGTGTCACCTCCTCCTGCACACCCTCCTGTGTCACCTCCTCCTTCTGCGCACCCTCCTCTGTCACCTCCTCCTCCTTCACACCCCCCTCTGTCACCTCCTCCTGCACACCCTCCTCTGTCACCTCCTCCTCCTGCACACCCTCCTCTGTCACCTCCTCCTGCATACCCTCCTCTGTCACCTCCTCCTTCTGCACACCCTCCTCTGTCACCTCCTCTGCTCCTGCAGCTCCATCCCTCTCTTTACAATGATGGTCTCCAGCCTCCACCCCAGGCCCAGAGTTCTGTAGGAGCTTCTGGCCAGGCTACCTAGCCTTTCCTTGGACACCCCACAGGCCTTTGGACTCATCAGGGCTCAAAGGGAATCATCACCATCCCCTGGGCCCTATATTTCCACCTGTGTCCAAAGTGCTGAAACCAACTGGGAGGCTCCCCGTGGCACCTCCTGTCCCTCCCCCTCTCGTTTCACTTCTAGATTAATTGCTTAGCTTCTGTCTCATCTCCCTAGCTACACTGTGATCTCCCTGAGGTCAGCATTTGCGATATGCACTTCTTGGCCTCCCTCACAGGGCCTGGCCCAGTTGGGCGCACAGAGGGACCTCAATAAATATGTGTGACTTGATCCTTAAGGGAGGTTAAGGTCAGGTTCTGGAGACCCCCGTTCTTCAACATTCTGAGAAGAAACCACCAGTGGAGGCTGGCAGAGGGTGTGATTCAGAGACCAGGGATATTGTCCTTGTACTATTGCCAGTTATCTGTGTGGCTCTGAGAAAGCCACAAATTACCTGTCGCCAGCCTCAGTTTGCAAACAGTAAAACAGAGGTTGGAGAGTGGATTCCTTTGTGAGGAGGGGAGGCCCATGGCAAGCAAGGGTTCCTCACAGGGCAGCACGTGGCGGGAAGACAAACAGTCCTGCTCTGTCTCAGACCAGTGGGCCACCAGACTCAGCTCACCTACCTGCCTTACACAGCAGGGAGAAGGCAGGGCCCCCATGATAGATTTCACGGAGAAAAACTAGTAAATAGCCCAGGGCTGAGGGCCAGAGCACAGCAAAGAAATCTAGCCTCTCGTCCCCATTTTCTCGCTGCTCTAGCCTTTGGTCACCTGCCCAAGGGACTGTCCCATGTGGTCAGCCAGCCAGATAACCCATCTCCATCCCTGCCCTGTAATACGCGAGCCAGGATGGGCTCACAAGCTGCACTAGAAAGAGTTTGTTTCCTTGGGTCCACTTGGTTCTGGATGACCTGATAAATGGGGTCTTGAACTGAACTCCAAGGACTCTTGTGTGGATCCCTTTGGGAGACCTGGGTGAGCAGCCAGCCACCTTGAGTCGCCCTCCTCGATGCGTCTCAGATACCGTATGTGGCGCTGTCCGGCCCAGCGGTTAGGCAGGGCTTAGCCCTGAATGGCCCTGGCTGTATGGCTGTGGTTTTCAACTGGAAGGAGATTTTTGGCATTGTCTGAAGGCACATTTGGTTGTCACATCTGGGATGGGGTTGAGGATGCCACTGATATCTAGTGGATGGAGGCCAGGGGCCCTGCTCACCCTCCTACAGTGCACCAACGGCCCCACAACAAAGAATCATCTGTCCCAGCATGTCTACAGTACAAGGCTGAGAAGCCTTACTATAGAATTAGACCTCACAGCCCAGCTCCACCTGGAGCAGCTCATCTGTTCCACCTGCCTTAGTTTCAGCTTTAAAACAAGCATAGGATTTATATCCATCCACAGGGTTGTGAAGAATAAATGACAACATAAAATAAAGCACTGGCACCATGCTTGCTCCACAATCAAGCACCCAAGAAACTGTTATTACTACTGTTATTATTTGTGGGGTGATGGAGGCCTTAACTGTGTCGCCCTTGACAGCAGCATAGGTGCCAATCCGTTCAGATCCGTAGCAGCATTGCATCCTGTCCTCACGCCTGGCAGAGTCAGGATATCCGTGTCCCTGTTGGGGTTTGGCCTCCGACAGACACAGGGAGCGTGGCTGTGTTGTGCTCGCTGACTGTCCCGTTGCTGATTACTGCCCCTGAGCCCTGCGGGGGAAGGAGCGCAGGCCTCACCCAGATGGACTCAGCGGCTCCCCTACCTGGGCTGGCGTCCTCACCAGCCTCTCCAGGCTCAGGTCCAGAAGGTGCCAGGGCTTCCCCCATTCTGGCTGAGTCCCAGGCTGCTCCAGCTCAGCTTTTGCTGGACGACAGGTCCGGGCTCCGTGCCCACTTTCTGGCTGGCCTCAGCTCACCCCAGTATTGATGCTGGCTGCCCGAGGGCCCTCAGGTGGCTTTCTGTGCAGCGAAGGCACGGGCAAACACTGGGGAGTAGTCCATATCTATTTTCTTAGTTTTCGGGTATACCGAGCTGTAGCTGGAATCTTCAGTACTCCCAACAAACAAGGAAGCCATGGTGGAAGGTGGTGAGAATGAAAAGAGAGATGAGAGAAGCATTTTAAAATTCATGAATTATAAATATATATACAGCTTACTTTATATGTGTATGTAAATATACACATATGAGTTAATATATGCCTGTATATGTCAAAGCATTATGACGAAGTGTATTGATTACTGAAATAAAATCATCTCCCCACCCCAAACTTGCTTTAATTAGTCATAAAGAAGGGTTGGTAGAGGAGGCGGGGAGAGAAAGAAAACACTTAAAAATCTAGAATTTGTATTTAAAAAAACCCCTGCACTTTCATGAAGGAATTAGCTACCTTTCCTTTTAAGGAAGAAGACCTGTCTTCAAGGGAAGAGATTAAAATGCTATTGCTTAGGGAGCAATCAACTCTAAAAAGGATCCCAGAGGCGCTCACTCCTGGGGCTCGAGGTTGGAGGAGTCAGCCAGCATTCTCCCAGCCGGCCACAGCTCTGCACTGCTCGGCAGTCAAGTTTAAGGAGCGAGATGTGGTCTTGCTCCAAACATGCTCCTCCATTGGACAGACAGACAAGGGGGCGACTGGGCTTGCCACCGCCGCCCGTCACAAAAGACTGGCCTGTTTCTTGCAAACTGATTGTTCCTCTCTAGGAAATTGGGCATATGAAGAAGCTTCTCTCACCCCATTTGATTCTGACGACAGGCAAAGTGCCCATTTTCTCCCTAGCAAGCCATTAGCATGATGTTCAAGATGCAGTCATCCACTACAGGATACACGGATGCTCTGTTTTATCAAACTGGGCTTAGAATAGCTGTGGGGAGAAGAGGCTGCAGCTGTTCCCATGAGATCACAGCGTCAAAGACCCAAAGACCTTGGCCTTAGTGGCATCAGGATGCTAGAACTGGGGCTGGCCCTTTTGGCTCTAGGATAACTGTACTAGAGACCTCTTTGTTCATTTAATACTTCATTCAGAAAATATTTATTGAGCATCTACTATGTGTCCCCAACATTACTCCGGGCATGGGTTACAGCAGAGAACAACAACAACAACAACAAAGTCCTGTGTTTGTGGAACAAATATTTTAGTGGAGGGAGGAGGCTGAGTGTGTAGGGAAGAGTTTATGCCATTCTGGGAGTTCTTGGAAGGCCTCCCTGAGATGCTAATATTTGAGCAAAGGCCTGATAGGTGAGAAGGTACTGCACAGCCACCTGGGGAAAGAGTGCTCCAGGCAAAGCAAACAGCCAATGCAAAGGCCCTGGGGTGGGGGTGAGCCTGGTATGTTTGGAAAACCAGGGATGGAACAGGGTACGGGAGGGAGATCAGTTCAGAGGAGAAGTAGGGGGCCAGGCAGGCCATGCAGGGACTCCTGGGCCTTCGGATTTTCCTCCCAGTGAAATGGTAAGTCATTGGGGAATGTGAAACAGAACGTAGGGAGCGGCGCCACCCTGGTACCTCATCCCTCCACTGCATCATTACCCTGTCTTACATTATTACCCCGTCTTAAAGGTGGGGAAGCTGAGGTCAGAAAGGCTAAGAGAGTCACCCACATGCACGCACACTGCCCAGCATGTCTATAGTGACTTCTCTCCCTTCTAATCCAGAGCTCTTTCTGCCTTCATGCGCAGCTTCCAAGTATGCTGGCCTCTGCACCTGCAAGCACTGGGAGCAGGGTAGGCAGGGCTGGCCCTTCTTGAGTCCAGATTGCTGGGTGCCTGCTCTGTAGCATCATTTGAGGTCATGTATGAGAAGTGGTCCAGAAATGATCAAGCGTTGCACACAAGGCGGGTGTCACGGGAGTGTGAGCTCCCAAGGAGGCCTCTCGATCCCAAGTCTTCAGTGCCTGATGAGCCTCCGTCTGGGTGTTGAGCTGCGTTGCAGTGCCAGCTCCTGTCTGTGCTGTTCCCGCCTGTCACGTGTGGGGCTGCTGGCTTCACCTACAGGTCCAGCCTTGCCCTGGTGCACAGGCCCATCCTTTTACAGCTCTACATCAGGTCATTCTTTCTGTTGGGCTGCCCAGTACTGTACCTGGCCCGAGGGAAGTGGTGTAAGCCTGATGTCACCTGTAGTACTGAGCTTTGCCCTCCTGGGTGGCCCACAGCTGCGGTCCTCTGCAGCTGGTTCAGCCTTGCTCACCCTGTGAGGGCTGGGGGCTGGCCCCAGCGCGGCCCTGGCTCAAGGTCACTGGGTCTTTCTGTAAGTAAACAGCAGCCTCAGCAGATCCCAGAACAGGCTCATGTAAGGAGTGAGAAGGGCACAGCCAGAGTTTGGGTGCGGGTGCCCAGTTCTGCTTGTTTTCCAGCAGGCTTGCGGGGGAGGGAGTGGTGGCAGCAGCTGGTCCAGTGGAGGGAAACACCCCTCTGCACTGAAGAGATTGTCCACCTTTCTTTGTGGGTCAGCAGCTCAGAACACCACCAGAAGGGTTTTCTTCCCACGTAGACTTCATAGAGGGTAGGTGCGCTCACAGGCACGGGGTGGCCGGAGTTTTGGAGGCCTTCAGTACCCATGGCCAGTCCCCATAAAGAAAAAGAAAACAACAGGGAGAAGCAAAATTAGAAGGAAAGAAAGAAAGACTGTAAAAGTTACACAAAACCACCCACAAATGACCTGGAAAAGAAAAAGACTGCACCGTATCATGGCGATTGTGGGCAGTTTGGCAGCTGAGCCACCGCTGACTCATTCTAGGCTCTGGTTGCATAATCCTCCCCAGCCCAGGCAGGAGAATGAAACTAGGAAACTAATGCAGTGACATTTAGTAGCAAAAAGGAAGCCCACACAACATTTGTGCAAGGCCATCCAAAAATAGCGGGCTCATCCATGCTTGGGTTGGAAACTATGCATTTCACTTGCAGTGCCTGAGCTGGGGCACACTTTTCTTGGACCACCCGCACTCTGATTCAGCTCAATTCAGCAACTGTTCACTGCAGGCCTGCTGTGTGCCCGGCTCTTTTTTGCTTCCAGCTGTGTGGCTTGAGCAAGTTATTACACCACTCTATGCCTCAGTTTCCTTTTCTCTACAACAGGGGTGCAAATAACAACTTCCTTCATAGGGTTGTTGTAAAAACTAATTGAAGCAATAATCGGTTGCAAAGCACTTAGCATAGTGCATGGAGGCCAACAAAGGTGATCGCCCACCATCTTCATCACCTGTTCCATATCATCATCACCATCCTCATCATCTGTGTCACCATCCTCACCACCACATGTCACAGAACAGAGGGAGGTGCAGAGTCCTCCAGGAGCAGAGGAGAACTTGAAGAGTTAGGGAATGCCAGAGGAAGGAAGTGAGTTTTGAAGGAATATGAACAAGTTTGCCAGGAGGATTCTGGAAGGAAGAAGTATTCCAGGCAGGGGGGGGAGGTGGATATGAGAAAAAAAGATGAATGTGCAGAAGATAAATGTCCAGGAAACAGGAAACAGCTTGGGCAGAAAGCCAGGCTGAGAGGATGACCTGACGGGGAGAGAGAGGGCAAGCCGGAAGAGAGTGAGAATCTTTCCTTTCTCAGCGTTTTCTGAGTGCTCTCCTGGCGCATGTCAGGCCGTCAGGAAGCGCTGGGCCTGGATGTGAGCGAGCACTGGCTCTCTCTAAGGCCCTCGCTTGCTCTTGGCTTATTTCCGGGAGATGTCAGACACAGGCTTACTGCGGATACAGCCATGGTTACTGCCACACTTTTATTGAGAATACTATCCCTTGTGTTGCTCACAGCTCTTTGCATAAGGAAACCACAAGATAAATTTATCTTAGAACTCAGCCAGGAAAAAGTATGGATAAAAAATGATTTCTAACTTTTATTGGGAGTCTACAGTGTGTCAGGCTATGTACTAATGCTTTGTACTAGCTCATTTTATTCTCACAACATCCATATGAGGTGGGCACCATTATTTGACCTGTTCTATAAGGACAGGAACTGAAGCACAACGGGGTGAATCAATGTGGTGGAGCGACGTGGCCAGTGAGTGGCGGGGCCGGGACTCACATCCTGGGAGGCAGGTTCCACAGCGTGCGCCCTTTGGTTTCCTGTACCAAAAGGAAGAGCTTTTTCTTTTTGTGTTTCTCTTTTTGCCTTGGCTACCAGGAGCCTCAGCTAAGTTTTGTGATAAAGGGTAGTGTCTTCTGACAGCTCATATTTTGGTGGGCATAATTACTTATTTCCTTCGAGGCCCTCTAGTCTCCAGATCCAAACAACCAATCCCAGTTTTCTCCCCACCAGACTCCTCTGTGTAATTTGCGCTCTGGTTATTCTAGACCCTTCACTTTTCCGGTCTTGCTTTGTGCTGTCATTTTCCCTGACGTGGCTCATGCCAGTCCTCCTACCTGAGATGACTTCCTTCCTTTTTCTTTTTTAACTTAATGACATGGAAAATTTATAATTTAGTAAGTTATAAAACTACATGCATAGAAATATAATAAGCCCCCACCTTTAGTAAATAACAATCAACACACACACACACAGAAGCCACCCCAGAGAGTTATGCATTAAACTAACATGATACCTGAATGCAGGAATAACAAATAATTTTATCCATTTTTCTTAATGATCTGTATTTCCTGAATGGTCACAGAAAATACATATTGCTATACTCAATTGTTATTTTTAAGAAAGCTGTAAGTCATATTTTATTTTTAATTTGAAATTTTTAGATTAACTACCAGCCATGTTTCAGTGTGCAGTTCTGTGGCACGAAGCACATTCACACTGCGGTGCAGCTGTCTGGGGTGACTCTAACATCGCTCTCAGCTGAGCCACGTACACTGTCTTTCCAGGACCAGAGGGACTCTCACTTTCACTTTGGGGTGTCCAACCCATGGCCTGTGGGCCGCATGCAGCCCAGGAGGGCTGTGAATGCGGCCCAACACAAAATCGTAAATTTACCTAAAACATTATGAGATTTTTTTTGTGATTACATGTCGTTTGGTATTCAATGTGTGGCCAAAGACAACTCTTCTTCTTTCAGCGTGGCCCAGACGCCAAAAGGTTGGGCACCTTTTCCCATTCCCCAACCCCAGCAGAAATGGCGGCCCTTCCTCCCCATGTCCTTGTTCCAGGCTCTGTAGCAGCAGTCAAGTGACAAGAGAGCAGGTTCCAGACCCTTCGTATTCCGTGTCTGAAGCCTGCTGGCTGTGTGATCTGGGGCAAGTCACGGAACCTATCTGTGCCTCGGTTTCCTACTTCAAAAATAGACATTATTAATTCCATTTCACAGATCAAGAAACCAAAGCTAATGAAGGTTAAGAAGTTTGCCCAAGATCCCCAAACTGGTAAGCGGTGGAGCGCATTTAAAGCAGACAGCCTGGCCCGAGAGGGCACATTCTGAGTCTCTGTCTCCTTAAATAATGACCTTGCCATTCACTGGTCACTTACGATGTGGCAGGCTATACCCCAAGCACTTGATGTGCTAAACCATTCAGTCCTTACAACTAGCCCCATGAGAAAGGTTACTATTACCCCATTTTACAGGTACAGAAACTGAGGCCCAGAAAAGTGAACTCATTTGCCCAAGTCCATCAGCAAAGCCAGGATTGGGTAACTATGAAGAATGACTTTCTTTTTCACCACACTACACAAAAATTATTGACTTTTAAAGTATATAACTAAGGACTAAAATGATGAGTAAGAGCAAATTGTATTTAAGACAGAAAAGGGCAAGTCTTTAAGGGCTCAAAGAAGGGGATTTGGTGAGGACTCAAGAGTAGAGAAGGCTTCACGGAGGAGGTGGGCTGCCTGGTGGAGGCCCGTCCTACCTTGGGCCAGCAATGAGGCTGGGGGCGGGGTCCCTGTAAATGGCTCCCCATTAAGACTAGGAGGGCCTACATGGGGTCTGGTCTGGGGTCTGCTTCCCAGGAGGAGAGACTGGAGGCCAAGGCCCAGCCTGAGATGGCCAGTGCTAAAGATGAGTTCCATTCAGAAGATGCCACATTAGAGTGAAGAGGACCCTGGGCCTGGAGCCAGAGACACCCTCATCAGGCGTTTGCCGGGGCAGTCAGGTGCGGGGACAGGGCGAGTCGAGGAAGATCCCGCAGGGCACTCTCGGGGGCCTCCCTCCCAGAGTCAGAAGGCACCTCTCCTGAAAGCCACAGCTCCCACCCCTGTGGGTGCCCCTCTGCCAGCCTTTATGACTCAGGTCTCCAACAGGGTGACATGCTTTTTCCAAAGGCTGAGAGGTGAGCCGACGCATCACATGGAGGGCCTGAAAGATGGAAATAGAGGGGACAAGAGGCAGGGTCTGGACGGCAGACGGAAAAAACGTGGACGGAAAGGCACTTTGCAAGCAGCTGTTTATTTACAATGGAAGCCTTCCTGGGAAGGCAGCACCGCCGCCTCCTAATGCCAGTTCTCCAGGTTGTACTTGTCAACGGTCTGCTGGTATTCTTGGGGTGCTCTGCCTGAAAGTGACGCTGCTGCCCTTCTGAGGAAATGGCTTGGACCCTTTTCAAACAAAGCCTGGCCTTCCCACTGTCTACCCTCTATCTCTTCCAGTTCCACCTCTACAGCTGACACTGCGATTGCATTGTCGCCCGCCCCCCCAAAGGGAAGAGGTTTGATCCTGAACAACAAAAACTACTTCTACCATTGTTGTACCCTGTCCCCAGACTGGCCTCGACTAAACCCTCACAACAGCCCCATGAGGTGGGTATGATTATTAACTCATTTTCCAGATAAGGTGACACGGGTCACACAGCTAAGTGCTGCCTGAGCTGGGGTTTGAGCCCAAGTCTACCTGATTCTCAGTCTGTTGCTCCAAAGTCCTCTCTGGGGATGGGCAGGGGTGGGGCGGGGTGTGGCATTGTCTCTCCTGATTTAAACCGAATGCACCAGTGCTCGTGATTTCCCCAGTCTTTCCCTTTGTGCTTTAAGCCACGAACTTCACCAAACCTAGAGATGTAGAAAAAATAAAAACAGACGAACACAATGCCATGAGGCGACTGGGGGCTGTGGGGGCTCTGAGAGGTGCCTGTTCTAGGTTGAGGGGTGGCTTGTAGAGGAGACATTGTAAAGGATGGAGCATCTAGCTGCAATAAAAGATGAGTCAGAGCTGACCAGGTAAATAGAGTGGAAGGGCATTTAGGCAGAGATAAAATTCTGTGTAAAGGTCTGAAGGTGTCGGATGTGAGGGCTTTTCCAGGGCACGCTGGTGATTTGGTGCTGCGGATCCCTGGGAGTGGTGGGAGATGCTGGTGGAGGGAGCAGGACTGACCTGTTATTCGAAGGCGTTTTAACTTCATAGGGATGAAGCAACAGGGACCCGCCGAAGAGCTGCAGACAGGAGGGAGATGAGGTCGGACTGTTTGAATTGAGCACTGCTCTCCCTACTTTCAAAAAGACAGCTGTGACATCGTGGACAACACATGGAGCCCTGATGTTAACCCTGACTGTGACCTTAGGCAAGTCACTTCCTCTCTTGGGGCTCAGTTTTCTCATCGTAAACACTGAAGAGGTTGACCAGATGGCTGTTAGGATCCTTTCCAACTCTCAGGTTTTAAGGGAAATAAAAATGACCCGTCGAAGGGGAGAAAATGAGGTTGCCAGATCTTTTTCTGGTTCTTGGATCCTCTAGAATACTCTGCAGACCAAAAAGCAGTTTGATAGAAGAGTCTGATGTGGGAGAGAGATCTGGTTGTTATAGATGGTGTTCGAGGTCATGAGGCTGGATGAGATGACCTGGGGAGGGAGTGGTGTCGCTTCACCCATCCTTCTGAGGTGAGGTGTCCAGAGAACCTACTACTCAGGATTGTTGTGGGGTTGGAATGGAATGGGGTGGGAATGGAAGACAGCAGGTCAGTCCAATCGGAGCACGTCGGGCAGGGAGGCAGAAAGCCCCCAGCAGTCAGAAGCAAGAGAACCACCAGAGTGCAGCTGGAGTAAGGTAAGTATGAGGCCTGGGGTTCGTCTTGCTGAGGCTGGGATGTGCAGACACCCTTCTACCTGGGTGCCGGCTGCATGGGATACGCAGGGGTCAGGCAGCCTGGACTGGAGGATCTGCATCCAGAGAGCACGTGGGAATCTGACCTCCGCAGAAAGGGTGGCCCCACCCTAAGGAGGCATGGGGTTAGGTTCTACCCTTAATAATCTACTTTCAATTTCCCCTTCCCAAGGTCTTTGCTCCTGCCCCCTCTCTCCCTGAGACTCCCCATCCCCCTCTGCATGGCTACATATCAGGGGCCAGGGCCTAACCCTGTCACACTAAGCACCTAACCCTCACCATCCCATTCTTCCCCAGGTCAGAGAAGAGGGGTTAGTGACGGCACTCCCTCCCTAGGTCTTCTCAGCCAGTTCCGTGACTTTCGATATCAGCTATCCTGAGAGCTCTCACATTTCCCCTGCAGTCCAACCTCTCTCCTGAACTCCACACTCATATGTCCAACTGCCTTCTGAGAATTCCCACTTGGTTGTCCAATAGGGACCACAACCACAATTTGTCCAAAGTGGAACTCCTTATCTCCACTGCCCCAACTTGTGTCACCCACATCTTCTCCATCTCAGTCAATGGCAGTGCCCTCCTTCTAGCTGTTTAGGTTAAAGGACAAGTGCAGGCGTCATCCTTGATTCCTCTGTGGCGCTCAGATCCCGTAGGCATCTCAGCCTTGCTCTACTAACAGGCTGTGGTGTGTGCTGCTTCTAATGGAGCATCTTTGAGGTCGCACAAGGTGGAGGACGGCCTTCCGGGAGGACAGGAAAGAATATTTCTCACCCCTCATGGCCTCAGAAGACACTGACTCCCCATTGGAGAAGAAAGGCAAGGAAGGGGAGGGTTCACACCTTTGCCCAGTCCCCTCCCCAGAGAGAATCCACGCGGGGACCTAAGGCAGTAGAACCCTAACAACAAGACCCTGGGAAGAGAGGGAACCAGAGAAATCAAGAAGGGAGAACAGAACAGACTGAGCAAGACAGCCGGGGCCTTGCAGCTGTTTTCCGTGGAGGAAGTGTGCCTTCGGGAGAGCCCCCGCAGGGTGGGTGGGCAGCAGGACCAGCTGCAGCTCGCCAGGGCCCCACTGCTCTGCACCTGCGCTGCCACCTCGTGGCCAGGCCCTGTGCACCCTGGGGTTTGTGGCCCCAGCCTGGCTGGTGGAGGGACTCCCCTGGCAGATTCCATGACTCTAGGGTCTCCCTCTGCAGCATCAGATGGCCCTGCTGCATGTGATAAAAGGCCATGTACTGGATAGGGACCCTGAGTTCTCTGACCTCGTAGCAGGGTGCTTCTCTCCATCCTTGAGACTCCAAAGGGCAGAGGACCTACTTTCTCCTCTCTGAGCAGAGTATGACACGCAGGCAGAGCCCACGAAAGGCTTTAGTTTGGAAGTCGGGCCTCCAGGGTTCCAGTTCCATTGCTGTCTCTTACTTGCTGTGTGACCTCAGCTAGTTAGTTGCCATCTTAGATTTCCTAACTTTGAAGCAAGCAGCGTGAATAAGACAGTCTCTGTGTTTCTCCAGGACAGGGTTGTCTCTTCCTTACTGTTTCCCGCGGTCCCTGGACTGAGAGGCAGGCGAGTGCATTCAGTGTGAGAGTGATGGTCTCCACTGTAATGTATTCCTGTTGGGGTGTGTGTGCACATTATTTGAACCAGATGTTCTCATTCCGTGTGCGAAGTTATAAATGGCCCCCATTGTCCTGCAGCTGGGGACACAGAGCCGAGATTACACACAGATGCTGAATGTATCTTAAGATTCAGTCAAACCCTGAGCTCAAGGGACCAAACTACAGCCCTCTTGGCCAAAGTGAAACTCATTCCAAGTTCTGCTTCCTGGAAACTTCCCTGCACCTTTGAGGAGGGATGGCGTCCCAGAGTTGTGAGCCTGTCTCAGCCCCCTCATGAGAACAGATGAGCCTCAAGGTCAATGCCTGGGGGAGTGGAGGGAAGCTGTCTGGGAGTCAGGCTGGGCTTCAGGGAGGCCCTGGTTCTACAGACAGGGTCCTCAGGTGGCAGGGGGATGGGAAAGGCCAGGTTTTCAGAGCTTTCGGTGGAAACCATGTAAAAAAACAGCGCACTTCCCGGCTTCAGCTGCTTCTGGCACTTCTAGGTGCCTCTCCAGTGCCAGGCAGTGCCCGGTCTAAGGGGCACTGTTGAGCTCACTGCTGTGGGCAAAGGGGTCTCAACTCACCTGAAACCGCCTGAGAAGCATGCAGAAGGCCTCCGGATTTGTCTGCAGGTGAGGTACAGAGAAGTCACGTAGCTTGCCCAAGGTCACTCAGCTGGTGAGGGAGTCGCCCAGCAGGAATTAGAACCCTCTGCGTTCAGAGCCTGTACTTTGCCACCACTCTGTGGACCTGGGTCTAGTTAGGGCTCTGACTTGCCAGGGGCCTTGGGGCCTGTCACCTGAAGGTGGCTCAGTTTCTCATTAGGTAAGGGCAGGGGAAAGATGTCTGCCTGCTTCCTGCCAGGGATGTCCCAAGGGCACTGGCAGAGAAGCCATCTGTGGGGCAGTACTCAGAGAGCGGTAGGACAAAGCAGGACAGAGGTGGGGGGTGTCCTACTGGGTTCAGAGACAGAGGTGGAATGGGAGCCTGCCTGAAGGGGGGCTCTGGGAGGCCAGGCTGCCCACCTCACTTCCTGTGCCCATCCCCCAGGCATGGGTCTCCCTGAGTCCCAGTGCATCTGATCTGACCACACCAGCACCTGGCTTGCATCAAGGAGTTCCTGACTGCCGAGGGGGGTGTCTCGTAAAGACTCCCCTCTCCCAATTACATAATGCTTTACAGCTTACGCGTAGGGCCAGTCCGTGTTCTATTCTGATCTGCTCACGCCTTGCGATGGGCAGGAAAGGCATTATTATCTCAATTTTCAGCCACATGGAAGAGACCCTGCAGCCCAGTCCCCTCCCTTTGTGCCTCAGATAATGAGACCAGAGAAGCTACTTGCCCAAGGCCCCGAAGGTAGTAAATGGCAGAGCCAGGGCAAGAAATGGACTTGCTAACACCCTATTTGACCCAGGGTTTCTCAGCCCTTAGGACCTTCCCTGGAAGTTGCCACTTAAAACAAATCTCTTTAAGAGTAATTTCCCCCAATATCTGTCTTTTCCTCCTGAAAGTCAGGTGAAGATTAGTCAAAGAGAGAGAGAGAGAGAGAGAGAGAGAGAGAGAGAGAGAGAGAGAGAGAGAGAGAGAGAGGAGAGAGAGGTTGTGCCGGGATCCTGACCCTCCGCTGGGCTCTGCGAGGGGAGGAGGCGCATGGGGGATGGGGCAGTGCTGCCCTTCCGTTCCTGTGGTGTGTTCCGGCCACCTGGTTGGGAGTGGTGACCCATGTCCTTCTCCTTTTCCATCTCCTTCCCTGGCCCCGTGGTTACTGATGACCACATTACTCCTCTGTGACCCACAGAAATCCTCTTCAGTGAGGATCTATTTAATCACAATTGGAGGGGAGAAAAAGCAGACTGACATTTTTTAATAACTAGCAGCCACAAAGAAGACCAAAACAAATTGAGTTTTACCAACAGATCTCTCCATTACCCAGAAAATTTTATTACCCTGCATCCCCTACTCCCTGAGCTTTCTGCTTAATAAAGTATTGACTGAAACATACATTCCCAAAGTCTGGTCTCAGAGGAGTGCATGGGGAAAAATCCCAAATAATTCAGATAAGCAAGAGAGCTTTCTGAAGTTTTACTCCCTCAGACAGATTTTGGAGGACTGCTGGAAAAAAAATTAATTAAGCAAGTAACAGGCTGAGGTCCAGCCTAAAGCAATAGTGGATGAGCTATATAAATGTTAGATGTCTAAGGGTTTATCATGGAAACCCCAGCAGGATGTTAACTGGTAGCTCAGACAGGTGCTGCTGTAAGCCCATGGGGTACACTGGCCTGGGCAGCCGCTGCTGGGTCTCGGTTCCTCGCAAGGACAGTGTGTCCTTGTTGTTCGATCCAGCTGAGAAATTCCTCTTCCACGTTGTAATCTGGAAATTTTAACAGCTCACCCCTTTCCTTCCTCTCTCCCCATCCCTGCCCCGAAAGTTAGCCATGTATGTGACTTGACTTCGTGACAACTCCTCTATCAATGCCTATCAGGGATGTTAACGACTGCCTTTCGTAGTAACCCCCGTGAGCTCACTTTTCCTGCCCCTACGCTCATCAGCATTCAGTGACTCCCTATTGCCTTTAGGAAAATGCTTAGACTTCTTTGTAGAGATTTTAGTTATTTATTTTTAGGGAGACGGTAAGGGAGGGAGGGAGAGAGGGGGAGAAAAACTTCGATGTGAGAGAGAAACATCAATCGGTTGCCTCTCACACGTGCCATGACAGGGGACTGAACCTGCAGCTCACACATGTGCCCTGACTGGGAATCGAACCAGTGACCTTTCACTTTGGGGGATGACGCCCAGCCCACTGAGCAGCGCGGGTCAGGGCAAGCTTAGACTTCTTCGTATAACATCTCAGGTCCTTCAAATCGAGACCCAAGTTACCTTTCCAGCTTCCTCTCCACCAGCTCCACATCACATACCATCTACCCCAGCCAGGCTCCCTTGGCTTTAGCCTTGGCTTCCTTCCTACCTATTTATTCAAGTTCTCCTGCAAACACATGAGAGCCAGAGAAAAAGAGATTCGATCTCAGTGAATTCCCCTGGCCATAGTGATACTTCCTTGCCCTGCCTGCAACGTTCTGGGGCACTTTTTTGACCTTATAAATATGACCAATTTAATCTTGTATATTCATCTATATAAATCTTACTTCTTCTGTACATTCATCTGAATATATATTACTTCTTCAGCCATATAGTAAAAATAATAAATTTTCTGAATGAATGAATGAATGAATGAATTTACAATTAACCCTCTACGAATACTCATGGCAAGGCAGGAACACAATGATTTGCTCAAGGGGCCTGCAGTTGAATGTTCCACATGCAGAAAGGCAAACTGTCATAACAATCTATTAGTAGCCTAAAGGTTAGCTCATTTAACTGACCAGCTTCATTAGGGGTTGTTAGCACATCAAAGCAGTGTTTATTGAGCCTGGAAAAGTGTCAAATTGTGCTTTGGTTCCTCAAACTTCTCCGGAGCTAGGTGATAACATCTGCTTTCTTTTCAAGAGAAAAATAGTTTCCTTTCCCTGAACACACAATATCTTTGTTCCTTCTGTGGACTAAGATGTCAAACTGCCTTGAGTTATTTAAAGAGACAGAACGTGTCTTTGTTCCGCAGTAATATTCCCCTTGGATTCTTTTCACTCACAATAAACAGCTTCACTACTTTAAGATGCATTTGCTTGCTTTTAAAAGGACACCATTCTCTCCATCCACACGGCATCTGGTCGCTGTCTTTTCACCACACCACACTTGTTTAGTGTTGATGTGGAAGGACCCCCAGCTTCATGTCCCTTCCTGGAGGAAAGAAAACAAAACAGACAAACACCTCACTCCCCCAAATTCCCCCCAAATTGCACCTTCTCCTCTTTTTTTATTTTAAGGGCTGGTTAACTCCATTTTGCAAATATGCCATTTAGGCCCCAGCAGTTGGAACCAAAGGATGTGGCTGCTTCTCTGAAATCAGATAAGTGGAGCGGCTGCCCTGGTTACCACAGAGACAAAACTGCCCTTTCCAGGATAATGGGGGCCACATCTGGGAGCCTCGGCCTCGTTCCTCTTCCCCCCCGCGGGGGCCTCTTGCTTTCTGTTCAAACAGGAGTGGAAGAAGAATAGCTTCTGGGGCTGACTCCTGACTGGGGGAGCCTCACGGGGTTGGGGGGCAGAGGGGAGGGAGCGCTAATCTCAGACCTGTCTGGTTTTGTGGGTGGGTTGCAGGGCTGGGGCCCTGAAGGCCAGGCTCATGCCTTGACTCAACCAGCTGTTCAGTGACTGGGAGCAAACCAACTTCGCCCCTCTGGGCCTCAGTTTCCCCAGGTATAAAATGAGGGGGGTTCATTAATTGCCTGCATTTGGGTCTCCCCAGAAGCTGACCTTGAGTCAAGGATTCAAATGTATGCGCGAGTACAGTTGTCCCCCGGTCTCCACAGGAGACCCATTAAAGGGCCTGTGGACACTAAATTGTACAGCTGCTTGCGCCCCTTACATGAAGTGGCATAGAGTTTGCATATGACCTGCACACACCCTCCTGCATACTTTAAACCATCTCCAGATTACTTGTCGTACCTCATACAATGAAAATGCTGTGCAAGTAATTGTTACACTGTATTGTTTAGCGCATAATGACAAGAAAAAATTTCTGTACATGTTCAGCACAGAGGCAGCCATCCTAATCCTAAGTACATGGCATGGTCTCATCAGAAAGCATCCAATATTACCACTGACAACAATGTAACATTTTTTCAAATACTTTTGGTCCATGGTTGGTTGAGTTTGTGGGTATGGAGCCCGCTGATACAGAGAGCTGGCTGTAGTTAATTTGGGAGGTGATACTTAGAAACCCAGGTTGAGGAAGTGAGAGGGGGAAGGAAGCCCATACGGGGTATGCTGTTGGGCGGGTCATCACCGTGGGCGCTAGGGCTCACTCCTGGTGGGGACTCTGAGGGACAGAGTTGCAGCACCCCACAGAGTTACCTGCCTAAGGGGTGAGGAAGCTGGGGTTTACCCACCACATCCTCGTCCCTCATTAGTGGAGGGCTGTTTCCAGGAGCATGGGCTCTCGGGCACTGCGGGTTTGCCCCACTCTGGTCCCCGGTGCTGGTGGCACTGGCAGTCAGCAGCCCGCAGTGTGGGTGAGTGATGAGGAGGTGGGGGAGGGCACTGACAGCGTCTGCTGTAATATCTGACCTTTAAATCTCTCCCAGCTCTGAAAAGCGGTGAGTGTACACTTGGGCAAAGTGGGTGAAAGTAGGGCCCACTTCTGCAATCAACAAAACCCTGGCCCGTTCCCCATGATGCTGGACCTCTAGACTGCTGCTGGCTGATAGAGTCCATCTGCATTCACAACGACAAGTTCATCCTCTGGCGGGCGGAGAAGGAGATGTTCTTACAGACTCCGCCCTACCTTCCTCTTCCATTGCATTCAGGATATTGACACCCCCTCCCCGCCAGCTTCCCACTTCCCCATAGGCCATTCCTACAGATGCCTCCAGAGCATCTTTCATCTAATCGAACTGTCAGAATCAAAGCTCAAACCAAATTCCCCTCTCCCAGGAAGTGCTTCATGACCACACTAGGGCTAGAAATACCCCTCTTCTCTGCACACCTACTGCCCGTGGTGCTCAACTGTCCCTTTCGCCAAGACAGTGGCGCTTCTCAGAGACACAGCCCAGCCTCCCTCACATGGAGGGCGGTGTTCTTTATACAACTTTGCTATTTATCTTCCACTGCCTAGCGAGGGTCCTGGAGAAACGAAATGCTGAAGAGTGAACCAGTTTGTCTGGTTCAGCAGACATTTACGGAGCATCTCAGTATATAGACACTATACGAAGAGCAATGGGGAAGCTCAAGGGTACATAAGACCCCCTTGGTGGCTGTGCAAGAGTTAAGGGCCACAGTCGTCCTAGGCAATAAAAAGTTAGAATTGGTGAGGATGGCTCTTGGAGATCACCAAGTCCAAATTGCTTCCTTTGCAGAAGGGAAGTCACAGAGAAATTGCCTTGTCTAAGGTCACGTAACTAACAAGTAGTTTTACGTGTGTTTATTCACAACTGGCGGGTTCTAGACTTTCTTTTTTTCCCTTGCCTTTTTTTCTACTTTGAAGAAAAATGAAATTGAACAGCTTCTCTTTTTGATGAGAGGGGCAAAGAATAAAAATATCAGTTATGTAACAGGCATGCGCCTTAGTCATGCAGCCCTGCTGAGTGCCGTTGGAACAGAGAGATGATTAAGTTAAACGCTGCAGATTTGTTCCCCATGCGGTCACCCTAATTGGTTCTGCCACTGTAATTGATTTGACAGGTTATTTTTACTCCAAATGAGCTGGGTTCCTCTGCTGGCTTGTAGGTTTGCCATTGTTCTCAGAGTCCAGGCCGGCAGTGGTCCGGAGCCCCAGACGTGTGGACTTGCGGATGAGAGGGGCGTCCCCAGCCGAGCCAGGGAGAGCTGTGCTTGCTCTGGGCAGGTGTGGATGTGTTTGGGGGACTGGGGAGGAAATGATGCAGATGCTCAATGTAATGATTCAAGAGACCACACTGGGAAGGAGCTAGGAAAAATTTAACACGATGTGAAACTATGTTAAGGACTTAATCCTGGGATCAGAGAGGGCCTCCCAGGGCGGGGAGAACTTTTGCCTACAGGGCCTTCCACACTTTTTTGTCCATTCCAAACAGCCACCTGCAAACTGCTCCGCAGAGGACTGACTCCACAGAGCCACACTCCACGCTCTCTGGTGCCTGCAGTCCCTGCCACCCGCCCTTCTCCGTCTGTGCGTGTGGCTCCACGCCACCCCCTGCGTGCAGGTTGTGAGGGTACAGCGTGTTGGTGAAGGCCTGGAAACCCCTGGGAGGTCTCCAGAGGCAAGAGGTGACCCTTGAGGGGGCTTGCATCTGGCTGAGACACAGGCCGTGGATTAGGGCCATTTCAGTGATTGTATGTGACCTTGGATGTCATCTAACCTGTGAACCTCAGAGTCCTAATCGTCTGTCAATATGAGGTCGCCATAGTTTGTCCCATGTCTCACTGGGTTGTGCTAAGACTAATCCCAAGTAATAATTATTGACCCCATACAACTTGCTAAGTTGGGACTAAGGGCTTCTTGTGCATGGTCGCCTGTCACCTTCAGGGTGCACTGGAGAAGGTGCTGTTAGTGGTATTGTTCCTTTCAGATAAGGAACCGAGGTTCAGAGTAGTTAAGTAACCCTTCTGTGGGCACACAGCTCCTGAACGGTGCAACTCAGGCAGGCTGACCCCCGCCCTTGCCTCTGACACGGCACTACTCCAGGCAATCTTGTACACCAGAAAAAATATTTGAAGCCCCTGGGTTTACCACTGCTATGGAGCATATTGATGTCAGAAGGTTACTGTATCGAGAGTAGCAGAACGCCGAGGAAAGGACATGTGGAAAGTGCAGCCCCACCGTCTGCTAGTTTTCAAACTTCTGGGGCATCCCTCCATCTCATCCGGAAAATGGGAGCAATAATGTCCATCTCACCCCTTTGTTTTCCTGCAGGGGTCTAAGACAGCCCACGTAAGGCCCCTAGCACAGGGCCTGGCATACAGCAGGTACTCAGTACAAGGTAGCTCCTTTCCTCCTCTTTACTTATCCAGAAAGCTGAGGTGAGAGGACATCCACTTCCCCCAACTCTCCTGGAATGGGGCATTTTTTCTGCATTTAACTTTGAACCAGGGCACAGGTGTGTGACTCCCCAGTGGCCTGACCAAGTCCTGCTTGGCGTCCTGAGCCAGGCCCTCCCACCCACATGGCATTCAGGATGAGGAGGCCCACCTTGGAACGAGCTAAGGAAGTGAGGTCACAGCCTCGGACAGCAGTTCGGAAGTCGGGAGAGGCCTGCCAGCCCCTGCCAGTCCGGGCCCTCACAGAGCGGTTGTTTCATGGTTCGGCTGGAATCTCGGGCAGGAATGTTCAGCCAAGGGCAGTGAGGCGAGTGTAAATTCCAGAGGCTGAGGCAACAGTTTGCAGACATTTCTTCCCTGTCAGCCTCCGGCCTCGAGCAAGGCCTTCTTGGGAGTGGGAGGCCCTTCTTGGGCTTGGAGCAGGGCCAAGGTGACCTGGGAAACAGCTCCTCCCGTGGGCCAGGGGAAATAGTAGGTGACCTGGGATGTGCCAGGCCCTTTTACACAGATGTAATGTTTTATGGTTCCAGCTGGACTCAACATGCAAACAGAAGTCAACTTCATTTTTTGCCCTGTCTTTTTCAGACAACTCTCTTCCTTCCCATCCCTGAATACAGTCTCAGGCAGGCCTTGTAGCTTTCCTGGGTGTTTTGGGTCTTTTCAGTCTTCAGGACAGTCTCACATAACTAAACAGAAAATCTAATCTAGGTTAATATCAGAACTCCAGGCTTCTATCTAACTAAACTGCCGCCATGCAGGCCTCCTCCAGGGCTCAGACACAGCACTAGGAGTTGTTCGATGTGATTTCCCCCTCCCCACATAAGAAACACTTCTGAATATAGTGCTTAGCCTAAACTTTGTAATTTTCATTCTCACATACATCTTTTTGTTTTGTAAGTTTTTAAATATTTTTTCTTTTTTCAATCCTCACCTGAGGATGTTTTTACTGATTTTGGAGAGAGAGGAATGGAGGGTGGTGGGGGCGGGGGCGGGCGGGGTGAGACAGAGAGAGAGAGAAATGTTGATAATTTGCCTCCTATACACAATCTGCAACATTTGGGGCACCGGAGGAGAAGCTCCAACCCGTGGCTCAGGGCTGCTTTGCAAGTTTAAATCAATGTGTTGTGCACTTATATTCAGTGCACAAATCTTAAGCCTCTATCTTGACGAATGTGCCGTGTAACTACCACTTGGATCAAGTGCGGAGCGTGTCAAGAACTCCGGAGGACTCCTCATGCCCCTCACAGCCCATCGGCCCCTAGAGCACCGTCAGCCTGACCTCTCTCTCACCGTGGTGGGCCGTCACCTGAATACACAGTGTATCCTTTTTCGTATCTGGTTTATTTCCTCTATAGGACTCACCTATGAGATTGTCGTGTGTGACATTCAAGTTTTAAAAAACTGTAGTATTGCACTGTGTCTATACCTAATTTACCATTCTACTGATGATGGACGTTTCGTTTATTTCCAGTGTGAGGATATTGTGAATAGACAAACATTCTTGTACATGTCTTTTCATGGACTTAATCACTTGTCTCTGTTGGGTATGTGACCAGGAATAGAATCTCTGGGGGATGTTTACACACATTCTCTAGTAGGTGCCATCAACCAGTTTTATAAATGGTTGCACCGATCTCCACCCTCACCAGCAACGGATGGGAACTCTGTTTGATCCACGTCCTCGGTAAGCCTTGGTGCTGTCAGTCTTCAAAAGTTCAGCCATCTGCGCTAGCTGGCATAGCTCAGTGGATTGAGTGCAGGCCTGCAAATCAAGGGGTTGTCAGTTCAATTCCTGGTCCAGGCACATGCCTGGTTGCAGGCCAGGTCCCCAGTAGGGGGGCACATGAGAGGCAACCACACATTGACATTTCTCTCCCTCTCTTTCTCCTTCCCTTCCCTTCTCTCTAAAAATAAGTAAATAAAATCTTTAAAAAAAGTATGAGGATATAGTAAAGATATTTAAAAAAAGAATAATTTAAAAAATTAGCCATCCTAAGGAGTGTGTAATGGCATGGCAATATATTTTAATTTGCATTTTCCTGATAATTAACGATGTTAAACACCTTTTTATATGCTTCGTAGACTTTGGATATGCCCTTTTATAAATTGTATTCAAGTTCAATTTTAAAAAATTAAATAGTCTTTTCCTAATTGATCTGTAGAAGTTTCTTGTATTTTGGATAAAGCCCTTACATATTTGTATTGCAAATACCTTTTCTGACTCTCTCTGTTACTTTAAAATATCTCTTGATTGTCTTTTTCATGAACAGCTCTTAATTTTAATGAGGTCCAATTTATTAGTTTTTAAATGTTATCAAATTGTTATGGTTAGTTCTTTTTGGACCCTGTTTAAGAAATCTTTTCCTGCCCCCAAGTCATGAAGCTGTTCTCCTATGTTTTTCCCCAGAAGTTTTATTATTTCCCATGTACATCTTTATACTCTACCTGTATATATGTCAGTAAGCATATACAGTATTGTTTTGTATGTCTTTAGATTTTATGTGAATAACATATATTAATAACATACTCTGCAACTTGCTTTTTGTGCTCAATAGTATGTTTAGGAGAGTAAGCTCTGTTGACGTGTGCAGCCGCCGTCCACTCCCTTTCACGGACCGGAGTTCATCACGCCCCACACGTAGGTCGCTATCTGTGTGCCCTCTCTCCTGCCGGTGGACGCGGAGGCTGTCCCCAGTGTTCACCGTCGCAAACAACGCTTCTGTGGACGCAGGCACAGGTGCCTCCCCGCTGCGGTTGTAGAGCTGTGGCCTCAGCACTGGGAGGAGGGCCCTCAGGGCTGCTGAGGAGCGGGACTGGGGAGCCAGTTGGGCGGGTGGAGGGGAGAGGGGTGCAGGGTGGTCCTGGCTCTGGGCCCTCGTCCATGTTAACCAGAGCAGATTTGCTTTCATGCTTTATGGTCTGGTGTTCTGTTTAACCCTTTGTTTAAAAAATAGATTGTACATGAGAAGTAAACAGCTGGGGAACAACTGAGCGAAGGCACTGCTCACGCAGTGTCACGGGTAAAACAGGACTGGGCCCCAAGCGAGGAGACGAGTGACTCCCTGGGAGCGCAGGCCCGCCCCTGGGCGCGGTTGGTCAGCGCTTCGCGTGCAGCCTTCCTTTCTCTTTTCTCCAGTGGGACTGTGGGGTTTTTCAGCTGGACTCTTCATTTCTGCATCCTCAGTGCTTGGCTCACTGAGCATGTGTTGATGGGTTGGTTGATGAATAACCTTTTAAGTAACTTGGCACCGCAGTCATCTCGCGTTTGCCCGGGTTGCCATTTGCAAACCACTCTCATATCTAGCTTTCCTTCCCGCCAGGCAAGTCAGAGCCTCGAGGGCTACACAGCGGAGGGCCGGCTGTCCCCACCCCACGGGGAAGAATACTGAGGCTCAGGGAGGCCAAGAGACTTGAGGCTACGTGACTGCTAGGACCTGGATCCGGGGCTTCAAGTCCTGGCATTGTGCCTGCTTCTCTGGTGTGCATAGCCTGAAAACACTGCCTTAATCCAGACGTTAGTTAATAACCAACCCATGCCCTGCCCTCTGCAGTTAACCAGGTGCTCTCCCCTGCCTGGTCCCCTTTGTTCTCCACAGCCCTCTGTGGGATGGATGCTGTTGTTTTTATCCCCAAACCCACCACTATTGAAGGAGAGGAAGCTAGTGCTCAGAGGGTGGAGGTGTCTCACCCGAGGCCACACTGTTAAGGAGGGACAGAGCCACACTCGGTATTCAACTCCCAGCTTCCTGCCCCTCCCGCTTCGGCCCCGTCCCTTCCCTTTACTCTCAGCAGCAGGGGCGCCCAGAGAGGTCTGGGGGCAGACGGGCTTTTCAGCAGCCCTCCACATCCATCCTCGGCAGCCCAGGGGGCCTGACCCTCCCAGGCAGGCCCAGGAAATGGAGTTGGCTCTGCCCTGCTGAGCAGCCCCTCCCATGAGGCCTGGGGTTGTTTTTCTTATCTAAATAAACTCTGCACAAACATGGCCACATTACTCATGAGTAAGTTATTTGCCATAGCATGGCCCAGAGATGGGGAAATTAGTTCACACTGGAACTGTGTCTTAACCTGGTAAAATGAATGGGAAAGTGGAGGTTTAGACCCATGTCAGCAAAATTCAAAACCTGCTTTCCTAGGCACCCCACCCTCCATCTCAAGCCTGGGAACACTTCTGCCCCCTGTCCCTGAGTCCCACTCCAGGGCAGGTGGAATCCCCAGTGTCTGGGGAAGAGGGTGAGTGAACTCCAAGGGCAGGGGCTCTGTCTCTCCCCACTGGCTCTCTGGAGGGAAGAGGAAGACGCACAGAGGAGGGGAGCTCCTGGAATCGAAGCCTCCTGCGTGTTCCCCACATTTAACTTCTGGAGTTGGATCTTTTGGAGGCCCTGGGAAGGTGCGGGGGGGGGGGGGGGGGGAGTTCAGGAGCTGGTATGTAAATGAGGACTGCAGTCACCTAGCTCAGGGCCTGGTGCAGCACTGTTGCTGTTATTACTGTTGAGGGGCAGGGAGGCAGGGGGTTAGGTTGGGGGTGGGAAAGACAGACGATGCTAAAAGCGGCTTCCCTTACCCACTGCCATGCAGCTTTTCAAAGCCTTTCACATCTCTCTCAGCTGTTTATGACATCATTTTATAGGTGAGGGCCTGGCTCTCAAAGAAGCTCTAGGACACCCTTGAAGTAGCGACAGGAGTCAATCGTAAACCACTGAACGTTTGCAAAGGATTATTGGACATAAGATGTCAGCGAAATTCCTGGCAGAGCTGAGGGGAAAAAAAAAATCCTTAATCCCTGACTCCTAAATCAGCAGATTCTGGTACAATAGAATATTTCTAGGAAGCCACCTTAAGTCCCTGGATTTTGTTGGCCCCAAGAAACACGCAGGCACTGCCTATGGCGTCTGCCCAGGGCTCTGGGACTGTGGTGCTGGGCTGTGTGGTCACAGGGATCCCTTGCTTCTCTTGACCAGCTTAGACCGATGGGCTGGAGCTTGGAAAGCTGTGGTTATTTCACTGTGCAGCCACGCCCTGGAGGCTGTGTCTGATTCATCTCTGCACTCCCACGGGACTGCTGCTGGCACCGAGCTGGGGGAAGACCCTGCGATGCTCTGACAGAGCTGGCCCCTCATAGGAAATTCAAACAAAAGTAGTTCTAAACCTGAAGAAGTACCACCCATTCATGTGTGCTAAACTCAAAATAGCTTCCTTCTAGAGATTCTGATTGCAAAATCCTGGATGAATGCAAGGAAGCTGACCTTTTCTCCCTGGCAGGAGAGCAGCGGGGGGGGGGGGGGACAGATTTGCTGTTGGCCTAAGTGCCTACTTGCTCTGCTGCCTGAGTCACCCAGTCTGCCAAGGGGGTCCTGTGTGTAATGAGTGCTCAGCCCACATCTTCTAATTCAGTTGAGCTATGTCCAGCTCCCAGGAGAGGACTAAGTCCAAGCAGCGCTGTGTTGGGGTGTGGCCAGCCTAGCATGCACACCCCCCCACGTGGGGGAGGGGGAAGAACGTGTGTGAGCTCAGCGACCTTCCTGAGTTCCGGTTTGAAGGGACAGCAAAATAAAAACACGTTGTTGTCGCTCAGAATTAATGCTCATGTTTGGAGTTTCCACATCTGGCCAGGTGTGGACTGACCTCTGACGGCGACCGACGCATCTGGACAGGTTTCCCCCAGAAGGATCCGTTCCTAGCCCTGAACCAAATGGAATGCCGCGCCGGGGCCCCCAACTTCGCAGAAGATGCAATCACAAAGGGATTTTAGAATTTCCTAGGGCAGCCCAAGCTTATGCACTGTATGGGTAACACATTCCTACTAAAACCAGCCTGGATCTGCTTAGAAACTAACAACGATGGCAAAAATGCACTTAACGAAGGCGTCACACACCACAAAACCACGGAAAGTGGAGTCTGAACTTGAGGGGGAGTGGATAATTGTGTGTTTTGGACATTGAGTTAAGGTAACATGGCCTCACTTGGAAAAATCCGAGGGGAGGAGGGAGAGAACTACGAAAATATGAGTCTGTACCACCCAGCTAAGCTTTAAGGAGAGTTCCTTTGTTAGTGCCTATATGTTCATTTTTCATTCATTCATTCAAATACGTATCGACACGCTGCTTGTGCCAGGTGCTGTTCTGGACTGTGGTGACACATCCATTAATTAGATAGAGGAGTTCCTGCTCTGTTTATTTAAGTCAGTGGGGGCAGAACTCTTATTTTCTGCCTCCCAGATTAAACCGTGTGCTGCCCAAGGGTGGGAGGCCAGGCTTTTGTGGCATTTCTTCTCCAAAGAGCACAGTACGAGTGTGCTCACAATGGATGCTCCAGCAACGGACCCAACTGGCCCCCAAATGAAAGTGAAATCGTGTGTCCTGATGCCCCAGGGGGCGCTGGGCTTCCCTTCCTTCTCCACTGCCTCTCTTAGCTGCTTTCCTTGGCCTCCTGGGTGTCCTTGGCAGGGTCCCGGCCCTGAGAGCTTGGCTGTTGGTTAAAGCTGATAAGGACTTGAGGTGTTACTCTCCCAGTCATTTGCATCTAATTAGGGGATTCCCAAAGACCAGAGGAATGTGTCTCTAGGATGGAATTAGGAGGTCAGAGCTAGAAGAGTCACAAAGGCAAATAGGCTTCAACCAGAAGAATGACAGCTCCGTGGCAGAGTTTAAAGAAGGATTCCAAGGCAGAGAAGAACTCGGTAACCCACCTGCAGTGTCTGCCCCCGGTAGTACAAAGGAGGATACCTGAGTCACGTATTGGGTATTTGCAGTCCCTGCAGCCGGTCTAAGCCCTTACTTTTACAGATGAAGAAACAGCGACTGGGAGTGTGACATGCAAGCTGGGAGCAGGCGCACTTATGGAACCAGCGCCCCTGGTGTCAGTCAGTCAGTCCTCCCTCCACGTAACCAGGCTCCAAGCACCTCAGATGCTTCGCAGGCAAGTCACTGTCACCCTCTTTATGTGTCGCACGACGTCAGCCCTGACGGGAACCTGAGTGTCATCGTGCACCACGCTCCTTGGATTGTTTGGGTCCCTGGCCTTTGGTCATTATTTGAGAGTAGTATGTATAGTGCAACTAAAACAGAATCCACACGAGAAACAGTAGGATTGTGGTCCAGTTGCGTGGATTTTATTTTATTTTTTTTAAAGATTTTATTTATTTATTTTTAGAGAGAGGGAAAGGAGGAGAACGAGAGAGGGGGCAACATCCAATGTGTGAGAGATACTTGGACCAGCTGTCTCTCACATGCCCCCAGCTAGGGGCCTGGCCCACAGCCCAGGCATGTGTCCTGACTGGGACCTGAACCGGCGGCCCTCGGTCGGCAGGCCGGTGCTCAATCCATTGAGCCACACCAGCCAGGGCAGGCTGCATGCATTTTAGCAATTGGCACTCAAACCAATTTTCACGTAGATCCTCCTGTGCATACACTGCAGGCCAGGCTTTCTGGGAGCCCCTAACCCAGTGGCCCGGGGCACTGGGTGAAGAGCCTGCCAGGTGTCAGGAGGCCACGTTTTAGTTAGGAGACCTTGGGCGGGTCACTTAATCTTCCTGGGTTTCAGATTCCTAATTGTGAATTCATTCATCTGGCAAACACTTACCAAGCACCTTCCATGTGTTGGGATAGACTGGAGCTCTGGGGAGGGGTCAGCCTAGACACCTCAGTTCGGGAGTCACTTCGTAAAGGTTAGGCAAGACTCTGGGGAGAGGCTATAAAAGAAAAGAGGCAAGTACCTGGCTCTGGGGAACCCTACCACTTATGGGGGGCAGGGGAAGAGGTCTGAAGTTCATCACTACCTATACGGCTCCCCACCAATAACATCGGATGATTATTCCCCACCATAAGGCAGGCAGCTAGCTCTCTGCTCCGTGCTAAGAGGTCTTTCAGCAGAGATACCTTTTCATTTGATTAAAGAAGAAAACAAAACAAAAAATAGTCACAGCAAAAGCTTGAAGTTCTCCGGTCCCCGTGCGGGGAGCTGCTGATGGCTTCGCGAGGCGGGTGTAATCTCACTCTGTGCAGCTGGTGTGGCGATCTTCTCAGGGGACCATTTGGTAATCGCCTCAAAAATAGCAATTTTTCTAGGGACTTGTTCTAAGAAAAAAAATCCGAGATGCACACAAACATTTATGTACAAAAACGTTTAAAAACAGCACTTGTGTGATACCAAATAAGGTTGACAGCCGCCTACATGTCCAACCTTGGGAAACTGGTTTAGGAAATCATGACAGATTCGTGTGACAGAATGCTCCACAGTTGTGCAAAATAAGGTGGTAAGTGTATATTTATTGACATAGAAAGATGTTCCCATGATATTTAGTGAAAAGGCAGTTGACTGTCTAGCAGGACCAGCTGGGCACGGTCACTCACCAAGGTCACCTCCCCTGTCTCAGTGTCCTCTTCCAGAAAAGGATGATAATGACCTGCACCATGGGCAGCTATAGAAACGGAGTTAATCTAATTGCTGTAAAGTGCTTAGAACAGGGGCCGAGCACTATTGAGATCTCAAAAATGTGTTAGTCATTATTTTTAAATCCATCTTTGTGAAGGGACATGTTACCTATCATACAATTCACCCATTTAAAAATAAAAAATGTGCTGTGTTTAGTATATTCAGAGTTGTGCAACCATCGCCACACTCAATTTTAGACATTTTCATTACCCCAGAAACAAACCCTGCACCCTGTAGGAGTCACTTTCCACACCCGCCCCGCCCCCAGCCCCAGATAACCAGAAATCTACGTTCTGTCTATACAGTTGGTTTGTTCTGGGCATTTCCTGGAAATGGGACTGTATAACGTGGTTTTTTGTGACTCGTTCTTTTGCTTAACATTAGGTTTTCAAAGGTCATCTGTACCATTTTAATTGCAGATAGGCTTTTTTGTAATTGATGTGGCCATAAAAGCTTTTAATGTCTCTACAATGAAAACATGTTACTTTTGTAACAAAACCCACCATCACCAAACTCATCTCTCTACGCCATTAGGTGCAACACCTGGGAGGGGGTGGGCTTTTCCTTGTCTCTCTTTTATTTCATCCCTTCCAAGTCTGAGCCAGCCACACGATGTTTCCAGGTCCTGGGTTGTATATGAACGGTGGAGTACCCTAGATGTGTGTGTGTTAGTCTGAGAGGGGAGGACCCCCGCTTCTCCTTTCACACACCCGAGGCCTGACCCCCCAGCGGCACTAACAGGCCCCCCGGAGCTTCCGCAGCTCTGTCAGCTGACCAGCAGTCTGACACCCACTGCCTCGGCCCCTCCACTCCAGAACCCACGTTCCTCACCCTGGGTGGGCCCCCTCCGCTCTCACTGCACATTTTTCTATCTCTTTTTAAAGCATTTTTTAAAAATTGAGGTGTAACTTCAGTATAGTATACTCTATTCACTTTAAATGTAAAAATAGCTTGCCAATGTATTAAAGACAAAGGAGCCTGGCTGGTGTGGCTCCGTTGACTGGAGCATCATTCCTCAGACCAAGAGGCTGGGGGTTCGATCCCCGCTCTGAGTGCACACCCAGTTGCCAGTCTGACCCTGGTCAGGCAGGCGCTTACGAGAAGGCAACCGGCTGACACCTCTCTCTCTCTCTGATCTCTCTCTTGCTCCCTCTCTCTCTCTCTCTCTCTCTCTCTCTATATATATATATATATATATATATGTATATATATATCGAACTCACAACTGCTCTCTAAACGCAATGAAAGAATGTCCTTGGGTGAGGATAAAAATAGCAATAATAATTTAAAGGCATATAATCTCACTGACTTTATAGAACTAGATTTTCATTTTGGCACACGACTCTTTAGCTGTGGCTCACGCGCACATGTGCTTTTAAACGTCAGTGCAATTATAACGAACCAGCATTTTTCCAACTACTGTTAGGTCCATGTTACTGCAAATCGAAGGCGGACTAAGGGACACCCTGGGCCTGAGCCAAGGCTGTGCTTGTGACTCTTACTATCCCCCAAAACAGGAAGGGGCAAACACAGTGACTTTTATGAATATATATACACACGCACACACACACACATAAAATACAAAGACAAAAACACGTGAGCCCAGGGAGACAACTCACGTAACATGTACCTGTTTCATGTAAACATACAGGGCTGGACTCCATGAAGCACTGTGACCTGAAGGAGATGGATCTCAGAGGCACAGGCAGACAGAGGCATGTAACACAACGCACACCTGAACCTCAGCAATGCCTGTGTGTGTACAGAGAGGGTGACGAACACACCGGGACACACAAATGGCGAGATCAAACACACACACACACACACCTACCAGCATCCTCTCCTGACCCCCCCCCCCAGACCTGCAGCTGCTGACCTCTGGGAGGGGCTCCTGCAGGAGAGCTCACAGTCGCCCTGTGAGGCCTGCTCTGGGCACCACCTGCCTGCTCGCAGGCCCCTCTTGTCCTCCCCCGGAGCCCTGGCCCTGTGTGTCAGTCTGCACATAGCTGCAGTGTCCCTAACCCCAAGTTCAACCCCCTGCCCCAAACCTTCCCAAGTCAGACCTGGTCCCTCTCTGTACCTTCCCAGATTGAGTGGACGGTACCTGCTCCCAGCTACTTCTGTCACAGCCGCCTTCTCCCAGGGACACTCTGTAATCTACACCAGGAATCCAGCTGGAGGCCCTGGGGACAGAAAGGGCCAGGCTGGGCTGGCTACCAGTGGTCAGCAGTCCAGTTTGGACAACAGCAGCTGACCTCCCTGCATCTCTGGTCCCTCCTCTGTGAAGCAAAAACCACCACCACCATCTTGGAGTGACTGAAAACTTCCAACAAGACCCTAAACTTGAAGTTCTGGCCCACAGCCTGGGCAGCCCAGACCCCCAAATGGCAGGAGTCCCCAGGCCCTCAGTTCCCTAAGCTGTCAGGTGGAGCCAATGCCTGAGCCTACTTATTCCTAGGGGCTGCCACGAGGCAGGCATATTGAGTAATTTTGACCGGATTTTCCAAATTTGGGATATCATGATTGCTGGGCTGGAAGGTGCTAGAAACTAAAGGCTCTGTCTCTGGAGTGAACTAGAGAACGGAGTGGATTGACTACCATCTGTGGAGCGCTTTGGACTACGGCAGCTCTGGAGCCGAGGGCGAGGCATCCTCACAGACTCAGGAATCCACTGGTTTATCCCCCCGCCTGGCCCTCCCCCTCCCCCCTCAGACACCTACTTTACTGTACTCAGTGTGGTTTTTTCTACACGAATTTTTTTATTGTGGTGAAATATATGTAACATAAAATTTACCGTGTTAACCATGTATTTTACCATGTTAAACACACAGTTTTGTGACATCAAGTAGATTCACATTGCTGTACAATTACCACCACCACCCATTTCTAGCACTTACTCATCTTCCCATCTGAAACGCCGTACCCATTAAACACTAAGTCCCCGCCTCCCCTCCCCCAGCCCCTGGCAAACACCCTTCTGCCTTCTGCTTTCTGTCTCTGTGAACCTGACCATCCTGGGTGCCTCATACAAATGGAATACGCAGTTTTGGGGTTTTTTTTATTGTTGTTTTTGTTTTTTGTAACTGGCTTATTTCACTTAGCACAATGTCTTTAAGACTCACCCATGGTGTTGTCAGGGCTTACTTCTTTTTTCCGGTCACTGATAAGCCGTTGTGCGTACACACAACACTTTATTCATGCACACAGCCATCAGCAGACACCTGCGTTGCTCCCACCTTCTGGCTAAAGTGAGCCATGCTGCCGTGAGCATGGGCACACGAACATCTGTTTTGAGTCCTTGCTTTTGCTTCTTTTGGGTACATACCCAGAAGCAGAATTGCTGGATCGAGTGGTAATTCAATATTTAATTTTTGAGGAACCACCCTACTGCTTTCCATGGTGGCTGCGTCATTTTACATTCCCACCAGCAAAGCATAGGGATCCCAATTTCTCCACATCTTCACCAATATTTGTTACTTTGTTATTTTGATAATAGCCATCCTAATGGGGGTGAAGTGGTTCAATGTGTCTTTTTGTATGACTTGTTTCAAAATGTATATAGTTGTTTCGAGCATATGTAATTTTTATATAAGTAGCATTGTTATCTACTTCATTTTCTGGTAACTATTTTCACTTAAGATCCACCCACTCGTTGTGCTTCTAACTTCTGCACCGCACTCTATGGTGAGCATCAACCATATCCATGTAAACCCAAAACACAGCATGTGCTTGTGGCAAGCTCGCCACATGGCGTATTAGGTTCCTTACAGCAGCCCTAAGAGACAAGCATTATTATTATGTCCATTATGTGGGCAAGGAAACGGACACACAGAGAGTGAAGGGACTTGCCCCCAAGTCAAACAGCTGGAAGTGATAGAACTAGAAACATTTTTAAAGATTTTATTTATTTATTTTTAGAGAGAGGGGAAGGGAGGGAGAAAGAGGGAGAGAAACATCAATGTGTGGTTGCCTCTCATTTGCGCCCCCTACTGGGGGCCTGACCTGCAACCCAGGCATGTGATCTAAACTGGGATTTGAACTGGCCACGCCTTGGTCCTCAGGCTGGCACTCACTCCAATGAGCCACACCAACCAGGGCAGACCTAGAAATTTAACTTGGGTCTGTCCAGTGCCTGGGGAGAGCTCATGTACTTGAGGTGCTACTGAGAGCTACAGAAAAGGTCTGAGCGAAGACTGAGGCTCACCCTCAGGTGAGGGTGCTCTGAGGAGAGGTCTGTCTGGTCCTGACTAGCTCCTGACTTCTCCCCATACTGCAAGTTGCCTCCCTTCCCCGGGTGTCAATCTCTGTGTCCGATGTGGACAGAACAATTTTAATGCTCCCTCTAGATTTACCACCTTTGATGAAACAACATCCTTTAGCTAAAGGAAAAATAATCGGAATTAAAATCAGGTGTTTGTTTCCTTCCAGTATTCCACCTGGGAGCCACTCCAAACACAAGAAAACCCTTTGGCAAGTCCGCTCACAGGGTTCCTTCCTGATAGGACTAACTATTCCCAGGGAAACAGAGTGGCTGCCTCTGATACCAGCCCACCTCTCTTGAACTTTGCACTTACTATGATGAAAAATTAACTGGGATAACGTTTCCCTTCCAAGGACAACCTCTGCAAAAGCTGGCCTGGCTGGCCCCTGGACTGGAGACCAAGCACCAGAACAGAGTTCCGATCCATCTGGAGCTGCTCATTCATTCACTGCCCAAGTCAGGGGAGCACGTGGGGTCCTCTTGGCACCCAGAGGAATCCACCGCTCAGCCCTCCTCATTGCTTTGTGAAACTGGGCTTATTTCCTCAGTTCTTCCTATGGAGAACTGAGGCCAGAGGAGAAAGAACCAGCCCAGAAATGGTGCTTGTTGGACTGACACGTGGGTCCAGCTCTGTTCTTCTGCACGCATAGCTGTCCCTATCACATGGATGCCAGCATGCAAAGAAAGCTCGGGAAAGCGTGGTTAGTCACACTAACTAGCTGCTGACTAGTTATCTCCTCCCCTCAGGAAAATGAGGGCTAAATGAGGGCCCTTCTGACGTCATGACTTCAGAGGGCGAGGCATATGCGAGGCCCTTCTACTACATTTCGTCCCCAGGTCTCGCTGAGGCTCCTTGCCTCCTGGGTGCAAATCGCCTCCCTTCACCAGACGTCGTTTCTGCTTGTGCAAAGTGAGGGGCTTGCGCTGGAGAAGAATGATTTCAATGCTCTTGCTAGATTCACCACTCTGCACAATAAGAACAGTTGACCCAGTTCTCACAGCTGAGAGACGAGATGCTCGGGGCGGGGGGGGGGGGGGTGCGAAGGGAGGAAGAGAGCCAGGACCGAACTGGAGGTCCTTGCACTTTGACCACCTCTCAACAGTTGGACCTGCTCGGTTCGATTCAGGTTACAATTAATGTTTTACTGGGAGATGGGACGATGACTGCACGGGCCCCTTTCTCCCAGGCACACACCTGCCACCCCACAAGCTTCTCTAGGCTTTGAGATCCTGGAAGTTGGGGACCTTCATTGTTCAGTTCAGGTCCCAGAAACCAGTGCATGTCTAACTGAATGGAGCTCCCGCATCCGCCCCTCTCCCCTCAGCCTTCCCAGGGGCCCCAAGGCGTGGTTCTCCTGCTTTACAACATTTGACTTGTTTGCAAACCTTCTCACGTTAGATTCCCCACCACCAGTTTACAGGGGAGCAAACATTTCTCGCAGTGTCACATAGCCCGCCTGTGCAAAGGACTCTGGTTTTGCAGAGAGCTCTGTCAACGAGGTCGTCTTCACCTTCCACAACTATGAGGCTGGGTGCAGTGGCAAAGCATTCGGTTCGGATCCCAGCTCTGCTACTTGGGAATCCTGAGTATTGTAATCTCTGTAAGTGGGAGGCATAGGGACATCTACCTCCACGACGGTGGCGATGATTAAATCAGTGGGCTGCACTTGGGCTTCCTGGAATGAAGAAAGCCACCAACGTGTCCATTGTCTCCCTTCCTTCACTTTCCTGCTGCGGGCTGGGAAGAAGGGAGTGAAACTTAAGGTTACAGTGGCTGCAGGAGGACCAGCCAGGAATGGGAATCAGGTCCTTATGCCCCAGTTGGGGTTCAGGGATTCTCCTTTAAGGGGGGGGTACTTACAAGGAGGGAAGGGCGGAGAGCCAGGCTCGGTGGCAGCAGCTGAATGGCTTGTGGGAGGCTATTCTCTCCCGCGAGGCAGGGGACCCCCGCAGCTTCTGGGCTGACTTTGTGGATTCAGGCCTACCCCCCAGGGCTTCGTAACCCCAGGCAGGAAGGTTTGCGGATAACGTCTTTCTCACAGCGGGGCTTTCCCGCTGTTAAAAACAAACAAAGGCCTTAGACACCGGGCTACAGGCCTGGTAGGGGAGGGGCAGCAGGAGAAAGGCCCTGGAGGCCTGGGGTAACTAACTCCTGAAAGCAGTTGAAGGCTTTGTGGGCAGATGCACCTCAATTCTGCTGGTGGAGAGAAAAATCCCCAGAGCTCCCCAAACCCAAGGCTAACTTTTGAATACATAAATTACCCAAGTAACTCCCTCTTAGCCCCCCAGTTTGCGAGTTTACAGCTTCGGAAACAAAGCTCTCTCTCCCATTTATTAGGTGTCTAATTTCGGATCGTTCTGTATCATAAGATTCCAAACACCCTGTAATGCAATTTCCTCCCAAAGATAAATTGTCAAGCGCCCCCATTCATTCCTTCATGAACTCACCAGATGTCTTTGATGCCCGTTTTCTACCGGGCACTCATTCACAAGGCCCAAGGAACCCCTGGCTTCAGCTATTATCCAGGGAGTCACTGAGATTCCCAAATGTCCACTTTTGAGAGCCCACTTCTCCCCGCCCCCAACTCCCTCCTTCACACACAGTCTCGGGGCTTTCAGCCGTTGCGGTCTCGGCGAAGAGAATAAAAACAGCCCCGAGGTCGCGGGTGCCCGCCAAGGCCCCTGATTGGGATCAGCGCGGGCGCGTCCAAGTGCGCGCTACGACTTCCTGGGCCTCAGCCTTCAGTGCGTCCTCTCTCGGACCCGGGTACTCCCTGGGGTGCATTGCCAGCCTTCAGCGGGATACCACGCTTTCGCTGCCCAGCTAACCCTTTCGGGCCCGCAACTCCAACGGGGCTTCCTGAGGGTGGGTTCCGCGCGGGGGGGCCCTCTCGCCTCTCGTTTCCCACGACTTCCTCCCCGCGCCTGCGGGACTCAGGTCGTGGCCGCGCGGGGTCCTGCGCGCTCCAGCCCGGGCCGCCACTGTCCCCGTTCGCCCACGTGGGCGGGCTCTGCGCCGGGCGAGGGAGGCCGGGCGCCCTCCGGGAGGCTGGGGGCGGGCAGGGCGCCCAGGGGAGGAGGTGGTGGGGCGCGGGGGCGGAGGCGGGGAGCCCCGGCGGCAAGGGGGCGGTGACAGCGCTTGGAGAGGAGGCAGCACGCGGATTTGCATGAAACACAGACTGGAAGCGGGCGGGAGCGGGAGCGCGGCGCACGGCCCTGGCCGGCCCAGGGAGCGAGCGAGCGAGCCGTAAAGGAGGAGGGTAGCTAGGGGCGAGGCTGCAGAGGCGGAGGGATCTGCGCATCAAAGCGATCGAGGCGAGCAAAGTTTGGCTGGGGGTTGGACTTTCCTTCCTGGAGGCGGCACCCAAACAGCCACCCGGTGCGGAAACCCAAACTTTCTTCTGCCACTCTGAGGCTCGCGGCCGCCGCCTCCGACCCGCGTTCGGGGCCTGCCCGACTCGGTGCCGCTGTCGTCCGCCCGCCGGCTTCCCCCGCCTTCCTTCTGTCTGCCGTGAGAGCCCCGTAGGCTGCAGCGCCGCGGCCTGGCCCGGAGCACCGGCAAGTTCGCCGAGAGTTGGAACGAAGAAGTTTGGGCAGCCCCGGCCCAGCTCTTCTTTGCGCCCCCGGCGTCCCGCCGCGCCCAGCCCCGCCGGGGGCGTCCCTCGGCGCCCGCGCGTCCTCCCCAGCCATGTCGTCCATCCTGCCCTTCACCCCCCCGATCGTGAAGCGCCTGCTGGGCTGGAAGAAGGGCGAGCAGAACGGGCAGGAGGAGAAGTGGTGTGAGAAGGCGGTCAAGAGTCTGGTCAAGAAGCTCAAGAAGACGGGGCAGCTGGACGAGTTGGAGAAGGCCATCACCACGCAGAACGTCAACACCAAGTGCATCACCATCCCCAGGTGGGGGCCCGAGCGACCCCTGTGCTGCGGGGCCGGCCATGGGCGGGGGGGTTGGATCGGGAGAGACAGTGTGTGTGCGCGTGTGTGTAAAGGGCGGGGGTGGGAGCGCGGTCAGAAAGGGGACCCCAAACAAAACCTCTGGATTTGCAAAGATTCAGTGCCTGGGGCTTCCACGCGGCACTCCTACTTCCAGAACTCACACTCGCTTTTCACCTCCCGGGAAGGGGGCGCTGCTGGAATTGGCCGCCCCCACTCCGGGGAGCTGCGGGCTCAAAGTTGAGGCCCGCTTTGTTCGGCTCCGCGGGCCAGAGCCCCTCCTCCGCCGTCGCCTCCCGCCCCCGAGGCCCGCGCTCGTGGAGGTGGTGGTGTCTCTCCCTTTCTTTTCTTCAGCTCTGTCCCCCCACGTCTTTCCTCCTCAACAGGAATGCAGTCGGTACAGCTGGGGCTGTGGGTGAGGAGCAGGAGCCTTGTGATTGACAGATTCCTTCTTCGTTCTCTCTTTGCCTTCGGGATTAGCATTTTTATCGAGTATTTTTAGCCTTGGTTGTGCCAGTCTCCCGCCCCCTCCGCACACACTCACTTTGGTCGCAGTACGATGCTCCGTCTTTCAGATGAGAGACAAGTGGCAGAGAGTGGGGTTTGCACCCCCCGCCACTCCCCCGACCTTTTCTTGCCCTCCTTTCAGTCTGAGATTTCGGGTTGATGCACAGCAGAGGGGGCTTAGAGCCAACCAGATAACAAAACGCACCCCAAAGTGGGCCTCGCAGTGGCCCTTGCATTCCTGCAGAGCCCTCCTTCCCCGAGAGCTTTGCCATCTGTCTGGATCTCCTTTATAATCCACATCGCGCGAGCTAGGTCGGGGGGGCGGGGCGGGGGGGAGCTCACAGATGGCTGATAGAAGGGGTCTATGGCTTCTCTGCAATCCCCAGGACCTTCTCTTAGTTCAGCTGCTCTCTGCCTCACTGGAAATTGGGGTGTGTGTTGTGGAGGAGTACACCCTGGTCTCCTATCTCTCCCTCTGGGCCCCTCTAAAGTCTGACTCTGTGCCAGGGGAGGGCGTGTGGGGGGAGGGGGATGTCTTTGGGGTTCTGGGCTGCAGAGGAATGTGTAGAGGGTCTCATGGGCTTGAGCTCCACAGAGATTGTCATCCTTGCTCTTGAGCCAGGAGTGGACTCCGTCCTTGGCCACCTGCTTGGAGCAGCTGTGCGAGAGCTGCCAGCCGTGTCAGGCAGGCACAAAGCAACATCTGTCCCGGGAACCCAGGGCAGGCCTCCTCTGGAAATAAATGCCACATATGGTGGGAGCTCTGACTTTAAAAAATAATAATTTTTTTTAACTGGGTGGATCCAGTCAATAAAGGGGGCGGGAAGGCGGTGTGCTGTCTGGGAAGTGCGCTCTAGGCGTGTGATCTGGAGCCAGGACTGACTTCAGAGGAGGTGGTGTGATGTGATGGTCAGGGAGCCCTGGGTTCTGGTCCCAGCTCTGGTTCTTAATTCTTCTTTATTCTTTTGGTGGGGTGGGGTGGATGAGCAGGGTGAATGAGTGTCCTGCTCCTCCCTCCTGAGGAGGGGTTTCTGAGACCTGCCTTCTTAGCCGCCCAGGTGCATTGAGGACAAGTGGTTTATGCCTTGCAACAGAAAAAAAGATACCAAGTATAAAATGAGCAGCTGTGTAAAATGCTTTGCAGTGTATGGAGCACTTTCACGTGGTTTTATGAAACGAAGAAAGGAAGAAAATCCTGGAAAACGGATAAGGCAGTTAGGCTTAAGGTTTATCTCATTTTTAAAGTTGAGAAAACTTCAGAGGAGAGAGGTAGAAAGGCTGGCTACAGTAGACAAGGGATTCTGACCCAATGTGCTCCTTTTCCTGCCCCCTGCTGCTGTTTACTTTGAAGGTTCTGAATACATTCTTTGTTGAATGCTAAAGGACTGTTAACTAGTGTGTGTGGGGGGGAGGGCTGTGGGGATCTTGGTTGGTTAGGTTGCTAATGTTCAATCTGAGGGCTGCTGACAGCCAGCGGAGAGAGGCCTTGCTTTCCCCTGTCCTGGTTGAAGTTTGCCCACTGGGCGAACAGAGCTTTGGCCTGCTTTTCCCTCTTCCAAAGTTCTCTGCAGCCTGAGGCATATGAAGCTTTGGATGTTTCCGAGAGTTCAAGGTAACTTGCTCCCTGGTCTCTCAATACTCTGTTAGGAGTGAGGCATCTTCTACTTGCCTGGCAAGGACCTACTGATAAGGCAGATTTTTAAAAAACATCTTGTCTCAGTTGGGGAAACTCAGCTGCTTGGGTGAACCCAGGCAAAGTGGGTTTCCATCCCTGGGTTTTGTGCCCACGCCTCTGGGCCTCCTTGTCTCCCCTGGCAGCAGCTGCTGCTGTTTTGGTCTCGGGCAGACAACTAAAGGCCACGTCTTGGGGAGGTGGTTTGCTGGCCTCACACTAGTGATATGGACGTGTCTGGTAAGCCCCGTGGATTGTTGGTCGCTCGTCAGATTGTCTGCCTTCTCCAGACTGCCTTTTTATAAGTTATCCTACTGTGTGTGAGGGCTGGGGTGCTTCAAAATGCTCTGTGAGATCTGGACCTGGCGGTTCAGGAGCCCTCAGTCCAAGGAGATTTTGACAAGTGTTTTGGCTCAAATGTAACTGTGAGCAGCAACAGTAACGTCAGGCAATTATAGCTGTGTGTTAGGACCCTCCAGCCCGCATGCTTGCTTCTCTTTTACCAGCTCTACCCTGTCTCAGTGGTCAGAGGAGCCGGGGTGATGCAGGCTTATTGATAGCAAGAATGTGCAGGAGACTGGTGCCGAGGAGGTGGCGAGAGGCTGACTGAGGCGCACCGACCCGGGGGCTCTCGGGGTACGCTGAGGTCTGGCAGGATGGGCAGACCAGACACGTTGTAGAACAGAATCTCTCTCCCCACCTGCGTGAGTGCCTGAGGTGAGTGCAGGTATCTTCCTGGCCAGTTTATAAGAATGGAGTCAGCAGTCGCCACCGAGGAATGGAGAAGGGTGTGCCTGTCATGTCAGCCATCAGGAGCCAGGCACACTGAAAATGACTGTTCTGATGGACTCTGATAACTTGTGCCTCCACCGACAGGATCGATGCCTCGGCACAGTTGTTAGGAGCTGGACTAAGCTCCTGGCTTGGTTTGCTTGGAAGGGAAGTTGAGCTCCCTTGTGTCAAAGCCCCAAGTACAGAGGCAAGTGGGAGGTCTTCTGGTACACACCAACTCCTACCTCTCTGTGCTTTTTCAGCACAGCCTCCTCCCGTTACCTACCTGGGCTTTGCCAGGCTACTCTCACCCCAGGGAAAAGGGGAAAAGGTCCTCATCATTGACACTCCTTTCTCAGACTTCTGGGGACAGACCTTTTGCCAAGGCTGCTTGTTAACCTTGACTAGGAGAGCTGCACACAGGGGCTGGGAAGAGGAGGGGCCCACAGCATGAGTAGCTGACTGTGGGGCTGGCTTGGAGCCATGGCTGAACCCAGGATCAGCTTGACGTTCCCTTGACATTTGGAACCCTGGAGCTTGCTGCTGCACCCAGGAATCGAATGTTTGGGCCCATGCATGTTGCAAACAGCCCCTTACTCACAGTTCCTAATGAAGTGTTACAGTTGGACTTTGTTGATTCATTGTTATTTATTGGCCCTGTCACGTCTGAGTCAGTATTCCAGGCAGTGGGGGAGGGTGCAGAGATAAATTTGAGATGGCCCCTGCCTGTGAGGAGCTTACCCTTCAGTAAGGGAAACATTAATAGGGCACTATTCATTATTTGAGTGTCTAACTGCTATTTCTTTCTTAGTCCCAGCCACCAAAAGAAATAGAAACACTCGTATGGCGTGAAATTTGTGGGGGGGAGGTTCAGCGGGGATGACCTATGTTAAGTCTTTTAAATACTGTAAAGTCACTGTGTTAGAAAACATCGTAATGATAGCCATCTTTTTTCTATGAATCTTGACACCTTAATACCTGGGTGGGTTTAAGGGTTCATGGACTGTCTCAGAGCCTTCATGCCTGCACCTGTAAAATCAGGGTGAGATGGGACTCGTGGAAGTGTTTCGTAAACCAGAGAGTGTGACAGACCTAAGTGTTATGCTTAGCCCTTTGGGTGTATCCTTCATTCATTACTAAATTATTTAATCATTGATTAAATGCCTACTATGATGAGCAAGGTAGGACGCCTGTTCTCAAGGAGCTCCTTGCCTAGAGTGGGAGGCAGACTTGCCCAAAGATACAGGGCAAGAGCTGCAGTGGAAGGATGTCCAAAGTGCAGAGACGAGGGGGCAGGAGGTGGGGAGAGGAGGAAGGGGTCAGTGTGAGCTGGAATAGCAAAGGAGCACAGGCGTTGCTATCCGAAGGAGGTTTCTGGACTGCAGGTGGTCACGAGCGCTTTTGGCTCCTGGTGGTGGTAGCCTACAAGAGTGAGGCCTTGACTCCTTTATCTTCCGCTGTTTGCTAAGTATAGCGCTGCTGCGGATGAGTGACGGTACCACGCGCACCAGAGGGCTCGTGACCCTGAGCAGTATTTGACTCCGCAGGCAGGTGTTCCCTCTTTGAAGTAAAAAAGTAACTTAGTACTTTGAACCTGAAATTCAGGTTTCCTCGGTGGGAACGGTGACTGTAGACAGATTAACTCGGAATATAACAGAGTGTCAATAAGAAGTGGACAGCTCGAAGACGACTGTGGGTGTTCGGTGCTTCAGAGTTCTGATGAGACCTGGTCTGTCATTTCTCTGCTTCACACTTGCTGAAAACACACTCTTTAAGCCTGAGTTTTTGTACAGATGTAAGAACGCCTAGTAATGTATTTTGAAAAGTCTTCGCAAGGATATAAAGTTTTAAGTGACAGTTCTAACAATAGGAAAACAGTCAGTGAATCCAGTAGTCGTTTTAGTTCTGATGAGAAATGCAAGAAGATGATGAAATTGAGAGAATTCGGCTCAAGCTAGTCACATCAGGAATCCAATTAAAATGAGTTTTTTGAAAAATAAATATTGGTTTTAATGATGTAAACTTGTAATTGCTGTATTATTATAATGGAGATAAAATTAACACTATTTAATGGACTGAGCAACCATTAATTTTCACTTGTTAATTTATGAGGAGAATTTAATGTCATTTGATGCACTATTATTCTGTCCAGCTATTATTCTGCCTGCACTCCTGTACGAAATAAATAGAACGAAGCAGTGCTTGCCTGAAAAATCGAAATCAGACTTCATCCCCATTACCTTATGCCCCTGCCTTCTTTATCCACTTCCCCCGCAGTTTCCTGTAAGTGTGGTTATGTTCTCTAAGGTGGAATGCAGCTTTTTCAATCAACCGGGCTCGTGAGTAGCACTAATTAATATTTGTCCTTGTTTCCTTTGAAGTAGTAACCTATTTAAAAAAAAAATCAGCTCTCACCAGTGTGGCTCACTTGATTGGAGCATCATACTGTGAACCGAAAGGTCACAGGTTCAGTCCCTGGGCAGGGCACATGCCTAGGTTGCAGGTTCTATCCTCGGTCAAGGCACGTACTGGAGGCAACCATCAATGTTTCTGTCCCTCTCTCTCTCCCTGCCTTCTCCTCTCTCTCTCCCTCTCCTCCCCTCTCTCTGAAATCAATAAGCATGTCCTCAGGTGAGGATAAAAAAAATCGACCTGCCCCCTTCCCCAAATCTACACCTGAGGAGAGAAGTGCCCAGAAAGACCGTGCACATGCAGGGGCCTTGGGAGAGTGACCGGCCTCCTGCAGACACCCATGGTCGGTGCACCCTTGGACGGGACTAGCTTCTCCCCAGTGAGGGCCGGGAATTATCCGTTGACCACTGACAGCCTCTCAGGCCACGAAGCCTCGGTCTCCAAGCACAACGGTTCCTGTAAACAGCTGGAAGCCGCCCTATTTAACCCCACCCTGCAGAAGCTCCATTTCTAATTTTACTCTATTCCAAGTTTCAGAACAAAGACTCCAGGAGAAGTTGTCCACTTCACTTTTATGCTTTCAGTGCACCCTAGGGACAAAAGAGTGAGGAAGGCGGCCACGGTCCCTGCCTTCCTGCAGCTTCTAGTCCGCTGGCTGCCAACACGGGTTCTGTGGCGTGGAGACGATGGTCTGGGTGTTCACTCTAGTTAATTTGTAAATACTGTTCTCTTGATGTCAGAGAGCCAAATCCCCCAAGCTCTGCAGTTTATTGACTCCTGACAAGGGTGAGAGAGTATGAGTGTGTAACGTTACTCTTTGTTTTGACTTAATTAACGGTCTTAGAAATAACAAATCTATAGCACGAGCTGCACTATCTGCTGCTGATTATCTGGGGCCTCTGCTGCAAACAGCAGCCGCCACAGTGGCACGCGGGTACAGAGTGTTTAGACAGAGAGACTCGGTTTCAAATGAAAACATAGTAGAAGCCTATTAATTAAGAGGTTTGGCTAATTCTGGACTAGGCTAAAGTTTGTTTAGCAGGCCTCTTCTCTTCATAAATGCTGTCAAAGAAATAGTAGTTATAAACATGGTTTGGGGGTCATGTTGAAGGCAGGAATCCACACACCTGGGTAGGTCCTAGACTTAGCTCTGCTTCTGGTCAGCTGTGTGGCCTGGGGCGAGTCACTTCATATCTCTGGGCCTCAGGTTTTCTCAGCTGGACAGCAGGCCGGGTAAGGTCTGTGGGAGAGCCTTTCTAACTCCAGAGCAGTTTTCAAGCAAGCGCGTTAGAAGCGTCTACTCGCACAAAGCCAGTTGATCAATGAACCACAGATCTTTCTTCATTATTGATGTCCTAAGACCCTGTCAGTCTGGTGCCAATCCATTTCTGTAAGTACAAGTAAGAAAACCATAACTTAGTCTTTAATTTTGGTTATTTTTCCCCACTTTCCTCCATACCTCTTCCTTCCCTTGTGAGTCAAAATCAGTGAAATTTAGCTGTAAAGGAATCTAAAAATAGCTGAGCATGAAGATGAAGATGTGGAGGCTCTGTGTCTTTAGATGCAGTGAGCAATTCTTCTTTGTTGCTATTTTTGGCTATTCTCAGAGCAGGAAGTTTACTTACACTAATGACCACAAACGCCTAAAAATGGTGAAATGTAAGAGGTAGGCATTATAGAGGATACCTGTGGAAAATGTTTGCTCATATGTCAGAGTTTACCCAGAAAGCTTCCTTTATTTATTTTCAAGTATCTATATAAGGAAAGGCCATACTTGATTGCGTAAGCACGCACCTTTTGTTGGGCACTGTGGAGGTTACGAGATTAAACCCCAGCTAGGAAATGAAAAATGAGTTCTCCCAAAATAGTACTTTTTCTGTATCACATGGCTTTCTCCACCTACATCTGGCGAGTTTCTCTCCTGAGTGCTTTGCTGGGGGTTTGGAACGAGAGAATTGTTTAAGAAACGTGGTGTACGGGCTTGCCTTGGAAACCCACGGAGTCGCAAAGCTGGTCACCTTTGCTGCTGAGTGTCACATCACAAACTGCCAAACCAAGCTGGAGCTCTGAGGTGTCACCGTTTTTTTCTCTTTAACTGGACTTTTGAAAATAGTAATGCTTTCTGGGTGTGTGTTTTTTAAAGGTCTGTTTTTATGCTGTCACAGCTCAAAAATGCCAAAAGGCATTTTTTCCTTAAAAAATCACCTCTGGGCTAAGCCCAAATGTGGAGTAATGGATCCAGAAAGGACTTTTTGAGTAGTTACAAGTGGCTGAAAGCAGGCACTGAGGATGGGAATTGGGTTTTTTCCCTTTGCTTCAAATCTCCCCATTGTGAACTCTCTCCTGCCCTCATTGAATTCAGCCTCACTTCTCCCCGTGCCCGGGAGGGCGGAGTGAGTGAGTTTGTTCTGCTAACCTTTAAATTTTGTCGGTTGCCATTTCTCTGTACCCAAACAGATTCTTAAAGTATCACCTGCAGAGCAGGGTGGGGGGCCGGGTGGGCAGGAAGAGCTCAGGAGTGAAGAAAGAGCAGAGGGATCTGGAGTCCTGCAGATTGGGTTTGAGCCTGCCAGTCACTAGCCGTGTGGCACCCTGAGATCCACTTGCTTCCATGCATTGGGCCCCAGTTTTCTCATCTATAAAATGGGGGTGGGAACACCTACTTCATACAAATCACCCCGGATGAGGTAGGGTAGCTCAAGCACGTGGCTGATATTTGTAGCTCACAGCACTCAGTAAACACTCACTTTGCCTTTCAAGGGGCAAATTTGATGTGACTGATGGTGTCAATCAGTTTCAGTTGAGGACCCCCCACCCCCCCTTGCCCTCAGAGCTCACCATTTGGGGAACCTTGGTTTATGCAGCAACAGAATCTACCACCAACCCGTGCACACCAAGAGCACACAACCATGCTGCTTGTTGGTTTAGGGCTTGGCAGGCTATTGAAAGAGAAACAATTCACATTCTTAGGTGGTTCTGCCCTTCCCCCTCTCTATCGTCATTTTAAAATTGTTGGGCTGACTAAAAATAATAGTATTGAAAACAAACTTTGATGAATCAGTGCTCCTGGGGTGGGGGATGGGCAAGATCCTGAAGAAGAAAGGCCGTGACTCACGCACTTGTCACCGATAGCCCGCCCGTAACTGTGTGGAGGTGTATGATGTTTATTGCTGCTGGTGATTTTGGAGGCCCTGTTGGAAGGCAGTTCTGGCTTTCCCTGAAGTTACCACCTTACCTATTGGCTTGGCTGGCAAGTGACCGTGGTCAGCTCCAGAAACTCATGGCTCTGATACACCTAGACATGGGCGGTGGTCCCCGTGACCGCCCTTGGCATTGTGCAGGAGGGGACCCTGGCTGGGAGGGCCATGTTTTCATGGGGCAGAGCTATACGGCCAAGGGGTGGCCCTTCCAGAGCCTGCAGACCACACGGTGGGCCCTGACCTGAGTTCCCTGCCCCAGAGGTCTCGAGCCTGCTTCCAAGTTCCGTGTGGGCCTCGGCCACAGGTCCATCTGCCTGAGGGAAGACTGCGTGGACCACGGGCAGCGTGCAGACCATGGGCTGACCAGGGGTGTGAGGCATGGAGGAATCAGGTGGAACTCGGGTCTGTGGTGTTTGCGTGGGTGTGCTGGGAGCCCTTCCAGGTGTGGGATGGCGCTGGAGTGGGCTGGGATTAGGGGCCACTTGTCCCCAAGTGTCCGTCCACATTCCATTGTGAGACCCAGGAATCAGAGAATTCTAAATTCCAAACCTGGCCTTTCAGTTTGTCTTAAAGTATCTTTTAAGATAGGAGAACAGAGCACATTCTGTTTATGTTTGGTACCTTGATTTCTACTTTCTAACTGGGGTGTGGGGTGGGGGCCTTCCTGCGGATCTGTGCTCGCGGACCCACCGATGGCAGAGGCGGCCCGTGTGCAGCACCGTCTTCTCAGCTGTGGCGTCAGTGCACGGACAGGACAGGACGGTGGGGACTCCCTCAGAGACGGCTTCTCCTCTCCCTGAACCCAGACCCGAGAGAAGGCAGACGAGGGAGAAGGCGATGCAGACGGGTTGCAGCTGCCCCTCTGGGGCGCAGCAGAGAGCTGCACACTGATCACGTGTTCGTCTGTTGGGTGCTTGTGTTAGGCACTGACTTTGTGCTGGGCCTCAGGGTGTCTGGAGATGCAGGGGTGAAGTCTCATCTCTGAACTGTGCGGAGGCAGAAAGGGACACGATGACCTCAGTTGCAGTGGGCTCATGGGAAAAACTCTCACAATGGTTGAACACAGTGTTGTTTGGGAGCCCCGAGGAAGAGCAGCTCTCTTTCTGGGGGAGTCAGAAGGCATCACCTGCGAGATGATGCTCGAGCAGGACCTCGAAGGGTGCACAGGAGTGGGGGAGGGTGGCGAAGCCTGCATGGAGCGCTGGCCAGACGGAGCATGCAGGGCCTGGTGTCTGGGGCAGGCAGGACAGTTCAGGGTGGCCAGAGTGTGGAAGAGGGAGGGGCCAGAGAGGAGTTGGAGAAGGATGTTGCCAAGGGCTCTGGACAGCCAAACTTGGCGTTTGGACCTGGCCTGCTCTGTAAGCGCCTAGGAGATTTTGAAGAAGGGAGTGGCCTGGCCGAAGCCGCTCTTCTGTCCGTGCTTCATTTTCTCCCCCGACCTGGCTGGTAACAGTGGGTTTTCTGCCTGAGTTATCCAGGTCAGAGTCAGATTCCCTTCCACCACCATGTGGACAGCTTTAGGCGATGTCTAGACCAGGGCGAACATCACATTTCATTTGCCATCAGGAGAGAAGACGAGTTGTACAGCCAGGAGGACTCCGGGAGCCCCAGTGCCCAGGTAATTAGCTAGTGAGTCATGCCAGCCTCTTGACATGGATTCCTTGGGAAATTAGGCGGGGAGTTGCTGGGCTCCATGCAGATGCCTGGTCTCCCCAGGCAAGGGGCTCTTGATCAGACCTTGGCCTCTCTCTGGTCTTCCCTGCGCCTGGCACAGGGCCTTGGTGTGGACTGTCCCGGGCCACTGATTTTAATTTCTTCATTGGTGGACATCTAGGCCAGGCTTCCCAATTCCAGACCACACCGCAATCTGCAAGAATATCTAACTTCTCTACTGCAGGCTCACTGAACGCTGTAAGTGTAGTACATACATATTATATTCCTTAATAAGAGAGTACAAACAATTTAAGCTGGCAGTGTTTCTTTCTTTTATCACTGAGAGTAAACAGAAATTATATTGACCATCGAGGGACTGGGGACCGTTTACCTTATCTGGTTTGAGTCAGCTTTGTTGTTGCTGCTGTTGTTAGTTAATAGGTTTTTAGAAGACAAAGTTCTGTGTCCAAGCACTGATTCTAGCTCATGGACAATTTATGAAAATACTGACAGAGACCTGCCACCCAAGGGGCAGCACACTGTGGTGGAGCACTCTGGATTTGCATTCAAGAGACCCGAGTTCAAATGCCCGCACCCACACTTACTGCTTTGGTGACCGTGGGTAAGTCACCTAATGTCTCTGGGCCTCCCTTTCCCCACCAGTAAAATGGGAAAAATAATTCCTTCCTCAGTAGGATTGCTGACGTTATTTACTTTGATACACTGTGCATTAAAAGTGCATTGCAGACTGTAAGACATCCTGCAGTGTCACCTAATATATTTTGATGGAGCACGACTCGAGAGTATTGCTAAACGCCCTTTCTGACAGAGATGGAGTGAAGGCTTCCAAATGCACGCCCCGATTTTACAGAGGAAAATCATCGAGGATGCACAGGACTCGGTAGGAATAGGGACTCAGGGTGTGCATCCTCTGGGGCCTGGTACCAGAGGCTTAGGTGAGCTGATGCTCTTGCCTCATCCAAGGAAACAGTGGAGTCAGATGTGGTGACTGGTCGCAGATCACTTGAGCCCTCTCATCTGGTGGTGATCCTGGTATGTGTGCCGCGGTCTAAGTGCCGACTGTGTGCCAGACACCGTGGTGGGCCATCGCTTAGCTGATTGATCTTCTCCAGCCATCTGCAGTCCTCTGGGAAGGAGGAGTTAGCCCTGTTTATAGAGGAGGAGGTCGAGGCTTGAGGTATCTGTGGCAGAACGGGAACCTGAACTCTGGTCTCTGGCTCCTGGCCCTGATTGTCTGCCCCCAGGTTTCCCAAGAAAGGGCTACCATCCTCGTCCTCTGAAGCTCTCATGGTAAGAGACGGAGCTGGATATACCTGCGAAGTTCTACCCCTTCTAGAATCTAGGGTGACCGTGTAATTCATTGAACAAATCGGGACAGTGATAAGAGTGAAAAGGGCACTACTGTTTTTAATTATGGTCAGAAAGTGGCCGTGAACCTGGCCCATCCAGACAAACATGGGTAGTCACTCTGTCTCTGTCTGTGGATCGTGATACCTCACCGCAGTAACCGGCAGGATTAGTTCAGCCAGTTTATGTGCTGCTGATAAAGTATAAGGGACTGTCAGGATTATTTACTGCTAGTGTAAGTGAAATGAATTGCCTGAGGTCATTCAGCAAGTTGGCAGCATCATATTCTAAACCCGGATGAGATCTGAGAGATAATCTATCGCAGTGAAGTTAGCACTGGAGCTTACCTGGCTGCAGTAGGAGTTGGGGAACATTTGCCTCTGCTGGTGGCTGCTCCGAAGGGAAGGGGACAGAGGTGGGAGGTGGAGGTGGGGTGTGTCTAGGGGGATAGGGGGTCCCAGTGAGGGCGTGGTAGGGCCTTCACCTGGCTCTGGAATGTCTGCATCCTCATCAGTATGGGTCCCTTGGAAACCCAGGAGATGCCACCAGGCCCAGGGTAACTTAGATGGCATTTGACGACCAGGAGCAGAGACTTCTGTGAGCTGACCTCTCCTGCTGTAGTTTAGCTGAGTCCTCAAAGATATACTACTGGCTGGGAGCTGGGGGAGTTAGTGGATAATCCTTCTGCTGAAGAATTTTGGAAGGCATTGAGGAAGGAATTAAAAATAACAGCAAGCATGCCTTTTCTCTCACTTTGTGGTAAATGCATGGAATGTGCCAGGGCCTCCGTGGAGCACGTGGCCCCACATAACCCCCCCCACCGCCAATGGAATTCTGCAGAGAACATGGAAAGACTGCATTGTTTCACTCCTGCTTAATGTTCTCAGGATTTATTCTGCAAAATTGTCCAAGCCTCACTCTTCTTCTCTTGCCCCAGATGATTTGTTGGAAGTATGGAGAGGGACTCGAGCCCTCTATGCTCTCCAACCCAACTGTTACCGTGGGTTCGGTCCTGTCTGATGAGCTCCAAGGAGAGCCGCTGGAGTGGCAGAGTGGACAGGTTACGGGCTGGGAAAAGCTAAGTGAGAATCCAAACCGAACTTGGCGCTTGCTTGGAGAACTTCAGCTGATCCTGCAGTGCTCTGGTCGTCATCCTTGTGGCTGTGCCCTGTTCTAGAAATAGAACAAAATGCGTTATCCCACTCCACCCCTTTTTCTACCCCCCCCCCCACACACTCGTGGAGGCATGTGTGTGGGGGAATATGGGCAGGGAGTGTTAATTATTTATGTTCCAGTTCATTGGGTAGTCAGCATGGGAACTGGGCCCAGGACTTCATGGAGATGACCAAGCCATCTTGCGGGTAAGGGTGGAATCTGCTTTTGTGTTTAGAGTTCCAGTTTTTTTTTCACCGTTGCCGCCTGCCCCTCTGCTCCGGAGGCCCTCGGTCCCTCATGCCTGGGTACTGCAGTTAGCCAGGGCCCCTTCCCTCTCTGATCCAGCTGATACTCTGTATCAGGGGCCAGACTCAATGTCTTAGGATGCTTTTGGCAGCAATAACTTGAAATCCAACTACCAACTTCAACAGTGTGGGGCTAATTATCTCCCCTAAGAAGTCTGGGGACAGGACGTTTTCAGACATCAGCAGGGACTCATCAGACTTCTATCTTTCTGCTCCGCCATCTTCAGCCTGATCTCTTCTTGTCTTCAGACATGACCCCTCACGGTCTAAGGATGGCTGCAGCTGCTCCAGGCGTTGTTACCCTTTTTACAGAGAAAAGGCTGGGGCAGAGAAAAGGCTGCTTCTCCTTGTGTGTGGGGGTGTCGGGGAGCAGGTAGTTGTGTGGGTGGGGGGTGGGGCCGGGGGGTCCCTTCATCCAGGAGGAAAACCTTCCAGAAACCCCCTTGTATCTCTCTGGCCCGTATTGTGTCACACGCAGTCAATGGCTGAAATAGCGGATTGGAATCAGCCTCTTGAAGTGAAGGATCCAGGCTATTTCTTTGACTCATTATGTACTTAGTACTTAATACAATGCCAGACCCTTTGTGCATTTTATTTTTATTATTTTTTCTTTTCTTTTCTTTCTTTCTCTCTCTCTCTCTCTCTCTTTTTTTTATTGTAAATCTGCATGTCTATTTTATTGCCATTAGAAAAAATGTTATATAAAATTTTGGTCCACTTTTTTCTCCTTTACCTCTACCATTCAAACTTAAATCTTTATTTTTCCTCAAGGAAAAGCAGAATCATATGTCTGACATGAGAATGAAATGTTTCACAACATTAAATTAAAAGGACTGGATTGAAGCAGGTGTACAATTTTCTCACATCCAGTAGTCCGAGTGCATGAGTGAAATGTATAGTATCGGTAACTGGATTCATCAGCTCATTTTCAATTCGTGTCCCATTCCCCTTATTATATGGTATTTCCATAATACTGCAGCTGTTTTACTCAGTCATATACTTTCCAAAGTTGATTATAAAAATTAAGATGTTACTTTAAAAACATTATGAAAATTCCAGACTATATAGCGCTCGGCCCACTTAGAGTGAAGCCGTTGTGAGGGGGCCCTGGACAGCGATGGCTTCAGTCTCAACGCGGCCTCCCGTGGGCGAAGCAGCAACCTGGTAAGCAGCTCTTGCAGGAAAATTACTCTTGAAATACCGTTTGTAGATTTCATTAACAGTATTGAAGTCATTTATGTCAGCCAGCAAAACAGTTGTTTTTACCACATTAGTGAAGTCACAGCCTGCAGCTTTCAGAATTTCACCCATGTTTGTAAGAGTCTGTTTAGCCTCTGCTGCCACACCCCCTGGCACAGGCTGGTCGCTCGAAGGGTCCATGCCCAGCTGTCCTGAGATGGGAAGGGTCCTGTCCACTAACACAACTCGACTGTAGGGACCAATGGCCCCTGGGGCTCTCGTGGTGCTGATCACCTTTCTGCTTAGGGATGCCATGGCTAAGCCTTTTCTCTTCAGGCGCCTGGGAAAGAATGATCCCTTTGTCCATTTTAATGACTACTTATTGATTGCTTGTTGATTTCCTTCTTCTATGAGTGGACTTCTGAACACTTATCTGATATCTTGCTAATTTCTGAGGACATGGTGGCAGACCTGTCAGAGACCAGTTCCTGCCCTTGTGGAGCTCATCATTGAGATGGGGAAACAGTTGTGTTTGGAGCATCTAAGGGGGGCAGGATCGCAGGAGTCTGCCACAGGGCAGCTTTGGGAGAGGGGTGAAGTTGGGGCTCGGGGACACAAATGGATGTGCCTGAAGATGATCGTGTATCTGTGACTCAAGGCAGGTCCTTCCAGCCAGTTCAGCTCTCTGTCTCTACCCCTCCACCAGTCTTGTTTTCCTGTTGACAAAATGAAGATTAAAAACTTGCCTTTGAGTATGGAGTGGGGGCAGAGCACAGAGCCAAGAGCCTCCTGCACCCAGGGGAAATTTTCTAAAGGCGCTTGCGGTATTCTAGCTTCAAAACCATGTGCAGTTTAATTGCCTGGTTAGTGTCTTTCTGCATCTCACTGGCTTTGAATCTACCGGAAACTTTCTCGGAAAGCATATAGGTGAAGAAATAAGAATTCTATAAATGTTCGGTGGTTAAAAACAAAGTGCTGGCTGACTTAGATCGTTTGTCGTCGTGTTCTCCAATGGAACTTTCTGCAGACACGGAATACCTGGGAGTCTTCCCGTCATAGTCAGCTGATAACTGACTTCAGGTCAGCAAATGCATTTTCTTTCTGGTTCAGAGAAAACAGAGCCTGTCCCAATGCGACATGTTTTATTTTCCTATTGATCTAGGAGCTGGGATTGTCTGGACCCTTCGGAACACCTCAAAACTAATTACAGATGTTTGAGGTTTGCCTGTTTTTCTTGCTTGATTGAAAGAGTTGCACTCTTTGCTTTTATTGTTGAACAAAGAGAATCTATCACCACTGCTGACCCAGGAGGTGAGGTTGTATGTGGGGCGCAGGGGGAGATGGCGGAGGGTAGGTGGCACCCTTCAGGAAACATGGGACCGTGTCCTCCTGCCCTCTTAGTGTGGTCCCCCACAGAGAGGCGCCTTTGTGCATGGGCCTGGAACCAAAGCAGCTACTCTCTTCAAAAACTGTTGAGTTTCCAGAAGCAGTGGCTAGGTGAGCCTGGGCGTGAAACCGACCTAAGCCATCCCAGTGTGAGGTTGGTTCTGTTTGATCAGCTTCAGCTCTGAAGTTAATGGCCCAAGTTCACCGCTCACTGAGGGAAAGTCAGCGTGTGGGGAGATGGAGGCCCTGACAGCCATTCCAGGGTGCCCCCAACCCTTTGTTTAACCACGGCTGTGGACCAGTGGTCTCAGATGTTTACCATCTCCTGTTTATAAGAGGGAAGTGTGGTCATATTTCTATCTCTTTTGTGGGCTGCACGGTTGCCTTACTGGGGCTCATGTGGGAAGTGGTTACCGTTGAGAGGAGGGTGAAATAACAGTACTCACAAAGGGACTTTGATCCAAGAATCTTTTTGAATATCATCTTTTGACCACTGTGTTTTTTATTTTTACATTTTGTCTATCAGCCCGAACTTCAGGGATGAGAAAATCGAACCACATTCTGGACCTCATTCTACCCAGTTGGGCGGAATCCAAGTTGTAGTTCAAACTATGTCCTTTCTCCCTGGGTGTCAGTGTAGGGGATGGCTTCCAGGTCTGTGGTTGTTCGAAGCTGGGGGCCCTCGGTTCCAGTCACTCTCTGAGCATCGATACTGGAACATCCCAGCAATACCTGGAACCGACCTTGTACCATTTCTTCCTGTCCCCCTCCTCCAATGTACACTGGTCTTCTTCATCATTATCAGAGCCCCCAGGTTCAGTGAAGTTAGAATCAGTGAGGGAACAAAAATTGTGCATGTGAAGGAAATGAGACCTTGGTGTCCCGTTTCCAGTGAGGCTGAGCCCCCTTGGTCACTTTTGGCTGGAGGTTGGCCTTATGACTTTGGGAGAGTCAGCTGGGTGTCTCTAGGTATCGGTCTTTGCACCTACAAAAGGATGAGCTCGAAAAGAATCTCAGAGGTCTACATCAGCTCTAACATTTCACAACCCCTCTCTACCCTCTCTTTCTCGGCTTCTTGCCTTTTGTTCTTTTCTTGATGCATGTATTTTCTTGGAGGACAAATCTAATTTTTCATCTGACGCTCTGCTTTCAGAGGTGACCCATTTCTTAATGACCTTATTTATAGTTCTGTCATAGTTTAACTCATCAGGTATTTACTAAGCATCTCTAGTTGCTGTTGGTGGAGGTGGGAGGCGGGGAGACAGCAGACACTGTGGTCCAGCTGTAAATGCGTGCTGACTCAGGCAGTCACACACCTCTACCTGCCTGGAGCTTCCAGGCTAGTGCTGGAATGAGGCTCACTTTATGAGAATCTGTTCCCTGTTCCCGGGCATGGGGAAATCAGTCTGCAGGCAAAGAGGAATTCTCACACCACCCAAAGCACAGGAAGCCTGTGCTTCGAGGCACCAGCTGCGTTCTAACCGTGGTGCCGTAAAAGTATAGGAAGGAAGGGAACCGTGTTCACAGGTCAGTTAGAAATTTTGAAACCAACAATCAGCTCTCTCTTATCCACAAGAAACCAAAATCCACTGCTGGCTTTTGGTCTCTCAGCCCCACAGCTCAACAGAGTGCCCTTTTACAACTTGGGTAGACTCTCTTTGCTAATGGCTTTTTCCATGAGCCTCAGCCAGCCAGCAAGTATACTCTTTGAGGATTATGATTTGACCAGCTTGCTCAGGGACGTTTAAAGAGAAGAGCCGTCTTTGCCCTCCGCCATTTAAGGCCGGCGAGGAGGTGGCGCCTTCCAGAGATGGAGCAGTGAGAGATGGCTGCTGAAAGCAACCAAGAAGTAAACAATGACCACTGCTTTTGTCAGGGATCTGCCACTGTAGGGGCTCCGCTCTGGTGTGCAGGAGAGAGAACCAGAGGCAGAGACCTGCGTTCCAGGCCTGGCCCCTTGTGAAGCAGCTTTCTGAGCTTGGGTGAGCCCCTTTACTACCCTGGGGCCCTGGTTTCCTTCTCTAGAAACCAAAGGCATCAGCTTAGCAGGATTTTAAAGTTTCTTCCACCTTAAACATTCTAATTCTTGAACTTGCATTCAAAGAAATGACTGACTCTCTTACTCATTTAGAGAGTTTCGGGATCACTGTACAATCACTCAGGGGCCAGAGTGTAGGGCCCACAGTTGAAGACAGGATGGAAAGAGGTTTGAGGTTGAAGGTAAGCTGTGGCAGCCAGGACTTCTGCTTCTTAATGATTCATATTGTATTGTTAGGCTCACCACAGAAGGTTCTCAACCCCGCCTTCTTATAAAAATTCAGGTGCCCAGACCACACTTAAGACCTGTTAATTCAGAATTTCTATTCCCACCTGGGGCCTGGGAATCTGTATTTTTAAAGTTCTCCAGGTGATTCTGGTATGTAGCCAGAATCGAGAGTCACAGCCCCAAATCGCATGTACAGCTGTGGTTCAGTGTTTCGGGCGTCTATTCTCCGTGGGAAGGGGGGGAGGGGAGTGATAGTGGTTGGTTAAAAAAAGAAAGACAAAAAGTACGTTGCACACAGAAAAAGCGTTCTGGATTCTAGAAGCGTGCTGATTTGATAATCATAGCCACTGCTGGTGAGTAGTTGCCCTGAGGTTGGGAGCCCCAGCTCCTTCCCACCTCTGGGTTTCACAACTTCTCTGAGCAGTGGAACCGTCTGAAGTTGGTGATTTCTGCTGAGGAAACTCGGTGCTAAGGCAGGGGTGGAGCAAGGGCAGGGGTGGAGCGGGAATGGATTAAACAGACCATTACACACGCCCATGTGTGTGTGTGTGTGTGTGTGTGTGTGAATGAAACCAGGAGGCCTTGGCCAAGGCTGACACCCCTCGGTGTCAGATCCTTGGAGGTGCCCAGTGCAACCCAGGGGCTGCGAGAGCACGTATGCTGTTCCTGATGCTTTGGTGAAAGTGGCCCTGCCTCGGGCTGAGAGCGTCCCCCTACTTCACCAGCTGTAGCGCCTAAAACTCCTGTTTGTGCCCGGTTTTTGGGGGGTCCCTGCAAGGAATCCTTCCCTACAGCCTAAGAAACTGATGAGGCACAGCTGTCCAGATTAAACATCGAGGGGAAGCACAGCAGAATTCGAAAATCTCTTTCAGGTGGAGGGGAAGGCATGTTGCCGGGGTGGGAGGAATGCAAAGGCCGGTGCTCGATTGGTGTGATGAGCTACATGAGGGGAGAAAATGTGAATTCTGATCAACCCGGAAGTGTTTCCCGGGTAGGAGTGGGTGGGGCTTGAGGAGCTTTTAAAATGAGATGCAGCCTGAAGGTGCAGGTGTAGACACGCGCGACAGGGTAGGTTGCTGTTTCTCAGACAGAGGAGGCCTCCATCAGCCAACAAATATTTATAAAGCTGAGCAAGGCACTCAGAGAAATGGAAAATATGGCCCCCGCCCTCAAGGAGCTTCTGGTCTTTCTGGTGGCGGGAAATACCCAAGTATGAAGCGATAGCCATGAAGGCCTCTGTGCTGCGGCACCTAGGGGTTCACAGGGGGGTAGTGGGCTGAGATGGGACAGACACATCACGGAATGTGGGCCTGAGCTAGTGAGAGGCGGACACACCTGCCCCTGTCAGATGGTGCGCGTCGCGTCGTGCCCCTTCACTCACGATGCCGATTGCCTTTGGGGGACCGGCCCCTGTGGGCACTCTGCCGCTGGCAGGAATGACTCTGTGTTCTTGCCCCCATCAACGTTCTCTGCTTTCAGGAGTGAATTTTCCTCTAGCTTTTATCTTTCCCTGCTAGGGAGGCGTGGTCTTTGCCAGACCCCTGCTTGATGATTACCATCTGCCCACCTTAATTTCCTGCATAGTTTCAGTTGAAAAACCTTTCTTTCTGGACTAAGAAATACCATGTAATATGATTGTTCTTGGTTCCAGTAGCCACCTGGCACCCTCTCAGCGGTAGCTGCACCTCAGGTATGGATGGAAATGATTATCTGTGCATCAGAAAACTCCAGTTTGCCCTCTGAGCAGGTTGGGTGATCATCAGTAAATGCAGGACTGGCTTGCTTCGGCTCTGGCTGTGGCCAAGGCTGTTATTTCTCTGGGGGTAATTATTCCAGGCTTCATGGTCACGAGCAGGGGCAGATAAGAGCCATATATAAAGCAAAGTACATATTTCTTAAGGTGGGCGGCAGAGGCATTGTGTGTGTGTGTGTGTTTAAAAAAAGACCTATATTTTCTGGGCAGCAGAACTTAAGTTTCCAGTAAACATCTCCTCCCTTTTAACTTTACCTTTTAATTTTGTGTTTATGGTCTCTGCGCTTTGAAATTGTTTTGCGGTGATGCCAGGCCCTTGGGAAGCCACTGTTTAGATCAAGAGTTCTTAGAGCTACTCTGGCCCGGCTGACTGACAGCCTCAGACATGATTACTCAAGCTCATCTAGAAGAGCAAAAATAGAAACCTGGAGACGGAGGGGGAGGGGATATGGCTGTGGCAGTTTACCCCGTTCTCACCTTGATCGTAGGAGGAATCATCTGTGTGTGATTCTGGTCTGGGGTTTGTTTTCTGTTCCTGATTTGCCAACTTCTGGAAATCAGAAGTGCTCAGAGCCCCAGCCTGGGATTCATTCTCAGAGGCCGTGGTTGGGAGGCTGGGCATTTACCACTTTTAGCCGTGTCCCCGTTCCTAAGTGGAAGTGGCCTCTCCGGACAGACTTGGTTTTTTTTAGCTTCACTTGTCGGGTGGGGTGGGTAGCAGCTGGGGAAGCCCCGGGAGCAGCACTGGGCTGGAAAGTATAGCCCAGGTGCGTGTGAAAGCACCTGGAGGGGAGGGAGGCGGGCAGGAAGAGCTGGGGGAGAAAATCTCACCCAAGCAGCAAAATTTTTGGCCTGTGTGGTTGGGGGAGCGGTGAGGGAAACAGCAGTATTTTGCTTCTTTTTGATGCCACTTTTAGTTCAGTGCTGCTGGGAAGGCTATTTCAGAACCCCCACCGAGTGGAGGGCACAGCTGTTCTGGGCTGAGAAGGGGTGCAGCTGCCTGTAGCACTTCACACCTGGGGAGCATGTGCTCTGGTCAGGGCCACCTCCCCCCCCCCCCCCCCCCCCCCCCCCCCCGCCACAAGGAGAGCCTGGTGAACCCCAAGAAGGGAGGGCCCTTTCCCCAGATCCCTCAGCACCCTGACCCATAGAGTTCCTAGGACACCCCACAATAAAGCATTGGACATAAAGCAAACAGTCCTGAGTATGAGCCGCCCAACAGCTTTCTCTTGCAAAATGGGCTTTGGGGGATGGGAGGAGATGGCTACATTTTTAGTTCTGAAGAAGCCAGGCTAGTAGACTCCAGAAGAATGAGAGACACCCCCCAAACCTGATCTCACCCCTGCAGCCCCTCGGCTCTCCCTGCCAGACAGCCATTGATACCTTGCTCTTTTTTCAGTCAACTACCAATTCTCTCCCTTTTCCCTTCAAGCCTCTTGGTGATTGAGAATAGCAGGAAAATGAGCCAGGTTTCCTTCTGCCTGTGACATTCTGCATCTGCAGCTTCGTGGTGGGATGGCGTATAGCAGCTTTATGGTTTGCAGAGCCATTTCCCACCCTTCTGTCTTCACAGCAGCCCTGGGTGGAGGCAGGGCAAGTGCTCTTACTCCTCTTTTGTAGGTGGCCGGGGGCAATTCACACATTAGTGGAGGAGCAGGGACTGAGGCCTTCTTGCAGTTTGTCGATGGAGCAGTTCTTTTACTACGCAGTGTGTATGGCATGTGTGTGCTCACGAGTGTTGTCGGTCTGTCCCTCAGAAGAGAATTGGCTCTTCTTCAGCTGCTGTCACCTGGAAGGGGAAACACCAGCACCGTGACCTTTCCTCTGTACGGTATTTTAGTTTACAGAGCATTTTCTTGTTTGTGATCTCATTTCATTTCTGCGACAATCCCTGGAAGTAAATGAGCAAACGGAGCCCTGGAGATGCCGAGTGCCTTGGCCCAGGACACCCAGCCAGTAAGCAGCCCACTGGTACGGGGGTGGCGCTGGCTGGGCTTGTGTATATGGCCCCTCGAGTCCAGGGGAGCAGTTGGTGGTGCACCCGGCCATAGGGGGAACTGGGGGTTGCTGTTCTTGCTCCTGAAGGCATGCATGGTCTTGGTTCCTGAGTGTGACTCCCTCCCGGGGGCCTGCTCATGCATGTCCTGCCTGTGTGGAAGTCCGGACCGCTGTGCGGGGAAGGGGCACTCTGAGGGAGTGTGACAGGCTGCATGGATGTGGCTAGAGTCAGGGTTCACCCCGCTCAGGGTGGGGCCGTCCTTTTTCACGTTCCTGAGATGTGGACTTGGAAGGGTGTGTCCAGCAATGCGGTACTCTGACCCCTGGAGCCCCTCCTGGTGCAGGAGGACAATCAGGGGGTCTGGGGCCTGACAGATTGGTTGGAAGTACCAGCTCTGCAACATAGTGGCTGTGGGGCAGTTACTTCCATGACTGAACACCAACTCGGGCACAGTCTGTATGTCCTTCAGAAGCTCGGGGTCCCCGCCGTAACATGGGCCATACAGTAGTTACTCCTCCAGTCAGAAGTGACTTTGACAGGTCAGCTAGTCCACCCCCCTTAACAGATGGGAAAACTGAGGCCCTGAGGGGTACAGTGTCTTGCCAGAGATCATAGTGAATTAGTGGCAAAGCCAGAGTTAAGACCAGGTCTCTTGATCTCATGCTGGGCTGGTTGGTCGGTTTGTATTTTACATGAATCTGGGGTGGTTTTTCTTGTTCACACTCTGGCCCATAGCCATTTCCCTGTGTAGTCAGTTGTCTTACGAGGTGAGGTCAGCTAGCACCCAGGGATGAAAGTGGTGCCTCTGATGTCAGCTTTTGGGGGAGGGGAGAATGGTTGGCAGAATGCAGCAGCACAATAAACACTTTCTGGGGCTTATGTGATATGAACCGCTGTAAGTCGAATCCTCGTTTTCCAAGTATGCTTGATGGTAAACAGGATTCAGATGCTGAGATGTTCCACGCAAGGGTTTGGAAAGTCAGCATGCATCTCTCTTAAAGCCTCAATGCTTCTCTTTGCTGCATTCCCCACCCCCATTTCCCTGGGGCTTTAAATCATCTTTGGCTTAGGATCGAAAGTACCCATTACAGCGGTAAGCCTCTTGGTCTATTTCATGCAGTGTTGTCAGGCTAAAATATTATAAACAGACCACCAAACTGTGTTTGGTCCAAGGCCAAGACCCGCCTTCCCCACTTGAGCATTTGATTATCTGCCACAGTGTTCTGTGTTGAGTTCAGTGCAAGACACTGTTCGAGTTCCAGTGCAGGAATCCAGCATAATTTCTTGTATTGTTACCATCTGGTTTCATGGAGTCTGTTTCTTTTTATTTTAACTGTGCCTCTTGGGAGAGAAAAACCCTAAAGATGGTGGAAAAGTAAGACAGCCCCGCCTCCCCCCAGCACCCGGGCGTACACACAGCACCACCATGATGCTTGGTGGGTGGGGCGGAGCAGAGTCCTCTCAGTTTTCCAACATTCTTGTTTATCACTCCTGCTTCTCTAGCAGTGTGGTGGGCCCCGGGCTCCTCTGAGGGGACTTCCCAGGTGGGTTCCTAGCCAGAGGCGGAGTCGAGATGGGAGCTGGCTCCACGGTGGCCAGGGCTGCAAGTGGTCTGGGGTATTCCAGTGACTGCCCAGCATCGCAGTGACACGTTATGTGACCTCTTCAACAAGTGAGTCACCTCCCCAGCACTTTCAGGGGTTCTGCTGGGGTCATTGTGGCTGTGGCCATGGTTTCTCCAAAATGAGGTGTTTTTAGAAATGAAAGAACAGGGATTGGCTTCCTTAGATGTGTTGTCCTGGGCTCATGGCTCCCCTCCCTTTTCCTCATAAAGACTCACCTTGTTGTCTTGTAAGTCATATACTTGATACCAGTTTTATATATTAATTAAAAACAAGTAACCAACAGTCTTCTACCATTTTTTAAAAAACCTTCATATTTTTACCTCTTGTAATTTTTCCATGTTACCTTCTAGAGTTGTGTAAATGTTCTCATGTGGCGGTAATCAGGGCGCATCCGCCAGTTGAACCAGGAAAGCAGCTCCATCGGGTGTCTACCACCAAGGGGGTTTAACATGGGGCCTCAGCTACACAGCAGCGAAGGAGCTGAGAAACCCAACATGGGAAGGTGAGGTGACCCAGACTTAGTAGCAGGAAGCCATGGCCACCTTTAGGCTGGAGGGACAGAGGGAAGCAGCGGTGGGCCCAAGGCCCAGGGTCAGGTCACTGGCGGCCTATCTAGAGCAGAAACAGCTGCGTCTAGAATGCTCATGGGAGACAGAAAGGGAGAGGGGAGAGAAGTGCCCTAGCTTCTCCCTTCCTCTGCCCTCCCCTCTCCCACAGGTTTCTACCACTGTCCAAATCCTGCCAGATGTCCCCTGACATGGGGCTCAGAAAGTCAGGGGTCGGCCCTGGGAAATACGGAGCGGGGCACAGGAGGATGAGGAATGGACTGGAGGACAAGCAGGACCTGGGCCCACGCAGGGTACCAGTCGACTGTTCTAATTTGATACTATCATGAGCCTTTCCCCAAGTTCCCACATGGTCTTCATAATCACACACGTTATCTCAAGTAGATGTGCCGTAGTTAACCTCACCGTCCCCATCTGTTGAGTAAGTGCTTGCAGTGATGGTGAATCAGCCCTGCTCACAGTGTGGTCCCTGCCCAGCAGCATCAGCATCTTGGGGAACTTGTTAGGAATGCAGAGTCTCAGGCCCTGCTCATCCCTGAATCAGAAAACCTGGGGTGGAGCCTCACCATCGGTGTTTTAAGAGCCCCTGGAGGATGATGATGTGCATTAAAGTTGAGGACCACCATTACAGGTGGTTCTGCACCAGGTGGAAGGTGGGACGGGGTGCTGAGGGTGCTGGTCTTTTTCCAAAGCCGTGTGGTGTAGTGGGAAAGGCACGAGACTGCACAGCTGTACACCTCCAGGGTCAAGCCTCACTCTGCTGTGAGCCTCCCTGGGGGGGTTCTTCTGTTAAACAGATAAAAATATCAAACCATGGTAGTGGTGTGAGGATTAAACGAAATAAAGGGCATAATGTTTTCTATGGGTTGGCCTTCTCCTGGAGCTTTGGGGAAGGAAGTGCGGCAATCAACAGCCAGCTCCTGGGCCGTGCAAGACTTGTCCCAGTGCCAGTACCTGAGATGTGCGGTTGGAAAGTCAGTGAAGTGGGCTCAGGAGGCCGACACGTGAGCTTTGAGTCGGTAGGAACCTTGGACTGGGAGATAGCGGTAGTCAAGCTTCCCCTCCCCACTGTGTTTTTACTGATGTTCTAACCTGACCCTGTGATTACTACTCTGTCTGTTTTGTAAGTCTCTCTTGTCTGGCCACTTGGTGGAGTAGAAGGAACCCTGGTATCAGGAGCCCTGGCTTCCTGGGCTGGCTGTGTGTTCCTGGGCTTATCACTTAACCTTTCTGAGCTGTCTTCCCTTATCTGTAAAACCTCTACCTTCTTGTTTCCCTTGCTGACCATGGTGCAGATCAGATGGACTGATGGACATGAACTCTGTCTTGAATGCCTTAGTGAGTGAGCCCATGAATATAAAGCCTATAGGGGCCACACCTTTGCTGGGGACCATCGCTAGCCTAGGTACCTTTATAGGCCTCTTGTTCTACTCCCCATGCCGGAGGGGCGTAATATGTGTTTGTCAGTGCAGACAGGCACCTAGGTGCATCATCATCCTAACAGTGACCTGTAGGAGGGCACCAGGCCAGGACGCTTCCACACGTCTTTCTTCTTTTAATCCTCCCAGCAGCCCTATTGAGTAGGGAGTCTTACAAGAAGTAACCCAGGCTCAGATAGCTTAAGGGGAAGGATGTGAGCAAACCCGGAGGCACGCTGTGCCTCAGAGCCATCCACACGGCAGCTGCTGCTAAGAAGGGAAAGAGGAACCGGGTAAAGGCTCCTGCTGACTTTGGGGATATGTTGGGTTCACAAGTCTTGTGGGTGGAACAGAGAAGCTGGTCGGAGCTGGTCAGGAGGCTGGTCACCTGGAGTAAACAAAGGTCCAGTCATTCCCATCTTCCTGCCTCTGGCAGCACCCGAGAGAAAACTCTTGGACCAAGGAGAGGACCCGCCGTGGTCCCACTACAGCTTCGGTGCCTTCCCCATTCAATGGCTGAGGACACTGAGGCTCACAGAAGTCAAAGGGTTCCCCTGAGTGTCCACAGGTGGGGATTGAGCTCAGATCGCATTGTTTCTGATGTCGGGCTCTGTGTGCAATGCCGGGGTGCTTCCCAGACGGACGCCTGGCCAGCTGGCACTTTGCAATTTTCCAAACCCTTTCCCACCCGTCCTGTAGGGTGTGCTGGGGGGAGGGGTGTCGGACTGCATGGGATGGTCTGTGGGGTGCCGAGCCTAGCAAAGTGAGAAGACGTCATCCTTTGGCCAATAAATGCTGTTCTGCTGTGTGGGTTGCAACCAGAAGTGTCATCAGGATGGGAGATGGAGCCCCTGGGACGAGAGCACCACTTGTCCCCATTCACCCTGCATATGGGGGTCAGTGAGCGTCATCATCCTCCCTGGCCGCTCCTCCCGGCCAGGGCAGAAGGCGTTTACCTGGCCACTTTCTAAGGTAGACTCAGCACAAAACAATCTTATTGTTCAAGCTCAGCTAAAAATTGCTACCCTAAGGAGAAGGCTGTGGCAGGGCCGGCCGGGTGTGATGGAACTCAGGGCCTGCTGGGGCAGGTCCCGGTGAGTGTTAATAGCTGTGCTGGAGGCAGGACTGGAGCTACTCAATAGATACACATTATTTCTGGTGTAGCCAGGGACCATCGGAGGCTCTTAATTACCCGAGATCTACTTTCCAGCCGCTTAGGGAAACACAGCACTGCACTAACCTGGGGGAGGCTGTGGCTGCCGTGTCCACTTAACAGGTGTGTTCAAGAAGCCTTCGTGTTGGTGCTTTATCAAACCCTGGCAGGTTGCAACTGCCTTGATGTACCAGAACTTGTGGAGTCAGAGTCGCTCTCTTTGTTTCTCTCCTGTCCTGGACTTCAATGTACTCCAGTTTTAACCCAGAGCCGCCCTGTCCAGCCTCTGGGCCCATGGCAGGGCTGCATGAGGGGTGTTTAAAAAGACTTGGTGTTTACAAGACTTCTACTTTCAATACTCAGAGAACACTTCACATCTGACCCTTCTCGTCACTGAGTGTGTGTGTTTGGGATTTCCCCACCCCGAGCCGTTCTGGGGTTCTCTGGGCGCTCCTGCTTGTCCTACAATCCGACTCATCTGACACTACCTACCCGGCGATCCCACAGGTTAAGGGCTCAGTCCCACAAGTCTGCCCACACTCCGCTGCAGATGCCAACTGCAAGTCCAAGATGTTACCTGTGTGTTTGACCCACCCCGGGTTGATTGGAGGCTCGCACCAGCCACTCCTAGGGTTCAGTTAATTTGCTATAGCGACTCACAGGACTGGGGGAAACATTTCACCAGTTTATTATAAAAGGATATGCCTCAGGAACAGGCAGATGGAGGAGGCATGGAGTAAGGTGTGTGGGAAAGCGCTTAGAGCCTCTGAGCTCTGTGGACACATAGCTCGCCCCACATCTCCACATGTTCACGGACCGGGAAGCTCTTTGAGCCCTGTCCTTCTGGGTTGTTTATGGAGGCTTCATTCCTGAGGCACAGTTGATTAAATCATTGGCCACTGGTGATGGATTCAATGTCCAGCCCCTCTCTCCTCCCTGCAGGTGGGGGTGGAGGCTGGGGGAGGCTGAGCCTGAAGGTTCCAACCTCCTGATCAATGATTGGTTCCCCTGGCAACCAGTCTCCCTATATTTAGGGACTTGGCAAAAGTCTCATTAACATAAACTCAGGTGTGGTTGAAAGAGGCTTGTCATGAATAACAAAGATATCCACTCCACCTTTATTGCTCTGGAAATATTTCAGGAAGTTGGGACAAAACTAAGTGTGGTAACAAAAATGTTCCTATGGCTTTTTGGGGGGTGGGGGGAATTATAAGGATTTTGGGAGCTATGTACCGGGAACTAGGGACAAAGACCAAATATGCATTTCTTATTATAAATCACAGTATGACAAGGGGCCTCCGTGGGGTGGTAATAAGTCCAGAGACGTCAGTGAGGCACAGCTCTTCTCTGAGCTGGTTCTCCGGCAGTAAATTGGGGGTAATGATAGCTGTCTCTTAGGGCTGTTGTAAGACTGGTTAATGCATGTGCAAAGCTTAGCTCAGTGATTATCACCTTGCTAAGGGCCTGTAAACGGTCCGTCCCTTCTCCCCTTCCTTTGCTCTTAAGCAGATCAAGACATGGCTGGTTGTTCATCTTACCTGCTTTGCTGTGTTGACAAAGGACTGTCGCAAAATATCCATTCTCAGGTTAGAAAATACCAATACTGTCTTCCAGCTCCTCAGATGCCAAGGTGCATACGCATTTTAATGCAGATCATTTTCATGTTTCAGTATTGGAGCCTTAGCCAACTTATCTTGGACAGACCCAAGGCCTCTGAGTGTGATGACTTGAGCTAATGGCGTTGGACCAGCCAGCCAGCAAAGGAGTGGAGAGCCAGGAGTGTGTCTTGAGACTGTCCTTGACATGGATGTGGCTGGCATCAAGGCCAGCCTCATGGACACTTGATGTGTGCAGTCACATGGAGACCCTAGCCCAGGAGAGCCCTGTGCTTGGTTTAATGTCTGTGGTCAGCATCCTGAAATTCTTAGTTTTGAGCTAGTGTTTTGTAAGTGAAGGCTGATGAGACAAAGGAGCGTGCACAGGAGTCTAAGGGGTTTGCTCACTGTTCCTTTCTGCCCTGATGGTGCAGACACTTTCCATTTGAACTGGAACCTGTTTTGGATGCACAGAGAAGGCGATGTCGTTCTAAGAAACATCAGTGACCAAGGAACCCTATCATATGCTTTCTTCCCCGTGTTACTGCCCCATATGAGCCAGCCACTCACACTGAGGATGATAACGCATGTGGAAAAAAACCTAACACAACTCATACCGCCTTTTCCTTCCAGCCTCGGTGACTCATCAGTGAGCAGAAGGGAGAGAGTGGTGGCAGGTTGTGCAGGTAGCAGGAAGTGAAGTGACAACAGTTGAGTTAGATTTATAGTGTCGCTGCTGTTCTGGTAAGTCACACACGAGGTATATGCAGCAAGCTACGAAATACCAACGTGTGATTTTGAAAAAAAAAAGTGATTTTGGTGATTTTACATCCTCGTTAAATGCTCTGTTTGCATTTAAAACTGGCATTGCACAATATAAATATAAGTGATAAAATTCATGCTAACTTAAATTTTTAATTTTTCTTAGAACAGTATTAAATAGTAAATAAAAACACCATAATGAGTTAAGCGACTGTGGAAGAAAGGGGAAAGGTTTACATTTTAATACCATGACTGGTCCTCTCCCTGCCTTTTGACGAAAGGGCCCCACATTTTCACTAGGCACCAGGCCCCACCCATTGTGCCGCCAGCTCCGGCAGGCACCTGTGGCCGGGGGTCGTAGGCTGGCCTTGCACATGCAGGCGCTCTGTGAGATGCCTGCTCTTCCCCTCTGGGTTGCAGAGCCAAGAAACAACAGACGAGTGAGCGCTGAAGACTGCAGCGCTGTTCCAGGTGATGGTGGGTCTGTTGGAGATCACAGTTGAGGAATTTCGGAGGCTACAAACACAGGCTTGTGGAGGTATTGTGGGGCCTACTGTGCATGCACCGTTGAGAGTTTCTGAGCAGCCCAGTGTGGAGGAATGAGCCAGCGGTGGACTGAGAGCAGCCCGAATTTGAATCCAAGCTCTGACTTGATCTCTTTGGGCAAGCCATTTCTTTCTGGGTCAGTTTCCTTTAAGTGGTGGCCCTCAGTCTCTCCATCGTAATGTGGTTGTTAAGAGTGTGAGCTACTTGGAGGCTGAAGTCTTAGGTCAAGTCTCTTCTCTACCTCTTAACTAGGTACTAGACTTCGGGCAGATTGCTGGACCCCTTGTTTCCCCATCTGTGAAATGGAGATGATGGTGACTACCTCACCGGTGTTAAAGGGGCACAGGGGGAAGGGCAGCACTGTGTCTGGTGCATGGCATTGAATAAATGGTAGGAGTGGTCACGATGGTAAGGGAGGAAGAAACAGCTTCTAGAGGCACCAGGATTGTAGTCCCATCACATGGGGACCCCAGCCTTCGAGCGGCCGCTTTAGAGAGTCTGTGAACATGAATGCCAGGGGGCCTTTGCCTCAGACGTCTAAGCAGCTCTTCAGCCTGGGCGTTAGAAGTCACTGGAATGAGAGAAACGTTGTTGCACTCTGAGCGTAGGGATCTGGGCCTTTGTGCGCTCACTTGCTGTCACCTCCATCCCTTCCCCACCCGCCTTGCTTCCTTTAGTTGTGCATGGAGTGAAGATGGGCCTGTGTGCCTTACAGGGTCGGGCCCTGTTGAGATGACATTGGTAGAAATCCTCCGTGAACTTAAATTCAAGGGAGAGGTCTTGCTCCCTACTGTTGTGAGTGACTAAGAAACAGTTGCTTTGCCTGGGCCTCAGTTCTTCATCTGTGAGGTCAGAGCCTAGGACTTGGATGTAGCATAAGCTGCCCCCTGAGCAGGTTAGAAAAGAAGGAAAGAGGGAGGGAGAGGGAAAGCAAAAAAGAAAACCAGCAGAATTTGGAGATGTCCCCCAACGGGAACCATAATCGCAGGTTTCGGGGACTCAGGAAGGGGTGCAGCCCAGCCTTGTGGTTGAGAAATGTCAGATGTTGGGAAGAGAAAGCCTAGCTTAATGCAGCAGGGGTTTCTTAGCAGCCCTGCCTCCTGAGCCCCGGTAGCTCATTATTCCCTGGCTAACAGCTTGGCAGCACAGAGGCAAACCACAGAGTACATTCGAGGCCCAGATCTGCTCATTTCGAGGGTGGGGCTGCGTTTTTCTCCTGCCACAGTGAGCTAATTAAAGAAAACAAGCTTTGGGAGCTGGGAGAGAACTGGCCACAGAGCACTTGGGGAAGATTGCTTTGGTTGTGGAGGCCCCTGCGGCCCCCAGCCCCCAGAAGGCAGGTGGAAGTGGGCAGCCGAGCTGTGTGCATCCCCAGTGGAGCTCTGGGGACCCAATGCTGCTGAGCTGGGAGCCCTGGAAGGGCCAGTGGGAGGGCTTATGCAGGGTGGGAGGGTGATCTTGGTTTGTGAGGGACCAGCAAAGAAGAAGTTCAAGCTACCTGTGTAGATGGGACAGCGTTTTGTAAAATGCTTCCCAAAGTTGGGCTTTTGCCCCAGATTGAGGACACAGCCTATGTCCCAGGAGTTGGTTCTGTGTGTCACGGTAATTCCTAGCTTGGTGGCAGTTTGATTCTCCCACCAGCCTTAGAGAAAGTGGGCGTGACTTCCGTACTCCCTAGGAGTGAACGGACACTCAGAAGGATGGCTGTTCAGGGGCAGAAAGTGGGAGAAGGACTTCTGTGTCCAGGTGGAGCCTGCTGATTACAGGGAGAGGAAAGCAAGCACGCACTCTCACTGTCTCGTCACCATCACTGTCCTCCAGGCTCGGCGCCCAGCTCGAGCAGCCGCGTACTGTTTTATGGAGTAAGGTATATTGCTGAAACCTTGATTGTGTACATTGAATTATATTTGAAGTGTACCAGGAACACCATTGAAAGGAATCCTGTTGAAAGGTGAGTCATTTTGAAAAACGAAGAATTACACTGTGTCCCCAACAATTTCCTATTTTGGTAAATTTCAGGTGGCAAGATTGCTTAGAAGGGGGAGTGGGTCCCACTGTTTTGCTAGCTTATGACTGTTAGTGCATAAGGATGGTTCACCCCTCAGAGGCCCGGGGGCCGCATTCTGCAGAACTAATTGGAGGAGCTGGAGGACGTGTGCAGAACGTGTTGATTCTCATATTCAGACAAGTTGGTACCTAGGTCGGGGGGGGGGGCTGGGGGCACCCAGGCCAGTGGTGATTCACGCGTGAGGTGTGCTGAGGAATTTTTGTTAGTGACAACGACGATGATGGTGATGAAGCTGTTGCTAACTGAGCACTCATTATGTGCCCAGGATCTTACAGGATTATCTTATTTAGTTATGACTAACGACAGTGCTGAAGTCTGTGAATGATTTACTTACCAATTAAGTCAAAGGCATATTCCTCCACAGTGCAATATTTTTCAGCCAGGAATTGAATACATGCTACGCAACATAGATGAACCTTGAAAATATGCTGAGTGAATCTCTGGAACAGGCAAATTCACAGAGACAGAAAGCAGATTCCTGTTGCCAGGGGGTTGAGATGGGAGGAAAGGGGCGTGGCTGCTTGATTAACGGGTGCAAGGTTTCCTTTAGAGGCAATAAAAATGTCCTGGAACTGAGTAACTATGATGGTTGCACAACACTGGGCACAAACTAAATGCCACTGAATCGCACACATTGAAATGGCTAAAATGGTAAATTTGTATGTTCTATGTACTTCACCACCACACACACACACACACACACACACACACATTTTTAAAGTATTCCTCTCCTGGGTCCCTCTCTCTAACTTGGCTTCTGATATGCTTGTACTGAGTGGGAGAAAAAGGGAAGGGGCGATTCTGTGTGTATTGAGGCTGAAGTAAGCTTGGGGCTCTCCTATTTAGGCCCCACCTTTGTGGGGAATCAGAGACCCAGAGAGGGCTAGTGACTTGCCCAAGGGCACAGAGCAAGGTTCCAAAGTTGGGATTTGGATTCTAGCCTTCTCACTTTCCATTAGGAGACTCACAGTGGAAAAGTGGTTTTTTGTTTTTGTTTGTTTTGTTTTGTTTTAGCTTCTTCGTGTCACTCAGTAAATTCTGGGCTGCAGAGCCTCAGCTCTGTCCTGCCTGGTGTTTTGTGCCTTCCTCGGGTATCTGGGGACACTGTCCCATGCGGGTGGGACAGCCTCTGGATTAATTCACGTGCCAGGAGGCCCTGGGGCCGCTCAGTAGAAACAGCCGCAGACCTGGGCTGTGGCCGGTGCACGTGTTCAGCTGCGCCGTTCAGTTTCGGCATTTAGCAAAAGGAACCAATTACGTGTGCACACATGCATTTGGTGTTTGATGAGACGCTTCACCACGTGACACTGCTTCTCCTTTTCTTTCCTTTTTGACTATGAGCATCTGACACTCCAGGAAATAAGAGACTTTCCAGTACCTCATTTGCACTCATTCTACTTTCAAACCCTTTTGGCCCCAACACAGGGTAAATGAAACTGTAGCTTATAGTAATATTTATGTATGGGAGGCAATGAGCTGTTTGCAAGCTTGGGTGTCAGAAAAGGTTTCAATTTTAGCAAGCCCCCCCCACGCTGTAGTAGATAGCCCTGCCTTCTCTCTCAGGTTGAATTCTGGCATACTGTCCTGGTTGGTGACAGTGTAGTGATGACGATAATAACAATGACATCTAAAGAAGTTGAGCTATCGTTGAATTAAATGTATGTTTACTCCTTAGGAGAGGACAAATCAAGTTTCAGAATCTTGGAGGTGGGATATTACACTCTTGGTAAGATCCATGGACAAGGAATGACAAAGCCTGAGTTCTGTTGGCGACATGACCTTATTAGCTAAGTGGCCTAAAGTTTCTAAGCTGTGGCTTCCTCATCTGGGAACGTGAATAACACCCTGGCCTCTCCTATGTCATGGAGTTGGTGGGGGCACCCAAGAGAGAGGAGGTACTTTGTCAGCCATTGGGGCTCTTACTGAGGTGATCTGTGAAGCAGAAGGCGCTTGAGGGCGGGGCCGACAGGGCTAATGAGGAACTGATGTAACCTGGTTTCTGCGGAGAGTTGTGGAGCTGAATTCGCCTTCATGTTCAGAGGTACGGAGGTCATGGGGGGCAGGACTTGGAATGCTCGGAGTCCATGGTCTGCCATCAAGTCCATGGTCTAGAGGCACCTTTGCCTAGGGTAGCTTGAGTGAAACCAAGTCCTGCCCTCCAGGAGTTCACAGTGTAATTGTGCTCTTCATGGGCCACCTAGAAGGAGAGCATGTTGAGAGTGAGCCAACTGACCCCCGAATCCTGCAGGCCCCCAGGCCCACTGCGCTATTCACATCAGAGTCCTGGGGGAACTGCTGCAGCTGTGAGTGTGTGTGTGCGTGTGTGTGTAGAAAGACAGGAAGCCAGGAGAGTAAGGTGAGTCACATTAACCCACTGTTCTTTCCCTTTGAAAGTCCTTGTGTTCGCACACACACACAGCAGTCGTGTGCTTGCTCAGAAACATGTGAAAGTTTTCAGAGTATGCCTCGCACCCACATTCTGTTGAACGGGGATTGATCTGTGAATGTTCAGATCTTTCCTCCTCTGCAGAAAGTTTGTGTCTGCCCAAGGAGCTAGCTCAGGGCCAGCCCAGGCTGACTGGCATGCGGTGGGTAGACATGGCTGAGTGTGACGGGAGCAAGGCCCCAGGGGTGTCTGTGAAGCAGGTGGAATTCTGAACTTCTCGGTGGTCCTGTAGCAGCGGCCTCGGATAGGTTGGGAAGAACCTGACACTCCACATTTCTGTGGGCAGGGTGTGCCGTCCCCTTAGCTTGGTATTGAAAGTCCCCCAGAGCCAGCCAGTTTGTGGATGTACCTTCTGTGTGGGCTCTGTGCTCCTGCCAGGTGAGGCTTGTCACAGCTCCTCTCCAACCTGTGTATCCACACCCACTGCCTCACCTCGGTTCACCCTTACTTTTCCTGGGGCACTGCGCTGGGTTCCTCTGCACTTTTCTGTCTTTAAAACCCAGAGTCCCGCCTCCTCTGTCATGTTTCCTTGGACTACCCCAACCCACGGCCGCCACCTCCCCTTTCTGCACAGGGCCCGCGAGTCACTTCCTGGGTCTGGCACACAGCACGGAGCAGTGTGTCCAGGTGGCCCTTCTCCATGGCAGGCGACTTGTTTGTGGGCCGCTCACCCATGCAGCTGGCGCTGCCGGCTTCCCCTGCACAGCGGTTGTGCCTCGGGCTTGTTTCTAACTCGTCTCCCCGCCTCTCGCCACCCTGATGAAAGAGAGGTAGATAGGTTCTTCCAAGGCCTGGCCACTTCTCCCTGTACCATGTGGCTTCAGACTAGTCCCACAGCTCCCTTGGGACTCAGTTTACATCACACAAAGTGGGTAGTTAAGATCACCCTGCCCGTCTCAAAGGCTACCATGATAATCTGGGGACGGGGAGGGGTGGGAGAGAGTTTTGGAAAGCGGCAAAGAGCGATGCCAGCATGGGTTAGTAATGGCCTTGTGGCGAGGCCGCCGATAACTGTGACCTGACATTCATGCTGGGCCCAGCCGGGGCGGTGTGCCACTGAGCTGGCATCCAGGACCCTCAAGTGCTACTTTCCCTCCCTCAGTTTCCTCTGCTCAACTCCCCCATCCAGCTCGGACACTGTGGTCATGAGGTGTGTGTGGGAGACGGTGGTGGGCACAGTCCCCCCACTCCTGTGTGGCTGGAACTCAGCTGAAGCAGAGGGTTCCCTCCAACCATTGGTGCTTCCGGGTTGGCCACTGCAGCTTTGATGCCACCGTGTGTGGTCACCCTGGTGCTCTTTCTTTGTGCCTGGTGTATTGTTAGATCTTCATCAACACTCACTTTGACAGTTTGCACTGTTTAAGGTGACAATTGTTTTTGCCCTTTCCAGAGGTGTTGACATTTAAGGGTGGTTGGGTGACGGAAACCTGGAGGAAAGAAAGGGGCCAGTAGCTAGAAGGTGTGTATAACAGACCCCTACTTTCAAAAGCGCCTGCCTCCACTGGTTTGGCGGTGGCGGAGTGCAGAGGCAGGAAGGTACATTAGGTCAGATGTCAGGATTTTTATCCTCTTCCCCCAACATTTGATGGCTGACAGTTTTCCCAGGACAGGCAGGGCAAGACCTGGGTATTTTTTTGTACTTTTGAAACCTGTGTCTAGCTCAGTGCTTGGCATTTTAGCATGATGAATGAATGGATGAATGAATGGATGGATGGATGGATGAATGGATGGATGGATGGATGGATGAATGAATGGATGAATGGATGGATGGATGGATGGATGGATGAATGGATGGATGGATGGATGAATGAATGGATGAATGGATGGATGGATGGATGGATGGATGGATGGATGGATGGATGAATGAATGGATGAATGGACAAATGGATGAATGAATGGATGGATGGATGGATGAATGAATGGATGAATGGATGGATGGATGGGTGGATGACTAGCTTCCCAGTTCTCAGCACAGTAGAGTGTGAGTGTGCACACAAAGTCCTGGGTAGTAACAGATTTGATGGGTGAAGGGCACTAATCCATGTGTCTAATTATAGAAAAGGACGGGACTTCTAGGGGGAAGGGATTGCCCTTTGAAGCTGTCCTCTATGTCCCCTCTCCAGCCTTCTGCATTTTGTGGTCACCCTCCAATATTCCCGAATTCAGGAACATCTGTGGCTGGAGCAGCGTGAAGACCCTCTTTTCCTCGGTTCCCAACAGCAACTTTATTGTGTTTGGCACGCACTAAGGGTGAAAATTGTGGGCAGTGTCCTCTGTCCAGTGGATTTCCCACCCGTGTCCTCCATTCTGGCCGGTGCTGTAGGCAGATAACCTTGGCGAGGGGCTTGGCGCAAAAGGCGAAGTTTATAACAACGATCGCTAGATTCCGTGCTTTCTTGTTATCGCATTTCCTTAATGGTCATTGTCACACAAGAAAGGACTTCCTCTGTGGGCATCACTTCATGGAGACCTTTGGGCATAGATAAGTTCATAAGCTGCATTGCATGCACGAAACCATTTCTGTTAAGGGCTGGGGTCTGGCTACAAACCTCCTCTGTCCCCAGGAACCATTCGTCAGCCTCCTGAGGTCAAGTTCTTCCCCACTTTTAGCATTGCTACCTGCTTCTCACTTGAGAGTTGTCCAGGGAGGACAGACTGTGTGGCATTCCACAAACCACTTTGAGAGTTTAACCTTGTGGAGTGTCCCAGTGGGCACTTTCTGGATCTGCTTCCTGTTTTCTCCCAGGGTCCGAGTATGAAGCCGCCCGCAGCCCCACCTCACTGACCTGAGCCCAGCTGCCTCTGACCCTATGGCCCAGACCCCAGACCCCAGAGAGTAAGCCCTGGCCCAGAGTTTTTGTCTCAGCTCTGCTGTTTGACCTTGGGCAAAAACAAAAAGGTTGGCCAAGGTGACCTCTGAGGTCCCTGCCGTCTGTGTTGAGGAGGCCTGGCCTCTGTTCCGCACTGGGAACCCAGGACGGAGGGCACCTCCACGGCCACAGCAGAGACTCTGGTCCTTGGCCTGCAGGCAGTGAGTCCAGGACACTGGGAGGCTGCTGGGGTGCAGCGTGAGCAGGGCCCCTATGGACAGCAAGTGGCATTATTCAGCCCTGAGGAATGCCGAGGCCTGGCTGAGCCTGGGCAGGGCCGCTGAGAGGCTTGCGGCTGTAACTGTGGGCAGAATTTCAGGCTTTGAAGAATGCTACTGTATATACCAGTGATAAATATTAGTCACCCTGGCAGCTGGAGGAGTTTCCTGTGCTGCATTTTTGACACTTCCAGAAAAGGGAGAGCCTTCCTCCCTGACAGGGCACAGGAGAAGAAGCAGGAATGTGCCTCTCTGGGCTCAGGTGCCAAGAAATGCTCTGACCCTGGCGCCCTGGCGGGAGATCCCACGGGACCGTCAGCCACCAGTGGCCCATCTCTGCCTAAACCTGCACAGTGCCTGTGAATGCCCCTGTTGACGTCTCAGCTGGGCCACCTCTCTGGGCTGTGATCAAGCCTGTCCCAAATCTAAGCCTTGACCTGCCCTTCTCCTCCTTACCCTTTCTCCATCTGCTCAGCCCCCTCCAGTTTTTCCTTTCTCCGTGGAAGGGCCACCAACCCCGAGTTGCCTGGGCCAGACCTCAGGAAGTCATCTTTGTTGCCTTCTCTGCCCGCCCCTCCCCGCTCCCCACCAAGCCCTATTAGTTCTGCCTCCAGAATATGTACGTCCATCTGCTCCCCCATCCTCACGCAGCTTCCTCATCCAAATCGGGGTCTCTTGGGCCTAGCCTTCTTCCCAGCTGGTCTCTGCCTGCATCTTCCTCTGCACCAGGCCCGTTCTCCCCAGCAGCCTGCGGTGGCCTGTAACAAAGTACATCCTATCATTTGTCACATCTGCTGAAAATCATTCAGAGGCTTCCTGTTGCCTTGAGGGTATAAGGGTCCAAATCCCTCACAGGTTGTGAGGTCTGGCCCTAGCCTGCCGGTCCAGCCTCCACTCCCAGCTGAGCTCCCATGCCCACTCTGCCTTTCTTACATTTCCTTCCTCAGGGCCTTTGCACATGTTGTTCCTTCTGCCCAGAATGCTCCTGCCACAGTTTTTAGCTGGCTAATGTGAGTTAGATCTCTGCTTAACTGTCATCTCCGAAGAGAGGCCCCCCTGACTCCCCCCTTCATGTTAATTGTGTCCCCTGATACCCTCTCTCATGGCACCCCATTCTCTTTCGCCAGAGACCTTGCCCCAGCTGTGGTTACAGATATGTGTGGTTATTTATTGCCTGCCTTCCCCTCACCGCCTCTTGTTCTCCACTGTGCCCAGGGCCCAGGACTGACATGCTCAGTAAGCACTTGCAGGCCTGATCAATCCTATGTGAAGGATGCGTTTGCCCGGCTCCCTATCCCCTTGGGCTCTGTCCATTGCTCTCCAGTCCCCAATGAGTGGCCTCAGAGCACCTGGCTTCACTCCTCTGCCACCAAAACTTATCAGTCCCACATCTTAGTCTTTTGCAAGGTGACACTTCATCTGATTACCTAATTCACACCAAGGTGTTAATAGTGCTAATGACAGAGTGTTTATTACCCCAGGGGATGCAAAATGATGGTATTAAAACATATCATTCCCCCTGGGGTTGAAAACTCTTCCCAGGGAGTCCAAGTAGAGCCTAGTCCCCTTGGCCAGGTTTACAAGGCTCTGTCTGGCAGTTTGGCTTCGGCTTCATCTCCTTCTGCAGCTTCAGGCCCCCAAGCCTTAGTCATCTGCCTCTCCCCACCCAGTACCCTGCACAGTACCTGGCATGGGCAGGCCCTCCACAATGTTCACTACGTGAATTTAGAAGAAGTAGATTTTAGTGACTCATGCTTTCACTGAAGCCTTTGGTGCAGTTAGTCAGTGTTTGGCCATGGGTGCCAGAGGAAGGGCAGAGGGCGGGAATTCCAGGCACAGTGACCATGATAGTGCCGGAAGGCCAGGAGGCGGGTTGCTTTATATGGGTAGATGGGGGTAGCCTTTCAGAGCCCCTAAATCCAAATCTCCCCACCCACCACACCAATTAAATCTCTTAAACACTCATCCTCCTGCCCAGGATATTGATCAACTCTGCTTTCCAAGGTGCCAGAGGAGGGGAGAGTCTTACCACCATGTGGGCTCTAGCATCATCTGTGGAGTGAATAATTTCAAGTGCAACTACCATTATAGAGAGGTCTGGGAAAGTTGGAATTCAACATGATTACTCTTTTCCCCAAAAGGCCAAGAATCCCCATTCTCACCCTGGCTGGTGGGGCTCAGCAGATTGAGTGCCAGCCTGTGAACCAAAGGGTCACCAGTTCAATTCCCAGTCAGGGCACATGCCTGGGTTGCGGGCCAGGTCCCCACTTGGGGTGTGTGTGTGAGAGGCAACCACACATCAGTGTTCCCCTCCCTCTCTTTCTCTCTCCCTTCCCCTCTCTCTAAAAATAAACAAAATCTTAAAAAAATGAAAAGAACCTCCATTCTGAAGACACTTGAGTTCTGCATGCCTTCCTCATGATGCTGTGGGCCAGTTCTTGACCCCTGGCTTTGCCTTGTGCCCAGAATGTCCCAAGCCTATTCAGTCAGCTTCCTCCAAAAGGTAATTTCATCTTGATCTCCAGGAAGCAGCCTTTGGATGCCCCCTCCTCGCAGCCACTGCAAAGTGCCCTCCCAACCACACACCACGCCAGTTCGAAATCATCTGTTTTTGGGTGTGTCTGCTCAGCCCCGGGCAGTGAGCCCCTTGAGGGCAGGGTGCTGGTACCCAGGTCACTCAGTGCATGTCATTCACCTGGACCTCAGGGTGGGCTTGCCTCCCGCCAGCTCTGTTCTCTGGACTGCACTGAAATAGGCAGTCGTGCTTCAGTTTCATTTGGAAAAGGAAAAAAATAGTGGAAATCTAGAGATTTCACTGATCTGGAAGTTAAGATAAAATTACGAAGTTCAAAGAAGATATTAACTTACTTTGAATGTTACGTAAATCAGGGCTTGTCTGAAATATTTATTTGTCATGGGTTGGTCTTTCTCTTACGACTGAGTTCTTAAAAGGCAGAGGGCCCAGTTCTTATTCACCCTCATGTCCTCGGAGCCCAGCACGGTGCCCGAGAGAGAGTGGTCACTTAGTAAATACTTGTCGAGTGAATGCATGGGGTGAGTATGCACTTTGGTACTTTTAGTGCTTGGTGGTTAGAAAATTCCCATGGCTCGTTAATTTGTAAGACACCATTTCCACTGTAAATTCTTTATGTGTGGGAATGCTTTCTGTGTGGACTGGTTACTGGAGAAAGCTCTGTGGTAGCAGTTTTGAAACACTGAGTCATTTTGCTCTGATTGAACCTGGTGACTTTGTGCCAGTTGCTGTAACCCTGTGAGACACGTGACCCTCATCTGTAAAGTGGGCCGGAGGTGGGAGTAGACCACGTGGCTTCTGAGAGCCATCTGCTCACATGCTGTGTGTAACTCTCACATCCTCCTCTTTGGTGATAGGACATGAACCGTGTCCCGAAGGGTTTGCGCGTGGAGCTGGAATTCTCCCTGGCCTCTTTGACTGCTTTCCAGTGGATGGAATGCCTGGTTTCTCAGTAGCAGAGAGAAATGCTAATGTGGGGTTAGGAAAACAAGCCAAGAGCCGTCGAATAATTAAAACACACACGCACACAAAGAAAGAAAAGGAGAGGGGAAAACACACTTAATGGATAGGGGATGAGTAAAACCCAGTGGACTGAGAAAGCCCCAGCGCTGAACTTCACATAACCCCGCGTGCTGCCTGCACACACTGCCTCTCAGTGATGTCAGCGGCCGCGGCCTCACAGGAAGCAGGGCTGCCATCAGCCTGGTGGAGCATGCAAAGCCTGCCCCGCTCCGCGGCCCAGTTCCCACCCACCTGTGTCTCAGGATAATAATAAGCCACCACTCCCAGGTTAATCAGAGTGGGAAACTAACCCAGGGCTTCTCAGAAAACAAAACCCCAGCCCCTTTGTAATGTCCACGCAAGAAAGAGAGGACCAAGAAGAATTGCTTTTCAGAGGTTCTGTGCCTGAAATCAGATTTCCTTAAGGGGGGACGGTTACCTTGAACTCATCTGAGTCACCCATCAGTTAGTAAATGAATGAAAGGACTCATTCATTTTCATTGTTTGGGTATAGCTCTCTCGGACCCTGCCCTGGGGGTATAGGAATGAATAACATACTGTCTCTGCTCTTGGACTTCTGTGCTAGTTTGGGAAGATAAGACTCAGGACATGAAGAGATCTGCATGGCTCAAATCAATGTATATCCAAGGAACATCCCCAGAGTCACTGCCTCTGCGGGGGAGGGAGGGAGAGGCCAGGAAATTCCCAGCTAGGCTTCCCATGACCCCAGCCCGCAGCAGGATGCAGAAAGGAGATTTAGATTTAGGGGATGGTGGGTTTGGCAAAAAGCAGTGTGTGTATGTAAACAGAAATGGGGGAGGGTGGTAGAATGCTAACAGCACCTTGGGCTGGGCCGTTCTCCATGGGTGACAGTGTTCACCCCCCAGTGTTGGTGGGAGGCTTGAGGGCGACACTAGAGGGAAAAGGACCGTGCTTGTTGTCACTAGTGCAGCCCATCTGCCTCGTTCCTTGTGCAGAGACCTAGTGGGCTGTCCCGTCATTGAGCTGCTGCGCCCAGAGGGGAGGCACATTGTTACAGAGGAATCAACAAAGACAACACAGAGAGATCCTGTGTGCCCCTTACCCGGGTTTCCCTGGGGTGCCGTCTCACATCAGCACGGTACATTCGTCAACATTAAGAAACCAACATCCGTACATTACTGTTCACGCAACTCCAGACTTCTATGAATCAACCTTTTAAAAAACGTTTTGTTGGCATATAATTCATATACCATCAAATTCACTCCTTTAACTTGTGCAGTTTGTTGGTTTTTGGAGAGTTCTGTAACCCTTCCTGATACCTAATTTTAGAACATATTCATCACCTCCCCAAAAAACTTCTATCCATTGGCAGCCATTCCCCATCATCTAGCCCCGGAAACATAATCTATTTACCGTCTCCATGAATTTGCCCCTTTTGGACATTTCCTATAAGTTGAGTCATATGATATGTGGTCTTCCTTGACTTCTTTCACTTCATGCTTTCAAGGTTCATGGTGTAGCATGTATCAGCACTTCATCTTTCAGGCCAGATAATACTCCGCGGTGCGGGTGTGCCACATTTTGTGTGTACGCTCGTCAGTGTATGGGCAATTGGGCTGTTTCCACTTCTCGACTGTTAGGAATGGTGCTGCTATGAACCTTTGCGTAGAGTTTCCATGTGGTCACATGTTTTCCTTTCTCTTGGGTAGATATCTAGGTATAGAATGGCTGGGTCATGTGATAATTCACGTTTAACTTTTGGAGAAACTGCCAAATCCTCTTCCAAAGTGGCTGTACCATATTACAATCCCACCAGCAACATATGAGGGTTCCAGCGTCCCCAACACTTGTTATTGTCTGTCTCTTTTATTTTAGATATCCTGCTGGCGTGAAGCAGCGTCTCACTGGGGTTTTGACTTGCATTTTCCTAATAATGGCTAATGATACTGAGCATCTTTTCATGTGCTTATTGTCCATTTGTGTATCTTCTTTAAAGAACTGTCTGTTCAGATCCTTTGCCCATTTTTTAATTGGGTTGCCTTTCTCCTGTTTTCACAGTCCCTTATATATTCTGGATATAAGTTCCCTTATCAGGTAAATGGTTAGAAGATATTTTCTCCAGCTCTGTGGGCTGTCTTTGACTATCATGATGGTGTCCTTTGAAGCACAGAACTTTTTGATTCTGATGAAGGTAAATTTGTTTTTAACTTTTGTCGCTCTTGCTTCTGGTGTCTTACCTAAGGCACCATCGTGTAACCCAAGGTCACCAAGATTTACTCCCGTGTTTTCTTCTAAGAGTTTTGTGCTTTTAGCTCTCATATTTAGGTCTGTGATCTATTTTGATTTAATTTTCACATACAGTATGAGGTAGGGGTCCAATGTCATACTTTTGCATATGGGCATCCATTTGCTGAAGCACTATTTGAAAAGTCCCACTAGTGGCCATGGCTCCCTTGTTGAAAAATCAATGAATGTAATTGTAAAGTTTCATTTCAGGACTTTTGATTCTATCCTATTGCTCTAAATAAACATCCATCCTCATGGCAGCCTTGGTTATTTTAGTCTTATAGCATTAATCAACTTTTTCAATGTATTTTTAAAAAATAATTTACCTTGTTCCAAAAAAAAAAAAGCATTTGAGGTAACTCTCAAATGCAGTGAATGAGAAAGGCTCGAGATAGGCAAGGAAATTAGGGGAAGAGGAGAAAAAGGCAGGAAAATCGGATGAGATCAAAGGTTCTGTGAGCACACCGTGTTGCCCATTATAAAGTTTTGTGAGATTGGTAGACGTGGCCTGGAAATTTGGCTCTGAGCTGCCAAAGCTAAAATGAAAATGTGATCTCCTACAAGAGTTAACGTGTACCCATTAAATGAAAAAACAAAACCAAAAAACATTTTGTACGGAGAAGCTGGTGTTTTCAGGGACGGCAGCACGAGGGGGCTTCTCTGTGGGCCCCAGGAACCAGCGCTTCTGAAGCACGTCACTATTACACTCGAGTTGGTTCTGTCCCGTTAGGCCAGTGATTTCCAACCCTTTTCATCTCGTGACACACACACACTAATGACTAAAAGCCCGCGGCGCACCCCAAAATATATTTTTGCCCATCTGACCAAAAATAGGTATAATTTTGACTCATTTACACTGGCTGGCTATTGTTGTGTTGGCTGTTGTCATTTTTTTTTATTTGACAATCTAAGAGGTCAGTGCTCCTGACTAAATACTCAGGTATTGCGTGTTTTAAAAATTCTTGCGGTACACCGGGAGAAAATCGCTGCTTTAGACCGGTAGGTCTTTGAAGGCGGGAACTGTCTGACTTATTTCCCTCACATTCCCCCCTAGTGCCTAGGACAGGACAATGGAGGTGCTTAAAATAATCTCGATTGGAATTCTGTCCAAAATTCAGAATATTTATTCCATCCTTCGGCGACATTTCTGTGACCGGGTTAGGGTTCGTGGGGACTAATTTGGAGGCAGGAAAATGGCAGTGGTTGCCCTTCTGGCTGCATTCTAGAATCATTTCTCGTGCTCAGGTCCTTGAGAGCCGGCTGAGCAGTGGTGAACAATGGGCTGAAAGTGTGTGTGCCTTTGCTCTGAGGATGGCAGTGACTTAGAGAGAAGGGAAGAGACATTGCTTCACCAGTGACCTTGAAGCTCACCCACCTTTCCACCTCCTGGGTGCTGAGGGTCCTTTCTGTTCACTCCCACTGACGTGCATTCCAGCTTCCCTGCCTCATGGAAAAACCCAGCGTCTGTGAGGGAGGTCCTGGCCCACAGTGAACGGCGTCTCCTGGAACTGGGGCCACTGCCACCTATGGTTGTGCTTGGCACAGGGAAGGTACAAAGAGGCCCACCCAGACAGGCGCCCTCACCAGGGGAGGAACAGGCTGCCTTCAGCTGACTGTGTATGCCATGTTGGGTGGCCCTCGCTGTCCCATCCCCACTAAAGGGCTTTTCTATATTTTGGTAGCGTTCTTTTAAAAAGAAGATTCAAACATCAACTTCTAGGGTGATTATCATTATTTCCAATTTACAAGTGGGGAAATGGAGTGTCCCAATGCATACGCTCTAAGTCACATGGCTAGTGACGTGCACGGATATGACTCCAGCCCAGGGAATCCTGACTCTGACTTCATCCTCTCCTTCATTTTCCACCTGCCGGCTCCCAGCCTTTACCTGATTTAAGGGGTGTACGAGGCCATCATTCTTCCTGCACTGGGCATCTTTGGACCCGTATGGTTAAGTATGGTTTCCTTCAAAGTTACATTTGCTTCCATGGGTAAAGCTACCAATAAGATCACCTTCTGCACCATCAACCCTGTGCCAGGAGCAGCCTTGTAAGAAAATAATAATACAGATTATTGCCTATAGTTTACAAAGAATGTTTCACACCTGCCATCTCATTAGAGCCTGGCCACAGCCCTGTGAAGAAGGTGGTGTGGGTGCTGTTAACCCCACTAGCCCATAGGGACACTGAATTGCCCAGGGTCAGAAGTAGGCTTGGAAGCCAGGCCTCTGGCTCCCCGGCCAGTGCTCTGCCCCCCCGGCCAGTGCTCTGCCCCAGCCCCTGAGCAAATGCATGTCAAGTTGCACCAACAAACTCGGAATTCCTGGAAGTCTAGCTTCCGTGAGTGTCTCTGGGAGCACCTTAGCACTTTATCGCCTACGTGATGAGACCATAGGAAAGTCTTTTCTCCCACGGAACTGAAGTCTCACCCACACCCACGGATTTCTTTGTACCTTTCCAGTACCTAGCTGTGTTCTCAGAACAGAGCAAACAGGATAGAATCAAATGCAAACAGAACATGGCCTCCCTCCAGAATCTATAATGGAGGTGTGATGCTCAGCACACAAACAAGTCATTTTGGCTCCACTTTGCAAGTCATTCTTGCCGTTTCCATCTATTTGGGTGTCCAAATCTATGTGCTCAGGACTGTGCTAGTTGCCAAAGAATCCAACAAGAAAAAGCCGTAATCCTCTTTGGGGCATTTTTGCCATACTCTTGACCATGCCTCTGACCTCAGATGAGAGACATGTGTCCTCTGAGCCACGACTTTCTTATCAGTAAAGGGGTGTGATGATGTCTGGTTGGCCTCCCTCCTGGAGGGATGGTGCGGCTGAGATAACACTTGATGGTGTGAATACAGTTCTCCATTCATCCAGCACATCTTAGTGCTTCCACTCTGCCGGCTCTGAATTCAGTGGTGAACAAAGACAGCACCTACCGTGAAATAAGACACTACAGTCTGGGGAACCCAGAAATCACAGATGTCATATTGCCGACTGTGGGGCCCGTGAATGGAAAGGACGGGAAGGGAGCCTGGAGGCTGTAGGCAGAGAGAGACCTGATTCCATTTGGGGAAGGCGTGGGGGTTAGAGAAATCTTCCTGGAGAAAGTGACATTGGAGCTGAAGTTCAAGGGGTGAATAGGAGTCACCAGGAGAAGAGGCAGGTGATGAACAACCCAGGCAGAAGGAAAAGCAAGTGCAGAAACCCTGAGGTGGGAGGGACGTTTAAAAACAGAAGTCCACCTTGGAGGCTGGTGGACATCGCTCTCTGGCATGTCCTATTCAGTCTAATTCAGCAGGCCTTCTTGGACAGGTGCCATGTGCATCACCAGGTGCCGGTGGCAGCTCCCGATAAGTCAGGGCATGGGGGTTGAGGTGAGGGCCGGGAAGGTACACTGTGCTGTACGCATCTCCCCATCCTCTGTGCCTGGCCCAGAGTGGGTGGAGAGGACCGCTAGGCCTGTGGCCATAGGGTGCAGATTTGTACCTAGCCATGCAAGGCTGCTTAGAAATCTTCCTTGCAAATGACCAAATGGCCTCAGGTAAGGGACCAGACCTTGGAACCTCAGGTCCATCTTGGCGCAGTGGGGGTAACAATGGTATCCATCTTGTTGGGTTGTGTGGGCATCACTGCCATCATGGCTGTGACCTGCTGAGCAAGTGCCTGGCTGGAGGAGCATGTGATAAAGGGAAGTGGCCACAATTATTGAGATTATTGTTCCTAGCGGTCCTGTAATTGGTCTTGAAAGTAGGTGCCACGGGAACTCAGAGAAGAAGAGGTTGCTAGTGTGAGGAGCGTGAGGCAACTGGATGGCCGGAGAGGAGGAGGCTCTAGGTAGAGGCTCGTGAGCAGATGCAGGGCACCTGAGCAGTAGGAATGAGGAAGACCCTTGGTGACGTGGTGTCCATGAGGCACAGAGGTGGTGGACATGTGTTCAGTGACCTGGATAGATGGCTTCTCAGTCATGGGGAAACAACCCCGCCAGCCCTTTCCTTCATGGTCATAGAAAAACCTTGTGACTTGAGACAATGGCCTGTCCGATTTGGACGGAGAAGGTCAGGAGGTAAAAAAGTGGATAAATGCAATGTTTATCTTGAAAAAAGTTGTAAACTGCTTGGAAACCCCCATGCTCCCTTCCTCCAGGAAGCTGTCTGTGCTGGGCTGCCCCACCCAGTCCTCCCAGGCCCTCCATCTCCCCAGCACCCAAGCACACACTGTGTGATGTGTGTTTACCTCCCCTTCTGGAGGGCTGACTCCTTGGTGTGGGGCCACGCTGCCTGCTTAGCAGACACTCTGGGCAGAGTCATCCATTTTGAATGTATAAACTTCGTGGAGGCCTCCCAGGCTGAAAATGCTGATTGGGACACAAACTCAGGTCCTTTGCTTTCCCACTACGCTGGTCTCACTCACGTGGTGACCCTGGGTTCTGCCCATGAGAGACAGGGTGGCGTCCCAGGAAGGGGTAAGAGCTGCTGACAGAACCAGCGGGGACCTCAGACCTCCTCAGCACCGATCCTTCGCTTTACAGGGCAGGAAGCCGTGTGTCCCAAAGCCCAAGTGTGGGCGGGGTCAATCCTCAGCTTCAGGTCCCCAGAGTCCCCGCCCCATGCTGCCTTCTCAGCTCTGAGTGGCTGTCCCCTTTTGATCATCAGGAAGTCACCAGGTCCGCAAGTGGAGTTTGAACAGGTGGCGAGGGCATGAGACTGGTGGGTGCAGGGTTTCCCTGCCTGCTGCGAACCCCTCTAAACTCATGTAAGAGACGTGGTTTGTTGAGCACAGACTTTTCAGACTTTCTTTAGAGAGCTCTTGTTGGCTTGGAAATGCCTGGAAACAAGGTCAAGTGGTGTTTCAGTGGTAGTATGGAAAGCAGATAACACCAAGCAGAGCGCACGAGCACTTTACAGCCAGACTCCTCGCCAGGAGTCTGATGTTCCTTCTTTCAGCATGCGTGTGGCGCTCTGACCGTGTGCCTGGCACAGTGTTGGCTACCCTCCAGCCGTCGGGGGTGAGCACATCACGCGTCACCGGTGTGGGAACTGCAGCGGGACACCCAGCGAGGGGCTGGCTGTCCAGCTGACGGGACTGAGAGGGGGCTGGCGTAAATGAAAATGCAGATCGCGCTTTCCCCTTGAAAGCGTTCCTTAACAGAGTAAAGCAAATCTAGTGTATATTCTGCTAATAAATAGCTGTTCTTGTTTTGCTTGATTTTTGGTGGTCTTTGATATTTGCCAGAAGGTCAAGTGAGGGTGGGCCTGGGGCCAGCAGACTCTGGGTCAAAGGTCTGTCACTTTTATATCAGACTAGAATTTTGGGGGGAAATAGCAATTTGTCACAAAAGCCCCCCAAAGAGCTCTGCTTAGAAAATGCCTTTCTTGAAAAAGGACTCATGGAGACAGACAGCAGTGTGGTGATTGTGTAGGGGAGGGGTTTAAGGGGGATAAATGGGAGTAGAAAAAATACAATTAAAAAAGAAAAAATGCCTTTCTCTAGAGGGTTTTCATCCAGTGTGGGATGCAGAACACCAGTTTATTTATTGATTTTTATTCAATCTTTGTTATATTTTTTCCATTACGGGTTAGTCCCCTTATAGCCCCTACACAGCCAGGCGTGGCTGTATGTTCTCTCAATACGTGGTGGGGCGCCGAGTGCTGAATACCTCACGGGAGAAAAGCGCTGGTTTCCTGAGCTGTCTTTCAGGACACAACCCACATGCTAACTTCTCAGCGGCGCCTTCCGAGGGAGCTCCGGCCAGAGGAGGTCTGCCCTTTCTGAGTCCATAGCATTTCCTCATGTATCCCGGGAGCCCTGGGACACGCCTCTCCTGGGGGCCTAGCACAGAGCCCTGGGCAGAGCGGGCTGTCGTGAAGCGCTGGTGCAGGCCGGCAGGCGTGTGCAGAGCCCCTGTTGTGCGTGACAGGAACCCTGCAGGGCAGCTGAGTGTGGAGTTCCGGGAGAGGTCTAAGCTGAGAGATAGGCATTTGTGAGGCCTCATCACAGGGCTGAGGCTGGGCTGGGAGCTTGGGAGGGCGGGGCGAGCAGGTCCAGGTCAGCACCTGGGGCACAGCTGCAGGTAGGGAATGGAGAGGACAAGCAAGACATTGCAAAGTGACACTGAAGCAGAGAATGACAAGACCCTGCAGCGTGAGGAGGTGCCCAGCAGTGCTAGATGTCTCAGACAGTCTGGGATGAGAAGGGTTAAAAGGCCCATGTTTTTGATTTGGTAACTGGGAAGTACAGGGCGGTCAGAGTGGAGTGCTGGGGGCCAAAACCCACAGCGAGGCCTGTAGTGGGAGGAGAGGAAATGGAAACAGAGGGCATGGTTATTCCTGCTAGTGGCTCCTTGGGGCAGGAGGACAGCCTCGGAGTGGGAACTTGAGAGGGACCTGGGTAGGGGATGACCCTTGGGGAGTGGCAGGGGTGGAGGGTGGGGATGGGCCCTTGAGTGTCTCATGGGCCAACTGAGTGGAATCGTTTATTAAGTAGGCACGTGGAGCACTGGCCAAGATGCATCTCGGACTTGCCAAAGAGATCCATAAAATTCAGACCAATGCACACTCAGGGGAATGGGGCAAATGGATTATTTTGCAAGAAGTATCTAGTCCAAAGATAAAATTGCCTAAGACAGCTTCTGAAGGTGAAAAGTCAAGGCAAGTTGGTATTATTAAAGTGAAATGACATGGGTTAGATTTTTCTAGTAGTTTCCGCGAGTAAAGACTTTGGACTTAGTAAGCCTCTTGCATCTCACTAGGAATGTTTTTGCTTATGTCGTTCACCCTCTTGCTTCTTTTTGCTTAGCACTAGGCAGGCCCCATGGAGTGCACCGGGTGCTTTGGGGGGAGATAGAGATCACAGGGGCAGACTTTGCTCTGAGCTCCTGATTGTGACAGTGAGGAGCGGCGGTGGCAGGAGCCTCCGGTAGCCCAGCTGTGACTTGGCGTTAGACAGGTGTCAGGAATAACAGTTTTATGAGTATTCCGTGCTCTCTTTGGATCAATACATGAGCGATTCTGGAGACCCGACTCTGTGTCTCATTCACTTGGAAGGTGTAAGGCATGGCCTCTGTCCTGGTGGCGTCAGTATCAGGGGAGGGGGAGAGCAGCAGAATGTCCGTGTTTAGGGTGATTCACATCGCAGGGCTGAGATCAGTCCCTGCCACTGAGTGGCATAGAAAGGGCAGAGAGGTGGGCTGAGAGGGGGCGGGAGGCACTGTGGGCTGGGACTGCCTGGAAGGCCGCCTGGAGAGGATGGGAATCTCATCCCAGGCGTGCCCCTTTATCCTCCAGGCCGTGAGGTGGCCAGAAAGGTTAAGTGGATTTCTTAGACGCAGTCACAGCGTCAGGACTTGAACTCAGGAACTCCCTTTGGAGACTGTGCGTTTTGTTGTCATAAAAGGACATTGAACCCCCACCTGAAATGTTGGGACTCTGTCTCACATGTTTTCAGATTGTATCTGTAACATAATTAATAGTATTTAAGGACTTTTGTGTTTTGGTCTATGCAGAGAGGCCGCGCTGTTTCCTGCCGCCGGGCCCCCTGGGCCCTGGCCACGGGTGGGAGGGCAGCTCGCCGGCTGGCCCCCTGAGTCACGCTCTGGCGTGGGGCCTGGTGGGGATTTCCACATGGCCCGTGCTGTCTTCTCCTTGTTTCCTGTCGGGCTCTGACAAAGGCAAGCTGCCAGTGAGCACCGGTGGGCACTCCTGACCCGGCTGCTGCCAGCCGCCGCCCTGTGAACCCCCGGCACCGTGGGCGGCTCTCTCCCCTCTGGGAGTGTGCCCCCAGCAGGGTGTGCCTGCTGCCTCTGTCGTGCTGGGTGCTGGTGGGCAGCTCCCTAGAGACCCCAGGGAGGCTGCCCTCAGACCGAAGGTTTTGTTTTTAAGGGGTGAGAGCTTGCTTATGGGCCAGTTTGTACTGGGCACGTAGGGTTATGAAAACCCAGCGTGGCCTAAAACGCCTCTCTTTATCTGCTGACGAGAACATTTGTGAAGAAAACAGAACAGCAGACTTTCAGCTATTCAGTTTGTGCACTTAAGGGAATGATTCCAGCATATCTGATTTCTTTAGGTCTTTCTGAAGTATCTGTGTAGCTCTTTGTCTGTCTACAGCTTCTAGTGCCACCATTCCTCAGTGTGGGGACACTCTGCTTTAAAAATATGTGCATATTCTACTGCAAGGACTCCCACATCCTCCTGCATTTTTTCCTCCAGAACCTGCTGGGCCAGGCAGTTCACAAATGTTATCTTACTTAGTTCTTATCACTACAGTAGAAGGCGTTACGTAATGCCATAATCCCTACCCACAGGTGGCTGTTTACATTTCGGGTCGTGAAAATTAAGTAAAATTTGCAGTCCAGTTCCTCAGTCACAGTAGCCACATTTCACGTCCTCGGTAGCCGCATGTGGCTAGTGGCTAGACAGCACGGGGGAGGACCTTTTCATTATTACAGAGAGTTCTAGCACTGGTCTAGGGTCTGAACTTTATAAATAAGGAAATGGGATCCCACAGAGGTGAAGTCGACCTGACCTCATACAGCCGTCAATGTCAGAGCTGGAGTTTTAACCCAAATCTTCTTATTCCAGAGTATACCTTTTCTGGCTATTTATACAAAAAAAAAAAACATGCTTACAGTTAATATTTCAGTGGATTCTCATACCAGTTCTTTGTTGAATGAGCAGATGAGGCATTTACATTTTAAAAATAAGGAAACTGAAGGTTAGACTCTTTTTTTCCTTTTTAAAGAAGAGAAATCAATCTATAGGCTTTGGGGACTGTTGAGGTAGCCTGATTGGGGGCGGGGGTGGGGGCGTGCTGTGAGGGTCACCTTCTGCCCTGCCCCCTCCCCATCCTGTTGCGGGTGTCTGGTTCTGCTGGTGTCCTCGCCAGAGTTTGTGAGTGAGCAAGCTAGGACTGCTTTCCTCGCAGGAACCCTTTAGCCTGCTTGCTGTTCGAGGATTTATGGATGTCTTAGCTTTTCCTGGGGGTTGAGGGGTCGGGGAGGGGGATGCCTTTTCTTAGAGCCAAAGGAAATCTCAGGGGGAAAAACATATACTGGTTTCATAGCTAAAAATACTGAGACCCAGCGGAGTGGGCGCTTTGAGGCTCATGCCCCTAGCTGGGAGCTGAGCTGGTTCTTAAACGTTTGTTTTCAAGCCAGGGTTTATCTGATAATCTTAAGAAAGCTATTACTCCACTGACAAGGATGGTTTTTTCCTGGAGAGAAAAACCCTGTGGTGACATTCCCTGAGGCCTGAAACAGAGGAAAGAGAAGAACAGGGCTTTTTGATCCTACAGACCAGGGTTCAAATCCTGGCCCCACCATGTGGAAGTTATGGGACCTTAGCAAGGGCTTAAACTTTCTGAGCCTCAGTGTTTTATTTGTAAAGTAAGGGTGAAGTATCACGCTGCGTTTGTTTTCCAGGTTAAACTGCAATGTGTAAGAGATTTGACCAGCCCCAGCATATACGAGTACTGTAAATGCTCATTAAAAGGTAGCCATGAATAATTTGATGGTATCGTCGCCTCCTTCCGGTATTATGATTTTATAGTCCAGCACATAAGGTGCTCAAACATTCAAGTGCCCCAACATTGGGAAAGAGGATAGACTTAATTTGAAACAGTATTTTTGTTACCTTTCCAAATAATATGCTCAGGGTGTTTCTACAACCCTTGGACTTTTCCTTTATTTTATCCTTTTCCTTTATTTTCCTTTATTTAGGTGGACTCTAAATTGAAAGTGACAGATCCAACTGCTAATCTGAAAAGGTATAATATATGCACCCCAGAGTGTCCCAAAAGCCTAGAAACAGGGGGCAACTAGCATGCCATGTTTTCTGACTTTTTGGATACTCTGTAGAATAAGACTGAAAAAAAATCACTGGAAAATAGATTGTTGTCATTTTACTTTAAGGCGTTAGTCCCCTTGAAAGAGACATTGCTGGTGGCTGTCGTGGGGCATCTAAGGGACCCGACCAACCGCCCGTCTTTGCGGCTCCGCGCCGCTGTCGATGGCTGCAGTGAGAACCCACTTCATACTGGGGCCTGGGGGCTGGAGGGGCCTTCTGTCTTTGGGGAAACTATGATGCTGAGAGAAAATGGGCATGTCGAGGAAGATGAGTGTACAAATGCTTTCTGGAATAGTTTCATGGGGAGTTGGCAGAAGATTTCTGGTTATTTTTTGGTTAATGAGAAAGTTGTAAGTCAGAATGCCTCATTATTAAATATCACAGTTGACCTAGGCCTCCCCTCTGACCACATCTGAATAGAAATTAAACATGGCTGCAAGTGAAACTGCAGCTTTTAATTTCAGCTTTTCACAGTGTGCCTCTGGGTGTGACCTCGGAGCACCTTGAAAACCCTTACAGTGCTGTCCCATGTGCGGGTGCGCCTACCAGGTGGGGCTGGAAGGAAAGGAGGGACGCTCAGGCGCTGATCTTGGTGAATTTCCCTGGGAACTGGGCCTGGACTTCCCAGTTCATAAACCTCATTTTGCCAGGCCTGGAGTCAGACTGCTGGCTCCCATTAACCAGCAAGAAGCTAAAGCACAAATCAAGCCACTAGCTTATTTGTTGAAAAGCACAACCACTGTGAGGTTATAACCAGGGCGTTCTCTCCTTGTGGCCACCCCACCCAGGAAGCCAAATGGTCGGAGGCATGGGTGGGTCAGGATAAGGGCTAGAGGATGTCATGGGAAGCGAACCCATTGAGTGGCCTGGGGCCCGATGGCTGGGTACATTCTTGGGCACCGGCCCGGCCCCTCCCGCTGGACAGTGCTTGCACGGGCACTGCCCTGGTTGACGCTGCACCTCTCAGCCTTGCAGCCTCTATTGCTGACCACCCTGCGCCCTTCTTTAAGGGTTAAGACCTGCTCTGGTCTGTGTACTGGGAGCCTCTTTGCAGTGCTATTGCCCATCGCTGCCTAGAACCATGATGTCTTAGGGGATCACCCTGCCAGCATTTGCTTCTCACCTTCTCCAGTCCCCAAGAATGCATGAACCCCTGACCTCACTGCTCACGCCAGTGGCCTGGACTCAAGTCCCCTTTTCTAGCTCGCCATAGATTAAAGCAGCGGGGACAGGACAATAGGAATTAACCACTTTTTTTAATTCCTCGGGCCTTTTCACTTGAATAGCTCAACAGAGACATCTGTCATGGCTTACATCCAGAGTGCGTGGTGTTTATTTTTGATGTGAAATATGAAAAGCATTTTTTTAAGGACAACGGACTCTCTGAGTCATGCCCAGGGGAGCAAATGGCCTGAAATGCGAGCTGGTGCCTGTGAGGAGGATAGCAGGAGAGGCTGCTGCTGACCTGCCTGGCGCCGGGGTCAGGTCGCTGCTGGGATGGAGCGCGCTGACCATAAGAGCAACATGTGGGCTGGAGTGGTCGGCGGCGGGGTCATGTATTGCAGCCGCTGGCCTAACCAGGAACCCCATGTGCTGGGTTCCCACAGGATGGACGACGGCATGGAAACCCACACGTGGACCCCTGTTGAGCAACTGCGCTTGAGCAAGAGTTATCTTGTTTGGCAGGGTGGGTTCTGTGTGGGGGTATTTGTCACTGAGCAGCTGTTCATTGGTCAGGCAGCCCTAGGGTGTTGCTTGCTTTTCCTTCCTTTTGCCCGGTCCACTCTCAGCAGCAGTGTGGTGTAAGAAGATGCCTACTGTGTTTTTCAGACTGTAAGACGCACCGGAACGTAAGATGTAGTAGGTTTTAGAGGAGGAAAATAGGAAAAAAAAACCCAACTCCACCACCACCCTCCCTTCCAGTGGGCCAGATAAGCTACATTCAGACTATAAGACACACCCCCATTTTCCTACCAAATCTGGGGGAAAGGTACGTCTTATAGTCCGACAAATACGGTGACTCCCAATTGTTCAGCCCTTCATGGTTTACTTTCATTAGCTTTCTCTGCCTCAGCTCCACCCTGGGAGGCAGGTCAGGTGTTTGGTGTTAGGTGTTTCCATGTCTGTTTCACGGATGAGGAGACTAAGGTGTGAGTCGAGATTCTTGTCCATTATCGCTTCCTGAGAGGTGGGGCAAGGCCAGAGCTCTGCGCCTGGACCCTAGGCTGCCAGGGTCCAGGGCCTCCTGCCCCCAGCCTCCCAGCCCGAAACTCGATGTGGATCTCCTGGCTTCTCCTTAGCCTTCTAATGAAACCCCGGAGTGCCGTGTGGGAATATGCATTTTAAACATGCTTCTCCAGGATTCCTATGGACCTTCACTAACATGGCCCAGTGCCTAACCCTGCTTAAACCTCCCACCTCAGGCATTAAGCCTGTATTAGCCCCTGAAGTTATTTTCATTCTGTATTGTGTGTTTAAGGCCAGTCTCTTTGGTGGAAATGCCAGCTCCCCGTCCCTGTCCAGTCTATGCTGGACCCCCAGTGCCTTAGACAGTTCCTGACACCCAGTAGGACCCTCAGTAAATATTTGTTGGATGGAAGAGTATTTTCCTTAGCTCTGTAATTAGAGTGAAAGAGTAGAGGATAGAATTTGGCAGGTCTGGTTCAAGTTTTCCCCTGTGTAACTGTGTAAATCGTGTGGCCTTGCTGAGCCTTGGTTTCCTTATCCGTGGAATGGGGGCACCAATGCACCTCCCTAAAGCTTCCCGTGGGGTTAAGGCAAACACTCCCTACACAGGCACACATGTTTGGGGTGTTCCCACAGGGTGGGCGCTCGGCAGAGGGCAGCTCACGCTGCGCCTCCCCACTGTCTTGGCGTGAGCGGTTGGGCTGTCCTCGTGGTCAGTTTTTCCACTGCCATCAAACGCGATCCATTTAGTTCCCAGACAGACAAGGTGTAGGGCTGGACTCTGTGCCATGGGCTGAACACTGGCCGCCTCGGGCCTCAAATCAAACCCAGACACCAGCATAAACCCAGGTGGCCCAAATGGAGGGCAATCACCAGAGCCAGGCCATGAATGGGTGAGTAAATGTTTACCCTGTCTGAGGTCAAATATGAACTGTCTGCCAGGCGTTTTGTTTTTCTCTGTCTCCTCCCTCTCTGCCTGCTGTCCCTCCTCCTCTTAAAAAAGGAAACTGAGAGGTTGAGAGGTTAAGTGACTGGCTTGACACAACCCACTGTGAGAATGCCCTCTGGTCCTCTCTGAGTGCTGCTCCTCCTGCAGGCACATCTTCCTCCTTGAAGCCTTCCCAGATTGACCTGCCCACCCTGACTTTTCCCTTGGCCAAGCTCAACCTGCAGGCAGCCTTCCTCTACCTGAGAACTTGGATGGGTTAGACAAAAGGGAGGATCCTTCACTCCTCCTCCATCTTCTTCCTCCCCTTTGCAGACAATACTCTTTCAGCAAGTGGTTGTATACAGCTCTTTCGTTGTCCTTTCATTTTTGACGTTCTTCGTACCCTATCTGGTGAGTTCCTTAAGATGCAGGGCGATGCATTCTGTTCCTTTAAGTGTTCGTTTGTACATCCAGCTGTTCGCCCACCCATCCAAAAACACACAGCATGGGCAGCCTAATCCGTGTGCAGCCTTCCCCGCCAGACACTGCAGAGGTCTGTGCCTGAGCTAGAGTGCAGAGGGCAGTGTGGGCTGGGAGTGGCTGGGGGGCTGCTTTCAATGGAACCAGAAGCTGAGCTTCTGAAACTTGCTACTGAGTTACTCTGAAAAAAATATCTTATTAGCCCCTTTGCTATTCACTGGTTCTTTATTTCCAGGTTCCTGCCCATATTCTGGGCAGAAAGTTCAAAAGCAAGAGAATAAATTTACCTTCCCTATCACTCACCCCTTTTAAAATGTGACTAACTCTGAGCTAACTGATCCTGGGCCAGACGTGGATAGGGTTGTACGTGGACTCCCTTTTGTGGTGTGTCATTTCTGACTTGCTGGGAAATCCTCTGGTGGTTTTGGTTGGGGGTTGGGGGTGGGGAAGAAGCAAAGCCTCGCCGGGACTGAGTTCTTCTAGGATGTGTGAGTTAGAGGCCTCACGTGACCAAGGAGTGTGGGCTGCATACTGTGTCTTGAGGATACCGGAGAGGAGCCTGGAACTGGAGTCACAACAGCCTAGGTTTGTATCCTAGCCATTGCCCTTGACCATCTACCAGCCTTAGGTTAGTCATTCAACTTTCTGAGCCTCAGTTTCCTTGTCTGGAAAATGCAGGGGGTGAAATTTACCTCCTGGGTTAAGGATGAAATGAGTCGGTGTGTGTTTTTACTTCCTGACTCAGATCCTGGGGCACTGTGACTATTGGATCACGTCTAAAACTAGAGATTTTACTCAGGAGATCCCTAAGAGTCCTCGGATCAACACCTTCGGCACTGAGTGTTAAGTGCTGTGGCAGAAGCAAAGTGAGCTAACAGACATCTCTCCAGAAGGAGTTGCAGTCTGCCTGGGGAGGGAATCACACCCACAGTAATAACTCGATTAGCTAGTATCCTAGAGAGAGATGTAATGCAGGCTACATCGATCATTTGAAATCTGCTAGCCATGTTAAAATGTGAAATGAAAAAGATGAAATTAATTTTAATAATATTTTATTTAATGCCATTTCAGCGTGTACTCAATATAAATGTTGTTAATGAGAGCTCTTACATTCTGTTTTTATTGTAAATCTTTGAAATCAGTATGTTCTCTACACGTGCAGTTGAACTGGCCACGTTTCAAGCGCCCAGTAGCCACCTGTGGCTGCCATATTGGACATCACAGCTCTAAGATTTACGTGTTAGGTCGGCTGATGTCGTCTGCATTTTGGAGGAGGGGCTGTGACTTGTTTGGGTTACACAGCCTTTGAGGAGCAGAGTGGGGCTAGAGTTCGGGTCTTCTCTCCACTGGGAGCAGGGGAGTCTCACGTTTGCTGACGGTCTACTGTGTCCCAGGCGCTGTGCTAGACACTCTGCCTCTGTGATTCCACTGAGTTCTCCCAACAGCCTTGTGTGGTGGGCAGCCATCATGTACATCTTACAAATGAGGTAGCAGAGGCTCAGAGGAACCAAGCAACTTACCCAATGCCACACTGTCAGAGGTGGAGTTGGAATGCGGACGAGGGCCTGCTGACTCCAGAGCCTTCCACTCCCCTGTCCTCTTTTTCCAATACAGAGAAAGAGAATTTGAGCTCAGCATAGTACTTAGGCCAAATACTCAAGGAAAGCTCCATGGAGGGGCACCACGGCAGGCCTATTAAACAAGGGCTTGGGACATCAGGTCAGAAGGCCTGTGCCTGCCTTGATTGAGTTGATGGGTGTGTAGAAGCTGCATTTCTTCTGATCACAGGGTATTTTTTTTCCTGAAAGTCAGACTCTGAGCCTTTGTGGGGTGAGGATGGTGATAGCCAGTGGAGGTATGTGGTGGGGGTGGGGAGCCAGGGAGTGCGCTGGGCCCTGCTCCCTCTGCCACACACTTTGGGACGCTCCAAGCAGCTGAGACTTTCTGCTTGGGAAACCCCAAGCATGTGGGGAGGCCGGGATTGAGCGAGTTCTTGAGTGCATACGTGCATTCAAGCAGTCGCTCACTCACTAAATATTTATTGAATACGTGCTTTGGGCAGAAATGGTGGATGTTACCTTGCCCTGGCGCTAGTGCCTTTTACCTCTGAGGACCCTGCTCGTCAGCATGGTTAGACCATGCAGCTGCCCTCTCAAATCTGCCCCTTATCCCCATTTCACAGAACGGGAAGCTGAGACTCAGGGAGTGGAGATTTCTTGTAAGAGATTAGATGGCTACAGAATGGAAGATACAGGACCTCAGAACTAAAGGGTTTTGACTCATTTGTGTCTGACTAGCCAGCAGCCAGTCACTGAGCTCCTTCTATTCGCCAGGACCAGCTGCCCTGTCCCCTCAGATGTCTCCCCTCCCTGTGAGGCTTCTGCAGCCTCCTCAGCTGCTCCTCATCCGGTGCACCTCCTCCCCCTCCTGCTCACTCCCCTTTAAAGGCTCATCCAAGTTGTGTATGGCCGATCCCGTGTCACACCCGAGACAGGATGCAGTAGCCCAGCCAAAGTAGTGGAGACCGTGGCCTCCCCAATGGGGGCCTGTGCCCCTGTCCTGGCAGGTTGCTGTGACAGGCTTTGTGGAAGCGAGCACTCAATGGCATTGCTCGGCTGCTGGTGGAGACGGGAAAAGCCCTCCCGGACCTCTTATCTGTCTCCTTGCCAGCAGAAAACCGAGTCCCGCTCAGCCCATACGAGCACTTTCAGGCTCCTCGCTGTAATTCCGCACTGTAACATAAGCTCACCCCAGATGCCAATATTTTATTGCGTTTTTTCAGAAAAACTTAATTGGAATTTTTAATGCATTTGAGGAGGGGACTGTGTTTTCATTTGCCTCTAAAAACAAAGAGAAGGAAAACAAAGTGTGGTCTTATTGCCAGAAATTATGGAGCCAAATCTGAAATTAATTTACAAAGTCATTAGTATTTTCCATTTGTGAACCCCAAAATGAATGTAAGTGCAGTTCCTTGTAATTAACTACAAATTAGAAAAGGGTTGAGAGGACTTTTCAGGGACCAGCACACAAAACTCGAGCAGAAGCAGATGGGGGCGGGGGGCGGGCACCCAAGAGTTGCTTTGGTGTTCACTCCAGTCTGTGACTTGGGGAGAGTAAGACAGACTCAGATATACCCCAGAAGAGAGCACTTTTTCAATAGTCTAAAAGCTGCCAGGGACCTTCGGAATGATTTGTTCTAACCTTCTCATTTCTCTGAAAGAGGCAAGTGAGAGATTCAGGGAGGCTAAGTGACTTGCAGTCAGGAAGACCAGAGCAGGAGCCAGCCACCCTGCCTCCCCAGCTGGTCTGCTTGAGCCTTTCTTGTTTAGCGCTTGAGCTGCGTGCCTGTCGCTGCTCCTTGCGAGTGGAGGGGAGGGAGCAATGGGTCAGAGCCGGCCTCTCCCGCGCACTCAGGGTTCAGATGTGCTGGTGCGCTCTGCGAGCCATGCTGGTTAAAGGAGCAGGCCGTAGTTTCTCCCTCCCTTCAAGGAGCCTAGTGATTCCCAGAGCTCACCCCAGGCCACGCGCCAGCAGGGCACATGAGGACCTGCTGTCCTGTGGGTGAGATCCGCCTGTGGTTAATCGGCAGTGAATGTGTGTCAGCGTTTAGATGTTTGCAGCAGGGGCTCTTCCTGTGGCTCCCTGAGCTCGGATGAACTGGGGCTTTGAGATGTCACTGAGCCATCAGAGGCCCTTGAAACTCTGTTCTTTGTGACCCATTTGAGGCGAAGCCCTGTGTTGTCAGCTCCCCCAGGGTGTGTGTGTATATGTGTGTGTGTGTGTGGTGTGTGGTGTGTGTTACACAGAGACCCCAGCTGGCAGAGCAGCACTAAGAAAAGCCACTGCAGAGAGTCCCCAGTCTTTGCCTCATGTTTTCCTTACTAACCGGATGTCTTAAAGGGCCCGCCGGAGTGACCCTTCCTTCAGGTCGAGCAGCCCTCTTCATGGGTGGACGCTTAATCCCACCTCACCCCACCCCACCCCAGCCTCTGGCTCCCTTCCCCGCCCTCCCCCCCCCAGATGCCAGGAGCTGTGGGGGGTGTGAAGTCACTGAAGGCAGGGCTGCTCTCAAAGAATCTGAAGTCCAGGTGTTGAGAAAAGCTGTGTTTACTTGGGGTTGTTAAGGACCATTAGACTGATGATAAATATTTGCGAGGGACGTGCCAGGCTGTGTTCCAAGAGCTGTAGGTAGGGGTGTTATCACATCAGATACTCACAGTGGACATGTGAGACGGAGCAGTAATACTTCCATTCTGCAAATGAGGAAACTGAGATTTAAAGAGGTACGTTTAATGAGCCTGTGAGACTTAGGGATGCGATTGGAGCCCAAGCCACCTGCCCTTCAGAACTTCTCAGTGTCCTGTTGGGAGAGTTAGGTCCCAGGTGGCACTGTCCTAGGAGAGTGGCGTGGAAGCTAGGGAGGTGCTGGGCACAGACCTGGCCTGGTTTTGGAGCGCCAAGAGACAAGACAGCGGGGAAGGGCTGTGTTTTGGGAAGGTTTCTTGTCGGTTTCCTGGACTGCACTCTGGGCTCTGGCCCTGGGAGGGCGACCCCACCCAGGCTCAGAAAGGTTGGCCTCCGTGAGGCCCTCTCACTCTGGGGCTCCCTCCTTGTACCAGAAGGACAGGAGGCAGCCCCGGGGCGCCTACCTCTGCCACAGCCCTTTTTGCTGTCTCTGTGACCTTGGGCCAGTGCCTTTACCCCTGAGAAGTTCAGTTTCCTCCTCTGGGCGAGGGAAGGGTCACAACAGCCTTCTTCATTGTTAAGATTAGATGAGCTGATACCTGAAACTCCTTGTACAGTGTGTGGTACCAAGTATGGCCCTTGCTACACATAGTTTTCATTTTCCCGTCCCCTTATTTGTTTAAGGGAAAAAAAACTTTTCCCCCCTCTATGATAACAAAAATTTTAGAAGACAGAGGCAAAGTAATATGTTGTAGTATATATACTGTCAGGCCAGGAATTTCCTAAGTGTTGCCAAAGGACTTTGAACTTTGATTTTCTCAGCTGGCTCTGCTGGTTCACACACCCTCAAAGACGCCAGAAGCAGTTCCCTGCCTTGGTCTATTGTTGGGGTTTTGTGTGAGTGTTTTTATTGTATTATAAAAATTTGAACATATATGTTACAGGGAAATTAGAACTTGCCCACAGACCTTCCACAAAGTTAACGAATGATAATAGTTTTCCGCATGTCGTTCGGGTGTCTGTGATAGCTTATTTCTCTTCTGAAAAAAGGAGACTCTGCTGAAGGCCCCCCGTGAGCCCCGCCCCTACCCCATTCTTCCTTCTCCCAGGTATTTACTTTGTTGAAACTGGTGTGCGTGTCCTTCGCAGCCAGGATTCTGTAGCTATTGTTTGCAAAGCCAAATAACCCCGTTGGAATGTGTTTGAACCACCAAAGCACATGATGAGCATTTGAGAGAAGAAGCCTGAAATACCCAAGGCCAGAGGAGTGACTTCAGAAAGAGCAAACCCACCTGCGCACAAATTGAAATTCCAAAAGTATCAAGCCATTGCCTTTGACCTAAAACTTGACCCTGCCCCCAGGCTGGACTGCAGATAAATCGGAGCTTGAGCCATCTGGAGCTCCCAGGTCATCAGGACCTCTCATGTGCGTAAATACTGATCCAGAATCAGTTATTTTTAGAAAAAAGTGTTTTGGTTTTTTTCTTTAATGTTTCCCCCGCAACCCTTGATCTTAACTGTCATGTACACTTATTGTACAGAAAAGTAAAGATTGAAATCATTCACTGTCCTCCCACCCCAACCTCCACCCCACAAGGTATTTCCCCCTGCCTTCCCCCTCAGGGCAGACAGTTGGAGGCCGCTGGGTCCTCCAAGTGGGGCCAGCACTGTGGTCTCATAGGGGTCCCTAGACCGTCTGGTCCATCTTCCACTTTACAGAAGGGTGTGAGTCCCCAGAGAGAGAGGCCCAGCCACTGCCTGAGGTCAGGGCGGTGGCGGGACCAGGTCCAGAAAGTGTTTCCCACCAGTCCGCTCTTCCTGCGTGGTGCCTGGCCCTGAGATAGGCTCGGTGACAAGTGTCCCACAGAGGGTGATAATGGCGTTGATCCCCCTTCAGAGAAAATGGGAGGTGCGGCAGCAGACCTGGCTGCTTTTGTGGGAGTCCCCTGGAGATGTCTTCTGAAAAAGTCGAGGACATTTTTTTTTCACCGTTTTGAACTGACTACAAGTCCGTGTGATACCTCAGCTATTTCCTGGCTACCACAGTCAAACTGTTCCTGAGTTTATTTTTTTTAAACTGAAATTATTTTCATTAACATCAGTTCTTTTCCATGTGCATTTTGCAACAAAACTTCTGTCTTTGTTTGCTTGATTGCTCTTGGTACCAATTTTAACTTCTGTCATTTTTGGCGTTTTCTTTTCTGCCGTTATTTCCACCGAGTCCAATTTTCCTGAGTAAAATTTTGCATCTCTGAGTTACTTGAGTTTCCTTCAACGATTTTTTAGTCAACGACTTTCATTGCCTGCAGCTTTAGCTGCTTTCAGTTTTATTTTGTGTTGAACTTTTTTCTCTGAGGTTTTTTCCTTTTCTCTCCTGGGTCAGTTTTGCAGTTTTTCAATGCTGCCAAGAAGATGGGAGTCTTCAGTCTGCTTTTATCTTCCACAGTGTTTGAGGTGTGTGATTTGATCCATGACCAGCTCTGCTTGGGGTCGATTATTTCTCTCAAGTCTAATTTTTCTTGGTAATCTGGCCGGAAGGCCCAGGGGGATCAAATGACAAACCAAAATGCCTTGTTCCTTTCTTGACGAGTTTGGAACCAGCTTGTAAGTATTATTCTCTTTTCTGGGTGTTGCCAGGGCTTTCCTCCTAGCGACAGAGGAAGTGGGAGCTGTTGGGGTCAGAATTCTCCTGGGAAGGGCTGTGCTGTCTGTGTGTCCGATTCCCTGCCCTCCGCTCTGTGACCTCCCAGATTTACGAACATTTAGTGGTGGCTCCCTGGGTCAGCTCCAGAAGGGGCAGCTCCGGGCTGGTGTGCTAGGGAGCAGAGTAGATGGGGGTCAAAAGCCCCACGGGGGGGGGGACAAGTCCCCTCTTTCTATTGGCTGATGTCCCCATGTGTCCACGGGGTTGCTGGCCAGAGAGCTATTAAAGGTCTCCTGGCATTCTTCTCTGGGTGGAGATTTGTGGATGCTTGGGGTGTCAGGAAGCCACTGTTCTTGTAGGAAACACCCCGCATGGGTGAAGCAGAGGCGTTGCTCATGGCCCTTTGCTCGGTTTGGCTCCCTGGGGCCCTGACCCCCTCTTCCCCCCCCCCCCCCCCCCCCCCCCCCCGCTTCCATGACACATCAGGGCTGAGCAGCAGAATGTGTGGGGAGAGCCTGCTGGGGAGGGCTGCTGTTCCTTCTTCCCAATCAGGGCTGAACCTAGCGGCTCCCTGGGACAATTGCACCCGAGGGGACCGAGATCATCTGTGCAAGTAAACATCCACCTCCCCTGGACGGAAAAGCCTCTGCTCAGCCTCCCGCGCTGGAATGCTGCTCCGTGGGTCTGGGCATTTTTTTGTTACCATCTGTCCTTCCTTTGATTTCTTGCTGTCTCCTTCAATTAGGCCCGTGACTGTTTTCAGATGGCTATTTGTATATACAAGTCATGTCAGGCCATCATAATTTGTGTTTGTCTAGATCAATAAAAGCAGCCCTGGCCAACGGCCAGCTGGGAATTTATAAATACCCTTCAGTTCCCCGCCCCCCGCCCCCGCACAAGAAGTGCAAACTCCATTCCATTAACCCTTCCAACCAAAGCTGTTGGGTGACTTGATCAGGGAAGATGTAAAATGTGATTTCTCTGGATGTGTTTTTCCTTTATCCCTTTCATGGAATTTGGTCAGTGCTTAAGCAACTGTGGCGGGTCCCCTGCCCACTTCAAAGTGAAAGCCCTTCCCTGTGCCTGTTTACAAAATTACCTTGGAGAGACTGAACCCATTTAAACCCCGATTGTCCCTTACATCAGCTCTCCATCGCCCAAGAAAATGGGCGCCACCAAAGGAAACTTAAGAACAGATGAGGCCACAGCAAGCCCTGCGTGATGGCCTCTCTTTAGAAAAGAAGAGGCTTAGGGATTTAAGTTCACAAAGACCTTAAAGATTTTAAAAGCAGGTTTTCTTCTGTTTGTTCACATTAGGGGGAAAAAAGGCACCAGATGCCCTATGATATCAGATGCATCAGGTTTTCTTATAAAATGTCAAGACAGCGATACTCGATTTCCTGCCCCTTCTTTCCCTTCTTGCACGCTGTCTGGTCTTGCCAACTTTTCATTAGGGGGAGGGGCCATTCTGCTACCCTCCTTCCTCAGTGAAGTCACTCCCATCCATCCTTTAACCTTTAAAGATTGGGAAGGGAACACTATTATTTTATGGTAAGTGTAAAGTTTCCCATTGGCTGAGGCTGGAATGCACTAGGGAATTTTCAAGAATCGTGAGCGTTTGGTGTGAAAAACAGCTCACGTTGTCCGTGTCCCTTCCCAGGGCTGTACCTTCGCCAGGTGCTGCCCCTCAAGCGAGGTGCTGCCCCTACATGCTGGGTAACTAGATTTTTTTCAGAAAAACCCTGACCCACTTCACTCAGTTAAAGGTTGGGTGAGTTTGTCTGCAGGCACGGGTGGAAACTGCCCCCAACAAGTGAATGTGTTGATTCAAGGGGGCGGAAGGTTCTGGAAGATGCAATAAGTACAGATTAATGATTTGTCTCACCACAAAAACTGCCACCCTCTCTTCTCGTAGTCCCCACTGAAAGTGGGGGTAAAGGGTAAAGTAACCCTAGTTCTTCCTTAGACTTCAGACAAAAGAAATGGTACCCGGAGGTAGGATCAGTAGGCAGACTCTCTCTCTCTCTCTCTCTCTCTCTCTCTCTCTCTCTCTCTCTCTCGGTTCTCCTTTCTTCTCCTTGCCTTTCTTCTTTTTCTTTCTCCTGACCTCCACCTGCCCCGAGCACACTGTGTCATCCTGGCCATCCCTCCCCGGCTCTCCCTGTAGCAGGCCTCCTGGGGCTGGCCATTGCCACAGTCTCCGGGGCCCCCTCGAGGCTCTGCAGGGTGTGTGAAGGCTTTCTTTGTGGAATGAACTCACTGGAAATTTAAAGTGGTCATATTGGGAAGCTACATGAAGAGCAAATGGCCTCCTTTCTGAGGGTTTGGGGTACAGACTCCTTGGGGTGAGCCAGGTGGGTGTAGAGCCAGCTGAGGCTCAGGGTGACCATACAGTCTGTTACCCAGATGAGGAGTCTGAGTGACAGGAGATGCCATTGATGATGACATCAGGACAACAGGTGTGAATGGAACCTTCCCAAACAATCCTGTGTATGGTTGCCCCGCACAGGCCAGACCCAAGTCCTTTGGGTTCCACTTTGCTTCCTAAGGGCTGATGCTTCCCCCATTGGAAACGTGGGCTAGAGTTGCAAGTGCAGATACTTACAGGGACAGGCGGAGCAAGGGAAGTGGCCGGGGCGTAAGAAGACTGCGCAGGACCGAGGATTCAGTCCCAGTCCAAAGGCGCAACTCGGCATTCGCCAGTGGCCAAGTGTTGCCAGATCTTCTGATTTTTTTCAAGAAAAGCCAAAAACCTAGATTTACATATGAAATCTCCCAGCTTTTAAAAGTTGACGAGTAATTAAAAATTTTTTAAAACACTGGGCTGGCCAAGCACAACATCTGCAGGCTGCTGCCTGTTTTCAATCTCCAGCCCAGACCAGATTAATTGGTGGCTGTCTTCTGTGTCTCTGAATTCCGGCAACGGGAAGTGTCTTACGGAAGTTGCCCAGATTGACCACAGGTGAAGTGGGGAAGCAGAGAGGGGGCTTGACTTGGCTTCGAGTGAGCGTTCATTTGTACAGTAAACATTGACTGAACACCTGTTATATTCAAAGCACTTTCTCTGCTATGCTGTCTTCTGTTTACATCTTTGGGGTGAGCTGTGTCTTATGCTGATGGGCTCTGTCTGTCGTGTGACACTGTGGACCCACGCCCTCTCCACTGGGATCATAACCAGAACGGATGCAATGGAAGGGATCTCGAGGGGGGATATGGAGAGAGGACCTGGGGACCAGTTCTCAGGCCTTGGAAAGTTCTTGGATGTCACCTTAACACAGCAGAAGGCCCAGGAGATGATCCTCATTAGAGGAAAGACCTGGGGACATGGAAGCCGCAGCAGAGGGAGACCAGCCAGGGACACTTGTTCCTCAAGGTCCCTGATAGTCACACTAGGGCCGGGAGGCAGAGGTCACCGAAGAACAGACTGCTTTCAGCTCTGTACATGGAAGAACTTTCTATTAGTAATCTGCATCCGGCGGTTGGTGGGTTAAGTGACCTCTAAGCTGGTCTTTCATTGTCCTGAAAGTCTGATCCCTTGAGGCCACCTCCTGCATACCCACTAGAGCCCTAGGCCTTAAACCCTTTCTGGTTCATGGCTCTTAATTCTGATGGACTCCCAGCAGGTTCTGGCTTATCTGTACCCTCTGGAAGCTGAACCTGGGGTCAGGTGCCCCAGGAAAGCCAATACAACTCTTATTAAAACACTCAGTTTGCCTGGGGAGGGCTGCAGTGGGTGGGGTGGGAGAATAGTAGCTTGGGGAGTCTGCTCTCGATGCTGTGAAATGTCACTCACGTTTTCCAGTCTCCTGCACCATGCGTTTAAAATTGAGGGTAGTAATACCTATCCACAGGATGGTTTGGGGCAAGTTAGGCACAGAGAGCTTAAGTAGTTTGCTCAAGGCCACACAGCTGGGCAACGCGGAGCTGGCTTCTGGACTGACTAGTTGGCTTCTGGCTTCCATTGCTCTCTTTTCTGCTATGCTAAACTGTTTGATTTTTAATTATCTTTTGTGTCTTCTTTCTTCCATGCATCCTCCCCTCCCCCCCTCGCCATTGGTTCAGGACTATCAGCGTTCAAATGTTGAATTGCTGGGGTGTTTTTTCCTGTGCACTCAGCCACAAGTAGGAATTCATCATCATCTGTGAACTTTTACTGAACCTCCATGGTTTCTGTAGAATCGTGCTAAACACTCGACCTCGGGGCTGAGTTGGCAATAAACTAGGTCTTTCTGAGAACTTTGGAGGGCAGATCACCAATGGCTAGAAAGAATTTCCGCTGGGCCTGGCGACATTCTCTTTTTCACTTTGCTGATGCTGCCCCCCAGCTTGGCTCCCCCAGGTGTCAGTCTTAAGTGTGTTAAGTACTTTTCTGCTCGGTGTCCCAGATGAGAGGTTTCCAAATGATAGCCCCTGATATGCAGACTCCCACCCCAAACCTCAGGCTTCAGGCTGGACAGAGAATTGACATCTGGTTTGTCCTGGAAGGCGAGGCCCGGATCTGGAGGCCTGAGTGTGGTAGAGGCCGCCAGCATGTTGACATTTGAAGGCCACTGCACTGAGTCGCAGTGACACTGGGGTGACCTCCACTGAAAGGGTCCAAGAAAGAGCTTATGAAAGAGTCTTGCAATGGTTGTAAAGGGCCCGTGTGGTTCCTCACATGAGCCCACCGTGTTGATCTGGAGAACAGAACGTGCGCCCATGTGCAGGAGAGAGCCCAGTACCTGGCACACCCCGCAGTGCGCTCCTGGGACTGAGGGCCCCCTCGGTCACCTGGTGTGTCCCTTTGCTCAGTGGGTCATTCCTGGCTGGACCAGACTTCAGGCAGGAGAGCCACGTCTCTGTGCCCCAGTTCTGGCGTCACTGTGGAAGGGGTGGGGAGGGTCTGTGTACAGTTTGTTCTGTAATGCCGACATGAAATTTGGTGACTCACTTTGGGGTGCTTTGCCCTTCGGGGCTTTTTATTGGTGAGCCTTCGTTAGGAGCGGTGTCGACTTAGAGTGAAACTTCACAGGTCATCAAGGGACGGATCTGCGCACAGTTTCACGTAACTACACAGAAGACAAGCCAGAACGACCTTTTCAATGAAATCTTACTGTGTGTATTTGTACCACTCTTTTGGGGACATCGTAAGGCATCGATTCCTGTTTCAGTGTTGGCTCCTTTTACAGTTTGTTGTGCGATGAGCGGGGGAGGACACCTTTGAACTGTCCATTGGAGTACTGTATGTCCGGGCCTTTCGTCTGCTCTGCTGCAAAACCAGCCTTCCATTAACTTCCATCAGAGTTTAGGGAGGTGTTTCGTTAAAGCATTTGTGCTGAGGTAGAATAAATGGCGCACGCTGAAAGTCTGCAGCTGGGCGAGTGTGATATACGAGGGCTTGCAGACGGCATAAAAGGATCACCACAGCCCAGGTGCTGGCCGTGCCCGTCACCCTCAGAAGTGTCCTCCTGACCCTTCGTAATGTCACCCCGCTGTTTGTCTGCTGCCCCCAGTTCCCAGGCAACCACTGATCTGCTTTCTGCCACTGTATATTAGTTTGAATTTCCTAAAATTTTCTATTAATTAGATTGTACAAGATGTACTTTTTTAAGTAGGGGGCCATATCTGGTTTCTTTCACATTGCATAATTTTTTTTTTAGATTCTTCCATGGTTTAGTATGTTGCAATTATGAATTCCATTTTATGGCTGGGTAATATTTCATTGTCTGGATGTAAACAGAGGAGTTTTGATCTCCATGGTGTAATAAGCAAAGAATTTAGTGAAGAATATCAGAAGTAAGCAATCCATGTAAAGTAGTGTGTCAATGGGAACTTGTACTCCTGTGTTTCTTTTTTTGTTCAGTTGTATGTTTGTCTTAAAAGTTTCTTATGGAAGAGTATTTTTTAAAAAGTGCTTTGAGAGAGCAAATATTCATTTAGAACTCACCTGACCCTGGGTTTTCATTGGATTAGACCAGTCAGTACCCAGGGTTTGCTCTGTGGTCCTCGCGGAGCCCAGAAGGACTTCACGTTACAGGCAGTAGTTGGTTTGCGCGTGCGGGCCCCTCAGCAGTTGGCGGCACCAGACCCTGCACGCGTTGGAGCTGCGGGGCTTTTAGACACGGCAGCCAACACGTCGAAGTCTTGCCTTCCACAGCCTTCTCAGGACTTGATGCTGTTTTCTGACGCTGCAGAGCCTTACAGCAGACACGCCTGCCCTGCCCTCAGTTCCTCGGAGGCCAGGCGTGGGTACGGGACCTCAGCGCTGCATTTCTGCAGTCGTGCGACTCCTGCCCAGAGCCTGGCATGACGGGGCTGGGGGGGGGCGGTGCAGGCAGGGAGTGAGCCTTGCGGATTCCCTCACCCTCACAAAGCAATGCACACAGCGAGGTGGGGGCGGAGTTTACCATGGCACTTACGTTCCCAGCACTGGGGCAGTTGCCAACAGGAACAAGAGTGGAATGGTGTTGCTGGGAAGTTGGAAATGTGCTCCCTTCCTCATTGTTCAGTGAAATGCGCATGAAAGATGTCTCTGTGTGTGAGAAAAAGCAGGGAGCCTCTGATTAACAGTCACATTATCAGAGAAGGGACCTCGGGGATCTCTGGTCCAACCTGCCCATTTAGGGAACCCAGGCAACAGCTTTAGACCTTCACTTTCTTAATCCGTGAGGGTGGCAGTTTCAAGAAGACTTGGCAAAATTTGGTAGGCTTGGGAAGGAAATTGTTACTCTCTCAGCCTATGCTCAGAGCTGCTTGTACCTTAAAAAACAAAAAAAGGCAACATAAGTTGTCCCCAGATGATATTTTCAGAATGTTCTCACATCTCACAGTCTCCTGATCTTGTCAGCAACTTGCTGCAGGAATAAATAAAACCCCCCTGGGTGGGTGATCGGTCTCATTGGGCAGCCTTCTCTGGCACGAGGGTGAAAGGTGACAGGTGACACCTCACGTGTGTGCCGCGCTGCTCAGTGTATGAAGGGCCTCCACGCGCAGTCTCTCACGTGGCCTTCTTGACAGCCTCCCCGGCCTTGCACAGAGAGGAAACTGGCCCTGAGAGGTGGGACACCTTGCCTAAAGTCACCCAGGTGGCAAGGAGAGGAGGCAGAGTTGGAATCCAGCTCCCAGTTCCCAGTCTCCTGTTGCTTCCACCACGTCCCCCTTCTGGGTGAATGGGTGTGCAGGGCAGCAGCGTGACACAGTGGGGAACCCCAGGCTTTGTGCTGGGAGTTCAGAGTGTAACCCTGCTCTCTGGCGTGGCTTTGTGGAAGAATCTTAACTGCTTTGAATTCCATTTTCTTCTTTTAGAAGATGGGGCCCTGTCCTACGGCATTGAAGTATATAAATATAAAGTGCTCAGCAAAGAAACTGCTTATACAAAGCAGCTGGTCAATGCCACCTCTTTAATGAAGGCAAGGCAGGTGTGGGAAAAGCTACAGCATGAAAGGAGCCTGTGGAGCAGAAATCAGGACAGACTTGCACAGACTGTGAAGTGCCATTGGCCCTGCTCTTCCTGCACACAGAATCTTACATGGTTCCTGGTCTGGTCCACTAGTTCGTGATCCTTTGCAGAGTTACAAAAACTGAGGTACTCACCAAGTGCCTGGCACATAGTAGGCCCTCAGTAAATACAGACTGGCTGATCAGGCAGTCTCCTTGCAGACGCTCGGAGCAGCAGGGTCTGTGCGCCCGCACATGCCCCACACGCGGTTTGAATGAACAAGACAAAGTCCTGGCAGGGGCCAGACTTTGAAGGTGCTACTCAGGACCAGGGCAGGCGGCGTTCAGGGAAGCTGAGGCCGGGAGGTGAGTGTGAATCCATGCCGAGTGGGAGCGGGGCAGGGGAGGACGTTGTTCTCAGGCACTTCAGCTTCAGCCTCTAGTCGTTCCCAGCATGGTCCCCTGTGTTGTCCTGTAGAACATCTCACATAAGTAATCGATGGTCTGAGCAGGGGACAGAGGACAACGAGCTCAGTCCCTCTGAGGGGAGAGCCAGCAGCCACCTAGTCTCAGGTTCAGATGTTTTAAAGGGTGAGGGGGCGAAGTTGGGTTAGTGTTTGGAGAAGAGATACTCCTCCAACCACGCACCCCCCTCCCCCTCTTCTGCCTGATACAGGGCACAGACAACCCCCAGGAGACCTGCAGAAGCGGCGGGTGACTCAGGAACTCGGTCTCGCCTGACACATGAAGAGGTTCCCTGGTCCCAGCCAGGCAGTTTGTGGGCTCTGTATTGGGGGTAAGAAGGGAACACCCAGGAAATCTCCCTCCCAAGGCCCCTCTCACCGCTCTGCTCCTTCCAAGGATCCTTTTTGAGAATTCAGTGATTCGCTTCCCATCTCAACCCTTGTTCAATGTTCCCTCCATTGTTACCAAACAATCCAGGCCCAGTGACATTGTGGGTTGTGCTGCTCCAGCTGAGGAGGAGGGAGGGAGGCCGGCAATGTCTACAGAGCCTGGGAGATGGGCCTGGCCTACTTGAAAGACAGGCCGAGATGGTGCTGGGGCCCAACAGCTGAGTGTGTGGAGGTTGGAAAGTGCTAGAATGCCTACTTCACAGGAGCTACTCTGGTCTTCCTGCTGGGAATGGGAGCCCCCGCCCTAGGTTGTGGGATTAGCTTCTTTGTTAGCTGAATATTCCATTTTGGGTCACAGAGAGTTTTGGGGTCATGGATTCCTGGGGTAGAGAAGAACACTGTAGTTCACTCAGAAGGATCCTTGAGTGACACTGTCCCCTCCTGGGCCTCAGTGTCTTCCTGTGTGGGGTAGAAAGGGGGTACAGTGAAGTGGCTGACCCTTAGAGCCCTCACCCCCAGCTCTGAAGTCCTGTGGCTCCTGAGCCTGGAATATACCACAAGAGTTCATGTGTGTTCACATGTGTCCAGTTCAAGTCCCACCAAAGCTGACCAGCCACAGATAGAAGCACATCTGTGAGCTGTTGCCTTCCTTTCGTGACCTCTGACTTTGAGGTCAGTTCTGCAGCTCTATCAGGAAGTTGTTTGATAGCAGTTTAATTCCTTCTATCACATCACAGCTGTGGCTGCTTCTGTTTCGCTGATATTGCTGTTAGGTTTGAGGGGCGTTTGTTTGTTTGTTTTGCTTCTAACCTGCAGAAAGAGTCTAAGTTTTGAAGTTTCTCATCTACTTACAGTAGAGGAGCAAGAATTTTTTTTTTACCATGTGTTTGCTCTGCTGCTATTGATTCAGGTTTATTTTCTCCAAGGCCACTTGTGCTTAAAGGTGGTAAAGGAACAGGAGGTGTGAACACCGCCACCTTGAAGCTGCTTTCCACTACAAATTAGAGTGTTTCACAGGTATGTGGAAAGTCAGCGCTAGAAGGCAAGGAGACACTGGAGATGGTTGAACCCATCATTTTATAGATGGGATGACCCCCTTACCTAGACCCTCCCCATTCAGCAGCACAGCCAATATGAGCACCACTAACCCCCCAGTCCACTCCCAGCGTAGCCCTAGATGTCTGCCTACTTTCTCTTCTGGCAAATCCAACACTGGTAAAATCTCCGTTCAACAAGTTTTTGTTGAGTCCATTTATTGCAATGCCTTCCGTCTGCTGTCGGCCTACAACCTAAGTCACAAATGACTTTGTCCCTCTCTGGTGAGGCAAGTGTAGTGGGCGGAACTTCCTCATTCAAAGGCATTTTAGCTTTCTGCATTTCCGCACTGGCTGCTTTAGCAAAACTAACTGGCACCTGAGTTGCCGTTCCCCTGCTGGTTTTGTTTGCATCTCTCAACACCAACAGATTGCTGAAGGAATGTCTCTGGTGTTGGGTCTCTGGCAGTGACACGTGTCTGAGGGTCCCTTTGCTCCAAGGCTTGATGCCTTGACTGGGTTGTAAGGCTAGGGTGCTGCCTGAGGTTTTTATTTGTTTCCTACATCTTCTGACTGGCGGTGCACAGAAATAATTCCATGATGTGCACGCCCTGTGCTCCACCCAGAGTACAGGGAAAGTTAAGCTGGGTCTCCTTGCCCTCGGGGAGCTCCTGTCAGTTGGGAGAGGAAGCTGGAAACACAGAAAATTACTTAATCGTAGCAGGCCTTTGGTGCTAAGTGATGATGAGTTTCACAAGTGTAGGACAATAGAGACTGTAAGACTTTGGGGAGGGGAGGACAGAGAGAGGTCATTCTGCAGAAAGAAACACAAAAGGGAACAATAACTGGGTCTGTCATCGGGCTGAAGAGAACCTCTGGACCTGCCCGTCCTCTCAGCGTGCAGCTGCTGGCTGGCGATCTCTGGCTGGGGGAGGCAGAAGCCCGTGTTTGGTGCTATGGCTGTGGCACGTTACTACCTCTGCTACTTGGGCTAGTTAAGCAATTGGGATTTCCATACCTGTAAATCAGGCCTTGAAACCTCTGCTGCTTAGGAAGCGGGGGCTAATGAAGCAGCAGGTAGGCAGGTACTGTGTGAATCTTGGCCGGGACTCTCTGGGCTGGGTACGGGAGAGAGCTGTAAGTGTCGAGGCCCCAAGGAAAGGAGCCTCACCTGGAAACCTTTCTGTGCTCCTGATGGGAGCCGCTTGGGGATGCAGCGTTTGGCCAAGAGCCACTCAATGGCCAAGGCAAGCAAGCCTACATGGCTGGCTGTTGCCACCTTGACATTCCAAGCGCTCCCTGGACTGTCTGAAGTCCTCCCTGCTTGTTTATTTGGAATTCCTATCTTCCTGCCCATAGGGGTTCTTTGCTGTCTTAGGTGAAATTGCCCCTTTTGTTTAGGTACAATAGGAAGTCTGTCCCCTTGGACTGAAAGGAATGCTAATTGGCCACCTAACTGTCCTCAGAATACCAGCACCCAGAACATACAGGACACGCGTTCTTTGTTACCGGTTTGATGGGAACTGCTTACGTAAGCTTGTACAGCGGTGGTCCGGAAAGAAGCAGAGTGTTTGTAGAATATTAGAGATTGGTATTCAGCAAATTCTGTGTTTTCTGCATACTTAACTTCATGCTCCTTAAACTAATATTTTCTAAAACCGTGGTCATTTCCCACCCCTCCTTCCCTTCCAGCTCCCCCACAGCGGCCGAACTGAGAGGTTGGAGGGTTCTAAAGGCTTTGGGGCCTCTTTTAAAAACAGAGAAAGAGTTGTAAACGTGGTGAAGACGGAAATGCAGGAACGTTCCTTCCCCACCCGTGCTGTATGGTATTTCACTAGGAATTGTTGTAAAATTGGAACTGGAGTGAACACTTGCCCGGAAGCTCTACTCAGCCGAGTGCCACCGAGTCGCCCAGTTTACCCTTGCCTGCTCTGTAATGCTGGGGCCACTGTTTTATCTTTCTGGCCAGTGACTCATAATGCAGGAAGTCAAAACTATGCAATGAACACAAAACCTCCTTACTTGTCCTCTTCACCTCTCCCCCCCCAGCTCCTCGAGTCACGGATGCCCGCCTGACATTTTCTATTCTTTGGAAACTTTGGTGGGTTTTGATAGGACGGGGCGGCCAGTCATCATCTCCCGGTTCCATTTGTTTAACCCCAGATGGCTGTGACAATCTTTTCCAGAAAAAGAAGGAAGAAAGCCCCACCCCCAAACGTGCAGTCTGCCCAAAGGAAGTGATTCACGGTGCAGGGTTCAGGCAGACCTGATGGGTCAGGAGGTGGGAGGCTGGGAACCAGGGCTGGGAAGACGGAGCCCGGGGAGGGGACTCAGAGCTTAACGGTTTCTGCTTCGTGGAAGAAAGTGAAAAACAGCATGACTAAGAGTCTTGTAATAAGAATTGTTTGTGTGGTGACGTGAGCTGACACTGAAGCTCGCTGGCAGATAAGACGAGAGGAACAGCACTTGTCCAGGGAGGTGACTTTTCGGTGCTCTGCCCTTTTTATTTTTGAAGAGAGCAAACATATTTCTAAGTTTGAAGGCATTTATTAACAGAAGGCTGAGATCTGTATTCATCCCTCCTCACCATATCTAAGCCCTAGTTTTCTCTTCTACAGAGGAAAGGGTCTAAGCCAAGATAATTATCTAACAATCTCTAAAAGCTCTTCCTCCTTTTCTTTTTACATTTCCCTCCAAAGTTAGACTTTTGAAACTAGCAAATATCTTTCTCTAACTGCTCACTGTGTTTCCGCCCGTGGAGCTGGAGCACATTGTCATAAAGAGGCGGGACCCTTTCTGTCCCGTGGGCTTCAGGCTGGCATTTTACTTTGTTTTCCCCCAAACCGAAAATCCAAAGGAATCTGTTTCCCAAAAGCCACTTGGAAACAGAGAGTCGGGAGGTGCTGGCTGGGTGAGCGCTTCCCGCCCAGCGGGACCATGGGGGCGGGAGCACCCAGTGCAATGAGAAGGGGCGTCTACATGCGCCTGGGTCTGTGGTCCGTTTCAGACTCCCTGTGTTGTATGAGGTGAGCTTTGGGGTTGGGGGTTGTGCAATCTGGGGTGAAGGGTGCTTTTTGCCTTCAGCCCATTATAGCCTCGCCAAGGGCTATGAGTACCCTGAGTGGACCAGGAGCGATCTCTTTTAAAAACACTTAATTCCACTCCGATTGGGTGTCAACTGGCAGTGAAATGGCCATCCAGAAAGTTCTGGGAAGCCCGGTAACTATTCTTTTGCCTTCTTCCAGTAACTGGAGGCCAGCCCAGTCCTCTGTAGCATCTTCTGTTTATGGCATGAAACCTCTGTGATCCTGACGCTTGAAAATGTAATCCCCATCAAGCTGGCGTTTGGAGGAACAAAAAGTGTGTGAAAACTGAAGCTGTTAAATACGAAGATTGCACATGAACCCCCCCTCCCCCCCTCCTCCCTCTCTTCTCTCTTCTTCTTCTCCTTCAAGATTTAACTACTTTCTTTGCAAAGGAGAGAGGAGGTGACAAGGACAGTTGTCTCCCCAGAGCCCAACCAAGGAGAATCTCCTATGATTCTAATGCAGTGACCCCCTGTGCTTTGCATTCACAGGGAACTGGGTAACACCCAGGTTCAAGGCCTGGCACTTCTCCTCGCTGTTCGGGGTACCTTTGGGCAAGTCACCCAATGTTACATGAATCGTTCACCTGTAAAATGGCAGTAAGGGTGCCCCGCCTGTAACATCCCTGTATCCGGTGAGATAATGAGTGAGAAGTGCCGGTAAACACCTGCTCTGAGATATAAATTGCTTCTGTTTTCTCCGACCTGTGTCCACCCCCCAGAACCTTTTCTTAACCCATGGCTCTCACGGAGCATAGGGGAGTGATTTGTCCCCTAGGGGACCTTCTGGCAATATCTGGAGACACTTTTGGTTATGACAACCGTGGGTGAGGGCACTGCTGGCATCTAGTGGATTGAGGCCAGGGTTCTGCTGACCATCCTACCATGCACAGGACGGCTCCTTCCCACGCCACCCCACAGAATTGTCTGGGCCCACACGCCGGGAGAGCTGGGCTGAGAAGCAGCGGGGCTCGCCTTGCTCATCGCCCGCCGTGGAACAGCTCTCAGTGCATGTGTGCTTTACAGCTGATCATAGTTAGGCCAGACTTTCCCCGTGAAGCAGTCTCCTTCTTTTCCAGAAAGTGCACTCTCTGTGCCCACTCTGGCCCCCTGGGAGGAAGGAAGCCCAGAGGTCCAGATGATCTTCGTGTGTTTTCTGTGGGGCTCAGCCCCCCACAGAGGGCAGGCCCAGGGGGTCCTTGGCTTCTTCCCTTGAAAGTCTGCCCAGGAGGTTCCTGTGACCTCTGGGGCTCACACTCAGGCCCTATCAGCTCCCACTTGTTGTGGGCCTGAGCCGGCTGTCTGGAAAACTAGCAGGGGGAAGGGAGACCTAAATACAGAGGGGAGGAGCGAAGAAGAGGCTAGCTCTACTGCCTTGAAGCACAGTCCAGGGGGCTTCGGTCTGGCGTGTATTGGGTGTTCCCCCAGTTTGGCAGCCAGAAGCACCACATATTATCTGTCTGCAAGCACAGATGGGAATTGGGTTGCTCTTGGTGGTTCACTGATGAGTATCAAGGGCTGTGCAATGCTGTCCTCAGCCCTCTGAAATGGCCAATCCAAACTGGAACATTAAAAACCCTGCTTAGCATCCTTCCAGAACTTGCTGAGAACACTGAGGAAATGGGACTAGAGCATGCGGTTACTGTGGCAGAGCTTACAATGAAACCTCAATTATCCAGAACCTGCCCCCGCCCCCCGCAAACCTCACCTAGCCAGATTCCTGCTTGGTGGTGCCAAATGACACGAACAAGGCTGACGTTGGAAATGTTGCTTCTTATTTAAACACCAACAACCAAAGACAACTTTGAAAGTTACTTGGAATAGTGTATTCAGTGTATAGCTCAATGTCTTTGTGTTTGTAACTTTTTATTTTACATAATTTCCAACCTCAGAAAGTTGCCGTGATAGGACTGGAATTGAAGTATACATTGTCACCTATTGTTCAATCCCATTTTCAGAAAAACACGTTGTGATCCTAGAGCGTGAGACCTTCAGGCAATTTAAGATTCAGTACAACAAAGACAATGGTATGTCCCATCGTACTTGACTTACCAAGGCGAGAAAGCGGCCTCACACTTACAGACTCCTCAGCAGTGACGCCTGGCTATAGTGAAACAGTGGCCTTCTCGCTCTGTGTCTGTTTGCTGGGTGACCTTGAGGTTCTTAACACAGCACATCAGTCTCAGTTTCTCCAGCCACAGAAGGAAGGGATTAGACAATATGTTCTCAAGGGTCTCCAAGTGCCAGCTGTCTGCCGTCTTCCAAAGTGGGTTTTCAGGTGGGAGTTTAGTTAGCTAGAGCTTTGGCTGGCCAGCACCCTTTGTTCCCTGAAAGTTAGGCCTCTGTGCTTTGTCACTTGCAGCCAGGGAACTTGCACGTAGCCCCCAGAAGAACTTCTGCCCCCAACAAAGGATGCTTTGGTGTTAGCCATGTTTTACCCCAGGGAAAGAATCCCCGGTGGGCCCCTAAATTAAATGACTCTCGGCATGAAAGTTTTCAGGGCTTTCAGATTCGCTGCTCTATCAAATAGTTGTCCTTGGCTAGCCATGGCGTGGACGAGGTACAAGCATCTTCCAATGCGCGCGTGTTAAGGTCAGGAAAGACCACTTGCTCAGAGGCCAAGTGGAGCCAAAGCAAGGGGCCCTTTAAAGTCTCCAGCAGAGTTTTGTCTGCCTTCTTAGAAGGCTTGGGAAGTACACAACTAACCCAAACTTGAAGTCATTCAAGCCTTTTATTTTGGACTAGAAAAGAAAAAAAATGAAACCCACATATAATACAAAGCTCAGGAAGAGTAGAGTGTAAAGATTTTGTTGTAGGTGAGTGAACGCAGGACAGTGGGCTAGCTTGGTTATTGTTGAGGGGGGTGTGGGGGACTCATCCCACTGGTGTGGGAGGGGAATGCATTAACATCGGAGCAGATGGCCTGTTGGCGGCAGCGTGTGTCTTCTGGGAATATGGGTGTGAATGCGGATTTGTGGTATTGATTGGTATCCCACCCCAAGATGAGAAACAACCTCTTTTTCTTATACTAAAACATAGCAGATTTTAGGGGAAAAAATAAAGAAAAATAATAAATTGAGTTGAAATGGATGCCAGAGGTTTGGTTTGATATTGATAATTTATTGAGTTATCAATATGCTGCTTGGACTTCAAAAAATTAACATTAGCCCTGGCTGGTGTGGCTTAGTGCTTTGAGTGCCGGCCTGCGAACCAAAGGGTTTCCAGTTCAATTCCCAGTCAGGGCACATGCCTGGGTTGCAGGCCAGGTCCCCAGTGGGCACGTGAGAGGCAACCACACATTGAAGTTTCTCTCCCTCTCTCTCTCCCTCCCTTCCCCTCTCTCTAAAAATAAATAAAATCTTAAAAAAAACCCACAAAAAATTAACATTAGTTGAACATTTGGGATAAGTTCATAGTCTATGCAAATTGGCTCTGAAAGCCTATAGGTAGGTTTTTCTCTATAAATAAAAACTAAGTCCTTCTGAAATGGTATTACACTCAAGGTCAGGAAATAGCATTGTGCCCGTTTACAGTCGGGGAAGAGAGTGAGCCACACAGCCTGACTTCACTTTAGATGAACTCTGCCCATTTGCCAAGATGGGTGACCTCTCAGACACTCTTATTTCTCCATCAGTGTATGAAAATAAACGGTACTTGCCAGTTTACCGGAAATACCGGTGGTAGAGTCAGTGTAGCAGTTCGCTGGTGATGGGTAACAAACCACTCCAAACACTCAGGAGCTTAAAACAGTGACCGTTCATGCTGACTCATGCTTCTGTGGCTCACCTGGGCCTGGCACCTTGCTGCGAGGTTGGCTCAGTCTGCCCCAGCTGTGTCGCACCTGGGCTCTTCCCCTGGTGAGGGCAGAGGGGCAAGAGGGCAAGCACAAAACACACGAAGGTACTTTACCTCTTCCACTGAGGTTCCATGGGCCAAACCAGTAGCCTAGCACAGAGTCGAGGGGCAAGGGCGTACACTGCACCCGTGGGTGGAGGAGCAGCAAAACCATCCAACCAAGGGCATGGACACAGAGAAGGTGAGAGACTCCACCTGCCGCAGCCATCGAGTGGACAGCACAGTGCCTGGCACGTCCCCGTTGTGATCACCGCTCAGTAGAGGCAAGTCCAAAGACAAAGCTTGTCTCTGAAGAAGACAGAAAGTGTTGTGTGTTAAGTAAAATAGGTTTCAGTGGAAATAGAATAGTGTTAACAAATTTACTTTTTATTCACTTCTTTGACTCGGGGAACCAGCACAGTGCCTGGGATGTGGTAGGTGTTCAGCAACTATTTGATGATCGCCAAGAGGTCCCTTCCCGGATAGGGATGCAGCATGGGAGAGCAGAGAAAGGACTGGTCGCCCCACCCTTCGCCCTCCATTTCTCAGCACTGGTCTGGGTTGGCTTCTGGCCCCGCCCTTCACAGGCAATGTGACCATGGGCAAGCCCCTCCCATTCTCCATGCTGGGTAAAGCAGGAGACACGGGCTCTGCCATTTTTGTGTTCCCACACAGTAGCTGTGTGCCTGGCACATGGTTCATGCTGATCAGGTCTTTGCGTGTTTCTGGAGCTTATGTTCTCTGCTTCCAGTCTGGTCCCCAACCCCCATGTCCAAGTCTACCGGTATTCACAGCAGCCTCCAGATGGCTGTGGGTAGCTGGCCACTGGTAAGAGAGGACACAAGAGGCTTGTGCCAGGAGGTGGGCCCCAGCCCCGCCCTCCCCACCCGGGGCCCTCTGGCAGGCTTCCCCTCACCGTTGGCTTTGGACTCTGGCATGTCCACATCCTTGGCTGTGGCTCCCACCACCATTTTGGGACACTTTATGGGTCCCACTTGTAGCCAATGGGAGGAAACCTAATTTCCTGCCACAGGAAATGGTTCAGCTGGTGAAGAGTATATTTAAGGATTAAAGCCTCAGTCAAAGGAACTGGCAGGAGTTGCTGGAGAAAGACTTTTGGGGGTCTCTCATCAGGAAGCCAGTGGGTGTGGGAAGGGATAGCAGTCCCAAGCGGGGAAGAGGCCAAAGGTGGCCTCCTGGGGTGGGACTCTTAGCCCAGCTGCTGGGCTTGGGCTACAAGAAGGGCTGGGTCAGGAGAGTGGGGCAGAAATAGATCCTTTTCTGCAACTGAGCACGTTAGGTAACATCAGCTCAGAATTAAGACCTATTTATTGGATTTACTTAAAATAGGCCTGGTACCCTGTGAGGCTGGGGAGGGTGTGTACCGGACACATCAACTAAATTAAATCCAGCAGCTGAAACTCCCAGTTCACTGTTATTACTTTGGTAAGCATCGGTGTGTATTTTGAGTGGGACAGAGGAAGAAGGAAGGACTACCAGGGTTGGCTCTGGGCGGCTCAGACTGAGCCAAGAGGAGTTGTCCCCAATGCATTAGAAGTGAATGAGAAGCCATCCTTGTCATAAGTTAGGGAATTGTATGGCCCAGAAGCAGGAGCATGTCCAGATGACTTCTGGAAAATACTGGCAAGCCAGACCAGCAGTGATGTGCTCGTGAGCTGGAGCGTATACCTGTCTCCCTGCTGTCAGGGTCCCACCTGGCAGCCAGGGGAGCTGGCCTCCACCACAGCCCCGGAGCAGACTGCAGTGTGGCCCCAGGGCCAGAGCCTTGCCTCTCGGGCACCCGGGGGCACAGGGAGGCAGGACCACTACAAGAGGTGCCTTGTCACCCACATGGCACCGCGTGGGGCTGGCCTGAGGTTAAGGGGCACAGAAGCCTTGTGAAAATTCCAGGCACCAGGTCAACTGAGGTGACCAGAGCAGGGGAGGGGACTGGTATTTTTTCAGTGCCTACTGTATACCTTACTTGTTAGGCACCGTCACAGTAGTGAAGGTAATAATAGTTAAATAGTAATGACAATAGGTTGCTCCCATTTGCTGCGTTTTCACTCTGTGCTGAAGGCTTTCTGTACCGAACATTGTTTAATGCTCCCAACAATCCAACCAAAGGGCTGATATTTCAATGAAAGAATTAAGGCCCAGCATTAAGCAATGCGATCAACTTTATACAGTTATAGAGCCCAGAGTCAGTATCTGAATCAGGGTTCATCCAAGTCTAAAGCCCCCGAACCTTGTCCTGTCTCTCTCTCTCTTTAAAATTGTGGCATGATTGACATACAACAAGCAGCACATACTTAAAGTAAACAATTTGGTAAATTTTGACACGTGTTTATACCTGTGAAAACCCCACTACAACCAAGACAGCAGACTAGCCTTTACCCCTTGGTAAGCCCCGCTCCCATCCCTGCGCAACCCCCAGGCCCAGGCAACCGCTGGTCCACTTTCTGTCCCTCTCCATGAATTTGTATTTTGGCTTGACTTTAAGTTACTCTGTAATTTTGCCTGTATGTACTCATGGCTAGCGTCTTTCACTCGGCATACTTATTTTTAGGTTCACCCGTGTCGTTAACATACATCGATAGTCCATTCTTTCCCAGTGCTGAGTGGTACTCCTCTGTGCGGGCATGTCACAGCTGGTTTACCCGTTCACCTGCTGCTGCCCATTAACTCCCAGTTTGCGGCTCTAACCAATGAAGCTGCTGGGAATGCTGCGTCCGGGCAGACGCTTTGATTTCCCTTGGGTAAACTCTTACCGGTGAAATGGGTGGATCATATGGTAAGGTTCCTTTTCACCTTTTTAAAGAAACTTCCAAACTGTTTGCCAAAGAAGTTGTATCATTTTACGTTCCTACTAGCAAGGTTTGAAGTTTTGGTTGCTCCCCACCCTTGCCAGCACGTGGCATGGAGTTTTTATTTTCGGCCTTCTACTAGTTCCACGGGGGTTATCTCGCCGCAGATTTAATTTGCACTTCTCTCTGACTAATGGTGTTGAACATCAACATCTTTCCATGTGCTTATTTGCTGTCTCTCTCTATTTTTTGGTGGTGTGTGTTCAGATGACTTAGTTGTTACATTTTTATGGTTGGGTTGTTCGTTTTCTGAATATTGCGTTTTTAGAGTTCTTTATATGTTTCAGACACAGGGCCTTTGTCAGATACCTACTTTGCAAATATTTTCTTCCCGTTTGTGTCTTGTCTTTTTATTCTCTTTACAGTGACTTCCAAAGACCAGAAGCTTTAACTTTGATAAAGTCAAACTGGCCCACTATTTAAAAATGCAACGTGTTTCTGGTGCGGTGTCTAAGCAATGCTCGCCTATCCCAAGGTCACAGAATTTTCCCTATGTTTTCTTCTGGAAGTTGTGTTGTTTCAGGCTTTATATTACGACCCACTTCAGCTAACTTTTGCACTGGGTGCCAGTGTAGACTGAAGTTCACTTGCCTTGCATTTGGATGTCTAATTTTCTAGCACCATTTGTCGAAAAGACTGTCCTTTCTCTTTGTCTTTGGACCTTTGTTGAAACTCAGTTGTCCGTACATGTGTGACTATTTCTGGACTCTGTTAGGTCCCGTCATCTGTTTCTCGGGTGTGTGTGTGTGTGTATGTGTGTGTGTGTGCGTGTGGTTTTTATCTTTTTCCCCTTTGTTGTTCCCACACTGCCTTGATTACTGTAGCTCTCTTGCTTTTTAAAATTTTAATTATATTATCAAAATAATTCATGTATATAATAGTTTAAGAACTCAAGGAGCCCTTGACTTCTTTCTTGAATTTTAAATTTATATTCTTATTTTTTGTTTGCAAGAGGTTTTTTTTAACAGTCTATAAACGTTTCTATTTTAGGATTTCAATATCTTATCTCCCTGAGAGTAGTGTTTGTTTTGTTTTATTTACTTTGGAAGTTCTTCCTTTCTTGCCTCAGACTGGCCTGCCCCTGCCTGCCTTCTTTTTTTCTCTGTGAGGCCTGTTAGTGGCTTTCTTTAAAAGGTTGAAGATTCCGGCTGTGCATTCATAGTTAAGAGTAAGGCAATAAAAATCATTAACTGCTCCAGCTTGTTGGCTGGTGGGCTACCCTGCATGGGGGAGCTGGCAGGAGTAGGGCCATTTTGTTGGGGGGATCCCCAAATGTCAGATTGCAGGTGTCTTGTGGACTGAGCTGCTTAGTCTCTCCACGGGAGGGGTGGACACATGGACCACCCGTCACTGTCCTGGGTACCAAGGGAGCAAGGGAGCCTCCAGGAATCCTCCTTCCAGCCCTCATCCGACCTTCACCCCCAGCTGTACCCTGGTGGCCCCATCCAGAGCACCGCCCCTCTCCAGTTTATTCTCTGCAAAGAGCAAACCTGCCTCTTGCAGGGTTGGGGAGGCCCCATTTGTGGGGCCCTGGAAAGAGGGGCTGGGATCTGACTGCCTTTTCTTTAGACTTGCAACCCATCCTCCTGTTTTCAGCCCCACCTTCAGAAGTGTGTGGTGCCTTAAATTCTCCCCTTTCCGGGGCTCTCAGGCACAAGGGGGATCACTTTTGTTGGCTTCCTCTGGTAGGTGCTTGGTTTCAGCTCACTCCACTCTGCTAAGTCTGCTCCCACTCGGCCATCTGCTTTCCACTTGTGTCGGCTCTGTTCTCCTACTCATTGTTTTGGGCAGGACAGAGATAAATTGCATCCATTCAGTTTGTTTTATTTGCCCAAAGGACATTTCTTGCCCTCCTTCCCCCTCCTTCCCCCTTCCCCCTTTCTCCTCATCCATTCCTCCTCCCCCTTCCTCCTCGCCGCCCTCTCTCCTACACCCCTTCCTTCCCCGTACCCCCTTCTTCTACCCTCCCTCTTGAGCCCCTCCCCTTTACTCCCCCTTCTGCTTTCTCCCCTTCCTTCCTCTTTGCCATAATTGTTCCAGTAGACAGCCAAGCTCTTCAGGCCCTGAGAAGAAACAGCCCACATAACATAGAAAGGATTGGATGCGAGGGATCTGGAGACTGAAGTCCTCTACCTACAGATCCGATAACCCTTCTGTCCTCTTTCACCTCCTTCCTGCCCCTCAACTACAAAAACCCGTGGTAGCCACATCACAACCCCACCTCATGCCCAGACCTTGGTCTCAGTCGCGTGCATCACGTCTGAGCTTTGTGTTCCACGGGCGGCCCCATTTCCGCCCACCCCATGCCCCTTTTTCCTCGTAGGCCCCTGAGCAGGTGTGAGGCTGTGGGTCCACTCTGGATCTCTGTTTCGGGAGGCACCTGGCTCAAGTGTCCTGCTTCTGGGGGCTTAGGATGTTAGGGCTGTGTGTGAACACCTGTCCCTCTACCGCCCCTTCCTAAAGGCTCAGGTCCAGGTATGGGGCTGTTAGGAGCTTGGCCTTCTGCTCGTTCTCTTAGGCTCTCTGCCCCATGGAAGCTGAGAGCCTTCCCCTGTGTTGTCCATTACCACCTCTCTATGCATTGCTATGATTGTTAAAGCAAGAATGCACCCCCTTCCATCCACCAGGCAGGGGCAGGGGGCTCCATCCAGAGCCCCATCCCTCCCTTGCTGCTGGTCTGAGCCTTTCTCAGGGCCTCCCCGACAGAGGTAGCTTTAACTGTCCAGCCAGCTTTCGCTGGGACTTTTGTGAACACTGAGGAGCAAATGTGACCTCTTCTCTAATTATGGTCTCTCCGTAGCTTTGCGAGAGAAAGGGAACAGCTGAATAATGTACGTCTCCACTCACCATGCCCCACTCCCTGGCCCGCCCCCCCCCACCCCCACCGCCGCCGCCCCAGCTCAGCCCCACTCTCGCCCATTTATCCAGGCCGGGGTGTGGAGAGTGGCCGCTGTCATGTGGAATAACACTCAGGGGTTAGTGCTTCACAAAGTACTTGCAAGTGGATACTGAGCAGCTGGAGGTCAGGCGGGGTGGGAGAGTGTTCCCATTTTACAGGTGAAGTAACTGAGGGTCCCAGAGACCTCATGACTTACCCAGTGTCTCACAGCTAGGACAGAAGGACCCCATCTGGACCCCAGGTGTCACGACTACCTACCCGACAGTCTTCCTCTCTACCTCGCGGCTGTCCTCTTCCTTCTGCCTGGCAGTTACTGTTTGGGGACTGTCAGGAGGGAGGGTCATTATGTCCGCTGAGATGCCCTTGGTCAGCAGCTCTGGGTCAGTCCCTGTGAGCAAGCCCAGCTCTGACCTTTGTCCGGCCCCATCCCCAGGCCGACAGCCTGGAGAGTTCGATTGGATTTCTCTGGTTTTTGCAATTTGGTTGGTGCTTCCGGTTGCATCTGACGAGCCCCTCCCTCACAGAGTGCCCATACATCCTGTTTTGGGGCCAGTGGGTGCCCTCTGCCATACGGGGGCAGGGAGGGAGAGTTTGCAAATGCCTCTCACCCAGCCCCGCCCAGATCTTAGAAAAGTTGTGCCTGCTACTCCCTCCCTAGTGCCACAATAGGAGTTCATAACATTTTTATTAATCTTGTATGTGTGAATAGCATCTCCTTACCTGTCCGGTACTGGACATCAGCTGAAACCCCACGTCCCTTCAGAAGCCTCCTACCTGCCCACCGTGCTCCTGACCAACAGGGCGTCTGCCCCTCCGGAGCTCCACAGGGCCATGTGCTGCCTTCTGCTGCAGCCTGCCTGTCGTGCAGCTGCCTGGTATCTTATGAAAAGGACGATTCTGATTTAGTGGGTTGGGGCAGGCTCTCCCTTTTAAACGGGCTTCTGTGGGCCCACCCTGCTGGTCCAGGGACCACACTTTGGCCTGGCCAGAGAGGTGGGAGTCATGACTGCTTGGAGGCCAAGTCACCACAGAAGACATGGCTTGCACAGGGGCAGGACACTGCCATTTGCAGAGTGTTAGGCCCACCCAGGCTGGGGACAGTGGCAGAACTAAGCATGGTGTGGAGCCGCAGGCTCGGCTCCTGCTCAGCCCACGCACGGCCCTGCGGGGGACACCTGGTCCACCTGCAACCAAGCCTCCAACTGAAAAGGACCCCTGAGGGGTCTGCAGTGTAGGCTCTTACCATTTAAAAGCCCTTAGTGTCCCTCTTCCCCTCCCTGCCTCCTCACAAATGCCACCTGAAAAAGAGACGTTTGGGTTTTTTTTCTTTTCTGATGTGTGAGGGAGGCACTGGGTGAGTGTTGAGAGCTGTTGGAGATGACCTGTGTGCTTTGTTGCCTTCTCAGTGTCACTATGGTCCCCACATTCGCACCTAAAGAGCTCACTTTCTTGCTCAGCTCTGTCTCCCCCCAAACCTCCGCCTGGCTCGTGGACCTGTTCAGACCGTTATTCAAATGCCATCCCTTTTATATGGGAGTGGGGTGGGGGAGGAGATCTTTCCCCAGGCCCACTCTGCCAGCCCCAGGGAGGCCTCAGCCTTCCTTGGTGGGCCTCTGTGTTCTTCTCCTGGGATTCCATCCAGGACTAACAGTTAGCGGTTCTCTGATCTCCAGGCCCTCTGCGTCTGAGAGAAAGGAGTGGGGGTGGGGCAGGCTTTCTGAGTCTCTGCCAGCAAGCTCACTAGGAGCAGCAGGCAGAACTTAGGAGAAGACAAGCCAAGTCCACTTCACTGTCTCTTGTTGCTCCTCCCCATCCCGGCAGGTCCCTGGATGGCCGACTGCAGGTATCCCATCGGAAGGGGCTCCCCCATGTCATCTACTGCCGCCTGTGGCGATGGCCCGACCTGCACAGCCACCATGAGCTGCGGGCCATGGAGCTGTGTGAGTTTGCTTTCAACATGAAGAAGGACGAGGTCTGCGTGAATCCCTACCACTACCAGAGGGTAGAGACCCCAGGTATGCTCCCTGCCTCCCCCAGCCCCCTCTCCCTCCTCCCTCCTCTTCTTGAGGGAGGATCTGCAGTGCATTTGGGGGTGCAGGGGCTTTGGTGCCAGCCTGACCTGCCTCTACTCTGTCTCCTCCGGACAGTTCTACCTCCTGTGCTGGTGCCACGCCACACAGAGATCCCGGCCGAGTTCCCCCCGCTGGACGACTACAGCCATTCCATCCCCGAAAACACTAACTTCCCCGCGGGCATCGAGCCGCAGAGCAATATTCCAGGTAGGTTCCCGGCAGTGCAGGCTGGCCTGGGGACGTGGGTCCCGCTGCCCCGCCCTCCCCATCCCCCTGTCTGTGCACACAGAGCTGGCCCCTGGCTCAGAACCGCATCCCTGTTGGGAGAGGACCCTTGGCCTTGCTCCCCACTTACTAATGATGCTGTTCTTGGCGCGGAGGAGCGGCGGCGTGACCCTTCCTCCCGGCCTCAGTGCAGTCATTTATTTTGGAAACGGAAATAGCAACACTGTGTTCCTCTCGCTGCCCTGAAGCCAGGGTTGAAGTTCAGGCAGGATCCCTGACAGTCGGGGGCTGCAGAGACAGTGGGGGCTCTGAGTCAGGGCTGGGCAGCCGGCACAGAGAGCTGGCCCGCTAGTGAGCCTGCTGAGCAGTTACAGCCTGCGTGGGGGTGAGGCCCAATTCAAGTTTCTTCTCCACAGGGAGAAGTGGGCTCCACTGTCAAAGAGTGCAGATGTTTTTAGAAGCCTCTCATGTACATGCAAATAATGTGTGAACCAGCAGCACTCTTGGAGTCCAGGAAAGCTGCTCGGCAGCCCTTGGGCTAGTCACCTCGCAGGGACCCAGGCTGCCGGCAGTAACCGCGCCACAGTCCGTTCAGAGCGTTCTGATTTGGACGGGCCTTCACCCTGAGCGAGTGTACTGAGCTGAGGTTGACCACAGGCTTGTGCACATGGGTCGCAACATTAAGGAGAGACCCGATTCCCAGGCCCATCCTTTCCAGATCCTGCACAGGTGGCACTGGTCTCTGGGGGGCAGGTCACCCACTTTGTTCATCAGTGAGCCCTAGAGAGGGTCGGGGTCTGGGGTCGTTCAGAGAAATAGATCAGTCTGTGTTGCCATTGGACTTAGAACCCACTTGGGAAGCTAAGGCATCTCTTACAGAGAACAAACAACAAGGCCAGTGTGGTTTGAGGCAGTTGCCCTTTAGGGACAGAGGTGGGCGAGGCTGAACCAAGTCAGCAGCCTCCCTGGCAGTGTGGTCTTAAACCTGACCTTGAGGGATGGGGGAAAGTTAGCCTGGCAGAGGCTCTAGAAACAGGCGTGTCAGACTTGGGAGTCTGGTGGTGTGAACAAAGGTGGTAATGAGGTAATGGTGGCGGAGGGGGGGCAGTGCTGGACGGGGGAGGGCAGTGCTGGAGGTGGAAGGGCATGAGTATAGCAGGATCCAGGAGCTATGCCCTTGCTTTGAGGCCCACGGTTCGTTCCTCCAGCACCTGCTACGGCATAGGGGTGTGAGTGTGTGATGAGTTCGCGAAAGGCTTCTCTCCAAGCCGCGCGGGCCGTTTGATGAACCACTTTCCTCCTGGTTCCCAGAAACCCCACCCCCTGGCTACCTGAGTGAAGATGGCGAGACCAGTGACCACCAGATGAACCACAGCATGGACGCAGGTCAGAGTCTTGCAGGGACGTGCTCTGAATCCTGAGCTCCTGCCCTCCTTCTCCCCACCCCCCACCCCTTCCCCTCTCCCTCTCTCCAGTATTTATAGAACAACCACTCTGTACCAGGTACTTAGGGTAGAGGAGGCACCTGAGCTGCTCACCGTCGTGGGGAGACTGACAGGACGAGCAGCAGTTACTGTGTGTTGCGTCCGTTCCCTGAGGGAACAATGACACACAACATCAGGGCTGCAGAGCGGGGCCGCCTAGCCCGGCCTGGAGAGGAGGTGCTGGGCACAGAGCAGTACTTTGCAGTGTAGGTTTTTCTTGCGTTGAGTCTTGGAGCTGTGTAGGTGTCAGCCAGGCCATCAGATCCAGCAAAGGCTGTGCCAGGCAGAGTCACAGGGGCAAGGGCAGGAGAGCCAGGTGCATTCTGGGGACAGTAAGACTCAGTGTGACCAGGGCCGATTACCCCAGAGTGGGGAGAGACAGGAGAGCACGTCACTGAAGACCAAGTGATAGGGAGCCGAGCAGAGTCTGCGCCTCGGTGAGCTGTAGCTGACAGTAGGGTGGAGGGTGGCCCTTATCACCAGAAATAGTTCCAGAGAGTCTGGATGGAGGGAAGGTCTTTGCCATTGGCCAGTGGAGGCCTCTGAAGTATCTATTTTTGTGTGGTGACCAAATGTGATCTGTGTGTTCCTACTGTGAGGGACCCAGCCCAGGTACCTCCAACCACATCTCCAGATGTCCCTGTGTCATTTATTATGGGACCAAATTGGCTCCAAACCAGTGGTTTCTTGCATTGGACCCCAGCTGCCACATGGAATGTGCTCTGCGTTGTGTGCGGTTGGGTGAGGAGGAGGAGGGAGCCAAGCAGATGTTCCATTCCGATGATGACAAGCATGCCTTGTACCCACGGAGCCGCTACATGCAGCACAGCCACCTGCCTTGCACACAGCCCAAAAGAGAGTGTGCAGTTTCTGAAAGATGGATGAAAGCGACTCACAGGCTCATTGTAACATGCAGTTGCGTGATGCCCAGCCTGGGCATCATGGCACTTTGGGGCTTAGCACCCCCCCCCCAAACACACCCCCTGGATGAGTGGCTGACAGTGTGAACCCAGCTGGAATGCCCGGAAGACCTTCCTGTTTCTGCTGCCAAGTGGCCGTGGCAAGCTTGCAGCCATTAAATGCTGGCATGGGAGGCAGGCCAGCTAAGTAGCATCTCTCCAGATGCTATGGTTCCTTTCCCTCTCCCTTTTCTCTTCCCTCCTTGCTGCTCTTCGTGTTTGAGGAACGATTACTGTTTTAAAGGAAAACGAACTGAAGGGAAGGACGTGTATATGGGCTAAGCAGCTGCCTTTTCTCCCCCTCCTGCCCCTCCTTTCTGCCTCATTTTCTTTGTTCCCTCTCCCTTCGTCCTCTCCTCCCGTAAGTGTACTCGCAGAGCCCTGTTGTGAACATCAGTGATTTACTGAAAGTAGACAATGGCCTTTGTGGACCCCAGGCAGCCTGTGGGTGACTGGGTCGGATCTCCTGTTCATTCCCTCTTCGTCCCTCAAAGTTGTCTATTTGCAAACCAGTCCAGTTGCTCCTGGACAGCTGGAATGTGATGGCGTCCCAGCTGGAGCCCGCCGATCACCTTGTCCAGCTGTGTCTTCCCACACACACACGCACACGCTCACATCTTTTCAGGCCAGTGGGAAGGTCCCATAGCTCTCCTGGGTCTTCATGAGCCACCACAAAATAAGAAACCAGCGTTTACTGGGTGTCTGCTATGTGCCAGTCATGGTGTAGGCATTTTCATATGCACGAAATCACTTCATTTCTACTAATCACACAGTATAGATGATAGTATTTCCAGTTTGCACCTGAGGGGGAAAGTCGGGGCTCAGAGAGTTTAACCACTTTACCAAGGCCCCACAGCTCTGACCCAGAGCCAATACGGAAGCTCTGCTTTCAGGGACTCTTCCATGTCTAGTGGACTGGTGCTGAGGGAGAAAAAGAAGCCCACGGTGAGACCAGAGAGAGATCCCGTTAACAGCTCAGGGAGGCGTATGCACGAGGCCCAGCTTTGAGCACTGGTAGATTTCAGGGTGGAGCCAGCCCCATAAGGCAGACAATAAATGAATAGCTCTCCAGAGCCCCGTGGGCTCAGGGACAGAGAAGGGACATGCCCAGTGTGCTCTGTGTCACTGGGTTTTTTGGAAGGTTGATGCCATGTGGTTTTTCATTGTTGTTTGCTTTTTTTCTGGAGGGGAGGGGTGGAGAGAAGGTAATACAGTGGGAAGAATCGGGTAGATTCGGACTACTGGCCACGTATGGCATCATGTCTCATAAAGTGTCAGTGAGGTGTGGGATTGCTGTGGCAGCTCGGGGTGTTCCCTGAAGCCTGGGGACTGACGGGCTGAGAGGGAGTTCCCAGGTTTCCGAGCCCCTGAGCACAGTGACAGTGACATCTGGGCCACCAGGCCCCACCTGTGTGGGAGGGCTGGCCTTCACTGCCTGGGTCCTTGAGCAGCTGGGGAGGGGCCTTCCCTGCCCCTCTCATTTTCTTGGGGACACAGTTAACGGGGTAGGCGGGTGCGGCGTAGGTCGGCTCCCTAGGTGGGAACTTGGCCCCCCTGTGCTGTAGGTCCTGGTAAAGAGCATCAGCCCGCCAAGTCAGGGCAGAGACCTGGAGACCATCCCTCCCCTGTGTGTTTGTTCCACAGGGGCGTGACCTGGGGCCCGTGGAGGCAAAGTGCAGGCAAGGATCGGGACCTGGGCCTTCTCCTGGGCCTCAGAGCCTCAGCCCAGGGTTTCTCTCTGCTGTGCTGAGCTGTCCCACCTTGATGTCAGTAATGGGCTTCTCCAGCCAAGAGTCTTTTATGAAATCTCACACCTGTGTCTCACCCTGCAGGTTCTCCAAACCTATCCCCGAATCCGATGTCCCCAGCACACAGTAACCTGGGTAAGTGTCTGCTTGTCTGGATGCCCGGATATGCCCGCTACCTGCAGCCCTGGCAGGTGACTGGTGTGGGGAGGGGTCCTGAAGGTGAGGCTCCACCCCCAACCCTGCACCATGGGCCAGTTCAGCCCATCAGGTTTCTGGTTACAGGGATCCTGGGGTCACCCCCAGAACAGGAAGCCTGGGGACAGCAGTGTCAGGAGAGGCAGCCCCAGGCCGCGCGTGTGTTCCCCTGGGTGGTGGTGAGACATGAGTGTGTGAAAGTTGCCCAAACCTGTGCTCAGGAGCCGAGGGGCTGTGGTCGGCCAAGCGTGCGTGTGGTTGGACGCAAAGCCGTGGGCAGCAGACTCCAACCCCCAACTGTTGCAGACTCATTCCAGGTTTTATTTCATCTTACCTCAGCATCTCCATCTTACAGTGATGTAGTTTTTATTCAACACAGCCACGTAGGAGGAATTGGGGGGGGAAAGCAAAATTGCCCACAATCTTTTTGCCCAAACCCACTGTTTGTTTGTTTGTTTTATTACATTCCTTCTGATGTTTGTGGGTCAAGCATATGTATTTGTGCCTTCCGTTGAGATCTTAGTGCATGTCCATTTTCTCCATTTTTTTCTCCTCTGTATGTGTTCTTTAAACACAGTTCTGTATTGTGACGCCTTGGGTATCATTTGGCATTAGCTCATGATGTTTGGGGGCAACTGGACCCTCAGTTCCACACCCCGCCCCCCAGTCGGTGGACTTCTGGGTCCCTTTTTCTGAGACCTGCTTTTCTGCTGCTCCAGAGCAAACCTCAGCTCCAGTGTGGGGCCTGCAGAAGGGCTCAAAACAAGTGAAATGCCCGTTCCACTGCTATTGAGGGGAATTTTTTATATGCTCATCTGGTAGTTTTAGAAGAATGTGAGTTTGATTTTGTTTTGGCCTTTATTGCCGGGGCTTAATGGGTGGCCAAGGAAAAGAAATAGTTAATATCTGGGCTTGGTGAAGTAGAGGGGATCGACCTGTCTCTTGTTTCCAGTCCTTGACTGATAGCATCAGATGAAGAAAGTCATCCTTTGGGACACTGGGAGTTGCCTGAAAACCCTGTAATATAGGCGGGCAAGTGGGCAGTGAGAAATGTGGGTTTGGGAGATCTGTTTTAACATCTTTGTAAAATAATACCACTGTGAGTGTTGGGCTTTGCAAAGGGAAGGTCAAATTCAATGTGAAAGCACTGATTGCATTATTAAAAACAAACCCTGGAGGCTAGAAGCTGTGTTAACACTTGAGAAATTAAAGGCCACGATTATAAACTTGGCTTTGGGCTTTGGCCTTTGAGGTTGGCTGGTTTGGATTTAATTTTACCTCATCATGGCCACGGCCTCACTTTCACTCCACAGACTTCGGAGCAGGCTTGCCTTCGAGACCCCGCTGCCTGACTCAGTGATTCGGACTGGTAGCCGCCCAGGTGGTAGCTTGCTGTGAATTCCCCTCTGGGTCATGTGGACCAGAATGACAGAATGGATCTTGAACTTGGACCCAAGGCAGAGTGCCCTGTGGACACATTTCTCCCACCCCGCTGCCCCATTTCTCAGGCCCCTTGTCTGAGGGTCGAGAATTCTTAGGTTATTTCTTCCAAGGCTAGGAATAGCCCCCGAGCTTGGCAGGTAAAGAGTGGGTGCCACTCTGCTGGGAAGATCTCAATGGGGGGCGAGTCAGTTGACGAGTCAGAGTTAGGACTCATGGTGAGACACGGGCGCTCACAGGCCTGGCTTCCTCTGACAGATGAGCCCTCGCACTCCCACCTTCATCCCTTCACAACTTTTGGCTTCCTTCCACCCGTAGAATCGCGTGGACCGCTGGCACTGCAGCTGGAAGGCGATGGTGATGGCAAGCCTTTCCTGAGAACTTGTTATTCAATGAATGCCGTTTGGTGTTTCGTGCCAGTCTTCATAACAACTGTATAAGCTAGTGTATTGTAATTTTCCATTTTACAGATTAGCAAACCAAGGAGCAGACTGCTTAACTCACTTGTCCCAAGTCACACAGCTAGTAAATGGGGAAGCTGGCTTTGAACTCGGGCTTTCAGGATCCAGAGCTGTGTTCCCATCTGCCACAGGGCAGTGCTTTGCTGGGTAATATAGACCAGCTCCCCCCCGCCCCTCCACCCCACTCTTCTTTGAGTCAGAAGAATGAGGCTCAAAAAGGACACTTATTAACTTATAGTTGGGGACAAATTTCAGATCGAAGACCATGTCCCATGAACCCTGCCCACCTACCTGTCTCTTCCTCATTCACTCATTCCCCAGGCACTTCCCACCCAGTAGTTGGGTGCCAGTCCAGGTCAGGGGCATTCTAAGAGGGCTCACAGACCCTGCCATCAAGGTGCTGATGGCCTTGTTGGGGTAAATAGGCAGGGCTGTACATGAGTGTAAAACCAGAAGTAGGTGCCGATGAAGCACCCTGAGGGGTCGGAGGAGGTAACGATGGTATTCCAGTGGGGCAGGCTTACCCGTGTCTCCTATGTATTAATCCATTTAGTCAGCATTGGCTGAGTCCCCAGTATGTACTAGCACTGGGGGTCCAGAGCTGGGGATGACACTTAGGATTCAAAGTCTGGTGGAGTGGCGGGAGGTGTCCGTGTCCACCTGTGATGCATTCTGCCAGCTACAAAGGGAGAGCGCACAGAGGAGGGAGCCACTGTATGTGCCAAGGAGGAAGGTGCTGGCTGGCATGGGAAGACCTCAGAGCTGTGGTGACGTGTGTGAGCCGGACCCTGAAGGACCCATCAGGAGGATACTGAGGCAGAGAAGGAAGGAAGGAAGGACATTGCCGATGGAAGGAATGGCACACGAGGCTAGGTTGAGCTCTAAGGACAGCTGGTGTTGTGGTTGGTTGGCCTGCTGAGAAGCACATGGAGAGATGAGGCTGGGAGGGCTGGCAGGGTGCTAAGATTAGATCCCCGAAAGCCAGCTTGTCTAGCCCGGTCTTGCCTACAGAATAAAGTTCGTGGTGGGTTTTGGTGATGGAGCTGAGGTTATCTGATGATAGCTTCCTAAAGATTAATCTGGCTGTGCTGGGTGGAATTTAATTCTAGGAGAAATTACTGGAGGCCCCTCCCTGCAGACCCCAAAAAGCAAACATCCCCAGTTAGCTGTGGCACCGGAGGAGGCCGAGGTGAATGCTGCAGACACATGGCAGCTGAGCTAGGAGAGGACACTTGGGGAGGGTTCACTGCCCAGCTCTAGCTGACGAGACCTCTTCAATGAGTCAGAGCACCCAGGACGTGGGGTGGGTTTGGGTTGGAAGATGACAGTGAGCAGCCTTCGCTTAACGTGTCCAGGAGGCAGCTAGACAATTAGGAGAGAGGTCAATGCCAAAGGTACAGATTTGGACGCCATTAGCACATGTGACACCTTTCCCATGGTGAGGGCAGAGAGACAGGGTTCTGTCGTCAAGTGGGGAAGGAAAGCCCACGCTGCGCACGCGCACCTCTTCATGGGGCCCGAGGCACTGGCACAGTGAAGCCTCTGGTGCAGTCAAGTCCTGCAGAGGGGACACCCGTTGATCCGCTCTTCCCCTTCCCTTGCATCTGACCATCATTCCGTCACTCTTGTCTTATCATCCCATGGGCCATCCTGAGATCTCACTTTGGAAACACCGATGAAGCTTCAGCCCAAGTCTTGCAAGTGGTTGAATTCAGCAGAGAGAAAGACTCAGCTCAAGAAGGAAGGAGAGCCAAAGACAGACCAATGGGGGATCCCTTGAGGGAGGGACGGGGTTGAGGAAGAGGCTGAGGGTCAGATGGAGGATGGGGCCACGGCAGCTGGAGGGGAGGGAGGTGTAATGGAGGTCCTGCAGAGACACAAAATGAGGTGTAAGAAGAGGCCTAGAGTTTGACATCGGGAGTCCAAGGGCATCCTTTGGAGAGCAGGTGTGGAGAGAGGTGGGGGCTTAAGTCGGTCAGCAATGGCTGAAGGGCAAATAAAGGGTGAGGGTGGGGAGGGAGCACTCAGAAGCAGCCTCTGGATTTCTCCTTCTTGGCCGGCGTGTCCCAAGGGGCAGGATGATGGCAAATACACAGCAAGTTCTTCCTAGGGAAAGATGGGGACATCTCAAGACATTTGTTTATTTCTTGTAAAGAAATTATTATACAAAAAGAAATAAAGCATAGGACATCTGGCTCCTTCTTCATTTCCTCCCCACTCCAGGCAAATGGTTGGGCCTCCTGCCACAGTTAAGTCATCTCGGGTGACTCGCGGGAGCCCCATGTGTGATTGAGAGCCAGCTCAGCCTCCTGCCAGAGGCTTGGGGAGACCCCAGGGCTTTGTTTTTGAGGGAAGGGATATGAGCAGGTGATGTTCCTGTTATTACACACCGTGCTCGGTGAGTCATCTGGAATTTCCTAAGCATGTAAGTCAGAAGGATTGGGGCAAATGGAGGGGGAGGAGGAGGGAGATGGAGGGAAAGGAAAACGATAACGAGCTGGATCCTGCTGGTGAGTAAGTTGTTCTCTGCTTTAAAGTGAGACATCAGGATGGGCCTTGACCAAGGGAAACGTACCAGGGAGTGTCCTGGAGCAGCAGCTGAGCTGGAGTTTAAGGGGGCGGTGGTTTCTGAGTACCTTGGGCAGAGGGTGCCCCCTTTCCTGTCAGGAGAGAGGGGCCGGGTGGCAGGGCGGAGGGAAGACCCCTGGCCCCTGACAGAAGACAGGGGTCCAGGTTATAGGATGGTGGCCAGTTCCAGGTGTCTTCATGCTGCTACACAGTGCTTTGTAACAACAGGAAGCCAGCTGCCGACAGCACTCACACTCCTGAGAGCCAGTCTCTGAGACTTTGTCACAGGTCTTGATCTCAGTAAGCTGGTCCTAGGCTGAAAGGGCATGGGGTTCCTTCTGGGTACACGTCAGTGCATTACCCTCATCCTTAGTGAGACAGGTTGGGACTGGTGCCCCGCATGCCGGGTGGGACCCAGCTGGCCTGGGTCCACAGGCAGTTACCCTCCGGTGCACAGGTAGCTCAGACACAGGGGGCCCTTCCTGCATGGAGGGGTCAGGCAGTGCTTCACAGCCACGGGAGCTGGGACTTAACAACTGGGGTTGGGCAGCCCAGGCAGAGGGAACAGCACAGCTTGACAGATGGCAGCGTGAAGGCACAGGGGGATCGGAATGTGGAACCCCCTGGACCCAGGGAGAGCTGCTTCCACGGGGAGGAGGGCCCAGAGGAAGCCAGCCCATTCAGGTTTGCCCTTTGGCCTTGCAGCGCCGTGCTCCTGGCCTTTGCCCGCTCCCTGCTTTTGATTTATAGTAGAAAGTTAATTTCCCCTCTGGCCTCCCCCCCTTCCTTTACCGGATTTGGGTTTCTTGCACATGTTTTTAATAGGCATCCCTTAATCCAAGTGTTGCCTTCTGGGTTTTATTCTGTTTTCTTTTCCTTAAACAAAACAGAAAGTCTATGCCAGTTTGGAATAGGGCTCAAAACTGAAGCCAGCCAGTGTGTAAGGCTGGCAGGGGGCCAGTCATGAATTAAGTGCCCCATGCCACTCAAGAAGTCTGGCCGACACCACACTGGTGGGGGCGGGGGGCCGGGAATGGCCGGGGCTGGAGGTTCCTGCATCTCCAACACCTCTGCTCCAGGAACAGAGATCCGCACAGACTCAGCATCCCGGCCAGGAGCGGGGCTGTTTGAAGGGAGGGGAGGCCTTGGGCACGTGCCGTCACCTACCATTCCAGGTGTGCCACATCCTTGGCCTGGAGAAGCAAAGCCTTTCTCCACTGGGACAAGTCACCTTACCCCTGGAGAGTCATCTTCCCAGAGTAGCCTTGAAGGCTTGTCTTCAGGTTCTTTTGAAGAAGGAACCTGCTGTAAAATCCTTGCTGCTCTTGTTGAGAAACTCTCAAAACCCCGGTCAGGCTGGCTTGATTGACGTGGGGGAGGGGTTACCACCTGGCAGACTTCTGCTAAGATTTGGTGCTAGGACAAGCTTTGCTTCCCCTGCAGAACGAGTAGGAATTTTCTGTCCACCAGCCAGAGCATTGTAGCGTATTCGGCTCCCTTTGTGCCTCGTGTGCTCGGAAGCGCAGAGCCAAGTTGAGGGTTCTTTCGGTAGCTGTAATCTCAGGGTTATCCCAGCGATAGCCTTCTCTTTTCCAGGGTCCTGGCTTTTTGTTTCTCTCGTACTTACCCGTGGTATGGATCAGTCCTGTGGTGGGAGAGAAGTGAGGCGTGTGTGAAGATTAAAAATGAAGTGCCGTTCACGGCGGAACCCGGGTGGTGACTGTACCCGTGGGCCTGCAGCTCCTCTCACAGCAGCGCCTTGAAGAAACAACTGAGGGGTGGTGGGAGGCGAGAGGTGGAAGGCAGGGCTGGTTTCCACTGTTTGCAGAGAATAATAAATGTGTGGCTGGGGGTGCAGTGCCGGCTCTGGCTGCAGGTCAGCTCGTCCGACAGCGCTCTCTGAAACGGCAGCTTTCGGGCCGACTCGGCTGCCTGCTCTGCTCCTCCAAACCGGCATCTTCATAGCTACGGGTCGGCTCCCACATCCACTGGGTGTCTGCGAGTTGCAGAGATGTTTGGATAAGGGCTCAGATCTGCTTGGGAGGTTCCCAGGCCCCTCTCTGATTCTGAGACATCTTGAACCCACTTCTCCAGAGTGAGGTCTCAGCACCAGGTCACCCGATGGGTGGCCTGATGGCTTTTGGTAGGTGGGCTGTGTCAGTGTTCCTGGGAACTAGCTGTCTTTCTTTTGCCTTGGGATAAGCCCAGGGGGTTCTGGACGAGGGTTTATAATTTGGGGAGAGGACTCTGTTTGGTTCTGTACTTGGCCGGGGAAGCCAGCGCCAGACCAGACCAGCCACAGCTGCACCTTAAGGCTGACTCAGGCCAGAAGCACAGTGGCCTAGGTGGTCTGCCCTAGATGACTTCTAGTACACTGCAGACACTGTTCAGACAGGGAAACTGAGGCCAGAGAGTGAGGTCGCACCCCCAAGGTCGCAGCACAATCAGCAGAGCCTGCCTGTGGGCAGTGATGACCCGCAGCCCTTCCCCTGAACCTCTGGCCCTGACGTGTTGCCCAGCCACTTTGAATGCTTGAATTGCACTTGGATTTATTTATTTCTTGAGGTTTCCAAAGCAACATAGCTCACATTTTAGTGACTAAATTGTTTAGAGTATAGCTTATCTCGTTGGAATGCTGAAGCATCCAGCAAAGCCTGAGCTGGATGTGGCTGACGTGGCTCAACTCAACTTCAGGGGCACAGGCCACAGGCCACAGTCACTGCTGCCCCATCACGCCCCATCCCCCACTGAGCAGCTTAGATCTCCTGCCTTCCCTCCTCTTCCCTCGCTCCAGCCTGGGAAGAGAGGAAAGAGGCAAGGACGCTTTGCCCCTCTTGTGATGGAGGGCAGCAGGAACAGGACGTTCTCAAGTTCAGATAACCAAAGTTACTGTAATTGCCGTTTACACCATTTCTGGGGTGTCTGGTGCACACTCTGCACTTCGTATGAATTATCTCAGTTTGTCCACAGACAGCACCTGGTGGTGGAGAAGTTTCTCTGCTCCAGTGGCTGGGGGCAGCGGATGTAGAGGCTGGAGCCCGGAGTTTACGTGGTTTGCTCACAGTCACACAGCTGGTCCCCGCCAGAGCAGAGACTGAACTCTGGCCTCCCCCAGCTTGCAAGCTTGTGCTCTGTGACCTGGTTAACATTCAGGGCAATAGTCTTTAACCAGGGCCATTTGTCCTCTAGAAGACGTCTTGCAATGTCTGGAGACATTTCTTATTGTCACACAGCTTGAGAAGGTGAGATGGATGGGTGCTACCAGCGTCTTGTGCCCAGAGGCCCGAGGTGCTGCTGACCGTCCTACAATGTACAGACTCGCCCTCCCCCAAACAAGGAGGTATCTAGCCCAGACTGTCAATAATGCCAAGGTTGAGAAGCCTGGTCTGGGTGTCCTAACCCTCCAGCAGACACCTTCTGGGTGTGTGTTGGGTGCAAGGGTGGATGTAAGTTACTGTCTGCAACAGCTCCCAGGGGTGGTAGCAGTCTCTGCCCTCAGAAGGGATCATGGGTGTAGAGCTCTGGAGGCGATTAGGGCCACTTTCCCTGCAGGGGGCACCCAGGCCCCTTGCAGAACAGCTTCTGATTTCCCTCTCTTAGGCTTTACACACTTTTCAAGGTCTGGTGAGCGGAGGTTCCCGGTGGGTTCTTACCCCGGAAAGCTGCCTGGCAGGTAGTAAGCAGGGGTCTCAGGCCAGTGCTGAGACTTGGCCTGGCAAGTCCTTCCTGTCCTTCTCACCAGCTCCCACAAAGATGCACCTAAGTCACCAGGCAGCTGCAAAGATAGGTCAGAGCCAGAGTGAGGGATCCAGGCTGGAGGTCTGAGATAGAGGAGTGAGCACGAGCAGGAGACTCCTGATTCTCCAACCAATGGGCAGGCTTCAGGCAGGCAGAGAGCAAGATGTGGCGGAACTTGGTGCCCCCAGCCCAGGTGGAACAGTGCCGTGCAGAGAAGCAGCTGGTACTGGGGAGTCCCGTAGGACAGGGGGCACTGATGCAAGTGAGGAGGGATGAGTGCCGGCCCGGGGCTAAGACAGACCCACTCAGGGGAGTGATGATGCCCGGTGAGCAGGAGGACGACGGGGTGCCAGGGCCGCTGGGGAGGCCAGAACGGCAGATGACAAGAAGGCTAGGGAGTCGGGTGGGATCACGTGAGGGGAAACCTCTATTTCTTGTGAGAAAAAGAAAAGGTCGTTTCTGTGATAAGAGATGTGGGCCCAGTTCACTCCGGAGACAGCGCCTGGTGCGCGTGTGGTCACCAACCTCGAGCGCAGGTAGAGTCCCCCGGGCTGTGGCATTTTAAAGGCTTGGACACTGCTAATTGACAGCCTAGGAGTTTGCCCAAGACCAGCCAGAGCCCAAAGTGGGAAGCCCTTCTAGGGGGATGGGTTACTTAGGGGACCTTGGGGGAGAGGCTGGTAGGTGGCCGTGCAGTTGGTGGTGCGGCCCCCTCCTGCAGCGAGCCCACTGGGCCTGGCCCGCGGGTTTGCCCGGGTGTTGGTTGGTGCCTAGCCCTCTTCAGGTTTGGCCCGGCACTTCCCTTGAAGACTGCTTCAACCCAAGGCCAGGCCAGGCGGGGCAGGGCCTCTGTGAGCTAAAACTCGGTGAAGTATGGCAGGCCTGGTGGAATATTTCTCCGAACACCTGCGTACTGCGTCCCATTGGATCCTGCAAGTTTTAGACAATAGAAGGCATAAGGATGGGGATTACAATACCCTCGGGGAGGTAGGGAAACAGTCTCCTGGAGCTTCCAGGGGACCCCACAGAGGAGCCAGGGCCTGGGGTCCTGCTGACGCAGCAGCCTGGCCTGTCTCCTAGACCTGCAGCCCGTCACCTACTGCGAGCCGGCCTTCTGGTGCTCCATCTCCTACTACGAGCTGAACCAGCGCGTAGGGGAGACATTCCACGCCTCGCAGCCGTCCATGACAGTGGATGGCTTCACCGACCCCTCCAACTCGGAGCGCTTCTGTCTAGGGCTGCTCTCCAATGTCAACAGGAACGCGGCCGTGGAGCTCACGCGGAGGCACATCGGTAAGGGCCAAGGGGCAGCCTTATTTCTCTCCCTCTCCCACCCATGGCCCCAGTTTAGCTTCCACACAGAACTCAAACCACACCCACTGGGCTCTGCCTCCTACTGGGAGTTGGGGAGAGGACTCACCCCCACCCCACCCACACCCCCAGATTTTGTATTGTCTTGTTTAGGGGCCTGATAGATAGAGTTCAGGTTGCTTGGTCATTCTCACTGAGACACAGATCATCTCTGAACGTTTGAAAGCTGCAGAGGAAAACAGTTCGCTTAAGGGAACAAGAAAGGGAAATCTGTAAGAAAGGCAACATACACACTTCTCTTAATAAACATGCACTTAAATTACTGATAGGTGGGTAAGCAGGTAGTCAGTCTTGGGTGTGTGATCTTTTCTTTGTTAATTTTGTACAGGAGTATGATGATTCTAGAAAACTTAAACAAGGTAGAGAGGAGAATTGTCCACCGCTGGGCCACCGCTGCTGCTGGTGCTGTATCTTCCAACACCCAGAACATAGTGAGAGATTATTTCATTTAGGGGAGATGAAGCCTGGGATTTGTCACTGGGTTTGCTCCTGGGGTTATCACAGTAAGGAGAGTCACGGTTTGGTGATCCAGAGTCACTGAGGAGGGCTGTAGAGATGGTGTAGTGGGTGCAGGGGGTGTTCTCAGGCACTGTCTGCAGTCCCTGGGGCTGGTCAAGGGGCTTCAGGGCAAAGCCGGGAGCTGGGCAGGGCAGTGTGGGTCTGGCCCGTGGGAGCCAGAGCACCGCTGTGTTATATCTTGGGCATCAACAGAGGATTTCATTTGAAGAGAGGGTTTCGTAGTTGAGAGAAGAAAAGTTTGGAAGCCATGGTTTAGACCATAGGGCTCATTTTCCAGGGAGTAATCTGATAACCAGGAAGGGGCCGAGCCCTTCAGGGACCAGACGGCAAGTGGGACACAGTCAGGCCCCTGCCCCTGAGCCCTCGTCCTTCCCAGATGGCCTCCCCATTTTTTTACTTCAAAAAAGGTACTGATCCTGGGTGTGACTGATTCTCTTTACACTTTTCTATATATTTTTAAAATATTTCAAAAATTGCCATAACAAAATAAATATTTTTGTTCTTCCCACCTCCACCTCTGCCTCCTTCTCTTGATGGACATAATGCAGAGGCTCCTCCTTGGCACCCTGAGTCTGTCCTATAACACCGAACCAAGAAGAAATGGGGAGCAGGTGGGGGATGGGACAGTAATGGGATAAGGAGACAGAGGCGAACCTCCAATGTCCCGTTGGTCTGTTGCCTGGTTTCCATCCTACTTGATGTTGCACCGGTAAAACCTGGCTCCCTTTTCCAGCCCTCTGGGCCTCCTCCCTAGGAGCGGGAACCGAGCCCGTGTAGGAGAAGGGAACACCCCTGGCTGCACGGAGAGCTCATTGTCAGAGTGTTTACGGAACTGCTTGAATTGCACAGCCAATTTAAAAATAATTTCTGTCCATCTGGAGTGGATTTAAGAGATGAAGGAGAAGTAAATGATATAAACCTATGAAATGTCCTAGAAAAATGCACTGAGGGGAGAGAAGTATAGGGGTGGCACTGAGTCACCCCTGCAGTGCAGGACTCCTGGGGTGTCCGCCTCCTCAGGAGACGCTCTGCGGGTTTACTGAACGAACTTCTGAATCTCGGAGGGGAGGGGACCTAGTAGCAGCAGAGTACAGCTAATGCTCAGCAGGCACTTACTGTGTGTCTTACACCCACCTGGCGAAGTGGGTGTGATTATCGTCCCCGTCCGAACTTTGGCTCAGAGCTTGGAGTAACCTGACTGTGGTGCATGGCTGGTCAGTGGCAGAGGCTGTCATTGAGATCTACCCCATGCTCTTCCTCCCGCCATCTGCCTTCTCTGGCTTTAGAAACACAGCATCGCCCACCATGCCCTCTGCATGGGTTTAGGTTTGGGCTCTGGCTCCCATGTGCCTGGTGAAGCTGGAAAGAACTAGTCACTTGGAGCTTCGATAGCTCTGCCCCTTTGTTAGCCGCAGCTGGCCCTGGGGCCACTGCGTGGGGCTGGCCCCCTGGCCTGGTCTGACCTGAATCTCTCTAGGGCGGGGCGTGCGGCTGTACTACATCGGAGGGGAGGTCTTCGCAGAGTGCCTCAGTGACAGCGCGATCTTCGTGCAGTCCCCCAACTGCAACCAGCGCTATGGCTGGCACCCGGCCACCGTCTGCAAGATCCCACCAGGTAACAACACCTCTATACCCACCCCTTCCCTGAGGCCCTCTCCCCCACAGCACATGCCTGGGTTGCGGGAGAGGCTTTTCTCTGACATTTTCTGTTCACCAGGGTGTGCATTGCCAGCCTGGGGGCGCATTGCCTGGGTTTACTCTGTGCCGACCCTCCAGGCCTTTGATCCTTGGGTACCTGCTCCGGGTCCTGTGTGCATAGATGCTCAGGCAGTTTGTTTTCTTCCTTCCTTCCTTCCTTCCTTCCTTCCTTCCTTCCTTCCTTCCACAAACATGCACAGCACATAGTGCTGTAGGGGAAGGAGAGAGGCAGGAAGCCCTGCTGCTGTCTCCACAGACCTTACACACCAGTTAAGTACACAACACAAAGACACAAATGGATTTAATACAGGGGAAGGTGCTAAGCGTCAGGTGAGCCCAGGAGGAAAAACACATTTAACAGTTGGGACGCATTCGTGGAGGAGAGGCACAGGCCCAGGGTGAGGGTAGGGTGAGGACTTTGGGGGTTTCCAGGCTGAGCTGTTAGAGGGCAGGGTGCATATGGAGAGCACCCAGGCTGGAAGAGGCTGTGTAGAAGGCAGTCAGGGGAGGTGTTTAGAGAGCATGATGGGAGCAGGCTGTGGAAGCACGTAAAAGTGTTGCTTTTATTCTGGGGGACTGTTGAGGGTTTTCTGAGCAGAGCTGATAAATCCCACCTGTACTTCAAGAAGAGGTGGCAGGCTGTACCCCATGGAGCCTTGGTCAGGGCCAGGCCTAGGGAGCAAGACTGGGCAGGAGGCTGATCCCATCTGAGGCCTCTTTCCTAAGAACACTGGGGTGGACAGCCCCAGCCAAAGCCCACTTCTCACATGGCATGAAGTCACGGGGCATGCAGCCTGCAAAACGTGGACTGCGACTGGCTAGCAGTGTGCGTGGGGCAGGCCAGGCTGTTGACCGTGATGCATGTGTGGAATGTCCCTTCCTGCCCGCTGAGTCGCAGATGATAGTGGAGCTGCGGGCCGGGGGCAGGGTCCACTTAAGAACGGCAGATACTCGGAAATGGTAACAGTGCCGTGCGTTTCCAGAGCATTGTGTGGCTGCGTCTGCAGAGTACGTTTCTATCTCTGCTCTCGGGCCTCTCCAGTTACTCCGGCTCTTCAGGTAAGGAGGCATATTGAGGACACAAGTTGAGAGAGTTACAGCCACATGCCCGGGGACACCCAGCTAGTAAGTGGCTGAGCCAGGGCGGGCCCAGGTTTGACTGTGTGGCTCCCGAGTCTAGGGCTCGCCCGTTCTTGGCTCGGCTCAGGCCGCAGCCTGCCTCAGCCCGACCTCACCACACGTCCCCTTGGAGAAAGCTGGAGAGGAAGCTGGGTTGCATTCTTGGCGTTCCGCCCACTCCCTTTCCCAGCCCTCCCCCCATCTTTTCGGTGAGGGCTGAGCTGGCTCTGCTGGTGGTTGTCCGCTCCTAGAATGTGAGAGCTCGGGTCCCCTGAGGCTAGCCCCTCGTTTTGTAAAGGAGACACAGGCTTACAAAGAGAAAGTGACCAGCCCAGAGTCACACAGCAAGATTAGTGTTGGCCCATTAATAAACGTCACCCCAGCTCACCTTTTGGGCGCTTGTAACATGTGCTTTTGTCTTTATTTTTCTGGTGGACACATTCCTGGCACTCCGCCGGCAGGACTTCAAACACGAGATTTGTTACAAACTTTATTGGTGCCCGTCTCTCTAGTTTTACTGCCTGGAGAGTTAGACACGCACCTTTGCTTTGCTGTGAACGTCACCTCGTCCCAGCCTTGTGCCCAGAGGCCAAAATGTGGCCCAGATTCCTTACTCCCTCCTGGCCCAACGTGAGGTGGATTCGCCAGAGGAGCTGGGCGGCAGGTGCCCTGGGCCCCAGCGATGAGCTTCCCGGTGAAATAGCAGGCTGAGCAGCCCTTTAGCTAGCCTGTCTCTGCCGGCACTCCCTCTGTCCAACGGCAAGGTGGCCATTCGGCCCCAGGTGGCCGGCCAGATCCCATACAGCTGTGGGCATTCTGGCTCAGATCCCTTGTTCCTCTGTTCCCTGGAGGTCCTGCCTTGGGCCCTTAGCCCAGGGAAGGCCCCCACTCTCCAATCATCCCCCTTGTTCTTGGTAGCCCGCCTTACTGTCTTCCACAGCATCCCCGGAGCTCTAGGAGCGGGGGCTGGCAGGGCAGCATTTGATTCTGCCCCTCACACACACCAGCTGCGCCCGCCCATTGAGGTGGTGATGGCTTCAAGGGCAGGGACTGAGGGGCCCATCGCCAGCGCGGCGTTGAGTGTGGAGCACGTGTGTCACTTCAGTCGTGTGGGTTATGACGTCCCGGGTGACTCAGGGCTGGCCTTAGCCCAGAGGGGGGCACCGGACACCTCCGCCCTTTGTCCTCACGAGCGGTATCTCTGGTCTGTTGGCAGGGTGCAACCTGAAGATCTTCAACAACCAGGAGTTTGCCGCCCTCCTGGCCCAGTCTGTCAACCAGGGCTTCGAGGCCGTCTACCAGCTGACGCGCATGTGCACCATCCGCATGAGCTTTGTCAAAGGCTGGGGAGCAGAGTACAGGTCAGCGCTGGGGGGCCCCGTGGCCCGGGGCCCGGGGACCGCAGGGGACTCAGACAGCAGCGCGGGGGCTCCTCGGGGACAAGCGAGGCCAGCTCTCGCCCGAAGAACACAGACCAAGGATCCGAGAGAGGCTGCGAGCGGGCGGGCTGGGGGGCAGGGTCTCGCTGGCTAAGGAAGAGCTGGCACAGAGCCTCACACACACATGCTCCGTGACTCCCTTGCCACGACGCTGGGCAGGACCTTGCGTCATCCTTGTTATGTGGGTGAGGGAACTAAGGCCCAGGGAGGGAAAGTGACTTACCCGAAATCACATCGTTAGTGGAAAGGCTGAACCTAGGACGCGCCCTCTTGGCTTCTTCCTCACAGTTCATTTTGGGCAGATGGGTCTCTGACGACCCTCTCCAGGGGCTTTCATCCCCTTGTTCCTTCCCTTGCCTGTTGTTCCGTCTCTGATTCAGGTGACCCTGAGCATCTAGAGTATTGAGTGACTGAGAAGCAGCGGAACGAGGAGGAGACGTGGGTAGTCATAAAGGAACAACGTTGTCTTGCTCAGAAAAAGAAACAGTGTCTCTCAGAATTTCAGATGTGGGTTTAAACCTAGCACCAGGGGAGGCTCGGCCTGGCCGGCTCTGCTGAGTCCCTTAGACCGCTCTCGTTTGGGCTTAGGGAATCCAGCCCCTTCTCTTCCACACCTGGGCGGGAGTTTCCTGAGAGACAGGGCTGTGTGCCCCTCCTCCTACTCCATGCGTGGGGTGGGGGGCCCCCAGCTCCCCGGGCAGACCTGGAGGTACCCACACGTCCGCGGGAGCCAGCGTCTTGCAAGTTATTCTCCCCTTCTCTTCATTTTTCCAGATGTTTGGAATCCATTTTGTTTTGCAGTCATTCTGCACCAAGCCCAGCCCATTTCAGTATTGGCTCCGGGCCACCGTTTATAATGACATCCAGATGAGCGTGACTTATGGAAAATCAGATTCTCATTAGAGGGTTTCGGTCCGTAAAATCCTCCTCTCGCATTTACCGTATATTAGCTGCCGCTCCCTGCGTCTGCCCCGAGGTGCCAGGGGACAAAGCACCTTGGTCTGTGGGGATCTCTGAAATCCAGGATAAGTGGCCAGCTGGGCAGCTAAAGGGGGCAGATCCCGGGAGATCTGACAGCACAATCGTAATGGCCTGAGGAGGTTAGCCCAGGCCGGAGGCCTCACCCAACAGGCATTTTAGCCCGCCTTGTAGCCCTGACTGAAATCACCTGGGGAACAGGAGTTGAAAGGTTAGAAAATTAGTATTTTTTTTTAGAAGGGAAGGGAAATATTTAAAGACAGACCCAGTGGAACAGAACCAAGGGGAGGTCCATTTGCTGTTCTCACACTCAGGCTGCAGCCCTGAGGGCCACACGCAGGCCCCGGATCAGGCGGGCACCCAGGGTGAGTTGGCAAGCCCGTTTCTAGCCCTCTACTGAGGGGAAGCAAGGAGGGCGGTGCCCTCCAGTCAGCGGCCCTTGACCTGGCGTGGCAGCACAGCCCTCCTCCTGCTTCAAGTGCTGGGAAGAGGCCCCTTGGTGGTGGAAGCCCTTCTTGGGGGAAGGGGGGCACTGTATGGCTGTGCAGGACAGGGTGCCAACATGCCCGATCCTGTGCGGCCCACCACGGCCCTGCCACCTGGCACACCGCAGAGCGGCCTGACTGGTGGGTGCGGCCCCTTCCCAGAAGAGTCTTGCCCTCCTTCTGCCTCTTGGGCCAAGGAGAATAAAGTTTCATCCCTTCTCTCTGTGAGGTGGCCGAAAGCAGGGCCCAGGGCCCAGGCCTCTCACCTCCAGCTGGCACCAGCGCCTCCGGCCTCAGCAGATAGCCTTTGCTCAGTGGAGGCCTTTGGGAGCTCGCCTGCGAGCTGCGTCATCAACCAGCCTGAATTTAGACAAAGTGCTTTGGGGAAAAGAAACGTGTGGTGCGCCTTGGTTTTTTCCAGTAATTGTTTCATGGCTCGCTCTGCTCGTAAGATTTTCCAAAATAAGACCAGAGATGGGAATTATATCAGCACATTGGGAACCGACGGCATGCGGGCTCTGTCGGCACTTTGTAAAAAACACCCTCCATCAGACAGACACACGTCACCCCGGCCTGCTGGGGCTGCGCCGGGGCTGGAGCTGGGGGACCGAGGTGGGTTCTCTGTCAGGAGCCTGTCACAGCAACTGGCGGGCCTCTGGGGTGCCCTGGAATTTGCCTCCCATGTTTAACTCCTGAAGGGCTGTCTCCTTCCCCATCACAAGAACCCTGTTCACTCAAAGCTCTTCTCGGTTGGAAGGCTTTGGCATGGCAGATTCAGCAAATTACTCTAATCCGCTCGGGGTCTAGCAAGGCAGGATTTATTTATCGCTGGGTCTGGGGAGAAGACGGTCACCAAAGCAGGAAAAGGGGTACTGACTTCTGTGTGTGTCCTTCTAGACATTTAAAAAATTTCCCACCCTTTTCTCTTTCCCTGTGTCTTGTAGGAGACAGACAGTGACCAGCACCCCCTGCTGGATCGAGCTGCACCTGAATGGGCCTTTGCAGTGGCTTGACAAGGTCCTCACCCAGATGGGCTCCCCAAGCATCCGTTGTTCCAGTGTGTCTTAGAGACATTGGGGATGAAGGGGGCGGGCCGGGGAGGGCGGGCTTAGGTAAAATGGCCATGTAGGAAGTGGAGAAAATCGGAACTCAACTCACCGTTGTCAAGGAAGAAGAAATTTTTCTCTCTCAACCAAGTGGCACCAACCTGTTCTCCAAAACACAAAAGCAAACCCAGAGATGGATTTTATGAACAGTTGTGCCTGCTGAACACATTTGCCCTCTGGCCCCAGTTTGAAGGGCAAGAAATGGCTTCTGCTTTGGTGGCTTGAGCAAACAGGTAGTATGTCACCACCTGCCCCCTCCCCTCAGCCCCCTTCTTTCTTAATGACAGCAATGTGGGATGTCACTGTCCAACGGGAAATGGCCCTCTGTGCGGGACTGCAGGGTGTTCACCTTGAGTGCTCCAGGTAGGGAGAAGCCTGCAGGGGTGTGAGCATCCTTCATAACCAGCCCTCTGGCACTCTGACAGGTGCCTCTCGCTCAAACTGAGCATAGTGAGCCCCAGCACTCCCTCTGCAGTCGGAGCACCTGAGCTGACTGGCGACCGGGGTGGGAGGGACTTGTGTCTCCTCCCCCTCAGAGCGTCCTGATTGGTGTGAGCCAGTGTGTTCAGACCTTGGACGGACAGTGGAAAAAGCTAGAGACCTCTTCTTTCAAAATGTTCTTAAATTTTTAAATTTGTCCTTCTCAGTTGGAACAGTTAGAAGGATCTGCTGAGGCTCAGAGCACCTGCAATGTATAGTCTATCACATTAACCTCAGAGAGATTTGAATGACGGAAGGTATTCACGTAAAGCAGGAGGCACTGTGGAGTGATCGTGTCTGGGCTAAGGCAGCACTACATTGCATGGGTCCCAGTCGTAAGAGCTCACGTTGTATTCTCATGCATTCGGCTATTGGTTTATGTAGTCAGTTGCATTAATTAAATGAACTTTATCATGTGCTCTTTTAATGTTTGTTTTATGCTTAAATCCTGGGTTGGTACATTGACTGGGAAAGCAGAGTGGGAGGCAGCAGCTTCTCCCCCAGGTGAAGCTTTTGCAGGTTTTGTTGAGAAGACACCTGCCAGCAGTTTTGCAAGCTGATTTAACAGGAGCGAATTCACCAGAAGGGAAAGTCTCAGGCCAATGAGGCAAATGAAAGGGCTATTAGACTTTTTTTTACACCTTTGAAAATTGCAGGCTTGGTGCAAAGAGGTCTGTCATCTTTCCCCTGGGGTATAAAATTATCCAGTTCGTGGTAGAGGGTTATCAGTGCCAACTCTAGCAGTTATATTGTATAATAAGTACTGCTCCCAGTGGCAATTAGTGAGAAAACTATTATAAATTATTTCAACTGGAAAAAAAAAAGCCCTTTTGCAGAATACAGCAGACAGAATTGCCACTTGCAATTAAATTGGTACTTTATTCTTTGCTGCTGTTTTTGTATGAAATGACTTATCCCATATTTTTGCATGGATTTCTACCAGGAAAAATAAAGGGATTTCCTATGGAAGTCCTACCTTAATTCCAGGTGAAGGGAAGAAAGTGTGTACTTTTGGTAGGTTATCAACCTCAAATGTGATGACATTTCTGATGCTACATGGAGATGCTGGGGGCTTCCTGGTGCCTCACCTGCAGGATCCTACGCCTCTGAAGCTCCAGCCTTGAGGTTTCCAGGTAGGAGAGCTGCTCGCCAAGCCTCCTGAGGACACTGGAAGAGGCAGGAGGAACACCTTGCCAGACCTGTGCTAGTCTACTCACAGGACCATTGGCACAGACCGCAGAGACCATGCAAAAGCCCTCGATCCCCCTGAGGGCCAAATGCTGTGTCTGAAGTTTGTGCCCGGTGTGAACCAATCTGTGGACTGCTCCTCACAGACACAGGAAGCCTCCCGAACCCCCTGGATGAGCATTCACGCTCCCGGTCAGGCCTGAGACTTGGTGTGCATTATTCCATTTGGCCTCTCCTACTAGCGATGGGCAGTGGTTTCCGAGGGCCTGCGTTCTCCACCTGCTACACGATCTCATAGCACATGGCGGTCCTCCAGGTACTTGGCAACTAGCTTCAGGTTCAGCCCAATTCTGGCGACCCAGCGGTCACATTTGGCTACATTTAGATGGTATCTTAGAACCCTCAATGCTTTGTGCTTTCCAAAAGCTACTTACTTGGTCCTTTTTCTTTACAGACTGGACTGCTGGAGGAGGCAGTGTATGGAAAATGTAGGTAAGCCCACCTTTGGCACCATGGAAAATAAATTTGGTCTTACCTAGAGGTTAGGACCTGGGGCCATCCCCATCCACAGAGGCTGCGCAGGTGCCTTGGAGCATGTGTAATATTGGTGTCCTTTGTCATGAAACTAGTTTTATTTTATAAACCCTGTTGTATGAAAGGCATTTATACAGTTTAAAACTTTTTAAAAGGACAGCTGCACGGGGCACGAGGAAATAAGGGCAGTTGTAGAGGGGGGACAGTAGCTGTGGGACAGTGGTTGTAAGCGTCCAGGCTACTGATGATGGTGCATTGATCCCCTGCCCCAGGCTCCCTCCCTGGTCACCTTCACTTTGCAACTCAGAGTAGTGGGCCCTGGGGCTCGCTCAGGTCCTCAGCCTCAGCCCCTTCCCTGGGAGCCAACTTCTAGTCCCTTTCCTCTCCTCCCCCGTGTCCCCTTCCAAACTTTATTTAGTAACTTAGATCCTTCCAGTGCAAACGTAGGTAGCCGCCCCAGCAGGTTCCGGTTACAGGCCTGTGCTGGAACATCATCTCCGTTGGCCACCTTCCTGGCAGGCTGTAGAAGAGCTGACATTTTGAGACAAGCCTAGAGTCAGGAGCGGGGACTTTGACTCTTAGGAAGAACACACATGAGGGCAAGGCTGCTGGCAGACTTTTCCATTGTCCTTATGTTGTCTGTGTTGTATTTTTTTATGGACCGTGATTATTTTTTAAAAGTCATTGTTAATGTATTGGAATGAGCTGTAGCACATATCTTGTGCTTAGTTGTTTTGTTTTGTTTTTTCTTTCTCCATGTCCCCTTGGCTTCCTAGAGTTTGGACATATTCCAGGGCTAAATGCTTTTACTCAAACTGCAGAGAAAGGTTTTCTTTAAGTAGTGTGTGCGCGCGTCGTGCATGCAAATGAGTTGTCTGGGGAGAAGACAGGCATCTGATTTCATCATTGGCCCCCAGCTGCCATTTCTGCGGCTCCCTGAAGGTGTCTGCAGGGGGAGCGCTCACGGGAGGCTCACAGGAGGCTGCAGGCCTTAAAAGGGGAGGGAGGGAAAGGAGTCTGCAAACTGCTCCGGGGAATATTAACCAGGGGTTCCCAGCAGCAAGAAAGGGCGTGAGTTAAGTTCTGGACCTTCTGTCTTGCTGTGTTACTTCAAGGGGCAGAGTTGGGAGTTTTCCCAAAATCGACATGTCCCCACTTTCTTAGAAGAAAACCTCAACACGGCTAAGTTGTACCATTTCTTGTGTGTGTGGCATAAATGTTCCCTTCCAGAACCCCTTCTAGTAACACTCTTCAAAATGTATGTCCGCCTTTTAAAGAGCATCAGCTACTTCTCAAGTGGGTGGGAAGAGGGGGATTTACATAGAGGCCAAGGATCAGAAATGAAGAGGAGGCACCTCTGATGGAAGGGTGTCAGTCAGTGGGAAGTGACCTGACATCCAGGCAGCGTTGCAGAAACAAAACTCGCCTATCATGTAAACTGGAGTGAGAAACTCTCAGTGATTCTGTAATTGACTTTCTCTTTTATGCTCAAGTAATGTACACTCTCGCAACCTGGTGTTTTATATTTATGTAAAAATTTCTTAAACCTGTTCAAGACAGACAACTATTTAATTTTTTTGAAGAAACTTGGAACGGTCTCTCCTCCCAAGGACAGTGGCTGGGAAGAGTGGGAGGCACAGCCAGTTCTGAATGTGGGTTGAAGGCAGAGGCTTTTTTTGGCTCAGCATCCAGACACACCAGCCCAGGCTCGCTAATCATGTCGCAACGTGTGACAACAGGCAGCTCCGCGTCCTCTCCCTTCCCAGGGGTGAGAACTTTACACGGAGGGCTGGAGCCTCCTTTCTCCAAGATGCCTTCACTCGCTGTCAGCCCTGCAACTAGGCTGCTCCGATGGGGGCCCTCGGTGCGGAACAGAACATGCACGATGCTGTTTCCCTTCACGTCTCAGCCAGCCTGACCTGTTAATGCCTTTGTAAAAAGCATGTATGTATTTATAGTGGTTTAGATTTTTCTAACTTTTGTATCTTAAGAGCAGAGCACCTGTTTAAGCATTGTACTATTGTTAAAGATTTGTGTCCTCTGTCCTTCTCTTCCCCCTGTAAGTGCCCTTCTAATAAACTTTTCATTGAGAAGCTCCTGCACCAGGAGCTCAGTCTCATTCTTGCTGCTGTGTCTGGGTGGGGAGATTTACAAGGGAACCCAGTGGGGCCTCAGGGGCCCCAGGGAACAACGTCTCTAAGCTCAAATGCACTTTGACCAAGAATGTGCCAAGCCACTCTCTGCCACAGCCTCTTGTAACACCCCGCTGAGCTCATTCACTCACCAAGGGCAACAAGCGGTGCCAGCCAGTCCTTCAGTGACAGCAGGAGCCCCTGAGTCAGCCAAGCAAAAGTCCAAAGTCCCACCCCTGGTGCACCTCCGCAGCTCCCCAACCACAGCACCACCACGCAGGCCCCGCTGGTGCAGTTGCTGCATTCTCGGTTTTGCACTCATTTTCCCTGTACTGAAAGGCCTTTGGCAAATGACTAGATGCTACCAGATTAATCTTCCCACAGGCATGGAGGCAGTTTAGATTCATAAATAAGTAGGTTTCCATGCTGTCCAGCTCAGATGACTTTGTTAGCTCCTGGGAAAATTCATTTTACATTTCAAACTCTAGAGGACAGAGAGACTTCAAAATTGTTTCCTTAGCTGAATCTTACACTGACCCCACACGATGTGGATTAAAAAGGATAATTAAAACAATTTGGAGGAGGAGGACGGAAGGGGATACAACAATCTTTTAGCTGGATCACTTCTACAGTGTCTTCCTCTACGGCCCTCACCAGAGTCCAAACACCTCCCGTACCAGGAGGGAGGCAGATTTCATGGGAACGGCACCTGTGGGCCCACAGAATTGGCCTCCAGGAACTGCATCAAATTCCTATCTTTGTGGTTCTTATTTCCTCAAGGTTTTATCTAGTCTGTATTTCTCAGCAAATGACTCTCAAATCCACACCTCTAACCCAACCTGCCCCTTGAGCTCCACACTTTAAATTCCAGCTGCCTGTTAAACACAATCTGAAAATAGGCCCCAAACCGAAGCGCCTTCCCCCTCACTTGAGTCAGCTCCCCATTCTCGCCAGTAGCCTCTCTGGCTCCATCTCCCCCATTCTCCGAGGCCTGAGCAGCTTAATGCACATCTTTTCCTTGCTCTCCATCATCTCTGCTGCGCCTGCCCGTGGATCAAACCCGCCTTTCGGAAAGGCCCTAAGCCCTGAATGGCCAGGCTCTGCTAGGCCCTCTCACACAACCTCCTCTTTTCTTGGGCCCGCACCTCCTCCTTCTGCCTATGCCACCTTCTGCCTACTTCTTCCAGGTTGGTGTTCCCAGGCCACTGTACGTATTCTTGACATTCCTCCCCAAGTGATCTCATCTACTTGCATGATTTCAAGCCACACAAACGCTAATGACTCCCACATCATTGTTTATAGCCCAGACGTGCATCACAGGCTTTAGACCTGCAAGGCTGTTGGCTACTGGTACATGGAGGTGCCGCAAGTACTTCAAACTCATAATTTTATTTTATTTTTTAGGGAGAGCAAGAGGGAGAGAAACTGATGTGAGAGAAACATCGATCGGTTGCCTCTCACATGCCTCCAACTGGGGGTCCTGGCTGGCAACCCAGGCCTGTGGCCTGACTGGGAATCAAATGGGCAACCTTTCGGTTCACAGGCCAGTGCTCAAACCACTGGCCAGGGCTCAAACTCCTGATTTTAAAAGCAAATCCATCATTGCCCTTATTAAACCATCTCCGTTTCCTTTGGCCTTCAGCCCAATGTTTGGCTCGACCTTTACCCGCCCGATAGCTACAGAGCTCACAGCCATCCACCCTCCTTCACTCCCACATCCAGTCCACCGTTTCCCACCTCCACTGCCCTACACAGCAGCTCCTCCGGCACGCAGACAACTGCGCCAGCTCATAACCGCTCTCCCAGCCTGCTTTCCGGTAAATGCATCACCTGCACCGCCGCCAGGGACGCACCTGGCCTTAGATGCACCGCCCCACCCCCAACACCAGCCACAGCACAAATTCTAAGGTCTTTAACACGAACCCCTGGACCTTCAGCATTTGGCCCCTATTTAGCTCTCAAGCTGGCTACCTTACAAACAAATAACATGTTGTTCCTTAGACTCTGCTTGGAACATTGACCCCTCTTTCCTAGTGTACACCCCCGGCCCAGGCCTTTCTGACACACACCACCAGTTCACCTGGCTAACTTTCACTGATGCTTCCACTTCAGACCTCTAGGAAGCCCTTTGTGAATCTACCACCGCAGTCTCAACTGTGTGTTAACTATGACCGTCTCCTCCTTGAGGCTGCAAGTTTCTTGAGAGCAGAGTTTGTATCTTATTCTTATACCCCCCAACTTCTTTTGGCCACCACATATTTTTGTTAAATAAATGAATCAATCAGAGCACATATCTAGTAGATTCTGCCTTAGCAGTATCTTCTGCATCCATTTCCACTGTGCCGTTCTGGAGTAAGTCCATAGACATAGCTGAAGGAATACAACCAAAGTACAGTTCCTGATTACCTTTTAGCATAGCTAGCCCAATATTCTCCTGATCTGTCTCCCTCTACTCCAGGGATGGCAAATACGGGACAAAATTACCACTGTTCTCTATTCCTCCATCCACGGTAAAAAACGCTAATCACAGTGCTGCATCCATTCTCAGCCTCAGAATCCTTCTCAACACAGCTCTGCAGGCACATGGCCTAACGCTCCTGCCGGACTTCCTGGGATGTAATGGTTAGATGCCTTTTCTGCGCCAAACCTCTCGGCTCCTCGACTTGCAGAGTAAGCACAGGCGTCAAAGTAGGATTTCAAGGTTGTCTTCAACATTACCCTGTCCTTACCTACCACCACTCCTCTGACTGACTACTGGGGTTTTCCCCACAGAAGCCCTTGCCTTATCTCTGAACCCTTGTTCGTGTTGTAACTTCCACTATGAATTTTCCTGCCTTCACCTGTCTGCCCAAATTCTTATCCTTCCAGCTCACTTCAACTATCACTACCTCTAAGTCCTTGCATCTCTAAGTGTGGTCACTGGCCAGCAAGATCAGTATCACCTGGGACGTGAGAAACACACATTCTGACGCCCCGCTCTGGACCTACAGAGTCAGAAACAGGTGGGGCGCTGCACGTGATTCGGATGTGGGCTCCCAGGTGCACGTCCTGTTCCTCCCACCCACGCCGCTCTCCTCCCCACGGCAACGAGGGCTGGTCAGGGCACTCTTCACACCCTGCCCGCTGCGTATCTTTTGTGCCCTGACCTTGCTTGTCCCCTCCTCCCACGCGAGCTGGGCGATGAACTCCTAGAGCAGAGACTCTACATCCTTGCCACGTGTGCAGCCTCTGCCGCAACCCACACAGCTTGGCACCAAGGAAGTCCCCAGTCAGTGTTGGCTGGACCCTGGATCCTTGCTCCAGCAGGTTAAAGAAGCGGGTTAGTTGCTTTCTCTCACCTGTGAGGCCTTCTCACTTCTCCATTTATGCCTTCCTGAGAATTTCCCACAGCAGCGGAACTGCTGCAGACCAAGTCCTTGGGCTCAGACCAAGAGACTCTTTCTCTCTGACACTATGCTGCTGTTTTCATACTGTTCCTACCCCAGGCCTCACTGAGCCCGCGTTTTTGTGGCACTAAAGCCACCCGGTTGATAAGAGGAAGGGGAGAGACAATGACGGTTCACTTTATAGGAGGGAGCCAGGGAGGCTGGTCATGAACTGCAGCAGGTGACCTTTTTGTGCCTCCCAAATTTGTAGTTATGTCAAAAGAGCATTTGGGTCAATCCACATATACACACAGATATTAAAGAGGTCTAGAGAAAAAAAGGCTTTTTTCTTGCCAAACCTGTGTTCCAAAGACGCAGTAATAACCATTAAGCCCAGGTTTTGAATCAGTACATTTCCAACTGCAAAGTAGAAGTGTAAGGGCTGGAATGTGGCTCAGTGGGGTTCCTGCAAAAGGCCCACCCTGTTGCTGTTACCGCTATTAATTCTTCCTTCTGCAAATTGGTAACACCTCAGAAAAGAGCAAGACACTTCTCTACTAGAACAACTATAACACACATACTTAATAACAGGCACCTAGGAATTGCCCAAAATATAAAACTTAAGAGAATTTCTAAGACCCTTTCCTCAAGAGCTTATATGCCAAAGGTGCAAGCATGGATCACTAAACTAAACCCGGAACTAAATCAAAACTAGACTCTGGCCCGCCTGGTCAGCATGCTACTTTCATGAAACACGCAACTTATGGGAAAGTTAATAGGGGGTTGTTTTTAAGCCAATCCTGTACTAAGGTGGGTACACTTGACTAGATATTTTTATACTTTCTCCGCCTACATTCCTTTAATAAAATTTAGTATCTGATGACAGAATGCTGTAGCTGAATTGTCTTATCTATTTTTAAATATGGGGGGGAGGGCAGTGAAAGGCAACTCTAACTCATTACAGCATTCTCTGGAACTCTGTCTCCATCAGAGAGTTCAATGAATCAGGACCTCTGACCACACTAGACACGTGTTTGCTAAATTTAGCTTTGCATCAGCAAGCACTCAAGCTCAGAATAGTTCATGGAGCTCTCATCTTACCCTTAGACAGTGATTCTTCTAAGACTGTTTTTCCACGGCTGGCCAGCGCAGGGCCAGGGGCACTCCACGTGCTCTCTCTATGGTCATTGTTAAGAGACTGGCCCAAGGTTAGGGGATCGGACATCAGCCGTGGCAAACATGTTTACCCCACCCCTCCACAGCGGGAACTTCATGGTGGCCGTATACCACATTTCGTGTGCTACGAGCGGTTGCAGTAACGGCCTTACGTGCTCCGTGGCCCTTGAATCACATTCCGTATTACTCAGCCATCTAAGTCTAGCTTCCCTGAATCTCCAGCTTCTCTGAGTTAGATGTGGCCAAGTTCTATAAATGGAGAGCAAGCAAACTGGCTCTGTCAATCTCCTCATACTCTGGCAGGATAACATATTTTAAAGTTATAAAAATATCTATGTCTTCATCACTCTAAAATTATTACATAACACATGATTTTCGCAGGGAAAAAAGTTTATTCTGTCTCTCCCCTACCTTCCAACACTCATGGACCTTCAAACTTTGTGATCATATTCATCAAACTATCAAGTACAAATATAAACCAAAATTAAGGGCCTACTATGTGCCAGACAGTGTGTTATGCAAATGGAGAGATGCTGGCGGTGGGGGTGGGGGAGTCAAGTCTCTCATTTTAAATCCCAGATGGACAGTTCATAGTAACTTGTGACAGCACGTACGGAGGTTACTTTAGATAGGTGTTAACTTTTACTGCACTATTAGCTCTGGATCACTCTTCTTCACCTGGGTCTTTAGTAGATACCACTGGATACTTTTATTCCACATTTCCGCTAGACGGGGCTGATACACTCGTATGCCTAATCCAGTAAAGGAAGGAAGGCTTCCTTCACATACATCCTCTACTAAACAACAACAAAATCATAACAATACACATTAACAGACTTTATAAACAAATCACATTTTAATCACCTGGCTTGTTTAATCCACAGAATCAAGTTCACAGCTTTTTCTGCTCTGTTTTCTCTAACCACGTGATCCTAATGCATTACCTGAAACCTCTCATGTTTTAAGAAAAGCATGCTCCACCTTTCATTTTCCAACAGGGAATCAACTTCCCTTATATTCCTAATGAATGGCTGATGCAGCGATCTCAAAGAAACACTGATGGGATGGTCTTAAACTATGGACTCAATAATCCTTCAGAATAGTTAAAAAAAAAAAAAAAAAGTCACCAAGCAAGACAGCCTCCCCACTTCCCTGAAGCAGCTCTTCCTGAATGCTCCCATCACGGAAACCCTCCCTCCTGTGGTCACCCTGGCCTGGCACCTGGAGCCTCCCCTTCCTCCTGCCCTCTGCCTCTCGTTCTGCGGTGCCTGAAGATGTGCACAGAGGAGTCTGAACCTGCTTCTGCTAGTGAGCACACCGGCCCAAGAGCAGTTCTCAGCCCAGGTGCAAGTGCCACTCAGCCTCAGCTCCGGGGCGCTGTTCCGCTCACAGCCGTGGCAGGGACCACTTTGGTGATGGTTTATTTACTGTATTTCCCACTGCTCCTTCGGAAACTTTCCCTTTGGTGGTCAGTTCCCCTGGGGCTGACCCACTCAGCTCGGGAAGTAACACAAGGCGCTCAGGAACTCACATCTGTTCCCATCTCACTCGCTCCCTAGTGTCACTATTTTGGCGGTGATCTGTCTTTCAGAGAGAAGGAGGAAGAAACTTGCTGTCTCTTGAGGGTATAAAGTGTGACGACACACTTCTGACATCTCAAGAGAACTCAAGAAAGAAGAGTTTCTTCATAACACTAATGCTAAAATCCTAGTATGTGACCACATACTGTTTCAATGGCCCACACAGGGGTTTAAGTTTCTCTGCCTCTAACACAGGCAAACCCTTCCCTCCCCCAACAACTTGATAAAGGGGTCTGTTTTATGCCTACCAGAGTAGGAAAGCTTTGCCTCTTTTACTCTAGTCTAGAAATTCACACTGGCTTCTCAATACTTTCTAGTGTGAGCTCAGGCACTGTATTTTAATTGAAATGCCCAGAAGCAATTTTTTTTAGAGACTAACGTGAGGGCCACTGTCACTGGCCGCACCTATACTGTGGCACAACAAACGGGCAGCTGCTTCCTTTCTTCTCACCAAAAGCATCGATGCTCAGAGCAGTGAGCTCCTTGGAAGCAGAAAGTCCAGAACAGCCAGGAAAGGTGGCACGTGCTCCTCATTTGCAGTAATCAAGTGTGAACGCAGGCATGTCACTTAAAAGGTTGACTAAGAATGGCTTAGTGGTTTTCTGCAACGTGGGCAAATCACACAGACCTCTGAGCCTCTCCTTCCACTCCCATTCCTAGAAAAAAGTATATTTGAAAAATTCTCAGTCCTTACTGTTGTTATACTCCTCACTCCCTTACAATACACTGAGGGAGGAACACTTTCTCCTTAACCCTCTACTGAAAACTAAAATCAAGGGGATCCTACAAACGAGTTAGGTGGCCCACATGATGGTGGGAAGTTCAGCAACATATAACCGAGTTGACTAGGGCAGTGTCTCAGGCAGAGAGCGCATCTCTGTTAGACCCGAGTACGAATAATTTAGTGTTCTTCATCAGACGAAAGGCCTTCAATTTCATCTCTGTCTCCCCCAATTGCCATCCAGAAGGCTTTGGCAACCTGTGGAGAGAAACGGGCAACAAATGTTAGCCAACAGCTCAATTTCAGCTCCTTTCATGTCATACCTTGAACCAACTAAGACCTAAAATTCTCTACCTTGCTCTCCAGCCCTCTGGCAACATACACCAAAACCCTTGACTACCCTGCCCCAGGAGATCCACTTCTGGGGATTTACGCTCAGGATACAAAGGAGTCGTATACAATGGGGATGTGTGAGGACACGCTGCGCCTCACTATTTATAGAAGAAGAAATGCACACACGTGGCCTAACTGCCCAAAGGGGAACTGGATAAACTATGACACGTTCATACAATAGGGTACCGCAAACAATATACGTTTCCTGCCAAGAACGTGTGTTGCGCTGGTAATAACAAAACAAAACAAAACCACTGAGAGTTTTCCAGCCCAACAGATAAGAAGGCAAACATCCTGCATCTCAATGAAAAGCTCCACGTCACTCAACACACATTCGAAAAATCTGGGTTTGACTGCAGCAACTAAGGGACTATTGTATAAATATTCAATTAGTTACGTTAAAATCCAATGAAAAGTTCACACTAACACACTCTAGAAGTAAAAATGTGTAATTAATAAATAAGTGTCATCATTCCAATAGCACTAGACCTGTTGCAGGTACCCAATAAATACCTGACTGATTGTCTCACCTTTTCTGCATGCAACTTTCTTTGCTCGTGAGGAAGCGTCGCAGCCTTGTCTAGGGGGAAAATATATCTTAAGAAATTCGTCTAACAGCACAAGAGAATCTGGAGTGTTTGGATGCTCTAACACTAGGAGATGGGAGATGGGTTTCAAAGATATGTTTATGGTGTAGTCATTACAGCTCTTGGGAAGTTTAAGTCTTCCAAATTCTCCCAATGGGAATGACGTGAGTGAATTGGTAGGGATCGCACTGATTCCATTTTAATGAGACACACTGAAAGAAACAGAGGCAAGAGAAGAAGGGAAAATAAGAGGAAAGAGAATTCCCCGGGGGATTTTTAGCACCAGAGGATGGCACAAACTCCCAGTGGCTAAGTTTCTCAGGCAGCTGAGACCAGAGCATAGAATCTCATCAACAGTTACGAAATAAAGCCCTACTATATGAAACCAAGGAGTATCAATATGGGAACATGTTAGACATAATGGGTCCGATTACCTTTCATTTCCTTTAACTTTGAAAACAGTCTTTCAAAATTCTCCAAATCTCCTCCGCCCGTAGTAAGACTGGCTAATTCTTGAATATCCAGATCTAACATGGGATCTGAAATAAGGATTCGTCACATTGTCACACGTTATTTATACACGTGCTAAACACGCAGAACCCTAAGGCAATCAATCCATCCTGGCCGTGATGAAAGCCACTGCTGAATGAGTGCCCTGTGTACCAGCTTCATAGCGCGTGGTCCTCGACCCTGTTTGGCTACCAGTGGGCCCTCACAAATGAACAGTTACGACACGAGGCAAGGCATATGGTTTCCATTTTATTTATTTATTTTTCTTTTTTTTTTTTAAATGGTTTCCATTTTAGAGATGAGAAAACTGGAGCTCTGTGTTGGAGTGACTTGCTGAAGGTCACAGCTCGTGTGACCTTGGATTCAGACGTAGGTGTTTCCCACTCTGTAGACCACACTCCCCACGAATATGCACTGACTCGGCAGTAAATGCCTGAAATTTGAACCCTATTTTACTGTACATCAAATATTTTCACATCTATTACTGACAACCATACGGGGGGTTAAGCAGATATCACTGTCCACAATCTACCCATGAAGAAACCCGGGCTGAAAAGTGAACTCATTTAAAATCACAACTATCCAGAGGCGAACCTGATTTAAATTCCTGTCCTCCTGCTACAAATCCTTTACGATTTCTACCATAGCATGTTGCCTCATTATCAAAATCTGTTTTTAATCAGAAGTTGAACTCATCCGCCACTCCAGGGTGACCACCTCTGGGATGCCCCCCTGCCCGTGCCAGCTCACAGGGCTCCTCTCTTTGGACTCGCCCCACACTTAGAGTTTATGGAACCGTCTTGGCACGGGTGTACGTGAGCTGGCATTCCGACACCTCTCCACCGTTACTGTAATAAACACTCCTACAGCAAGAGGGTTTACTCTGTGTCTGCACCACTGAGTGCTTTAACTTACACGGTTCCATGTCATTTTCGCCACAGCACACTGTAAGGAAAGATTTGTTAACCCCGATTTTACAGAAGGGGAAACCAAGGCCCATGGAGGCTAGATAACTCAAGGTCATCTCACTGCTAGTGGCAGAGCCACGATTTGAACACAGTTGTCCAGGACTCAAGCCCACAACCTTCATCGTTACATTAGGCCGATGTCTGCACTTTTGACTGTAAGCTCCTTGAAGACAAAGATGACAACTTACACTTCTTTGCATCTACAATGTCAAATAAATAATCTGGTGTTAAAATGCACTTTGGTTAATAAACTTGCCTTAGCTCAGTGGGCATGTCGTGTTGGCAGTTGGCATACGGGGCTAGAGATAAAAATTTGTGATTTACCTGTGTGCACATGACAAGGGAACTGTGAACATGGACAGAATCGCTTCGTGCTTAAACACAGATTTGGAAGAGGAGTTTAAGTGGAGCATTGAGGAATGGCAATATGTAAAGACTAGGTAAAAAAGAGTAATCTTCCAAAGAAAGACGGAATAATCAGAGAAGTAGGAAAACCACCCAGCTATAGGATGTGTGGGGTGAGTCAAGAGAAGATACTGTTTCAGAGGGGATTGATCCATGGTACCGAATGCTGCCAAAAGACCAGGATGAGAAATGGGAGAAGGTGTCTCTTAGATTCTGTGGTTCGGGGGATGTTGGTGAGCTGAGTTGGTGGGAACTGAAGGCCAAGGTTAGATGGGAATGCACCAAGTAGTGAATGGGAGGTGAGGAATGGAAATAAGTACAGCAGAGAAGGGGGAAAACCATGGAGTTGAAGTTTTTACTTCTGTTGGTTTAGTTTTGCCTTTTAAAAAAAATCTTTGAGCCCTGGCTGGTGTAGCTCAGTGGATTGAGTGCGGGCTGCAAACCAAAGGGTCGCCGGTTTGATTCCCAGTCAGGGCACATGCCTGGGTTGCAGGCCAGGTCCCCAGTGGGGGCCACATGAGAGGCAACCACGCGTTGACATTTCTCTCCCTCTCTTTCTCCCTTCCTTCCCCTCTCTCTAAAAATAAATAAATAAAGCCTTTAAAAACTTTTTTTGAAATAATTTCAGTCTTACAAAAAAGTTACAAAAATAATATATGCCCTTCACCCACCTTCTCTTAATGTCAACGTCTCATATAACCACATTGTAATTCTAAACGTCCAGAAGGTAACAACAGTGCAGAGCTACAACTCAACTCTGCACTTCATTCAAACTGCATCCACTTTTCCCCTAGAACCCTTTCCTCTGTTCCAGGATCCCACACAGCCCCGAGCTGTCAAATCTCCTCAGTCTTCTGCAATTTGTGACAGTTCCTTAGTCTTTCCTCATCTTTTATGACTAAACACTTTCGAAGAGTCCTGGTCAGTTATTTTGTGTAATGTCCCTCAATTTGGGTTTGTCCAATGTGTTCTTATTGTCAGACTGAGGTTATTCACTTTCGGCAAAAACAGAATGAACCTGAGTGCCCGTTCAGTCACATCAGGGGAGACGGTGTCCATATGTCTTATTCCCGGGGAGAGAAGCTTCATCACTTGAAGTAGTGCCTGCCAGGTTTTCTGGTATAAAGTTACTATTTCTCCCTTTTAATAAATAAGTATCTTGAGAGAAATACTTTTAGAGTATGCAAACATCATGGTTCTTCTCAAATTTTCACCTACTAATTTTAATACCCATCAATGGATCGGGCCTGTAAGAACTACCCCTGTGAGGGTGACTCGATGGCGATTTTCTATTCCCCTCGTTCCTTCCACATTTACTAATTGGAATTCTTCTGTAAGGAAAAGAAGCCCTTCCTTTCCCAGTTATTGTTTTGTTTATTCAATTATTTATTTATAGTAGTATGTTTGCATAAATACTTATTTTACTCCATGGGTTATAACCCAATACTGCATTAATTTATTTTGCTGGTAAAATTATTTCAGCTTTAGCTCTTTCAGGCTGTTTCCTCTGCCTTTCCAATATATCCCCATTCTTTTTTTTTAAAGATTTTATTTATTTTTAAGAGAGGGGAAGAGAAGGGGAAAGAGAGGGAGAGAAACATCAGTGTGTGGTTGCCTCTCATGTGCCCCCTACTGGGGACCTGGCCTGCAACCAAGGCATGTGCCCTGACTGGGAACTGAACCAGAAACCCTTTGGTTCGCAGGCCGGCACTCAGTCCACTGAGCCACACCAGCCAGGGCTCCCCAATCTTTTTTGAGCACTTTCTTACTTTCTGGTACCATGACATGCTCCAGGTTTATCCTGTCTTTTTTCTGCCCTGGCCCTAGAATCATCACTTCTCCAAGTAGCCCTGGTACCTTTTTGGAGAATAGTATTTGGAAACCAAGACCCAAGGGCTAAATGTGTCCATTGCCATCCAACTATTGTTGCTTCTGGGCCCTCTCGGTGGATGGACCTGGGAAAGTGCACATGTACTAACACGTGCATACACACATCTATATTTCTCTATTGCTCTAACTATGCACACACTTTTAAAAACCATGTGTTCATATGGAGACCTTCAATTTCAGTCTAGTACCAAAGGGTGCATCCCAACCTTCCCTCTCCTTATTTGTAACTTCTTTCTCTCACAGTGAGAAAACCTAGCTCTCTTTACACTGCATTTTCTTCATTTTCAACCATAATATATGTAAATACATAATTTTAGAATTTCTAAGCCATCTTTTTATGAGAATCCAATTTATTAAGCAAAGAGCAGTATTTTTTATCAGTTCTTTTTGTTTTTAGTCCTATAATATCCAGTCAGAATCCTGTTTTCCCAAATTACTTAGGTTAGTTCTTGTCTTAACTACCTTCTTCAGTGTGGTTAATGGCTTATTTTCATAAAAGGGACTTTGGCTGGTTTAAAAGCCAGCTGAAACTAATATAATATTGTATGTCAATTATACCGCAATTTTAAAAAGCCTATAGGAAGGATTCAAATAAAAGGACAAGACTGACCTTAAACTAGAGAGAAAAGAGACTATATGTATTTTTTTCTTCTTAATGTTTCTATAAACAATCACTTGAGTTTGCTACATGGATTATCTTTTTTTTTATTTTAATTTTTTATTGTTATTCAATTACAGTTGTGTGGCTTTTCTCCCCTTCCCTCCACCCCACCCCAGCCAAACCCCCGTCCCTCCCCCACTTCCACCCTCCCCCTTGATTTTGTCCATGTGTCCTTTATAGTAGTTCCTGTAATCCCCTCTCCTCACTGTCCCCTCCCCACTCCCCCCTGTCCATTGTAAGATTGTTCTTAACTTCAATGTCTCTGGTTATATTTTGGATTATCTTGTTGTCAGGGGAAAAGTGCTTTTAAAAATGTGTTACTGCATGGGGCCCTCTGTGGCATAATGAGAGAGCAGAGATGCCCACAGCTCCCTAATAAAACAACACTTAGAAGTAAGCTCCTGGGCTTTCTGGCTTTGAGGCAACCGACTGGACTCCAGTCTCAGTCCCGGGACCTTGTTAGATACCTTCGGACGGGTTTCTGAACCGCCCTGGGCCTCATGGTCATTTCCGTAAAACAACTTCTCTTCCTAACTTCATTATCGAATGAGAAAGTGGATACAAAATAACTTTGAAAGGATGTGAAAGGGCTTATAAAGTTGTATTATTCTAGTTACCATCGATTCTGACTACTGTTAAATACTGGGTTGACCAAAAAATCCATTTGGTTTTTTCCACACGATGGCTCTAAGAGTGCTTAGTTGTCTTTAACTTCATTCAAAACAACTTTGTTAGACTGTATTGTGACAGCTGTCATATCAGTATGCACTTAAAAAAACATCAAAATGGGTGAATTTTTGTGTAGCCATTTTAATATTGAATATGGAAGAAAATATGCAACATTTTCAGCATATTGTGCTTTATTATTTCCAGAAAGGTAAAAACGCAACTGAATCGCATAAAAAGATTTGCGCCATGTATGGAGAAGGTGCTGTGACTGATCGAATGTGTCAAAAGTAGTTAGCAAATTTTCATGCTAGCAATTTCTCGCTGGACGACGCTCCACGGTCAGGTAGACCAGTTGAAGTTGATAGCGATCAAATCGAGACATTAATTGAGAATAACCAACATTCTACCATGTGGGAGAGAGAGTCAACATACTCAAAATATCCAAATCAATGAGGTTATTGGTAAAAATGAAAAATGAGTCTTTTATTTTACAGAAAAAACTAAATGGACTTTGTGGCCAACCCAATACTATGAAAAAACTGTGGAATATAGATATATGAAGGTGTTTCACTGCCTGGTTCTGACTATTTTAGCTAAGACGATCTGAATCAAGATCCCACTAAGAGAATCAGAGAGAAAAATAATACCCACAGACTTGTAATATATTTATTCTCCCTCCTTTTTCTGATGGCCCTTGTGAGGCTCACATTTTCTTCCCTCGTCTATATATAAAGTCAATTTCCCCCTGGATGATTCATTCCCCGATACATTGACTATTCCAAGTTCCACAGAGCTGCCTTTTGGCAGCCAAAGGAGGAACTTACCCACAATGCTATCCACCTGAGCATCTGCTGTGTTAGCTGCACCACCCGGGTGATCCAAGAGGGACTCAGGCCTATCTGCTGCTGGCAAACGGGGCTGCTGTTGAGGAAAATACACACAAGCAATAATTCAATAGCAGGCAACTGCAGAACTAAATCCAGAAGGCTCACACTTCCACCCACTGGCTGCCTTTAGAGAAGCAGTAGTAGGAGCTAGAGATAAGGAGAGATGGAAGAAGGTTGAACATCACATAAAAAAAATAAAACAGCTAAAAATTCACTAACTCAGGAGTATCTTCCCTCCAGGAAAAATTAGAAAGTACCACGATTTTGCTACTGACTGTTAAAACATATTGTTTGTTTTGTTTAAGATCCATGTTTTATTTGAAATGTGAAAATGAACATGATCGCAACACGAACAGCTCGGACTGATGAAGAAGATGCCTGGACAGATGTCGCAGCACCGTCCACGTGCCCTTGCTGCCGGCACACTGACCAAGGCGAATCTGGACCAAAGTCCTTGAGGACAAAGTGTTGAAACCAGCTAATAAGCTCCTTGAGGGCAAGGATCCTGCCTCAGATTTGTGCAGGGCCTCGTACATGGGAAGTACTGGAAAAGAACCATGCTTTTATTTTTATTTAAAGATCTGGAGGCAACTTTACGCCTAAAGGACACCCCCGCACTTTGTGACACGCGATCCGGCAAGAAAGCATGAGAGCACCCAGGCTGCTCTTGAAAGAGCTCACGGATCTGATGCTAAAGACCAACGCACGCTGCTCTCAGCAGGCGCCAGGCACGAGAGGGCTGTTTTAGGTTCTCCTGTTATCTGTTTTTAATATTCTCTGTCACTTCTTAAATGGAAAGAAAAAAATGATAAATGGTGTAAAGATCCATAATTACTGGGAGAAATCAAAGCCAAAGAGGAGAAAGATCAAGGAAAACCTTTACCTCTGAGTGACAGGTGTCTGCTGATGCCACGCTATGGTTTGCTCCAGCCAGTGAGCTGAGAAGGCTAAAGCCTTGGCTCCTGTCTGAAAAGAAAAAACCACAATCGCTGAAGTTTTAAATTTACATTTTAAATTGTGAAAACGACTATGATGATGAAGCAATGCCTATTTTCTCCTTACAATAGTTCTAACTATAAAACATAGTTTCTACTAATTACCACACTCTCTAAATTCTGGATAATTAAAAAAAATCAGAGTATTTGTTATAAGGGCAGGACCATTATAACAAATAAAAGACCACTCAGTTCTGCATGCAAATATTAACAGCATCGATGGTTTAATAGTCACTATGAACTAATAATATTCCAGTGCTTTAAACTGAAGAGGAACATGCATGCTTTTTTGAAATAAAGCTCTAATTTTGATATACAAGGTCTGTCCAGGAAAGTCCAGCCATCGTTAATATAACAAGAATAGTTTGCACATCAATGTAACCTGGCAGCCAAGGAGAGTGGACTGGAATGTGCATGTGTGAACAATGACGACTTCACTCGACTAGTTAGTGGGGGTTGTAGATGCCACTCAGTGAGCATGCTCACTGTGGGGATGTCTCAGTCAAAATGAGTAAGTAGAGCAACGAATCCTCATCAAATTTTGTGTTAAGCTTGAAAATTCCTCTGCGGAAACTAATCAGATGATTCCGAAGGCCACAGCTACGGGCACCTGGTGAGTGGCAGCTTCATCATGACAATGTGCCCGCTCATGCATCACATCTCGTGCAGAGTTTTCAGAGAAACATCAAATCACCCAGGTGACTCAGCCCCCCTACAGCCCAGATTTGGTGCCCTGTGACCTCTGGCTTTTCCCAAAACTAAAATCACCGTTGAAAGGGAAGAGATTTCTGACTCTTGAGACTCAGGAAAATAGGACGTGGCAGCTGATGGTGAATGGGAGAACTGTGTGAGGTCCCAAAGTGCCTACTTTGAAGGGGCTGAGGCATTACTGTCCTATGTACAGTGTTTCTTATATATTGTATCTTCTTCAATAAATGTCTCTATTTTTCATATTGCTCGGGTGGATACTTTCGGGACAGGCCTCGTAAATGGCCCACTTTCGGTTAAGGCTCCTAACACTCTTAGTATTTGTATTTACATTGAGGACAAATGCAGAGCAGAACATCTAGGACTGATGAAAGTAGAGGCTGCAGCCCTGATCTGATAGTGTTCCCTAAAAGCACCTAGTCACTTGTTAAAACTGCCCCAGCATCCAGCAGGCAGCATGCCCCCTACTTCAGACTGAGGCAGAATCTCTGGGACACAGGTCAAGGAACTGGAACTTTTACCGAGTCCTCTAGGAGAGTCTGAGGGAAACTGAAAACAAAACGTAACAAAACACTGCTGCAGAGCAGAATATGAAACCCACATTTCAAGAGTCTAACAGTACAGAAGTCAAAAAACTCTCAAAAAGACACACTCCTCCACCTTGCCTTTCCTCTCCCTGTCTCTTCCTGAACCCAATCTCATCTCTCTCTAAGCCACCGCCAAACTTCCCGACCAGGTGAAACCTGTTTGTCAGATGCTCAGTCACACAGAGGCCCCAAAGAGAACCACCTGCAGTCTCAGTCCTCTTTCCTCTTGCTGGGGGAGATTTGCCTTTTAAAATTGGGCAAAGCCCGTTTGTGGTACCCCGGGTCTGGAGCTGCAGCCTGCTCCAGCCCGACCTCTCACCACACCACGTGGGCAGCAGCCTAGCCTCCCCACTGCAAGTGGCTATCCACCCAGTACCTAAGCTTTCGGTTCTGAAAGCCCTCTGCTGCCCAGCTGCACTTCCTGCTCTACAACCTCAACCGTAGCGGCAGGGCCACAGGTGCACGTACACTCCTGGAGCCCCTTTCACATCCTCACCCAACTTGCTCACTCTGCAAGGAACTCTCCAGGCCAGATGCCTGGGTGGGCCCCATCCGAGGACAGGGCACTGAGGTTTCTCACTGAGGTAGGCCGAGGAGGCCCAGCGGCTGAGCGGCAGATGCATGTGGTGTCCCACACTGAAGGCTTCACAGAGACTGGAGAGCTAATTCAAACGTTATTATTCATTTGCTTACTTTGGCCACCGTGCCGTAGACCTGCTGCAGCTGCATGCAATCGTGCAACACTCGGACAGGGCCTGCACAGTCGGGAGGCTACGTGAGGGCTCTTACAAAACGCTTTAGGTTCTTCGTACGAGATTCGTTACTGAGTAACAGAGTACTGCTGTAAGACAGCACCTCTTCTAGTACTGGAAATAACTTGGATTTAGGGCAATTTCCAAATCCAATGCACGAATCTCTCCATATTCCAATTCCACAGCTTATGTTTTTCCTCTGTTGGGCATGACCTGAACTTGGCAGGCTGGACTGCAATCCATGAAGAATAACGCTGTAACGTCAGCTCGGGCACGTTATTAGACCTAAGCAGTCTATTTAAAATGCCGCATTCTTTACAGTGGCCCCTCCACGGAGGGGGCTGGGACGGCAGGAGTTAGAGAGAGCTAAACCTGCCACGTGTATTGTAAACCTCTGTGTTGTCTTCTGACTTCATTTCATGTGCGTGTTTACCTATTCAAAGAGATTTTTTTCTATTGTTTATGCTATACAGTTGCTTTGCTTTTTTTCCCAAAGAGATTTGTTTTTAATTTAATGATTATGTGATAAGTGTATTTTACCACAATAAAAAAAAAAAATGGAGAGCCTCAAGTTTTCGAAATTATGAAAAAGCCAGAGTAGTGGGAAGAGAGCCGGGCCAGGTCAGGAACCTGGCTTTCGTTCCTGGCTCTGTCGGCCCGTGCAATCCGGCACAAGTCAGTCTTTCTGTGTCTTAATTTTCTGTCCTGTAAAAGAAGAGGGGTGCTGTACATGGTTGTTAAAGTCCCTTCTACTCTAGAAGTCTGAGACTTTATAAAGTAAAGAGGCATTATCTTCTACTGACAGTACGTTTGAGCTAGCTGGGATTACATATTTAAAGAAATTACTTAATAGAGAAAAAAACAAGAACCTTAAATTTCAGAATCCTTTTAAGGTTCACAGAAGACTGAGCTTATAATCAGGTTTTGGGCTAATTAAAATAGGCTAGAAGGACTTTTGCTCGGTATTTTCTTACAAACAGTGGAGGATTTAGTTAACCGAGTTCACTGTGTTCCTACTGCTTATATTTTAAGGAAGTTAGAAACACGTAAATTTTCACAATTAGTAAACAATTCATTTTTGTTTATCCAAAGTGGACTGCTTGTACGTTAATATTGTTCAAAAATCTTGGATTTTATTTCATACATTTATAATTTTAAAGAAACTCAGTTCTGCTTAGTTCAATGTTTAGCAAAATTCTGCCCACATGCATCCACTATAAAACTACCTTCCTACAAAAAAAGGGTTACATAAATCTTCCCTTGTTTGCCAGGTTTTTCTCCATGGAATTCAGGGCACGGAAATATCATCCCTAGTTAGATGATAGTTCCTGAAGTTAGCTGTAGTATCTCTGGTTCTACTGATGTCACAAAACACTAGACACAGAAGGAATAAAGTAATCTACCTACTCAACGGATTCTCTGGAACTTCAGAGCTACAGAAAGAGGAAGCTGTTTATACGTAAATTACTCTGAAAGGCACAGTAAGTATATCAAACTCTGGTTTTAAACACATGTAATTCAGCTTCAGCAGACTAGTAAATCGGCACCAGTGGGACAACAGATAAAAATGAGGGTACACTGGAAAAAGAATGCTAATGGTTAGAGCTCTTCGGGAAGTGTCAGAAACAAAACTACAGCCTCCAGAATAAAGATTTAAAATAAGAGATTCTCAAACCTTGGGAGGAGCTTTTAACATTTACTTTTAAATACAAGTTTAAATTGTTTTTGAAATATATGAAGTTGTGTGCTTATCTCTTTACAAATCTAAAGGCTTTATTGTGGAAACAAAATTCACCTCACAGAGCAATTTTGTCATGCATTCCATGAGACAGTCAGGTAATTAAAAACCTAGGCAAAAGGGAAATTTTAGTACAGGAAAAGGTCATTCTTAAAAAAAGTATTTTTTTTCTTCTCATTTTTCTGCTCTTCTCCACTATTTAATCAAAGCAATATGACAAGCATATGAATCTGAAGGTAAACAAAGGCATGGATTGGAGTCCTAGTTCTGCTTACTGTGCCGACTCACACAAGTCATATGCCCCCTCTGTACCTCGGGTTCTACATTCATGCAGCGGGTGTAACAACGCTTACCCTGCAGAACTACCGGAAGGATTACTACTCATAATAGCTAACATTTACTGAGTACTAACTACAGGCTGGGGCAAAAGTAGGTTTACTGTTGTTCATATGGAAAATACAGTAAGAAATAATAACACAAGAATAACCTGTTTCACGTACTCACAACTGCAAACCTGCTTTTGCCCCGCCCTGTGTGTGCAAGTCAACATTCTCAGTGCTGAGCACACAGTGTGTCTTTAACCCTCTCTACAACCAGAGTAAGCCTTCTACACACAAATACACACAAATGGAAACCAACCTTTATCTCCTTTAGTTTTACAGAGGACTTATTTTATTATTCCTTTTCACAGAGTAAACTGCAACTGAGAGATAAATAACTTGTCCAAGGTCACATAACTAGACTCTGGACATGAAATCCAGAACTCTCTGATTCTAAATTCCTAATTCTTTCCATTAAGCCCAGAGGTAACATGCAAAGAACAAAAGTTGAGACAGTCAATGCTTAATATACAAATACTGTATATGACCCAAACTTGGGTCAAACACACACACACAAAAAATGTCTTTTATATACATACAGTTCTCTTTTATCAGTAACCTTTTATTATAGGGGTGTCAAACTCATTTTCACCAGGGGCCACATCAGCCTCTCAGTTGCCTTCAAAGGGCTGAATATAATTTTAGGACTATATAAATGTAACTGCTCCTTAACTAGGGGCAAGGAGCTCGGTGCTGCTGCTGGGTAGAAACAAGGTGCAGGGCCAGATAAAACAAGGTGGAGGGCCGGATTCGGCCCACGGGCCTTGTGTTTGCGCCTGTGTTTTATTACATCCCTGGTTTAGACTGACTCCAAGTGAACTAAGCTCAGGACGGAATCACATATCACTTTAATGTTTCTCATTATCTAATGCAAGCCCAGTCGCGTAACTCCAGGAAGCACTGGTCACATAAAACTAGCGGCAGCCCCAGGTGGTCAGGACTCCCGGTCCCCTCGCTGTCCTTCGAGTACATGTGGACAAGGGTTTCTCCACCTCAGCACCACTGACACTTGAGGCTTTGTTGTGTGTGCACAGCGGTGGCAGGGACAGTCCTGTGAACCTCTCCCTGCAGCCACCACGTGCTACTGCACTGTCAAATGCCCCCGGAGTTGGGGGTGGGAAAGACACAAAACCACCTCCAACCTGAGAACACGGATGCAGAGCTACTAACGAGGTCAGGCCTTGTTGGCTAAAATTCTCAGTTTGTGAGTCATTTCTTAAAAACAATTTCCATGAAAAAAGAGAGTAAAAGCATTTAAGAGCGTCTACCTTGCCTCCTGTCGACATTACAAATATCCTGCCCCTAGTCTGGAAGATCTCTCCCGATGACTGTACCTCACAGGGGCTGCTCCCGCGGTGCCCCGTGTTTGTCCCTACTATTCCATTAGGCCTTGAGGGAGATGCTGGTCCAGGAACTTGGCTGAAACCTCCCTGCCATCCTGAACTATGTCAGAAACTCCTTGCAAACACAGACAACGGCTGAGGGTTCTTCTGCCTTCCACAGCCCCCAACACAGTGCCAAGTACATGGCAGAGACGCTGCAATATCCACTGACAGCCTCATAGGACGGAGGCAGCAAGCATTAGCTAAACAGAGAAGTTTTTACTTCAAACTTATGTATACTGCTCACGATATTAAGAATTTCTATGAACACAGCCCCCCAAATACCTTAGATGACGCGTTACATGTTTTCTTGGTTCATATATCAGTTTTTATTTCCTTAAAGCCACAATTACTTAGCATCATCATAAGTTCACGTGTTCTCCATGTTTTAGATCTCTTTACATCCCCTTTCTCTCCCCACAAATTATTTTCTTTTTCACCCATGTGATAAACATGACCAAACTTACCATAACCACAGCTAAGATACTTCAACTCACACAGAGAAACTGTACCTATTTTTGAATTGTATTTTTAAATCACACCATACTATTTACATAAAAACTTACCTTAAGCAGTACTTCATCAGAAATGATTCACCAGCATTAAGGAAATAAACCTACACTTTTATATCACACTCCACTTCTGCTTGATAAATTAAAATGTTCCTGAAATAAAAGTAGAACCAATGTATCCTCTTTTACTAACTACTGCTTGAAAGGGGTAAAACTTTGAAGTACATTATTGAAAACAGCACTTATTCAGAGAAATAGGCGTAAGTAAGTGCTGCGCCTGGCTCTGGATGCAGGAAAAGCGACTCGGCGCCCGTTCGCCAAGTCAGCCGCCGCCTCCCCAAGCGCATCATGAACCTGCGCAGAGAGGGATCAGACCGCTTTTCTTCTCTTTTTCCTGACTGTAAAGGATACGTTCACTGTAGAAAATGTGGAAAACAGAAAAAAGTATAAAGAAGAAAACTAAATGACCAAAGATGCCAATGAATACTTCAGTGTATGTCCTCCTAGTCTTTCTCTCTACGTACACATGTGCCCCAATACTTAATAAAGTGAACTCAAGGTCAAAATGAGTGCTGTCTTTTCCAAAGGCCTTGTAGAGGAGAGCTTTACACTAATTCCAATAATGCTCCCATTGTTAGGTCCAATCTACAGAGCCTGAAGCACACTCCTGAAAATCCTCAAAGGAATGTTGAGAATCAAGTCGAAATATCACTCAGAACCAAGTGAGGGGAATAATGAGAGCAAGGAAACAAGGCTTCACCATGAAGAAAATGTCTTTTCTTATGCGTGGTTCATGACCAGCTCTAAAAACAACGCCGAAGCAGGACTACCAGAAACACGTTGCACGGCGGCTGCAGGAGGAGGCCTGCAAGGACCTCCGCGGCGACCAATCTGAAGAAATTTCCCACCATTCATTTGCTTATGGACAATTTAGGGCACTGTTTCTTAAAACAAAGTCTCTCCCTTTTACTCACACATTTATTCCCTTCCAGCTTCTCTAATTTTTCTCAGTTCCCTCTTCCTCCTTTTTTACAACACAATCACCTTCACCACACACGGAAATCAGTGTGTATCTTATTTATTTGATCACCTCGGGGGAGATGGACCCCACTAAAACCCTCTTAAGTAACCATTCTTCCTCTCACTAACTTGATGTTTTATTTTCAGTAACAATAAACTCAAAGTTTTAGCCCTGACTGGTGTGGCTCAGGTGGCTGGGTGTCGTCCTACAAAGAGAAAGGTCGTCAGTTTGGTTGTAGGTCAGGGCACATGCCTGGCTGGTGGGTTTGGTCCCTGACTGGGGCGCATGCAAGAGGCAACTGGTCAGTGTTTCTTTCCCTCTCTTTTTCCCTCCCTATCTCAAAAAAACTTTCAAAATTTTATTTAATCATTTTCTTACTCTCTTTTTTAAATTGCGGGCACTGTATTACAGGCACTAGCCTCTATTCTCTTGGGAGAGTAGCCCAGGTTTCAGGTAGCCAGACAGGTATCGTGTTGTTGGCACTTGTTTCCTGCCACTGCTCTGTATTATCGGCGGCGAATGATTCCTTAGACTGGAATCTGATTTCTGCCCTGGTATCTTGTTACCAAGTAAATTCAGGGGAACATACATTCACAGATGAATACTTATTTTCATTTGTAATGGGAAAACAGAAAACTATCATATGAAAGAACTGTTTCGACCATAAAAATTCCACTTAATCCTCACCCACCTGCATCACTGGAGATTCAACTACAATAGAGATAAACACTCTCGGGGCTTTTGAAATTCAATCTCTACAATTATTGTTTACTGCTGGGAAACCAAAGTCACAACTCTGTGATATCTGTTTAGTCTAATCCGTCCTTCACTGATTAGAAACAATGAAATACCATAGAATTTCCCTTCCTTGCCCTTCACTCAGTGGTGCTATTTGTAAAAGACCCACTGGACACCCAAGAGCCATGAGGGAAGTCTAAGCCCCCATGGCCCTCAGCAGTGCTCGGGGGACAAAGTCCAGCAAGTGGTTCTCGGGTAAATGAAACTGACACTTTATAAACAAGGACGCTGTACACAATACTACCCTCCTACGTGAAATAGTGACAGCTCCGTTTGAAAAACGAAACAACACATCAGGCTTCTACTAACCACCTGCTTTTCTTCGCCCTTGAAACCAAGTCTTATTTACCTGGTGCCTCCTGAGTTCAAGGCCCAGTACTGAGCATGATGCCTAGACTATCTAACGGTAACGAATACCCCCCAGCTAGGCTTTCCGACGCGCCAGACACGTGGAAAGAGAAGGCAATCTCACTGCAGACCACGTGTGGAAGAATCAACTTCCGAAGTCTATCACACTTAGCATAAAGCACTGACCCACAGCTTCTCCCTTCATGGTGATAGTAAGGAGACACTGTCAGACTATGTAAGACAACCCCAAATAGTAGGTCTCCACAGCCATAAGCCCGGCTCTGACAGCGGCTAAGGGTGACTCAAGTAGGCCGATGAGTTTTTCTCCACCCCCCTTTTCTTGAGCCACAGCCAGACGTTCGGGTCTAGGAAACGCAAGGCAAGACAGCATAGGAAAGGTTATACAGTGAACCAATTGATGTGGATGGAGATATCAAAAATGCACAGGCCAATTGTAAAGGCCCCAACCACTTCATTTCCTGGACCATTTTGAAGTCACGTCTTTAACGCATATAGTGGAAACTCCGCACTCCCTAGAAGTTTGACCTTTACTATGAATACAAAGATGTCTGGGGATTTCCTCCAAGGCGGAGTTGAGTACGCACAACCTGATCCAGTGTTTCTCAACCATTTGCAGCAAGGCCCCTGAAGGAAAAACTTGTTTCCTTCTCTACTCAAAACCAACACCTCTGACACCAGAAGTGTGGGTTTTTCCACACCAAGCACTTCTCCAGTTCTTGGAGGACACCAGTTGGGTTTCCTACAATTTAACTCCATTCTGTCACAGAGGTAGTGCAGGCTCCCCAGATTAAGGGCTCAGTCCTCTCCCCGCTTCGTCACTTCCCCACCCCACTTGAGACACCAATTGCAAGTATCAGGTTCTCTCCTGCACTTCTGACCAACTGGTTATAAATTGGGTTTCCCACAACTCCCTTCTCAAGTTCGATACTTTGCTACAATGGCTCACAGAGCTCAGGAAGTTTACTTTTTAGATTAGTAATGTATTGTAAAAAAGCATAACTCAGCAACAAACAGCCAGATGCAGGAGATGCATAGAGCAAGGTATCAGGGCGCATCACCTCCCCCAGCGCCCCAGTGTGTTCACCAACCTGGAAATTCCAAACCCCATCACGTAGGGTTTTATGGAGGTTCCATTGTGTAGGCAGAATTAATCACCTCGGTGACTAACTCAACCTCTAGCCCTTCTCCCCACCCAGGAAATCAGGGCACTGGATGAAAGTTTCAGCCCCCTAGCAGCCAGCCACTCTCCTCCGAGGCTTTCCGAAAGTTGCTTCACTAATGTAAACTCAGGTGTGCTTGAAAGGGGCCTGTCAATGAATAACGAAAGACACACCTTTCACCTTTGCCGCTCTGGAGCTGTTTTAGGAACCAGGACAAAAGCCTAATACTACTTTATTGTGTTGTAATAGGAGCTCTGTGCCAGAAACTGGAGACACACACTCCCCTCTGGGCCTTTTTAGACATTTTTTCCCTAATCATGACATGCCCTCCCCACTGAAACATTAATACCACAGGCATACTGTATATATGTTTATATGTTATATGTATATCTGTGCTTTATGCATAAAGGGTAATATTTTTGCTCCCCCCCCCAATAGAATCAATTTTCACCCCTTTGGGGGCAATAATGCCCCGTTAAGAATGCACACTTTAGCTTATAAAATAAGACACTGATAAAGCCAAGAATATACAACTAGATTATTATAAGTTAACCCAGAAGTTATGTCCCCACATCAAGAAGATTTATAAGTCTCTTTCTCGAATAATTTGCCTACAACTGTAGTACTATATTGTTGGCTTCTACAATGTGAAATTAAGTAACAAGAACACATTAACTGAGCACCTACTATGTACAAGAGTCTTCACTTAGACTGAAGAGAATAATCTGTCATGATTCTAGATAAAACAATTTAAAATACACTCTTTCACTCACAAGTAATGTAAGTATTTTACTACATTGAATATCCAGAAGCCTTACCTGTACTTTGGCTTAAGTGCAGAACAATGGGATAGAATTAGTATCAATACCATTTCAGACAGCTTTTTAAAAAGGATTTATTTAAAATGTCATAAACAAAAAAGTCCAAAATCTCAGATATGATCATTACTTCTAGGCTGTCTCATTAAAATCTTCTTCATGCCAGAACACCTACACTGATGGGACTCTATAGGAAATGAACTCAATAATTTCCCGTGCAGCCTGGGCAAATTATTTAACTGCTCTGTGCTCATTTCTCTAACCAGCCAATAATGTAAGTCAACAGACTGTAGTGGAAAAACACAAAACACTCCTGGTCAGGATGGTATCTGCCCTCTGGGCCCACCTTAGCTACTGAACTCACTGCGTCAATACAGGCAAGTGACCTCTCCTTCCTGAGGCCTCCTTTTCCCATCTGTAAAAGAAAGACGTCATACCAGATGTATGCATGGAGATTCCACTTTCTAAAGGCCTCCACCTGGCTGATTCACGCACACTAGCATACCAAACAAAACAATGCCCGTTATTACGTTCTATAAAAATCAAGAACGTAACGTAATCTGAGTCGGCCCAGCCAGTACAAGACTTAATAGAAAAAACACTGCATAGAAAAATATTGGGAAGAAAAACATAACTGCTCTCCAAGACAGGACTTAAAAGTATAGGCCACATACCTTCCTAACTTCCATTAGGTGTAAGTGCCTTTGTGAACCGTATCTGTTTTCTGCCTGGACATCTTTTAGTGTAATGTATTCCATGAATTACCTCCTGCTAGGTTCAATCATGCTTTCATTTTAGTTATAATTAGTAAACCAGTTTAAGCTTTAGGAAATGTCCCTAAACTATAGCAGTCTAGGACTTGGGAAATCAAGTAGGGTATTTACCTTATTCATACCCTAACTAGAGATTCAAATTAAATCCCCTCTGAGCTTTGGTTTTTCCAAACCTATTAGACAATCTCCATTCTTCCCATCCCCTTGATCAAAAGACCCATTATTACCAATAACTACAACCCCTCCACAATCTGAATTTCATGCACTCTACACTCTGTCCGCACCTATCTCTCCAGCTCACTCCCTCTCTGCAGTATCTCAACCCAACGATCCTTCAACTCCGCTAGGACCTCGAAACTATTACCTTTTCACTGAACCTCTCCCCACCAATCTCCCCTCTCCCTTTCTTCCCCAGCTTAAATTCCATCCCCAGTCATCATGATTATGCTCGCAGATTCACTATCTAATCCCTTGCCTCTCTCTTGCTGTGATATCCTTGCTTGGCAAAAGCACAACTGATTACTCCATGCCTACACCCATCCAGCTTAGTGTTGCTGGGGAAAACACACATACACACCCAGGTTGTTGCCTGGCTTCACTTTAAATTTATAACACCAAATTTCAAGTGCGTCCATTCATACCGTCTGGCAATCACATTTTATTTACACCCCTAGGTTCGTCTACTCTCTCGCTCTCCTGGATGACTCCCATTTTCTCTCTCTTTAAATCCTAACACTACCTTCTTCTGCCCTCTCAGTTGATAACGTGGCTCCCTGCTTCACTGAGAAAATTGAAGCAGAAGACACTTGCCCAGATCCACGCCACCTCTCTCCACCCTGCAACTATTATATCCACGTCCTCCCTCCCTTTCTGCCTCCTTCCACAGATTTAGTTTCCTCCTATCCAAAGCCAATCCCTCCACTTGTAGAGCCCACCCCGCCTCACCTACTCATGGACAGCACTCCATCAATGCTCCCTCCATCCCACTTCATCAGGTTTGTTCTCCACTGGTTCCTTCTCTGCAGCCTACAAACATGCTGCTCTTGTTCTCGTCTAAAACATGGTAATGATAAAACTCAAGCACACTCTTCTCACCAGCTCTCAACTACTTCTTTGTTCATTTTTCATACAAAATTTTTCATAAGTAGTCACCATCTCCTGCTATTTTTATCCTCAATCTCTAAAACCTACTTCACCAAAACTGTTCTCTTCAAGGTCACTAACAACCTCCACTTGGCTAAATCCAAAGGTCAATTCTCAGTTTTCATGTTACTTCACCTTTTCCAGCGCCTGGCAGAGCTGACCACTCCTTCCACTTTGCCAGCATTCCCCTCTCGCTTCTAGAGCTCTATACGCTCGGTTTTCCTACTTCACTGATCATTCTTTCTCTTTTGCCGGCTCCTTCTCCTCTCCCTGTCCTCCTGAGGTTGAAATGTGCTGGGGCTGAGTCCCTGGTCCTTTTTATCTACTACTCACTCCCTTGGTGATCTCACTCAGGCTCAAGATTTTAAATGCCATGCATATGCCTAACTCCACGCTACTGCTACCAGAGGGCTACCTGACACCTCCACTTGGAAGTCTGGGAGCCCTCTCAGAGTTAACATGTTCAAAACTAATTACTGATTTGCCATCCCGCTCCCCAGAGTCTGCTTCGTCTGTAGCTTCCTCACTGCGGTTGATGGCAAACTACCCTCCAAAGTTCTCAGGCCCAATCCTGGAGTCCTCCTTGACTGTTCTCTTTCTCTCAGACCTCCCATCCAAAGCGCGCCAGGCCAATCACGCTGGCTTTACCTCCAACTGCAACCATAACTTAGCCTTTGCTCAAGCTCCCATTGCTGCAATTCTGATCTGAGTCACCACTCTCTCGCATGGGGCATTGCAAGAGCCTCCTAAGAGATCTTCTTGGGTCCTCCTCACCTCCACCAGTGACTATCCACAGAGCAACCAGAGTAATCTTTTTCAGCCTGAAGTCAGATCATGTCACTCTCCTTCACAAAGCCCTCCTCCCCAGCTGACTGAGTCAATGTGAAAGTCACCACGCTGGCCCTCAAACCCCTAAATGACATGGTCTTCCATTATCTCTGCTCCACTCTCCTCAGGCACAGTGCACTCCTTGATACCCTTCACACGAGGCAGGCATGCTTTCGCCTTAGGGCCTTTGCTGTGGCTGTTCCCTGCACCTGATAGGCTCTTCTCCCGGACCCCCGCACGGTGAGATGCCTCATCTCCTTCTGCAGATCTCAAGACATCAAGAAGACCTACTCTGACCACCCAATTTAATACCACAATCTATCGGGAAATCTCGATGCCCCTAGCCCTGGTTTCTTATTTTTTCCATACCACTTACCTTCTAACAGACCGATTACTTTGTACTGTCTATTTGCTACTGCCGTCCACCGAAATGAAAGCTCCAAGGACAAGACGTTTTATTCATTTGGCTCATGGATGTGTCCTAAGCACACAGACCAATGCCTGGCACACAGTAAGTGCTCAGTAAATACTTTTTGAATGAATGAACACTTGAAACTAAATCTTAAATTGTGGACCACAGAGAGAGGTGAGGTTGACAGAAGAAAAACTCAAATGGCCCAGAGTCTCAAGGATGTTCTTTGGCAATCAGCTACTTAAAAAGGCTGTTACTTCTTTCAGATCTCAAGGAGGTCTGTTTAACACAAACACTGGTGGCCTTGTCCTGACACAGCCCAAACCGGAAATAAGACCAAGGAAGAGTAGAGAGCACAGCCCACTCCTTCTCCCTCTGCCTCTAGGCAGCTCTACACTGGGCACAGTCCTGCCTCCTTTCGCTGGCTTGTCAAGTCAGGAGGGACTTGCGAATACTACCTAATTTAGGGTGAGAAGAACGCAAGTCAGTCAGGGAGCTGATGCTGCCTTCAAAAGGCCTAGTTCACTCCCGTGGATTAAGCAGATTTACAAGTTAGAACTAGATAACTATCACTTATGTCAGTGGTTCTCAACAGGGCTTGCGTATTTGAATTCCTGAGGCACTTAAAAAATGCTACGGCAACCCCTCCCATCTGAGACGAATGGTCTGTGGGAGGCCCAGACTGCACAAGTTATAACAGCATCCAAGGTGATTTGAATATGCAGCCAGAGCTGGAAGCCCGGGATGGAGATCAACCTCATGGATGACTAAAGAAATGTGGAGTGTGTATACGCAAACACGCACACGGGGGAATACTATTCAGTCATAAAAAGATGAAATACTGCCATTATGACACGGATTGATCTTGAAAGTATAATGCTGAGTGAAGTAAGTCAGACAGAAAAAGGACAAAAAACATATGATTTCACTCATATGTGGAATATAAAACAAAAAGTAACACACAAACTAACAAAACAAACAAAAAGAAACTCACAGATAGAGACAACAGAATAGTGGTCACCAAAGAGGAAGGGGGTTAGCGAGGGGGATGGGTGGGTAAAGGGTCAAATAAATGATAAAGAAACTAGATTTCGGGGGTAGACATGTGATAGAGTATACATATATGAAATTATAATGTACGTCTGAATGTTATGTTATTAACCAATGTTAACTCAATAAATTTAATTTTTAAATAAACAAATAAAGCCAGAAAGAATGAGATCTGCCTAAGGTCACACAGCTGAGTGGCAGTATTGAAACTGGGAACTATCATTTGATTCTTTAGAGAAACAGCAATAAAGACAAGTTTCTTTACAACATGGTAATTTATAAGATAGGCGATACAGTAAGTAAACGCATAAGACTTCAAAATTATAAAGGTCTAAATTCAAATCAGGGCTTCGATAGTTAACAGCTAATATTAGTAGTTCTCAAACTATGCTGCATGTTATAATTATTTGGAGATAATTAATCAGAGTCTCTGGGAGTGAGAGTCAGGCATCAGTACTTTTTGAAGTTCCCTGGGTGATTCCTATGTGCAAACAAGTTGGAGAACTGATGAGTTACATGACCTTAGGAAAACTGCTTGACCTCTTTAAACCTCACTCCTATGAATATCGTGACTAAATAAGATAAAGTATGTACGTAAGCAGCTGCTATGGGCATGATTACCACCTCGCTTCCTCCTGCCACCACCACCCCCTCCACATTACTGTCACCATCAGTGGTCCTCCCTCCCTCCCTCCCTTTCTTTTCTCCCTCCTTCTTTCTCATTGAGATATTCACGTTTTTAAACATGTAAAAATCAGTTGTTTTTAGAATATTCACAAAGTTGTGCAACCCTCACCACTAGGTAATGCCGGAACATTCTAATCAGCCCCAAAAGAAACTCTGCACCTGTTAGCAACCCCTCCTCCCAACCCCTCGGAACCACTGATCTACTTTCCATCTCTATGAATGTAACTATTCTGGACACTTCCTATAACCGAAATCATAAAATAGGCGGCCTTTGTGTCAGGCGGTGTTCACTAGCATACTGTTTTTGAGGTCATCCACGTGGTAGCGACCACCCATGCTTCATTTTTTCTGGTGGCAGAATCATATTCCACTGCATGAATATACCACATTTTGTTTTCAGCAACTGCTTCCACTTCAGTTGCTTCCACTTTTGGCCATTACAAATAATGCTGCGAGAAAACATTTCTGTACCAGTTTTTGGGCGGACATACGTTTTCAGTTCTCGTGGGTATTATACCTATGAGTGAAAATGTCGGGTCATATGGTTTATTTTTTTTTGAGCAACCACTACTGTTCCAAAGTGGCTGGCACTTTACATTCCCACTAGCAGGGTACGAGGGCTCTGACTTCTCCATGACCTCACCAACACTTGTTGCTGCCTCTCTTTGGTTATGGCCAGCCTAGTGGGTATGAAGTGACAGCTCACTGTGGCTGCGATTTCTCTAGTGTTGAACAATGTTAAACATCTTTTCATGTGCTTGCTGGCCATTTGTGTATCTTCTTCAGAAAAATGTCTATTCAACTCCTTTGCCATTTTTTAACTGGGCTTTTGTCTTTTATTTAATTGAGTTATAAGAGTTCTTTATAGGGGAGGGTCCTGGGGGGGACTGGATGAAAGAAGGTGAAGGGATTGGCCAAAGAATATGCATGCACAACCCATAGACACAGACAACAGTGATGCTGGGGGTGGGTGGGTAGGGGCTGGGTGGAGATGGGCAAGGGGGGCAGGGAATGGGGACATCTGTAACAGTGTCAACAATAAAAATAAAGTTTTTTTTTTTTTTTAAGATTTCTTTGTACATTCTAGACACTAGATCCTTACCAAATACGTGGTTTACAGATTCGGAAGGTTAACTCTTCAGCTTCCTAAGTGTCCTTTGAAGAACATAAGTTTTTAATTTTGGTTAAGTCCAATTTACCCATCTTTTCTTTGGTGGTTTGTGTGTTATCAACTTTTAAGGAAGAGACTAGAGACAAGGAGTTATTAGGGTATCTACCCTATAACCAGGTAAGTAGTTCAGACTTGCAAGAAGCAAAGAATCGAGCTTCCAAGAATATGAATTCCTATTTAGGAAACATATCTACTCTATTGTGGTGAAAGGAAGGAAGGAAGCTACTCATTTTTAAATTTTTAATTGACTAGATTTTCAAATTAAATATTTGGCCTTTGAATATCAAGTGGACGATAAAGTGCAAAGAAATAAAACCCTCGTCAGAGTTGTACATTTTCAGGGCTATTTGCCGTAACTGCTAAATTTTCATGGTTTTTACTAAATAGAATTGGAATTATTTTTCCAAACTAAGCACATTTAAAATGGATTTTTTTACAGAGTTTCAAACTAATATTTTCCTGGATCAGTTCAAAATTAAACACCAGTATGGCATAACTTCAGTGTTCCATTACCACTTGATAAATACTAAATGGGTAATGCATCACCCCTAATAATTACCTGGGTTATAGAATTTGCAATGCAATAATCTCCAGAGTCAACTGGGATGCAGTGACTTTTCTAACAAAAGCGACAGCAAACCCAGGGTCAGTGCCCTGCGAGTGAGAGGTGGTGCTGCCCCTGCCCCCCCCTCCTTACTGTGTGACGTGCTATCCATCTCTGCCACAGGGGTCCATCGCGATTTGTGCAGTTTCTTCATCCCCCCCAAAAAAGAGTTTGAAGCTTTTAAATGCTTTTTTTCTTTGATTGCCATATTCATGTGATTTTTTTCCCCCTGTAACCTGTTCCTGTGGTGATTTAAATAAATTTAAACAAGAATGTTATGAGCTTGGAATAACCCAATTAGGTCATGATATATTCTTTTTATGTATTTCTGGCTTAGGGTTGCTAATATCTTTTAAGATTTTATTTATTTATTTATTTATTTAGGAGAGAAGGGAAGGGAGGGAGAGAGAACAACCAGGGACAAGGCCCACCACCCAGGCATGTGCCCTGACGGGGAATTGAACCAGTGACCTTTTGCTTTGCAGGCCGGCACTCAATCCACTGAGCCACACCAGCCAGGGCAGGGTTGCTAATATTTTTATTAAGATCATGCATCTATGTTTATGAATGAGATGGCCTCTTAATTTTCTTCATCGATACTATCTTTAGGTGTATGAATCACGTGAAGCTAGCCTTAGAATGAATTAGGTATGCTACCTCTCTTACTCTCAAATATCTTGTATAAAAATGTATTCTTTCATTAAATAATTGGTTAAACTTTCCATTTGAAAACAATAACAAAAAAGAATACCTCCAGTGTCTTTCTTTACTTTGTCAACCAACTTTTTTATTTTAAAAAATTTTTGGTTTAAAAAGTTTTAAACTGTGATGGCTGCACAGAAATATTAATGTACTTAATGCTTCTGAACTGTTCACTTAAAAATGGTTAAAATGGTAAATTTTATGCTATGTATATTTAACCACAATTTTAAAAAAGAAGGAGAAAAATAAAAGGAGAGGGCAAAAAAGGAAGGGAAAGGAAAGAGAAAAAGAAGTAGAGAAGACGGAGCCCAGCCAAACAAATAAACCAGCCTGCGCACCTGCTGGCAGACACATTCCAGAAAAGCCTGCTGAGAGCAAGGTGCAGCCCACCAGGCCCTCAGACAGACCGCCCGCACGGCAAGGGCCTGCCAAGAGCACAGGCGGTGGGCTGCCCTGGCCTGGAAGAGCACGATGACCCACCATATATTCGCACAGAGCTTTGCTCTGCTCTAAGGTGTGGGGCTTTTCAACGATGTCCTTCACGCTTCCTAGGACCTAGGCTGTATCCAAATGTCACTGGACATCCTTATCTAGGACTCCTCCTAGAGCAAAGAGAGTTAAGTTTCCTTCATACCATGCTGGCTAGGATCTTCTTAAACAAGGAATTCAGCTAATGGCAATATTTTGGTGTTTGATTAACGGCAAACCAACGTACCAATACTGTCGAGAAAGAAAGAAAGCAAAGATACTTCAGGGAAAAGAACCATGAAATGTTCACAGTGTGCCTCATTGCTTTTCAGGTCTCTTAAGAATATCATTTAGTGTCTCAGCAGAATGGCTTTTTTTTTTTTTCCAGAAACTACCTTTCACCATAACTCCAAAGTAATAAAGTATATTCAATACAGCTTCTAAATTTATAGACACAAGTGTATGTTATAAGGCAAGTACTTCCTTAATGGACGAACTTGGGAGGGGGGAGATGTTTCAAAACGTGACTGACACCAAATAAGCTTTTCTGAAAATACTTCTCATAAATACAATAAGCACCACTGAATATAATTTTATTCCAAATTGATTCAGGTTATGTACCATAACTTAAACATACTTTTATAGTGAAGATATAGTCTACAGCAATGCCTCACTATGAGAAACGCTCAACAAAGATTTGCTGAATGAACGAATAAACAGTGCCACGCCTCAGTTTGAGTTATTTTTCTTAAACAGGGGGATGACAACAGAGGCTAAAATCTCCGTATTTTTTTTCTAGATCTATCGGGGCCTTATTTGGAATGCTGACACGATAAAAATAATTTCGTATCTTTGCAATTTAATGCAACTGACACATTAGATCCCCCTCAGAAAGAATAAAGAAGGAGAGAGGGGAAGAAAAGGGGAGGAGGGAGGCCCTGGCCATCTTATCTCCAGAAGGAGCTTCTCCAATGACGACATGGGTTAGACAAGATCCCAGGAAGCTGAAGGGCCCCGGTCACACTTAACACTCAAGTGTTGACCAAAAATTGAGATGAATGTTTTACTTCTATAAAACTGACCTGCCACTCAACCCTTCATCTCAGCGAAGATGGGGGAACCTCACTAAAACTGTGATTCTTCTCATTCCTGTCTGTAGCTGTGCTGCTAGGTAGCACTGCTTCCAGGGGAGCCGAGTGCTACAGGAGAGAAAAACACTCCCCTGGCAGCAGTTCCTAGAGGACTATGTTACAGGTTGAACTGTATCCCTGCAAAACTCGTATGTTGAAGTTCTGAGTCCCAATACTTTAGAATGTGACTTTATTTGGAAATAGGGTCACTGCAGATGTATTTAGTTAAGATGAGGTCACACTGAAGTTGGGTGGGCCCTTATTTCAACATGACTATAGTTCTCATAAAATGAAGAAATTTGGACACAGACAGGCACACAGGAAGAATGCCATATGAAGACTGGAGTTATGCTGCCCCAAGCCGAACAACTACCAGAAGCTAGAAGAGACGTGGAACAGATCCTTCCCTACCCCCTTCAGAGGGAGCATGGCCCTGCTGACACCTTGATTTTACAACTCTGGCTTCTAGAACTATGGGACAATAAATACCTGTTTTTTTAAGCCATCCTGCTCATGGTACCTTGTCACTGCAGCCTCATGAAATGGATCCGGACACAGGAGCCTCATGTGCACTGACCAGCCTGCCTGCTTCAGACTGCGTTCCAGATCTAGCCTTCCACCCCACGATCACGGCCACCACTTCCGCCCAGGCCCCGACACCCTACTCGTGAGCCGCTGTAACAGCTGCCTAGTCTCCCTGACTCCAGGCTCTACCTCCACTTGCTCCAACTGCCAAACACCTGCACATCACCATGATATTAACCTTTCAAAGACGCCAACTTCTCTGCATCACTCTTGTTAAAAAACCTCTAGTTACTGACTCCTACAGGACAAAGCCCAGATTCTCCTGCCTAGCATTCAGGCCTCTCTCTTCTAAGCTAGCAGCTCCAACTGCTAGGTGAGTTTCTACTAGTGACTCTAACAGGGGTGTTCAACCCGCAGCCCACAGGCTGCATGCAGCCCAGGATGGCTATGAATGCGGCCCAACACAAAATCGTAAATTTACTCAAAACATTATGAGATTTTTTTGTGATTATATGTCACAATGTAATGTGTGGTCCAAGACAACTCTTCTTCCAGTGTGGACCAGAGACGCCAGAAGGTCGGACACCCCTGCCTAGAATATACGACCACTACTATCGATGCAATGCTTCCTCCCCTGCTTGTCACTTTCCCTCTCCACCAGCCCGAACCTTGACCATCCTGTGAAGACTCCTGCCAAGATCCACTTTCTCCTTGAGGCTCACTCTGTATACTCAAGCCCACAGCTAAGGCCACTTCTCTGACCTGTGGGCACTACTGCTTGTATCAGTCATTCTGTACTCACCTGGAACTGCCATGCATGATTTTAGCATTGAAAAAGTGCAAGTTTTGCTCAGGTGGACCACGAGCTCCTTAAGGAGAGGGTTCATGTTTTATAATATTGTGGGTATTTCTCAAAGCCAAAGACAATGCTAGGCATATTACAGGCAAGCTCGAAATTCTTACTGAATTAATTATTAAACATGTATTTAAAATTCTTAGACGCGTTACTTTTGGTTTTTCTTTCAACTGGGGACTTAAAGTTGAACAAGTCTACAGATCTGACGTAATTCTATGGTTCCAGATATACCCAAATAATTTTAACCTTACAAGAAGTAGGAGGAAAACTCCTCAGCACATTTAGTCCCAAGTACTTACCATTCTTCATCACTACGTTGGACCAGACGTTAGCATTCAGGGCTTGAACAATCCGCTTTACTCCTGTAGATTCTGGGAAGTCATCTAACCAGGGGGTAAAACATATAAATTTATACATGCCCTCGTGCATACAAACACACGTGTGTGTATACCAAGCCACATTTTTAAATAATTGTGACTTACTTATTTTGCTTATCTAGTTGTTACTTCACATAATAACTTATATAATGAGGGGGAAAAAAACCAAAGCAAATATAGAACTCAGAGCTCCCATAAGAATATTCTAGAAACTAGAACAATGAGAAGAACACTCCATATTAAGAGGCTTATATAATACCATCATCCCCATTGCCTCACCAATGGTACCTACTCATATTCTCCTGAAAATGTCAGTTTCTGTTAATTACACAGTCCTGGGAGAATGCTAGAGTACTACCCATTCAGGGTTATTTATAGAGAACGATTTTGCTGAAGGCAGGAATGGTCCTCTTAGTATGCTAAAAAATCCTGCAAATGACTTTTCTTCTCCTGGGAAACAAAATAATTGTTTATAACAGATATCTAGAGAACAACGTCCTGATTGGAGAAAGATAGTTTAGAGAAGTGAAATTACTATTACTGCAGTGTAAGAGGCAGACGAACTGTCATTAAAAATAGCCAACAACTTAGTTTAGTATTGGTATTATCCTGCTTCTGCAATTTAATTGATAGTACTCTAAAAACAAGGTGCTAATCCCAGTTAGCACATCCGTGATAGGGTGGTATTCCTAGCTACACTGTAGGTATGAATGTGCATAAAAGAAATGGAGATCCTTCAGATAATGAGTATTTCAAGACTGCATATGGCTGAAAAAAGAAAGTGTCCTATGAGTTTACGGAGCACAGTCCACATACAACCTGTCTCCAGTGGCCTGGACTGGCCTGGCCACTAGAAATGAATTTGAACCCAGGGCTCTACAACTTATTAGCTATTTGATCAAGAGCAAATATCACTTATGCTATTCTTAAAGAAAAGTGGGGATGACACCACTCCATGCCCTCCTTTCCTAGAATAAAGATGCAGTGGAACTGACGATTTACTAGTGTAACCTCCTCTAGACTGGATGCTCCTTGAAGGTAGGAATCACGTCTTACTGAGTTCATTATTCCCACTGCCTAAAACAGTGTCTGAACAACAGTAGGCACTCAGCAGTAACTGAGACATTGATGAATCATTTAAAAAATACTAACCTATCACCCTAGCTGGTATATAGCTCAGTGGATTGAGCGTGGGCCTGCGAACCTTTCGGGTTCAATTCCCAGTCAGGGCACATGCCTGGGTTGCCAGTTCCCCAGTAGGGGGCGCTTGAGAGTCAACCACACATTACTGTTTCTCTATTTCTCTTTCTCCTTCCCTTCCCCTCTCTCTATAAATAAAATAAATGAAATCTAATTAAAATTTAAATAAATAAAAAATACCAACCTACCAACTTAACAGAAACATGGTAAGAATTAAACCAAAAATACTCTACATGAGTTTATCACCATCAATGTTTCTTTTTATAGATTTTTTAAAAGATTTTATTTATTTTAGAGAGGGGAAGGAGAAAGAGAGGGAGAGACACACCAATGTGTGGATGCCTCTCGCACGCCCCCTACTGGGGACCTGGACAGCAACCTAGGCATGTGCCTTAGAATGGGAATCGAACCGGTGACCCTTTGAATTGCAGGCTGGCACTCAATCCACTGAGCCACACCAGCTAAGGCTATTACCATCAATGTTTAAATGAAGAAATAAAAGCCACACTTATCTTAACTATGAATGACTCAGTTCTTAAAAGAATAACTAACACTTCAGATGATATAATGAAGAACCAAAAATATGGTCTGAAGAGCCAGTAAGATGCAGTTTAATACAAACAAGCATAAGCTCTCATACTGATGTTCAAGTAATACATGCAAATAAAGGGTGAGGGCATGTGGCTTGAGAACTATTTCCATTAAAAAGCTCTACGGAGTTTCAGTTACATTACCTAAAGAGGATATGTCAAAAATCTACTTTAAGATTAAGCTGAATTAATTTAAGAACACTGTTCAGACAAAGAACAAGAAGTGTGGTGGTATAAAGGAGCAGAAATTCCAAACTGAAAACAGATTTAAATAAACAACTCGGAGGCTGACTCTCAAGGACAGCGGGAAGAAGAGGAAACTCGAGTGCCAAGGATCAGGGACGACACGCAGGCTCCACACGCAGAACAGGGCTCGGGTCTCAGGGGACCTAGAGAAACGTGGGATGAGACATTGCACTTGTTCGTTTTCAATCTTCGTAAAAGTGCACAGGGAGGAAAATCGCCTTTTTATTACCCTTTTGTCCTCTTCTTTGGAAAGGTTTTATTCCCAAAGATAACACTTTGGAAAAAATTTTCAAACAATCCATAATATAGAAAGACACTTCTTAATTCTTTTAAAACATATGTTTCATGTAAGGATTACTTATAGTCTACCCATGTAATTTAATTTGTATTGGTTGCCCCTGCCTAGAATGCTTTTTGGAACAACTGGCATCTTCTCAATGCCTCCTCCCCACTGGTCCTCTAAACATAATTCTAGTACGTTCCCATTTCTTCCCCAATGGACCAGCTGACATGTGAGAGTTCATGGTGTCAATTCCTTCTTTAAAATAATCTCTTCTGTCTCTGAAATACCACAGTACCAATATTTTTAAAATAATACTTACTATATCCCATTTGGCGATTCAATTATTTGTATACATGTTTTATCTCTTGTACCAGATTATAAGGTTTTGATGGGTCAAAATCCATCTTATCTTTGTAGATGCCATAGCAGCTAGCACAGGTGTACGCGGAAGGAGTACAGATGAGAACAGAAACGCGGGAGGGGAAATGAAGAGCAGGAAGCAACAGAAGAAGGTCCAGACTGTGGTAGAAGGCAGCTAAGCGCAGAGCTACTCCAAGAGGGTATTCTGAGTCCATTCCTGGTTTCAAATGTCCAAAACACATACAAATAGGACTGACATACATCTATGGCTCCTGGAAATTCAGCCTTAGGTTACTAGGAATTCCAAATAAGGACCATAAACTTTACCAACTTATGAATACAGGTCAAACTCTCATTTTTTGGATGTAGGGAAAGGATAAGAGATTAGGGAAATGACTAAAATTTAAGGTTGAAATCCTCTACCTTTATGCAAGAGAAAAACAAACATTTCAAAACTCCTAAAATGAGTAGTGACTCCCCCAAAATGGATCATTTGATTAATGGTACGACCACATCAATGAATTTTGCAGAAATCTTTTCAAGCAGCTAGGGGAAAAAGAATGTTTTTGAATTTCACTGTGATTTTTCTCCCACAAATGAGCTAATCTCGTATCTCAAACCAAATGCCATGCTTTCTCTCGACATAAACACTTACCGTCCTCCTCAGGCAACTCTTCCGGACTAAGTTCTACCAGTTCAAAGCCATGTTTTATACACCATTCTTGAGCTTTTTGTCGGTTTACACCTAAAATAATATGGAAAAAAAACCTTCATAAGTAAAAATAAAATATGAATATTGCTGCAATACTACCCACAAACGTGTTTCCATTAATGTCAGTATTATTCTACAGGAACCCAAAATAAATATAAAGAAAATGATTTCTCAAATGCAAGTGTCCATTATTTAAAAAAAAGAAGAAAAAGGTAAATATTGCAAGATTCTAAAGAGAAATTAGCTGAAAACACCGCTGTAAAGGAACACAGTCAAATGAGATACGCGATTCTAAGTGGAGGACACAAATGTGCTGTTTACCGAGGAAGGGCAAACGCGCGTACAAACCACCGTCCCGTCAGAGCCCCTCACCGTTCTCAGACACTCTGTCGCAGACCAGGATCATCACCTCAGCTAACCATGCTTCTGCCAGTGGGAGCCAGGAGGAGACACCATCAAGACCAGATTTCTAGAGGGAGGAAAAACAAACAAACAAAAGCAGAAAAACAGACGTTAAGAGAACTCTTACACACACACACACACACACACACACACACAAGGGGTTACAAAAAAAGCAAGCACGAGATAATTCCTTATTTACGATTCCATGAAAAAGAAAATCTTACCTGTGTGCTGTCAAAGTAAACCACAAATGCCTGGACAGACTCCGCAATCTCTGCGGTGACTAGAAACTTGTTCGGCACTACACATAGGTTGATGTCCGCTGAATAGTACTTGTTATCAATGGTCCAAGGATAAAATCTCACAGCATCATTGGCAGTTGCTTCCACCACAAGATCTTCTGTTCCAAGGATATCTAAATAAATGACACAACGTTACCATGGGAAGTGCAAAACCAATGTACTTCAGTTGATTTTCTCAGTAAGATACTTCAGAATAAGATGGTACTTAGGCTGCTTCCCTTCGTATAAGGATTTCAAAGGGCCTCACATTTATTAGGGTATCTTCTTCTCTGACCATTTGATTACAAAAGTAATTGTGACACAATTTAACTCATTGGCTTTTTACTGTAAGAACAGAAACACTATTGCGATCAGATTAGGTGGAGAACAAAATAGTCCTCTCACCCAACACCCATAAAAGAACAAATAGGAGAGAATGACAGCTGTATTTATTTTATTGCTTGTGAACTTCATGGGAGATTGAAGATAAGAATCCTAAAAAACCTGTGACTATTTCGTACTTATTGCCAAAAGGAAGACAGCATTAAGGTCAAGCCATTAAAAAATAAGGAGTGACACATATTCCTTGGGTCAAATGCTTACACATTAATTCAATTAACAAAATAAAAGAATCCTGATAAATGACTCTAATTCCATTTATATTCAGTCCTGTTCAGGTTCTTTGAAAGCCAACTCAAATTCTTATTTGACAAAGACACTTCTGGCGAAATTTAAATGTTTAATAGCCAAGCAAATAAAATGATGTAGAATGTAACTAAATCCTTCAGCAACCCGTTTCCAGCATGGGTATAACTAATGAAATTCTTCCAGTAAAAGCCAAAAATAGACGTGGTCATGGAACCATCAAAGCATTTTGCTTCCATAATGTTGTAAAATATTTAGAACTGGAAGAAACATTAGAAATTGTTTTAACCTACACTCTCATCTCTCATGCTCATACCTACAACCTCCATTTTATACAGGTGTGGAAAATGAACTTAGCGAAGTAAAATAACACGCCTCTACTTGGGTTATTATAAAAAAAGTTCAGCAAGATGGCCACAAGGACCTTTTCAATGCATAATATTGATGAACATGTAAGGTGTTTCTCAAACTCACTGAAAGACACTGAAAACTAAAAATTAAGTTTTAGATTCCAGAGCGAAGGTTATACATTTGGAATACTGCCATAGTTTTTGCTGAGCAAAAAGATATGGGAAAATTATTTAGTCCAAAAGACTGCTAGGAACATGTAAGATCATATATGAAGCATGCATGTGCATGTGTGTATGTGCATTTTTTCCCATTGGTAACCTTTCATCATGTGGTTATTAGCAGGAACAGAAAATAAGACTTTATTAGGTTGGCCAAAAACTTTGCTTGTCTTTTTCCATACGATGGCTCTAGTATTGCTTAGTTGTCTAACTTCATTCGAAACCATTTTCTTAGTCTGTATTATGACAGCTGTCATACCAGTGTGCATTTTAAAAAAACAACATCAAAATTGGTGAACTTTTGTGCAGCCATTTTAATGAAGATGGAAGAAAATACACAACGCTTTTGGCATATTATGCTTTATTATTTCAAGAAAGGTAAAAACACAACTGAAACGTGAAAAAAGATTTGTTTAGTCCATGGAGAAGGTGCCATGACTGATCGAATGGGTCAAAAGTGGTCTGGGAAGTATCGTGCTGGAGACTGCTCACTGGACAATGCTCCGTGGTCATGGGTAGACCAGCTGAAATTGACAGCGATCAAACTGAGACATTGAGAACAATCAACGTTCTACCATGCAGGAGATAGACGACATACTCAAAATATCCAAACCCATGAAGTTATTGCTGAAAATGAAAAATGTGTCTTTTACGGAAAAAAAAACACCCATATGAACTTTTTGGCCAATTAAATACCTCTGACATAAAGCACACTTTGAAACTAACTTTCTAAAAATTTTCACCAAAACCAGAATTGCTACTTTTAAATTAACAGGTCTGGGCCAATATTTGAAAATCTGATTTTACTCTGTCTCTAAGAAATCTGTGGTTCTTTCCATTTAATTTCTATCCAAAGTCATAATCTTCACTATCAATTGATTCCATAGCAACCAGCTGCAATACCCCTCATGGAGCCTTATGACAAATTCTGGTAGGAAATAAGCAGAAAGAACACATACGTTATTAAAATCAAAGATTAAGTTTTCATCTAGATGTCTCCCAGGAAAAAAAACCCTCGAGATCAAAGTCCATGTTGCATTCAAAGCTCATACTTCAAACTCCAAGCAGGTGGCGCAGCAACATGCCAATAAAAGCACGTATGGAAGAAGGCAAACTAAACAAAGGAGAGTAGCAAAAAATGTATAAACTAATTGTTTTGAAGGAGTAGGAGGAGCCATCATATGGACTAGTCTTCATTCATGGGTAATTTTTTAAATAAACAATTATTTTTAAGGGGGAAGCAGAAAAAGTAAAATAATGAATTATCTTGTTGTTAATAGGGAAAGTACAAGGAGCATGGGACTAGTATTTCTACCATCACCACAATCAGTTATTGGTATTTCCTACACTGGTTGTATTGTTAAAAACTGGAATAAAACTTGGGTTATGCTTTTTCCAAGACAGTGTCTTCAACTAACATGAAAAACCAAAATCAGCCTGGCTGGTGTGGCTCAGTGGATTGAGTGCCAGCCTATGAACCAAAGGGTCGCCAGTTCAATTCCCAGTCAGGGTACATGCCTTGGGCTGCGGGCCAGGTCCCCAGTAGGGGGTGCACGAGGGCAACCATATATTGATGTTTCTCTCCTCTTTCACCCCTCATCCCCTGTCCAAAAATAAATAAATACAATCTTTAAAAGAAAAGAAAAGAAAATCAATTAAAATGCCATAGTAACTGCAATTGAGAATACGTGAATCCATTAGGGATGGTTCATTTTATTAATGAATACAAAAGAACAAACCAATGAGTGTTACTCAGAGCTCTTAAAACTTTAACTTTATGCTGTCTCTGATTTTCAAGTGATAAAGATATTTACTTAACACATAGAAAGAAGCCATTTCTTTCTATTTTCTTTAAACCTAGATGAGAATAGAACTAATAAATTGGAAAAATGAATTTCAGCTTTCAATGTTTTAGTAGCTGGATTTTTAAAAATTATTTGTGCTGCCTAAAACAATTTGATGGCTCAATTTACTTATTTTTAACATTTTATGTCTAATCAGATACTTTCAGCAAGGCTGCATATGGACTTTATTATCACATCTGTGCCATATTAGAACTAAAGAGAATAGTAAAGACGGTTTCATTCTAGTTCTTATCATCAATATCATAATGTAGAGTTTAATTTAAAATATGTAAATGTCTACACTAAATATAGCTTTTCTCCCTCATCTTTTATATTTGATTCCAAATGTTTAACAAGTTTATTCTTCTCCAAATTAAAACAAAAATCACTAAAACGTGTGCGCACATGGCTAAGAGTGTCTGGAGACCAGCCAGTACAATTCACTCATTTCACAAATGAGAAAGCTGAGAGCCAAAAAAGTCACCTGCGTAACAGAAGCAGAGCCTAAAATGGAATTCAGGTCACCAGCACCTCCCTTCCTACTACAGTGATGCATTACATGCCATGAGAGTTAGCATCCGAGCTACATCACACTCAAGTGGCTCATGGTCCACAAGCCAAAACTAACCTATTGCCCTTTTATGCAAACCAAAAATAATAGTCAGAATGAGAGCACCAGAACACAAGAGTCTGCAACACAATTACCCATCAGAAAACTGTCTATAGTTTGGGGTATTTTTATGTCAAAAGTGAGTCATAGTGTTCTTATGTGTATGGGGTGGGGGGCAGTGCCAGACAGACTTCCTAGAAAAACCTTCAATGGTCTCCCGTCTCCGCCCCTCACTAAACTGAGACTGCTGTAGTCAAATGAGACACAAATAAAATCAGTAGCAGCTTCTCCCTCCTCCTGGTAGATGTCAGCCTGTCTCATTCACACTGTTGGCAGCCACCTGGTGGAGCTGTAATACATCATTTTTGAAGAGACAAACAAACACCAGGTGATTAATTGCTGGGTCTGTTACTACAAACTTGGTTTCACAGCTTAAAATAGTTAATTTGTATTGTTTTCAGGTAGAAGTTAAATGCCAACCCAGATCCAGTAGTAAGGATACACCTTTTCCACCAGTTTTATGTGCAAGTAGAAATTTCTTTCCCTGTTTAAGAAACTGTTTTACATGGCCACCAATTCTCCAGCAACTCTTACTTGCTTTCTCACTTCCTTGGTAAACTTGTTTCCCCTAGAGTTCCACATGAAAAGAAACAGTCGAGAGAGCTGAAGAAAGCTGTGTGCCCAGGAAGCATTTCAGCTCAGTGATCCAACTCCTCCCTCCTCTTGCTCTTGCCCTACTTTGCACTACTCCCCATCTATTCTAATGTTCCTTCCCTGGGAGAAAGCGTACATTTGGTAAGAAAGGAGGCAGCTAGTTTTCTATGGTTCAGAATCAGTAAGAGGCAATAAATACTCTCTTTAGTATGAATTAGGAAGCCAACTGAAGTTCAAAGGTGAATTCCCAAGTCACCACAGTATCTATTTTCCCTCTTGCTCTCTCACACTAATATGTAGGGTGGGGCAAAAGTAGGGTCACAGTTGTTCATATGGAAAATTCAGTAACTAATCAATACTAACACAAGAATAAACTCTGTCGCACATACCCACAACTAGAAATCTACTTTCCCCCACCCTGTACATATATGTCCCCACCTACCCTCTCACGTACCCACCCAGACAAAAAAGACAAAGTAAGTACATTCCAAGCTAAGTGCATTGATTACTCTTACCTCCTTTTAATACCGGTAGAGTTAATGTACACTTAACCGACCATGGCACTCCTTGTGAAGACAAGTTGCCCAGTGGTTAGATCTTATTTTCTATGCCCCGAGGGAAGTGACGGGCGCCACCTCAAATCAAGATGATCAGCGCTCTTCTGAAATACAGTTGACTTTATTCTTCCCACAGAGCTACAACTGCTTTCACAGCCAGGTTTCATAACCTCGACCCCAGACACGAGCGTCTTTCACCGCATCCACTCTCCTGGTACCCGATGTTACTCTCCCTTCCCCTCGCCATGACAGATTAACCCGACCAGGAAAGGCCAGGCCATGAAACAGGCGGCACATACCTGGAGTCAGACAGGACAGCATTTGAGTGCTGGCCCTCTGTGAGAAAGACACATTAAACCTCACAGGTGTCTCGTTTCCTCCCCGGCATATGGGGACAAAAACACCTCTCAGACACTTCTTGAAGAGTAAGTGAAACAATGCATAAGAAAGTACGATCACACAGTAGGCCCTCGGGAAATGTTCACTTCCTCCTGCCCAGCTCAGTGCTCTGCAAGTGTGACAGCACTACTGACAAGAGGGAAGGTTACAGACGCCGGGAGGGGAGTTGGTAAGAAACACTGCAATTAGGAAATAACCACCTCCTTTAAGCTGCTCCGGCCCCTCCCTTCCCAAAGTATGCCTTCTCGTATTTTTCTTTTCCATTGTTAAGGCATAAACTGAAACAGAAGAGAAAGCAATTAGGAAAATTACAGGAGGCAGCAGAATTTGACGTCAGTTGAAGGAGGAAGTAGCCATTATGAAAGCAAAGAATTGAGCAAAATGTGATTTGGGGAAAAAACAGGGACATCAGAGTTTTCATTAACTGGCAACAGGCAGAGAGACTTAACAATCATAATGGTTCCACACACTGCATCCAGTTAGAATTCCAGTCACAGTTTCATGACGATATCATGTAAGCGGGTGCTGCTCTGGCCAAGGCTTGGTAGCAGTTACTGAGGAACAGATCATTCCCCAAGTACTAGGAGTAGGTGATACTGCTGTGTGGCATTTAAAGGTTAATGTGCAACGTTAATGTTGGGACTTTACACAGACAAATGCCGGGAAATTCATATCTGTGATTCTCTGAGTAATCATCCTGCAGCCTCCCAGTGCAGTACAGTAGTTAAGTTTTGGGAGAGCCAAAAGTTACACATAGAGTTTTGACTGGTGGGGGCCTCAGCGTCCCTAACCTTCACATTAACTGTATCTGCAGTATTTCTCTCGGTCCATACAACAGACCAATCAGGGGAGCAGTATGAAGTTGCTGAGGGAAGAACTGGATTGAGTTAAAGCACCATGCCCCTACTTTACAACAGTGCAGCAATTCTGGTTAGCTTACAGCACTTAATTCCCTTCCCCTCACATGCTCTTTCTCTCTGGTCACATCTCAATCCATATATCCATGTGCTTTGGGGCTTTCTATACCACTGTGGAGACGTTTTAAAAGTTGAAGCGGAGGAAATCCAACTCAGTCCTCCTTTTCCTCAAGTTCACTTTCCCCTAGTAGCCACCTGGAACTGGACACCACAGCCTACAAGCAGAGGTGGGAAGATGCAAGGTCTCTGCTCGCCCTTAGAAGACCTCACAGCGCAGTCAGAAACAGACATGCGCACACAGCATAAAGCTGGCAAGGAGAGAATACGGAGGAACCATCAGCCTCTAACTTTTATGGGCTACACGCAAAGACCACTTTATCAACCCCAGTGGCACCGCTGATGGACAATTCCCATCCATGTTTGAAGGAGAAGGGCTTCTTTAAATTCTATTACTATTACTTATTTATTCAAAATCTAGTCCTAGATACACATTTAAAGCAGTGATTCTTTATGGGGTGGTGACGTTGCTTCCAAGGGGACATATTTCAACATCAGGAGACATTTTTCGTTTTCACAAGTGGGGCGATGCTTACTGATATCTAGTGGGCAGAGGCCAAGAATATTGCTGAACATCCTACGATGCACAGGCCAGCCCACACAACAGAGATTACCCAGCCCAAAATGTCAACAGTGCGAAGGTTGAGAAACCCTGACCTAAAACAAAGGAACTTGTGGCACTGACTTAGCTGTATTCAAGAAACAAAAGAGAAGTTCTGGAATGCAAAGTCCCTGTCATTCTTTCTCAGAGAACTGAAACTAACCTTTACAGCCAGGCTTCGTAAGCTCCCACCGCAGATATAAATGCCTTTCACTTGTATCTGATAAAATGTATCTCGAATGTCTTTAATTATCTTAACTACAAAAATTATCTGGCAATTAATCTTAGATGCTTTAAAAATAATCTGTGATGGTAGTACTCTAGAAGAAATAATACACAAGCCTAAACCAGTCAATTATGAGATTAAAAAAATGTTTTATACTCAAATAGTAATTTTTCATAAACAAATTGGCATCAAGTAATAAAACCTCACAAAAAGTGTCAAAGTCTGCTCAGGATGACGACCGTCTCTACAGCAGATGGTAACACTGCGAAGGAAGGCGAACATGTCAGAGGCACATTTCCCAAACAGAAAACGTTTCACGGAGGACACTTATTCTATTGCCCCTGTACTCAAATACTGAAAATAAGCCTGGTCCATTGGAAAACATCACAAAGCCAACAGATCCAATATCCCAGTTTCCTAAAGATCCTTCAAGAAGGGTAAAATCATAATTGGGCCATACAGTCAAAGCAACTTGGAAAAAGAAAACATTGATAAATTAGACTTCTACGGTCTTTAAATTTCTTTATTAAAAACTTTTGCCTTTCAAAAGAAATCATCAAGAAAACCAAAGACAAACCACAGACTGGGAGAAAATATTTTTAATTATTTATAAGAGACTTGTATCTAGAATACTATCATATTTTTTGGACTATAAGACACACTTTTCCCCCCAAATTTGGGAGGAAAATGGGGGTGTGTCTTAAAGTCCAAATGTAGCTTACCTGGCTTGCTGGCAGGAGAGGGGTTGGGGGGCAGCAGTGGAGAGGGGTCACAGGAGGCAGGAGCAGGGTCGCTGCTGCAGGAAGCCGGCGGTGGCAGGAGTGGGGTGATGCTACGGGCCCTGGGCTGGGAGGAGGGGGTGTCCCCGTGGTGCGAAGCTAGGGAGGCAGGAGCAGAGTCCCACTGCTGCATACTACAGTGCTAGGGAGGAGGGTACAGCCGGTACAGGCACGTTAGGAGAAGAAAGCCTGCAGCGCCCGTACGTGCCTCCATCACATGACTGGTGTGTCCCCCATTTACATTAACATAGGCAAATTCCACTGCAGGGTCACCTTTCAATGTGGCCCTGCAGCTGTTGCAAAACTACAACTCCCACCATGCTTGGACAGGTTGGGTTGATGGGAGCTGTAATTTGGCAACATCTGGGGAGCCACAGAGGTTGTGCAAAACTGCTGTCCCCATACAAGAGTGTTGTATAACCTATGGCCCTCCAGCAGCAGATCGCCCCATAACAGTGTCAGCAGCAGATTCCCCATAACAGTGCGTCATCCACTGGTGTTCTCGGCTACAGCGCCCCATAACTATGAAGGACACAGTGCTGATAGTTCTGTCATTACTGTGTTTTGCTGTAGAAAGATACGATAGCGTACCGTAGGCTCCTGCTGAATCTACCGTAATTGTGGAAAGATGTCAAAGCAGAAAAGGATTTCTGCTTTAAAGGATGTTACTAAATTATTTTACCACATTTTTTTGCTTCAAAATTTTTTTTCCTATTTTCCTCCTCTAAAACCTAGGTGCGTCTTATGGTCTGGTGCGTCTTATAGTCTGAAAAATACAGTATTTATATATGAAGTACTCTTACAATTCATTAATAAGACAAAAAGAACAACTTAAAAATGGGCAAAAGATTTGAATAGATATCACCAAAGGAGGTATATGAATGAACTATAGGTACATGAAAAGATTCTCAAAGTCATTAGTTATTAAGGAAATGCAGATCAAAACCACAATGACATACCACCTCACAACCACTAGAATGGCTAAAATACAAAAGAGACAATAACAAAAGCTGTCAAAAATGTGGAGAACTTTGAAGCCTTATACAACGTTGATGGGAATGTAAACTACTGCAGCCACTCTGGAGAACAGTTCGGAAGTTTCTTAAAACAGTTCAGTAGGTTCTCGGAATGACCATAAGAGCACTATTCCTAATAGCCAAAAAGAGGAAACCTCCCACACACCTATCAGCTGATGAACTGATAAATATTGGGTTGGCCAACAAGTTCATTTAGTTTTTTCCATACAATGGCTGTGGTAGGGCTTAGCTGTTTTGAACTTCATTCAAAACAATTTTGTTAGATGGTATTCTGACAGCTGTTACAACAACACGAATTTTTTTAAAAAACCTATCAAAACTGGTGCAGCCATTTTAATATTGAAAATGGAAGAAGATACACCTTTTCAGAGCATTGTGTTTTATTATTTCAAGAAAGGTAAAAACACAACTGAAATGCAAAAAAAGATTTGTGCTGTGTATGGAGAAGGTGCTGTGACTGACTGAATGTGTCAAAAGTGGTTTGTGAAGTCTGTTTATTGGTATATTGACATTTTGGCCAAATAATTCTTTGCTGTGGGGCTAAAATATTCAGAAAAGGCAAAGAGTTTGTGGTATCTCTATACACTGACTCCAAAATCTGTAAAGACAGAAAACACATCAGTGGTTACAGGGGGTGGGAATGGCTAATGATTACAAATACGCAGAGATTTCCTTCTAGGATGACAGAAATGTTCTACACTAAGAGCAGCTGGGCCCAGGCTGGGCGGGTCAGGTGGAGAGAGCATGGTCCCCACACACCAAGGTTGCAGGTTCATCCCTGGTCAGGGCACATACTGTACAAGACGCCATCACTGAATGCACGAATGGGTGCAGCAACAAATCAATGTCCCTCTCTCTCAAGTCAATAAACAAAAACAGACAAACAAACAACAAAAAGGTTGGACTTTATGGTATTTAAATTAAATCCCAACAGCCCTGACTAGTGCGGCTCAGTTGGTTCGTGTTGTCTGACAAAGCTAAGGGCCGCGGGTCTGACTCTCAGTCTGAACACACGCCTGGGGCGCTGGTTTGGGCCTCGGCTGGGGTGCATGCAGGAGTCAACGGATTCGTGTTTCTTTCCCTTTCTCCATCCCTTCCCCTCCTAAAAATACATAAATGAAATCTTTAAAAAAATTATATCTCAATAAAGCTGCTAAAAAAATCACGGAAGTGGGAAGATAATCGTCTCGTTTTACTGATGAAATAGGTGACCGAGGCACGTGTTTGGGATATTTAGAACAATAATGGTGCATGTAAAGACACTCCGTAAATATTGTGGAGTGAAAAGTTGAAGTCGGAAAGCTAGGAAGGTGGGAGCGCTCGGTGCTCAATTCACACATTTCCCCCCACAAACACCCTGAACAACCTCGGCGGAACCCAGACAGAATGGCAACTCTTTAATGGCAGCGTAACAGTGCTGTTCCGTCCCAAACGATCGCACATTTTCCTGCTCTAAGCACATTGATTTTGATTCAGGCACAGTATTACTTTTCCCCACCTCTGAGTAGAACCAGCCTTCAAGTCTGTCTGGAAAATTAAACTTTAAACAGGTAATTTGTCACTGAACCTAAAACATCATAAAGGCTCTTTAAGAGTTTCACAACTATCCTCTCTGTCTTAATCTACGTCAATCTTGCTTCCTGGACAAGTAATTATTAGAGATGTGTTTGTGGTATCTCTATACACTGACTCCAAAATAAATACAATGTCGTGTCCAGATTATTATTCTTGCCAGGCATATTTAAACCAATTTTCATACTTTAACCTTTTTTAAAAAAATGGTTTTATATCAGATTTCATTATTTATTGAGTGTCACTGTTTGTTGAGGAGTTATACAGGTCGAAAGGCAGGAAGTTGTTTAAAGCAAATGACCACTGCATACTTTCTACGTTTTCACCTCTTCTATGCAAAAAGAAGCAGTTAGATGGCCCTGAAATAAACGTCTGAGTCTAGATGCACCCAGAATCTCCCGGATGATACAACACTCATAAATGGTTTTGGTACAACACGGGCTGATGCGTAGTACTTTTCCACCGGTGTTTCTCCTCCTTCTCTCCGCCCCATTTACTGGAATTCCATTTATTAGGAAGACAAACAGCTTATAATCATTTCGCTCATTAATAATATCTAAGGGACTAGGCTAAAACTTCAAACAAAAAGTCAAATTCCCTACTCCACAAGCAGGGAAACAAATTAGGCACCAATAGAGGCATTTTCACTTATTAATTCATCTACTAAGGCCCCAAAAACAATAAAAGAAAAAGGGTAAACTTATTATGAGCAATAAATGTTTCTGCAGTAAAATCTTCTACAGTAATTTCTCCTATTCCTACCTCCACCCTAAATACATGCAGTTCTGGGTGCCAAGAAGGCGATTACATTTCCCATATATGAAAGAACTGGAACTGAATTTTGTGTTCCCAACTTTTATGAGCTGAAAACCTTAGGAAATCACTTCTTTGAGTTTTACTTTCACATACATACAAAGACACGCACTTCCACACACACATGGAAGATAATACAGATGTATTTTCTAAGTCCCATTGGGTCTGGAGAGAATATAAACTCATACTTAATCTTTTCTTCCTCCGTAGGTTGAAGACTTACCATTATTCCTTTAATAAAGATAAAAATCATAAGCCTTCCTTTAATGTTACTTGAAAATTGCAAAATACATTGTGTCATGGCTAAAAACAAATCAAAGCTCACCCACCCCCATTACCAGCTGAAATCACTGCTTTAATCTGATCGCCTACGGAACCACTGTGGTTCCAACTCTAGGTCCTTGTGGTGGATCTTCCTGGCCCAATCTTTCTTTCTTTGAACAAAATAAAGGGTTGCAAATATACAATCCAATCAAAGACAGGGTCCTCCTACAACAACAATAAACAACTTTGCTTAAGTAAAAATTATTTATTCCCAGAATAAACCGAAAGTTTTCACTCAGAATATCTTAAGCAGCTACAGAAAAATACAAACTAGAAGTCCTAAGCTCTTACCCCTATTCTCTTGCTAGACAATGCTGGCTAAGCTGTACGAAGGCCTCTCATCTTTGAAATAAGGATGTTCTACTTAGTAAATTACTTTAAGATCCTTTCTGTAAGTGTAGGAGTCTGACAGACCTAGAAACAAACTGCACGTAGCAGAAGAATGAAGCTTTCCCAAAGAAACGATGTCATAAATGATGGCTGGCTTTGCCTGTGTAATTATTTTAAAATCTTCTTTTAGGGTTAACATTCCTTATCATTTTTTTTTCAAATTTGTTATTCTATGACAGTTATCCCAATTTTTTCTCCTTTGCCCTCCTCCTCCCAGCCCCCACCCCCACAGTCAATCCCCACACTGCTGTCCGTGTCCATCGGTCATTCACACGTTCTTTGGTCCCTTCCCCTATTTCCACCGTTATCCCTCTCCCCGCTCCATTCCGGCCACTGTCAGTCTGTTCTATGTTTCTACGTCTCTGCTTCTGCTTTGCTCATTAGTTTATTTGTTCATTAGATTCCTCTTGTAAGTGAGATCATGTGGTATTTGTCTTTCACTGACTAGCTTATTTCACTTAGCATAGTACTCTCCAGCTCCATCCATGCAGTCACAAAAGGTAAGAGCTCCTTCTTTCTTTTTGCTGTGTGGAATTCCATTGTGTAAATGTACCGTAGTTTTTCTGATCCACTCATTTACTGATGGGCACTTAGGCTGTTTCTAGCACTTGGCTACTGTAAATAACACTGCTATGAACATTGGGGTGCATAGGTTCTTTTGAACTGAGAATCTTTAGGGTATAATCCCAGCAGTGGAATCACTGAGTCAAAAGGCAGTTCCATTTTCAGTTTTTTGAGGAAATTCCATACTGTTTTCCACAGTGGCTACACCAGTCTGCATTCCCACCAACAGTGCACTAGGGTTCCCTTTCCCCCACATCCTCGCCAGCACTTGCTCTTTGTTGATTTCTTAGTGATGATCATTTTGACAGGTGTGAAGTGAAATCTCATTGTTGTTTTAATTTGCATCTGTCTGATGGCTAGTGATGTTGAGCACCCTTTCATTTGTCTCTGGGCCCTCTGTATGTCCTCCTTGGAGAAGTGTCTGTTCAGGTCCTTTGCCCATTTTTTAATTGGATTGTTTGTCTTCCTGGTGTTGAGTCATATGAGTTCTTTACATCTTTTGGAAATTAAACCCTTGTCCTATATATCATTGGCAATTCTCTATCATTTCTTACACCAATGCCAACACCTTAAATTTAAATAGTTCTGATTACTAAGGAATTGCTAACAAATAGTTCTAATTGTTAACAAATTTCATTCACACATTCCGTGCATACAAACCCAGAATGTGAACTTAGGCTCCAGCACTTCTTACTATTGGGTTGGCCAAAAAGTCCATTTATTTTTTCCATAAAATAAAAGACACATTTTCCACTCTCACCAATAACTTTCTTGATTTGGATATTTTGAGTATGTCAGCTATCTCCTGCTATTGGCTTCCAGTGGGTAGAGACCAGGGGTGCTGCTAAACATCTTCCAATGCATAAGACAGCCCCACAGCAAAGAATTATTTGGCCAAAATGTCAATAGTACCAAGAAACTTTGCAAACCATGTTTGACACAGTTGATCAGTCACAGCGCCTTCTCCATACACTGCACAAATCGTTTTTTGCCTGTCAGTTGCATTTTTACCTTTCTTGAAATAATAAAGCATAATGTGCTGAAAATATTGTATATCTTCTTCCATTTTCAATATTAAAATGGCGGCACAAATATTCACCAATTTTGATATATTTTTTAAATTCACACTGACATGACAGCTGTCACAATACAAACTAACAAAATTGTTTCTAATGAAGTTAAAGACAACTAAGCACTACCAGAGCCATCATACAGAAAAAACACAATGGACTTTTTGGCCAGCCTAATACAGTGTTACTATTCACCAACTATTGGTAGCAGATCCTTCAAGGAAGTGACCATGTCTCCCAATTCTGATCCTTAAAGCAAATGATAAGAGTACTGTAGCCATCAGAATACTTAACAAATATTTCTGAGATTGATTTTAAAAGGACTTTATATATCAGTAATGAAAATCCAAATGCATATTCAGTTGACCCTTGAACAATGCAGTGGGGGCAGGAAAGTTAGGGGTGCTGACCCCACCCCTCACACCAACAAAAATACCCATATAACTTTTGACTCCCCCAAATCTTCACTACTAATAGCCTACTGTTGACCAGAAGCCTTACTGATAACAGTCAACTAACACATATATTGCATGTTTTATGTCATTATACATTGTATTCTTACAATAAAGGAAAGCAGCTATTAAGAAAATCATGAGGAGGAAATGCATTTACAGTCTTTATTGAAAAAAATCCACATGTAAGTGGATCCCACAGTTCAAAGCCATGTTGTTCAAGGGTCAATTAAAATTCTTTTGGATAGTTAAATACACCAAGAAATCTTAAGCAAATGATATGTTCATTATATGTAATATATTACAGAAACTAATTTATGATATATTAAATTAACAATTTCAGAATAATTATATGTAGAATATGCAAAATATATTTTGTATAAATATAGCTATTTATTATGTAAATCACATATATCAAATATATTACAAATCCATAACTTCATATATTTATGTGTTCTATAGATTTAAACATATATAAAATATTTTAGATTATATATAAAATACCAGGTTAAAATTATATACAAAATGTAATTACAATTTTTAAAAATCTTTGCATTGGGAAAACATCTGGAAGGAAATGCACAGAAATGTTAGCAGTATTTGTGGCTGGGTGGAGACCATGGATGATGTTTTTCTCCATATGCTAAATCTTACTTAAGGAGTAGGCACTATTTCTATGAAACGATTTTTTAAAAGAAAGGAAATAAGTGGGAAGGAGCACTCCTTAGCGATAAGGAAATGGAATAATGATAGCAGTTGGTTACCATTTAGTAAGTGCTATAAACTTTTTCCTTCTCAGGAACTTTTTAAGTGATCGTAAAAATGATAACCAAGTTATAGAAGATTTGTGCCCGAGGGACATCCCGCCTAATTCTGTCATTTGACAGGTTAAAAGAAAAGATTATAGTTGTATGCTGCTTTGCAGCCTACAAAGTGCTCAATATGCCCCATCACCTGTTCTTCAAATAATCCTGTGAGATAGGTTCATAGGCCCCATTTTACGAATCAGGAAACTGAGAGTTGGAGAGAATGTGCTTTGATAACTGTGTGCCAGCCTCTGGGTTAAGCACAACAATCGTGTGAAAATTATCGCCATTTTGCAGATAAGAAACTGAAGGGCAGAGGTTAACTGTGCTCCCTATCTTACATCTGAGGACACTGCTCTGACTTGAGGCCAGCGCTGAGGACAGGGGTCTTGAGTTAGTGTCAACTTCCCAGAGTCCTTCAGTGGAAGAATTGATCCTACGGCCCAGCCCTATGCACCCTCCACTATATTGGTCTCCTCGTCCACGGTTCCTTTTAAGAGTTACTTCTTTTGCCAACCACTATGAAGGTCCAGAGGCAAAGTAGAAGCCCCAGGAACACCCCAAAACTAACGCCGGCGGAGAGCCTCCGGAGGAAGGCAAGGCAGTGAATAATTTCAGAGTGGAGGGGACAAGGCTAGCAGGACTTACATACAGTAAGGGGCAACCAAAGGGAAACACACTATCTACCTCAGGAGCAGGGATAGCAACAAAATCCCAATCGCTGCCCTCGGTACTCGCGTAACTCGGTACAATTTCCAGAGTGCCTGGGTTCATCTCTAACGCTCCGCACCACGACCCGTGCGCTGGGCGGGGCGGGGATTGGTCCCGCTTTGCCGGAAAAGCTAGAAGAAACGTCACAGCGGGCGGGGCCGGCAGAAGGGTAGCGGTGGAAGAGGAAGACACCTGCGGGAACTGGGCACATCCACCGAGTCGGAGGGGCCTGTGGCCAACGCAGAGTGGGGGAAGAGCGCGAGACCGCGGCGGGGACAAAGACCCGGAGAGAGGCCGCGGTGCTGAGGCTGTCGCTCGCAGAGACTTAGAACCTCGAGGTCCGCCCAGGAGCCTCGCTACTCACGTTGCACCAGCCGGTCTCCGGTGAAGGTGGAGGAGCAGCTGGTGATGAGCGCACAGGGAACACCCGCAGCCATAGCTGCACCCTGGAGCCGGTCCGGTCCGGGAGACGCTTCCGCCTTGGGCTGTACCATCGGCGCTGGCGCGCGGGGGTAACCCTACTGGGAGGGCGCGTTCTCGGAATGGCCCGGTGGCCCTTACTCCTCCCTCACCCCCTCTTCCGGTACCTGCGTGGGACAGGCCGGGCCGCGCGTGGTGTTGCCAAGGGAACGAGTTCCCTCCACGTAGGTTTCCGCTCCTGTAGACGCAGCTTCGTGGGGGAGGTAGCCGCCCTTAGGTCTCACCATGGCTAAGGAGGCTGAACACTTCGACCCCATCGGTAACATCTTAATCCAGGTGGGAACTGAGCCCCTCCCAACCGGGCCCCAGCTAAGACACCTCGGGGCGAGCCCCGCAGGGCCGATGCACTCGCACCCATCCATTTGGAGCGCTGCGTCCAGACTGCCTCGGGAGAGCTCCCAAACTTGCCAGCCCAGACCTGGCTCACCAGCCTAACTCACCGTTGGGTACCGTACCCGAGAGGTTGGGCTCCAGAAGCACTACTACACCTCTGGTGAAACTCCCAAGACCATGCACCTCACCCCGGAACCTTTACTTTGGGAAAATCCACTCACATCGAGGCATCATTTTAAAATATATTGTTCTGAGAAATCTGAGTACGTGGATGTAGGGGAGTGGGAAGTGCAAATCAGACACATTTGGGGAGGTGTTACATTGGAGGAGGAATTGAAATATGTGAACTGCTTTTCTTAAGCACCTCATTTTTTTGGATCAAAAAGTCCCTTGCAAATAAGTAAGTCCTGGGATTGTAATGTACAGCATGGTAACTATAGTTAATAATACTGCACTGAAAAGTGGTTAAGAGACTAAACTTTAAAAGTTCTCATCACAGGAAAAAAATTATAACTGTGTGCTGATGGATGTTAGCTAGACCTATTGTGGTGATCATTTTACAATATATACAAATATCATTGTGCTGTACACCTGAAGTTAATGTTATGTCAATTATGTCTTAATAAAAGAAAACCCCCTTGCTTGGGAATACACACGTGGGAAAATATATTTAAAATAACGGATTGCAAATCAAGTTAAAGTTTTGAATATAAAATGTGAAAAATTTAAAAACTTGGGGGAATAATTTTTTCTGAAGGGGTAAATATCAAGATCATCTTAACTTCTTCAGTATAACTCAGTCTCTGACAGTTACCTTCATACAAAATAATTTGCATATGTAGTTTTAAAACGCTCCCACATATGTCATCACTCTTTACTCTTATATGTAGTTCCATTTGACTAAGGTTTGAAGTCATTTTCCTAAGGTCACTCTATTAGGACTTTCACTGAGATCTGTAATGAATCTACTTTTTCCTCTTGCCAGGATTTTTATCTCTTACCTCCTACCTAGGAGAAGCTTCTGTAAACTCACCTTTTCCAAAATGCAAGCCCCAACACTTACCAATTTCACAGACTTCCTTCCCCATGATGAATCCCACCCAGATCTTACCTCACCTGTTTTTCACCATGACCCCAGAATGAGTTTAGTCAAACGGCAAAGTCTGAGGGAACATCTTCACAAGACTGCCCTCGTGTCTCCATCAGCCTCAAGTTCAGGAGTCCCCAGAACCACCCTCACTTCAGGCCAGCGGTCTATAGTGTGGGGGACCTGACCACCTCACACTGCCTAATTTGCCAGAATAATTCACAAAATTCAGTAAAACACTAGGTCTATAATTACAGTGTTATTATAGCGTAAAGATCCAAACAAAAATCAGCCAAGGGAAGAGATGTATAGAGCAGAGTCCAAGAGGGGTCCAAATGGATTGCAGTCACCCTCTCCCTGTGGAATCATAGACAGCGTTACCTCTTCCCAGCCACAGTGTGTGACAGCGTGCACAGAGTGTTGTCAGCTAGGGAAGCTCACGTGAGACTTTGGTGTCCAGAGTTCCTATCGGGGCTCAATCGCACACAGTGCCACATGGCTGACATTTCATCTCCACCGGTTCCCGGAGGTCAGACTAATGCTTTTAGCCTTCAGTTCCTCCAAAGGTTGGAACTGATACAGTGTGGCTCAAAACCCCATCATAAATCACATTGTTAGACTCTGGTGGCCAAAGCCTCCAAGCAAAGACACTTCTCTCAAGCAGGGTACTTTAGGGGCCTACAGATCACCCCTCAGTATTTAAGAGCAAGGCTAGACCTCTCTTTAGGTAAGGTTAATTATTCACTATGCAGACCGACTTGCAAGTCCAGGGCCCATTTTTACAGACTTCAAACAATTGAAACACTAATGGAGACTCCTACCCGGAAAAAGCCAGTTCTTCCCAACAGTGTACTTCATTTGACTACAGGAGCAATTAAGTTCCTCTATAGTTTTCTCTATTTCTACAGACCCGAGACAACTCTAAAGCAGAAAGCAAAATTCTCATGCCTAATTTCACACCTTCTCTTGAGATAATTCTACTTCCCAGGGGCTGCTCCCCTTGGTTTGGAATGTGTAGAATAGTGTACTGACTATTCAGCCAGAAGGCTTTTCACTTCAGAGTGGGATCCAGGGGTAGCTGTTTGGTCAGTCTGGGATACAACATCACAGTATTGATGTCGCTTCACCTCTCTGGGCCTTAGTTTTCTCTTCTGTATGATACATAGTTTGGATTACATACACCTCAAAGTTGATTCAGTTTCCCCAAAGCTACATTCTCTCTGGTTACTGTAAAGTGGGCTTCCTTTACTATTAGCTTAGGCAATCAAATTGTTTTTATATATATCCAACCGTTGATTTTAAAAATCCAACAGTTGTATGTTAACACCAACCTTGGAAATATTGGACCTAATTGACACCTTGATATTATCGCTGACTTTCTTATCAATCCCGCTGTCTGGTTTGCCAGAGCATACAACATAAAAGTGATGAGAATGAGTCAGCCAAACTGCCTCTTTAGGAGAAATGAATAAAATTGGAATCATGAGACTGCTTTGGCAATCTGGAGTCTGGTTGCATGGCTCTTTTAAATTCTAGAGCAAATATTTACTGCACTAAACATTTCAAGAGCTTCTTATTAAGCAACCCTGTCCCCAAACTGTCAAAACAATAATTTCCTCCACTTAGATTTCAGAATGTATGAAAAGCAATGCATTTGATGATCACAGAGATGATGGGTGACATGTGAAATTTCAGTATGGTGGATTGGGTCTGTTGAGGAAAGAACAGTGGTTTAGAACTTAATCACTTTTCCTACCCGAGTATCACTAATGCAATTATACAAACAGATGTGCAGATATTAAGAGGGGAGAAGACACTATCTGGCAAGAAAAGTAATGTGAAAAGCTCTTAACATTGAGGGTAATTCAAATCAGTGAACATTTACTAGGTGCCAGTTATGTGCCAGGAGTTCCGCTAGACTTTACAATTTTACTGTTCAGGAGAGGAGAGTTAACATTTGTTCGGTGCCCTCCTATGTGGCTGGCCCCATACAAAACACTTGACATATTTTAACTCGTCTTATTCTTGCTACTATTCTGAGAGGTAGTTTTTTTATCTCCGTTTTATAGATGAGAACACTAAGGCTCTGAAAAGCTTGGCCAATTTACCAAGCTTAGTGTAGTAAAAGAGGAAATAGGATTCTAGTTTACATCTGTCTGGTTCCAAAGCCTATATTCATTCATTGTCACACACATTTCCCTATTTCCATTCAACAAATCTATGGCAGAAAATAATTCTTTTGTTTTCTCTCGGTGAAGAAACTGGAGAAAATGTGGATGGTGTACATGGACATCGTGTGACTAGTGCGAGAACAAGGAATTATGTTCATCTGCTTGTTGCTGACGCTTACTATGTACCAGACCGCCACGTTTCTCATGGCTCTATGGAGCAGTAAAATTGTTCTCACGAGGCAGATGAAGAAATCAGACCTTTGGTGCCCCGATAGTAACCCAGGGCAGTTTTCACTCTCTCGAGCCCTTGCCAGGCACAATTGCAGAATGACACATGAACCTACAAGTACTACAGCGACAGGAAGGAAATTCAGCGCATCCGTAGGGGTCTGGAAGTGAGGCTTGTCCTTGAACTGCTTCTTTGTACTTTCCAAATGTCTTTAGGCAATAGATGGTAAATCAGCTTGCAGCAGTAATTGGACAAAACAAATGAAAGAACATCTTCATCCTTAGGGTCTTACAAACAAGCAGTAGGTGTGTGCAAATTTCAATCTGTGAGCCCTGAAGGGTTTACATGACAATTTGTGCAGAGTACAAATGACCAGATGTGTCTGCCAGACTGTGATGCCCATCCGTGAAAAGATGCAAATTTTGATCTTTTGAATACTTGGCTCAATGGGAATATTCTAGAGTAATCGATAACAGGCTGGATCAATGTGTGTAAGTCCAGTTAGACTAACAGAGAAAGATAACCATCTCAAAATGCCTTCAGCAACCCAGTCTGCAGATTGTTATTGGTGTGACTATCGGTGAAACAGGTGTCGGGTTCGTAAATTCGCATAACAAAATGTTTTTCTTGTGGCAGCAGCCCATCTAGTAATTGGTGCCATCTGTATTTATCTCTTGAAGTTTGAATTCTAATATGAAATTCAGAGAATCTTGCTCTAATTTCATAATGCTCATTTACTTCTGAGGGTGCTTACCATTGGAAAGATATTCATCATTTTGAAGGAAAATGTTAAAGTAATAACATGTTGCTTTTTCTTCATGGATCATTTTCATTCTGACTATCTAAAACAAAGGCAAGACCACACACCCATAAAATTACGTCTGAGCAGTTAGTGAGGAAGGTCCAGCTAGAATGGAAAACCAACAGGCCCTGTGAACATATTTACAATTGCCTTTCGAATAGCACAGTTTTCACTGGAACCTCTCTATGTTGCAAGTGTTCTGTTTCCTTACCTTTCAACCAATTAATAGAAATCAGAGTTTGGCACAAACTTCTTATCGTCCCTGGACTCAACTGCTTTACCATCTGAGAAAGCAGAAGCCATTCGCATTGCAGTTTTAGCCTGGAGAAAGCTAATGGGGAAAGGAAAAGGCGACTTTATGAAAGCTTAGTGTTTCAAAATCTCAAAGACAGTAACAAAACATTCTAACAAAGACTATCTTAGAACCATAAGGACAACACTTTTCAATGAACACCATAAAATCAACCTTACTGTCTCTAGCAATTCAAGCAAATTGAAAACCTTTAAAATAGGTGTTTTAGATGGATTATGCATGTATTCTTTTCATATTTCGTATTTTCTTACACCTACAGGTCCATGAAGACCTTTATCAGTTAAAGGAGAAATTAGCAAAATTCCCACTTGAGGAAAAAGGAGGGACCTTAGACATTCAGAATCTTGAAACAGCAATCAAGAGGACTGAAATGGGGTTAAGAGTAAGTAGAACTTTGGATATTAAATAAAATACTAGAAGGAGACAAAGACTCCTCTAGAAGAAAAGAATTGTGGTTCTCACAGGATTCTGTGTAATCCTATAACAGAGGTGGATTTAGGGTGATTATGAACTTTTTCTGTTTTTTTTAAATGATAATGGTATTAACTGATTGATCGATTGATTCACATCTGTTACATCCCAGAAAGAATTTAAAATATTGATAATGTAAGATTATGCAGTGATAACTTCTAAAATGTGGTTTGATGAAAAGAATTTTAAAAATGATCACTATTAGTCCAATATGCCTGACTAAAAAGGATTCATACCGATGCATCATAGAGAGTTGAGAATAGTCGTTTTTGTAATATCGTAACCCAGTGGGTAAAATCAAAGAAATATACCAATTTTGGAACAGAGAAATAAAGTAAATTGGGACTTCATTATTATAGACCAATAATTTTCTTTTTATTTTCTTTTTTAAAAGATTTTATTTATTTTTTAGAAAGAGGGGAAGGGAGGGAACAAGAGGGAGGGAAACATCAATGTGTGAGAGCAACATCCATCGATTTGCCTGTTCCATGCTCCCAACTGGGGACCTGGCCTGCAACTCAGGAATCGAACGGGCGACCCTTTGGTTCGCAGGCCAGTGTTCAATCCACTGAGCCACCCCAGCCAAGGCTAGACCAATGATTTTCAACTTTTTCATCTCATGGCACACATAAACTAAATTACTAAAATTTTACGGCACACCAAAATAATATATTTTTTGCCAATCTAACAAAAAAAGGTATACTTTTGATTCATTCACACCAGATAGCTTTGTTGTGTTGGCTGTTGTGATTATTTTATTTGAAAATCTAAGGGGAAAGAGGTCAGTGCCCCTGACTAAATAGTTAGGTATTTCATGTTTTAAAAATTCTTGCAGCACACTGGTTGAAAATCATTGTTATAGACATATCTTAAAGCAAGAAAGAATCCAATCTTCAGACAAGAATAATATTCATTTACAATATGTCCAAAGAAACAAACACTAACTCAAAAAGCTACATGCACCCCACATTCATTGCAGCATTATTTACAATAGCCAAGAGATGGTAGCAGTCTATGTGTCCGTTGATGGTTTAATGGATAAAGAAAAACATTTACATACATATACATACGCACATACATACAATAGAATATTATTCGGTCATAAAAAATGAAATCTTGCCCTGGCTGGTGTGGCTCAGTGGATTGAGTGCCAGCCTGCAAACCCAAGGGTTGCTGATTTGATTCCCAGTTAGGACACATGCCTGGGTTGTGGGCCAGGTCCCCAGTGGGGGGCACGTGAGAGGCAACCATGCATTGATGTTTCTCTCCCTCTCTTTCTCCTTCTCTTCCCCTTTCTCTGAAAATAAATGTTTTTTTAAAAAATGAAATCTTGCCGTTTAAGACAACATGGATAGATCTTGAGGATATCATGCTAAGTGAAATAAGTCAGATAAAGAAAAACAAATACTGTGTAATCTCATGTATTTTGTGGAATCTAACTCCTCAACCCTCCCTCCCCCAAACACCTGACCTGATCGATACAGAAGCAGATTGATGGTTGCCAGAGGAGGGAGTGGGCGAAATGGCTAGAGGTGGTCAAAAAGTATACAAATTCCAGTTATAAAACAGTAAGTCCTGGGGATGTAATGTATAACAAGATGACTATAGTTTAAAATTCTGTACTATGTATTTGAAAGTTGCTAAGAGATTAGAGCTCAAAAATATCTTAAAATAAGAAAATTTGTAGCTAGGCATTGTGATCATTTCACAATAAATATGAATATCAAACCAATATATTGTATGCCTGAAACTATATACTGTTACATCATAATTTTCTAAAAAACTTAAAAAATATAAAATAAAATACAACACGGATGCATAGGTACATGGGTCCAAGTAAGGATCGTCTCCATCTTCTAGACCTCTGTCAGTATCTTTGCTTTTGCCTCGGACTTTCATCCATAATCAGCCTCATCCCTCAGCTCCTGAGGCTGGGAGAGACGCGGAGGGTTTTGTACTAGCACCCGGTTGTCCCACACCGGCTGACGGCGAGGGCTGGCCCCCGCCGGAGTCTTTGGATTGCTCATTTTATTAAATGATCTGTTATCTAAAAGCCAACTTCTGGGACGCTTGCTTGAAGTCCCTGTAGGAGAACGACATCGCTCCATATCTGTATTGCCTAGGAGGTTTACCCGGCTAAGCCATTACTGACCATTGCACGTAGTTCCATTTGTGAAGAGTGCTGCACTACAGGTTGCTCAAGCTCCGCGTCTCAATTGTTTATTATGTTCTGTTTTAGGATAGAGTGATTTGGCCTTGAGCTATATAATTATACCTTAGACATGTGATAAATTTAGGCATGGTGTGTTTTGTCTTTTGGCTTAATTACATGATTCAGAGTGTTAATCGAATGAAATGAGGTAAATTAGCTGAGTACCTTAAATCCACTATAATGACCTAAACTTTAACTTTCCTGTGACAGATTCACATCGAGAAGTATTTAAGTGTTGTAAACCATCATGTGTTAAGTACTCCTGTTATTGATGACAAGTTACATTTCCCCCACACTTCCAAATGGTAAGTAAAATAGCCATTTTAGGTTCCAAAATAATTCCAAGAAATAACTTTGCTCACTCAGGTGAGATAACTGCAAAGGCCAAACTTTACTGGCCGTGTTTATACCTATTCTACTAATTTCAGTAGAAGTTCTGCATAGAAAGTTAATGGAAAATGCCATGTTTTGCAAATATTTTATAAAGGACGGTTATTACATGAAAAAAGAAGTTAATGGCACAATTTGGACTTTAATACGTTTTATTCTGGGCTACTTTTATTGAGTTCTAATGCTCGACACAATAACAGTTTGTTTGAATGCAAATCAGTTTTTATGCTATTCCCATCCCGGGCTCTTTCTTTACAGTTTTTAGCACATGTGCTATATCGCAAAGATGATTTTGGTATCGGGGTAAAAAAAACAAAAGTAATAAAAGTTGCCTGAAATATCCATCATGTAATACATCCTAAGAGATGATTTTTAAAATTAGAATTGAGGAGAATTGACCTTGCCTCACCTTGGCCCTTACACATCGGCCTCCTGAATTTCAGTGTTTGTAGACTAAGGTTTGCACTAAGCGTAAAAACTCGGTGGTCAGTATTTGCATCGTAAACGTACACAGTAAGTCCTCACTTAAGGAACACAGGGTCTTGGAAACTGCGACTGTAATGAAACAAAACCAATTTTACCATAGGCTAATTGACATAAAGAAGAGTTAAACTCCTACAGCGTATTTCTGGTCAGGAAAACATCACCAAACTTCTAAATAAGGACCCAAACACTTTTAATACTGAACATTGGAATAAATCTGAGCTATACATACGTTAATGGAAGATTAATAAACAACAAGGTAATTATCGTCCCATCTGTTCATTCCAGTTCCGGGGCGCCGGGGGCCAGGGCCTATCCCAGTGGCGCAGGGCTCCAGGCAGGGCCCGCCCTGGACCGCACACCCTTCCATCACAGCGCTACTCGCTCCCTCACGCACCCAGACTGGGACAATGCAGACACGCCAGTTCACCTAACGTGCACATGTTTGGAATGTGGGAGGAAACCCACGCAGACACGGGAAGAATGTGCAAATTCCACGCAGACAGTGGCCCCCGCTGGGAATCGATTTTTTTTTTCTTTTCCTCAACATTGTAATGAAACGATGTTGAACAAAATGGCATTATTCAAAGACCTGCTGTACGAAGCATGAGTGAGTACTATCAGACAATGAGGTCAAGCTTCAGAAACAGTGCACAGGAGCTGTGGGCATTATAGACGTAGCCAGTCCTAGCGCTCAGCAGTGGGAGCAAAGCCGTGCGGTTACTTTGCACCGATCTCCCTCTCCCCTGCGTGAAGGTGGCGCCACAGGCGTCCCACATCCCTGGGTAGAGGCGACCCAGGGATGATGTCTAGTTTTTAGTCATTTATATCTTTGATTTTTAAATTTGGGGATAAAAATATGGTCTGCAAGCAGGTTGATATAAAAAATCTTCTAAAGCAAGGAAACTGTAGGGAAAATAATAAAAGGGATTCTTGGAAAGGAAAATATTGGAGGTTACTGTACCAATTTATATAGACTCTTAGTTCAAAATCAAGAGGACCCAATAGGGCAAAGTGGGAAGCCCATATAAATAGCAGCCAGGAGACCTGTAGAGGTGAAGAAAGTGTGTGGCCCAGGGATGGGACTCGCAAACAACAAGTAAGAGAGCCTCAGAATGGAGGGGTTGGGGAAGTGAACAGGAGAAGAGTCTTCACCAATTCCAAGGAACGTCCTCCCGCATCCAGCATTCTCTTTGTCCTCACCTTGACCGAGAACAGAGACCCTGGGCTGTAGATTTGAAGGTCCTGAGAGCTGAAAAGAGCAAAAGAGGTAGTGATTGCAGCAAACAGAAAGGCTCTGACAAAGACCTTTGCTTGTACAGTTCTTTCCCCCATCAGTGAGTGTCCTTGGCCTTTATTAGGGTCTCTGAAAGAGTTAAGGAAGACATTAATTGGGGTATGGAGCTGTCTCCCAGAAGTGGTCCTTGGATCCCATCTTTTCTATTTAACACAATAATATAACCGGCAGCCCTCCTATCAGGAAGATGGGAAGCCTGGTAAATTTGTATGAGCCTTACAAGCCTGGGAGAGATGGCAGGAGCATCTCAGTCATAGCTGTGGCTGTGTGGTGCTGATGGGGCATGTAATTTGAAAATGAAATGAGATGAGCCAAGGTCATAAACTGGAACAAAGTCCAAAGTAGGTCTTCAAAGTGAGCCGGCCTGAGGCAGGCCCTGGGAGCCCGAGCGTGAGGCACAGGGAGTGGCTCCGGGAGGAAGAGAAGCAGCAGCTGTCTATGGAAATGGGAAACGGGGGACCCAGGAGATCAGGGCCCGTTGCCTGTGACTGATGCGCTCAGGCAGCAGACAATCACACCTGGTGCTGTGCTTGCAGGGGCACCCCCAGCGATGGTCAGGAATAGATTGGTTTGGGTTTAGAGTCTACTGGGCCAATACCATATTTTTCAGACTATAAGACGCACCGGACCATAAGACGTACCTAGGTTTTAGAGGAGGAAAATAGGAAAAAAAAAAAAAAACCCACTCTACCACCGCCCCGCCCCCCACCCCCAGCGGGCCAGGTAAACTACATTCAGACTATAAGATGCACCCCCATTTTTCTCCCAAATTTGGGGGGAAAGAGTGCGTCTTATAGTCTGAAAAATACTATATGCAACACAGGCTACAGGACTCAGAATTCCTTCAGGTTCTCAAACCTGGGAGGAGTAAGACTGGCCAATTCATTGCATTTTTCTTCTGAGGCTCCATGACAAAGCCTTAAAATACCCAAGTAAAAAAGGTGTTTTTTAATTACTGATGACATAATTTACCAAGGAACAGGTTACTTAGTCTCAACATTGATTAGGAGATCAAAGGAGAGACTTAGTTTCATGAAACTTTTAATCTGTGACAGATGCTGGATCTGGCCTTTTATTCCACATGGCCATAATATGTACCGTATGTATTTCTTTGTAAATTACATACTTATTGTCACACAGAGTGAATACATTATAAAATATACCAACATAGAAGAAAAATTTTAATCCTCACTTGAGGAAATGTTTATTGATTTTAGAGAGACAAACATCAATGTGAGAGAGAAACATTTATCTGTTGCCTCCCATATGCACCCCAACTGCGGAGCGAACCTGCAACCTAAGTATGTGCCCTGACCAGGAATCGAACCCACAACCTTTTGGTGTATGGGACAATGCTCCAACCCACTGAGCCACCCGGCCAGGGCCCAACATAGAAATTTTTAATGAGATAAAGATGAAACGAACATTTAAAAGTAATTGTTTTACTTTATTAGCAGAAGAAAATTTCATTCTCTTTCTAAAAAGGTTATTAATTATACTGCCCTGGTTATTCAATCTTGGTAATTGTGATGACTGTATGCCGGCTGCAGCTAATATCCCAAAACTTTGCACTTAGGTGAGATTCAGCATTAGCACTGGTTAGATATAAGTCCATATTTCAGTTACTTTTTTGAAAAAAGTTTTGGGGTTATGAGGGCTGACTTTCCATAAATTCAATGGGATTATCATCATTTCTACTTTTGAATGCAGCTAAGAAAAAGCTCATGGTAAAGCATCATTTTTGCTATTTACTTGTTTTCCACTGATGCTTGCTATCATTATATTTCAAAAACAAAGTGTGTTTTCTGAACGAATCTTTTACAGACACCTGTCCGTTTTTTCAGGCTTAGCGTAAACTCGGTGGTGTGCTCCATGAACTCACCGCCCGAGTGAACCGCAGTGCACTCTAATGCTTCGAAGGCAAACGTGCCAGTCAGTGCTGGCCCCACAGCTCATGCCCCGCAGTTCGGTGCCTCCACTCTCAGAAAGCCTCTAGAGCTGCAGGCGACATGACCACTTGAGGGATCCAGTGACAAGCGGAATATTAAATAGTAGAAAGTAATTTCTTATTTTTATTTCTTTTTTTTAAGATTTTATTTTATTTATTTTTAGAGAGATGGGAAAGGAAGGAGAAAGAGAGGGAGAGAAACACTGATGTGTGAGCAATAACATTGACCAGTTGCCTCTCACACAGACGCCCCCTACTGGGGACCTGGCCTACAACCCAGGCATGTGCCCTGATTGGGAATCGAACCGGTGACCCTTTGGTTCACAGGCCAGTGCTCAATTCACTGAGCCACCCAGCCAGGGTTATATTTCTTATTTTATGCAATAAGATGTTCTTATACTTTTTTCACACAACCAATGTCCCTATCTTATGTATCTCCTGTTATGTGGGCACCCTATTAGAGAGACTACAGGTCAAGAGCAATGGTTCTTATACTGTGGTTTGCAATCCTCTTTCACTGGCTCCCAGATGGGGACCTGCAGTTTGCATTTTAACAAACACTCTTGGTATTCCCAAAGCAGACACTGTGTGCTTGGAATCCCTGGGACAAGCCTGACTTTCTAGAATCAGTATTCTTTTGGCCACATATATGGATAGCTTGCCTCTGCATGATAAACAGCCTGGTCCTGAAAATTTTGCTACCTTGCCCCTATGAAGGAGGAAGCCTCTTGCACTGGGATTGAGCCAGAGTGGGACTCGGCAGTCAGGCTGGTAGGACTGCCAATATCTGCTCCAACTGTGAGTCTGATGGAGTATCAGAGGCCAAAAGTCAAGGGCAGCAACTCCTTTTGAGAGGGGTGGCATATAATAAAGACTAGATTCCTATTGTTCCTTTGACAGCAGAGCACACAGTTCCCGTGAATAAATGAGAATCAACATTGTTCAGATATATGGGGCTTCATTCTGTCTATGAAAACCCAGGAAATTGGGAGAGTTCATTCCAGATGTCCACTATCCCTGTATCTTTAACAATGATTTACAACAGACACAAAATAATTATCCTCATTATCATGAATTTCATCACAATCAGTATTGTTATAACATTTGACAGTTTGCAAAGGACTTTTTAAAAACCTGTGAGGTAGATATTTACCCTGTCCTTTAAGAGATGTGAAAAGTAGGACTCCTACGAGCCCCAGGTCACACAGGTGGTCAATGGTGAGACTCAGATTCAAGTTCAGCCAAATGTGTGCAATCTCCTGTCTTCTACACCAGAGCTGCCTGGAAGACAGAAAGGCTCATTTTCACAAAACACGGTTTTCCTTTCTAGAAAGTATTGCTCAAGGGAAAATCCGGTAGTCTCGACTCGTAGAAACAAACCCCAGTAGGTACACAAAGTGATAATAATAGATGCCAGCAAATGTGAGATTTTGTACTATGATAAGTACATTATCAAAAGTGGCATATTTTCTCCAAAGAGCTTAAAATGCTTTCACGTTGTTTTCAAAATAGGTTACACTACTTCCCCCACTTTGGCAATGATTCTCCTTCTGTGTCAAAGTGGTTCTTCCTCTTATCATTACCGGCTTTCACAGATCTTACTGCTCGTGAGATCTGCTCGCACCGTTTTTAATGACCACGCTCTGCTTATTGACACTAGGAGGGTGACTGCCATCTGTACCAAAACTGTCAGAACTGAACAAACATCTTCATTTTATATTCTGTTGTGCTAGTGTTTGAGGGGGAAAACAAACAAGAACAAATCCAATAAATAATAAGGAGAAACTATGAGAGGACAAGAAGAGGTTTCTGTTAAATGGTGAAAGTAGATTAGAAGATACATTTTTGCTCAATTATTGAGGCCCCTTGGAGCCAGTCTCTTCTGGGTTATTACAAAGAGGTCCGCAAATCCTGCTTAGAGAAAATATGGTTACACTCCAGTCATAGGGGGAGAAATGAAGAATGGGTAACGGGATGTCAACCCTTGGTAATCTAAGTAAAGAGCAGTTGGGTGCTCACTGTTCTTTCAGTTTTTCTGGGGGTTTGACTTTTTTTAAACAAAAAAATAAATTTTGAAAAGTACCATAAAATAAAAAATAACAACTAGAAAAACATTTGCAGCAAATATGACATCAAAATTACTTTAAATATAAAGAGCTACTGGCAATTAAAAAAATTTGGCAGACAAAAGGATATCAACAGACATAGCAATGCAAATAACAAGTATACATGTGAAAAATATTAAAAATATTTCATCTCACTGGTAAACCAGGGAAATCCAAATTAAACATTACTTTTTTTTTTTTACACCTTAATAAAATGGATCACTTAAATCACCCTGATACTCAGTGCTCATCGGGGGTAGCAGGATGGGTATGCTCTTATATTACTGGTGGAGGTTTCAAGTTCTCAACAGAAATTCTTCAAAATATATGGGAAGATTTTTTAAATTATTATTTTTAATTTAGTAGTTTTGCCTCTAGGAATTTATCCTAGGAAATAAGGAGCAATATTCAAGAATCTCTGTATAAGTTTATTTATTTCAATATTATATCTAATACCAATAAATTTGAAAATACCCTAAATGTTAACAGTAAATGGTTACATCCATAACATAATTATATGTATATTATATATCTACTAAAATGAGAATTGTCCAAGTTTTTTTGACATTAAAAAAATTTTTTTAAGATGTTTTATTGATTATGCTATTACAGTTATCCCAATTTTTCCCCCTTTAGTTTCTCCCCTGCCCCAATTTAGTTTATGTCCATGGGTCATTTGTATATGTTCTTTGGCTTCTCCATTTCCTTCCTATACTGTTCTTAACATCCCCCTGTCTATTTTGTACCTACCAATTAGGTATGCTTCTTAATCTTTGCGCCTTTCCCCTCATTCGCCCCTTCCCCCTCACAGCTGATAATCCTCCAAACGATCTCCACATCTATGGTTCTATTCCTGTTCTGATTGTTTGCGTAGTTTATTTTTTTAGATTCAGTTGTTGATAGTTGTGAGTTTGTTGCCATTTTAATGTTCATAGTTCTGATCTTCTTTTTCTTAAATACATCCCTTTAACATGTAATAATTATATCATGTAATAATGGCTTGGTGATGATGAACTCCTTTAGATTTACCTTCTCTTGGAAGCATTTTATCTGCCCTTCAATTCTAAATCATAGCTTTGCTGGATAGACTAATCTAGGTTGTAGGTCCTTGCTTTTCATCACTTTGAATATTTCTTACCAGTCCCTTCTTGACTACAAACTTTCTTTTGAGAAATCAGCTGATAGTCTTATGGGAACTCCTTTGTAGGTAACTCTCTGCTTTTTTCTTGCTGCTTTTAAGATTCTTTCTTTATCTTTAACCTTTGGCATTTTAATTATGTTGTGTCTTGGTGTGGTCCTCTTTGGGTCCAACTTGTTTGGGACTCTCTGTGCTTCCTGGACTTGTATGTCTATTTCCTTTGCCCAATTAGGTTTTTTTTTTTCATTAGTTTTTTCAAATAAGCTTTCAATGTCTTTCTCTTCCTTTTCTCCTTCTGGCATCCCTATGATTTAGATGTTGGCACATTTGGATATGTCCTAGAGTCTTCTTATACTCTCCTCATTTTTTGGAATTCTTATTCTTTCTGTTCCGGTTGAATGCTTGTTTCTTCCTTGTTCCAAACGTTGATTTGAATCCTGGCTTCCTCCCTTTCACTGTTGGTTCCCTGTAGATTTTTCTTTATTTCATATAGCGTAATCTTCATTTCTTTCTTTATATTGTTTCCACATTCAATAAGTTCTTTGCGCATCCTGATCACCAGTGTTTTGAACTGTGCATCTGATAGGTTGGTTATCTCTGTTTCATTTAGTTCTTTTTCTAGGGTTTTGTTCTGTTCTTTCAGTTGGGCCATATTTCTTTGTCTCCTCAGTTTGGCAGCTTCATTGTGTTTGTTTCTGTGTATTAGTTACAGCTGCTTTGACTCCCTGTCTTAGTAGTGTGGCCTATTGTGGAAAAGGCCTCTGTAAATTGTGTGGGGTGGAGCCTTAGGTAATTGCCAGGGTGGGGCAACCTGCTTCACCACTTTGTGGCTCCATATTAGGGGAGGACTCAGAGAGGGGACAGTGCCATTGCCTGGTTTCTGGAAGTTTGCCTGGCATTTGACCCATTTCCAGTCATCTAACCCACTCCCAGTATGTGACTGGCACCCTTCCAGCTGTTTTCTGGTGCTGAATCCCAGAGTGGGTGGGTTTGTGTACATTCTAAGACAACGTGGGCCCTTTAAATAGAGTCTTCTGAAAATCTGGCAGTTTCTTCCGCTCCCCCAACTCCCACTGGTTTTTACAGCCAGAAGTTATGGGGATTTATTTATCTTCCTGACACTGGTACCTTGGGCTGTGTGGTCTGGCCTGGGGTTGGGATCACTCGCTCCCAAGGTCTCCCTCTCCACCTTCCTCCACCACATGTGAATGTGCAACTGCTCATTCCGCTTTTGCCTCCTCACCTCTTCACCCATCTCGGGGTCTCTGCCCCTCCTCCCTGTCTGGATGAATGTGGCTTCTTTAAATCCTTGGTTTTCAGACTTCCATACAGTTTGATTTTGTGACAGTTCCAGGTGTTATTTGTTTTGAGGTTTAGTTGTAATTCTCTGTGGTTGCATGAGGAGGCAAAGTGTGTCTATGTACACTTCCATCTTGACTGGAAGTCCTGTCCAAAGAGTTTTAATGACATGGAAAAACTTTCACAGTATTTATTGGTGGTGAGCATGGAGGTGGGGTGAGGATGGGATACAGTGTTACAGTCCAATGCAAATTCACTTATAAATACTTAGTCTATGGAGGTGGAAGTCTTCATAAGGAATATACTGAGAGGTTCACTTCTAGCAAGATGGTATAGACACCCTGTTCTTTCTTCTAAGTACAACTAAGAACCCTCATATTATATATAAAACAAACTTAAGAAGACTTGGAAGGATGGAGAGGAGGTAGACAAGTTAGGAATCTTGGGACACAAAGAAGAACATGGTGATCAGGTCTGGATTTTCTTTTTGCCTCATATATTCCATAGTTTTCTTTTTTCTGCACTGTTTAATGGAAATTATTCCATAATTTTCTTGTCCCTGAAGAATTTCTTTTAACATTTCTTGCAAGACAGGTCTCAGTTTTTGTCTGCCTGAGGACATCATTATTTTCCCTTCACTCTTGAAGGATAATTTCACTGGATACAGAATTCCAGGGTAAGGATTTTTTCTCTTCACATGTCAAATATTTCCCTCAAGTCTCTTCTTTCGTACATGGTTTATGAAGAGAAGTTCAATATAACTCTCATATTTGTTCTTCTATAGGTAAGTTGGGTTTTTTCCTGTCTTTTTTCAAGATTTTGTCTTTGGTTCAATAGTTTGAATAAGATTTGTCTACGTGTAGGTGGGTTTTTTTTTTTTTCAGGGGGGCAGGGATGGCATTTATTTTGCTTGGTATTCTCTGAGCTTCCTGGATTTGTGGTTTAGGGTCTGTCATTAATTTTGGAAAATTCTCAGCCATTATTACTCAAATATTTCTTCTGATCCTTTCCTCTTTTTCTGATATTCTCATTGTGTGTATGTTACATCATGTATAATTGTCCCACAGTTCCTGGGTATTGTTCTGTTTATTCAGTCTCTTTCCTTCTTGGATGTCAGTTTTGGAGTATATAATTACATTTCTTCGAGCTCACGGATTCTTTCGTCGGTCGTGTCCAGTCTATGGATAAGCCCCTCAAAGGAAGCCTTTATTTCTTAGTGTTTTTGATTTCTAGCTTTCCCTTTGGATTCTTTCATAGAGTTTTCCTCTCTCTGCTTACATTACCCATCTGTTCTTGCATGTTGTCAGCTTTTCCAGTAGAGCCCTTAGCATTTTAATCTTATTTTAAACTCCTGGTCTGATAATTCCAAAATCTGTTATATTTGAATCTGAATTTGATGCCTGCTTTGTCTCTCTAGACTTTTTTTCCCCTTGCCTTTTAGCATGCCTTGTCGTTTTTTGTTGATGTATTAGGTAATAGGAACTGAGATGAGCAGGCCTTCACCTGGTCAGTTATGCTGTGTGTACTCTCTGCTATGACTGTAGGTGTCTGAGGCTTCCATTTCCTCCACTGTCTGTCTTGTCTCCACTGTTGTCTTTGGATTTCCCTAGAAACTCCTTCCTAGATGGGGCCTGAGCCTTGCACTTCTTTCATCTGCAGTCCTCTGCTGTACAGAGGCTCTATAGACATAGCGTGTGCCGGGGAGGAGCGTTCTATAATCCTGCGATTAGGTCTCAGTCTTTTAGTGTGTCTAAGTCCCTGCATTGTGACCTTCACAAATCTTTCTCAGCTTTATCCCCCAGAGGGGGCAGACTTTAGCTAAGTGCCCTTCTTTAAGTCAGGTAAGGTTTTGGTACAATAGTTTTCCTTGAGAGCTTACCTTTATTGCAGAGAACAGAACAAAGGACAGAACTCCTTTTGGGAGTATTTTGAACTGATTTCTTTTCCCTTCTCCCTGCTGGTAGCAGGAGGAGATTTTTCTCTGATTTTTTTTACCATGAGAACATGGTGGGGCTCCTGGAGGTAAAACTCATGAAAGTGTAGCTTCCCCCACTGCACCCCCTACCCCGGGCCTCCAACACTTGGCCCTGCAGTTTTTAACTTTCAAGCTAATTCACAGAGCCTCCAGTGATTCTCAGTTGGAGTGTGAGTTCTCTTCCCAGTACGTGCTCCGACAGCCGGCTTCTACTATTGGTCCTTACCTGCCCCCCTCTCCAGTGTTCAGGGCAGCAGTTCTCCCTATGATCCAAATTCTCTGATGGATCTAAGAAGGGTTGTTTTGGGTTTGTTCACCATTTTTTCTTGTTGTAAGGTTGGGAGTGATAACATCCAATCTCTTTACATGTTGGGGAAAAAACAGAAGTCCATAAATTGCTCCCCAATGATAATTTCCCGAAAGTAGGTATCACAGTAGAATGAAGAGATCGAGTCATTGGTGGTCGAGTTTTATTGATCTTAATTATGTAAACTGTTTTAAAGAACTGCTTTTAAATTAAAATTTTTAAGGCACACATATACTCATTCTTACTACTTTATTTTGTTTTGCATTGCTCTTCCAAGGAATTGCCCGTTGCTTGGTAAGGAGGCCCTTTAACCAAATTTGATCCTTACTATTTTATATAATTGCAAAAATTTAGAGGTTTAAAGAATGTAAGTATGAAGTGCTTTGTGGTACAACCATTCTGAATACATTTGACATTGGCTACCCTGTGATTTGGCTTTATTAAACAAAGTTCAGCATATTGTATTTTTCTTTACTAAGAAATGTTTTCCAGCGCGGCAATTCTGTCAGCCACGTGCCGTGTGAACTCAGCCAGACGTAGAGCTTTCTATTCATGCTGTAACAGTATTATCAGCCTTGGAAGTTCATATGCTTAATAAACAACCACAGTTTTTTAGTGGTAAAAATGTTTTTTAGATTGGTCTGCTTTATTGTAATTACCAACATAATATTTCCTGTAAAATCTAATGTAACTAGGATGTGTTTTTAAATTACAATTTGTGAAGATTTTAAGATAGCAAATTTGATTTTAAATTCTCCCCCCACCCCTTAGGTTGCTGCCAACTGTAATTGATCAGAAATTATTTATTTTCCCTTTGGAATCTGAGAATAAACTTTGGCAACCCCAGAAACAGCTCAGCACATTTCCGCATGCCTTTCCAAGAATAAAGGTAGGAATAGAGAAAGAAATCCTTAGAGACAGTCGATTCACGTTGCTGGAGGCTAGGAGGCGGGGAGAACGGGGAGTGCCTCTAATGAGTATCAGGTTTCTTCGAGGATGATAAAAACGTTCTGGAACTAGACAGTGGCAGTGGCTGCACAACTCTGTGAATATACTAAACACCATGGAATTGTACCCTTTTAAAAGGGAGAATCTAAGGGATATGAATTCTATCTCAATAAAGCTGGTAGAAAAAAACATATGAGTAAAGGAAGGAAATTTGCTTTCTGTCTAAATGAGGAACATCATTGTTTTTTTCACACAATGTTCATGGCATGGTCAATTTCTTTGACAAGAGCTTTCTTCAGAAAGCAAAATAAATCAAAACAGAATACCTACACATTTTTAAACAGAGCCCTAGAAAGAAAGTTTCTAGGTGGCAAGGAATAGAGCTCAAGAGGTTTCTGGCCCTGACCATTGGTTGGGACTTTTCCTGCGAAGGGAGGGGTTACCCGTTGGATTCCGGTCAGGGCGCATGCCTGGGTGGCAGGTTTGGTCTCCGTTGGGGCGTATGTGCGAGGCGACAGATCCACGTTTCTCTTCACATCCATGTTTCTTTCCCTTTCTTTCTTCCTCCCTCACCCTCGCTCTAAAAATAAATAAAATCTTTTTTTAAAAAAAGTTTTTTGATTTTGCCTCCTTAGAGTGTTCTTTCAATCTGACTCCTGTTTCCTCTCTGACTCCCCAAAAGTAATATCATAATAATTGCTCCCCTCTTTTGAGTACCAGGTATTGTTACTAGGGCTTTGGAAATACTAATTCTCTTGACCTTATTATTATCTTCATTTTATTGATGAATAAACCAAGGTACAGAATGTTAAAGAAATTGGCGGAGACAACACAGCTAGTACGTGTCAGAGCGACACTATGTGCCAGAAGGGTAGGGATCCAACACTGTGCTCCTAACCACTGCAGTGCCCTCTTAAATAATAGCTTTATCCAAATATAATTCACATACCATAAAGTTCACTCTTTTAAAGTGTTTGATTCAGTGGTTTTTAGTATATTCAGAGTTGTACGGCCAATATAATTGTTTATACTAGCCTGCATTTTTCCTTCATCACACTTGCCACAATTGATAATTAGATACTGAGTTGTATGATTTTTTAAGTGATTCTTATATAAATTTTTAACAATTCTTAAATAAACTGTCTGTCTTTCCACTAGATTATAAGGAGGGAAGGCTCCATGGGAGTTTGTTCATTGTGCTATAATTCCAGGAGACTCTCAATAAATGTTTGTTGAATGAATAAATGAAACCACCAGAGTGAATCCTCAGGGTGTACTCGTCCCCATGTAAAATACCAGTACTAGTCAGGCTTGTCTGCAATCCCAAGGCAGCTTGCTCCTACCTTTGTCATTGCACTTGTCACACTGGGTTTGTTCAGACACTCTCTGGAATACTTACGGTGCGCCAAGGACTGTTAGAGGCACACTGGGGTGAACGACTCGGACCAGGTCCCTGCTTTCATACAGCTGATATGCTAGTGAGGGGAGACGGTTCACCGATAAGGAAATATCAGAGAATCATATGGGCTTTGATGAAAAGAGAATGCTGTGATAAAGGGAGCTTACACTTCTTATCTTCCTTACTATCAAGTATCTTTTTCAGTTAAATTTTTATTATTTTGCCAAGAATCTCAGAGGGCCAGTTGGTCCACAAGTGGAAGATTTGAGATCTCTGGTTTATAAAGACAATAAAATAAAATATCCGAAATTAGGACTGTTGTCCAATGTATAGTTGCTTCATTATTCCAGGAAAAAAAAACAAACAAAAAATGAACCTATGGCCAGAAATTGACTTTCCCAAGAGAGTTTTGAAACCCGTCAAATGATTATAAAGAAAAGGAATCGTATGTGCCGAGTATAACCGTCGGTTCTTTGAAATGTGGTGAGCATGGGTGAGGCTCGTTTAGAGAGGGGCAAGGGCTATTTCCCATCCTGATTTCACCTCCAGGGCCTGGATCCCTACTGCC